>NC_064617.1:146269771-147732271 GCF_023898315.1 Schistocerca nitens
GTGGAGGGCCATGGTCCTGCTGAAAATGCACCTTTCCCTGACAGTGTAGGAACAGCAACAGAATAAGCTGGATCATATTCTGAATGGATTATCCTCTTATACCTAAAAGAAAAAACATCAGTGTCACCTGGTTACAACAAGCTATGACCTTCACATGAAGAGGCATGGAGTTGATCCTGTGTGTTTCTGCCTGATACACTCTGGCAGTGGCCTCTCTCCTGGTCAAATCCACACTAGTAAATGATCATCAGTGATGCCAAGAAAGGAACTGCTATCATCATTTAACACTACTTAGTATCATTCTGCACTCCAGTTTTAAATTTTGCTTCACCTGAAAAGGGGGGGGGGGGGGGCTATGTGGATATGAAGTGTGAAAGAGAGGCTGACAGGCAACATCTTTTACACTGGATAAACAGGTTCGATGTAAAGTCTTTAGTTGAGAAGTGTGGTTTATTACAGCACTAGCCACTACATAGCTTTGTTCTCTTCACTTGTCGCAGGTTTCAGCATTGTCACACCCGTTCAATGTGAGCTCGTGTGAAGTAAACATGGTTTTGGCGTTCTTCTTTTGCACCAATGAATGAAATCATTCCGTAATCTGTTTTTGTTATCTGAAGGCAAAAAAGGGGTGAAATACAGAGAAAACTTACAACATAATAGAGGGGCAATGTTTTACTATGGGGAAGTGTTTACTAGAGTATCAAACAATTTAAACAAGCCAAACAAGTGTGAAGGATGAGGAAATATGAGAACATCTAATCACATCTACAACTGGTACCAATGTTGAGCAAGTCCATGGTCTTATTTTGAGTAATCAATGAATAAAGACATATGAAGGGGCAAACCAAAAACAAAAGTCATGGTTCTACATATGATGTCAACCATAACAGGAATCTTTGGTAGCGTGAAGGTTCAAATCCACGTCCAGCCATCCAGATTTAGGTTTTCCATGATTTCCCTAAATTGCCCTAACCAATTGCTGCAATGGTTCCTCAGAAAGGTCATAGTCGATTTTCTTTCCCATCCTTGAAACATTCTGAGCTTGTGCTCCATCTCTAATGACTTGATGCTGATGGGACATTAAACCCTAATCTTCCTTCCATCTATCAGGAGACACTGGAGCATCACTCTAATGAAAGTGAAATTTTTTTGAAATAAATTGTCATTGGTGATGAACATGAGTTCATAACTTTCAACCAGAGAGTCTACCAGAGCATAAAAAGAAACCTTTATGAGACCCCAAGCAAAAAGAAATCCCTCTGCAGGAAAAGGGATGCTCAGTTTGTTTGGTTGTATAGAGTTAATTCTGGAACTTTACTTGGAAAAGGGATCAACAGCAAACAGTCAACATTACAATGATATGCTTTGCAACAAGTTGAAGCCTGCAATTCAAACCAAATGCCTACATCCACATATCACAACCCAAATCATTCAATTTTTTTCAGAATATGCATTTGGAGCATCCTGCAAACAGTCCTTGCCTTGCTTCATTGGATTTCCATTTCTTTGGTCTACTTAAAAATTGTTTAAGAGGCCAGTGATTCATCTACAATAAAGAGGTAAAGGAAGCAGTTTATCTGGCTCGCTGCTCAGTCAGGATACTCTCCTATTTATTGGCATTGGAAAGCTTGTACAACTGAGGAGCAAGTACACAGAAAACAGAGTAACTGTGTTGAAAAATTATGTTGTTATAAATTCTGTATAGTTTTTGTAATAAATCAGAAAAATGTTGTGCAGATACTTATTGACTTACCCTCATATTATGAGATAGTTCAGTGGTGAACCTGTATCAAACTGCCATCTGAAGTCAGGATGACGGTATATACATCTTCCTTGGACCACTAGCACCAACAATGAAACACAGCAGCTCATCTATAAGGTTTTGGGGAATTTTTTGGAAGGGTCATCCATTCTAACACAGGTTCACAGTGTGACATTAATGAAACTCAGTTGACTACAAAAACTGTGCTCACTGACACTGTCCCAAATGTCTACTAACCCAGAACAATGTTAGAAACAACAAACCATCCTTTAAGCAAATCAAATGCAATTGTTATGGGCTCAGTGTTTTCATGTTAAGTACCTACACATTTGTAGTCCATGCATTATATGCCTCTTATTCTCCAGTATCAGTGACTTATGGAAATCTGCTGTTTACCATTTCTGTTCCTCATTTTTCTCTGGTGCATTTAGTTAAACAAAATCAGTTAAATATTAACAATGCCCTTGAATTTGTCACTATCAACTTATTTTTGTTCAGGAATTGGCATGTATAATGGTGATAAGTGTGACATGTACGTTTTACACACACACACACACACACAGACATTTATATTCAGAGGAACTTTTTCTTCCAAATATTCTACTAAACAGCACCTAACTTAGAGATATATTAACAGCAATGATGGTTACAAACTAGTATCAGACAGGAAATTCACTCAGAAAAATCTGAAATTATGAGACAGTTCTTACCTTTGGGAGGTGAAATATTTAATAGTACAAATAGTGGATAGTACATTGAGTTTTGTACATGTCTATCAGTAATGCTAAATATTTCATTCACTTTCTTGTGGTAAGAACTGAAGAGCAATTCCGTCTCATAATTTTTATGATTGCAGTCTTACAAATTAGTGAAGGCAGATCAGTTACATCTAAAAGTAAACAATTCTTGAGATACACTGTGCTTTACCACTCAATAAATGTAGGTTTTCGTGTCTGCATTATCTATTACATATTTCACATTGTCTTGTTTTCCAAAAATGATTTGAAAACATTAGCTGTTTTATCATAAAACATCTTGTAATAGTCTTCTGTGACACATACAAACCAGTGAATCAGAAAGATCATGAAATAAATCAAAAACTTTCCATTATTTTTTGGTGCCTCTGCTGTGAAAAAGATTAAGAGTGCTATTACATTTCTTGTGTGATCTGTGTTATTACCATGTTTAGCAAAAGCTGCTCTTTCTAGACATCAGATTTTTCTCCATATAGAATGCTGTTACTCACTGTAAAATTTTGTAGTACATAAAACTAATATTTAGTTAATTCCTAATATCTCTTTTAGCATAACCTCAATTTTCATTGCACATTTTGAAAATATTCCTTCTCCCACAATAACCATCAGTGGTTTCATTAATAAGTGGAAAGTAATGTAATCATTTTGTTAGATACACCATTTAGATTCTTATGAGAGTATGCATTATTTTTCTAAAAAAGTTTTATCTGTTGGGAAGAGGAACAGATTCTTTCACATTTGGGACTTTGTATATACGTATTACCTTCGAACTGTCATGTCAATATGAGCAGATCCATATTGTAAATATAATCCAGGTAAAAATATTACAACTTTACTTGGATATTGTTATCCCTACCCTTATTTCTCAGACAGTAATAAATTACCATTTAACTGCATGGTTTTCATTTAGACAGAATTATGTGACTGTTGCAGATATTATTTTACATAAACTATTTCACTTTGATAAAAACTAGGTCCACTTACTACTGTCCAACTATTTATATCACTAAATAATATTTGTTGTGATGCATTTCCCATTACATGCCCTATTTTTACTTCTGTGAGAAAATTAAGCGGGTTTTATTTCTACATCTACATAAATACTCCGCAAACCACTGTGAGGTGCATGGCAGAGGGTACTTCGGATGGTAACACAGGATGTAAAGGTTTCTTCCCATTGCAATTGTGTATGAAGTGCAAGAAAAATAACAGCTTAAATGCCTCTGTACATGATATAATCACCCTAATCTAGTATTCATGATCTTTACACAAGTGATACATCAGTTGTTGTTGCTTTAGAGCACAAAACAGCTGAGGTCATAAATATCTGGCAATACATAGGAAGCTGAAGAATATCTGTAGATTCTTCGCTTAATACTATTTCTTGGAATTCTGTAAGGTGGCTTCCATAGGATAACATTTCCATGTCACTCTCCTGCTAGTCAAACGGAACTTGTGAGCATATGTGACACCTTCTTTTGTATACATCCATTATTCCCCCCCCTCTCCCTAAAGTTGCTGTTAATCCTATTTGGTATAGGTATAGATCCTAGCTCCCAAACACGAGCAACATTCTAAGATGAGAAGCACAAGCGATTTGTAAGCAGTCTCCTTCACTTTCCCAGTAGCCTGCCAATGAACTTAAGTTTGCCATCCACCCTAGCTATGACTGAGCCTATGTGATGATTAATATATTAAGATATCAATATAATAGAGGGAAACATCCCACATGGGAAAAATATATCTAAAAACAAAGATGATGTGACTTACCGAACGAAAGCGCTGGCAGGTCGATAGACACACAAACAAACACAAACACACACACAAAATTCAAGCTTTCGCAACAAACTGTTGCCTCATCAGGAAAGAGGGAAGGAGAGGGAAAGACGAAAGGATAGGGTTTTAGGGGAGAGGGTAAGGAGTCATTCCAATCCCGGGAGCGGAAAGACTTACCTTAGGGGGAAAAAAGGACGGGTATATGTGTGGATGGATATGTGTGTGTGCGCGAGTGTATACCCGTCCTTTTTTCCCCCTAAGGTAAGTCTTTCCGCTCCCGGGATTGGAATGACTCCTTACCCTCTCCCCTAAAACCCTATCCTTTCGTCTTTCCCTCTCCTTCCCTCTTTCCTGATGAGGCAATATGTGTGGATGGATATGTGTGTGTGTGCGAGTGTATACCCGTCCTTTTTTCCCCCTAAGGTAAGTCTTTCCGCTCCCGGGATTGGAATGACTCCTTACCCACTCCCCTAAAACCCTATCCTTTCGTCTTTCCCTCTCCTTCCCTCTTTCCTGATGAGGCAACAATTTGTGTGTATGTTAATATATTAAGAGATAGAGCTGCTGGCCACTATTTACTTTCAGAGCTCATAATGTGTGAGTGGCAGACACAAACAAAAGTAAAAGGGTTTTCAGGATGTCATGTGAGATAGTGCAAATATGTAGCCTTTCAACTGCAGCCTAGTGATTGTTGTAACAATATGAAGTATGATAGATTGGTGACATTAAAAGCAACGGTGGTAACATTAAGAGTGCAACGGGAATTCCACTGTTAAATACAGAGGAGAGAGCAGATAGGTGAAAAGAATACATTGAAAGCCTCTATGAGGGTGAAGATTTGTCTGGGAGGACTTACGGTCAAATAAGGCAGAAGGGATAGATAACATTCCATCAGAATTTCTAAAATCATTGGGGGAAGTGGCAACAAAACGACTATTCACGTTGGTGTGTAGAATATATGAGTCTGGCGACATACCATCTGGCTTTCGGAAAAGCATCACCCACACAATTCCGAAGACGGCAAGAGCTGACAAGTGCAAGAATTATCGCACAATCAGCTTAACAGCTCATGCATCGAAGCTGCTTACAAGAATAATATACAGAAGAATGGAAAAGAAAATTGAGAATATGCTAGGTGACGATCAGTTTGGCTTTAGGAAAAGTAAAGGGACGAGAGAGGCAATTCTGACGTTACGGCTAATAATGGAAGCAAGGCTAAAGAAAAATCAAGACACTTTCATAGGATTTGTCGACCTGGAAAAAGCATTCGACAATATAAAATGGTGCAAGCTGTTCGAGATTCTGAAAAAAGTAGGGGTAAGCTACAGGGATAGACGGGTCATATACAATATGTACAACAACCAAGAGGGAATAATAAGAGTGGATGATCAAGAACGAAGTGCTCGTATTAAGAAGGGTGTAAGACAAGGCTGTAGCCTTTCGCCCCTACTCTTCAATCTGTACATCGAGGAAGCAATGATGGAAATAAAAGAAAGGTTCAGGAGTGGAATTAAAATACAGGGTGAAAGGATATCAATGATACGATTCGCTGATGACATTGCTATCCTGAGTGAAAGTGAAGAAGAATTAAATGATCTACTGAACAGAATGAACAGTCTAATGAGTACACAGTATGGTTTGAGAGTAAATCGGAGAAAGACAAAGGTAATGAGAAGTAGTAGAAATGAGAACAGCGAGAAACTTAACATCAGGATTGATGGTCACGAAGTCAATGAAGTTAAGGAATTCTGCTACCTAGGCAGTAAAATAACCAATGACGGACGGAGCAAGGAGGACATCAAAAGCAGACTCGCTATGGCAAAAAAGGCATTTCTGGCCAAGAGAAGTCTACTAATATCAAATACCGGCCTTAATTTGAGGAAGAAATTTCTGAGGATGTACGTCTGGAGTACAGCATTGTATGGTAGTGAAACATGGACTGTGGGAAAACTGGAACAGAAGAGAATCGAAGCATTTGAGATGTGGTGCTATAGACGAATGTTGAAAAGTAGGTGGACTGATAAGGTAAGGAATGAGGAGGTTCTGTGCAGAATCGGAGAGGAAAGGAATATGTGGAAAACACTGATAAGGAGAAGGGACAGGATGATAGGACATCTGCTAAGACATGAGGGAATGACTTCCATGGTACTAGAGGGAGCTGTAGAGGGCAAAAACTGTAGAGGAAGACAGAGATTGGAATACGTCAAGCAAATAATTGAGGACGTAGGTTGCAAGTGCTACTCTGAGATGAAGAGGTTAGCACAGGAAAGAAATTCGTGGCGGGCCGCATCAAACCAGTCAGTAGACTGATGATCAAAACAAAAAAGATTGCTGCTCACAATATAGATGAGGTGTTAAGTTGCAGTCACAGTGAAAGAAGACTTATAGAGATTATAAGCTATCAGAGAGCGTGCTACATCAGATGTAAAAAGACACATTCATAAATGTACAACTCACACACACTTGGCCATTGTTGTCTCCTGGTGTCTGGCTCTGGCATCTGAAGAAGCACTTTTACCAGCAGCTCATAATATATAAAGACTAACAATCATCTTTCATTGTGTCTATCTGCCACATAATGTCTCCTGTATTTGTTTAGTAGCAACCTAAACTATATCACATAGAAATTTCGAATTTGTAATCTTGTCTGAATTTTCAATCATTTGACCAGGGTAGGTCAACGAGGGTCAGCTTATATCCATTTTATTTGTTTAATGAAGGCTATTAGATATTGCTGATGCTTTAACAGATCTCTTTGGCCTCTGTACTTGAAGTTTTTATGCCACCCTGTAATATTAAATAACGAAATTCTCAAACTATGTTATTTGCTTTTATCCGTTTTACTCTCAGCCCATAACAGAATGAACATCTGGGGAGTACTAGTGCCATTTTGGGCCTGGAAGGTGAGAGCCTTGGAGCCATTGTTGGTGTGTGGGAGACCTGGGGCATAGATAGAGAGGGCTGCACATCAAATGAGAAATTTAATTTTTCCATAAAAAAATTTTAGAGTACTAATCCAAATGGCCTTTAGAATGCATCAAGGGCTATTACAATGGAAGTTGTGAGATAGAGTGGTTAAGATCTGGGCTAAAGCATCCTGTGTCACAAAGAGAGAGCTTTATTTAAAGCAGGGGACAAACTCTATCAAAACTTAAATATGCACAATTAGAAGTACTGAAAAATTTTTTTACATGTCATCAAGAAACCAAAAACTACACGATTCTAAAAATACACTGATGAGCCAAAACGTTATAACTACTGCTCATCACAAAACTGAATTCCACCTGATGGTACTGTGAGCACATGGTGCAGTAAGAAACACATATAACCAGAACAGGGACAAATGGGGAATTGTTCTAGTGACAGTAAGGGCCACATACAGGGAAATACACTGACATAAGAGACTTTTGACAAAGGGCAGATTGTTACAGGTTGGCACTTGGGAATGAGCAGTTCGGAAATGGCAAAGCTGGTTGGCTGATTGTGTGTACTGTTCTATCTATATCTATGGAAAGTGGTTGAAGGATGGTGAAACAGTAAGGAGACAGGTCTGATGACAGAGTACAATGCTGATGCATCACAGGTGTTGCAGAGGACACTGGTCGATGGACACTGTTGAACACAGGATTGCACAGCAGGTGAATCCTATGTGTTCCCACGGTGATCAAATGACATTATCAATTATGACAGCAGCGAGCACAGGATCATGTAGACTGGACTGTGGGTTGGTGGAAACGTGTTGTTTTATCAGATGAATCACATTTCTTGTTACGTCTGGTTGGATGAATCATGTTTCTTGTTACAGGAGGTTGACAAGCACAGCCACATGCACTGTCATCCAAATGAACAGTTGTTCAAAACATGCACAGTGCTATGGGTGCAGATCTGTGGGTGGACAGTGTTAAACTATGGGGGGACTTTCACTTGGGCTTTCATGGGACCTGTGGCAGTAATTGAAGGCAGCACGACAGCTGTGGATTAAGTTAACAGTGTGGTACACTAACTGTCTCCTTTTATGCTTTTTTCTTGGCGGTGACAGCAACTTTCAGCAGGATAACTGTGTGTCACAAGGCAAGAACATGCTACAGTAGTTTGAGAAGCATGGTAGTGAACTACCAGTGATGGTTTGTTCACTAAATCCACCTAATATGAATCCGACTGAACACATCTGGAGTGCTTATCGGGTGTCAGATCCACATCTGCAAGCCACTGGCACATAATTTACAGGAATTGCATGATCTATGCATAGGCGACTGGTGCCAAATACCTTTCTGAAACCATCAATGACATTTTAAATTTATAACAGGAAAAACAGTGATGTATTGTGCTCCTAAGGTGCACCAACATGCTATTAAGCAGGTGGTTAGAATGTTTTGGCTAGTCAGCATACTGAAGACTCCAGAAACAAAGAAAAGGCAATTTGGAGCACTAATGAATGTGAAATGAATAAACTCAGTAAAGTAAATGGAACTAACTGTAAGCTTCATGCTGAAACTAGCAGTGAGACACATCACATTAAATTTAAATCATGGGACACCAGAGTTAATGAACTCTTGCTAACAGAAGCTGAATCCGAGGACAAAAAAAATAAAACATGATAAGCAGATCCATTACATTTACTTGCACACCCACTGCAAAGTCCACCAGCAGATAACAGTTCTGCCAAACTAACTGTTGATGGTTCTTTTGGTAATTCAAAGAACTAAACTGTTATGCTGACTTGTTAGTGTCCTGCATTACCATATAGTAGCAACACTTATTTAAAAATATAGAGATAAGCAAGTGGAGACATATTTCCGTCCTTTCCTTGTTCTCAATTTTGTTTTGAAAAGGTACCTTATAACAGGATACTGAACCACTTAACTGGTAGTAACCTTTCAAAAACTGCACAGCTGATATTCCTTAACAGATTCTCAAAAGAGAAAGCAACATATGTAACTGCAAATGCAGTTCTGGTACAACTAAACAAGAAAAACTACTCACTTAACATATTCCACATTTAAACATGAACTCTGCAAACCACTCTGAAGGGCACTGTAATTGCCAATTGTAGTGTCCATTGTAATGTGAACTAGGGATTCTTTCCATTCCATTGACACATGGACTGTGAAGAAAATTACTACTTGACTGTCACCATGCAGGATGTAATTAACCTAATCACCCTAAGGAACAAAATATAAGAGGATGTGGACTTTCATAGATTCCTGACTTAACACTGTCTCTTGAATTTATGGAAGTAGGCTTTCAAGTGACGGTTGGCGTTCATCTTCAAGTGTTTGCCGGATAAGGTTTTGAAACATTTCTGTGATGCTCTCCCATGCATCACGCAGACCTGTGCTCCTTCATGCTGATCTCCTTTGTATACATTCAGTATCACCTTTAGACCTCCAATGCCAGATGATGTCTGACATGTTTCCACTATTGTGCTTTCCATCTGGTTTTTCAGTCATGCAACAATGTTTCACCATTCCTTGTGGTGTTTGACCATAATCTGAACTTGAATTTCCAACTCTTCTTCACTGACAATCTTATTAGTGAAATTCTGAATGCTACAAATATGTATGCTAAAGAAAAGGTACAAAAAGTCACACCAGTTTTGAAACACTCATTGTGGCACTTGTGGCAGAATTCAATTCAATTGCTGCAAAGAGCCTACGAAGTGGGATTTATGAGACTTTTGTTTGTTGATTCAGAAAATGTTTATGTTTTTTCCCATAATCCATATTATGGAAAGACAGCTACAGAAAGTCTAATTCATCCTGATTTACCTTTTGCAACCCAGTTTTCATTTGGTGCAGCAGTTATTAGTTTGTGCAGGTGGTTCAGGTTACCACATCTTTACTGATGGATTCTAGACAAGCCCTCAACTTGCTTGGGAATTGCGCAAAATGAAATTTCATTTAACACATATGGTTATGCCTTCTAGGAAGGATTTCCCGTGTGATTTGAAGAAGATGAAGCTTGCTGAATGCGTGCTATGTGCCTATCAAAGTGAGACAAAACTTATGTGTCTTTCATTCCATGACATGAGGTTAGTGATAATACTGAGTACAATCTTTGGTCCTCAGACCCAACTGACCACTGGTTACAGGAAGAAAGGGCCTGTTCAGTTCCTGAAACCCACTATTATTTTGGAATACACTAGGTTTATGGGAGGAGTGGAAGCGGTTTATCAGTACTTTGGTTGCTGTGATTTTAAAAGACAATCATAAAAATGATGGAAAAAATTATTCTTCTGACTGATTAAAGTTGCTGTACTGAACAGTTATATTCTTTACTCAGTAGATAAAAATGAATGTGGATAACAACTGCAGACTCATCTTTCCTATAGAAGAAACCTAATAAGACAGCTAGTCAGCCAGGTTAGAAATACAAATTCGAAGAAGAGACCCCAAGGAGAGAGTGAATGGGAAGATGCATTTTATAATGAAAAATTGACAAAAAAATCAACAGGGGATTACATGGTTTGCAGCTAATGCAAGGAGGAAGGAGGAAGAAGAAAAACAATTTCCTGCTGTGAAACATGCAAGAGGAAGCCTGGACTTAACCCAGGAGAATATTTTAAGAAGGATCATAGTGCAAAAATGACAAACAACAATAAAGAAAAATGCCACATACAGTTTCAAAAACCATGTAAAAGAAAATAAAAGTTTTCAAGTGACCTCATTTTTTATTTATTTATTTTTTGAAACAACCCATAATCTCTTACATTCTTAAACATGTAAAACTAATTTTTGAGTTGGGCAAACTGCAGTGAGTAGAAAAATAGGATTGATAGAAGTTAACATCATCTGCATAAAAACCAAAGCTTCTACTGATGCTAAGTGCCACATTATTAAGGTGCTACATTAATAGTGTGGGTTCCAACTCAATTACCACAGCACACCTCAAGTTATTTCTACCTCTGTTGATGAGTCTTCATCTAAGATATCATTCTGTGTCTGTCCTAGCAAGGAATTCTCAGTGTAGTTACAAATTTTGTTTGGTATGCCATAGAATAGCACTTCCATTAATAAACAGCAGTGTAGTACGCTGGTCTTCCAAAGAACTTTGAATGTGTCGCTTGTACAATTTTACCTAAAAAAGATAGAGCTGACATAAACTCAAAAGTTGGTTTGAAAACCATAGCGATTTACTAGCCATGGTCCTAATGGCATTCAATACCATAGCCTAACTATATCCTTTGAACTGACTAATGAACAGTACTGATTTTCTATGCCATACCGTTAGTATATCCTTTGAACTGACTAACAAGCAGTTGTAGGTGGAACAACAATTGAATGTGGACTTGAATTGCAGTGTAATATAGTACTCTGCACATTAAAAATCATTCCCAGAAAAAAGCAACATGTGACATGAAAAATTGTAGTTCATCACATACACATAGAAGCATGCTAAATTTTACTGTAGAAAGTGAATGGTATAGCATTAATGGTATTCCCTGTGAATGGATGGGGTCATATCTTAACTACGGGAAACACAGGATCACATTAACAAGGGATACGAAAGGAATAAAAGCAAATTCGGAGTGATGAAATAATAAATATAATGTCCCACAAGGTTTGGTACTTGGTCTTTTCCTGTTCTTGGCCTAAATAAATAATTTATGAGAGACTTTGGAGGACTCTACAAAAACAGTGATGTATGCTGATGTGAGAAGAACACTAATAAAAGGCCCAAAACAACCATACTGCATAAGGCAAGGAGAGTAATAGGAAAGGCATTAATCTGACAACAACTGATATTATAAAAAATTAAAAATGAGTTATGGTATCATGAATAGAGAAAAGGAAGGAAGATTAGGGTTTAACGTCCCATAGAGAACGAGATCATTAGAGATGGAACACAACTTTGGATTTGTGATGGATGAGTAAGGAAATTAGCTCCAGCCTTTCAAAGAAAACATCCTGGCATTTGCCTGGAGCAATTTTGGGAAATTATGGACATTCTAAATCTGGATGGCTGGGTAGGGATTTAAACTGCGTCATCCTCTCCCACGCAAGTCCAGTATGCTAACCACTGTGCCAGCTCACTCGGTTTGATCAATGGACACACAACAGAAGATCTCCATGTGTACCATTCACAGGCAAGCAGATGGATAATAAACTAAAGTGGCACCAGCACATACATAAGTTAACCAAAAGGTTTAGGTCTGCTTGGTCTGCACCAAGAAATTTCACTCATTGAGTTGATCTGCAGACATGATAGTTAATACACTTTCACACTAATCTGTCCTCAAGATAATCTTTTGGGGCAATGCAGCTAGGGTCAAAAAAGTGTTTATTCTACAGAGGTGTGCAGTGAAAATTATTGCGCGAAATTAAAAACTGAACATCTACCAGGAGTCTCTTCAGGAACCTTGGGAATCTTACATGCCAAAAACATCTAGTGGTGTTCCTCAATGGTATTTGTGGTTTATAATAAGAGTAGCAATTATGAAACCAGAAGTAAAAATAATTGTCATACAGAGCAAACATTTCTGATGTACTCAGAATGGAATTTTATATTCTGATGTAAAATACCACAATAGGTTACAATTAGACATCAGGCAAGAAACTGAAAATCCCAAGATATTCAAAACACAAAGTACAAGAGTACTTTATTAGACATTTGTATAATTTACCAGACTATTTTGGCTCATGGATGAAAGTTCTTGCCAACACTAATCTTCACATACAATAGGTTTGCACCTTCTTACGACTGTACTGCGCACTACACATTGAAGTTTGAACAGTTTGGCTCAAACCCCCACGTGCTATGGCACAAAAAAAAAAAAAAACACACACACACAGGGTGGTCCATTGATAGTGACCGGGCCAAATATCTCATGAAATAAGCATCAAATGAAAAAACTACAAAGAACGAAACTCGTCTAGCTTGAAGGGGGAAACCAGATCGCGCTATCGTTGGCCCACTAGATGGCGGTGCCATAGGTCAAACGGATATCAACTGCATTTTTTAAAAATAGGAACCCCCATTTTTATTACATATTCATGTAGTATGTAAAGATATATGAATGTTTTAGTTGGACCACTTTTTTCATTTTGTGATAGATGGCGCTGTAATAGTAGTCACAAACGTATAAGTACGTGGTATCGCGTAACATTCCACCAGTGCGGACGGTGTTTGCTTCATGATACATTACCCTTGTTAAAATGGACCATTTACCAATTGCGGAAAAGGTTGATATCGTGTTGATGTATGACTATTGTGATCAAAATGCCCAGCGGGTGTGTGCTATGTATGCTGCTCGGTATCCTGGATGACATCATCTAAGTGTCCGCACCGTTCGCCGGATAGTTACATTATTCAAGGAAACAGGAAGTGTTCAGCCACATGTGAAATGTCAACCACGACCTGCAACAAATGATGATGCCCAAGCAGGTGTTTTACCTGCTGTCACGGCTAATACGCACATCAGTAGCAGACAAATTGCATGAGAATCAGGAATCTCAAACACGTCGGTGTTGAGAATGCTACATCAACATCAATTGAATCCATACCATATTTTTATGCACTAGGAATTGCATGGCGACGACTTTGAGCGTCATGTACAGTTCTGCCACTAGGCAAAAGAGAAATTACGGGACAATGACAGATTTTTTGCGCGTGTTCTATTTAGCGATGAAGCGTCATTCACCAACAGTGGTAACGTAAACCGGCATAATATTCACTATTGGGCACTGGAAAATCCACGATGGCTGCGACAAATGGTACATCAGTGACCTTGGTGGGTTAATGTATGGTGCAGCATTATGGGAGGAAAGATAATTGGCCCCCATTTTATCAATGGCAATCTAAATGGTGCAATGTATGCTGATTTCCTACATAATGTTCTACCGATGTTACTAAAAAATGTTTCACTGCATGACAGAATGGCGATATACTTCCAACATGATGGATGTCCGGCACATAGCTCGTGTGCGGTTGAAGCGGTATTGAATAGCATATTTCGTGACAGGTGGTTTGGTCGTCGAAGCACCATACCATGGCCCGCACATTCACCGGATCCCCGGATTTCTTTCTGTGGGGAACGTTGAAGGATATTTGCTATCGTGATCCACCGACAATGCCTGACAACATGCTTCAGCGCATTGTCAATGCATGTGCGAACATTATGGAAGGCGAACTACTCACTGTTGAGAGGAATGTCATTACACGTATTGCCAAATGCATTGAGGTTGACGGACATCATTCTGAGCATATATTGCATTAATGTGGTATTTACAGGTAATCACGCTGTAACAGCATGCATTCTCAGAAATGATAAGTTCACAAAGGTACATGTATCACATTGGAACAACCGAAGTAAAATGTTCAAACCTACCTACGTTCTGTATTTTAATTTAAAAAACCTACCTGTTACCAACTGTTTGTCTAAAATTGTGAGCCATATGTGTGCGTGTGTGTGTGTGTGTGTGTGTGTGTGTGTGTGTGTGTGTGTGTGTGTGCAGTTTGTCAGCAGCTTTTGCAGGGAAACATACAGAGGGGTGGAACATGTATACACCACCATCTATCACAAAGCGAAAAAAGTGGTCCGGCTAAAACATTCACATTTCTTTACATACTACACCAATATGTAATAAAAAATGGGGGTTCCTATTTTAAAAAATGCAGTTGATATCCGTTTGACCTATGGCAGTGCCATCTAGCGTGCCAACCATAGCGCCATCTGGTTTCCACCTTCAAGCTAGACACATTTCGTTCTTTGTAGTTTTTTCATTTGACGCTTATTTTGTGAGTGTGAGATATTTGGCCGGGTCACGATCAATGGACCACCCTGCATATATATATATATATATATATATATATATATATATATATATAAAACAAAGATGATGTGACTTACCAAATGAAAGTGCTGGCAGGTCGACAGACACACAAACAAACACAAACATACACACAAAATTCAAGCTTTCGCAACAAACTGTTGCCTCATCAGGAAAGAGGGAAGGAGAGGGAAAGACGAAAGGATGTGGGTTTTAAGGGAGAGGGTAAGGAGTCATTCCAATCCCGGGAGCGGAAAGACTTACCTTAGGGGGAAAAAAGGACGGGTATACACTCTCACACACGCACATATCCATCCACACATATACAGACACAAGCAGACATATTCTAAAACTAAACAAAAACATATATGATATATCGAAAAATAAGGAAATTTTCCGGGTAACAATTTAAAGTCCAATTTTTTGTATCTGCCATCGTTTTTTCACAAATAATGTTCTTGTGGCGTGATTTTGCTTTTCCCAGATTTTTGATACTAAACATAAATAAACGAATAAAAATAAGTACTTAATTACTCATCTACCTCTTTAAACTTTAGAATGCTGCTGCTAGTTTCATCTCTTTAAATTTATTACCAAAAGCACAGTTTCTCTCAGTCAGATTCAATATTCCGACCTCTCATTCAAAAATGGTACACACTATGTGGAATCAGCTATGGCTGCTCAATGCAGCTCTACTAGCCGCATCCGCAAACACTTTTTTCATATTAGTTGGCCAAAGCATTGCCGAGATATTAGCTTTTGATCTTTCATAAATTTACAAATTTTAAGATGACTATAACTTTTAAACAATTATATATTTTTGTGGGACGGGTAGATAATTTAGCTTTACATATTTTTCTGTCCATGAGTGCCAACTTGCATCTCTGTGTCACTCTTAGTTTTGTTTTTATCAACTTTTCTCTTGCATATAAATTTCTCCAAGAGCGCAGACACGGCCATACGTGCCCCTGCCAAACGTTCAAGTTTTTCCGAGGCTGCGTAGACGCTAGCCGCTCACCACACCTCTGTAGCAACTGCCAGCCATGTGCTCTCCAGTGGGAACTGCCGCTCTAATCTCCCGCAACAGCTTGTAGGCTCACATTCTTCATTATACAGAAAGCTGACAATGAGCCGTCTTTGAAGTCAGTAGAGTTACACACACTCTAAGTATGAATTTGTACATAAAAACTGCACCTTGGCTTTTGTAAGAGGAAATGACTTTTTTCAAAGTCCACTGCTGATCATTAAAATTACAACACCAGGAAGACAGCCATTAACAAAAGCTACTATTATTTATATGCAGAATTGTAGAAGGAATACATGTAGGTGACTGGGAGCATACAGGATGTGGAATTTAGTAAACAGGGCTATCCTCTCTGACAGCAACAATGGCTCTAACCTAGCCAGAAACGGAGTTGAACTGAATTCAGGTGATGGGTACTGGTATGCCATTCATGTCATTTCATCTTTACGACACAAGGCTAGCGAGTGGCAGTGTGCCAGCCTCTTGGCAACCCATTATCAGATTTCTTACAGGGTGAGAGATCTGGAAAATGTGCTGGCCGTGGCAACAGCAAAATACTCACTATATCCAGGTAGGTCAGGACAAAACTGGCTACATAAGGTCTCGTATTATCTCATAGAAAAATAACATCACAGAGACCTCAAATTAAGGGAACAGATATTGGCCTTATTATGTCAGAAATCCAACAGTTGCTATCAAAATTACTCACTTTGTGGACTGGAGGTGATCGTGTTATGTGCCCAATAGCATCCGGTATTATCATCTCAGGTTTTGGGCCCAAATGATCATAACTAATACAAATGCAGTTGGTCAGTGTTTGTTTTTCTCAGATGCTTCAGGTACAGATGCACCTATCATGATGTAGTACACAGAAGAATGAATCATCTGAAAAGAGGACGGGTGAAACTGCTGTGTCCAGTGCGGTCTTTGAATGCATCACTGTCAGAGCGCCTATCTCTGTGCTGCTTCAAAGGAAATCACAAAATAATCACCATGTTCACAGTCTATAATGATCTGAATGCCAATACTCTGTCTATGTTGATAATTCTCTTGCTACAAACAAGATCATTTCCTGTATCCACATACACACTGTTGCTGTACGATCCTGCTAGGCCTAGTGAACAATATGTCAGCCCTCTCGGGTGCTAGTCACGTCGCTACTCACATCCTGGATTGCATTGAATATGGCCCTCCTAAATCCACCAATTCCATATTTGTATGACAGAACCATGGACCTTATCACGGTGGGGTGTCATATGTGCTGAGTGATACAGACTGCCCTACCATAGGTGTAGCCACAATGAACGGGTATCTGTTGAAAGGCCAAGAAAATGTGTGGTTCCTGAAGAGGGATGGCAGCCTTTCCAGTAGGTGCATGAGCAGTTGTCTGGATGATTGACTTGTTTGTCCTTATAGCATTAACCAACATAGCCCTGCTGACTGCAAACTGCTGAGAGCAAGAGGGAAACCACAACTATTATTTTTCCCAAGGGTATGCAGCTCTACTGTATGGTTAAATGATGAGGGCATCCACTCAGGTGAAATATTCTGGAGGTAAAACAGTCTCCCCCATTTGGATCTCTGGGTGTGGACTACTCAGGAGGATATCATCAGGAAAGACGAGACTGTCAATCTATGGTGTTTGATCCCTTAATCAGGCAGGTAGGACAGAAAATTTACAAACAGAAATGGTTAGGTTGAAGGTAGATACAGAAGGGATTGGTGAAGTTTGATAATACAATGAACAGGACCTCTTATCCAGTGAGAGCAGTGTTATAAATACAAAATCAAATAGCAGTAATGCAGGAGTAGGCCTAATACTAAATAAGAAAATAGGAATGCAACAGCATAGTGAATACATTATTGCAACCAAGATAGACACAAAGCCAGCACCCACAACAGTAGTACAAGTTTATATGCTAACTAGCTCCGTGGATGATAAAGAGATTGAGAAAATGTATGACAACATAAAAGAAATTATTCCGGTAGTAAAGAGAGATGAAAATTTAATTATGATGGGGGACTGGAATTCAATAGTAAGAAAAAGGAAGAGAAGGAAAAATGGTAGGTGAACAGGGACTGGGGAAAATGAATGAAAGAGGAAGCTGCTTGGTAGAATTTTGCACATAGAATAATTTAATCATCACTAACACTTGGTTTAAGAATCATGAAAGAATGTTGTGGATATAGAAAAGACCTGGAGACACCAGAAGGTTATATAATGATTCAGATTGGTTATATAATGGTGAGTCTGAGATTTCAGAATGAGATTTTTTGATTATTTACTAATGATTAAAATTGAAGAAATTGCAAAAAGGTGGGAGATTAAGGAGATGGGACCTGGATAAGCTGAAAAAATCAGAGCTTGCTGAGAGTTGCAGAAGGAGTATTAAGCAACGATTGACTGATACAGGGCAAAGGAGAATTGTAGAAGATAAATGATTAGCTTTTAGAAATGAAATAGTGCAAGCAGCAGAGAATCAAATAGGTAGAAAGACAAGACCTGGTAGAAATTGTTGGATATCAAAGGAGATATTGAATTTAACTGATGAAAGGAGAAAACATAAAAATGCAGTAAATTAAGTATGTGAAAGGGAATACAAATGTATAAAAAATTAGACTGACAGGAAGTGCAAAATGGCTAAGCACGAATGGCTACAGGACAAATGTAAGAATATCAAACATATATAATAGGGCAAATAAAGAGATGTTTGGAGAAAAGAAAAGTAGCTGTATGAATACAAAGAGCTCAGATGGAAATCCAGTAGTAAACAACGAAGGGAAATCTGAAAGTTGGAAGGAGTATATAGAAGGGCTGTACAAGATAAATGTACTTGTATCGTAGAAAGATAACAGGACATAGATGAAGATGAGGTAGGAGATATGATACTGAAAGAAGAATTTGACAGACCACTGAAAGACATAAGTCAAAACAAAGCTCTCGAGTAGATGACTTTTCCTCAGGACTACTGAAATTCTTGGGACAGCCAGTCATAACAAAACTATTCCAACTGGTATGCAAGACGTTTGATACAGGCAAAATACTCCAAGGAAAACAGGTCTGAAAGATGTGGATATTACACAATCAGTTTAATAAAGCATGGCTGCAAAATACTAACAAAAATTATTTACTGAGAAATGTAAATACTGGTAGAAGCCAACCTCAGGGAAGATCAGTTTGAATTTCGAAGAATTGTACGAAGAAGCCAAAGCAATACTTGTCCCATGACTTATCTTAGAAGATAAGTTAGGTA
This sequence comes from Schistocerca nitens, assembly GCF_023898315.1. NCBI lineage: Eukaryota > Metazoa > Arthropoda > Insecta > Orthoptera > Acrididae > Schistocerca > Schistocerca nitens. The sequence continues at coordinate 146,289,112 of NC_064617.1, forward strand.
AACGTAAACTTACGTTTATAATGTTTGCAGATTTTGAGAAAGCTTGTGACCAGGTAGTCTGGGATACACTCTTTGAAATTGTGAAGGTAGCAGGGGTAGAATACAAGGACTGAAAGAGAAACCAGACAGCTGTTATAAGAGTCAAGGGGCACGAAGTGGAAGCAGTGGCTGAAAAGGGAGTGCGACAGGGTTGTAGCTCATCCATGGTGTTATTCAACTGTACAATGAACAAACAGTAAAGGAAATCAAAGGAAAATTTGGATAAGGAATAAAAGTTCACATACAAGAAATAAATCTTTGAAGTTTGCAGATGAAATTATAATTCTCTCAGAGACCAGAGACTGTCAAAGACTATGAAGATCTGTTAAATGCAATGAACAGTGTCTTGAAAGGAGAATATAAGATGAACATTAACAGAAGCAAGACAAGAATAATGGAATGCAGTCAAATTAAATCAGGTGATGCTGAGGGAATTAGATTAGGAAACAAGACACTAAAATTAGCAGGTGACTTTCGTTATTTGGTCAGTAAAATAACTGACAATGACCAAAGAAGAGAGTATATACAATGTAGGCTGGCAATGGCAAGAAAAGCAGTTCTGGAGAAGAGAAATTTGTTAACACTGAATATAGATTTTAATATTAGGAAGTCTTTTTTGAAATAAGGGGCAGCCAAATGAAAATCAAATGCCTGTCACAATGGGACCATGGAATGATTCCATTCAGAAGTAATCACTAGATGCGTTACAACAATCATCACACTGGGACACAAGGTTATCAATTCCTGTTCCACAGAATGCAGCCGGCCACTGATGGATGCACAACAGCACCCGCTCTTGCACTTCCTTGTCTGACTGAAATCAATGTCCAGGCATGTTTTTCTTCAGGCCACCAAAGGTGTGAAAAAGTATAGTGAAAGATCTGGGCTGTATGGAGGATACTGTAGTATTTCCCAATCAAATCATCAACGCATAGTCTTCATCTGATTAGCAGTGTGGGGGCGAGTGTTATCATGCAACAGGATGCTTCCTCTGCTTGCAGAGTTCTTTGAGGATGGAACCACAACAAATCTACAGAGCTATGAAGACACTTTGCAGAATCTGCAATGTGCCATAATTAAAAGGAATGCCACTGGACAGGAATTCTGTTGGACAGAATCATCCTGCTGGGTGATAATGGCTGCCCTAACACCAACAATCGGCTGAAAGTTGCACTTCAGTGATTTGGTGGCAAAAAACTACAACATCCTCTGCACAGCTCAGACCTTTCACTATGTGATTTTCACATGTTTGGTGACCTGAACAAAGATATGCATGGATGTTGGTTTCAGCCAGATGAGGAAGTGCAAGAGCAAGTACCAACTGCATACTATGAAACAAAAATTGATCATCTCATCTCCCAGTGGGATAAGTGTCTTAATGCATATCACAATTACTTTTTAATGAAGCCATTCCTTGGTCCTGTTGTGGCAGGTGTTCAATTTTCATTGGATTGCCCTTGGAATTCATCTGGATTGTAGCCTTATAGGGAAGTGACATGCGAATGAGAAACAGTTCAGACAAGAAGATTCCGAAATGTGGTGCTACAGGAGAATGCTGAAAATGAGATGGGCAAATCATATTACCAATGAAGAATGGAATTGGGGAGAAAAGGAATTCATAGCATAACTTGACCAAGAGAAGGACTCAGTTGATAGCACACATTCTGACACACCAAGGGATCATCAGTTTAGAACTGGAAGGAAGTGTGGGGGACAAAAATTGTAGAGGGAGACCAAGAGATGAATACAGTCAGCAGCTTCAAAAGGAGGTAGATTACAGTGCTCATTTGGAGATGAAGAGGTTTTCCTTTTAGAACTAACACAATGTCTTAGATTGAATAAGTACAGTTTACATTAAATGTAAGAAAGCTGCAGTTGTCTCATTTAAATTAAAGGACTGCCTCCACAAATTACCTTTGGAAACAGGCAGCAGATTGTAAAACCTGAAGGAGGTTGTCCTTGGGGGGGGACACAACTGTTTTTAATAGTCTCTTCCTGGTGATATTGTCTTGCTCTCATCAGGGGGTAATCAGTATGACTGTTTACAATTACATGCAGGCATGTAACTTCCACAGCTTGTATTCATAATAAAGAAAATATTGCTCCTAGTTAACAATTTAAGTGTGAGGTAGATGATACACATGAATTCACTAAGACATATTTTCTGCCTTCATGTGCTTTCTGTATTGCTGTTGCCTTCAAAAATATTAATATAGAATTTACTTTTACCAGTAGTATACTTACTAAGTTCAATCCTTAGCTTACCAGCGTTAGCATTCCTACACTTCCATGTTTCACTCTACATACCGGTACTTGTGTATTCAACTTGTTCAATGATGCAAAATTCTTTTTGTTGGAATTACTGTCATTAATGTTTGTAACTTCTTTATTAGTTTCTTACTTGCTGTAGATACAAACATCCTGTTGTTCCAGAAGTGTATGATCGTGGTTTCCTATGCCCCTTCTTTATTTTGCAGTGTCACTGAATTTCCTTGTTTTCTTTTCTTGTTTTCCAGCTGACAAAGTTACTGTTACAGGATTTGTGATCACCTCATGGACGTAGACTGCTAGGGTTTTTATCACTTACATTATTACTTCACACAGCAATTTCATGCCTACGCAGAATAGCATGAAACTTTCTGGGGATCAGTGTCTATATGTTCTGACTACACCTCAATGGGATTTTACACAATTTCTCATAAAAATGTTACAATGACTTGACTGAAACTGCAGGATAGTAATAGACAAAGACAAGAAGTAAAGACAAGTTTACATTCAGTCTCGTATTTGCAAATCTCCTGATAATGACTATGAACAATATCTGATCAATAGCAAGAGAAAGTAACAAATTAAATGGAAAAATTGTACCCATGGAAATTTTATCTTAGTCGCCTTATCAAGAGATCTGATTAAATAGTTAATAAAGCTAAATGGAGAAACTACAATGTTACAGTCAGTGACCATAGTTCTTCTGACTCCATAACAGAAAACAAAAAGCCAAACTCTACAAAAGGTATAAAAATAAACACAGAATGAAGACATAGCAAGATTCAAATACAAATCCTTAAACTCTTGCACTTGCCTCTTATGTTTTACTAATCAATATGCAGTGTGTAAGGCTGTACTCAATGTGAAAATTGAGATGAAGATGCTGTGTTCCTCCCTTCCTCCAATCTTTGAACTGACTGAACCAGCAATAATAGGAGGACTTACTATTTAATGCGGACTCTACCCAGTGATGTAACATGGCATTTAACATTAACAAATTATTATCAACAGATGAAAAAATATTAGAAATGGTTACCTAGGATTGACTAGGGATCAAATACCAGATCTCTGGATTTGGTAGTCTGGTACTAACCATTTGCCCACTAAAAACATGCAACAAAGCACCTAAAATAATTATTATTTACACATTAGATGAAACTAAATACATTCAAGTCTAACTTCTGGGCATCACAAGGATGACAAACTAAAATAAAATTACCAGTAACACAAGGAGCTGCAATGGCAAAACTACAGCATATTTCCATTCACCCTCTGCCATGCACCTCACACTGGTTTGCAAAGTATAGATGTAGATGTAATGCTGTCTTGTAAATAGCCTCTTGTGATGCGTAAAACTGACTGACTCTATTAATTACCTTGATGAGACCAGTTGTATAAAAAACACTGGAAAAACAATAAATGTTCTTATTTTGTTCTTCAAAGTGTTTATTGAACACACTGAAGTAGGAACATCATGCTCTCATGACACTAAAACAGTTTTCGTGAGCAACATTTTCTCTGAGAGTGATCTCTTGTTTTGATGACTGCAGTATCTCAATGTCAGCATAATTTGGATGATTTTATCTGATAATGTGTTACATCGCAATAATCTGGTGCAACATAATAAAATAGAAATTTGTACAGTACAGAAAAAAAAATAGTCAGTAGAATACTTCCTCAGACCTCATGCTGTAATCTTTCCAAATAAATTAGTATAATAAGTAGTAAATCTTAGTGCATATACTCCCTGATATATTTGTCATATATAACCCTGCTCATTATGAAGCATTGTTGTTGTTGTGGTCTTCAGTTCTGAGACTGGTTTGATGCAGCTCTCCATGATACTCTATCCTGTGCAAGCTTCTTCATCCCCCAGTACCTACTGCAACCTACGTCCTTCTGAATCTGTTTAGTGTATTCATCTCTGAAGCATATTGCCGAGATTAAAACCATATCATCAGAAGAAAACAAACATGCTAGGAATTTTTGATTTGATGTTCTTGTTTGCTCTCGTAGATTACATATTGTACACGGAGTGTACTTTTAATAGAAAACAAGCTTATTTATTCTTCACCCATGAACTCTAGCAGATAATTTTCAGTTGACAGTATTGGGTGTGTCACAATTTTATACGCAGATGGGCCAAGATACATGTAATGTCAGTATTCTGAATGCATTCATCATTTTACATTGAATCAAGCCTTAATTACAATGCATATGAAATAAATGTACAATAAAAGGAAACAATCACATTTTACAGGAATGTAACAAGTTATTACATATTTTCTGTTCCATTTTAAGTTGGCCTACTCACTTCTTCTACTGCATGTACATTTGTCCACAAGGTACACTTTTAAGTCCTCTTTGGAGCTTGGAGCTTTTAATTCCTTTTATTTCCACAACTGAGATACAATGCTTGGGGGGGAAAAAAAAACCTGGACTGAGCTCTCACTGCCTAAACTTAGTGTAGTTATTTTCCTTTCCTCTCTCTACAATATGTATGTCTTTATTAAGGACATGTTTACCATTTTCTCTCACTACTGTAATATTTTTTATGTATACACTCTGTACATTGTCAAAACATTATGCTGTATGAATACCGGTACTTGTCTACAGGGCTGTCTGCATGGTACTTTTGCTACACACCTCACTGGTGTTTTCTGAATTACAAACATTCTTTTTAAGTGCTGGTACTGGTAGCCAGCTTGTGCACTCTCCCATGTGTGAACTGATTAGCACTGATGTGGGAACACAAGTCCATTGCAGACTGTTCTCAGAACTTTCTCATCAATAACATTTGCTACTTTGCATATAAGAAAAATGAGTGTGTTTATCGCATACACAGTGCACCTATGTGCATCCCCATGTCAAATGCTTATCTATACTAGTTTCTCAAATGTTGTGCTTCTTACTTCTCTATTTATTTTAAAATATACATTAAATACATTTTCCTATGTTTCATTTGAAACACTGCATTTGACTGATTTATACAAAGCCTCTGTCGTAATAGATACTTATTTGCATTTTCAGTTTTCAGGACTGCTTCTTTTGTGCATTCAAATGCTTTTGCCAGATCCATAAATATCTTCTGTTGCCCGTCAAGTGATATATCCTGCCAACTCTTTTGTCATCATTATTGGCTTCCCTTCTCTGAATCCACGTTATGATAATGGTAGTATTTTAAGTTTTGTGTATTCTGTATTATTGTTTCATAGATTTATGCAAATGTGGAAATCAGTTATATTTGCCTGTAATTTCATAATTCACCTCTCTTCCCTTTCTTAAATACTACGAACCGTTATTTTAATTGCTTAGAATACCATCTTGAGGTGCAGCATTTCTAATACGAGTTAAGGATTTTGGATGACTTTCCCTGCATTCCCTTATGAGATGTGATGTAATGCTATCCAAGCCAAATGGATCTTTGGTTTTTAACTGCTTTACTAGGTCAAAAACCGCTTAATGAAAACAACATTTGTTATGAATCTGCAGCACTCTTTCCCTTTTATTTTGTACACAGTATTATACGCCTCAGTTTTTTTTCCCCGAGAGGTCGTAATACCCTTTCAGTTTATTTCTTGCATGGATTACGTCACCAAATCAGCTTTTTATTTTTTGGTCGTTTGTTTACTAATTTTTTGTCGACAGGTCATGTAAAATTACAATAGTAACTGAATAAAGAAAAGACTAGGACATGTAAAATTATTATAATAATTAAATAAATACTGGTCCCATTTGGTATTTGCATCAGTGTCAGTCCACATTAGCCTTTCCTGTCAAGTCATGTGTCAAACAGTACCGGTACAATATTTGATGGAAGTTTTTTTTTTATATGTAATATGGTATTCTTTGACTCGAATTGTCCTAAAGTACTAGTTCACTCCTTGTACAACATGTAATATACAATTCACAATGGGAAAAACAGGAGAAATAATACGGTATCTCTTTGTTTAAAAATAATTTAGGGAAATGCTGCAGTACCTGCTTTTATTCCACAGAAGGATTTGGCAGAAATCAATAAAACTTTTTACTTGCAATTTTCATGGACACACAGAATTAATGTGAAAGTCCTCAATGGAAATTTTTGTTAATGTCTTTGCTATTGTGTGTTAAGACCTTCTGTGACACTCTGTATTTTGATCAGTGGTGGTAAAGAAAAACAATAGCGAATGCACCATTCCTTTTTCTATTATTAGAAATGTTATCACTATTGTGCTCATTCTTTTCATATTATGTATAATGACTCGTTCCACATCCATTTTCTCACACTTACTGATCTATGGAATAATGTACGTTTACCCTAGTAAATAAACTGGCAGTAACGATATTGTGTTATGCTGAGCGTTAAGCATCTTGTACACTTTCTTGGATGGAAAATGACGACTTCACCAAATAGAGAAAAAAAGTCTTGTCATCGATTTCGCGTATATTGCCAAAATGGTATGCTATCTGCTTTTGAAATACCGGTATATGGATACATTGCATCTATGCAAAATATTATCTGGACAACTGTTGTTCTCCTACCTGTGTTTGAACCGGTAACAATTGCAGTTTTTCCATGCAATAATCTTTGACTCTGACAAACTCCTATAGTGCATTTGTTATACAGCTTTAGCAGCAGAAGGAATACTGCTGTGGAAATCAGTACGTATCCAATCATCACGAACGCACATTCACTGCACTGAACAGCTACTGTGTGACTCTTTATCGTAATTCATTCGGGAAGGCAACAGTCGATTAGCGATATCAGTATCTCATGCGAAGGAATGTGAAAGTCTGCCTATCGTACCACACAAGACTTTAGCGACAGCGAAACACGGGAACGCCTTCAACTGGACGTAGCAACGTCTGTGAACTACGCCACTTTCCGTGTTTCGCTGCCGCTAAAGTCTTGTGACTTTCTGGTAAAACGCACTTCTCATGGTGTGCGTCACCTACCAAACAGGTCGCAAGTGAGGCAGTTACGGCAATTATCAACCGGTTCTGCATTGCGTACAGTTCCTGAGCAGGCGCAACTCCGCGCATGCGCAGAAATTCGGGACGGCGGCATTATTTGTTAACGTCGGAAGTCAACACTGTTACGATAGTGGATTTTTTGCCTTTTTAACTTTAATTTTATCGTTTCCTTTGTTTTCGCGAGACAATGCGCAGCTCACGTGAAGATATGATCTTCCCCAGCGACTGTTCTCCCACAAGACAGGCCAAATATAGAAAATAATATATAAAATTGGCTTTAGTATACATGGTGGAAGAAGTAGCCTAAACTTTGCCCAGAAAAGACCAGATAAAAGTCGTAAACGAAAATTGTTTCTGCACTGAAGAAACTGAAGGAGAAAAACGGTTTCGGGTGTTATTTGGCAGTTATAAATTAAACAAGACACAAATGGGAAAGCTGAAAGGCGCTGTTTTCTGGTTTCTAAATATTATTTGATATGATTGTCCATATTTATTTTCGGCGTAATGTTTACATCAGGTTCTGCGACTAGAAATTTTGTTAGTGCATCTTGAAAAGTAAGGATGTACTTATTGCCCTTGTCTGTGGGGGGGTCATTGGACCAACAATATCAATGTCACACTTTTCAAATAAATGCTCAGGGACAGTCGTAATTTCCATGGGCATTTTAGTTTTGTTTTGTGTATTTTTTTTCCTTTGGCAGCTTTCGCATTTGCGAATTTACTGCTCTATATCGGCTTTCATGCCTTCCCATGCACAATTTTTTTTTATTCTTTCGTAAGTTCTTCCTTTCCCCTGATGGCCACCAATTGGTGAATCATGAAACTGTTTGAGGATTGTATTCTTCTCCTCTAAACTCAAATTAGCGGCCGATTCCTGGACGGCTGCCTTATTTGTGATAGCCTGTGTATCTTTGCTTTCCACATGGTCTGAGTGGTTAGCTCCACTTATCTCCCCTCCTACAGCTGGCTCTTTTACGTCACCAATGCGACCTCAGAGACCTTGTATTCTTCCGCGTTTGCTTGAATCTCATTGGATTTCGTTTCACGTAGAGCGGAATCCAAGCTGTGAGCAATACAGCAAGTACTATAATAAGGATACGTTTTATGCTGTTTTACAAGCACATAGACTGAGCGATGCGAGACAACAACTTTGGTCGCATTAAACGTGCACAGTACTGGCCAGTCAGCGTTCAAACTAAACTGCAATGATGTGAGCACTTGCAGTTCAGATGTAAAAAGAGACGAACAAAGAAACGCTATAGCTTCGAATGTCATTTAATTTTTAAAGAGAATGAAATAATATCTGGCGAAACTCCAGCACTACCGCGTTCTTCTTAGGTGACCAGACGGAAAGCATAAAATGCACTCGTTCTCATCTGAAGTAGTATTCTAATTAAAAACAAGAATGTTGAAAATTTCTAACTGAAGGATAGAGTAATTTTTCTGGGCGAGCTGTGTGTAATGTAAAAGCATACTGCAGGGATTTCACCGCACTGTTGAATACTGAAGCTTTTGTATCCCTCCTGGAAGGCAGCGCGCGGTTCGCTCCTGTAAACTGAAGGGTAGGCCGAATGTAGGAAGCGAGTACAGCAGGTGAGGTAAAAATCTCTCGGTGCAGCTTTTAAGGTAAAGGTGGTTTTACTATCTCACGATAATAACTTGAATACACAATAACGTGAATACCTAACTTTGCACTGGGGAGCACACAGGTGCGGAGCCGGATGTATCAAAGCTCACAAAAGTTACACAGGCAAAATCTGTAGTGGTTCGCCCACTAGGAAATAGAAACATTGTTGCTTGGTCGTCTACTCGGAATCAAATGGCGCAGAATGTGGAGCGGCGCTCGAACAACTGCACAGCGCCGGCTAGAGGGCGCTGTCGTCGGAGTCGGTGTCGTAGTGCCAACCTAAGAACTTTTACCTATACCGTGGCATCGTAGCTATCGATACCACAGAAGCCACTGAAAATATTAGTTACAGTCAATCGTCTGGTAATATCTTAGCTCCTTCCTTCTCCGAATCCGAGAAATATGTTTCAGTTCTATAGTGTGTCGGGTCTGAGCGGATCAGGATGGAAGCTAGACGCTAATTCCAGAAATGAGATGGCTCGTCCAACTCGAAGTCCTGGTGCTGGAAAAGTTCTTTGCAGATAAGGGAACTTTGTGGGATAAGGGACATATACTTCTGAAGAAATGACTGACAGTGAGACGAAATACGAGGTAGGATAAGACCACTGTCGAACCCTAAGAGGCACCAACACATTGAATGTAAGTTGTGCAGTCCTGCATGTACCCTGTGCAGCTAAGTGCCACGAGAAACTGAGTCCCGTGCCGAGTGCAGAGTAACTCAGGTCCAGCGTCTGAGGCAACTGTCGAAGGAAATCTCTAGCAACACCAGCGACCCTGATTATATAGGCTCGTCTGATGCAAACCCCCGCGATCACGCGCGCCTCCCGTGTCCTGTGGTCCTTCCAGAACATTCTGTCGTAGCTGGCCACGTAGCTCCAGCGTCCCTTGCCACAAAAACGCAACCTCTCCTGCTTCCCAGCGCCCTGGCTGACGTTAGGTTGCTTTCTACATGTTCATCTTATGCATTTCTACTCACATCCGCGACCCATTCGCGACAAGTGTCACCTGCTGTGTTGATAACGAGCCTATCACGAAGCCAACCAGGTACCGCATTTTCTCTTATTTTATGACGAGCCCGTTCTTAACCCCCCTAGCGTTCAGCAGTGACATGTGAGAAAGCTGCATGCATTAGTTCCAGTACGTCTGGCAGCTTAAACAGTGTTGTTACTTCTTGGGCCAAATCCCGCAAGTTGTCTCCAGATCAGTTCTGTTGGGTTCATTCTGTAATGGTTCAGTAGCAAATGTAAAAAAGCAGTGTTTGTATGATGTGCTCGATGCTGTGAAAATGATTGTTTCTCATGTTTCTACGATACTTATCTACATCTGTGGTATAAAACGATGGACACAGTCCAAACAAAGAGTATTTGGTTTTTCATTTTTGCCTTAAAAATTAAATTGTTATGTTTTCTAAATTTAAGCAACTTCTATGAACAGTCTTTAATAAAACATCGATAATTAAGAATTTGTATATGACATGAAAACAGGAATTTCGTGTCCAATATGTAATTAGAAACAAGAAGACGTCCATTATTCATAAAAAATGATGATGAGTTTTATAATTACGATATGTAGGTATTTCATATTGAATGACAAGTGGGCAAGTTGAACCAGCGCACCATTAACTGTATCTAATTATCAATCATTACGCTATTGATTGCGCTAAGCCTACAAAATCTACATGTGTATCAATTGTAGTACAAACATTGGCGGGGAGAACTTCAAAGCCGATTAGCTCCGTAAATTTATGAAAAACATTAAGAACAGCCTATTCCGCGACACTTTTTAACCGTATTCCACAAGCGTGTTTCACTAGGGAACAGAAAGCAGCTTCGGCCATTTTCATACTGCGCTTTAACAGCGCACAACGCTGCAGAGGCTGTGACTGTAAATGATTTTTGAAATAAAAACTACGTAGCTAATGCATGATTAAGAAAAACGTTGATGGATGTTAATACATTTCAATATCTTAAAGGTTCATCCAACGTAACTTAGTAATAATATATCTCGGTGGCGGCCGCTGAGGCATTCCATTGGTGGTACCAAAAAAGCTTAGTTTGGTAGCATGGGACGTACTACGGAATCTTGTCGACAATTCACATATTTCATAATATACTATATCAAACAAAACGTGTAGAGAAACAGAAATAAACACTTATTACAACAATGGCCTTCTTATGCACAGTAAGAGTTTGATATATATACTGTAGAACATGATAGCAAGTGTTTGTATAAGAGAGAGAGAGAGAGAGAGAGAGAGAAGTTGCTTCAGCTATCTTTCTCGCATGTCTGCATTAGACATAAAACGTAACACTAACTCCGAAAATCTCTCTCGCACACACAAATACACACACGCGCACACATAACAACAGCACGATTCTTCACTCCTCACGGAGTATGTTCGGTCACTTTTATGTGGCAGTCGTAAGAAGGAGGTGCTTTACTGTATAATTGCTTAAGTTACCGGTGGAGATCGGGCCTGGAGTATCACGTAACGACACCACCAACTTCAGCTAACAACTGCGTTCCAGCCGTTACCAAATGATTTATGCGCTCCGCTTTGCTTCATCAGTTACATCGGTTCTGCCTTCCCAGGAGTACAGTACACGTGCGTAGGGTGCCAGCCCTGTGAGAGGGGGGCGTGGCTTGCCCCCCCCCCCCCTCCTCCCCGCTATTCTCACCCTTGACAGGCAGAACTTCCTTTTGCTTTATGTTCGCGGCCGACTGACGGAAACGAGTCCGCTACAACATGAGTGCCAGTACGAGAAAGTATGGAGCATGTATAAATTATTCGAACTCGTAATCTGGATTTTGCGAAGCAAATTTAATCATATTACCAACATTCAAAACTAAAAGCATTGTACTCACCAAAAGCAGCTACTCCATGACTTTGGGAAGACAGCTTCAAAATAATCATTAGTAAAGATATTGTAAATCGATTTGTTGCTCTCTCTTGTTAGCAAATAAGTCTGCCATCTCAAATTGAAATGTTCGATTTTACACACGAATGACTTTTCACAGAATAGCATCCCTAAGGCACTCAGTCATTCTTCTTTCATGGCGTTTCGTAGGAACGTTTTCTCTTGAGCATTGAAAAGCACCGCTCAGCTTCTGATGTCGAGATAGGAGTTATGATTAGCAGTTTCAAAACTTAAAACAGTCTCGTCGAATGTGTCACGAAGTTCATCCTCTAGAATCAGCATAAGAAACGGAACTGCGTCAGCAACTGCTCTCAACTCAGGCCTAGCATAAAAGACTTGAAGCTCATTCTTCAACTTTCTTTTTCCCAGAAATGTATTTGTCTGGAAAATCTGTGATGAATTTATCAAACTGATTTACATAAAATAAGTTGGCTGCAATGAGGTGTCCAGTGAAATGAAAACGTAATTTTATTTCAGAAAGGACGGCATCGCGCACTTCCAAAGCATCTCTTTTTCCATGACCATCAAGAAACCGTGGCTTCTTGGCAGGCATAGTTTTGTCATTTTTGAAAATAATCTCGTCAATGTCACCTCTGATGTTTCGCTTTACCGCTTCAAAGTTCTGGTTGTCTTGTGTTGCTGTGGTCGGTTCGGTTATCTTCTTCTGAAGCTGATTAAAAAGTACGTCTGCATGAGGCATTGTCTTATAGAAAAATGATAGCCAGAAAATGAATTCGTTATCTTGCAGTCTTTGTTTGTATGAACCAGCTTTTTCAATAGTAGAAGATAATTTTATGCTATCACTTGTTTCAGTGACTTCCATAACCAGTAATATGATTTTTCCCTGTTTTCAAAAATATCTTTTTCTACTCGCGAACGGTAATTCCATCTCGTCACACACATTGGACAAGCTTTTTTGAATAATGATATGCAACGCTTTTGATCTCTGTAGCGAGTTAGAAAAAAAAGAAGAATTACCTGAAAGGTGTGCAAAAAAGATGCGGGCTTTGGGATTAACAGAGGCTGCCGTAGACATAAGGTTGAACTGATGCACATAACAATGGATGTAGTTTGCAGCCGACCTCGGTGACCGAGCGGTTCTAGGCGCGTCAGTCTGGAATCGCGCGATCGCTACGGTCGCAGGTTCGAATGCTGCCTCGGGCATGGATGTGTGTGATGTCCTTAGGTTAGTTAGGTTTAAGTAGTTCTAGGTCTAGGGGTCTGATGACCTCAGATGTTAAGTCCCATAGTGCTCAGAGCCATTTGAACCATTTTGTAGTTTGCATTTGGATATTTGTCTTTAATTAATTGCTGAACCCCGTTCGACTTGCCACTCATAACGTTTGCAGCATCGTAACTCTGAGCTATTAGTTTTGCTCGACCATCGCTAATTAATGGTTCATTTTCTTTCAGAATACTCTCAGCTATAGTATGAGCATTCTGACTTTCTGGATTAACAAAGTTCCAAAATCTTTCAACAGGTTTTCCCTCAACAACATAGCACAAAACAATAACCAATTGAAATTCGCAAGATACGGCTGTGTTTTCATCTGCTATTATTGCAACATTAGCGGCAGGTTTTATTTATTTACGAACTTCATCACAGTACACTTCCAACGTGCATTGCAGTAGTTTGTCCTGAACAGTCTTAAAAATGCTTGAATGAAATGAACTTGAAGATCTTTATTCAGCTCCGCGCTGAACTGAATTAGCTCTTGAAAAACACCCGTATTTTGAGAGGTATCAGATTCATCGTGGCCTCTGAGAGGCAGTTCCAATGCACCACTGTACCGAGCACAGTTTACAGTTAAATTCAATCTACATCTATTCTTTGCTAGACGTTTGTTGTAGCTGTCAGTTGTTTGTATTGCGAATCTAATTTCTGCTGAATGTTGGTTTCACCTAGAAATGAAAGACTAAGCACATTATTCATGTGTTGCTTTGACATTTCACGTACTTTCATTTTTGACCGTAAGTGCCCAATATCAGTTATATCTTACGTCAATGAACATCTTCCCCAAATAACACACAAGGAAAACAAAAAACAGTGTTGCTTTCTTTACAACCACAAATCCAGCATCGATTTTTTGTTTGCTGCTGCAAATTCAGATTCGGGAATGGCCTACCTAGTGTTTTTCATCTGAGAGTCCTGTCGCTAAATGGCGTTTTCAATGACTCTTTACTTTGTTCATGTTTGCTATTTTCACAGTCAACTGAATTGTCCCTTACAGATAACACGTTGCAGGCAGCTATATATGGTCAATTACCTGACCTCGCAATAACTACAACGTGTTTGTATGTATTACACGGTCGTAATAAGTATAAACAGAAGTACTACACCTTTGTTTGGAAAACAGATGCTCAACAGGTGGTGAACACGTTAGTTTTATTTTCCCTGTAGCAATAGCCCTGCTGCTGAACTATTTATAACGATATTTAAATGTATTATTTCCGCATTCGGTTTAATTAAGCATTAATTAGCGTTTAGGTATACATTAGCATTAACTTACAGAAGATTAGAAAACTGAATTACAAGAAATTTGTGCCCTGATGTATTCTAACATGATCGCTAGATGGCAGATCGTGCTTCTATAGGTCCGCACTTTACCGCTCTCTGGCGGAAGGGACTTAAAGCTCTGAGTCAGACTAGCTGTGGGGTCTACCCCCGCCATAAGAAGCGTGTAGAAACCAACGACCAAGCCTTTCACACAGCGCTTATGAGGGAAGGCAGTGCCAATCTTCAGTTGGATCCAAGATTCAGAAAACTACCACGAGAGTGCAAGCGGGAAAACTCGCCTCTTCAAATCAGAGAATACATACTCTGAAACAATGTTTTATGCGCAGTTGACGTAGATCTCTCTCTCTATCTTTTTTTATACAAGTGGTGCCGTGGCACAACGGCACTACCTCAGAAGCCACCCCTGATAATAATAAGTAGGACGTACTTCCAAGAGTGTAACAAACACCAGTGTACATGTACTACGGCTTCTGACCAGTCATTGCATTTGTGTTTGTTGACATCAGGTTTATTCTTATGATGAATGGATTATAACAATTTAAAATTTTAAACAAAAAAGAAACCGACATTTGGCAAGAAATTGCCAAGACACTTTTTACACCGCCTGATGAAGCAAAGAAGCTCTTGCGGGAAAACTGAAATGATAGGAATAATTAAATTAATTTACTGTTTTGGCCTTCAGATCTATCAGTCGCACTTGTACAGCAGAAATTGGAAACACCATGTTTCATACACTAGTATGTTATCATTACCGACTAGCTTACTACACTACTGAGTAAGTGTATGTATGTATGAACGTATGTATGCATGTCTGTATGTAAATGAAAGTTTTTATCTTCACCGCATTACATTATCCCTAAAAACTATGAATCAGATTTTGTTTTATCGACTATGGCTGGTCATTTGTATATTTTCACTTTACATTAATTGTATTTATTGAAACTATTTTCGTTACCTTAATATCACATTTGGGTGCTTCGCATACTATAGCACTGCAGACGTTAGCGGTTGTTGAAATGCGATATAAAAATTAAACCTTAAGTTGCTAAGAACCGAAGCATAAGGGCAAGTCTTTCTACAGCCAAGATTGCTCGTTTGTAGTTAGGATCCTGCTTTGCAATTTTTCCCTCAGTTACAGTAAGCAGGCACCGAAAATCGTCCACAAACATACACGAAAAACTTTTAAATAGGCTTAATGAAGTCGGGAGCTGTAATTCAGTTACTAGTGCACTATCACCACAATTTGATTCCTCTGCATAAATTACACACCCATATTTTTCTTTTCCTTCGCTGTTTTACATTTGCTTTTTGTGTCACCAATAGCGCAGCTACCATACACAATAATCCTGTCTGGATATCACTATGTTTCATAACAACTATTTCACTACGTTAGCGTTCTGTCTGATGAAATATGTGTGTGAGTTATCTCCAAATAACCCAAAACGCAGCGTTCGCTTGGGTGAACACTGCTCACACACTCAATTCTAATTCCGTAATGTTCTCTTTCGCTTGTTCATTGTAAAAGCTTGTTCGTAAGTACAAGAGAATGGCTGTGAACTCGAGCAAATTGTTCTCTGTAATGCTCGTTCGCTTTGGTGAACAGGTACGTGGGTGTTTGTGGGATGCGTGGCACAAATGCCGAAGAAAAAGAAATAAGATTGCTAGAAAATAGCCAAAGCGCTCAGGGGTGCAACAGAGGATGTGTGAAAGACGATATATTTATTACATTCTTCCATCAGGCGGGAATGGTGTGTATAAGCATAAGTTTTGCATTACTATTAATTAAAAACGAACAACATGATTAATTTTGTTGAAAGTGCTGTAAATCTGTCATGCTGATTAGAGTTAACAATAGATATATGAAAGCCTTGATCATCCAAGTAGCTTAAGTTCATGCTACCATAGTTGCAATTATATACCTCATAATAATTGTTATTTTCTAGTTTCTGATGTCATAACTGAAGAAATAAAAATCTTTCCCTGCGATCATGTTATCTGCCATCTAACTAAGAACGTAGCAGTTTTTATCAAGTTGCTTAAGTGTATTTACTTGGGAAGTGTAATAATGGATGATATGTATTGCTTAACAGACATTAGGAAAAGGATTGCAATGGCAAAAGAAGGATTCAAGAGGAAACAGAAATTACTTTGCGGACCACTAAACAAATATCTGAGGAAAAGACTTGCCAAATGTTACATCTGGAGCATTACACTGTATGGTGTGGAGACCTGGACATTGAGGAAGGAAGATGAAAGAAGACTGGAGGCACTAGGGATGTGGAGATGGAGAAGAATGGAAAAGTGAAATGGGAAGACCGACTAAGGAATGAAGAAGTATTAAGAAGAGTTGGAGAATAAAGAAACATGCTGAAAGTCATCAGAAGGAGAAAACGGAACTGTATTGGACATTGTCTGAGGAGGGACTGTTTATTGAAGGAAGGAACAGAAGGAATGGTGGAGGAAAAAGGGGAAGAGGAAAAAGAAGATATCAAATGATGGACAATATCAAAGGGGATAAATATTCAGAAATGAAAAGACTGGCTATAGACAGACAAAAGTGGAAGAGGCTTAACCCATGACAAGACCTGCTGTAAGGCAGAATACCATATTACTACTACTGACAGGTTGAATGGAGGCCTATATTTCAGTTTCATGAGTAATCCTTAATTGACATTACATTCCTTATACGTACTTTAATAAAATCTTTAGGTGCTTCACATATGTCAGTATATACATCAGGAACTATTTGAGATACAACAGCTACTGAAGTGCAAAATAATTATTAATAGGCCTCTAGTTGCTAAAACCATAGTGTAAATGGCAGGTTTTCTGTGGATTATGATAATCGTCGATGACTAATGTTCTGCTTTTAAATTTTCCACTCAATTCTAATGAGAAGCCACTGAAAAGCGTCAACCAACATATGTGCAAAATTTTGCAATAATGGTAAGAAAGATGGAGCTGCAGTTCAGAGCAAGACACACACCTATACACGTTTCATGCTTATGTACAAATTAAAACATCTACACTCTTCTTTTCCTGCGTCATTTTGCTTGCTTCGTCAAAACAATACGCTCATCATGCTTAATAATTCCGTCTGAATATTTAAATTCGCGGCTGTAACTAGTGTTGTTATCAAGTGAAACCTCTGTGGTAATTATAAGCACCGAAAAATAATGACGGCCGGCCGATGTGGCCGAGCGGTTCTAGGCACTTTAGTCTGGAACCGCGCGACCGCTACGGTCGCAGGTTCGAATCCTGCCTCGGGCATGGATGTGTGTGATGTCCTTAGGTTAGTTAGGTTTAAGTTGTTCTAAGTTCTAGGGGACTGATGACCTCAGATGTTAATTCCCATAGTGCTCAGAGCCATTTGAACAATTTGAATCCGCAAGAATTCATTGCAGTCCGTTTTAAATTACTTGACAGCTGACACTTTAAAGGCTGGTGTTGGTTTCCTCCAATGAGTGTGCTCAACGTCACGCCCGAGCCGTTCGCCGTTGCCAAACTGCCACAACAAATGCTCAGCTGACCTCCATTGTTTGGCTAGCGCTGCATATCAAAACGTATGTATTCTGTTACCATCGTTGTGCGTATGCTTTTCATTTCGTTTATCATGTCTGATAAAACCGAAAGAAAAGGGCCATACCCAATATCTGGGATGCAAACACGTCAGACAAGAAAGCTGGCTGAGGAATTGCGTTTAAAGGAGAATCGCGACAACTCATGTGCAATGTGCGGGAATAATCTGAGACGGAGGCCGCGCGAACAGCAGCCGCGGTTAAGGTTATAAAACCGACCGTACTTCATATTAGTAAAGATAATTACGAGAATGAAAGAAGCGAAGTAGGGCCCTTTTGTCTTGATACGCCAAAAAAAGTATGCAGAAACAGGTAACAAATCTGAATGCTTTCGCGCAAGATGCGATTTGGCGTCACATATATAATTATTATTATAAAAGAGATTGGTCTGTATTAGGTAAGCGTCGTGCAACGGTGCGTGAGGCCGAACTTTTTGAAGGCAGCAGTATGTTCTTGTGACCGGTTGTGCAAAGTCTCGGCTTTAAAAACAAAAATATTTCAGGCTGTAAAACGTCGGTGGAACGAGAAGGCATAGCCACTTGGCGATGTTTAGATTTTTGCATGGAATGAAAGATATTAATTTCCTGGGAATTGTTTTGATTGATGAAACATGGTTGAATGCTGGTCATACTATTATGAAAGGAGAAGGTATGGCACTCTCCACTGGAAAAGGTGGTAGAGTTATTCGTTTGCATGCTGGTATGTACCACAGCTTTATTCCAGCTGTCAACTGATCTTCAAATCCAAGTAAACATCAGAGTACCAAGAGAATCATGAAACGTTTTTAAACTGATTAGAAAATAATTTGTTACCAAGTTTAGAAAATGGATCAGCAATTATTGTGGACATTGCCCCATACCATTCAGTTTTAAAGGATAAGACTCTAAACTGTCCTCTCGAAAGAAAGACATTATTCAGTGGTTACGACAACACTGAAATACTGCGGATGATTCATTGACAAAAGCAGAAATATTAGAACTTGTGTTATTTTACAAGTCCCGGTTTCCAACTTAAGTTATTGACGAGGTACCTTATAAATATGGACATAGTCATAAAAACACCACCTTACCACTACCACTTTAAAGCTATTGAACATATTTGGGCGTAAGTGAAAGGATACGTTACTCGTGAAAATGAAAAAATTACTGTGAGTGAAGTTGGCAAATGCCACCAAAATGGACTGGAGGGCTGTTGCGATGCACAAAAAGCGACTAACTGTCGAAGCTTGAAATAATGAAGGTATTCTCGAAGATAGTGTTACGAAATTTTCTTCTTCCAGCTGATCATCCACTTCAAAAAGTCCCAGTGACTCTTATATGAATGGCATTCACCTTCTTTTGGACAGTGCAGCTGCCTGCAGCAGGCAATAGAATGTAGAAGGTTGAAATTAATAGTACAAATAGTCTACAAAAACCAGCAGAGTCCTCTAACTGGGGAGGTATCAAGAATGGTGTCCCACAGGGTTCAGTCTTGGGTCCCTTATTGTTCTTAATATATATTAACGACTTGCCACTCTATATTCATGAAGATGCAAAGTTAGTTCTTTTTGCTGATAATACAAGTACAGTAATCACACCCAAGAAGGAAGAATCAGCTGAGGAAATTGCAAATAATGTCTTTCATAAAATTATTAAGTGGTTATCTGCAAATGGACTCTCACTAAATTGTGAGAAAACACAGTTTATACAATTCTGTACAGTAAATGGCATAACACCATTGATAAATATAGACTATGAAAGGACGTCTGTCGCTAAGGTAGAATACTCAAAATTTCTGGGTGAGTGCATTGATGAAAAATTGAACTGGAAGAAACACATCAATGCTCTGCTGAAACGGTTAGGTTCAGCTACTTATGCTATTAGGGTTATTACAAATTTTGATGATAAACATATCTGTAAATTAGCCTACTATGCCTATTTTCATTCAGTGCTTTCATATGGCATCATATTTTGGGGCAATTCGTCATTAAGAGAGAAAATATTCATTGCACAAAACCGTGTAATCAGAATTATAGCTGGAGCCCACCCAAGATCACCTTGCAGACATTTATTTAAGGAACTCGGGATATTCACAGTACCTTCGCAATACCTATATTGACTTATGAAATTTGTCATTAATAACCCATCCCAGTTCACAAATAACAGCGAAGTGCATAGCTACAACACTGGAAGAAAGGATGATATTCACTACTCTGGATTAAATGTCACTTTGGCACAGAAAGGGGTGAATTATGCTGCCACAAAAATCTTTGGTCATTTGCCAAATAGTATTATAAGTCTGACTGATAGCCCACCAACATTTAAAAGCAAATTAAAAGAATTTCTGAATGACAACTCCTTCTACTCAATAGATGAATTCTTAGATATGAAGTAGTAAATGTAAAAAAAGTTAATTAACTAATTATTGTGTGTAAGGAGAACTTATGTTAAAGTGACACGGCCCACATCATTACGAAATGTCGTATTCATGATCTATGGAACAAGGGTTAATGTATGCATGTGTGTATGTATGAGGTACATTTAAACATTATTTCTATGTTCTGTGTTTGTGTGGACCATAACCAGGTGCTGAAGCCAATATGGGGTAGCTCCACGTAACCAATGAATGCGAGAAATTGCAGTTCGTTTTTCGCACTGATTTCTCTCTTGTGTTTGCTCAAAGAGGTTAGCTTTATTCGCTGTGAACGAAGTGAGCGTGACGAACAGTTGTGCCACAAGTTGTTGACCGCCGTCTCCTCGGATACATTGCATATCACGAGGTTGTGGTTATGTTAGCAGTTCAGTACCTTAAAATCAGCTGTCGACAGAGCATCTCTGTTTCCCATCCGTTCTACCTCAAAACGGCCACTGCCAACATTGCTTCACATTACACATAAGAAAAGGAAGCCTCGCACGCTCAGTCTCAGTAATTTTATCAATCCGTCATTGTATTGACCGAGTTGGGGCGCGTATTGACGTATTGGTTCAAATGGCTCTGAGCACTATGGGACTTTTAACATCGGAGGTCATCAGTCCCCTAGAACTTATATCTACTTAAACCTAACTAACCTAAGGGCATCACACACATCCATGCCCGAAGCAGGATTCGAACCTGCGACCGTAGCAGTCGCGCGGTTCCGGACTGGGCGCCTAGAACCGCTCGGCAACCACGGCCGGCTATTGACGTATTGTCAATAATAGAATCACTGACGACCAGTATTGATGACCCCAAAAATATTCTCAATGCGCACTGAGTGTGGGGTCGAGCATTGAAAGTTTGACATTGTTTAGCACTCCGCGGTTGGCAGAGCTTCCTGAACCAGCCATACGGCCATAATGTGCACTCTTCATGCTATCAGTTCGTCTTCAAATAAAACATCTGTCATAATCAATTTTTGTGGTAGTCTTTTAACATAAGACAGTTTTAAAAGAACTTTGCAGCGATCAATCGAGCATTCTCTACGCCGTTGTTTTCCTTCTTTAATTTGGAAACATAGTAGGCCTCGTCATGTACTGTATATTCAATGGCTACGAAATACGTATCAGGCTCGTCACATTAGTTACATTAATTACCTGAATATGTTATTGCAGTACAGATGTAATTACTTCGTGGGCTTCAACAACATTTTTATGAATTGTGTTTGATGATTACAGCACTAAATTTCAAGCATTGGAATGACCTGCCTGTTACCAGAAATCTCAGTTATACGTAATCTCGTCAACTGCGATTCCTCCTCCCATTTTGCTTTTCTATTTTACGTTGTACCAACATTAATAAATTGTCGTAAGGTGAAGGACTCATACGGAAATGGTTTGACACTTTTTATTTCTGTGATTAAGATTTTTTGACAAGTAGTTTTTTTTTTTAAACCATTCTCGAACGGATTGCTTCACTTTCGTTGTTTTCTGTTGTTTAACAGGTATAGCTAAAATAACTGCAGCAAACGCTTTCTTTTGGATGTTCGACTTCTTAACTTTGTAAAACGATCAAAATAGAAGTAAGAAACTTCAAAATGCACCCATCGCTTTAGCAGAGCATCTACTCAGACCATGGCGACATAGTTTGCCGAAACCAATAATCTGAATAAATGCTCTACTAAAGAGATAGTGACAGTTTGAAGTTTGTTACTTCTATTTCCATGTCAGTGTAGATCGCTCCCAGAATGGAATAATGTCAAGCATATACAACCTTGTAAAATCACGTTGCCCACTGACAATTTAATTGATGGTGTGAGGGTCGCTTTAATATTTTAAACGCATGAAAAACTAGTACTGTCAGTAAATATTAAAACGTGTGCGGGCCCATTAGAAGCACTTGTGAAGTGGCGCACGGTGTATCGTCTGTAACAGAGCTGCTGCCAGCAGCCCATGTGGCAACGCTGTCGCTGCAAGTGAGGTGACAGACGTGAACTGTCAACTAATTTTAAACAGTCTATAGTGTACACCATCCATACTCGTATCTGTGAGTAGGCATTTACAGTGGAGAGAAATGGAAGGTAACATGAGATATCTTAACCAAGCAGCGATGCCGCATTGGTCTGTTTCTTATTTATATCTGTGTATTACGAAAATATACGGTTTTATAGATATGGGGAGTCATGTAAGATAGTGCGGTTGGGTAAGAGTGCTGTTACTTATCTATATAAACGATTTGGGAGAGAATCTGAGTGGCCGTCTTAGGTTGTTTGCAGACGACGCTGTCGTTTATCGACTAGTGAAGTCATTAGAAGATCGAAACAAATTGCAAAACGATTTAGAAAAGATATCTGTATGGTGCGAAAATTGGCAATTGAGCCTAAACAACGAAAAGTGCTGAAAGGAATTCGTTAAACTTTGGTTACACGATAAATCAGCCAGATCTAAAGGCCATAAATTCAACTAAATACCTAGGAATTACAGTTATGAACAACTTAACCTGGAAGGAGCAAATGGAAAATGTTGTGGGGAAGGCTAACCAAAGACTGCGTTTTATTGGCAAGACACTTAGAAAATGTAACAATGTAACAAATCTGCTCCTCATAATGCCTACACTATACTTGTCCGTCTTCTTTTAGAATATTGCTGTGTGATGTGGGATCCTTACCAGATAAGATTGATGGAGTACATCGAAAAAGTTCTAAGAAGGGCAGCACGTTTTGTATTATCGCGTAATAGGGGAGAGAGTGTCACTGAAATGATACAGGATTTGGGTGGACATCATTGAAACAAAGGCGGTTTTCGTTGTGGAGGAATCTTATCACAAAATTCCAATCACCAGCTTTCTCCTCCGAATGCAAAAATATTTTGTTGACGCCGACCTACATAGGGAGAGACGATCACCATGATGACATCAGGGAAATCAGAGCTTGCACGGAAAGATGTAGATGATCGTTCTTTCCGCGCGCTATATGAGATTGGAATAATAGAGAATGAACTCTCAGCCAGGCACTTAAATGTGATTTGCAGAGTATCGATGTGGATGTAAATGTAGATGTAGAATCTCTACTGGGTGAAAAGTATTTGGTGATTAGCCTTAAGAATAGAAATGTTGACCACTTGCTAAATACATTTAGAACCCTTAATTTCAGTTGCATAAATGACAGACCCACAGGACAGGAAGCATGTCTAGATAACATAATATGTAATTTTCATCTAAACAAAACGGAATTCGAACCAATCAAGCTAGGCGTTTCAGATCATGAGGGACCATGGGTCAGACAAACTTTTAACAGTAAAGGAACTGAAACTTCCACAGGCTGTAGAAAAATTACAAGACCAACTAATGAATCAAAGCTAAACAAGTTGGTAAGTAAACTGAATTTATTAAAATATGACAAAATAATAACCACTACAGGTGAAAATGAATCTATGAACAAAATTTTGAAGCATGTTGTCAAGAATGAGATTTTCACTCTGCAGCGGAGTGTGCGCTGATATGAAACTTCTTGGCAGATTAAAACTGTATGCCGGACCGAGACTCGAACTCGGGACCTTTGCCTTTCGCGGGCAAGTGCTCTACCAACTGAGCTACCCAAGCACGACTCACGCCCCGTCCTCACAACTTTACTTCTGCCAGTACCTCGTCTCCTACCTTCCAAACTTTACAGAAGCTCTTCTGCGAACCCTGCAGAACTAGCACTCCTGAAAGAAAGGCAAAGGTCCCGAGTTCGAGTCTCGGTCCGGCACACAGTTTTAATCTGCCAGGAAGTTTCATATCAGCGCACACTCCGCTGCAGAGTGAAAATCTCATTCTGGAAACATCCCCAAGGCTGTGGCTAAGCCATGTCTCCGCAATATCCTTTCTTTCAGGAGTGCTAGTTGTGCAGGGTTCGCAGAAGAGCTTCTGTAAAGTTTGGAAGCTAGGAGACGAGGTACTGGCAGAAGTAAAGTTGTGAGGACGGGGCGTGAGTCGTGCTCGGGTAGCTCAGTTGGTAGAGCACTTGCCCGCGAAAGGCAAAGGTCCCGAGTTGGAGTCTCGGTCCGGCACACAGTTTTAATCTGCCAGGAAGTATCATATCAGCGCACACTCCACTGCAGAGTGAAAATCTCATTCTGGAAACATCCCCAAGGCTGTGGCTAAGCCATGTCTCCGCAATATCCTTTCTTTCAGGAGTGCTAGTTGTGCAGGTTTCGCAGAAGAGCTTCTGTAAAGTTTGGAAGGTAGGAGACGAGGTACTGGCAGAAGTAAAGTTGTGAGGACGGGGCGTGAGTCGTGCATGGGTAGCTCAGTTGGTAGAGCACTTGCCCGCGAAAGGCAAAGGTCCCGAGTTCGAGTGTCGGTCCGGCACACAGCTTTAATCTCCCAGGAAGTTTCATGTTGTCCAGTCTCGATGATCCCGTGCCCACTGACGATGTCGTTGGGCAACATGGGAACATTTAGGAGTCTGCTGCCGTTGAGCCCCATGTTCAACAATATGAACTGAAAGCTGCGCTCAGAAACACGTGTGCCTGCTCCAGCACTGTACTCTATCGTCAGGTCTGCAACAGGTCGCTGTCTATCCTGGTTTACAGAGCCGGCAAGCCTCCGATCTACATGTTCAGTGATGAGACATCGATGTTCAAACTTGTCGTCTATTCGTGGTTTCACAGTCCTTCAACCACTTTCCGTAGCTGCTCTCGAATCTAACAGGTTCTCAGCCAATCAGCCGGCCGGTGTGGCCGTGCGGTTCTAGGCGCTTCAGTCTAGAACCGCGCGACCGCTACGGTTGCAGGTCCGAATCCTGCCTCGGGCATGGATGTGTGTGATGTCTTTCGGTTAGTTAAGGTTTAAGTAGTTCTACGTTCTAGGGGACTGATGACCTCAGAAGTTAAGTCCCATAGTGCTCAGAGCCATTCGAACCATTTTTGAACCTCAGATATTAAGTCCCATAGTGCTCAGAGCCATTTGAATCATCTCAGCCTAACAGCTTTACCGTCTCCAAAATATTCACTTCCAGTCGCCGGGCCATAAGCACTTTGTCAAAGTTGTTTATGTCGGAAGATTTCCCCATTTGCGACCCATTTCGTCACTTGAATAACTCCCCTTTCGTTTCTGCTTTCCACATACAGGTATTGGACAAAAATATGGAAAAACCACGAAAAATGGGTGCTTGAACATAAATGCATGTTGCGCTGCTGTATTTGACGGCGAACAGCACCTGTGCAGTGTCCTCAATACGTTGCACGTGTCAGTTCAAAAATGGTTCAAATGGCTCTGAGCACTATGGGACTCAACTGCTGAGGTCATTAGTCCCCTAGAACTTAGAACTAGTTAAACCTAACTAACCTAAGGACATCACAAACATCCATGCCCGAGGCAGGATTCGAACCTGCGACCGTAGCGGTCTTGCGGTTCCAGACTGCAGCGCCTTTAACCGCACGGCCACTTCGGCCGGCGCACGTGTCAGTTGTGGTCATAACATTTGGTGTTTGAAGAACCACCGTATATAAGATTTACATTATGTGATCAAAAGTGTCCGGACACCTGGCTGAAAATGACTCAAGTTTCTAGCGCCCTCCGTCGGTAATGCTGGAATTCAATATGGTGTTTGCTCACCCTTAACCTTGATGACAGCTTCCACTCTCGCATGCATATGTTCAATCAGGTGCTGGACGGTTTCTTGGAGAATGACAGCCCATTCTTCACGGAGTGCTGTACTGAGGAGAGGCATCGATGTCGGTCGGTGAAGCCTGGCACAAAGTCGGCGTTCGAAAACATCCCAAAGGTATTCTATAGGATTCAGGTCAATACTCTGTACAGGCCAGTCCATTCCAGGGATGTTATTGTGGTGTATCCACTCCGCCACAGGCCGTGCATTATGAAAAGGTGCTCGACTGTGCTGAAAGATGCAATCTCCATCCTCGAATTGCTCTTCAACAGTGGGAAGCAAGAACGTGCTTAAAACAATTTAGGCCTGTGCCACAAAAAACAACAAGGGGTGCAAGCCCACTCCATGGAAAACTTGACCACACCATAACACCACCGCCTCCGAATTTACTGTCGGAATTACACACGCTGGCAGATGACGTTCACCGTCGCCATATCCACACTTACCATTGGATCGGCACATTGTGTACCATGATTCGTCACTCCACACAACGTTTTTCCACAGTTGAATCGTCCAATGTTTACACTCCTTACACCAAGCGAGGCGTCATTTGGCGTTTACCGGGGTGATGTGTGACTTATGAGCAGCCGCTCGACCATGAAATCCAAGTTTTCTCACCTCCCGCCTAACTGTCATAGTACTTGCAGTGAATCCTGATGCGGTGTGGAATTTGATCGTCTGGATAGATGTCTGCCTATTAAACATTACGACACTCTCCAACTGTCGGCGGTCTTTGTCAGTCAACAGATGAGGTCGGCCTGTACGGTTTTTTGCTGTACGTGTCCCTTCACGTTTCCACTTCACTATCAGTGGACCTAGGGATACTTAGGAGTGTGGAAATCTCGCGTACAGACGTATGACACAAGTGACACCCAACCACCTCACGACCCTTCGAAGTCCGTGAGTTGCGCGGAGTGTCCCATTCTGCTCTTTCACGATGTTTAATGACGACTGAGGTAGCTGAAATGGAGTACCTGGCAGTAGATGGCAGCACAATGCACCTAATATGAGAAACGTATGTTTTTGGGGGTGTGCGGATACTTTGGATCACATAGTGTATACCGCATACGGAGAAAGCGGGAAAACATTATCCGTTAAGTCACAACGTAGACGAAAGTGTATGCTGAGCGATCTTGACGGACGGTCATTGAAGTGGGTTGTGGTGAAAGATAAGGGGACGATAGCTACGAAAATCACTGCAGAACTGAAGGTCGCCTTTACGAACGCTGTCAGCAGTAAAACGAAACGAAGGCAGCTCCATGTCCAATGAACTTCAGGTCGAGCTGGAATTCCAAAATCACTCATCAGTGATGTGAACGTCCTTGCCAAAAAAACGTGGCGCCGAAGCCATAACACTTGGGTTCAAATGATTCAAATGGCTCTGAGCACTAAGGGACTTAACTGCTGAGGTCATCAGTCCCCTAGAACTTAGAACTACTTAAACCTAACTAACCTAAAGACATCACACACACCCATGCCCGAGGTAACACTTGGGTTATGGAGCAATGGAAGAAAGTAATTTGGTCGGTTGAGTCCCTTTTCACACCTTCTCCAACTTCTGGCCGAGTTTAGGTCCCAAGCGTGAAAAATGACGGGGGTTCGATGATGATTAGCACACGCTTATCATGGTATTCCATGGGCCCCATGTTTACTCTGCAAGGTCGCATTACTGCCAAAGATTATGTGAACATTTTAGCTGATAAGATACATCCAGTGGTAGAGTGTTTGTTCGCCAGTGGTGATGCTATTTTCCAGAACGATAGCGTTGCTATTCACACGATTCGCATCGTCCAGGACTGACCACAACGATGAATTGCCGCGTCTCCCCTGGCCACTGCAGTCACCAGATTTCAGTATTATTGAACTACTATGGTCTGCTTTGGAGAGTAGGCTGTGTGATCTTGAAAACCACACAGGACCTGGATTTAGGCATTCCGAGACGACTGGAAGCTATTTTGAGTGCCAAAGGGTTTTCTGCACCGGAGTGGGCGTGATAATGTGTTATGTCTATGATGTTTCCGTATTTTTGTCCGTTCCCTGTGTACTTTCCTTATCGTGTCGCGCGCCAGCAATGCTACCAGGCTGCGGACAAATTTACAGTTTACAAGACCTTCGTTGAGATGGGTTGTTCACTGCGACAAGCCCTTTCTTCTTCATGGAGAAAACCGCCACTGGTATCGTGTATATGGTTACGCTTGAAAACTTTTTAATTCCACGGATCGTTGAAGATTACTGATAGAGGATGGTTTACTACCAGCAAGACGGTGCACCATCTCATTTTCTTACGGATGTTCGAGGTTTCCTCGATAATGGCTTTCCAGGTCCGTGGATCGGCCGTTAAGAGCCAATCGCATGGCCACCTCGCTCCCCAGACTTGAAACCATTGCATTTTTTTTTCTTCGAAGTTTCGTAAAAAACCACGTATATGTTCCTCCCCTATCAGACAATTTAGCTGATGTGAAAAATCGAATCTACGTTGCCGTTGCACAAGTTACGTCCAATTTTCTGCAACGAGTGTAGGAGGAAATAGATTAAGGTGGGATGTTTGCTGCACCACAAATGCTAATGACATCAAACCAGAATGACACTTGACACTTTTATGTGGAACTTGATGTTGTTCTTTACAAAATGACACTTCTACCAATTCTGTAAGTTATCTCAATAAATTCCAAAGTTGTAAAGTCTTTTTTGAATCGCTCTGTATATTACAGTTAACTGATTTCGACTCAAATGATTTATCATCAGAAGTTAACATGCGGGATCATGTTACAGAAATAATACATCTAAACTCGTTAACTGTAAGATATCTACCATCCGCGATCGAGACATTTGTGAATAAAAGAAGGGTTTTCAGAGGATGGATGTAGATGTAGAGTAGAGCTCTGGCGGCGTTGCCCGTCACAAAGAGCAGGCCCTGCCGGTGTGCAGAAACCGCGGAGTTGGCGTCGGCCGTGCTGGTCCGATACCCTCTCCCTGCTCGAAATAAATGCCGCCAGGCGAGGTCAAGGCGGTCCAACATCACGGGCGGCGGACGCTCTGTTTTTTCATCGACAACGATTAAAAGCAGACAACCTCGCACAGAGGTGGCACGACTTCTTAGCTACAACGTTATCACAAAGAAGCGGGA
This sequence comes from Schistocerca nitens, assembly GCF_023898315.1. Taxonomy (NCBI): domain Eukaryota; kingdom Metazoa; phylum Arthropoda; class Insecta; order Orthoptera; family Acrididae; genus Schistocerca; species Schistocerca nitens. Next base: position 146,318,187 of record NC_064617.1, read on the forward strand.
TCACTGTCCATCTCACACCTCCATAAGAGAAATCTTCAGTAGATACCTTTGTTATGTTGTCCTCGTGGCGGACATGGATGCGGAGCCGGCCGAACTTTGGTGACGCCAGAACGTGAAATTTACATTCTAGAGCATCCCCAAGCGTGAAAGGTAGAATCAGATTTTTGCTTCGTGTAGAGGAATATGGCAAAAGAGATGCACGAGCGCTTTTACGTCACAAGCAGTGCTTAGGAGGCGCCGTATTGGGTTACGTCGCTTGCAGGTGAACCATGTATTTGGCGGTTTTTGTTTTAAATCTGAAGTGCCGTAAATATATGCCGGTTCAAAGTACAGTCAAACTGTAGACTTGCCAAAAACGCTCGTTTATCGTTCTATTCGTTATGATTAAATGTCGGTTAGTGGCATATCGACAGTTAAAGCCTTGAGGACATCGTTAAGTTCAAAACACAGGTGCAAGCTGACACTTTGTAAGTTTAATGAAGCAGATAGATCTGCAAATTGTAACGGGAAAGGTTGTGAGTTGCTACACTGCTTTCTGAATGTATTTTTTCATTCATCTAAAAGATTTCTAAAACATTCCGGGACTTCGTTACTAATTTAATAGTAGTCTAGTACGTTTTGTAAGAGCACTCTCTATTCCAGAATAAGCTAATTTAATATGATATTGCTGTAAATAAACAATTTCTTAGCGTTATACACTACTGGCCATTGAAATTGCTACACCCCGAAGATGTCGTGTTACAGACTTGAAATTTAACCGACAGGAAGAAGATGCTGTGATATCCAAATGATTAGCTTTTCAGAGCATTCACACAAGGTTGGCGCCGGTGGCGACACCTACAACGTGCTGACATGAGGAAAGTTTCCAACCGATTTCTCATACACAAACAGCAGTTGACCGGCGTTGCCTGTTGAAGTTGTTGTGATGCCTCGTGTATGGAGCAGAAATGCGTACAATCACGTTTATCGTATCGCGACATTGCTGCTCGTGTTGGTCGAGACCCAATGACTGTTAGCAGAATATGGAATCGGTGGGTTCAGGAGGGTAATACGGAACGCCGTGGTGGATCCCAACGGCCTCATAACATTAGCAGCCGAGATAACAAGCATCTTATCCGCATGGCTGTAACGAATCGTGCAGCCACGCCTCCATCCCTGAGTCAACAGATGGGGACGTTTGCAGGACAACAACCATCTGCACGAACAGTTCGACGGCGTTTGCAGCAGCATGGACTATCAGCTCGGAGACCATGGCTGCGGTTACCCCTCACGCTGCATCACAGACAGGAGCGCCTGCGATGGTGTACTCAACGACGAACCTGGGTGCACGAATGGCAAAACGTCATTTTTTCGGATGAATCCAGGTTCTGTTTACAGCATCATTATGGTCGCATTCGTGTTTGGCGACATCGCGGTGAACACACATTGGACACGTGTATTCGTCATCGCCATACTGCCGTATCACCCGGTCACACGTCTCGGTCACCTCTTGTTCGCATTGACGGCACTTTGAACAATGGACGTTACATTTCAGATGTGTTACGACACGTGGCTCTATGCTTCATTCGATCCCTGCGAAACAATACATTTCAGCTGGATAATGCACGACCGCATGTTGCAGGTCTTATGCGGGCCTTTCTGGATACAGAAAATGTTCGACTGCTGCCCTGGCAGCACATTCTCCAAATCTCTCACCAATCGAAAACGTCTGGTCAATGGTGGCCGAGCAACTGTCTCGTCACAATACGCCAGTCACTACTCTTGATGAACTGTGGTATCGTGTTGAAGCTGCATGGGCAGCTGTACCTGTACACGCCATCCAAGCTCTGTTTGACTCAATGCCCAGGTGTGTCAAGGCCGTTATTACGGCCAGAGGTGGTTGTTCTGGATACTGATTTCTCAGGATGTATGCACCCAAATTGCGTGAAAATGTAATCACATGTCAGTTCTAGTAAAATACATTTGTCCAATGAATACCCGTTTATCATCTGCATTTCTTCTTGGTGTGGCAATTTTAATAGCCAGTATATATATGAAGTACAAAAAAATTAAACTATGATATTGCTGTAAATAAACTATTTTTTAGCTTTATATATAACAAAGCCTGCACCACTTGCACTAAGGGATTTCACAGTTTCTTGTTTCAATTCTCTTGTATTTCGCAACTTCTAAAAATTCTAGCACTGAATAAGAAGCGGTAATCTAATAAGAAAGCTCTTACGGGTTTTACTAAAAAGTGAAAAATGATTAAATAAATTTTCAATTATGTTGAACTCTGTCGTACATATGTATTGTAATGGAAGTTTAAAAGCTGATGTTCATATTGACTGGATATGAAATATTTCCTTTTGCCTTGTATCACGTTCATGGATATTGAAGTGTTTACTTATTCATAGCACAGAGACAAGAACATGGCTAGCATATGGACAAGAGAATAATGTTCGTTTTAATACAGCTAACGTAACTTAGTTACGCGCGTCAATTTTCGTAAATACAATGTGTAGTGGTGGCGAAAGATATTGTTGGCAACTGTCTCAGGAGTGCGCTGAGCATCACGTTCCATGTGCTGCACCGGCTTGACTCTGAGCTTGCACCAACTGCACTGAAAACGGCTTTTGATTTGCTTCACGCCAAGAAACACGTTCCCTTTGAGGACGGCTTTAGGAAGGAGGACACCAGTTTTTTAAACGAAACAAATGAATTTACTAACGTCCTTGCCATTTATTTAATCTCTCGAAAAATAGAGTGTGTAAAATATGTCTCTCTCACGACTGTGACCTCATCATCTGAACAGGATTGCTTAGTCTTTATCACAAGTTTGTGAAGAAGAAGAAAGCACAGGAAGCCAACTCGGACAAATAGAAGCGAGCGGAAGCCGTTAAAACGGCAAATCAAGAAATTTTTCGACGACAACTTCAAATGTGCTGGAGCGTTTTCGTAGTAAAACATCACTTCCTTCTTCGTCAAATGGGGCTGCGTTTCTTACAATTTCTTATTGAACAGTGATCGTTGTTTCCTTTTTTTCCACGAAATCTACTACGAGGGTTGACTAAAAAGTAATGCATCAACCTTCGTGACTCTTAAACAATTGGCAGCATTGGTTTGCGGAAAGTACTGGCTTGTTCCGTAGCCTCTTCTCTATGGCTCCAGTTGGTGGGAAGCCTTAGAACTGAACAGTTGTGTTGTTACTATGTGAAGTATGGAACTGTGTGCAGACGGTCGGTCAATGCAATTTAAGCAACGTGCAATCATTGAATTCTTGACAGCAGAAGGTGTCACCCCAAAGGCAGATATCAGAGAATGAAAGCAGTTTATGGTGATTGTGTTGATGAGAGTACTGTGCGTCGTTGGGCGAGTAAGTTCAAAGATGTTGAGGCTGGAACATCTGACCTGTGTGACAAACAAAGAGTTGGACGTCCTGTGACAGCAACCGCCGAGTTTGACAAGCAAAATGTTGACAGATTGATTCAGAACGATCGTCGTATCACTCAGAGAGAAATTGCGAGCACAATCGGCATTTCACGAGAACATGTGAGTCACATTATTGCTTTGCTTGACTATCGGAAGATCTGTGTACGATGGGTACCCAGAATGCTGACTGCTAAAATGAAAGCGCAGTGACTTGAAATTTGCCAGGAACTCCTCTCGCGTTACGAAAATGAAGCTGACGTCTTTGTACATTCAGTTGTGACAGGAGACGAAACGTGGATACACCATTACAACCAGGAGACGAAAAGTCAGTCTATGAAACATCGACACAAAGACTCGCCCCAGAAAAAGAAATTAAAGACGCAGCCCTCAGCTGGAAAAACCATGGCCACAGTGTTCTAAGACGCAGATGATTGTATCCATGTTGCTTTCCTTGATCGTGGAACATAAATAAATTCAGAGCATTACATCACAACGCTGCGAACTCTGAAACGACGACTAACAAGGGTCCGAAAGGAAAAGGGAAATGTTTTTCTGCAGCATGACAATGCAAAACCATACACTTCACATGCAACCGAAGCAGAATTTCAGAGACTGAATTTCACCACCGTACAGCATCCTCCATACAGTCCAGATTTAGCACCGTCTGACTTCCATCTGTTCCAGATAATGAAAGACGATCTGTGGGGAGATCATTACGCTTCTGATGAAGACGTTGAGAGAACTGTGTGACTGTGGTTGTGGAAACAGAATGTCGACTTCTTCCGTTACGGCTTCAGAATACTTGTTCATCGTTGGCAGAAATGTATCCAGTTGGCTGGTGATTATGTGGAAAAGTGAATATTGGTGATTAAAGATCACATTCTACGGATTATTTCTGCGTTTGATTTGTTAAAATATTCTCATCCAAACCCAATTAACGAAGGTGAAGGTATTACTTTTCATTCAACCCTCGTAGTATGACGCCCTTCGCGTTCCATGAACTCGTTGCCATAACTTTTCTGGTTGAAGCGTACTATCTTCACAGTCTGTGGAACAGAATCACTGTCTGCCTCACATTGTGATTGTTGCTTAGTTTATGTGCGATAATAATGAAGCCAGGTTCATTGATGGGGACAACTCTTTCCAAAAGTCCTTTGAATCTTAAGTTGTTCTCTCGCCCGCTTGTTGTCCACTGTCAGCAATCTTGACACATATTGGACCGAAAATTTGTTCGTCGCCAGATGATCAGGTCAAATATTAATATTAATTAATATGAACATTAATGGCTACTTTCGTCGATGATCAACGAAAATCGTGTTTTCTTTGGTAATCACATCTGCCGGGCCACCTGGGCGTTCCTCACAAAAAACGGATGTTCCACCACATTTAGGCTAAATTTGTTGAACCAATATCCAGTTGATATGACAGATGGTGAAAGGTCTCCACAAGCAGCATCCACTGTCATTTTTATCTTGCTACTAAAAAGTAAAAAACTAAATCACTGAATGTTGCAGCACATTTTCATCTCAGCAATGCCGACGACGCCCAAAGCAAGCTAACAATAATTACACTACTGGCCATTAAAACTGCTACACCACGAAGATGACGTGCTACAGACGCGAAGTTTAACCGATAGGAAGAAGATGCTGTGATGTGCAAATGATTAGCTTTTCAGACCATTCACATAAGGTTGGCGCCGGTGGCGACACCTACAACGTGCTGACTTGAGGAAAGTTTACAACCGATTTGTCATACACAAACGGCAGTTGACAGGCGTTGCCTGGTGAAACGTTGTTGTGATGCCTCGTGTAAGGAGGAGAAATGCGTACCATCACGTTTCCGACTTTGATAAAGGTCGGATTGTAGCCTATCGCGATTGCGGTTTATCGTATCGCGACATTGCTGCTCGCGTTGGTCGAGACCCAATGACTGTTGGCAGAATACGGAATCGGTGGGTTCAGGAGGGTAATACGGAACGCCGTTCTGGATCCCAACGGCCTCGTATCACTAGCAGTCGAGATGAAAGGCATCTTATCCGCATGGCTTTAACGGATCGTGCAGCCACGTCTCTATCCCTGAGTCAACAGATGGGGACGTTTGCAAGACAAAACCCATCTGCACGAACAGTTCGACGACGTTTGCAGCAGCATGGCCTATCAGCTCGGAGACCATGGCTGTAGTTACCCTTGATACTGCATCACAGACAGGAGCGCCTGCGATGGTGTAGTCAACGACGAACCTGGGTGCACGAATGGCAAAACGTCATTTTTTCGGATGAATCCAGTTTCTGTATACAGCATCATGATGGTCGCATCCGTGTTTGGCGACATCGCGGTGAACGCACATTGGAAGCGTGTATTCGTCATCGCCATACTGGCGTATCACCTGGCGTGATGGTATGGGGTGCAATTGGTTACACGTCTCGGTTACCTCTTGTTCGCGTTGACGGCACTTTGAACAGTGGACGTTACATTTCAGATGTGTTAAGACCCGTGGCTCTACCCCTCATTCGATCCCTGCGAAACCCTACATTTCACCAGGATTATGCACGACCGCATGTTGCAGGTCCTGTACGGGCCTTTCTGGATACAGAAAATGTTCAACTGCTGCTCTGGCCAGCACATTCTCCAGATCTCTCAGCAATTGCAAACGTCTGGTCAATGGTGGCCGAGCAACTGGCTCGTCACAATACGCCAGTCACTACTCTTGATGAACTGTGGTATCGTGTTGAAGCTGCATGGGCAGCTGTACCTGTACACGCCATCCAAACTCTGTTTGACTCAATGCCCAGGTGTATCAAGGCCGTTATTACGGCCAGAGGTGGTTGTTCCGGGTACTGATTTCTCAGGATGTATGTACCCAAATTACGTGAAAATGTAATCACATGTCAGTTCTAGTATAATATATTTATCCAATGAATACCCGTTTATCATCTGCATTTCTTCTTGGTGTAGCAATTTTAATGGTCAGTAGTGTATAATTTTTGTTTTAGCGTCGCCCAACGGATGGCGACAAGGTATAGTCGCGTTTTTAACGGCACCTGTCTTCAAACGCAAATACGTACTGAGGTGCCCTCCTAATAAAAGAGAAAGCGATGACTATGAAAGCAACAATCGTTTTTTTTTTAATTTTTTTTAATGAGTCACAAGGAAGCTGTCAAGTGCAACCTCTTTTTCTTAAATAATTTGTACAATTATTAACATTTTGTACATAATGCAGGAAAACTCAACAAAGCACCATCTCTCTGACTTCGCAGGAATAGAAATGCTAGAAACAGTTTGTACTCGGTCGTACACTGCATAAAAGAGTTACAGGGTCTCGTTTTTGAATCTCAGTCATTTCCCCCTTTTGGGACGCAGAAGTTTGAAATTTGGCTCAAAGATGTACACAGCCTTCCTCTGTAATGGTGCAGGAGTGTGGCGGTCTGCGACATATACCTCAGACTCGGTGACGCTTCAAGCAGCGAGGTGTCGACTCGTGCGAAAAAAAGACCAGAGCTCAGAAGTTTATGTCAGCTGTGAAGTGGGTTAATGGTGTCGCACTGGCACCAAATTTCACCACAATTCGGCAGATGTGTCATACAATATGTAGGTAGTCACTCCTCCTTTACCCACGTCTCAATCCGTTTCTTGACGCATCTGCGATGCAATTAAGAATCGCGACGCTCAGCGTTGAGATAACGCGGTTTCCTTATGAGTGGCCGAGAAAAACGTTCAGGTACTCCGTCGCTCGGAAACAACACGAAAAGGCCTTGGAAGGTCGCATAAGAGCGTCAATGAAATCACCCCTCCCCTTGCAGCGTTCAATTACACACATTTCGTGGTCGAAAACAACAGTTTGCAGTACGATATGCTACAGAACGGCCTTCTTGACATTGGAACCCCCTCCCCCTGCATCCCCCCAGACAATTCATCACTTTTCTAAGGACATCGTGGGACTGTAGCGCGACCGCAAAGTTTGCTTTGGTACACGGGACGGAACCACTAGGTACTGTTCAGAACCATACGAAGATATCTGAAGCTGATCCAAAGCAGTAAATGGTGTTTATGCTTTTTCAGTCCTCCTTTTGCACACGTTCCTATGGCGCGATTGGGCAGGAAGGGCGGGGAGTGCGACATTGATATGTGCAGGAACGAAATGGCAACAGGTCCCTGCAAGACTGGCTCATCACTCCCATTCAGCAACACCCTCAGTGCCACCCTTGGACCTTTGATAAGCAGTTTAATAATGTACCTGTATAGTGACAGCCCTTGACCGATTCCTAGGCACCTGCGGGCAGGCGGGCCATTCGACATCCTTCAGATTCCACATTCCACTAGAGCAGCATTCTAGCACCGCTCAGCTGAAGGTCTTGCCTGTCTACAGGCGCCTAGGTCCGGTCTGTATGGGTACATATTTGAAAGGTTCAACATAGGTGTGTGGATGACACCAAGGGTGTTGTAGAAATGGGGAGTCTTAGAGGCATTCTTTGCCAATTTTACGCATGTGGGTGTCAGTGTCACAACCCCATGATCATGCTACAGGAGGTTGCAAACCAGGAGCGCCGAAAAAGCATAAACACGCTAAGCTGCTTCAGATTAAATTTCAATTTCGTCGAATGGTTTTGAACGGACCCTAGTGGCTCCACCCTGTATACCAGAGCAAAAGTTGCGGACGTGCTACTCTCCATAGTGGTCATATTACGCCGGTGGGGTTGCAGCCCCACAATGTTCTTAGACAAAGGTGAAACCATCCAGGGATGTCAGCAGTGTCAAAGGGCGTCAAGGACGTTGTTCTGTTGCACATTAAACTGCAAACTGTTTTCGATCGCGAAATGTGGACAAATGAACGCCCCAAGGGAAGGGGTGGTTGCATTGACGCACTTTATGCGACCTGCTGAGACCTTTCCTTGTCGATTCTGAGCGGTGGTGTATTTGAAATATTTTCCTCGGCCAACCATAAGAAAAACCGCGTGATTTCAATGCTGACAGTCGCGGTTCTGACCTCCATCGCAGTGGCGTCAAGAGAACTGGTGAGGTGTAGGTAATGGGGGGAGGGGGGCGGGAGGGAGTTGACAATCTTCCCATAGTGCGACACGTCCACAGTGGAATTTGGAAGAATTATGATGAAAGTTGCTATCAATGTGACAACATCAACCCATATTATACCTCACATGAACTCCTGAGCTATGGATGTTTTTCACATGTGTCAACACCAGGATTTTGGAAGCGTTCGCCGAGCCCGAGGGTGATGTTGTAAAGCCCCACGCTTTCGCACCTTATAGATGTAAGTTGGAGGCACTTTTGAACCGAATTTCAAACTTAATCGTCCAACGGAGTAAAATGACGGGGTTTGAAATAAATGATCCTTTAATCCTTTTGCGCAGTGTAGTTTGAAGTCAGACCTATTGCAGGCTGCAAGCCGGCAGCTGTAGCCGAGCGGTTCTAGGCGCTTCAATCCGGAACTGCGCAACTGCTACGGTCACTGGTTCGAATCCTGCCTCGGCCATGGATGTGTGTGATGTCCTCAGGTTAGTTACGTTTAAGTTGTTCTGAGTCTAAGGGACTGATGAACTCAGACGTTAACTCCCGTAGTGCTTCGAGCCATTTGAATTATTTGCAGGTTGCAAACATAAGACGCGGTTTATTTCCGGGGTTTAATTCATTGGTGTCAATTAATTTACATATACAAGCAAGACAGAAACATGAAGACGTTATTACAGAAAGGGAAGAGAAAGTATATGAAAATGAAGTGGGGGATATTGTAATAGGAGAAAAATTTGTCAGAACACTGTAAGGTCTAAGACAAAATAAGGCACCTCAAATAGACCATATTCCCTCAGATGTACGAAGACCCTTGGGAGAATATACCAAGACAAAACCATTTCATCTGATATGCGAGATATGTGAGACAGCCACGCGGGGTAGTGGCACGGTCTAGGGCGCCTTGTCGCGGCCCGCTTAATGATGTGTAGACGCATCTTGGGAATGCAACAGAGCAGCAGTTCTGCGTGGCATGGAATCGAAAAGTCCCTGCTAGGTTTCCGGAGATATGTGGCACCAGAAGTCTATGCACAGGTCACACAACTGCTGTAAATTAAGGACCTGTGATCTGTGGGTTGGGGAGCTGGTGCTCGATAGTGTCCCAGATGTGTACCATCGGGTCAGATGAGCCAAATTTCGTGAAGCAGACATCAGCGTTGGGTTCACTACCACGTGACACGATTGTGGACTTGTGACACTGACAATTATCTTGCTAGAAGATGTCATTGCCACCAAAGAAGACAACAACCATGAGGAGCTGTAGGTGATTCACAATCATGTTAACGTTGTTCACAGCTGTCTTGGCGCCTTCCATTACTACCACAGACCCCATGGGAGGCCAAGCGAATGTTCTTTATAACTTATATTAGCCAACGCCACCATGCCTCCGTGGCATGGAGCACGTTTTGAGCAGCCATTCGCCTGGGTGGGGGCATATGCGGACATGAACGCTGTACTGATGTAACAAGAAATACGATTCATTCGAACACGAGACACGTTTCGATTTATCCACGATCCAATCTCGATGATCTTGTGCCCACTGCAGTCGTAATTGATGTCGTTGAATCAACATGGGAAGTCGTTTGTTGGGGAGCACCATTTTCTGCAATGTGCGCTGAGCTGCGTGATCCAAAATACTTGTGCAGTGAACTCTGTCGACAGATATGCCACGATCGCCCCCTAATCTGATTTACAGAATGGGCAACCCACTGACCCCGTGTTGTTTCACCTGTTAATAAGCGTTTCGTCTGACTTTAGGTGATGTTTCAATAAAATTGATTCATTGTTCACACACTTATACGGAAAAATTCCCCTTCTAATTAACTAGATTAAACCTTCACTCGTTGGAAAAAATATGTCCTCATTATCTTACGTTGATCTGACTTCAGGTATGATGCACACGTTTCGAATGAGAATGCCAAGAAATTTAGCAAATCGATAAAGCGGAAATTTATATTGCAATGCAATTTCTGCAATACGTTTCGTAAAAGTTTTATGTTTTTCCATTTTTGATTGCAGAAGAGAAACACAATCTGGATTTAATTTGTTTGTTACCATCTGCTCTCTTTGTTCATCAATGTTCGTAATCAAGATTTTTTTTTTGAGTCATCAGTGTGCTGACCTGTTCGATGCGGCCCATCACCAGTTCCTCTCCTGCACCAACCTCTTCGTTACAGAGTATCACTTGCACCCTATATCCTCAATTATTTGCTGCATGTATTCCAATATCTGTCCCCCTCTACAGTTTTTACCATCTACAGATCCCTTTAGTATCATCGAAGTTATTACCTTCTTCTTGTCAGTGTTTTCCATATGCTCCTTCCTTCGCCGATTCTGCACAGAACCTCCTCGATCCTTACCTTACCAGTCCACCTAATTTTCAACATTCTTCTGTAACACTACATCTCAAATGCTTCAACTCTCTTCTCTTCCGGGTTTCCCATTGTCCATGATTCCAAACGTACGTTCTCAGAAATTTCTCCCTCAAATTAAGGCCTCTGTTTGATAGCAGTAGACGTCTGTTGGCCAGGAAGTCCCTCTGTGTGTGCTAGTCTGCTTCCAACGTCCTCCTTGCCTCATCCCTCATGGTTCATTTTGCGTCCATGGTAGCAAAGTTACTTAACTTCGTCTACTTCGTGACCACCGATTTTGATGTTGAGTTTCTTGCTATTCTCATTTCTGCTACTTCTCATTATTTTTTTCTTTTTCCACTTTACTCTCAATCCATTGTCTCTACTCAGTAGAATGTTCATTCCATTCAACAGATCCTGAAATACTCCTTCATTTTCGCTGAGGATAGCAATGTCACCAGCGGATCTTTTCACTCTGAATTTTAATCTCACTCCTGAACCTTTAATTTATTTCTGTCATTGCTTCTTCGTTGCATAGATTGAACAGAAAGGGAAAGACTACGTCCCTGTCTTACACTCTTTTAAATCGATCACCTCGTTCTTGGTCTTACAGTAGTATTGTTACGTCTTCATTCTTGTATATATTGTACAGCACCTGTGTTTCCCTGTAGCTAATTCCTGTTTTTCTCAGAATTTTGAACGCCTTGTACCATTTTTTATTATCGAACGCTTTTTCTAGATCGACAAATCCCACGAGTATATCTTGATTATTCTTCACTCCTGCTTCCAATATCAAGCGCAAAGTCAGAATTCTCTCTCTGCTGCTTTTACCTTTCTTTAAGTTAAACTGATCGTCGTCTAATATTTTTGTACTTCCTTCTTTCGTCGATCAGTTGAAGTATTTCTTCTTTTACCCAAGGTTTCATTGGAGTTACCTTCTTTGTACATATATCTGACTGTCCAACATTTGTGATTGCCGTTTTTAGAGTTGACAACTCCTCTTCAACTGAACTGCTTATTGGAATATTCCTTATCGTAGTATCCAGATACTTAGCGAACTTCAGATGTGTCTCATCAATCTGTGTAGTTCAGTATCCCATTTCCTTCCACTCTGATTCTTCCATAAGATTCTTTTAAACTTCATTCTACTCTTCATCATTACTAAATTATGACCTGAGTCTATATCTCCTTCTGGGTACCCCTTACAATCCAGTATCTGATTTCGGAATCTCTGTCTGACCATGATGAAATCTAAATAGATGTAAACTTCCAGTGCCTCCGGGTCTTTTTCACCTATACCTCTTCCACTTGTGATACTTGAACAGTGTATTCACTATTGCCGTCTGAAATTTGTTGCAAAACTCAGTCTCTCTGCTCTCTCATTCCTGCTGCCTAGATAATTTACTGCCATAACTCTTTCTTCTACTCCTTCCCCTACACACGGCCCAATGCCCCATAATTATTCGATTTTCATCTCCCTTTACTGAATTACTCGGTCACTGTCCTCATACACTTTATCTCTTCATCTTCTGCTTGCAACAACGGCATGTATAACTATCGTTGTCGACATTGGTTTACTGTTGATTCTGATGAGAACAACTCCCTCACTGAATTATTCACGGTAGTTTATTCTCTACCCTGCTGTCGTATTCGTAACGAACCCCACGTGCGTTATACCATTTTATGCTGCTGTTGTCTAACCAGGAAAACTTTATCTTCCTTCCCTTTCACTTCACTGACATCCACTATATCTACACTGAGCCTCTGCATTTCCATTTTCAGATTTTCTAGCTTCCCTACCACGCTCACGCTTCTGACATACCATGCTCCGTCCCGCAGATCATTAACCTTTTGTTGGCTGTTTAATCTTTTTCTCGTAGTCACCTTCCCCTTGGCAGTCCCTTCTCTGAGATCCAAATGGGAGACTGTCTTTTGTCAATGAAGAGATCATCACGACACTTTTTCAGTTATAGGCCACATGTCCTGTGAATACACATTATGTATCTTTAATTTAGTGATTTCCATTGTGTTCTGTGTCCTCATGCCGTCTACCTTTGCTGAATTTTGGGACAGTTTCCCATCCCAAGGCCAAGAGTGCCTCGAACCTCTGTCGGCTCCTCCTTGACAAGGTCGTTGGCAGAACGAGGGTGACTTCTCACGTTAAGTCTTAGGCAGCCATTGTCGATGATTTTCATTCAGAGTTTAAGCAGTGGCTTTGTTTGATCCGGGGGCCCATTACGTTTTGATAACAAGTCAAAGACGCTGAAAGGTATGAGCTAAGGTCTGATCAGGGTAGATCCAGAAAATAAAGTCGGTAGTTGCCAACCGCAAGGTGGAATGAGTATAATATTTTTGAGTACGAGGATCTTTGATGGTTAAGAGAGCCGGGCGTGCGCAGTAAAAAACTCGGGAGTCTCAGCTAGGTGCCCGGTGGAAGCAGACGTGTGGTGACAGCTTTAAGGTAGGACTCGTACTGCAATGAGCAAACTTTAGCACATTAATGGGAGAAGCTATGTAATGATTTCAAAAATGGTTTTTGTTGCCGAGGGGTTCTAGGCGCTTCAGTCTGGAACCGCGCTACCGCTGTGGTCGCAGGTTCGAATCCTGCCTTGGGCATGGATGTGTGTGATGTCCTTAGGTTAGTTAGGTTTAAGTAGTTCTAAGTTCTAGGGGATTGATGACCTCAGATGTTAAGTCCCATAGTGCTCAGAGCCATTTGAACCATTTTTTGTTTTTTGTTTTTGTAAGATAATGTTCAGAGTTAGGATTTGCATGTCCAAGTTTTGATGCAGTGAGCGTTTTGTAAAATTTTTGGAAGAGTGATTCGTGCTACAAAAATGTTGGAAATGGTAGGTTTTGTGTATGACTTAAAATTTTAACAATATATGTATATTGAGATCAACATTGTGTTTAAATCTTACAGCCTGAATCATAATCCACATCCTTTGCTTGTATTGAATTTGAAAATGAGTAGTAAAGTTACCCACCAATGAAAGAACATAAAGAAAATGAGGGCTCTATGCAATAATTATATGTGCAGTTCATGGTTTTAAATCGATTTTGGTATAACTAAAGTTATCAGAGCAAAGTTATTTCAAATAACTAATTTTATGCAATTGCACAACTGTCATTATTCAAGGCAAGATATAATTTCATTAATTAAACATCAGGGCCACAAGTTAAATTTTAAGTACCATCTTAATGCCATTGCACAGACGGCATTAGTCTCTTAAACTTGATTGCTGAGTCAAATACATGTTTCATTATTGGCAAAATGGAGGAGTGCAAGAAACAAGTTCGCAGACACAGTCAGATGCAGGTTTGTTGAATAATTAATTTGGAACAATTTTATCTTTGATACTTTCACTAATTAAAAAGGAAACAATTTTGGTTAGATACTTTCACTTTTAAAGATAAATTTTTCTATGATACTTTCAACGCTACCACTTTTTTCTTCATCTTGTTCGTTATAGTCTTGGCGGATGTCACATGACACCCTGTCACGTTCGTCGTTGAATACTTCACTCAATTGCTTAGTCTTTTAATTTTTAATTTTTTTAGGGCAGCCAGCCCTCTGAGCAATCCGCTGAGCTACCATGCCAACAAGATGTGGAACGCTTCCCGATTTTGCGTGTCATACTTGTCAAGCGGCCATGCTAATCTTTCCTGCGTCGTTCCAATTTTAATGTATGTACCGCCGAAGCGAGTAAGCCCCTCGACCACTGGTAACCAAGATACGCCTCTCATAATTGCTCGGCTTGTGGAATAAGATGGGGACTGTACAGTGAGGCCTCTGTTCCACGTTGCACCTGAGATGTGCTCGGCCTCGATATACACTGGTGAAATGGCAGTGGTCTGTGCGTTTAATATCACTTCCTCAAACAGTTCCCTGCAATTATGGCAAACCTCTGCAAAGCGAAATGATTCTTCTTCAGGGCATATTTCCCTTTTTTTAATTTTGCAATGAAAAGTCATTAACACTCTCTGCCACTGCATGCAGCTGGTCAGTGAATCATTCCATACATTCACTGCGTCTGTACAATTTAAATCCTAAGTATCCCTCGCTATTGCCTCATTGCATGTAGTAGGCAGTGTTGAACGGTTTAAGCAAATGTACTGATTGGAATATGAACCAGAGTCAATGCTATGACTGCAACTAGCAACTGTTTGTAACATGCACTCCGTATCAGCATAAATTAAAAACGTCAGCTGCAATTTGTTACCAGATTTGGTATATTTTACAAACTCATTCTCACTACTTGGCAAAATACTGTTGACTGGTTTATACTGTGCACAATCAACTGAATGTTTCTTTGGAATAAAAATAAAACATACAGCATTCACATACTACGATGTACTTGTGAGAAGGAGTAATGCCACCCTGTGTTGGTGTTGACAACTTTTCATGTAACAGAAATGACATATATTTGTATTAGCAAAGCAACATTAATAGATTTACATGTTGCTCGTGATGGTGATTTCTGATATTAGCAGTATAAATCAAAATACTCTTTCATCTCTCTTGTCATATACGAATATCCATTCATAACTACAATATTGGATGCTGTAGACATTTAAGGATACAGGGTACTTATAGATGGTGGAAAGATCGAAATTTTTTGTGACTTTATTAAATTCTATAGTCTTTCCTGATTACATTATACATACATTATAGGGTTTCAAATGAAAAATGACCTACATATACCAAATTACAGAAACCAGAATTATTTCTAAAAGAACTGTGAATTTTCTGTTTCCAGCGATTATACGTATGATACATTGTATATTTTGGTAACAGTGCAGGTTTCTATTGTCTGTAAATGATTATCTTTGCTAGTATTTACTTTTGTTTCGCTGAAGCAGTTTGTTCACGTGTTACTGAGTGCTTGTTGTCCAAGTGCTACATATATTTGTGGAAGTACATATCCTTCAGTGTGCAATAAATACGCACTATGCCATGCATCAAGAAATTCAATAAAAAGAAATTCCTTGGTAACCAGTTCACAAACAAAGCAAGCCACACTGTTGAAAGTAATCTGTGTATCAGTTCTTCAGGGAAGAAACTCCCACATGGCACACCTCCTGGTGATTCACATTTTTGTGTTAACAATGACGCTGTTTGTAGTGGATTTGTTGTTGTTGATGTGGGCATCTTATCTTCTTTGATAAATAAAGTGGCGAAATGTAAACAATGTGATGGTGTAGACTGTCTGGAAATAACTGAACAACAAAATAGCAGGAAGGATTTAGCGTCAAAATTAGTTATTCTGTGTAGATCCTGCAACAAATCTACCTCGAAAATGACTTCTAACATTGTGCATAATTCATATGATATGAATTTGAAGTTAGTGTATGCAATGCGTGTAATAGGAAAAGGAAAAAAAGCTGCTCAAAAGTTTTGTGGTTTGATGGACCTTTCTCCTCCTCCCAGTAGGTTCAACAAGTACATAAAAATACTTTTAGGTGCCTTGACGGTTGTGTCTAAAGCATCTATGAAACGTGCAGTAGAAGAAACTGTAAATATTAGTGGAACCAGGGACATTGCTGTTGCACTTGATGGGACATGGTAATGTCGACAACATCATTCCTTGAATAGTGTTGTAAGTGCTACTTCTCTGGAGAATGGAACAGTTGTTGATGTTGAATGCTTATCTAAGTACTGCCACACCTGCCATGGTAACCCTGAAGTACATATTGAATATCAGTGTTGTAAGAATTATGATGGTTATAGTGGAGGTATGGCGTGTGATGGAGCTCTAACAATATTTCAGAGGTCAGTGCCCATTTATAAAGTTAGATAGACTCTAAAGCTTCCAATAAAATTAATGAGTTCAATGTTTATTGTGATAACTTGGTAACAAAACTGGAGTGTTGTGGACATGTACAAAAGAGGATGGGTGCTAGGATGAGAAAGCTACGAAGAGAAATGAAAGGAAAGTTGCTATCTGATGGAAAATCTCTGTCTGGCAAAGACAGATTGACAGAAACTGAAATAGATCTTCTTCAGAGTTATTATGGACTGACCATTAGACGAACTGCACCTCTGAATGATATTACAGCAATGAGAAGAGCTGTACGGGCCACCTACTTTCATAAGTTGTCTACAGATGACCACACTGTTCACAGACTTTGCCCTGAAGGAGCAGATTCTTGGTGTGATTACCAAAAAGCAAAATAAAGTGGTCAAATATGCCATCATAAGTATTTTCTTCCTGAGCCTGTTATGAATGAAATAAAACCAATTTTTAGAGACCTGAGTGACCCTGTTTTGCTTAGTAAATGTCTTCTTTGGGGCACTCAGAATACAAATGATAGTTTCAAACATTGCATTTTGGAAAGGTTATCCAAGAATATTTTTGTAGGACTAAATACATTAAAAGTTGGTGTACTAGATGCAGTGATATGTTTCAATGACGGAGTGATAGGAATGTTGGAACTTCTGAGAAATTTAGGCATAAAATATGGCTCTAATATGGAAGATCAATTGCTTGCGTGTGACAGACAATGGATGCATGAAGCTGAAAGATACGTTCTTCAAGTTACCAAAGAAGCAAGAAGTGCTAAAAGGAATGCCAAGAGGAAGCTTGAAGGTGAAGAAATGCTGCAGTATGAAGACTATGCTTCAGGAATGTTCTGAGGCACAGATTAATTGGACTCATATTTTCATTTGCAATTTCCCACAAGTTGTATTTTTCAGAATACAGGTACAAATATTTCCTAAAGTTTATAAAGCATTGCTCTAATTATTTTCTGTAACTTGCAATGGTCCATACATATGTAGTAGACCAAAGTTTTATTGCAGAATCAACTAAATTATAGAAAAAATAACACTTGTATTAGGAAAAAAAATATAGAAATTGAAACATAAGATGTGATGTCTTTTTTATGCTTGTAATATACATAATAGGTGGAATTAAATAGATCTAGTACCTCAGCCATCATTTCATGCATATCTGGTAAAAATTTGGTCTCCTTCAAATGGATAACATTCGATTAAATGGTACCTTAATTTGAGGAAGCATTTTGGAAGAAAAATTGCATCAATTTCTTTGTAATATTTTTAATAACCCTAAGCAGGTTCAAAAATATTCAAAATATTTCTGATCTGTTTAGAAAGTGTGCTGCACTGTAAAACATATACGTTATAAACAGTGCCTGAAAGAAATAGGTGTTGATTTTTACATAATATTGAGCCAGAAAAGTACCCTGTATCCTTAAAGAGATATTTCAATTCTGCTTTTCGAAAATGTGAACATATTTTAGCTATGCAGACAACAGTATGTATGCAAAGTTTAATTTGTTTGCAAATGGAATATATTTAGACACATATAGTGCATCGTTGTTTATGGGATAAAATCAGTATAGAACTGACCACTTGAAGCATGCATTTTTCCTTGAGTCAATATTTATTCCTGTAGTTTTATTTGCTATCTTTTGGGCAGTTTCATACATATACCTATGTAAAACCTCTTATATTTGTTGACATTAACATGCAGTTGAACTACTTCCTTCAATAACCAACCGGAATTTCTGTGTCAAAATGTCTCGGTTTTCTTCAACATATTGCCAGTGACATTAGTTGAGACTCAACCATTAGTAATTTAAGAGGGCAGTCTTAGTCTTCTGATTCATGTGTTTTTCCTCATCTGAATTCCTCATCTGAATTCAGCAAGAGAAACTTGTAGACTAAAGAAAAACTAATTTTAAGAGGCTGGCTGATTAGATATACTTTATTCTTAAAAAAGTGAAAACAAACACCCTAGAAATGTCTGGTCTCCTTAAACCAAACCCTATTTTCTATCACACCTGCATCTATCCGACTTCTAAATGCAGATGCAAGAGCAACCCAATCAAGATCATCAACTTCGTGTTTTGCTGCTAGTTCGTCTATTATTGCTAATACAATAATATTACGAGGGTGGTTTGAAAAATTCTCAGAATCACCACGAGAGGTCAGCACTAGCACAACGAGTTGTTCACGTGATATTCATTGGACGGTTGCCTGTAAACACGTGCCACATCAGTGTTCTTGGAAGAGAGCTGTGGCGCTGATATGGCTCTGTTGTTGTTCCCGCATAGCGATTTGCGAAGATGGAAAAAATCGAGATTCGAGCAGTGATAAAGTACTTCGTAAAGAAAGGTATGAAAGCAAAGGACATTCATGCCGATTTCCGGAATACACTGGGGGACTCTGCTCCTTCATATTCAACTGTTGCCAAGTGGACAAATGAATTTAAATTTGGTCGGGAGAGCTTAGATGAGGATCCGCGCAGTGGTCGGCCAAGATGTGTCACAAAATAGTCATGGAGGATCGCCGATTGAAAGTGCGTGAAATTGATCACGCTTGCCAGATGTCATCTGAAAGGGTATATCACATTTTAACTGAAGAATTAGAAATGAAAAAAATATCTGCCAAGATGGGTGCCGTGACTCTTGATGCTGGTTCAAAAAGGCATGAGAATGAACACATCGGAACATTGTTTGGCCCGGTTTAGGAGAAACGAACAAGATTTCTGCGTCAGTTTGTGACTACAGATGAAACTTGGGTGCACTACTATACCCCAGAGACAAAACAACAGTCAAAGCAGTGGAAACATGCTGATTATCCGCCACCAAAGCAAGCAAAGACAATTCCTTCGGCGGGAAAGGTCATGGCATCAGTGTTCTGGGATGTGAAGGGGATTCTGTTTGTAGATTATTTCCACACTGGACCAACAGTTACTGGAGAATACTGTTCTAGCCTCCTGGACAAATTGCAACAAAAGATACGCTAAAAAAGGAAGGAAGAAAGTCATCTTGCATCAAGACAATGCGCGCCTGTATACATGTGCCGTCGCCATGGCAAAATTACACGAACTATGGTATGAATTGTTGCCACTCCTACCTAATTCACCTGATATGACTCCGTCAGACTTCCATCTCTTCCGAAAACCGAAAATTTTTCTTGGTGGATGAAGATTCACCTCAAACCAAGAATTGAGTTCGCAGGCCTGGAGGAAACTCATTTTCAAGATGGGATCAGGGCACTGCAACATCGTTGGAGCAAGTGCATTAATCTACAAGGAGACTACATTAAAAAATAAAAAAGTGTCAGTGATGTAACCACTTTTTTTCTATTCCGTTCCGAGAACTTTTCAAACTGCCCTCGTACTAAGTTAGTTGACAAAGTACAGCCTATCGAGAGACCAGACTGTTCTACTTCTTCTTCTGTAGCTGCTGCGCATTCACTGTGGCTGCTTGCAGTTTCTCCACTGCTTTATTGTGGTGAGAGGGGGGGGGGGGGGGAGGTGGAGGGGAGTTATTAGTATTAGACTGCAGTTACTTGTAGGTTCTCTGCTGCTCAGTTGAGCCCTGCTCGCAGATTATGTATCACTGAATGAAAAGCATGTAGGTGAATTTGGTTGCGTTCATAGATATAACAAGGAACGAAACATGTGTAACAAGTGTCTGAACAACAAACAGTATAAAAAGAAGACCTGCGCTTTCTGCACAGAGTTGCTGTATGTGTCGAATTTAGTATTTAAGAGTAATTAAGAAGCGTTTGTGTTTATTGTGGTGCCGGAACTGGTCACGGATTGCACCTTAGGGATTTTTTTTTGTGGGTAGAGGGATGGAATAATCGACCTCCGCAAAAGGAGATTTCTGACGCAAGTATGGTTCCGCAAGGTCGTGCCAACCTTGGTTTTTTTGTCTGTCTAAGTCTAATGTGATGGTTTCCTTTAGACAGACGCCTGTTTATAGACTTGTACAAATAAAGAATCGTAGTGATGAGTAATCATCATGTATGTGATATATAGAAATGTACTTGGTTAATGGATAATATAATTATGGAAAGACGTTCCTTTCCTGTTGATCATGACTGCGTGTAGTATCAGTTGCTACAAAAAGTAATTCGTTACTTATAAGGGGTAGACACTATTTGAACACTGCGATCTCACCACTAGTCCATGAGGGTTGGCATTATGTGAAGCCCTCATCACAGAATAAAACTGAGAAAAGGGCTAGTGAAGAACACCCTATTGGCTTGTTGTAGGAAAGTGTGAGTGAGAGACGGACAGTGCCCGTGCTGAGGATGCAATCAGTGACAGAGCACAGAACACTTTGTATTTCATCTGACCTTCAGAGTCTGTACTTTGCTTAACCATCTAAAACACATATTCACTTGTATAATTAATTATTTGTCAAAATACATTTTGGTTATTTACAGGTTTAAAAGATCAAACTGTCACATGTTTTTCCAAAATTTTTATTTTTAACAAATAGATTTAGAGGTAAATTAGCCATTTTGATGTCATCAATTCACACTATTTCTTAAATTTATCGCAGAACACTTTAGTGTTAGACAGAGTCATAGATGTCAGCAAGGAGTGGACGAGGAGGGTGGGGCTGGGGGGGGGGGGGGGACAAGAGGGGACACTTGCCTGACAGCCCTGGAATCTGGAGTAGAGAGGTTTTATCCATTATAGAATTCTCATACATCCTCAGAAATGAGGATAACCACCAGTTCTCTGGGATACAATAAGTTTTTTTGTCATCTATAAAATTTAGTTCTTCACGAGCTTCTCATATCTGACAAAATCTTTTATATAAAAATTGCGCCTCTGGTTTCTTGCTCTCCCTCGTTACTTCTCGCCCCCCCCCCCCCCCCCGGACAAATTTCTAGGACACAGATGCATGAGGTGACCTGTAATTTATTCACTGTTGGAAAAGTGCGAAGGAGAGACGTACTGTACTTGTATTGTGGACGCAATCCAGTGGCGAAGCACGGAACACTTTACAGATTCCGGAAGCTGTGAGCTATACATTCACATGAATCTCAAGTACTGGCCTGCAGTTGCGAAATCAAATACTAACGGCTGAAGCAGCTGGGACAGCAGGCGTGACGTAGATTCTGCGTAGTATACGGTGGCCGATGCATAGTGACCAATTTTCGCCCAAAGCGCTGGGCGAGTTCATTTATTTGTTCGGAAGGGGAGGCCGACCGTGTTGCCACCTTTTGGCCAGTCGGTGATGATAGAATCCAGGCGCACACCCAGAAATCTTTGTCAAACGATTTTACAGAAACTATTCGGAAAAAAAATTCATTTTGCGTCACTTATGGCTTTATATGTCAGCTTCATGATGATGTGCCCATAATTTCGTCAACGCTCGTAGCTATTGTGAGATTTGCATGGAAATAAGACACTACACGTAATTCTAAAAAGTTTGCAATGAAAAATAAAGGTCGCTATGATTTTATATTTGGTACGTATTACATAATACGTTGCTGCGTAAGAAATTTAGCTCACATATTGAACTTTTCTTTATACTTGGGTATAGGTCTCTATTTCTCATCAATCTCTAGAAAATTGATCTGACGTAGCACACTCATTTGCGATCGCGCGCTCTGGCGATAAGGTTGGGTTGATCTGGCGGAAGAGACCAAACAGCGAGGTCATCGGTCTCATCGGATTAGGAAAGGAAGTCGGCCGTGCACTTTCCGAGGAACCATTCCGGAATTTGCCGGAAGCGATTTAGGAAAATCACGGAAAACCTAAATCAGGATGGCCGGGCGCGGGATTGAACCGTCGTCCTCCCGAATGCGAGTGCAGTATGCAAACCACTTCGCCACCTCGCTCGGTCTTTATCGACAAGGCCAGAATGAAGTATCCACATCATTCTTCATATTTCATTAACGGTTTGAATTACTGAATGAGATTTTCGCTAATGATAGCTCGCAAAGAGGAGAGATTTCGCTATATGGGTATTACGCAAAGCTTCATTATCTACTGTATTATTCCAATAATTACACACTTTTCTGATGAAAGCATGTAATTTTTAAGGGCCATCGATAGGTGGTGGAACGTGAAATGCTGTGGATTTTGGAACAACATAAGTGAAGACAGTACACGTTTATACACTCCTGGAAATTGAAATAAGAACACCGTGAATTCATTGTCCCAGGAAGGGGAAACTTTATTGACACATTCCTGGGGTCAGATACATCACATGATCACACTGACAGAACCACAGGCACATAGACACAGGCAACAGAGCATGCACAATGTCGGCACTAGTACAGTGTATATCCACCTTTCGCAGCAATGCAGGCTGCTATTCTCCCATGGAGACGATCGTAGAGATGCTAGATGTAGTCCTGTGGAACGGCTTGCCATGCCATTTCCACCTGGCGCCTCAGTTGGACCAGCGTTCGTGCTGGACGTGCAGACCGCGTGAGACGACGCTTCATCCAGTCCCAAACATGCTCAATGGGGGACAGATCCGGAGATCTTGCTGGCCAGGGTAGTTGACATACACCTTCTAGAGCACGTTGGGTGGCACGGGATACATGCGGACGTGCATTGTCCTGTTGGAACAGCAAGTTCCCTTGCCGGTCTAGGAATGGTAGAACGATGGGTTCGATGACGGTTTGGATGTACCGTGCACTATTCAGTGTCCCCTCGACGATCACCAGTGGTGTACGGCCAGTGTAGGAGATCGCTCCCCACACCATGATGCCGGGTGTTGGCCCTGTGTGCCTCGGTCGTATGCAGTCCTGATTGTGGCGCTCACCTGCACGGCGCCAAACACGCATACGACCATCATTGGCACCAAGGCAGAAGCGACTCTCATCGCTGAAGACGACACGTCTCCATTCGTCCCTCCATTCACGCCTGTCGCGACACCACTGGAGGCGGGCTGCACGATGTTGGGGCGTGAGCGGAAGACGGCCTAACGGTGTGCGGGACAGGCATTGTTGGTGATTTCTTGATTGGGACCCATGTTCTTCCACCTACGCTCAATGGAGCACGTTATCATGATTTTGTGGTGTCACCGCCAGACACCACACTTGCTAGGTGGTAGCCCTTAAATCGGCCGCGGTCCGTTAGTATACGTCGGACCCGCGTGTCCCCACTATCAGTGATTGCAGACCAAGCGCGCCACACGGCAGGTCTAGAGAGACGTCCTAGCACTCGCCCCAGTTGTACAGCAGACTTTGCTAGCGATGGTTCACTGACAAATTACGCTCTCATTTGCCGAGAGGATAGTTAGCATAGCCTTCAGCTACGTCATTTGCTACGACCTAGCAAGGCGCTATTATCATTTGTTATTTATCTTGTGATGCATGTACCGTCAGACCGATGTTCACCAATTATGGATTAAAGTTAAGTATTCCAGAAGCTACGTACCTTTTTTGCTAGTCTCTATTCCTTTAACTGTTCCAGACCTCACGCCAGCCTGCGTGAGCTTAAACGCGTGCCTTTCGGCTTCCTCAGAGTGGCTTGGTTGTCTTGCCAAGTCACAACAGATTTCATACGGGATACTCTACCTGTGCTGCTAGAACATGTGCCTTTACGACACAACATGTGGTTCATGCACGATGGAGCTCCTGCACATTTCAGTCGAAGTGTTCGTACGCTTCTCAACAACAGATTTGGTGACCGATGGATTGGTAGAGGCGGACTAATTCCATGGCCTCCACGCTCTCCTGACCTCAACCCAATTGACTTTCATTTATGGCGGCATTTGAAAGCTCTTGTCTACGCAACCCCGGTACCAAATGTAGAGACTCTTCGTGCTCGTATTGTGGACGGCTGTGATACAATACGCCATTCTCCAGGGCTGCATCAGCGCATCAGGGATTCCATGCGACGGAGGGCGGATGCATGTATCCCCGCTAACGGAGGACATTTTGAACATTTCCTGTAACAAAGTGTTTGAAGTCACGCTGGTACGTTCTGTTGCTGTGTGTTTCCATTCCATGATTAATGTGATTTGAAGAGAAGTAATAAAATGAGCTCTAACATGGAAAGTAAGCGTTTCCGGACACATGTCCACATAACATATTTTCTTTCTTTGTGTGTGAGGAATGTTTCATGAAAGTTTGGTGTCGCCTGTCTTTCTGCTGTTCGACGATTTCGTTAGTGCTGCCAGAAGCGGAGGAAATCGGCACTTCTTGAAAAATGTTCATTTGTCTCTGAGCGCCGCCTGCCAGCGTCAAGCTGTCGCTAGATGCGAATTATTACAAAATGCTTGCATCCACTAGCAAGTAACTTCTGTAAGCACTTGTTGAGGTGTTTACATTAGAAGAAGAACTTAGTGAAGTTTACGTCTTCAAGTCACATGGGTACGCTTCTTTCATGAAATCGCCACAAGTACTTGTTACAGAAGTGCAGTTATTCTTAAAAACCAGAGCAGTCGCCACTGTTGCTGCATTACTATTAATGAATAAAAATCGCGTCGAATACACAAAAACATTACAGAGCACATATTTGTTACCAGGAAACACTATCTAATTAACTAAAATCAGAGGACTTCACTTAGATTAAAAACTTCGCGGATGTTGTATGCAAATTCCGGACACTCTCGTCTATTGTATAATCAAGCATTTGATAAAAGGAAACAAAAATGTGGCGCACTGTATCATCAGGAGACTGACTTTTAATTACTCTTCGATTTTTGCAAGTAATGTTTACTACTTTTGTCATAAATGTAATGCATTTATGTTTACGGTAACACTAAAAAACGAGCTAGAATTTAAAGACCTCTGTACTGCCATTCTACTTTTCCTTCTGGTGGAACAAATTGATTGGTAAACTAATTTCGCAGTTCCTTGTCTGGTGGTGCCAATTATGTGTGTTTTGGGGTTCCAACGGTACATTTGGTTTGGTCCATCTGTCTTCCTGTCATTCTCCTTTTCGACAATGATATATTCGCACCAAAATTGAACATACATAACTTCTGTAAGTTTGAGAAGAACTTCCACTGAAAGACAAATTCGGCAAGTACTTGCTGCAAGATGCAAGAAACTAGAACAAATTTTTACCCTGTAGTGGAGTGTGCGCTGATTTCAAACTTCCTGACAAATTAAAACTGTGTGCTGTGAACCCTATATGGCACACATAGTTAATTTGTAACTATTTCCAACAAGCTTCCAAGCTTCTTGAAATTGATGTCGACGAAACTAGTGGCTGTCGACCGGAGGGGGGTTGCAGATACGGTGATTCGTAATATTTCACCAACTCTGTGATTGTATGGATAATGCGCCGTACCACAGCAAGAAGTTCAAGAGAATGGCCAATAAATACGATTTCAGGATTACGATGCTAGAGTGGTTGCAAGATAGGAATAGAAACTGCTGAGACTCAGTGAGGAAGAATGAACTGTCATCTACACTAAAGGAGAAGAAACCAGCCGTGAAAGTGGATAAAATCGCTGAGAGAAGGGGCCACAAAGTTTACCCCTTACAGCTGTGATCTAATCTCGATAGAACTTTCAAAGGGTAAAATATATATATGTAAGTTGATGTTGCTTTAATTTCAGTTGCTACACAAGACCTTACTGCAGGAATGTGCAGCAGGTGGAGCAAGATTATTGGACACGAGACGGAATAATGGAAATGGCCATCGATAAAGTTATCATCAATACCATTCCCTCAGGCGATGATGATGATGAAGAACTTGAATCAAACACAAATGGCAGAGATCTTTAGTGAACATCATTTTGACAGTTCGTGCGGGCACAGTTAATTACACTTTGTGAACATTACTGCTGTGCTGAGTTTCATAAATGCGATATTCAAACAGACTCCAAGACTTTGACTTTCAATTCATAGTGTAGTAAATTGAACAGTAATCTTTTTTCATTTTTTATTGTTTCGATACGTGAATAACTTTTAGGTAAAACGCTCGAGCATGAATATGTCAACAAGTCAAGTGACTTCCGATCCGACGGAAGTGTCAGTATAGCAGGTAACGTTTCCACGAGTGCGGCTTCCGTCGCTGCTTTCCTCTCACCTCTCCTCTCCCCTCGACAGCCGTAATGCGTGGGCACGACCTTTCCCGACAGCCACCGCGCCAAACATCAACTTATCGTGGACAAAAAGTACCTGTAATGGCACAGCTGCACCTTGACCAGTAGGTTAACAAGCGTTACCTGTGTGCACCCACAGGCGCGCATAGCTGCGCTAGACAGCGAGGTGAGTCGGCAGGCAGATCGCCGGTTTGCTTTCTGTTCTTACACTTATAGTGATGCGCCGATTCAACAATGTCGACTGTCTGTGTAACTGTGACCTCTCACTGTTCGACGTTAATGAATGAGAGAATAAAATATATGACATTTCTTGGAAACAATGAAACATTAGCAAAGTTGGGCTTGCACTTAGCTCCATGGTATGCAAACGCAAGTGCTATTGTAGAATAAAGGTTTGATAAGACTCGTTGCTGACATTGTGCTTAATGAAGTACACCACCTAATGAATGTAGAACAGCATGGGCATAGTTCCGATTTTTCCTGCCGAGAGTTATCCACAATATTGTTTTTTTTTCGTTATTGTAATTTCATTCCTCTCTCCCATATGGGCAGGGGTGGGCTGGCAGCGGCACAGTCCACCACTCTTCAGCCAATTCAAAAAAATGTGTGTGAAATCTTATGGGACTTAACTGCTAAGGTCATCAGTCCCAAAGCTTACACACTACTTAACCTAAATTATCCTAAGGACAAACACACACACCCATGGCCGAGAGAGGACTCGAACCTCCGCCGGGACTAGCCGCACAGTTCAGCCAATTGGCTTTACAAAAATACAGAAGGGTGATTACATAAAAAGGGGGGATAAAAGGGGGACAAAAAAACACAGTAAACGGAGATGATGGGAGTTAAAATACACACTAAGACGGAGACATGCACTGGGGGACAGTTAAAAAGTTGACAAAATTAAAAGCACACAGCTGACAAATCAAAGTGCACTTAAAACCGCTGGTAGGGGCCTGCCGAGGGACTGGAGGCTGGAGAGAAGGGAAAAAGAGGGTAGGAAGGTGTGTGGGGGCTGGAGGGGGGGGGGGAGGGGGAAGAAGAGGAAAAGAAGGGGGTAGGAGGCGTACCAAGAGGCAATATTGTTGTTTTTATGAAGTCTACATGTAATGACGCTAGTAGCATATTTCTTCCAGGTATAACATGTATCTGACTCATACTGTATAGTTATATCAAGTACATTGTATTGTATGATATATGGCTGTCCGGAGTTCAGGAAAGCAAGTAGACGTGGGCCAGCAAGTCAAGATCCTGACAAACAGATTACACACATTCCAGTCACATTAATTAACCATTGCCTATGATAGATGTAAACGCCCAAGAAGCACCCAAAGATGGCAGGTGGCAGAACAAGCAATGGACGTTATATAAAGCTTGTTGACGAGAAGCGTGAAACAGTGCAGTCGTCATCGTAATGCGGAAACGGAGCGAATTATCTGATGACCAAAAGGGCTTTGGGGCTAAGGATGGAGGTATTTCCGAAACAGCTAAGTCTGTTAAATGTCCGCGTGCTGCTGTGGTTAAAGTATACCGTACAAAATAGCACTATCCAAAACCAGCACCGAGGCAACATTATAGATGACAGGGGTGAATGACGGCTGCAGAGATGTGTGCATTTCTTTATTCATTTATAAATGTACACATTTCCGCAACCGTCACTCACCCCTGCCATCTATATAGTCCGTGGTGCACCACAGTTGCCTTGGCGCCAGTTTTGGATAGTGCACTTTTTCCATGCGTTGTATACGTTAACCGTTAGTGAAACTTTACAGCTATGTCCAGCTGTTGAACAACTGAGGCCAGATGAACTAAGGGGCTACCAACAGTGTCTCCTCAACTATCGTTCAGCGAACATTGCTGGGTAGGGGCCTCCGCAGCAGGCGTCTGGTTCATGCACCCATACTGACTGCTGGTCATCGGCGACGAAGGGTAGAGTTTGCACGCCAGTACTGCAGCTCGACGTCCACTGAGTGGCGACAGGTGGACGTTGCAGATGAATCTCGTTTCATACTCCATCTGACTGATGGCCGTTGGTGTATTCGGCGCGAAACATCTGAAAGCAAACACGCTGCAACAATCGTCGAAAGTCTCCAGGCCGGAGGGCAGAGTGGTCTGGAAAATGTTTTCGTGGCGTTTCCTGAATGATCTCGTCATTCTGGAAGGTACAATGGATCAACCCAAATATGCATCTGTTGTTGGAGACTAAATTCAGACTTTTGCCAGGTGGTCACATTGATGTTACTGGACAGTGTAAAACAGTAAATGTCAAAGCAATATTTTCACTTTGTGAATAGTTTTCCAACCGGACTTTCATCACTTGTAGCCGAATGGAGGATGGAGAAAATCGTCACTGTCAAAAACTCACCAGAAAAAAAAATCGCCGCGAAGAAGAATTGTAAAAAGAGTAAAATGTTTGATCCTAAAACATTCTATTCCCAATCCTCACTTTTTCAGGAAAACTTTTTAAAATGAAATATGTGTTTGTCATTGTATGGTATGGAATCTTGGTTTTAAAGAACGTAAATTTGACAAAAAGACATTCCTTAAAGCATACAAAATTAACGATGTTGTGACATACTTCGTAAAGCAACTAGAAAATTAAGACATTAGAATCGATTGCATGTTTACTAAGAAAAAAATCCGATATAATGCTACCGCTGTCAAAGGCCCTATAATATCCATACGCTGCCCCACCCAGCGGCAAGAATCAATTATGTATTATTTTTATTGTTATTATCATTTTAGTAGAAGTTATCTAGTTTTCGTTGAGAGTTACAAAAACAACAATATTGTGGATAGCTCTCAGGAAGAAAAATCAGAACTATGGCCAAGCTGTTCTACATTCGCTAGGTGCTGTAATGCGTAAAGCAGAACGTCTGCAACGATTCTTAAGAGAACCGTATTCTACAATACCTCTTGCGTTTGGACCATAGTGCAAGACCAACTTTGCTGATGCTTCATTGTTTCCAAGAAATGTCAAATATTTTATTCTCTCATTCATTAACGTCGAACAGTACGAGGCACAATTGCACAGGCTGTCGTAGCGCCACAGTCGACATTGTTGAATCGGCGCGCCACTATTAGAGTAAGAACGGAAAGAAAGCAGGTAGTCTGCTTTCCGACCCGACCAGCTGTGCAGAGAGGCTATACGCGCCTACCGATGCCCATAGGGAACGCTGGTTGCTCGCTAGTCAAGGGGCAGCTGGGCCATTACGGGTAGAATGACAAACGCACACCGTTAGCTCTTTAGTCTTTGTCATACAATTAGCCATCTTCGTGACTTTTATCCACAAAATTGTTGTCGCTGGCTTTCATTGACGGCAGAAACGACAAAAATCTGAACCACACTGTATGCATGTGCATGAACACTTTTCAGGTCACAATTAAGCGCGTGGCGGAGGGTGTTCCGCACAAGCGACTTATTTGGCGCCCGCGGCCACTACCCCCTTTTCCATTGTACATTTTCATCCGTATCAGTTTTCGCTACTAATTGTGATACGCAATTTGTACTCATCTTGCTCTTGGGGGCCTCTGGTCTTCCTCTCCGCTTGGTGCTCTAAGCATCTACTACAAATTGTGATATGTCCTGAAGATAAATCTTACAGTTGTGCCTCATATGACACTCCTCTCAGACAGGCGCCCCAAACGGCCCTGAAGAG
This sequence comes from Schistocerca nitens, assembly GCF_023898315.1. NCBI lineage: Eukaryota > Metazoa > Arthropoda > Insecta > Orthoptera > Acrididae > Schistocerca > Schistocerca nitens. Next base: position 146,348,421 of record NC_064617.1, read on the forward strand.
CGCTCATCCAACCGCCAAGCTACACTGAAGCGTCAGACAAACTGGTATAGGCATGCGTATTCAAATACAGAGATATGTAAGCAGGCAGAATACGGCTCTGCGGTATATAAGACAACAAGTGTCTGGTGCAGTTGTCAGATCGGTTACTGCTGCTACAGTGGCAGGTTATCAAGATTTAAGCGAGTTTGAACGTGGTGTTATAGTCTGCGCACGGACGATGGCACACGGCATCTCCTTGGCAGCTATGATGTGGGGATTTTCCGGTACGACCATTTCACGAGTGTACCGTGAATATCAGGAATCCGGTAAAACATCAAACCTCCGACATCGCTGCGAACGGAAAAAGATCCCGCAAGAGCAGGACCGACGACGACTGAAGAGAATCGTTCAACGTGACACAAGTGCAACCCTTTCGCAACTTGCTGTAGATTTGAATGTTGGGCTATCAACAAGTGTCAGCGTGCGAACCATCCAACGAAAAATCATCGATATGGGCTTTCGGAAGCGAAGGCCCACTTATGTACCCTTGATGACTTCACGACACAAAGCTTTACACTTCGCCTGGGCTCCTCAACACCGACATTGGAGTGTTGATGACTGGAAACATGTTGCATGGTCGGAAGAGTCTCGTTTCAAATTTTATGGAGTAGACGGACTTGTACTAGTTTGGAGACAACCTCATGAATCCGTAGACCCTGCATGTCAGTTGGGGACTGTGCAAGCTGGGGGATGCTCTGCAATGGTGTGGAGCGTGTGCAGTTGGAGTGATATGGGACCCCTGATACGTCTAGATACCTCTCTGACATGTGACAGGTACATAAGCATCACGTCTGACCACTTGCATCCGCTCATGTCCTTTCCTCATACCGAAGGACTTGTACAGTTCCAGCAGGGCAATGCGACAACCCACACGTCCAGAATTACTACAGAGTGGCTCCACGACCACTGTTATGAGTTTAAACTCCCTAGACATGAACATTATTGAGTATATCTGGGATGCGTCACCAAACTCCTCAGACATGAACATTATTGAGCACATCTGAAACGCCTTGCTACGTGCTGTTCAAAAGAGACCTCCACGCCTCGTACTCTTACGGATTTATGGACAGCCCTGCAGGATTCATGGTGTCAGTTCCCTCCAGCACTACTTCAGACATTGTTCGAATCTATGCCACGTCGTGTTGCGACACTTCTGCGTGCTCGCGAGGACCCTGCACGATATTAGACAGGTGTATCAGTTCCTTTGGCTCTTCAATGTATTTCTCTAGCGTCCCAGTCTCGGACAGAGCGGTCGGGAAGTACGAATACTTACATCTTCCCGTACGAGCTCTGATATGTCTTATTTTATTACGACGATTATTTCGTGACACTCCCCCCCCCCTCCCCCGCCCAAACTTCGCTATAAAACAAAGCGAGCTTCTCTTCTCTGAACTTTTTTCAGTGTTCTCCCTCAAGCCTATATCATGCACAGCAACACTTCACACGAGGACGGATAAGAGTAGAGAGTGAGTCAAAAGTACACCCTGTTACGTCAAAAACCCTGCAGGAATGGGAAAACCTGATATGTTTTAGGTGGTATGGGAGAGATGGTCTATCTTTTACTGTATGTACCGAACGTGGGCGACATCTTAAATCTAAGCAAATTTTTTAAAATGGTAAAAGGGGTCATGTGATAGATAATATCAGTATCTTCTGACAAGTTCATTCCTGTAAACAGATTCGAAGTAGCAGTTACGGTTCAAAAGTTTCAACACATTTTGGTTGGAATTACACCCTAGACTGTTCTCCGTAAAGGACAATCATTTAATATGTTCAGCATGGTGTTCTTTTCGGTCAACGCACATTTGAAGGTGCTGAATCCAATCCCCTTGCACCTGCAGAAGGGTTTATGCAGAAATACTAGCACACGCTCCTTCAGTACGTTGCTCGAGATGGCGTCTGCTTCTTATTTTCTCTGCATATACTAGTTGCTTTAAGTAACCGCACAGATAAAAGTCAAGTGATGAGAGATCAGGTGATCTGGGTGGTCATTCCACAGAACCATGTCGTAAAATCCAATGACCAGGAAACTGACCATCTAACCACTGACAAACAACAGCTCCATATTGTGGTGCAGCGCCATCCTGTCGAAAGTAAGAGGGAAAGCTGCCATCTTCATTCAGAATTAGGTCAAACATCACTTCTTGCAGCATTTCCAGGTAGCGTTGAGCAAATAGGTTTCGGTCAACGAAAATGGGTCCAATTACACGGATACCCCATTTTCTACATCACACCAACATGGAAGGTTCCATCCAGTTCCGAATGTTATGAAAACAAATACACCAAACCGACATTTCACGTAAGTCACATCCAATGAAAATCTGTAACGCAATCATCTATGTAGCGTGCTTATAATTATGTATTATTTATATTTTTGGACAATTAATCTGTAAAAAACACGCACCACATGTTGTAATGAAAGCATGAAAACCGTCTGAAGATGAATCACAACGATTCGAAACCGGTAACGGTACTCTTTGAATAAAGTAACTGAAAATAAATTTGTGGTTGGTTGCTTCCCTTTTCTTTTTTGGTCATCAGTCTACTGACTGGTTGGATGCGGCCCGCCACGAATTCCTTTCCTGTGCTAACCTCTTCATCTCAGAGTAGCACTTGCAACCTACGTCCTCAATTATTTGCTTGACGTATTCCAATCTCTGTCTTCCTCTACAGTTTTTGCCCTCTACAGCTCCCTCTAGTACCATGGAAGTCATTCCCTCATGTCTTAGCAGATGTCCTATCATCCTGTCCCTTCTCCTTATCAGTGTTTTCCACATATTCCTTTCCTCTCCGATTCTGCGTAGAACCTCCTCATTCCTTACCTTATCAGTCCACCTAATTTTCAACATTCGTCTATAGCACCACATCTCAAATGCTTCGATTCTCTTCTGTTCCGGTTTTCCCACAGTCCATGTTTCACTACCATACAATGCTGTACTCCAGACGTACATCCTCAGAAATTTCTTCCTCAAATTAAGGCCGGTATTTGATATTAGTAGACTTCTCTTGGCCAGAAATGCCTTTTTTGCCATAGCGAGTCTGCTTTTGATGTCTTTGCTCCGTCCGTCATTGGTTATTTTACTGCCTAGGTAGCAGAATTCCTTAACTTCATTGACTTCGTGACCATCAATCCTGATGTTAAGTTTCTCGCTGTTCTCATTTCTACTACTTCTCATTACCTTCGTCTTTCTCCTATTTACTCTCAAACCATACTGTGTACTCATTAGACTGTTCATTCCGTTCAGTAGATCATTTAATTCTTCTTCACTTTCACTCAGGATAGCAATGTCATCAGCAATTCGTATCATTGATATCCTTTCACCTTGTATTTTAATTCCACTCCTGAACCTTTCTTTTATTTCCATCATTGCTTCCTCGATGTACAGATTGAAGAGTAGGGGCGAAAGGCTACAGCCTTGTCTTACACCCTTCTTAATACGAGCACTTCGTTCTTGATCGTCCACTCTTATTATTCCCTCTTGGTTGTTGTACATATTGTATATGACCCGTCTCTCCCTATAGCTTACCCCTACTTTTTTCAGAATCTCGAACAGCTTGCACCATTTTATATTGTCGAACGCTTTTTCCAGGTCGACAAATCCTATGAAAGTGCCTTGATTTTTCTTTAGCCTTGCTTCCATTATTAGCCGTAACGTCAGAATTGCCTCTCTCGTCCCTTTACTTTTCCTAAAGCCAAACTGATCGTCACCTAGCGCATTCTCAATTTTCTTTTCCATTATTCTGTATATTATTCTTGTAAGCAGCTTCGATGCATGAGCTGTTAAGCTGATTGTGCGATAATTCTCACACTTGTCAGCTCTTGCCGTCTTCGGAATTGTGTGGATGATGCTTTTCTGAAAGTCAGATGGTATATCGCCAGACTCATATATTCTACACACCAACGTGAATAGTCGTTTTGTTGCCACTTCCGCCAATGATTTTAGAAATTCTGATGGAATGTTATCCATCCCTTCTGCCTTATTTGACCGTAAGTCCTCCAAAGCTCTTTTAAATTCCGATTCTAATACTGGATCCCCTATCTCTTCTAAATCGACTCCTGTTTCTTCTTCTATCACATCAGACAAATCTTCACCCTCATAGAGGCTTTCAATGTATTCTTTCCACCTATCTGCTCTCTCCTCTGCATTTAACAGTGGAATTCCCGTTGCACTCTTAATGTTACCACCGTTGCTTTTAATGTCACCAAAGTTTGTTTAGACTTTCCTGTATGCTGAGTCTGTCCTTCCGACAATCATATCTTTTTCGATGTCTTCACATTTTTCCTGCAGCCATTTCGTCTTAGCTTCCCTGCACTTCCTATTTATTTCATTCCTCAGCAACTTGTATTTCTGTATTCCTGATTTTCCCGGAACATGTTTGTACTTCCTCCTTTCATCAATCAACTGCAGTATTTCTTCTGTTACCCATGGTTTCTTCGCAGCTACCTTCTTTGTACCTATGTTTTCCTTCCCAACTTCTGTGATGGCCCTTTTTAGAGATGTCCATTCCTCTTCAACTGTACTGCCTACTGCGCTATTCCGTATTGCTGTATCTATAGCGTTAGAGAACTTCAAACGTATCTCGTCATTCCTTAGTACTTCCGTATCCCACTTCTTTGCGTATTGATTCTTCCTGACTAATGTCTTGAACTTCAGCCCACTCTTCATCACTACTAAATTGTGATCTGAGTCTATATCTGCTCCTGGGTACGCCTTACAATCCAGTATCTGATTTCGGAATCTCTGTCTGACCATGATGTAATCTAATTGAAATCTTCCCGTATCCCCCGGCCTTTTCCAAGTATACCTCCTCCTCTTGTGATTCTTGAACAGGTTATTCGCTATTACTAGCTGAAACATGTTACAGAACTCAATTAGTCTTTCTCCTCTTTCATTCCTTGTCCCAAGCCCATATTCTCCTGTAACCTTTTTCTTCTACTCCTTCCCCTACAACTGCATTCCAGTCGCCCATGACTATTAGATTTTCGTCCCTCTTTACATACTGCATTACCCTTTCAATATCCTCATACACTTTCTCTATCTGTTCGTCTTCAGCTTGCGACGTCGGCATGTATACCTGAACTATCGTTGTCGGTGTTGGTCTGCTGTCGATTCTGATTAGAACAACCCGGTCACTGAACTGTTCACAGTAACACACCCTCTGCCCTACCTTCCTATTCATAACGAATCCTACACCTGTTATACCATTTTCTGCTGCTGTTGATATTACCTGATACTCATCTGACCAGAACTCCTTGTCTTCCTTCCACTTCACTTCACTGACCCCTACTATATCTAGATTGAGCCTTTGCATTTCCCTTTCCAGATTTTCTAGTTTCCCTACCACGTTCAAGCTTCTGACATTCTACGCCCCGACTCGTAGAACGTTATCCTTTCGTTGATTATTCAATCTTTTTCTCATGGTAACCTCCCCCTTGGCAGTCCCCTCCCGGAGATCCGAATGGGGGATTATTCCGGAATCTTTTGCCAATGGAGAGATCATCATGACACTTCTTCAAATACAGGCCACATGTCCTGTGGATACACGTTACGTGTCTTTAATGCAGTGGTTTCCATTGCCTTCTGCATCCCCATGTCGTTGTTCATTGCTGATTCTTCCGCCTTTAGGGGCGATTTCCCACATCTAGGACAAGAGAGTGCCCTGAACCTCTATCCGCTCCTCCGCCCTCTTTGACAAGGCCGTTGGCAGAATGAGGCTGACTTCATATGCCGGAAGTCTTTGGCCGCCAATGCTGATTATTTATCAAAATTTAGGCAGTGGCGGGGATCGAACCCGGGACCGAAACCGTTGATTGTGAATCAAAGACGCTACCCCTAGACCACGGGTCTACAAATGTCTTTTTAACGTTCGTATATGCGCCATCTATCGAGAGAACGTTTTTCCACACAAGTGGTGTTCTCATTTGATGTCCCCTCCCCCTTCCCCTTCTTCCCCCGTGCACCTTTCAGCTTTCGCCACCATTTGTGATACGGAGTGCATACAAATCTTGCACTTGGAGGCCCCTAGCGGCGACTTGAGACGCTTATGCCTTAAACTAGCTCTGCATCTATCCATTAGCCATGCATAGCTCTACAGCCTTCCATTTGTCTTCTGACCTTTCATGCAAAGACACATTCTGTCTCACTTTTTAGACTTCTATATTCCCTTTCGCCTGCTCCATTTACTGTATGTTTATACAGGATCTTCTCCTACTTTAGTGTCCATTGGAAAATGTATAACTAGAAAGAAACAATATGTTTTCATTCCTTTTCAAGTATTAAATTTGGGGTGGAGGAGAAAGTTTAATAAGTGATTCTATTTTCCAAAATTCGTGCTTTTTCTGTTACTGTTACTGTAGCGCTCACTGTCACGACCTGCTTGACACATTGGACAGCACAAATAAGAGAGGAACAGTAATTCATACTGTTAAAGTATTCTAAATCAACTAAGTACAGGAAAGAAATACCAACATATTGTTTTATAACATTTTTACAGGCCACCCACTTTCTCACTGCATCCGCATCCCAATGGGGATTAGGTGTTTCTTACTGCCACAATATTTTGATACAAAAAATGAGTTGTATACATATAGCAAATCTTGTTGAAATGGTTTCATCAAAACTTTCTCCCTTCTGCTTCTCTCTTCCACCTTTCATCACAAAGTGCACCTCTTCCACCTGCTTCTTGAAACCCTGTCCCTTTTCCACCTTGCACCTCTCCCTCTTCTACCTGCCTCCTCACACCCTTTTACATCACCAAACTACCCCTCCCCATCTTCCACCTGCCTCCTACACCTCCCCCTCCCCATCCCTCTTTCTGTCGATCTCCTCGTCTCCCCTCTCTTTATCCATCCCCTCTACACCATGTCTCTGTCCATCTCCTTCTCCCCCTCTGCCCATCTGCTCCTCCCTCCTCTTCCTGTCCATCTACTCCTCCCATCTCTTTGTCCCTCTACTGTCTCTCTGTCCATCTTCTTCTCTTCTGCTCTCTGTCCATCCCCTTTTCAGCCCCTCTCTGTCCACCTCCTCTCCACTATGTGTTTGTCTACCTCCTTTTGCCCTCTATCTCTCTCTATCGATCCATTCCTGCCCCCCTCTCTCCACTTCTTCTCCACTGTATATCTGTCCACCACCTTCTCCCCTCTATCTGTCGATCTCCTTCTGTATCCGTTCATCTCCTCCTCCTCCTTTCTCTATCCATCTCATCTCCCCTCTCTGTTTCCATCTCTTCTCCATCATATCTCTGTCCATTTCCCCCTGCCCCATCTCTCTGCCTATCTTCTGCTACCACCGTTCTGTACATTTCTTCTTCTCCCTGTCTGTCTGTCCATCTCCTCATTTCCTGTCTCTGCTTATCTCCTCCTCTTATCCCTCTGTCAGTCTTTCCCTCCTTCCTCTCCCTGTCCATCTCTCCTCTTCCTCCTCCTCCTCTTCCCCTCTCTGTCCATTTCCTCCTCCTCCGCTCTCTGGACATTTCTTACGTCGACCCGTTTGATTCCCATCTCTATCCATTGGGAGGTAGGTAGGTAGTTTATAAAACTCACTGTATATGGTCTTTTTCAATAACTGATCAAAATTTGTGTATAAATAATGTATAATTTGTGTGCTTGCACAAAAATAAATGAAACGTGTATGTTTAACATTTGACCCATGTCATTCCAATTTTTTTCTGAATTTATGGAATATTCGGATTTATTATCATTCCTCCTATCCTCCTTTTGCCCCTCTATCTCTCCATCTCCTGTTCCTCCTCTCTCTGTCGATCTCTTCCTGCCCCCCTCTGTGCACTGTTTATTGACTTGCAATGGATTGCTACTTTCTAGAAATCCACGGATCCGAATTTTAAAACATCGCGCAATACTGTAGTGTTCGCGAATTATTTATCGAATCATTTTCATACTTCCGTCCTGTACCATACGAGTCGTGAAACCCGCTGAAAGGTATAGATGGTTGTAATGTGCAGACGGCCTGTCGAATAGTGGCAAGTAAGACAGGGGTGGGGATGCCTGCTAGCAGGTGGGGCTTGGGTAACTCCGACGACGGATGCCCGCAGAGAGAAAGCAGCTCGCCAATTGTTAACCGCATTACAGCCACGCGGAGGCGCTAGCCGTTGTCCGATCTTATCGTCCAGGGCGAGCTCCACGCTGGCAGCCACTGCCTTCGAATGCGCATATTTCCCCGCACCTCAACAATCACTAGTTCATACGTCTTTTCAAAAAAAGGTAGACCACGCAGAGTTCCTTCAGCAAGGAAGCTAACTTACTCTATGCCGTAGCCACTGCCCTTCACTCTTCCTTTAGATCCGATGGTCTGAAAAAAAAAACTACATCGAAAATTACAGAAATAAATCATCCGAGGCCAATATTTTGGTTGCGGCTACATCTACATCTACATCCATACTCCGCAAGCCACCTGACGGTGTGTGGCGGAGGGTACCTTCAGTACCTCTATCGGTTCTCCCTTCTATTCCAGTCTCGTATTGTTCGTGGAAAGAAAGATTGTCGGTACGCCTCTGTGTGGGCTCTAATCTCTCTGATTTTATCCTCGTGGTCTCTTCGCGAGATATACGTAGGAGGGAGCAATATGCTGCTTGACTCCTCGGTGAAGGTATGTTCTCGAAACTTCAACAAAAGCCCGTACCGAGCTACTGAGCGTCTCTCCTGCAGAGTCTTCCACTGGAGTTTATCTATCATCTCCGTAACGCTTTCGCGATTACTAAATGATCCTGTAACGAAGCGCGCTGCTCTCCGCTGGATCTTCTCTATCTCTTCTATCAACCCTATCTGGTACGGATCCCACACTGGTGAGCAATATTCAAGCAGTGGGCGAAGAACTGTACTGTAACCTACATCCTTTGTTTTCGGATTGCATTTCCTTAGGATTCTTCCAATGAATCTCAGTCTGGCATCTGCTTTACCGACGATCAACTTTTTATGATCATTCCATTTTAAATCACTCCTAATGCCTACTCCCAGATAATTTATGGAATTAACTGCTTTCAGTTGCTGACCTGCTATACTGTAGTTAAATGATAAAGTATCTTTGTTTCTATGTATTCACAGCACATTACACTTGTCTACATTGAGATTCAATTGCCATTCCCTGCACCATGCGTCAATTCGTTGGAGATCCTCCTGCATTTCAATACACTTTTCCATTGTTACAACCTCTCTATATGCTACAGTATCATCCGAAAAAAGCCTCAGTGGACTTCCGATGTCATCCACAAGGTCATTTATGTATATTGTGAATAGCAACGGTCCTACGACATTCCTCTGCGGCACACCTGAAATCACTCTTACTTCGGAAGACTTCTCTCCATTGAGAATGACATGCTGCGTCCAGTTATCTAGGAACTCTTCAATCCAATCACACAATTGGTCCATATGCTCTTACTTTGTTCATTAAACGACTGTGGGGAACTGTATCAAACGTCTTGCGGAAGCCAATAAACACGGCATCTACCTGTGAACCCGTGTCTATTGCCCTCTGAGTCTCGTGGACGAATAGCGCGAGCTGGGTTTCACGTGATCGTCTTTTTTCGAAACCCATGCTGATTCCTACAGAGTAGATTTCTAGTCTCCAGAAAAGTCATTATACTCGAACATAATACGTGTTCCAAAATTCTACAACTGATGGACGTTAGAGATATAGGTCTATAGTTCTGCACATCTGTTCGACGTCCCTTCTTGAAAAAGGGGATGACGTGTGCCCTTTTCCAATCCTTTGGAACGCTACGCTCATCTAGAGACCTACGGTACACCGCTGCAAGCAGGGGGGCAAGTTCCTTCGCGTACTCTGTGTAAAATCGAACTGGTATCCCATCAGGTCGAGCGGTCTTTTCTCTTTTGAGCGATTTAAATTGTTTTTCTAAATCCATAGCAATAAAAAATTGTCTGAATGACAACACTTTATCACTCCGTCTGCTACTGAGTGGATCAAAACAACCGTTTACTTCTTTGTCATTGATTCACAGTTTGAAGTAGAAGCCATTATCAGAAGTTTGTGTAAAAACAATCCATCAAAATCAGAATACTTCAATTAGAGTCCAAGAACTGTTTACTGACGTGACAAAATTCATGGGATACAAGCAAATATTGTGTCTGGCCTCCTTTTGCCCGTTGTAGTGCAGAAACTCGACATGGCATGGACTCCACAAGTCGTTGGAAGTTCCCTGCAGAAATACCGAGCCATGTTGCCTCTATAGCCGTCCATAACAGCGAAAGTGTTGCCGTGCAGGATCTTTTGCACGAACTGAACGAACTGATCTCTTGATTACGTCCTATATCGGGTGGTCTGGGTGGCCAAATCATTATCTCGAACTGTCCAGAACGGGCACATTGTCATTCATAAAAGTTCCATCGTTGTCTGGGAACATGAAGTCATTGAATGGCTGTAGATGATCTCCAAAGAGCCGAACATAACCATTTCTGGTCAATGATCTGTTCAGTCGGACCTGAGGACCCAGTCCATTCCATATAAACACAGCCCTCACCATTATGGAGCAACCACCAGCTTGCATGGTACCTTATTGACAGCTTGGGTCCATCGCTTCGTGGGGTCTGCCGCACACTCGAATTCTACCATCAGTTCTTAAAATCGGAGTTCACCAGACCAGGCCACGGTTACCCAGTCGTCTAGGGTCGGTATGGTCACGATCTCAAGAGAGGGGCTGCAAACGATGTCGTTCTGTTAGCAAAGGTGCACGCGTCGGTCGTCTGTCACCATAGTACATTAACACCAAATTTCGCCGTACTGTCCTAACGGATACGTTCGTCGTATGTCCCATATAGATTTGTGCGGTTATTTAACACAGTGTTGCTTGTCTGTTAGTACTGACAACCCTACGCAAACGCCGCTGCAGGAGGAAAGGAACCGCGCCGCCGCAGGGGGCTCCAAGACCTTCTTTCGAAACGTATCTCTGTTCTTCAGTCTTCAGCTCTTTCAAATGACTTCTGATTTTCTGTAGCAACTTGCACCAGAAAAACTTTTTGCAGCTGGCATATTCAAAAATTGAAGACTCGAAATAAAAAAGGTTCTGAGTGCCATAATAAATAATTTTGGGGTTTATGTGAAATGGAATCTACTTGTCAAGCCCAGTAGCGCATAAAACGCTAAAATTGCCACGAATGAAACTGTAATGCTAAATTCAATTAACACATGGTGTGAGGTTTAACAGCCATTGTTGTTAACATAGGAAAGGCTCTATGTTCAGCGCTGTTACTCCTCAGTGTTAGATAAAATGGCGGAGGCAGAAGATTTTTGGAAAAAACGACGAATTCAAGGAGAAGGTACTGTGGCAGCAATGAGGAAGAAGGTGGAAAATGGAGTGAATGAACACATACGTTCAAGCAACAAATGTGTTCCTGCAAAAGCTCGTCTAGCACAGAAGGTACAGTGTGACTATTATTGAACTATATGAAATAAAATCTTCATAACGTTAGGACGTTCAAACTGCACGGTTGGCCGCGGGGCATGATGGAAATAGTATGCGCATACATGCATGGTTTAGCGACGAAGCCCACTTTCATTTGTATGGGTTCGTCAGTAAGCAAAATTATCCAATTTGAAGAACTGAGAATCCGCATTTCACGATCGACAAGTCTCTTCAGCCTCAATGGGTGATTGTGTGGTGTGCAATGTTCAGTCAGGGAAATAATCAGTGCGACATTCCTTGACGGCACGGTGACTACAGAACGGCGCGCGAAGATTTTGGAAGATGATTTCATCCCAGTGACCCTAATTTCTACAAGATGTGGTTCATGCTAGGCGGAGCTCGATCCCATCGAAACAGGAGAGTATTTGATGTCCTGGAGGAGAACTTTGGGGAGAGCAGTCTGGCTGTGGCGCACCCAGAGGCCACAGGCACGGGTCTCGATTGGCCGCCATATTCTCCGGATCTGAACGCATGCCACTCCTTTTTGTGGGGCTATATTAAAGACAAATTTTACCGCAGCAACCACAAAACCAGTGCTGAGCTGAAAACAGCCATTCAGGAGGTCATCGGCAGCGTCGATGTTCTACACTTCAGCGGGTCATGCAGAATTTCGCTATTCGTCTGCGCCACATCATCGCCAATGATAGCAGGTATATCAAACATGTCAAAACTTAAATCCGAATATCTGTAGTGATGTTTACATGTTGAATAAAGTGTGTGCTCGCCATAGTCTGTAACTAATTTACCTTTTTTCCCATATAGTTCAATAGTTATCCTGTAAGTCTGATTACTGATCGTTAATCTACACCCTAAATGGACAGAGTGTTTATTGTTGAGGTACCAAATGTATTGCTCAGAAGATGTAAAGGACATGGGACAGCATTCAAGACATATTCAGCCACTTATCGTCAGTAAAATGAGTGCATTTGACTTCTTAGGTTTCAAGAAAGCAGCAGATTGTAATATAAACTCAGCATATCTAAACATATCCAGAGTACAGCGGCTATGGTTGGTCAAACATAAGCTTCAGATAGTTATGACCGTGAAAAAATTGGATGAAATTCAGGCCTAGGAAGATATCCCTATGTTGAGAAACGGTGTACGTGTACAGATCGTCAAAAAAAGGATGCAACTACCTGCCATCGATGTTACTAGCCACATCCGTGAAGAAAAGATTTGATTGAAATGATGCAGTCTCTGACGAATAATGACCACATACACTTCTACAAAAGCTGAATACACTTTTACTATATTTTTGCTGCGTACTGAATTATGCCACTGAGAACTTTTCATTGCATTTACGCTTTCAGCAAGTTTTTCATACTATTATAACACTGTTTGTAACTTACTTTGGAAACTAAAACCTTACTATGCTTCATTTTCAAATAACACATATTAATAGCACAACTGTGAGCGTTAATGGTCTAGTATACTTAAAACTCATCTTCCTCAAGTTTATGATTTTGGCACTTAGAACCTCTTTTTTATTTCGACTCTTCAATTTCTTGCATGTCCTGTTTTCATTCATTTGAAACAGATGGCTCTAAAGCATCATTCTACGTTTTCTCGTCGTTAAATTTAAATGTTCATTTTTCTTGTACAGACTTTCATTACTGTTGTTCCTGAATTCGTCCCTGCGTTTCATTGCTCTCAAAATTAGAGGACAGTACCCAAAATCGTACACCCATTTTGTTTTTGATTTTTAAAAATAGGAAATATTAAAAAATGCTTTACTTTATAACGCCTAGCATTTTACTATTAGCAAATGCAATTAAACTTTATTATTGTGCTTTTTTAAAAACCTTACATTTAGCGAGTTTGAAAAATAGTTGCCAAAACTGGAACCCCCGTAAAAATAAAATAACACTAAAAATTAGAAAATGGTATTAAATCAGAGAAAACAATCAAAATATGTGTAAAATATTATCTTAAAGAAGATTACAGAATTTCTCTGTGTTTTCTTTGATGATCCCAAGAGCCCTGCTATGGAATGTTCCTATAGGCCTTTCTTTCTGACAGTTTCCGAGCGGTTCTAGGCGCTACAGTCTGGAACCGCCCGACCGCTAAGGTCGTAGGTTCGAATCCTGCCTCGGGCATGGATGTGTGTGATGTCCTTAGGTTAGTTAGGTTTAAGTAGTTCTAAGTTCTAGGGGACTGATGACCTCAGAAGTTGAGTCCCATAGTGCTCAGAGCCATTTGAACCATTTCTCTGACAGTTTGGTTTGTGGCGTTTAAGAAAAACGCAAATATACTTTTTCCCAGCAGTTACGTTTCTGAATGGGTGTTCAGTATTATTTCTCTCTGCCATTCTTCACGTCATTACGTGTAAGTCCAAAGAAAGAAGCTAGGCAATAGTATACCAGCTCTTCTTTAAGATCTTCACCCAAAGTTGTAGTTCGGTCCCTTTTTGTGTTTGCTGCTTCCTCATGTGTACTGTACTTCATGTTGTACAACATCATAAGTGCTATTTTTGGAACATTAAACTGTTTACTTGGCTTCTTGCAACTAATCTTATAAACTGAATCAATAGCCTTAATCACGTTAGAGGGGCTCCACTTTCTTTCATCAACCCCTCCCCATTATCCTCTTGGGACATGTAAGAGAATTCCAAGAGAGAAAGTGTGTGTACCTATGCAGGTATACTTTAAACATGAAAAAGTAGCGGGGCCAGCTTATGCAACTGAAGGGAGTCCAGTTTACTCAACTGTAGCAGACATTTTGTAACCCAATAAACTTTTAAACCAATTATCTAGATGAAACGGTTTAACCATAAACATTAACCTTATATCTTACTGTTCGAAAACACACAGAGGCTGGCACGCTAGCTTGCCAGTATCTAGAAGAAATAACAAAAAAATGTAACATAAGGTAAAATCTTTTTCTCCGTTCGCTCATCAAAAGCTTCAGAAACCTTTCCGAAAATCTTTGCTCTCTGCTTAAGATCAGGTTTCTCGATTATTAGTTTTGCACATCTGGGAATTCTTCTACTACGACAGCTAATTTTCTAGTTGGTTCAACACAAATAAGTTGAATTAGAGACGAAAATTTATTAAAGCATAAAAAACGCGATTCACATCGGGAGAATAATTGGAGAGGACGTAATAGGAATTTTTCTTCACATTTAGTAAACAGTTTTCATTGGATTGGTTACTATATTTCACATCTTACATCAGCTTCTTCATATCGGGACAGTTTGTAGTCCGTGTATACTAAAAAGAAACAAAGGGTGTAGCATTTTTTACATTTTCTACGAATGCTACAATTCCCAAGTGCACTTCATCCAAAAAGACGTAGTAGATCGGAAGGAGGTAACATATTAGTCTGCCGTTTTTTCGCGCCGTTTTTTCGCACCGCTACACTTATATGACAAAAAAGAAGACTGGGGGGGGGGGGGGCAGACCTGCCTAAATCTTCAGAACAAACTGAAAAGTAGCCACTACAACGACTGGTGTGTGAAGAATTTTTAGGGGACTTGAACCCAGACACTTCCTCATCCCCAAACAGCTAAAACATCATTGTCCTACAAAAAGATACCACTCGTGCGTCTCTGGGACTTGTATAACTGTGAAGTGTCCCTGAGGGCCCACTCCAAGGCTCCATATCGTGAGACCTTCACTATCGACGAGAGCATGGCAAGTTCCATAGGCCGATTTCCCAGAAACTTCGTTCAGTGGAAGAGAGGTCAAAAGAAGTGAACCCACGTCTCAGCTTATCAGCAGATATTCGACCTTGTCTGAGAGAACAAAGATAAAAGTTTTCGAGGTACTTTTAGCGAGTAAACAGAAGCATAGCTCAACAGAAGCATAGATCAACAGAAGCATAGCTCAACAGAAGCATAGCTCAACAGAAGCATAGCTCAACAGAGGCTGTGGTACAGTGACCAACGTCGAGGCCTCGCACTTTTGCGCCCCGTGTTCGAAACGTGATTTTTATTTTAGTTTCTCATTTATTTGCCCATGCTCGTAGAAGATTACTATACAAATCCAATGAATACTGAAGTAACCTTGTCCTCATTCGTCTATTAATTGTACATCTGTTGAATGAATTAAAAAAAATTAATTGAAAAATCATTTGAAATTGTTTTCGGTGAAATTCCTGTAGTGAATTTTGATTCATAATCAATTCCAAGCGCCAGTTTTCGGTAAAGTGGTCCGTTATGCTTGGTTTGGCACGAAATTAATGGCAAAGTTTGAAAACTTCAGTAATGCTGAGGACGTTTCTTTCCCGAAGAAAGAAGAAATGCTGTTGCGGCAAACCTGCATTCGGCGATGTTCGTGGTGTTCGGAAATTCTATATTTCGTATGTTTCTACGATCGATATCATCCAGGGAACGCACGAAATATTCCTGATGAATAAACATAAGAGTAAAATGTAAGAATGAAGATTTGATATAAGAATGAAGTATAAGAATATGAGAATTTAATAAGAGTCTAACCCCTAAAAATACCATACAGACATACAAACATAAAAAAAAGCTTTGCATCACCTCAGTTCCGAGAGTTCCGGAACCTGTACAGAAAATTAGAATAGAGATCAACATAATCATTATTTCCGCTCTTTTTATTGCTCACGAAAACCACACATTGCATGTTGGACCACCACACAGCGAGACCTTCAGAGGTGGTGGTCCAGACACACTGGTACCTCTAATACCCAGTAGCACGCCCTCTTGCACTGATGCATGCCTGTTCTCGTCATGGTATACTATCCACAATTTAATCGAGGCAATGTTGGTCCAGATTGTCCCACTCATCAACGGATATTCGGCGTAGATCCCTCAGAGTGGTTGGTGGGTCACGTCGTCCATAAATAGCCCTTTTCAATCTATCCCAGGCATGTTCAATAGGGTTCATGCCTGGAGAACGTGCTGGTCACTCTAGTCGAACTATGTCGCTATCAAAATGGTTCAAATGTCTCTGAGCACTATGGGACTTAACTGCTGAGGTCATCAGTCCCCTAGAACTTAGAACTACTTAAACCTAACTAACCTAAGGACATCACACACATCCATGCCCGAGGCAGGATTCGAACCTGCGACCGTAGCAGTCCTGCGGTTCCAGACTGTAGCGCCTAGAACCGCTCGGCCACCCCGGCCGGCGATGTCGTTATCCTGAAGGAATTAATTCACAAGATGTGCACCATGGGGGCGCGAATTGTTGTCCCTGAAGACGAATGTCTCGCCAATATGCTGCCGATATGGTTGCACTATCCGTCGGAGGATGGCATTCACGCGTCGTACAGCCGTTACGACGCCTTCCATGACCAGCAGCGACGTACGTCGGTCCCACATAATGCCACCCGAAAACAGCAGAGAACATCCACCCTGTTGCACTCGCTGGACTGTGTGTCTAAGGCGTTCAGCCTGACAGGGTTGTCTCCAAACACGTCTCCGACGACTGTTTGCTTGAAGGCATATGCAACACTCATCGGTGAAGAGAACGCGATGCCATTCCTGAGCGGTCCACTTGGCATGTTGTTGGGCCCATCTGTACCGCGCTGCATGGTGTCGTGGTTGCAAAGATGGACCTCGCGATGGAAGTCGGGAGTGAAGTTGCGCATTATGCAGCCTATTGCGCACAGTTTGAGTTGTAACACGACGGCCTGTGGCTGCACGGAAAGCATATTCAACATAGTGGTGTTGCTGTAAGGGTTCCTCTGAGCCATAATCCGTAGGTAGCAGTCATCCACTGCAGCCCGAGCGAGCATGTCATCGACAGTTCCAGTCTCTCTGTATCTCCTCCATGACCGAACAACATCGCTTTGGTTCACTCCGAGACGCCTGGACACTTGTTGAGAGCCCTTCCTGGCACAAAGTAACGATGTGGACGCTATCGAACCGCAGTATTGACCGTCTAGGCATGGCTGAAATACAGACGAGTCGCGTACCTCCTTCCTGGTGGAGTAACTGGAACAGATTGGCTGTCGAACCCCCTCCGTCTAATAGGTGCTGCTCATGCATGGTTGTTTACATCTTTGGGCGGGTTTAGTGACATCTCTGAACAGTCAAAGGGACTGTGTCTGTGATACAATATCCACAGTCAACGTCTATCTTCAGGAATTCTGGGAACCGGGGTGATGCAAAAATTTTTTTTGATGTATGTATAGTATGTAATAAATGTCTCGGAACGTATTTCCACAGGATGTGATGTAAACTCGTGCAATCATTCATTCTAACGAAGCTCCACTATCGTGATGTAATTCAGTGAAGCACGAGCAGGGAAAGCTTTAGACAGAATTGATCGTGAATGGTTGTGTGCGTTACGTCCGCAACACGTGTCTGTATAACCATGTCAATGTTTCATATGCGCAGTTACGGTGGTGGCGGTCAGGCAAGTTACTTGACTACCACACGATATGTCAGCTTCACCAGCTAATCTTTTTTTAAGGGTGGAGCCCCTCCACGCCCGCGCTGCCATGGTGACCATCACAGAAGTTCTACATCACTTCTGCGTTATTTGGTTTTAATTGAGGAGTTCACAGGACACGGTTCTGTGATGTTGTCCGTGAGTCAGGGTAGGATTATCTACTAACACGGGCCCATCGATTTGATAGAAGTGGACGATAGTGATTGAAGAGTTGCTGGGTTAAGAGCAGAGAGAAAAAAGTGTCAAGGCGAATTCCAAAAGAAACCTCTGCCATAGGCTGGACAGGTAGTAAGGGCAGTAAAGGCTTTTCTTGCTTGCTGCGACAGATCATGCAAGGGTAGGGTTATGGTTAGTTGTTGGGTATCGGCCGGCCGGTGTGGCCGAGCGGTTCTAGGCGCTTCAGTCTGGAACCGCGCGACCGCTACGGTCGCAGGTTCGAATCCTGTCTCGGACATGAATGTGTATGATGTCCTTGGGTAAGTTAAGTTTAAGTAGTTCTAAGTTCTAGGGGGCTGATAACCTTAGATCTTAAGTCCCATAGTGCTCAGAGCCATTTGAACCATTTTTTTTGTTGGGTATCGTGCAATGTACGAATCAATGAGAGGTACTGCTCAGGCCGGGCATCGACGATGTCTCCTCGGCCAGCTGCAGCGTCTGCGAACCTACAACATGCCAGAGCAGTCATATGAGTGGTCGGTTGGTCATAAATCGAACGCACAGGTTACGTGGATTTTGTTTGTGTTTGGAATGCAAATTGGCCTCCCTGCAGTAGACGGTTAGGCTGCTGTGTGTGTTTACCTGGTAGTGCCAGTCAGCTTTACTGAGATGCAGTTCACCAGCATTTGTATTGCTTGCATACCTTCAGCTTACCATAGGTCATTACGTGTCTCTAGCAAGAAGTGTCTCTGGGCGATTGCGTTTCCTCCTGTGGCTGTGATCGCAGTTTCCAAAATTTAGGATGAAGGGGTTGTTCGAGTGTCTAGTTCCTGTACAGTGTGCGGAGTTTTTTGAATACCTCCGAGCCAGTCTCAAGGCGGTTTTCACTGTGAATGGGTCAAATGGCTCTGAGCACTATGGGACTCAACTTCTGAGGTCATAAGTCCCCTAGAACTTAGAACTAGCTAAACCTAACTAACCTAAGGACAATACACACATCCATGCCCGAGGCAGGATTCGAACCTGCGACCGTAGCGGTCTCGCGGTTCCAGACTGCAGCGCCTAGAACCGCACGGCCACTTCGGCCGGCTTCACTGTGAAGATCCACGGTGCGTCAGTATTGTGGAGCATTGCTTATTATATGTAGCATCTCGTTCTGTATGACGTGTTGGAGCTGCGTAACCCCGGACTGGAGATGTGTACCTCATCAAAGGTCTAGTCAGTGTCATGTACATCGACTTCGACACCCTCCTATTCAGTGTACTGTGTCTGTTAAGCATCAGGTAAAGTTGTTTGCACCTCGTGTATGCTCAGTTGGCAACGTATTATATGTCGTCGTCCCCCCTCCCCCGGCCCGGCTTCCCGGGTTCGATTCCCGGCGGGGTCAGAGATTTTCTCTATCTCGTGATGACTGGGTGTTGTGTGATGTCCTTGGGTTAGTTAGATTTAAGCAGTTCTAAGTTCTAGGGGACTGATGACCATAGATGTTAAGTCCCATAGTGGTCAGAGCCATTTGAACCCCTCCCCCGGTTAATTTCCAGAATTCCAGTCCAATCAGACACTGAGGACTTCCTCATGGAAACTTACTGGGCGTGTGTGTTGCGTTATTCGTCGGCAGTGTTGGTGTTTCGGGTTGCAGGTGAACGGAACTGCTTCGCACTTGTCGATGTTTGTCTTAATGCGCCATCTCTCCGACTAAGGCTTGGCAGTTCTCAGTGCTGTCTGTAATCGTTAGTTGCATTTAGATGGTTTCCACACTTTTGCTAGGATGGCGATGTCAGCCACATAGATGGTGTGCTGGCATAAGATATCGCCAACACTCCAGTTGGCGAAGAAGCTGCGACAGCATCGGTAACAGGCACCAAAGCAAGCGAACCTATCAGGAGAGAGGCCAAAGACAAACTCGCAAGAAATGCGCCGCCAACGCCCTCTCGACTGCCAACATTGAGATCGCCACCACAGACCGGAGGGTCCAGTCAGTCATCCAGTGAGTCAACGAATCGAGTCATCAGTCGCAGCCCAGTGGGAGTCGCAGTCGCAGTTAGGTCAGCCCCTAGCTCAGAGTTAGTCAGTACCTAGCGACCAGCGTAGTGTACATAGCGGGACTTAGTACTTCACTAGCAGCGAGGCTAATGTGGACTATTACAGAAGGGCTTGTACCACATGGACTAGCTCAAGATAAGTAACTTTCTGGTCGGGTTAATAAAGACCCCTGCTAATATATGTGTGAAGTTATAGAAAGATGATACCGGTCACCAAACAACATCCTCTCCTTGCTTCCCTACAGTGACAACGAGGCGACACAAAAGATGGCAACCATCGTGTTTTGTGTAGTTGAGTCCCACTTATCTATTAGCTATGATCGTTCATAAAACAATAACATTCACACCCTGCATCCTGTTGCTGCTGTCCACCACTGGAACAAGCTGCCGTGCATTCAGCACACAATTCAATGCTCTGCTGCTTTTAAGAGGAAGTTAAAACACTTACTTTTATCACCTTCATAATGTTTCCACAGACATTATTAACGCGTAGGGCCAATTGTGCCTCTGCTGAAGAGCAAAGCCATTGCCCTTATCTTCTTCCACTTATGCTCCGTTTACTTTCTCTGTGAGTTAATTTAATTGCTGGATTTCTGTCTCATTGGTAGCATTCTTATAATTTCTTCTTTCTTCGGTCATCCGAATTTTCTCCTGTGTGGTTTGCCTCACTATGGCTCCATCGATAATGTAGGTCGTTCCGTACTTATTTCACTCTTAATTCCACTCCACTCATCTTCGACTGAGCTACTTTCGACTCTTGATGTAGTGCGCTACGGAGCAACAATACATTGCCTACACAGTGGAGCATGCATATATTAATTCCTACCCTGAAACCGGGAAACGATCCATCCATGGCCTCTTTTTACCAACCCATTTCCTTGTTATCGTACATCTGTAAGACGTTTGAAAGAATTCTAAAAGATCCTTTGGAATGGTGATTAGAAAAACACGCTCTGTTACCGAAGATACAATTCCGTTTCAGCAAATGGATAAGTGCAATTGATAGTCTTAGCATTCTAACACTAGCCATCGATTGTACCTTTCTGGTAGAAGGTTATATAACAGCTGCATTCCTCCATGTAAACACAGTATATGACAAAGTGGAGGTAAACTGCGTATTACAGGGCTACCAGAAATACTCCAAGGTGATAAAAGTCATGTTATGCTAATATGCACATATACAGATAGCGGTAGTATCGCGTACACAAGGTATAAAAGGGCAGTGCATTGGTGCAGCTGTCATTTGTACTCAGGTCATTCATGTGAAAAGGCTTCCGACGTGATTGTGACCGCATGACGGGAACGGTTCAAATGGCTCTGAGCACTATGGGACTTAACATCTGAGGCCATCAGTTCCCTAGACTTAGAACTAATTAAACCTAACTAACCTAAGGACATCACACACATTCATGCCCGAGGCAGGATTCGAACCTGCAACCGTAGCGGTCGCGCTGTTCCGGACTGAAGCGCCTAGAACCGCTCGGCCACAACGGCTGGCATGACGGGAATTAACAGACTTTTAACGCGGAGTGGTTTCCATTTCGCAAGTCTTTAGGGTATTCAGTGTTCCGAAATCCACAGTGTCAAGTGTGTGCCGAGAATACCAGGTTCCAGGCAGTAACTCTCACCACGGAAAACGCAGTGGCCGACACCCTTCAATTACCAACCGAGAGCAGCCACGTTTGCGTAGAGTTGTCAGTACTAACAGGCAAGCGACACTGCATGAAAGAACCGTAGAAATAAATGTGGGACTCACGACGGACGTGTCTGTTGGGGCAGCGTGGCGAAATTTGGCGTTAATGGGCTATGGCAGCAGACGACCGACGCGAATGCCGTTGCTAACACCACTACATGCCTGCAGCGTCTCTCCTAGAATCGTGACCACATCGATTGGATCCTAGACGATTGGAAAACTTTGGTCTGGTCAAATGAGTCCCGATTTCAGATGGGAAGAGGTGACGATACGGTTCGACCGTGACGCAGGCCCCACGAAGCAATGGACCTAAACATGTGCTGGTGATGGCTCAGTAATGAAGTGGGTTGTGTTTACATGGAATTGACTGGATCCTCTGGTGCAACTGAACCGATAATAGACTGGAAATGGTTAAGTTCGGCCATTCACGGACTTCAGGATCTCAAACAATGATGGAATTTTTATGGATGACAATGACTCATGTCACTGGGCCACAATTGTTCGCGATTGGTTTGATGAACAAAGTAAGAGCATATGGACTATCAGACCAATTGTGTGATTGGATTGAGGAGTTCCTAGATAACAGAACGCAGCATGTCATTCTCAACGGAGAGAAGTCTTCCGAAGTAAGAGAGATTTCAGGTGTGCCGCAGGGGAGTGTCATAGCACCGTTGCTATTCACAATATACATAAATGACCTGGTGGATGACATCGGAAGTTCACTGAGGCTTTTTGCAGATGATGCTGTGGTGTATCGAGAGGTTGTAACAATGGAAAATTGTAATGCAATGCAGGAGGATCTGCAGCGAATTGACGCATGGTGCAGGGAATGGCAATTGAATCTCAATGTAGACAAGTGTAATGTGCTGCGAATACATAGAAAGATAGATCCCTTATCATTTAGCTACAAAATAGCAGGTCAGCAACTGGAAGCAGTTAATTCCATAAACTATCTGGGAGTAGGCATTAGGAGTGATTTAAAATGGAATGATCATATAAAGTTGATCGTCGGTAAAGCCGATGCCAGACTGAGATTCATTGGAAGAATCCTAAGGAAATGCAATCCGAAAACAAAGGATGTAGGTTACAGTACAGTTCTTCGCCCACTGCTTGAATATTGCTCACCAGTGTGGGATCCGTACCAGATAGGGTTGATAGAAGAGATAGAGAAGATCCAACGGAGAGCAGCGCGCTTCGTTACAGGATCATTTAGTAATCGCGAAAGCGTTACGGAGATGATAGATATACTCCAGTGGAAGACTCTGCAGGAGAGACGCTCAGTAGCTCGGTACGGGCTTTTGTTGAAGTTTCGAGAACATACCTTCACCGAGGAGTCAAGCAGTATATTGCTCCCTCCTACGTATATCTCGCGAAGAGACCATGAGGATAAAATCAGAGAGATTAGAGCCCACACAGAAGCATACCGACAATCCTGCTTTCCACGAACAATACGAGACTGGAATAGAAGGGAGAACCGATAGAGGTACTCAGGGTACCCTCCGCCACACACCGTCAGGTGGCTTGCGGAGTATGGATGTAGATGTAGATGTAGAATATCCTGGATAGTTCGAGCAAATGTCGTGGCCACCCAGATCGCCCGACACGAATCCAATCGAACACTTATGGGACACAATCGAGAGGTCAGTTCGTGCACAAAATTCTGAACTGGCAACACTTTCGGAATTACGGACGGCAGCATGGTTCAGAATTTCTGCAGAGGACTTCCAACGACTTGTTCAGTCCATGCCGGGTCGAGCTGCTGCACTACACCGGCAAAAGGGAGATTCGACAAGATATTAGAAGGTATCCCATGACTTCTGTCGCCTCAGTGTACGTAGCTGCGGTAACTATGTGTCGTTGAAGACGGGGAACGAAATTTTTAGGAAGGCTTTTATAATTACTAAAGGACTGAAACAAAGATGCTGTCTGTCTTCCTCGCCCTTTAAAATTTATGTGGAGAAGGTATTGAGTCTATGGTGCAGAAAGGGGCAAGGGAATTGAAGGAGGGAACCAGTGTTATGTACACATTTTTCTATGCTGACGATCACATAGTTGCAGCAAACCAGGAAGAGTGTATATCATACGTTCTTGGGAAGTCGTTTGAAGAGTATAAAGAATGGGGTTTGAAAATTAACTCTGAGAAAACGGAATATCTATGCTGCGGAGAAGAGGGAAGTAACTTGGAAACTGACCGACATCTTATTAAAGTGCGTAAAGAGTTTTAAGTGCCCTCTCACGTGATGGACGATGTGACAGATGTTCAGCAACGAATCAGGCAGGGAAGGGCGGCTATCCAAAAATTTAATCCTGTACTTTGGTCCTCAAAAATGAGTGTATGGGTTAAAATGCATTTAATCTAATCCATCGTGGAACAAATAAAAAGCTGTGGGACTTTGGTGCATGCACTAAATATCGAACACAGGAAATACAATTTTATTGCAAGTTGAACCAGCTGAAGGTTTCTGTGGTGTGCGTACTGTAAGACCTTCAGTACACACACATTAGATTATTTGACTTGTCACTCTTACAAAGTAGGCGAGTGTCAGCAATATGTCTCGTGGTCTTATCATGGCGTGTTTATCTTCTGCCGTTAGGTCAGACGATAGAAATGCCACTTGCACGCTTAGAGTAGCAGATTGACGGTAACCAACTTTAAACAGAACTTGATTAATTTTGACACACTTATATTAAAATAATAACAAGCATGAAAATTACTTAACTTGGTTCTGGATGCTATTTACAATTGACAATCTGAAGTTTCTTTGGTATTGGTACGTTAATCTTATTCTCACATATATCTCTGATACTTGACAAAAGTGTCTATACATTTATCTTCATAGTTATGTACAGGAATATGGTAATCTTATTAGGCGCAGACTGAAACTTGACTATAGACTGGGACAGACAAATGTAGAAGTCGTACAGACTGGTACAGTCTAATGCAGACTGGTACAGACTGGTGCAGACAAATGCAGACGAGTTCAAAAATGGTTCAAATGGCTCTGAGCACTATGGGACTCAACTGCTGTGGTCATCAGTCCCCTAGAACTTAGAACTACTTAAACCTAACTAAACTAAGGACATCACACACATCCATGCCCGAGGCAGGATTCGAACCTGCGACCGTAGCAGTCGCACGGTTCCTGACTGCGCGCCTAGAACCGCGAGACCACCGCGGCCGGCTGCAGACGAGTAATCGGAGGTACGTATCACTGCGCGAGTGTGATCCGCGAGGAGAAAAGGTTCTACGTTAGCAGCAATCTCATTGACTGCGTTACATATTAATATGTGGATAGGCGGAAGCAGAATTTGGTCTGTCTCTATGGCAGCGCCATCTCGTAGTGCGGAGACGGACGAGCGCTGCGCTTGCGCTGCTGTGCTTAGCGGGGCGCGCTCTAGTGGGAAAGTTGTGTACGCGCTGACTACGCGGAACTATGTACACAACAGTTTCCATGGAGGTATAAGGAGGGGAGATGCCATGACGTCACAAACTTGAAGCCGACAGAAACCGAGCTCCGCCATTGCAGTTTGCTCAGAAGACTCGTTTCCGATTGTGCTACTGTCTAGAGCTGCTGAAGGTTTTTTCATTTTAAAATGCCGGTTTGCGTTGTTTACGGGTGTACTAACCGTTGGAATAGTGCTACCAAGTTAAAAGGAATCACGTTCCATGCGTAAGTGGCCCCGTTCGTAAAATATTGTCGTTTATATTCGTGAGATGTGCGGCCTTGTTTACGTTTTGTGAAACTGTTTTCTTCTTATTTTATTTCAGATTTCCGATCAATGAAGCTCGTAGGGCTCTGTGGGTTCATATGCTTATTTTTCTTGACAAAGCACAAACGATGTTTGTATTTACAAATGAAATTTTGTATAAGTGTGTAAACGAGTAAGAAATATCATCCGGTATGTAAACTAGCATAGCTTTCGGGTTCTGCTTTCAGTTTACATCAACACAAATACAGTAAAAGGTGATTTGAGTTTGAAAAGAGCTTTGTACACTGTTATTTTTCATCATTCGAAGTTCGTATCCAAAAGAAACACTTAAGTTAACGAGACCAAATCAGTTGTATTGCTGGGGCAAAAACGCATTAAAAACAAAACGAAAACACCTGAAAAAGCTATTCTGACGTTGTGTTATGCATGTAAACATTGTAACACTCATCATCTGAAATTATTTCGCAGACATAACGTTAAATATGAAGAACACGCAATTCTAACAAGAGCTCTGTCACTGTTTTGACCAATCAAACATGGCGGCCCACCGGCTTCAAACAGACGTACAACAGACGGCCATAGTGCCATCTCCCCTCCTTATACCTCCATGACAGTTTCATTATCTACATTCATTACTGTCCTCGTAAGTACAAATGCTGTAAGGTCCTCTCACATCATAGGAATCTACCTAAGAGGCTCAGGCATCAATAATTAATAGAATTGTCTTTTCAATACTTATGGATGTATGTGTAACCATGTGTATATGTGTATGTTACAGGTAAATTTATGAAGTGTCCCATACGTCTTTGTTGAGGGAAGCCATTTTCCTGTGTAGACTGTTTTATTTTGAAATTATCGCTGTATTTCATGCTTCAGGTATTAACTGACCTCGCCCATGTGGGCATTTTCAGGTTATCTCTGTTAGTTGCATAACAGTAAAAAATTGTAAGCTTATAGCATGATATATTCTACATACCTGTGTGGAGGAAGCAACGTGTTACGTCATCCCTGACGACGGTTTCACACAGCCACTGTAGTGAAGGGCATAAATGTTGGAGACGTGAAGTCCACGTGTAAAAAGAGAAAAAAGACAAAAAATGTGACCCTCATGCGGGCTTTATCGCCGTGGCAGCATAAGGGTCACTCTTTTTGGTCTTATGTCTGTTTTTGCTCTCTTTTTCTTTTCTTTTTAGAGAAATATCTCACGTCTCAGACAGTTGCATCCGTAACAACCGTGGCTGTGACTACTGTTATTAAGAATATCATCACATGTTGCTTCCTCCACACAGATGCTACATGGTTACCGTCTTTTTCTGTGATGCAAGTAAGAGAGGTAACTTGAAAATGCCCTAGGGGACGTATCAAGCTAACAGCTAAATTATGAGATGAAGTGATTATTTCAAAATAAAAGTGACTTCTCTCAAGAAATACTCAGTGTAAGTGTATTCATATACAGTGATATCATACGCATACATATGAACAAAATGTATCTGGTGAAATTGGTGCCGGCCGATGTGGCCGAGCGGTTTTAGGCGCTTCAGTCTGGCACCGCGCGACCGCTACGGTCGCAGGTTCGAATCCTGCCTCGGGCATGGATGTGTGTGATATCCTTAGGTTAGTTAGGTTTAATTAGTTCTAAGTTCTAGGGGACTGATGACCTCAGATGGTAAGTCCCATAGTGCTCAGACCCATTTCTGAAATTGGGGATTTAAAAGCAAACGGAAGGAAATGGGAATGTTCAGTATCCGCTAGTCCAGAATGTGTAGCTTCGAGAGCTGGAACTGACGGAAAGAATGTGAGAGGTGAGGTAACGCATAAGTGGTAAAAAGGCTGCACCTCAGAAAGCGGTCACATTCCAGCTGGTGTGTGGCTGATGAGAGTTCTAATAGCGCAGACCCTACTAGATCAGACTTTAATATGCCGAGTTATATTTTCCAGATTCTCCAGTTCCTCGTAATATTTAAACCTGCATCATTGCAACATCTGATTTGGTGACTTCAGTCTTATTTATCGTCCTCAGGGGCGTCTCCTCCTGATTAGATCCATTTGGAGATCTGAATGAGACACTAGATTATCTCTGGAATTTCTTGAGGTGCTCACCATGAGAATATTTTGAAGACCTCGTTTCTTCTGAACAGACCTTTTGCATCTTTTTAAGCAGCGGTTTCCATCTGCATTTCCCGGCCACTGGCCGTTATTAATTATTCCGGTTCAAATGGTTCAAATGGCTCTGAGCACTATGGGACGTAACATCTATGGTCATCAGTCCCCTAGAGCTTGGAACTACTTAAACCTAACTAACCTAAGGACATCACACAACACCCAGCCATCACGAGGCAGAGAAAATCCCTGACCCCGCCGGGAATCGAACCCGGGAACCCGGGCGTGGGAAGCGAGAACGCTACCGCACGACCACGAGATGCGGGCAATTATTCCGGCTTCAGGAACAGTTCCAAAACCCAAGTCTAACAACTCGCTTTGAACTTCGTCGCACCTCCACCTTCTTTTTAACGTGGTATCCAAAGCAGAGTGTGCGCTGATTTGACTAGCTACTAATTCATAGCTCTCGGTTTGAGTCCAACCCTTTGCTAAATTTCGGATAAAAATCATTTTTATGACGACTGGATGCTTCCAGATGTAAGAGGTTACAGATTGACACTTCCGGCAAATTGAAACCATACCAAGATCGAACCCGGAACATTTAGTTTTTTCCTTGCGTGCTGCTCTTCAGGCACAACTTCTAGGTTAGAATCTCAGTCCAGTACACAGTTTTAATCTACCTGGAAGTTTCAGAATGTAACTCCTTTTATCGGAATCTCGCAGCCGCTACATGAATGATATCTACCAGAGGGTGGGTTTGAAACCGAGATCTATGAATTAGTAATCAGACTTACACAGCGTATTCCCGTTATGGTTCATGTGTAAAAGAGGAAGGCGAATGTATAAATTTCGGATAAGAGACTGTAGCCCAAAAAATTAGTGATTAGAGAGTTGCAAAGACAGAAATGTTGAGGAAAAATCTTACAGTGAAATACGAGAGCCTGTAGATCGTTGTTGGTACGATGTAATAAACAGATTTATTATGCAATTGGTTACTAACAGTCAACGTTACGCAGGCTCAGACGACAGAAAGACGTGCACCGTGTGTGGTACTCCAAAAATGGGTCTATCTTCATGCACGTATGTGGGTCCGACTTAATGGGACTTTAGCTCGCTGGGCACCTTTAGCTCATGGTTTGTGTCAGACGTTCCATGAAAGACGGTTAATGACAGACGGTGTTTCGTGGAGACGTCGTTTATCTCATATGACCTTACTTGAGTTACTCCTGTGGAATCGCTGTGAAGTGTCGTGTATGAAGCGCCTGTCACATTGAAGAAGATCGCAGGGCGAGGATTCGAAGTGTGTGGCACTGTACAAACGACGTGATGCTTTCCGGAACGGGCACTACTGAACTTTCTGCGAGGATGTCGTGCCTCCATACAAACTGAGTAACTTTGTTTTTGTTTTGTATACTGGCCTCCTTAATTTTCATGTATATGTGTATTGTAATGTGAACGTTCTATCAGCTCAACAACGAAAGAGCTGTGATTTCGTAAACGCTTTCTGATGAAAAGAGTCGTCAAATTGTGTAACTGTATTTCAATTAACAACAGAAAACCAGCTGAATAAAACCTTGCCGAAGTGCAACGCAAGGAAAAGCAACTATGCTAAGCGTCCGCAGCTCGTGCTCGTGCGGTAGCGTTCTTGCTTCCCGCGCCCGGGGTTCCCGGGTTCGATTCCCGGCGGGGTCAGGGATTTTCTCTACCTCGTGATGACTGGGTGTTGTGAGCTGTCCTTAGTTAGGTTTAGTTAGGTTTAAGTAGTTCTAAGTTATAAGGGACTGATGACAATAGATGTTAATTCCCATAGTGCTCAGAGCCATTTGAACCCATTTTTTGAACTATGCTAAGCCCAAATTTTAAGGTTAGAGTTACTGTGTTCCGCTATGTGCAAGACGGGGACACACGGTTACAAATGGTTCAAATGGCTCTGAGCACTATGGGACTTAACTTCTGAGATCATCAGTCCCCTAGAACTTAGAACTACTTAAACCTAACTAGCCTATGGACATCACACACATCCATGCCCGACGCAGGATTCGAACCTGCGACCGTAGCGGTCGCGCGGCACACGGTTACAGGGAAACTTCAGTAAGAGGACAGTGAAAGAAATTGAACCTACTGAGTCATACAAAAGAGACTAGCATTTAAAAATTATATTGTGAAACTCGCTTTTATCTATTACAACAATCTTTACAAAATTCAGATCATATATTAAAAATATAAGTCTGCCAAGTAATTCTTAATGAAATTTTAAAAGGAGTGGTGATCTATAACCCTGAGGCTAAGCTACGTGAGCAGTTAATTTTGTTAAATCTCGTCTCCACCAATCAAACTTGACAATGAAGAAAAGTCACACTGAAAATTTTCCTTCTACAAACTCATCATAAAGTAAGCTCGCGCAAACAATGCAGCGACAACATTGCCTGAATATCTTCACACTTCTAGAATCAGTCTTTATAAAACCATATTTCCAATAATTAGAATCTCTGTGTCCTGCTAGTTATTCCCAGACCGCTCAGCAGTGTGACCAACACCAGACTCTCACTTACTGTCCGCAGCTCGTGGTCTCACGGTCGCGATCTCGCTTCCCGCGCACGGGGTCCTGGGTTCGATTCCCGGCGGAGTCAGGGATTTTCACCTGCCTCGAGATGACTGGGTGTTTGTGTTGTCCTCATCATTTCCTCATCATTCACGTAAGTGGCGATATTGGACTGAGCAAAGGTCGGGAATTAGTTCGGGCGCTGATAACCGGGCAGTTGAGCGCCCCACAAACCAAACATCGTCATCATCTCACTTACCACTCACGAATGCTACACTGGCTACGACAATGTTACTGACAACCAAAGATCACACTGATTGTATTCAGTAGCTCTGTGGCGTAACATATCGACTATCGAAGACTTCTGTCTGAAAAATATCCAGTCTACAAGTTTGAAGTATGACTCATCGAATAAAAAGAGAATTCGTATAAATATCATCGATTACCAAAAATAAGGTATAAACCTTACTTCTAGAAAATGTCGCTTTGAACAGACGTTGGAAAGGGAGTATTTAAAGCTTGCTCCTAATGTGTAAAAATGTAAATTAATGCAGATGAGTAGGAACAAGTATCCTTAAACTTCTGTTTATTGGGAAAATGCTGTAAAGATATAGCTCATTTATAAAGCAGAACTCGTGTACGACCCATTCTTGAGCGCATATCGTTTGTCTTCCAGCACTGTTAACTTACGAACGTGTGTGTCTCATACCGATCAGCTGTTATGGTATAAATTTCGATCATAAGCAACACGAATTTGTGAATGCGAGTTATAGAGACGACCATCCTCAAATACAGTACATATTTGTAGCAAGGAATATGGAAGTAAGGCTATTGTAATACAACGCTATTAGAAAAAGAAAAATGATATTCAAAACCTCTAGTAAACATTTCTGACCGTGTCTGACATTGCCTAATGCATTTCAATATAAGTACCATGATTGTCATTAGCACTTTGACTACCAATCTCGGCATTTAACAGGACGCAAAAATTTCCGTAGAATGCCGTTCTCGACAAGTAATGGGGTAAAATGTCTCCCGATTTTAAACACGAAAGCACGTATATTGACGTCCGCAGCTCGTGGTCTAGTGGCTACTCTTGATACCTCTAGCTCACGGGATCCCGTGTTCGAGTCCCGGCCGGGTTGGGGATTTTTCTCTGCCCGGAGACTGGATGTTTGTGTTGTCCTCATCATTTCATCATTATCCTCATCATTCGCGACAGTGGCTAGTTTGGAATGTGAACAAAATTGGACTGTGAAAAAATTGGGACTTTGTACGGGCGCTGATGACCGCGTAGTTGAGCGCCCCACAAACCAAACATCATCATCACATAATACACTCCTGGAAATGGAAAAAAGAACACATTGACACCGGTGTGTCAGACCCACCATACTTGCTCCGGACACTGCGAGAGGGCTGTACAAGCAATGATCACACGCACGGCACAGCGGACACACCAGGAACCGCGGTGTTGGCCGTCGAATGGCGCTAGCTGCGCAGCATTTGTGCACCGCCGCCGTCAGTGTCAGCCAGTTTGCCGTGGCATACGGAGCTCCATCGCAGTCTTTAACACTGGTAGCATGCCGCGACAGCGTGGACGTGAACCGTATGTGCAGTTGACGGACTTTGAGCGAGGGCGTATAGTGGGCATGCGGGAGACCGGGTGGACGTACCGCCGAATTGCTCAACACGTGGGGCGTGAGGTCTCCACAGTACATCGATGTTGTCGCCAGTGGTCGGCGGAAGGTGCACGTGCCCGTCGACCTGGGACCGGACCGCAGCGACGCACGGATGCACGCCAAGACCGTAGGATCCTACGCAGTGCCGTAGGGGACCGCATCGCCACTTCCCAGCAAATTAGGGACACTGTTGCTCCTGGGGTATCGGCGAGGACCATTCGCAACCGTCTCCATGAAGCTGGGCTACGGTCCCGCACACCGTTAGGCCGTCTTCCGCTCACGCCCCAACATCGTGCAGCCCGCCTCCAGTGGTGTCGCGACAGGCGTGAATGGAGGGACGAATGGAGACGTGTCGTCTTCAGCGATGAGAGTCGCTTCTGCCTTGGTGCCAATGATGGTCGTATGCGTGTTTGGCGCCGTGCAGGTGAGCGCCACAATCAGGACTGCATACGACCGAGGCACACAGGGCCAACACCCGGCATCATGGTGTGGGGAGCGATCTCCTACACTGGCCGTACACCACTGGTGATCGTCGAGGGGACACTGAATAGTGCACGGTACATCCAAACCGTCATCGAACCCATCGTTCTACCATTCCTAGACCGGCAAGGGAACTTGCTGTTCCAACAGGACAATGCACGTCCGCATGTATCCCGTGCCACCCAACGTGCTCTAGAAGGTTTAAGTCAACTACCCTGGCCAGCAAGATCTCCGGATCTGTCCCCCATTGAGCATGTTTGGGACTGGATGAAGCGTCGTCTCACGCGGTCTGCACGTCCAGCACGAACGCTGGTCCAACTGAGGCGCCAGGTGGAAATGGCATGGCAAGCCGTTCCACAGGACTACATCCAGCATCTCTACGATCGTCTCCATGGGAGAATAGCAGCCTGCATTGCTGCGAAAGGTGGATATACACTGTACTAGTGCGGACATTGTGCATGCTCTGTTGCCTGTGTCTATGTGCCTGTGGTTCTGTCAGTGTGATCATGTGATGTATCTGACCCCAGGAATGTGTCAATAAAGTTTCCCCTTCCTGGGACAGTGAATTCACGGTGTTCTTATTTCAATTTCCAGGAGTGTATATTGACCGGCTCGTGCGGTCTCATTGTGTGTTGAGGGACACGTAGTTCCTAAAACAACTGCTTGTTGTGAGAAGTTAAGGTGCTGGAGGGCGGCAGCTGTTCGCTCAGTGCGTAGAGAAAGGAAAGACAACGCTTCACGTTATCTTACGGACGTCGAAATTTCTCGCGAATTTGAACAAGAGTTTGTTGACAATGACAGCGAGGATGACAATATCGAGGATTGATCTGATACGCTTGTGCAAGAAGAATGTTTCAAATTTCAAATTAGTTTTTCTCTTCTTGATTTCATAAAATATTTGTTGAAACGTCGCGTTCTCTTGTGACGTTTCTTCATTTTCTGAGCCGTGAAACACTTTTTTATTTTTCGTAGGCAAATAGGAAAGGCTGCAAGAAAAGACAATACATGTGCAGGAAGCCTTTTTCAAAGTGCACCACACAAAAATTATACAAATGTTTATATGTCTAGTGCAGAACAAGTAGTTTCCAGCTTTCTTAAAACGTTAGTACTACAGTTGAATGTTGGCTAGGTTCTTAATTTTAAAAAAATATTGAAAAAATATAAGAATGGCCGGCATTCTAAGAAACAGCGGGGTTTACGTGGCCGGCAGTCAAAGTGTTAATTAGTTAATCATCCTCTTTGTCAGGCAACTGCAGTGCCACAACTTTGGTGTCGGTGAGACTGGCAACAATCTGAAACAGAGGACAGTCGACATGGAGTGTTCCGAATGGTGCCGACTTTTAACTATCTGTGCTTTTTTTTTTTTTTTTTTTTTACCGCGCCATTATTATAGCTAGTTCACTGTGAGATCCAACATTCTGATTTAAGTAGGCTGCCTATTAACAATAAGGCCAGTATACAGGGTGGTCCATTGATAGTGACCGGACCAATTATCTCACGAAATAAGCATCAAACGAAAAAACTACAAAAAACGAAACTCGACTAGCTTGAAGGGGGAGACCAGATGGCGCTGTGGTTGAACCGCTAGCTGGCGCTGCCATAGGTCAAGCGGATATCAACTATGTTTTTCTAAACAGGAAGCCCCATTTTTTATTACATATTCGTGTATTACGTAAAGAAATATGAATTTTTTAGTTGGAACACTTTTTTCGCTTTGTGGTAGATGGCGCTGTAATAGTTAGGTCAGTGTTGTTTTAACGTCTCGTCGACAACGAGGTCATTAGAGACGGAGCGCAAGCTCGGGTTAGGGAAGGATGGGGAAGGAAATCGGCCGTGCCCTTTCAAAGGAACCATCCCGGCATTTGCCTGAAACGATTTAGGGAAATCACGGAAAACCTAAATCAGGATGGCTGGAGACGGGATTGAACCGTCGTCCTCCCGAATGCGAGTCCAGTGTGCTAACCACTGCGCCACCTCGCTCGGTGGGCGCTGTAATAGTCACAAACGTATAAGTACGTGGTATCACGTAACACTCCCCCAGTGCGGACGGTATTTGCTTCGTGATACATTACCCGTGTTAAAATGGACTGTTTACCAATTGCGGAAAAGGCCGATATCGTGTTGATGTATGGCTATTGTGATCAAAATGCCCAACGGGCGTGTGCTATGTATGCTGCTCGGTATCCTAGACGACATCATCCAAGTGTCCTTTCGCCGGATAATTACATTATTTAAGGAAACAGAAAGTGTTCAGCCACATGTGAAACGTCAACCACGACCTGCAACAAATGGTGATGCCCAAGTACGTGTTTTAGCTGCTGTCGCGGCTAATCCGCACATCAGTAGCAGACAAATTGCGCGAGAATAGGGAATCTCAAAAACGTCGGTGTTGAGAATGCTACATCAACATCGATTGCACCAGTACCATATTTCTATGTTCCAGGAATTGCATGGTGACGACTTTGAACGTCGTATACAGTTCTGTCACTGGGCACAAGAGAAATTACGGGACGATGACAGATTTTTTGCACGCGTCCTATTTAGCGACGAAGCGTCATTCACGAACAGCGGTAACGTAAACCGGCATAATATGCACTACTGGGGCAACGGAAAATCCACGATGGCTGCGAGAAGTGGAACATCAGCGACTTTGGCGGGTTAATGTATGGTGCGACATTATGGGAGGAAGGATAATTGGCCCCCATTTTATCGATGGCAATCTAAATGGTGCAATGTCTGCTGATTTCCTACGTAATGTTCTACCGATGTTACTACAAGACGTTTCACTGCATGACAGAATGGCAATGTACTTCCAACATGATGGATGTCCGGCACATAGCTCGCGTGCGGTTGAAGCGGTATTGAATAGCATATTTCATGACAGGTGTATTGGTCGTCGAAGCACCATACCATGGCCCGCACGTTCACCGGATCTGACGTCCCCGGATTTCTTTCTGTGGGAAAAGTAGAAGGATATTTGCTATCGTGATCCACCGACAACGCCTGTCAACATGCGTCAGCGCATTGTCAATGCATGTGCGAACATTACGAAAGGCGAACTACTCGCTGTTGAGAGGAATGTCGTTACACGTATTGCCAAATGCATTGAGGTTGGCGGACATCATTTTGGGCATTTATTGCATTAATGTGGTATTTACAGGTAATCACGCTGTAACAGCATGCGTTCTCAGAAATGATAAGTTCACAAAGGTACATGTATCACATTGTATCACATTGGAATAACCGAAATAAAATGTTCAAACGCACCTACGTTCTGTATCTTAATTTAAAAAACCTACTTGTTACCAACTGTTCGCCTAAAATTGTGAGCCATATGTTAGTGACTATTAATTCTTTACGTACTACACGAATATGTAATAAAAAATGGGGGTTCCTATTTTAAAAAAACGCAGTTGATATCCGTTTGACCTATGGCAGCGCCATATAGCGGGCCAACCATAGAACCATCTGGTTTTCCTCTTCGAGCTTGACAAGTTTCGTTCTTTGTAGTCAAACGTCCCCTTTGAACAATTATACGAGACAGTGCTTAAACTGACACACAATATTTTTTAGCGCAACGAAATATGACTTTCAAAAATCCCTACAAAAGAATGGCCCTGACTAACATTAACCTATATTTTTCACAAATCACTTACCTCACAAAAATCTTCGTTACTCAAGCTACTGCAATACAGCGAGCGCCACTACTGCCAGCTAAATGAAAGATTCAAACTACTGAAGGCACTAACTGCTGATAGGCATAGTTAGCAAATGAAAGATTTTAATAGAGAACAAACAATGTATTTACCTTAATAGTCATAATATTTATAGCAGTTCACGACATGCAGTGTTACAAATTTCAAAACTCCGCCATCTCTCTCCCCACATCCACCACTGCTGGCGGCTCACCTCCAACTGCGCAACGCTACGCGCTGTTCACATCCAGCTGCCGCTGCCCAACACTACAATGGCAGACAACAATGCAAACTAGCCACAGACTGCACACAGCACAGCCAGTGATTTTAATACAGAGCGCTACGTGGAGTTACCAATAAGAAAACCTAAACAGCCTACTTACATAGCCCCCATGCTCCCCACAAAAAATTTTACAAATTGTTTTGGGCACTGGCCAATACAGATTTGAAAAAAATTTTTCATAATTACAGTAAGAAAGATATCAAATGCACACACTTTTTGATACAGTGTTGGTCAAAAGCTAAAATTTTCTCACAGCCCATAAAGACAGTCCTGATCGTTCATCATAGTAAAATAACAGTGTTTTTCTCAATGTCTGAGCAGTAAAAGAAAATGCACACGGAAGTAGTGGATTTCCATGCAGTCTTGAAGAAGTAGTGTTGTCCTTCCAACGGAAAGACAGTGCTGACTCTTGACATGCAGACAGGTAATGGGCCACAACAGAGCAAACCCACCGCAGAGTCAGTCGAAGTTTTGAAGAATATTGGTAGGTAGGTCATCACAGAGCAGACCACTGTAGTCCTGGTAGAGAGTATGGTATTGGTGGGCCACCAGAGGTGCAGACCCACTGCAGTCCTTGTAGAAATAATGGTATTGGTGGGTCATCAAAGGTGCAGACCCACTCTAGACATTGTAGAGACGGCCAACAGCCATCTGTTGCGACTGTGCAGGTGCACAATCACCATCGAAGAGTCTTGCGGAGAACATAGCAAGTCCATAAACCACCACTTGTCCACTCACAAAAAATTTGTTTGAAATGTCCTTAGAACCAGCAACGCTGTTATCCAGTCCCTTGCTGAATTATTAACACACGTGCCAACACTATCAGTCCCTACTTCTCACATATTGTCCATATACTATGACCAACAGAAACGTGTGCAGTGAAATGTAACTTACAAGTTAATAATATGATGAACTGGTATCAATTACAATTTTATAACATAAGAATACAATAACAACGGTACAAAATACATCATTAAAAACATAATAATACAGATAACATTTGTAGTAATAGGGGCTTTACAAAAGAATAGAAATAAACATATACATCAGTGTTACAGGAATTATGACATAAGTAAATACATAAAAGATCAGAATAACTTTCGAAACATCAACTTCACATATGAGCAATAAAACAAAACAGAACAAATAATGTTTAAACATCTTTACAAAGAAAATAACATAGTATTTGAAAAATTCTACAACATAAATCTTATTAGCTAAAACCATAAAGACAGGAAAAAGACAAATACACAAGGATACATAAACACATAGCGGAATAATACGAAAGGAAAGACAGGGTTCGTTTTCAGGGTAACATTTGGTACTGCAGTCCAATCCAAAACTTCATTCCATAGATCTTTCGTCTTATTTCAACATTTGTTTCCACCAAAAAAATCCTATCCAAGCATGCTTTCTGTATTTATATGTTCACATATTTCTTACCTCATTATTTATTTTCCATTATCTTACCCCATCATTTATTTCCAAGAAAATCCTACCTAAACCTTTTGTCTCTAAACCCTACTTTTTTGTTCATATCCTCTTTTAAATACTTTTTTGGCCAACCATTTTCTTATAGCTTCTCAATGCATTTCTTTCCATTCATCACAACTCGTTCTCCTATATAGCCTACCCCATTTTAAGCTAACTTAAATCTACTAAGCTCAGATGCTAAACTAAGGGATGAGGCAATGCAGCAGCACCAAACAGCAATGATAAAAAATGGAAATTGTCAAAGCAAGCTACAGTAAATCTAAATTGCCAAGCAATGCAACATTACAACTAATATGAGCCAATGGGCAGCAACAAGAAAAATAAATCAGTAGTAAAACTGGCTTAGCAGAGTAACACAAATTGAAATTCAGTAGCACTATGCCTGGAAAACAGCAGCGGCAAATGCAATAACTTATGTCTAAACATGACATAGCTCAAGCAGAAAGAATAGTAACCTAAAGACAACAATGCATATAAGGGAAATGTCTATACACATCTTAATGTCTATGTAATTAAAGTGGTGCACCACAACTTATTCTACGAAAAATATTACCAAGTAGTTGAAAAGAAAATTATGTATGCAAGTCCTGTAAAGGGAAATGTCTTTTTGTGCACCTTCTTTTTTTTGAGTTATTATTTACTGGATCTGTAGGCATAAAATATCTACATTAGTACATCCATAAAATTTTATTTTAACCAATGCTGCAGTGCAGCTAGAAACTAGATATTAAACAAAATGAGCAAACTCTCAACTAGAAAGACATAGACGTAAAATGTTTCTCATCATTTCATTAGGCATTTTAGTAAATATCATAAATTAAGAGCTCCACAGTATAATCATATGTTTTCAAGTTTGAGCGTGTCATATTTGCGATGCTTTCTACAAAGAAATGTCAATAGTGAGGATAATGGCCTCCTTTTTTTTCTACCTGTGCCGCTGAAACGCACAAACTAATGGCTTTTTTTCCAGGCAGGTGGCACAGGTGGGCGGCCATGACACATTACGTGCAGGTCACTCAACTTAGCAGTTTGCACTACAGTGACAGTCTCATATAAAAAATTTCACAGGTCGAGAATTTGCGTTGCAAATGTGTAGAAACAAAATCCTATCAATATAACAGAGTCCAAAAGATTTTCGTCGGCATTGTAATATATTCACGCATTTACATACATTTCATAACTCTTAAAGTACGATTCTTGGTTTCCAACAACCTTTTTCACAAACCAGAGTCCCTAACCACTACTCATTATTCCTTACCTTATTACACATATACATATTCGTCGACACTTCTTCAATATTTCATCATAACAAATACGTAGCATAATCAAATTCCTCATATAGCATCAGCTTATTGATCATAAACGTACCTCAGCAGCATAATACACATCGTCGTCGTAATAATAACATCATAACACCTCAGTCAAATCTCAAAAACGTCGTAGCTTTCTGCAATAATTTCAAACCCTAAAAAATATTCTCTGCTCATTTCAATAGTGTCATCTACCTCAAACGTACCTTAAAAATCATAATGTCATACCAAATACATAATTCAAAGCTCTCATAGTATCAAAATGGTTCCAAAAAATTATGAACAGTTCACAAAGTACAGACAAAATACAATTTCATAAGTGTGAAGTTATCCAACTGTGTAATTGCGTAAACATGTGTCACTGATGTAGTAAAAAAAATGTTTGTTTCTCTGTTAAATAATCAGGTAGCTGTGTAATTCTGTGTTGGAGAAATATGGTACCGATGTGTAAAGTTGTATAAGCAAATACCATATTAGCTAGGGCTCCTTGTGCTTGCCACACACATGGTACACAAAGTAAGCGTGTACTCCCCTGAGGATTAATGTAATTATACCCTCAGGTGTTACAGATTACAGCAATGGAATGAAATGTATCACGGAAAACTTTCTTTGTAATTCGAAACTCTTTAAAAATAAATGTTTTAAGTACAAAATTAATCACTCAAATACGTGTACTGTAGCGCTAAACTGTGCGTCTTGTTGCAACATAATCTCTGTGGAAGTGTCGTAGTTATCTTCCTCCGAAAGCTAAGTTCTGCAGAAGTCAATGTACTTACCTCATGATAAACAAAAGTGAAATGCTTTGCGTATAGATATCTTAGTTATTACGCTTATTGCCATGATGAAGAAAGTACTGTATTGTAACGTATTGTTGTGCTACGGAAAAGGCTGTCTCATTGTAGCTATACCACAAAAGTTACTACTAAAACATGTTTTACTTTCCAGAAGAATTCAGGAAAAATTGTGCAGATATAAAACAGATACACCGCAAAAGCAACATTGTAAATTGTCACTCATTAGTAGCGTCGTGATAAAATCGTGTAGCTGTCACATAGACTAACCACTGTGTCATCTGGTATCTCACAGAAAGGACTTTAAATCCAGAATGTATTTTCAAGTAAACCAAAATGTTGCATTAAAATCTCATTAGCAGTACTGGTAAATGTTCTAAGTATGTGAGCCTTATAGTCATTACGTAATCGTGCAACTAACAAGCAAGAATGTACACACACAATAACACTGTGTCGTCTGTTCACAATAACAATGCATTCGTAATTTCTGTTTAAAAATGTTCCCTAGGTTCTAGACTGGATATTTAACTTCAAACATTGTTGCATGTTAACAGTTTCTTAAGTCTGACAAAGCATACTAGAAATGTGAAGTGAAAAGTTTTATGGCAAAGACAAAGTTAAAAAGCAGATTATCTTTCAATAAACGGTTTTACATGTGAAATGTGGTGTAAACCTTTACTCTTCCTAGTACACAGAGTTTCAACTTCAACGCAATTATCATGTGGTATACGTCGGTAAAGAATACTGGAATTTTTCTCAAGGTTAGCGCCTATGTTATTTTTCTCTGAGCCAGCCGGCGCATGCGGCTGCCTGTGGTGCGAGTCATTGTCTGTCTCTTTGTTGGCGCGCGTCGTTATTGGGATTAGGAGACCTAACTTCTACAAATTCACCTTGATGAGAAGGAATTGCCCTGTTTGAAGCTCGCCAGTTCTGGTGGAATTCAGGTCTGTCGTTTTGTCGGTAGTTTACATAGTTTCTTTTTTGTCGGTCATGTGGTGGAGAATTTCTCCCGGAATCGTAACTGTGCGCTGAACTGTTGCGTCTGAAATTACTCTGTCTCCCTTGATAATAATAGTTCTGGTTACCATATTGTCTGTTTCTATTATTGTCTCTGTCATATTCATTACTACGGAAATGCCAACTTTCTCTGTAACTATTACTCTGCCAGTGGTTGTCATACAGGTGGTGTCTGTTTTGGTCACGATTTGTGTTGTGAGAATAGCCTTGCCGTGTCCAGTTATTATTTCTTTCATCGCGGAATTGCGACGGATGTGACCTGTAATTGTTGTGTTCCTGTTTTCGTGTTCCGCGATTGTCAGTGTCAATTTCTAATTCCTGTAAGAGTCCCTGAAAAGCTTCAATGTCGTCTTTGCAACGTCCTGCCAAAATAATATGTCGTAAATGTTCAGGTAATTTGATTAAGCAAGTGCGGATGAGTTCTGAGGGGCTGTATGGGTTTGACAGGTACTGATTCTTGTGCAACATGTCTTCAAAATATTTCACAACACTGGAAAATTCAGATTGTTCGAAATGTTTCATCATTATGATGCTATGTTTTACTCGGTCTTGTGTAGTTTGAGACCAATATGCTGAGAGGAAGGCATGGTAAAATTCTCCTTCACTGTGGCAATCGTGAATGACCGATTGCATTCTTACAGCTGGTTCATTCTCTAAATCGCCACACATAAATTCTAATCTGTGCTCTAATGACCAGTTGGGAGGGAAACAATGAGAGAATTGATGGAGCCACGCTTGTGGATGAATGTCGCTGCCAGAATTCTTAAATGTTTTAAATTTACGTGTAGTAATTGCATGGGGGCTTAATTAAAATAAAATGCAAATAATTTTAATTTTTTGTAGCTGTCTGTCCGATTACGAAGTCTCGTAAACGGTTGGCCCTGACTAGTATTATTGCGCAATCTGACTGCATAGAACAACAAGAATGAAATGGAAATTTTCATTAACACAATTAATTAATTAAGTCCCCAGCAACTATAAAACCTACGAAACCAAAGCACAAGTGTAACTGTTCTGTATGTGGAAGTATGACTCAACGCACATCTGGCACGGTTCTTCTTCAACAAGACAAGAATTTTTAAATACCAATTATACTGACGTGATAAAAGAAAATTAGAAATACTATAATTGCGCAAAAAACCCAGAATTACACTCTAATACAAGAACACACGCCAGATGCTTTGTTGACTGAACCTGTAATGACGCATTATTCAGGACATTGAAATAATGAGAAAGAAAAGAAAAGTAGTTTGTTACCTTAATTTATATTGATGAAAAGCACTCTAGACATTACAATCTCTCCACACCGACTCGCTACTATCACATCTCAACAAGAACTTTTCAGTATCACATCTCAGCAAGCACTCCCTACTAGCACATCTCAACAAACACTCTCTGCTACGAGTTCTTAACAAGCACTGACTACCACGAGCTCTCCCCAAGCACTGCCCACTACGAGTTCTCAATAATCACTGCCAGTGGAGGCGGCGGAACAATACTCTCTAGCGCGATCTCTGGCGCTGTGGCTCAGTGTAGCCACCTTTCATATGCCCTTCCTCCACGGGCTAGAATTTGATGGTATTTTTGCCAGCATTGGTGGTGAAAATACCACCAAATTCGTCAAAAAAATACAGACAAAAATAAAAGATAATATTAATGCGTAAATATCATACAACTAGATAAAATTTTGGCTTTGCACTGACCTTTCAATAACCTAATATATAAAATACAGTAAGCAATACAAATTCTTTCATACATGTGACTTTACATAACAGTTTACACAAGTATTATGTGGTTAAACAATTCAATCAATAGCGTCAGCAATGACGAATATGTGCAGGTAAGAGTCTCATAACTTTTCACAAACAGTAATACACAAAAAATCAGTTTATACAAATATTCACATAAACGCTTTCCATAGCCCAAGACACAAGTAGTTGACAGTTCCAGCCGTAGCACCCAGCAACGGTCAACAGGTGCAAAAACCAACAAGTGACATTTTTTCAGTAGAAACAGTCCATCAGTGGCACCCAGCAATGTTGAGCAGGTGCCGACACCAACAAGTGACATCATTTCGGTAGAAGCAGTCCATCAGTGGCACCCAGCAATGTTGAGCAGGTGCAGACACCAACAAGTAACACCATTTCAGTAGAAGCAGTCCATCAGTGGCACCCAGCAATGTTGAGCAGGTGCAGACATCAACAGATGACATCTTTTCAGTAGAAGCAGTCCATCAGTGGCACCCAGCAATGTTGAACAGGTGCAGGTATCAACAGGTGACATCTTTTCAGTAGAAGCAGTCCATCAGTGGCACCCAGCAATGTTGAACAGGTGCAGGTATCAACAGGTGACATCTTTTCAGTAGAAGCAGTCCATCAGTGGCACCCAGCAATGTTGAACAGGTGCAGGTATCAACAGGTGACATCTTATCAGTAGAAGCAGTCCATCAGTGGCACCCAGCAATGTTGAGCAGGTGCTGACCGCAGTCTATAAAATTCACTATCAGTAATCACACTGTTCATCAGCAGAAATTAAACATGTCCTAGTGGCACCAATCATGTAGAAAAAGTGCAAGTAACAGTCCATAATATTCCCTATCACTAATCACACAGTTCATCAGCAAAAATTAAACATGTTCCAGTGGCACCAATCATGTAGAAAAAGTGCAAGTAACAGTCCATAATATTCCCTATCACTAATTAGACAGTTCATCATACAAATAATAATAAACACACAAATGATATCAGATAATTGTCATATTAAATATTACAAATACACAAATATCAGTAAACCTATAATTTTTATGGGTGTCAGTGCAAGCCACAACAACAGGTAAAATAATATTTAGGAGATAGGTTGGTACCAATTTGGGATAGGGAAAGGAAAACACACAAAAAACACTCACTCATCTTTCATCCCCATTAGTGCTACTGTGTAATTGAATAGTGTTAACTGTGTAAATGCAATTCTGTCAAAATTTTATGTTCATCATGTTTATCAAGTAGTAGTGGCAGCAATGTATAACAGTCAATAATAGTTAGCGTCATAGTCATCATGTCAAGACCAATGTTTGCCAAGCCAGATCAAATTGTACGGTTGCTGGACAACTGTCAGTGAGCCAAGATATGCAATTACTTCCTCTCTCCAAAAAAAAGTATATACTGCTTAGTGATTTAACAAAGTGTGTGTGTAGACAATCTTCCTGCTACTTTAGTGTTCTAGTCTGCCATCT
Organism: Schistocerca nitens; assembly: GCF_023898315.1. NCBI lineage: Eukaryota > Metazoa > Arthropoda > Insecta > Orthoptera > Acrididae > Schistocerca > Schistocerca nitens. Next base: position 146,392,486 of record NC_064617.1, read on the forward strand.
TTATCCTCCTTGTTCCATATAGACCAACGAGAAAAAAAAATATGCTCCTCACTTACTTCACCTCTAATCCACCAAAACTCCAATAATCATCAGCATCACATAATCTCAATACTTCAATAATATCTCTTCAATACGTCGATCATCAATATCATTTACCTTACCTCTTGTCCACGAAAACTCCAATAATCATCAACTTCACATAATCTCAATACCTCAATCATACCTCTTCAATACGTCGATATATATAAACCTCAGCACCAATATCATTTCACTTCCATAACAACTCTTTCCTCTAGTCAGTCTCCTCGAACAAGTACAGACAAAATCCTAGTGCAAACTTCAATTCAGCATCCCATACAATCCTAAGACACAGTGTCCACACACAACCTCTGTGTAATCCATCTGACCCAAATTTTCTACTCATTATAAATTATAAGATATATTTTGGTTCCTTGTCCATCATTAAATAAAAGAAATGCATACATGACCTCTAACAGCCTTTAGTTTGAATAACTTTCAGTAAGTAAGTACGATTACGAAGTGTTAATGATCATAATATTTCACAGTGTGTACACCACTTCAAGAATTATGGCAAACAGAAGCAAACATGTGGAGTATTTCTTGTGTCAAGTGTCACTTCCTATTTCAATTACTCACGAAAAATGCAGTGTAATAACTGTCAATGGTCTAACCTAGTGTTGGTATGTCATGTCGTTAGCTTCCTTCCTATTAGCATAAATTTATACAGCTTCCATAAAACCTCCATCTCATGTGACTTCTATGAAGTTTCTTGTACTAATGTCGTTCGTAGCATTATAGCAGTTCATTTTCTTATCTTAAAAATATCAGGCACTGAGCGTAAGCAAAACATGCAATAGCGAGTAAATATACCAGTAGAGAACAGAATGTCAACAAATGGATACAGCACAATTCCTACAACGAGGCTCTGCCAAGCGAACAATCTATAATTAATACCACAGTGTAACCTAAACTCTATGTTCATACACAGTATATCAGCATTTCTATATACCAAATTAAAGAGTAGTTATGACAACAAACAGAAATGTGTAAATATGCAATCCATACGCACAGCAGCAAACATATATCTTACGTAATAAACAAGTCATTAGCATCATATCAGCATAAGCAAATAAATGTTCATATGTAATCTTAATAAGTAAACATGAAGGCGCAAGCAGATAAATCACAAAGTATAACTTACATACGTAACCATATCAGCACAATTAATCAGGTGACAATTAAAATGTAAATAAATAAGCACAGCAGGCACATAATAAAAAAATACGACATCAGTGAAAAAGCATAGCAGCCAAGCGATGCATAATATACATAAGTAATAACACTGTTCATTAATCAATAATTGTCAAAATCAGCAAATGTACACAAGCACGTCGCTTCACAAGTAAATTCATAGAACATGAAATTAGCACAAAGTATGAATCACGTAATCGCCAGCAGCAAATTACATCTAAAATAGTACCTAAGTGGAATTATGTTACCTGAAAAATAAACTCAATTAATAGTTACCCTTTTTAGTTTATTACTTTTTTCTTCGAAATTACATTCTTCCTGAAATTTTCTCCATAGCAAGTCGTCTTAACGCCGGACACGCACAGAATTTACCTGAAGGTCTTAAATATTTTATACAACCGTATCCTGAAAAATACTGAACGTTAATAACATAATTTATAAAGACACCATAGCTTTATACTGAATTTAATCCGAGAAATTAGACTGTGTATTTGTTTACGTCTGTCAGTGCATTCGCACTGAGCGCTCGATCAGCTGTAGACGCGTGACGTAGAAAGTGATTGTTTGCGGTCAACGACTGCCTTGTGCGGCGCGCAGACTTCATTGTTGCTTTGAGTACGCGCCGCCGCCAGAACACAGCGCGGTATCCTTGCATTCTCCGTGTGTTTACGTACAACTGTTGATGTCTCAAAAGTATGTCATTCCACAAAATTTTTTACGTTCGATATATGATGTATTCCCTTAGAGCGCCGAGATTTAAGAGTTTCTACTTCAACAGTGTTATCATGAATAATTTTGCGAATTCTGTATGGACCGTTATAAAGCAGAAAAAATTTGCGACATAAGCCTTTTCCTTTATGAGACAAACAATGAGACTTAATTAACACCTTTTGACCAACTGACAAAATTTTTAAACGACCAGGACGTTTCGCTGTTTCTCTCTTCTAGCAGCCGCAGATGCAATATTTCGTAGAGCCAGGTTGACAACTTCAGAATGCCGCAGTTTCCGTGAAGGCGGAAAAGGAACGATTTCAGAAATGCGATTTGTTGGTACTTTATTTTTTAATATCAATAGAGGCGGTAAAGAAGTTGAGTCATTAGGAAGTTCATTCAGAATGTTTTGAAAAATATGAAGATACTGATCCCAAGTTCTGTGATTCTGATGACAATAAAGACGGCACAATTTATTGATTTCCTTCATCCATCTCTCTGAAGCATTAGATTGAGGGTGAAAAAGTGAAATAAAAATTGGTTTAATCTTACGACGCCGTAGAGTACGAAGCCAAATTTTAGAGCGAAACTGTGATCCATTATCTGATATGACCTTATCAACATGACCAACTTCTTTAAGAAAATGTTTGATGAAAGCATTAGATACTGAACGAGCTGTTGCTTTGCGTAAAGGTGTAAAACACACATATTTAGATGTCAATTCCACTGCTACGAAAATGTACGCAAAACCATTAGTAGAACGAACCACTGGACCGAACAAATCGACTGCAGCCATGTCCTTTAATTTCGCTGGAATGATAGGAAACAACGGTGCTCTGTGAGAAATTGTTGGCGGCTTAGCCTTTTGACATAATTTGCATTTGGCAAGAACAGATCGAATACGTTTTTCCATGTTACTGAAGTAGCAATTTTCTCGTAATTTATGAAAGCATTTTCTGGGACCAAAGTGCGCATAACTGAAATGTGTGTAACAAATCAATTTATTGACCCACTCATCAGGAATACAAACTAACCAAACATAGTTGTCGACCGATTTCCGTCTAAAAAGAATGTCATTGCGAACTAAATAATGCTGTCTAATCGCTACGCTTTCCTTTCTCCTCCACTTCTCCTTAATGTCCTTCCAGATTGGATCCTTATTTTGCTCCTTAGCGATGTCCTGGAGCGAAGACGAAATAAAATTCTCAAACGCAACACCTTGAATGTACATCAAACAATAATGGTTTTCTTTGCAGTCCTCTTCAGCACTTTGTTTCAAACCCATAGGTGCACGTGATAAAGCATCAGCAACAATATTTGAAGATCCCTGTATGTAAACAATACTAAAATCAAATTCCTGTAGGTACAACGCCCATCGTGACAATCTGCCATGAGTTAATTTTGTCGACATAAGAAATTCCAAAGCTCGATGATCAGTGTAAACCTTAGTATGTCTACCGAACAAAAATGTGCGAAATTTTGTGAAAGCCCAAACAACAGCCAAAGCTTCAAGTTCCGTAATCGAATAATTCTTTTCGGATTTAGAGAGAACACGACTTCCAAATGCAATAGTCTTCTGTACTACAACGCCGTTTTCTTCTATCTCTTGAAATAAATGTGCACCTAGGCCTTTGTATGATGAGTCCGTCGCCAAACAAAAATCTTTAGATAAATCCGGATGTGAAAGAAGTGGAGCAGCAACTAAAGCATCACGAAGTTGTTCAAATTCTGACTGAGCTTCCTCATCCCAACAACAATTAGAATTTTTTCCAGATAGTTCACATAAACGAGGTGTGGCCAAATTGTTGAATCTAACAAAGCGTCTAAGAAAATTACAGACACCAAGGAAACTACGAACATCACGTTTTGTAGTAGGAACAGCATAATTACGAATTGCGTCTAGCTTTTCTGGATCAGGAAGAATACATTCTGTAGAAATAATGTGACCGAGAAATTTCACCTGTGAACGACCAAATTCAGATTTTTCCAAGTTCACTGTAATGCCAACTCTTGCAAAAATACTTAATAATGAATCCAAAATTTTGTTGTGCTCACTCCAAGAACGTTTAGCAATAAGAATGTCGTCAACATAAGAAGTAATATTGTCACGAAGATAAACAGGTAAAATTTCATTTAAACTGCGAATAAATGCTGCAGAAGATACAGTAAGTCCAAACGGTAATTTCCGAAACTGGTAACAGTTACCAAAGGCTAAAAATGCAGTGTATTTTCTACAATCAGGGTGGAGTTCTCTTTGCCAAAAACTTGCGCGCATATCAATCGTGGATAAAACTTTAATTCCATGGAAATGTTGAAAAAGTTCATCTAAATTTTGTGGACGGTCAGTTTCAGGAATGATGATATTATTTATCTGTCTGGAATCCAGAACCAAACGAATTGACCCTTCCTTTTTAAGAACAACGTGTAATGGGCTAGTATAAGGACTGACTGCAGGCTCAATAATGCCCTGATCTAACATGTATCGAAGTTCATTCTTAACCTTGTCTCTGTAAGCCAAAGGAATAGCGTACGTTTTCCCCCGAAATGGTGTGTGTTCTTTTACTTTAAATAAATATTGTAAGCCTTGTATAGTTCCTGTGTGATGACTAAATACTGTAGCATGTGAAGTCAAAATGTGGTGCAGCTCTTCTCTTGCAACGTCATCTGGCACTTCAGCTTTCTTAACCTTTTCATTAATTAATTCTTCGCTATTAATTATATCCTCCATCGCGTCCCTGTATCTATTGTCATTGTCATGAATAAACACACTGTCGTCATAATGCTCAACGAAAACATCAGAAGTAAGAAACCTTAAACATTTTGTATCTGATTCAGATCTTGCTAAACACTCGAAAAATTTCAAACATTTCGGCATTCCGGCAACAGTCAAATTCACACTTCCTTCTTTAAAGTTCAAAATTGCCTTATGTGTGTTAAGAAACTCCATACCTAATATAATCTGTGTACTGAGTAATGGAACAATAATAAAATTAGCAGACAATTCGTATCCTTGACAAATGAAATTTAGGTTGGTCTGTTGTTTAACTTCCACACCTTTTCCAGAAATCGCTCCTCGAATTGTAGTTTTAGAAATAGGTAACACAGGACAGGCAATAGTTCTTTCACATATACGAAAAACTGATTCACTAATGACGTTCAATGGGCTCCCAGAATCTAAAACTGCAGTGAACTTATTCTTACCCACACATACTTCAATAACAGGATGTAAAAATGCGTCTACATTATTTTCCTTTTCGCCTAGCAAAATGTCTCTCATATCTTCCAGGCGTACGTAGTGTAAAGTTATAGTGTCATTACTTTCTGAACCGTCTATATTGCTGCCAGAAGCCGAAGCTGCAAGTCATGGTCGATTGTTTGCGTCGCGTCTTTGATTATTCCCGTCATTTCGCGGATCAATTTCTACTATTTCCACTTGTCTCTCTGAATTTCTGTCACGCGGAGGATGCCAATTAGTTCCTTCCTGTCTGTTAGATGCAAATTCTTGGTTGTGTCTGTTATTAAAATTTCTGTTTTCCTGTCTGTCTGCATAACTACTTCTTGTATAATTTCGACTGTCACTTCTGAAATTATTGTTAGACCTTCTACCCTGGTTATTTCTGTAGTAAGAGTTTCTATTATTGTATGAATAATTTCTGTCTTGATGATACCGATTACTGTTTCCGTGTGATTGATCATTCCGGTAAGAATTACCGTTATTATAATTGTCTGTGTAATTTCTATTAGAACGCCTGTTATTGCCATAAGGCTGGTATCTATTGTCCTGTCTGTTACGTCTGTCATTCTCAAAATTACCCATATAACGCCCGTTCCGATCACTATCCCTTTTCTCTGAAAATCTATCGTAATTACTGTTACTGAAAAAGTTACAAGAAGTCCCGTCGTCGTTGTCATACTCAAGTTCTTGTAACAAAGTCTTAAAAGTCTCAATGTCGTCTTTACATCTTCCAGCTAAAGCAATTTGTCTTATGGATTGTGGCAGCTTAGTTAAACAAATGCGAATTAATTCAGTCGGGCTATAAGGGTTGGAAAGGAACTGATTCTTTCGAATCATGTCTTCAAAATATTCCGCTGGCGTGCGGAACTCAGACTGTTTGAAATTACGCTGCATAATAAGACTGTGTTTGACTCTGTCTTGCGTGTTTTCGGACCAATATGCCGATAGAAATGCATGATAAAAATCATTCAAATTATTACAATCTCTAATGAGTGCGCGCATCCGCGTCGCCGGTTCATTTTCTAAATATCCACACATAAATTCCAGTTTGTGACTTAGTGGCCAATTTGGTGGGAGTGCATACATAAATTGATCTAACCATGCACATGGATGTATGTCATTCTTAGAATTGCGGAAGATCTTAAATTTCCGAACAGTCAAAAAGTGTTTATAGTCAAAGTTTTCGCCTCGTGGCGACAAAGACCTACCGCGTCTGTCCCAGTCCCAATGTTGATTATTGTCAAGTTCGCGCGCCTGGCGCTCCCTTGTTGCATCCCGTAAATGAAACAAATTATTTTCTTCAAACCCCTCCGCTAACTGTGATTCCAAATTTCTTTTGCTGTCCTTTCCTACGATTTCGCCTTCAATTTGTTTGACATCTTCTATCGTTAATCTCGTATTCTGTGAATTTTCTGATTGAGAAAAATTTTGAATTGGTTCCGGACTATTTTCCCGACTTATTAAATTGTTTTCCACTTCATTATTCATGATACTGTTTTCCTCTGTTGGCGAGTTCGCCATGTTAACAATTTCGTCATTCTCACTATCCATCATTTTTGCCTTTTTCATCGATCGTGTAATCATTTACAAAACATAAAAAACTCGTCACTATATGAAAATTACACACAATGACACTTTATCTCCAACAATACCATTCACACGAAATGTTTCCCTCAAACACGATTAATCGAACAATTGAAATAATTGCACTAATTGTCAAACCCGTAGACAAGACAACAGAAATGAAATTTTGCAAAAAAAAAAAAAAATACCATTAGAAGAACGACAATTACCAAATCTACACATGCAAAATAGACTACAATTACTAAACTACAAATTACTACAACAATACTACTGTCTACTATTTTTACAATCTGAAGATTCCAAGGGACGATCCGAAACAGCGGTCGCCACGTGCATGGGGGCTTAATTAAAATAAAATGCAAATAATTTTAATTTTTTGTAGCTGTCTGTCCGATTACGAAGTCTCGTAAACGGTTGGCCCTGACTAGTATTATTGCGCAATCTGACTGCATAGAACAACAAGAATGAAATGGAAATTTTCATTAACACAATTAATTAATTAAGTCCCCAGCAACTATAAAACCTACGAAACCAAAGCACAAGTGTAACTGTTCTGTATGTGGAAGTATGACTCAACGCACATCTGGCACGGTTCTTCTTCAACAAGACAAGAATTTTTAAATACCAATTATACTGACGTGATAAAAGAAAATTAGAAATACTATAATTGCGCAAAAAACCCAGAATTACACTCTAATACAAGAACACACGCCAGATGCTTTGTTGACTGAACCTGTAATGACGCATTATTCAGGACATTGAAATAATGAGAAAGAAAAGAAAAGTAGTTTGTTACCTTAATTTATATTGATGAAAAGCACTCTAGACATTACAATCTCTCCACACCGACTCGCTACTATCACATCTCAACAAGAACTTTTCAGTATCACATCTCAGCAAGCACTCCCTACTAGCACATCTCAACAAACACTCTCTGCTACGAGTTCTTAACAAGCACTGACTACCACGAGCTCTCCCCAAGCACTGCCCACTACGAGTTCTCAATAATCACTGCCAGTGGAGGCGGCGGAACAATACTCTCTAGCGCGATATCTGGCGCTGTGGCTCAGTGTAGCCACCTTTCATAATGAACAGCTGATAGTCAAAATCATCGTGTCGGCGAGTCGCACATCGCTCATTGTTACTTCGTTTCGGCGGTTCCATTTCAAAATTCAATGCGCCTTGCCAATTTCTTTCATAATTTCCGAAGTTTCCTATGTTATTATTTTGTGGCTTTTCCGTATTTCTATGTCCCTCTTCCCGTATTGGGGCGCGAGTGTCCTCTGAAATATGTAATTCTTGTATTACTTGTGCCAACTGATCTTGTACTTCCCGGATTTCTCTTTTGTACTGTGTATTGATTTGATTTTGTTTGAATTTTCTAATTTGTTCATACTCTTCAGTGTCAGTGAAGGCTACGGGTCTTGTGTCATTCAGATCATCATCTACCTTTGTAGATAAGTTAGTGCACTGATCTGAAAGTTCGGCTACTTTATCCGATAGTGAAATTATTTCCTCTGTGTGTTTTTCTGAACCAAGTTTCAGAGTGTCCATTTGTGTTGAAATCGTATCTACTGTGTCCTTTAAGTTTTCCTGTGTTTTTGCAAGTTGCGTAACCGTATCGGTAGATGCAACTGAGTCAATTTTAGGTTGCAAGGTCTCATGATTTTCATGAACAATAATTTGCAGTTCTTTTATGGCTGCTTCGTGATTCTGTAATGCATTTTCATGCCGCGAAAAAATAGGTTGAAAATGCTCACAAATTTGTGTTTTTACGTCATTACAGACTTTTTGACATTTCGATTCAATGTTATGTAACTCAGTAGTTAAATCTTCACGTGTTTGTTCAAGCTTATGTTCCACTGAGTCTAACTTTTGAAGCTTTTGTTCCATTGCGTCTAACTGCTGCTGTGTTTGCCTCTGGTGTTGTTCCATTGTGTCTAAATTTTGAAGATTTTCTTCCATTGTGTCTAACTTTTGAAGATTTTGTTCCATCGTGTCTAACTTTTGAAGATTTTGTTCCATTGTGTCTAACTGTTGCTGTGTTTGTCTCTGATTTTGTTTCATTTGCTGCATTAATTGCAGTAATAATGTATTAGTGTCTGGAATCTGTTCCTCTATGCATTTCGGCAGTGCATTTGCACCGGCAGCATTCACATTTTGACAAGCAGAAAATGTGTTTTGACTTATTTGAGAAAACGGTGAGGCCCCAAAACCTGAATCTACAGTATTTGCAAGACTGTGTCCTGTCATTTCGGATTCCTGAGGCGAGCTGTTGCCGACCGATCGATCGATAATGCTTCCCTGTTCACTAATTGTTTCACTGTCTAGGCCATTATTTGCCGCCCGCTCCATTTCCCTATGCACAATTACCAAATTACTACTTTGAATGTCTGTTAATTCATTACACAGTGGTGCTGGTAATCTACGCTCGTCGTCACTATAATTTCTCTGTTTACTTTGGAGCCTAGTGTTACGTTTTTCACACGCCATTATTGTCACAATATTTCACACGATAACACAGAAAAGCACAATTTGAAGAGCAAAAATAAGAAAACACATTAACATAGCACTGAAAATAATATCTAGTTAATTGCAGCTGCGAAATACTTGGTGCAAATCTACATACATGCCACAACTGTTTTACTGTACAACAATGAAAAACTACAACTACAAAGGAAATTCTCTCTGTGATCATGCGCTAGCAATAAACAATAGCTACACTAATTACACAAACTACAAGAAAAAAATCAGAAGATTCCAGTGAAGTATCCTCGGCTAAGGGTCGACATATGAAACGTCCCCTTAGAAAAATTATACGAGACTGTGCTTAAACTGACACACAATATTTTTTAGCGCAACGCAATCTGACTTTCAAAAATCCCTACAAAAGAATAGCCCTGACTAACATTAACCTATACCTTTCACAAATCACTTACCTCACAAAAATCTTCGTTACTCAAGCTACTGCAATACAGCGAGCGCCACTACTGCCAGCTAAATAAAAGATTAAAACTACTGAAGGCACTAACTACTGATAGGCATAGTTAGCAAATGAAAGATTTTAATAGAGAACAAACAATGTATTTACCTTAATAGTCATAATATTTATAGCAGTTCATGACATGCAGTGTTACAAATTTCAAAACTCCGCCATCTCTCTCCCCACATCCACCACTGCTGGCGGCTCACCTCCAACTGCGCAACGCTACGCGCTGTTCACATCCAGCTGCCGCTGCCCAACACTACAATGGCAGACAACAATGCAAACTAGCCACAGACTGCACACAGCACAGCCAGTGATTTTCATACAGAGCGCTACGTGACGTTACCAATAAGAAAACCTAAACAGCCTACTTACAGTAGTTTTTTCGTTTGACGCTTATTTCGTGAGATATTTGGCCCGGTCACGATCAATGGACCACCCTGTATATGCGGCATGAGGTACAGCCCCACAGTGTCAGTATTGGCCCTTGACTGGGAAAGTTTGATGATCACCGCTCTGCGGTGTAAAACTGAATGAAGTTCAGAAAGTCATGACGTGCCAAATGGAGACTTACTGTTGAGATAAAAGATGTGCAGCATGGAGGCTGTTCCCGTGGGAATCAGGGCGGGTGTCGGGAGATACACAGCAATAATGTTTACACTGTCCCCTTGCGTAGCTCGTTAAGGGCTCAACAAGGAAGCGACAGCGAAACGATTGGGCACTATTCCGGCAGTGTTCTGTTAACATCCCCTCCCTCAAGAGAGCAAAACAACACCGAAGCCGCAGCTATGACAAGAAAACGAGATAATCTCTCGTGAACAACCTGACAAACAACCAGTGTAGTGTTTAGTTAAGTCCTTCCCCTCGCATTTGGTACTGCTAAATCGGCGGTTTACTAGAGTCAATCATTTCTAGAAAAGCGTGAGAATTCTGAAATTAATGAAGTCTACCACAGATTGAAGGAGGGGGAAAATACCTCCCCCCCCCCCCCCCCCCCCCAGCTCCCTTTGCGGACGCCTGTGCAAAGACGTCGTTAGAGGATAACGGAGACGATGACGAGCAAGTCTATCGAGACGATCGGGCACAATCTGCAGTATTGGAGTATGCCACACAAATATCACAGCTAGAAGTACGCGAGCCAAAAACTCAGTGGCGTAGTGCCGGGCGCCGTTGGCAGTTTTAGTGTAGTGAAGTGTGGCGTGAGCCGTCCTTGAGTCCGCCCCCTGTCCCTGATATTTCCAAAGGCCATCGCGGCGCTGCTGCCATGTGCGGGTCTGTGGATTGACAGACATGCAGACAGCGCAGGGCGCCCGGACACCGGCAGTAATGTGGGCGAAAGTCCACTCTCATAAAAACAGCACACGCTTCATAGTCAGCACCCACAGTACACTGCATGCAATACTGACTGGTCGACAGATTAACAAGCGCTTTCTCTTGCCGCTGAGCAGCTTATGCTTCGTTCGGTGTTCTAATGGGTTACTTCAGTGTAATTACGCCGTGAACATCTCAGAATGAGAACTGGAAGCGAGGAGTTAGAAATGAAAGAGGAATTTACGTATTTGAGAAGCAGGATCATAAGGGATGACAGAAACTGGAAAGAAGATTAGAGCAGAATGCAGCAAGCCAAAATTGCAAGAACATCAGTCTGAAAATAAGGAAACGGACCATGAAAGCATCTATTTGGAGTGTGACCCTGAACGGGTGTGGCAAGTGGCTGCAAGTGGTCTCCAAGCAGACGAACATAACCGTTTCCAGTCAATGGCTGGCTCAGCTGGACCAGAGGACGCAGCCCATTCCATGTAAACACAGCCCACACCATTATGGAGCCACAGCAGCTTGCATATTGCCTTGTGGACAACTTGGGTCCATGACTTCGTGCGGTCTGCGCCGCACTCGAGCCATACCATCAGCGCTTTCAATTGAAATCGGAACTCATCTGACCAGGTCACGGTTTTCCAGTCGTCTAGGGTTCAAGCGACATGGTCACGAGCCCAGGAGAGCCGCTGCAGACGATGTCGTACTGTTAGTGAAGGCACTCGCGTTGGTCATCTGCTGGATGGCTCATTAACGCCAAATTTCGCCTCACTGTCCTAACGGCTAAGTTAATCGTGCGTTCCACATTGATTCATGCGATTATTTCACGGTTAGTTGCTTGTCTGTTAGCACTGACAATTCTACGCGAACGTCTCTCCTCTCGGTCGTTAAGTGAAGGCTGCCGATCACTGCGTTGTCCGTGGTGAGAGGTAATGCCTGAAATGTGGCATTCTCGGCACACTCTTGACACTGTGGACCTGAGAATACTGAATTCCCTAATGATTTCCGGAAAGGAATGGCAAATCCTTCTAGCTCCAACTACCATTCCGCGTTCAAAGTCTGTTGAGTTTCGTCGTGTATCCATAATCACGATGGAAACCTTTTCACATGAATCACCTGAGTACAAATGACAGCTCCGCCAATGCACTGCCCTTCTATACGTCACAGTAACGCCACCTGCATATGTGCATATCGCTATTCCACGACTCGTCGCCTTAGTGTATAGTGGTTGGATGAGAATTATGTTTAACTATAAATGACATTCAGGAACTAAATCTGTCGTGTATCAACGTTCCTCAGAAGCTATAGGGAGCATGTTATCTCGTAACTGCTACACAAACATGCAGAATCCACAGTGCAGCGCATTGTTGCGAAGCGCCGCAAGTAGACAGACAGGCTATAATATATCGTCAGACAAGTGTGTAATAGTTTCGTGGAAGAGTGTTCTGCAGTTCCTGAACTTGGATTTAATTTTTTTTTGGTCATCAGTCTACTGACTGGTTTGATGCGGCCCGCCTCGAATTCCTTTCCTGTGCTAACCTCTTCATCTCAGAGTAGCACTTGCAACCTACGTCCTCAATTATTTGCTTGACGTATTCCAATCTCTGTCTTCCTCTACAGTTTTTGCCCTCTACAGCTCCCTCTAGTACCATGGAAGTCATTCTCTCATGTCTTAGCAGATGTCCTATCATCCTGTCCCTTCTCCTTATCAGTGTTTTGCACATATTCCTTTCCTCTCCGATTCTGCGTAGAACCTCCTCATTCCTTACCTTATCAGTCCACCTAATTTTCAACATTCGTCTATAGCACCACATCTCAGATGCTTCGATTCTCTTCTGTTCCGGTTTTCCCACAGTCCATGTTTCACTACCATACAATGCTGTACTCCAGACGTACGTCCTCAGAAATTTCTTTCTCAAATTAAGGCCGGTATTTGATATTAGTAGACTTCTCTTGGCCAGAAATGCCTTTTTGCCATAGCGAGTCTGCTTTTGATGTCCTCCTTGCTCCGTCCGTCATTGGTTATTTTACTGCCTAGGTAGCAGAATTCCTTAACTTCATTGACTTCGTGACCATCAATCCTGATGTTAAGTTTCTCGCTGTTCTCATTTCTACTACTTCTCATTACCTTCGTCTTTCTCCGATTTACTCTCAAACCATACTGTGTACTCATTAGACTGTTCATTCCGTTCATCAGATCATTTAATTCTTCTTGACTTTCACTCAGAATAGCAATGTCACCAGCGAATCGTATCATTGTCCTGATTTTTCTTTAGCCTTGCTTCCATTATTAGCCGTAACGTCAGAATTGCCTCTCTCGTCCCTTTACTTTTCCTAAAGCCAAACTGATCGTCACCTAGCGCATTCTCAATTTTCTTTTCCGTTCTTCTGTATATTATTCTTGTAAGCAGCTTCGACGCATGAGCTGTTAAGCTGATTGTGCGATAATTCTCGCACTTGTCAGCTCTTGCCGTCTTCGGAATTGTGTGGATGATGCTTTTCCGAAAGTCAGATGGTATGTCGCCAGACTCATATATTCTACACAACAACGTGAGTATTCGTTTTGTTGCCACTTCCCCCAATGATTTTAGAAATTCTGATGGAATGTTATCTATCCCTTCTGCCTTACTTGACCGTAAGTCCTCCAAAGCTCTTTTAAATTCCGATTCTAATACTGGATCCCCTATCTCTTCTAAATCGACTCCTGTTTCTTCTTATATCACATTGGATTTAATGTAAAACTTTATTTACTCAGTTCATTTTTATTTCTGTTTTATTTACTTAATTACCCTGACGAACCTCCCACGTATCATGGCCCTTGGCATGGAGGGGTGACTTACAACAGGTGCAAGCACATCAGAGTGGTATCTATGGGAGGCCAGGCGAAAATATGGTTACTGAAAATGGGCAGAGCCGTTTTCAGCAGTTGAAAGGGCAAGAGTCTGGAAGTCTGCATGATTGACGGTTCTGGGCTTGTAACGTTAGCCAAAATGGCGTTGCTATATTGGTACAGCTAAATACTGGAAGAAAGTGGCAACTACAGCCGCTATTTTTACCAAGGGCACGCAAAACTATTGTATAACTTGCTAGTTACGGAGTCCTCTTGGGTAAAGTATTCTGGAGGTAAAATAGTTCTCAGTTCGGATCTTCAGGGAGAACCAATAAGAAGGATATACTCACGGGGAAAAACAAATTTAGTGTTCCGCTGATCGGAATGTTAGATTCCATAATTAGAGAAGTCTAAAGAAGTTGAAAAAGGGAAACAGGTAAGTTCAAGTTATACATTTTGGGAATTAATGAACTGCGGTGGAAGGAAAAACAGGGCTTTTGTTCAGGCCGGTATGGGAATATCACCAAGCTAAACATGGGTAATAAAGGAGAAACTCTGGTCATGAACAGGAAAATAGAAGTGTGGGTTGCTACTATGAACTGAATACTGAACCCATTATCATAGCCAATATAGAAAAAAGGCAACACCTACCACAGCAGTACGAGTTTATATTGCAACCAATTTGGCAGATCATGAAGAGACTGAAAAAAATTGTGATGAATCAGGAGAAATTATTCAGATCATTAAGAGAGACAAAAATTTAAATTTTGTGGGAAACTGAAAATTGAAAACTGGAATCCCATAGTAGGAAAAGGAGCAAAGGGAGAAGTAGTAAGCGAATATGGACTTTGGTCATAGAATAAAAGGGGAACGCTCATGGCAGAATTTTATACTGAGCACAAAAAAATCATTTTTAACATTTCGTTTAAGAACCGTGTAAGGCCGTACATATCTAAGCTACTTGGAGATACCAGGATATTTCATATACGTTGTATATTGATTTCGAAATTAGATTTTGAACTGCAAATTCCGGGGTAGATGTGACTTTGATCACAATTTATTGGTTATGAACTGTATATTAAAACTGAAGAAATCGTAGAAAAGTAGGAAATTAATGAGATGGTAAGTGGATGAATAAAAAGAACGTTAGTTTCTTGAAAGATTGAGGGAGAATAATGGGCAACTGTTGACTGAACCAGGGGAAACGAACACAGCTGAAGATGAATGGATACGTTTAAAACACGAGATAGTGGAGACAGCAGTGGAACAACTAGAAAGACGGCCCAGCAAAAATTCTTGGACTGCACGCGATATAATGAATTTGACGGAAGGAGACAGTGTAAATATGCTGCAAACGAAGCAGGCAAAAGGGAATACAATGTCTAATAAATGAGACTGATGAGAAGTGCAAGTTGTGATAAGTATAAATGACTATAGCAGAAATACAAAATATTAAAAGATAGATGCCACGGATAGGGAAGTGAATGAAACCTTTGGAGTAATGGGAAGCAGGTGTACGAATATCAATAATTCATATGGCAAAGAAGGGAAATGTGTAGGGATTTTCACGTTCTGCTCTGCTGAGGCGCTATTATATTAGTTGTGTGAATATTAAATATTTGGGAATAATACTATCGGACGATATGAAATAGGACGACCATCAGTGTTCGGAAAGACAAATGGAAGGCTTACATATGTTCAGAAGGTTCTGTGAAAGTACAGTGCACCTATAAAGGAAATCACATGCAGTTTCAAAGTATTGATGTGGTATTTCGAGTACTATGAAGTAGGCATCACAAAAGACATCGAACAAATTCAGACACACGCATAATAAGATAAGCGAAATTAGGATTCTTACAAAGGCATAAGGACAGTCACTTTTTCCCTGTTCGGTACACGAATGACTTAGGAAAGAAACTCGATAATAGCGGTACAATTTACCCTCTAACATAAGGTCTACAGTGCAGGGCGGAGTGTACATATGTAGACTTAGCTGCAGAAATAAATGTTCAGATTTGGTATGTGAGGCACCCCCGTTGACGTCCGTGAGATGGTATCCATATTTACACCCGTATTGGCGCAGTAGCTGCCGGAAACTGTTGCATATAGAGTAGAGATAGCAGAAGGAAGGCGCGCACCGCACAGAAACCTCGACGACGGTCCGTGGACCATCTGGGTCGCCAGACGGGCTCCAGTTGCGACACGAGTGTGCCCCAGCGAAGCCCATCAAGATTCGCCAAGTTGCTAATGGGCACTCTCCGAGCGACCGCCATGGAGGGCTGTCACCTGTTATGCATCCTATAGTCGGCGATGTGCTTTACATGTGATTTGATTGTTATAAGATTTCCTGAAAGTTTTACCGACTCAAGGCAAAGACTGTTGCAGACCTTATGAAACTTTCAAAGTTTCCAGAACAAAACAAAGTTTCTTGCCATTTTTGAACTTGTAGACTGCTAGTAATTGAAACTGCAACACCAAAAGGCGGTGGCATGAAGCACAACAGCACATCCATATTCCGTATACAAATCAAGCGGGTTTCTCATTCAGATATCCTATTTGAATATTGATAGTTTGTTGGAAGATCCCGTTAAGCATCAGAAAGGAAAAATCTGATGTGAATTAACTGACATTTAATTGCAATAAATGGTACCAAGAGCGACGTGTTTGATGAAATACAATGTGTCTCCAAAGGCCGGCCGCTGTGGCCGAGCGGTTCTAGGCTCTTCAGTCCGGAACCAGGCGGCTGCTACGGTCGCAGGTTCGAATCCTGCCTCGAGCGTGGATGTGTGTCATGTCCTTAGGTTAGTTAGGTCTCAGTAGTTCTAAATCTAGGGGACTGATGACCTCAGATGTTTAGTCCCATAGTGCTTAGAGCCATTTTGTCTCCAAAGTTCTTCATTTATCCACTAGTATCACGTTTTGTGCTGATATCGAGTTTTATGGAAGACGCGTCATTCTGTTGTCACTCCCCACTTAGAGTTCGGTGAAAGTAGCGTCTACCCATGAGGCATGCCCCGTGGTATACGATGAATGGCGCGTTTGAAAGACACAGTAGCATGTCCCGTCTAGTCTGGTCTGGTCTACTGCTTGTGTCGGTCGGTGAATGAAATATTTTGATAAGATGATGCGTGATTGAGTAGAGCACTTTCGCACTCTGTCTATTAGCTGTTTACTGATATTGCGCAATTAATGCGGACCGATTTTTCTGGATCGTATTGCGAGGTTTGAAGCGGAAAATTTCACTGAATCTTTCATGACTGTAAAGCGTGTCTTCCACGTGGCGATGTTACTTCTGTGCCTCTGTGAAGAGAATAATCTTTGATGGGCGGCTTTGAATCAGTTTGCTTTTAATCCATCTAAATAGTAGAGCATTCGTAACATTCCAAGCCAATGGGTTTTATTCAGTAATTTTCGAGATATCTGTATATTCCTTTGTTTCAAGTTTTCACGTGTTGTAGTTGCTCGTGTCAACTGGTCTGAGCAATAAAGCTGTATGTACGAGGGGTGGAACTAAAATTGTGGCAACTATTTATTCACAACCGATAAAAAAGAGTTACATGTTTGCACCTGTTAGTGTCCTTCAAAGTAGTCACCAGCGTTGTGCAGAACCCGTTGCCAGCGATGTGGAAAGCGTAGTATATCGTTAGCAGAGCCTGTTTTGTTGATGGTGCGAATGGAGCGGTCTACTGCCTGTCGAATCTCTGGAACAGTTCTGAAGCGAATGCCACGAAGTGGTTCCTTCATCTTGGGAATCAAATCAAAGTCACAAGGACTTAAGTCCGGGGAGTATGGTGGATGGTATAGTACTTCCCAGTCCCATCGACCGAACAGAGCAGCCACAGCTTGCCCTGTATGCGCCCGCGCATTGTCGTGCAAACTGATAGGTGGTTTGCGCTGAAAGTGTCGTCGCTTCTTTCGCAAAGCTGGTCGCAGGTGATGCTCCAAAAACAAACAGTAATGCTGTGGATTGACGGTCTTCGTGGCATTCGCTTCAGAACTGTTCCAGAGATTCGACAGGCAGTAGACCGCTCCATTTTCACAATCAACGGAACAGTCTCTGCTAGCGGTGTACTACGCCCTCCACATGGCTGGCAACGGGTTCTACACAACGCTGGTGACTACTTTGAAGGACAGTAACAGATGCAAACATGTAACTCTTTTTTATCGGTTGTGAATAAATAGTTGCCACTATTTAAGTTCCAACCCTCGTATCATTGTGACTTAACTACATTTTGGAAGTAATTATATGCTTTTCTACATAAATGTTTTCTAATTCGATTGAATATACTTGCCATCACTTTTATATTCAAACTAATTTACGTAGAGCTACAGTTTGCAGTTAGCACAATAACTCTAAGTGGTTTTTACCATCGGCGAAGTTCGATATTCTCTTAAATTTTTTCTGCGATCAGCATCATACAATTAACCAATCGCGGCGAACAGTACCCACCGTCTTTCTATGTTTGTTTTTCAGAAACGAAAATTGGTGAGAGAGCTGCATTTAATGATTTTATATAAAGTGGAATTATTTTACATCACCCATTTGTGAGTTTGGATACACCCTGCTCATAGCGCCCAACGGGTGTGTAAACACGCTTGTTCACACGCTTTTCGTGTAAAGCTCGGCAAGGCGAAGTGGTAATCTTGCCACGGTGGCAGTACCGTCGTGTTGACGCTGGAGAAACAGGAGAGGGAAGTAGGGTAGCAGTGGCGTCCACACCCGTACACTCACAGGAGGAATGTTGTCACGCGTAGCCCATCTATCACTAAGTTTAGACTCAACAAATTTGAGAAAGAAGAAAATGTATTTTCCGAATTCAATGCTCGCTGTAATGTTTACATGTTAGTCCTGAATCTATTTTGCTAACCCTATCAAATATCAGTTACCATGTTTCACTTGTCTAATGGATTTATATAAATATGCTATTCCGATGTAGTCAACTATGTGAAACGAAATTTTTAGCGCCTTGCAGTTTTCTCATGTTTTATATGAATAAAGGGAAGAGGTTGTTCAAAAAGATATATTTAAAAATCTTATCCACGCGAGACTGTTTTATTATGTCCACTAGAATCAGGCTCGGCCAAACTGTGCCCCCGGGGTACTAGCGCCCGCGAACGCCCGAGGCCAGCGCCCCGGGTGAATTCATGTGTTGTTTGTCGCCGAGCCGAGCCGCTTAGCTGACTGTGCGGTCCGCCCGCCGCGCCTCGCCATGCTGCTATACGCGCGCCTCGTACGGAAGACAGACCGCCGCGCCAGCAGCGGTCAAAGGCATGGATACGACACAAAGCCGTTAGTCAACAGACGTAAAGCTACAGTGGATCGAGATGAATGGTCAACAACAGCAGACAAAAAAAAAGGAGGAGCGGCGCGTCCGCACTATTTAAACCCCAGTGGGAAATTCATTTCTTTTGTTGGCTTGGTTGGGTTGTTTGAGGTAGGAGACCAAACAGCGAGGACATCGGTCTCATCGGATTAGGGAAGGACGGGGAAGGAAATCGGCCCTTTCAAAGGAACCATCCCGGCATCTGCCTGGAGCGATTTAGGGAAATCACGGAAAACCTAAATCAGGATGGCCGGACGCGGGATTGAACCGTCGTCCTCCCGAATGCGAGTCCAGTGTGCTAGCCACTGCGCCACCTCGCTCGGTCCTTTTGTACTGCTGTCGAAAATCATGCAAAATGTTCAGTATGTCATCGGAACCTTACGTATTTAAAAAAAGTACTCGGCTGCACGGCTCTTAAATCCCTGTCACAAAGATCAGTTCGAATATTTGTAGCAAGAGGATCGCCAGTCAAAGCTTGAAGAATTGAAAGAAAATTTAAAGCAGCATTACGGTGAAGTAAGCGTTTCCTATCGTATGACTCTTTATTATTTATAAAGATGATAAATAAAACTGTTTCTTAGTATCTGATATGTCACTTAACAATGTGCCAGTTGTCGAATATCAGATTGTCAGCAACAAGGAACATTTCGGTTAATTTTTATATTTAGGTTGCATTCAATCGTGTCGCAGAGACATAAGAAAAAGTTTCAGGAGCGTTATTTTTTTCCACTTTCTGAAAAGCCGTCACAAACACTCTCGGACAGCAAAGAGTCGTTAAGAGTCATTTTTTGTTTTTCGGTATCAGTGTTTTGATGGATGGGAAAACATATGTTGTAGTCTGATCTATATTTTCAATTAATTAAGACACAAATATTCCGATAGATAAAAATTTATTTTGCGACCACGTTTCGCTGTCCTTGCTAGCATCTATGACCGCTTTTCAGAGGAACTGGGACGGGGGGGGGGGGAGCACTCAAAACCAATATTTTTTTGTTAGTTTTTTATTTGGGTTTCAATGAATGAAACAATTAATTGGTGAGACGATAAAAGTGTTCTAAAAACAGGACTGTACAAAATTAACTGTAAGGTTTTTTTTTGCCGTGGTAGGAGCAGGAAACCGGTGGGCAAAGTTTGCGCGCAAGTTACAAATGCTCGCTCAGAATTAAGAAAGCAGGGAAACCCTTTGCGGCTGGGAATCTCCTCAAGGATTGCCTGGTCGACTCGGCGGCTTGTATTTCTCCAGCATGGCCGGCCGAAGTGGCCGTGCGGTTAAAGGCGCTGCAGTCTGGAACCGCAAGACCGCTACGGTCGCAGGTTCGAATCCTGCCTCGGACATGGATGTTTGTGGTGTCCTTAGGTTAGTTAGTTTTAACTAGTTCTAAGTTCTAGGAGACTAATGACCTCAGCAGTTGAGTCCCATAGTGCTCAGAGCCATTTGAACCATTTCTCCAGCATACCTCACGGAAAAATTTGAAAAAATAAGTCTTTCACCTCAAACTGTTGCTCTCCGAGTCGAACATACCGCCTTAGATATGGAGCAGCAATTAATGGAGAGAGCGGCAAACTTCGTTTCATTTTATATCGGTCTTCTCAGCTCGTCATATTAATTCGGGGGGTCGACGACAATATGCGTGTCACCGAAGAATTTCTAGACCTTATACCATTAAAATACACAACCACGAGTTTCGATATTTTTCTAGTCGTGGAAAACGTGTTCGAGTCAATGGGTTTAAAATGGAAATGCCTGACCAGTGAATTTTTTAACAATGGATGGAGCTCCCTGCGCTACGAGGAATACGCACTGGGTTCCTGGTTTATGTCAGGTCAAAAATAGCTGAAGTCGGCTGTTCCTTATTCACGGCAGTGCATTGTCTGATAGACCAGGAGACACTTTGTGCGAAGATTGACAACATACAAAATATTATCGACACAGTTGTTCGAATGGTTAATTATCTTCGCTCGCATGAACTCACACATCGCCAATTTAAAGAATTCCTGGCTGATATCTGGATATCCCAAACCACGTCGAAGTAAGATGGCTGAGCAGAGGGAAGGTGCTTCATCGGTTTTCTCCTTGAGGGGCGAAATCAATACCTTTTTGGAAATGAAAGGACGCCCAGAAGAATTGGTTCAAATGGCTCTGAGCACTATGGGACTGAACTGCTGAGGTCATCAGTCCTCTAGAACTTAGAACTACTTAAACCTAACTAACCTAAGGACATCACACACATCCACGCCCGAGGCAGGATTCGAACCTGCGGCCGTAGCGGTCGCGCGGTTCTAGACTGTAGCGCCTAGAACCGCTCGGCCACTCCTGCGGGCCCAGAAGAATTACTTCGTGATCCTGAGTGGGTGGCTAATTTGACTTTTTGGGGTGTCCTAACTGATCGTTTAAATACTTCCGACATTTCACTCGAAGGCGAAAATCACTCTGTTGTTGATAAGCATTTGAGAAAAAACCTATATTGTGAGAAAAACAATTGCGCAAGGAGAAGTGGACACTTCCCTTCGTTAGCGTTAAAGAAGATGTTGATTTTTCAGATTATGTTCAAATCATTTTCGAACTACAAGAAAAGTTTGAAAAGATAAGTTTAGAGATAAGTGAGCTACAACCGGCCTCAGATATACTTGTTCGCCCGTTTTCCCTTCGGGCAGACGACGTCTCACAAGAGCTTCAATTAGAGCTGATTGACCTGCAGTGCGATATCCGCCTTTCTTCTTTGGATGACTTTTACAGCTATTTTCGACGAGGGAAGTACCCTCTTTTCCACAAGCACGTGGCCAAAGTTCTCTCAATCTTTGGTACCATGTATATCTGTGAGCGCTTTTTCTCCCTTTGAAAGCTTGCTAAAACTAAGAACCGTTCACTACTTAGCGATAAAAATTTAACTAATTCTTTTAGGTTAGCAGTCTCCCGGAATATTGTACCAAACCTAGACAAAATCATTTCCTCGAAAAAGAAAAACGTGTAAAATGTTAATTGCCTTCTTTAACAATGTTGACTGTAAGGATTAAAGGTCTTTAGAACCTTAAGTCTATCTTATTAATAAATTTTCAAACTTGATCAATTAAAATTATTGCGTACAAAACAGCAAACTAAAGATCTGATGTCTAAACTCTGAAAAGGGGTACAAAAAGCTGTAGCATGAAGTACAACAAAAAATATTTACTTGTAGCTAAAATGGCTCAAATGGCTCTGAGCACTATGGGACTCAACTGCTGAGGTTATTAGTCCCCTAGAACTTAGAACTAGTTAAACCTAACTAACCTAAGGACAGCACACACATCCATGCCCGAGGGAGGATTCGAACCTGCGCCCGTAGCGGTCTCGCGGTTCCAGACTGCAGCGCCAGAAACGCGCGGCCACTTCGGCCGGCTTACTTGTAGCTACTAGCAATAGGAATGAGGCTCTACATCCCTTGCGTAAAATTATTTATAAAATAGAATATTTATGACACCAGTGCATTTAAGAAATTGATATATCTTTCAGATGTCTACTGTACATATGACGGGTGTGCACGTGCAATACTAATAGAATCAACCAGTGAGTCAGAAGACGGCTGAGTTGTTCTTCGATTCTTGTTTTGAATAGTGTTTTCTAAAGCTCTGCGTAGTAATTCTGCCACATGAACCCTAATTGTTTCCTAAACAGTAAATTGTTGGCTTGATTTACCGCCCATCGACCACTTTTAAACAGCTGCGCTTCCTGTGTTATTTTGTTTACGTTGGATCTGACCGCGGGCAGTCCAGCGCTGTGCGGTCTCACTCGCTCCGTAGCGACTCTATGTGATCAAAAGTATCCGGTCAACCCCAAAAAAACACACGTTTCTAGAATTAAGTGCATTGTGCTGCCAACTACTGCCAAGTACTCCATATCAGCGACCTCAGTAGTCATTACATATCGTGAGACAGCAGAATGGGGCGCTCCGCGGAACTCACGGACTTCGAACGTGGTCAGGTGACTGGGCGTCACTTGTGTCATACGTCTGTACGCGAGATTTCCACACTCCTAAACATCCCTAAGTCCACTGTTTCCGATGTGATAGTGAACTGGAAACATGAAGGGACACGTACAGCATAAAAGCGTACTGGCCGACCTCGTCTGTTGACTGACAGAGACCGCCTACAGTGGAACAGGGTCGCAATGTGTAATAGGCAGGCATCTATCCACATCATCGTACAGGAGTTCCAAACTGCATCAGGATTCACTGCACGTACTATGACAGTTAGGCAGGAGGTGAGAAAACTTGGATTTCATGGTCGAGCGGCTGCTCAAAAGCCACACATCACAGCGGTAAATGCCAAACGACGCCTCGCTTGGTGTAAGGAGCGTAAACATTGGACGATTGGACAGTGGAGAAACGTTGTGTGGAGTGACGAATCACGGAACACAATGTGGCGATCCGATGGTAGGGTGTGGGTATGGCGAATGCCCGATGAAAGTCATCTTCCAGCGTGTGTAGTGCCAACAGTAGAATTCGGTGGTGGTGATGTTACGGTATGGTCGTATTTTTCATGGAGGAGGCTTGCATCCCAGAGGAGGCTTTCACCCCTTGTTGTTTTGCGTGGCACTAACACAGGCCTACATTGATGTATTAAGCACCTTCTTGCTCCCCACTGTTGAAGGGCACTTCGGGGATGTCTATTGCATCTTTCTGAATGGAATGGCCTGCACAGAGTCCTGACCTGAGTCCTATAGAACACCCTCGGGATGTTTTGGAACGCCGACTTAGTGCCAGGCCTACCGACCGACGTCGATACCTCTCCTCAGTGCAGCTCTCCGTGAAGAATGAGTTGCCATTCCCCAATAAACCTTCCAGCACCTGATTTAACGTATGCCTCTGAGAGTGGAAGCTGTCATCAAGGCTAAGGGTAGGCCAACACCATATTGAATTCCAGCATTACCGATGGAGGGCGGCACGAACTTGTAAGTCATTTTCAGTCAGATGTCCGGATACTATTGATCACAAAGTGTACATCCAATTCCCACAGATATTTAACAATTGCAAGCTTTACTAGGTTCGCTATTTCTGTATAAAGGAAGGATTGCGCAGCAGATTACGACTAAGAAGTAAAATTCGGAGGCGGTGGTTTTATGATGTGGTCGTGTTTTCCATGGAGGGGGCTTGCACCCCTTGCTGTTTTGCGTGGCAGTATCAAAGCACAGACCTACTCTGATGTTTTAAGCACCTTCTTGCTTCCAGCTGTTGAATAGTAATTCGGGAATGGCGATTGCATCTTTCAACACGGTCGAGCACCTCTTTGTAATGCACGACAATAACATCCCTGTAATGGAACGGGCCTGCGCAGAGTCCTGACCTGAGTCCTATGGAACACCTTTGGGATGTTTTGGAACGCCGACTTCATGCCAGGCCTCACCGAGCGACATCGATACCTCTCCTCAGTGCAGCACTCCTTGAAGAATGGGCTGCCATTCTCCAAGAAACCTTGGAAGTATGCCTGCGAGAGTGGAAGCTGTCATCAAGGCTAAGGGTGGGCCAACACCATATTGAATTCCAGCATTACCGTTGGAGGGCGCCACGAACGTGTAAGTCATTTGCAGCCAGGTGTCCGGATACTTTTGATCACATAGTGTAGCTCTCTCGCTTCTATGCTCACAGGAGCGACACACGGTCGCGTACGGGGCTCTGAACTACGTTGCCTTTCAATGGCTAGAAATACTCCATTACATTACGAGTAGTCGATGAGAAAGAGTTTCGCATGATGCTACAGAGTCTTAAAATTAACGCTACTGCCTAGAGTGGAAGTGTCACGCAGAGGTACATTCCTGACATTCTGAAGCTTGTGGTTTCAAATCCCCCTCAGGAGCTCTGAAATCTTAATCAAAATGACTTTGAGCATTGCTTTTATTCAGTTATTTGTCTTTATTTACAATCCTTGCCCTGCAATTTCAATCACCGTATTAACTTTTCGGATGTTTTGTTACCAGTAAACGTTTGTGGACGACAGCATTTGACGGTAAGAGAAAATGGATGTAATAATTCACAAATTAGCCTGATATTGTAATGGGATCTTCAGTGCTTGATGTTGAATGATCTGCCTTCGAAACGTACGTTGATCATTATTTTAAGGAGGCCATTAAAATTGCTACACCACGAAGATGACGTGCTACAGATGCGAAATTTAACCGACAGGAAGAAGATGCTGTGATATGCAAATGATTAGCTTTTCAGAACATTCACACAAGGTTGGCGCCGGTGGCGACACCTACAACGTGCTGACATGGGGAAAGTTTCCAACCGATATCTCGTACACAAACAGCAGTTGACCGGCGTTGCCTGGTGAAACGTTGTTGTGATGCCTCGTGTAAGGAGGAGAAATGCGTACCATCACGTTTCCGACTTTGATAAAGGTCGGATTGTAGCCTATCGCGATTGACGTTTATTGTATCGCGACACTGCTGCTCGCGTTGGTCGAGATCCAATGACTGTTAGCAGAATATGGAATCGGTGGGTTCCCAACGGCCTCGTATCACTAGCAGTCGAGATGACAGGCATCTCATCCGCATGGCTGTAACGGATCGTGCAGCCACGTCTCGATTCCTGAGTCAATAGAAGGGGACGTTTGCAAGACAACAACCATCTGCACGAACAGTTCGACGTCGTTTGCAAGCAGCATGGACTATCAGCTCAGAGACCACGGCTGCGGTTACCCTTGACGCTGCATCACAGACAGGATCGCCTGCGATTGTGTATTCAGCGACGAATCTGGGTGCACGAATGGCAAAACGTCATTTTTTCGGATGAATCCAGGTTCTGTTTACAGTATCATGTTGGTCGCATCCGTGTTTGGCGACATCGCGTTGAACGCACATTGGAAGTGGAAGCTTGTATTCGTCATCGCCATACCTGCGTATTACCCGGCGTGATGGTATGGGGTGCCATTGGTTACACGTCTTGGTCACCTGTTGTTCGCATTGACGGCACTTTGAACAGTGGACGTTACGTTTCAGATGTGTTACGACGCGTGGCTCTACCCTTCACTCGATCCCTGCGAAATCCTACATTTTAGCAGGATAATGCACTACCGCATGTTGCAGGTCCTGTGCGGTCCTTTCTGGATACAGAAAATGTTCGACTGCTACCCTGTCCAGCACATTCTCCAGATCTCTCACCAAGTGGAAACGTCTGGTCACTAGTGGCCGACCAACTGGCTCATCACAATACGTCAGTCACTACTCTTGATGAACTGTGGTATCGTGTTGAAGCTGTATGGGCAGCTGTACCTGTACACGCCATCCAAGCTCTGTCTGACTCAATGCCCAGGCGTATCAAGGCCGTTATTACGGCCAGAGGTGGTTGTTTTGGGTACTGATTTTCCAGGATCTATGCACCCAAACTGCGTGAAAAAATAATCACATGTCAGTTCTAGTATAACATATTTGTCCAATGAATACCCGTTTTTCATCTGCATTTCTTCTTGGTGCAGCAATTTTAATGGCCAGTAGTATAGAATATAAAATATTAATTCTCTTGTTATTTCGTTGGTGGACTCGTTGTCTTCGGTGGGATATAATGCTTGTCTCTGTTCCTATTTATATACAAAAAAGTGACATTAACTGGTAAAAGGATCGTGTTATTAAGGTGGTTTACAATCACAGTTAAGGTGGTTTACAATCAATGAAATAAAGTTTCTGAACTTCGAAGCCACTATTTCACTAATATTTGCGCACCCTGAACTATTAACAAAAGTTACTTCTGCCTTCAGCAGTATAACAAAAACCTATTTTGACAATTTGCAATAGCTCTTCCAATAAGACTGTACTTCACACCTTATTCCTGCCAAGTATGTCGATTTACAGCTATTCTCCCGCCAGGATTGTGCACAATGAGGGAGTACATAATAAAATCAAAGAGTTTGCAACTTTGTAGACAAATATGAGTGGCACATCTTTGAAATAATTAATAATAAAATCGAATTTAAATTAATTTAAATAAAATGCCGGAACATTAATTCAAATAAGTATAATATAAATACTTAAACATGAAACAACTAGTTGTGTATGAATGTGTCTACAAGCGAGGTTGTTTATATCGAACTGGCTGTATCGATATCCACAGCCGGCCGCTGGTGGCCGAGCGGTTCTGGCGCTACAGTCTGGAACCGCGCGACCGCTACGGTCGCAGGTTCGAATCCTGCCTCGGGCATGGATGTGTGTGTTGTCCTTAGGTTAGTTAGGTTTAAGTAGTTCTAAGTTCTAGGGGACTTATGACCTCAGCAGTTGAGTCCCATAGTGCTCAGAGCCATTTGAGCCATTTGATATCCACTCGTATCATCCATATCTGATTGTGTTGTTTACTTGACTGCGTAATACAACGAAATATAACATGGCTGCTGTCAATTTGTTTCGTTATGTTAAGTCGGAAAATATTTCAGCATTTGTATATCTTGTATCGTCAAAGAAAGATTAAACAAGACTTCGTGGTCAGAACAACACTTTTTTATCTTCACTCCACAAAAAAAAAATTTCTTCATTCAAATTTCAACAGTTTAAAAGGGAAGCAGAAATCTCGTAACTGTCGCTTTGTACGCATTCTGCTACACATCTGCTAACAGTCTGGTTCCTAAAGTATGTTGTTGTTGACCAGCCGGGATCGTATTTCACTTTTTACAGGACTAGAGGAAGGTGGTTCATTCTCCTGTCTGTTGTGAATTGCAGCATTACCGAAAACGACAATACTTCTTGTAGGTAAGCATGGTTGAATGTAGGTCGCTCAGTATTTTTCAACATTTTTACTTTCCATTTCTGAATGATAGTCGGACGTTTCGGGTTTTTAGTCATATATAATAAATGCACCCAGAATGATACGCATGTCACCGTCTGCGTGCACATTAATCTAACGCCGACACATTTGTTAGACAATACTCATCGCACACTGTGACTTTTCCAACATTTATTTACGGTCTAATGTATTTGTGAAACTACCATGATGAGCTTAAACATTATGAACACCCGTTTAACAGCTTGTTCGTCCGTCTTTGGTACGAAATACATCACTGAATCTGCTTATCAGGGATACCAAAATGTGTTGGTAGGTTTGTGAAGGTATGTGGCATTAGTTGACTACGCACAGGTCATGTAATTCGCGAAAATAACGGGCCTCTGATTTGCGTACGTGGTGATAACGCCCGTTAACGATCCAGAGCCGGCAGTTGTGGCCGAGCGGTTCTGGGCGCTCCAGTCCGGAACCGCGCTGCTGCTACGGTCGCAGGTTCGAATCCTGCCTCGGGCATGGATGTGTGTGATGTCCTTAGGTTAGTCAGGTTTAAGGAGTTCTAAGTGTGGGGGGCTGATGACCTCATATGTTACGTCCCATAGTGCTTAGAGCCATTTGAGCCATTTGAACCATTTGAGCGAACCAGATAGGTTCCGTAGGATTTACATCAGGCGTATTTTGTCGCCGAGATATCAGTGTGAGTTTACTATAATGCTCCTCAAACCACGGTAGCACTGTTCAGATTCCGAGACACGGACATTTATACTGCTGAAAGATGAAAGCGCTGTCGGGGAAGACATCAAGCATGAAGGGATCCAGGCGGTTCGCAGCTGTTAGTATGTCTTCGATTACTACCACTGGTCCCAAGCAAGAGCAGGAGAATGTCTCCGTTAACATAATACTGCTCCCGCCAGACTGCGTCCGTTGCGCGCTTCACGTTTCGAGCTGCCGTTCACCTCGATGACGCCGTTTGCGGGGAGACTATTGACCTGGTGTAGCAAAAATATGATTGTCGAAGAGCCCACACATTACCATTAATAGACGGTCGAATCCCGATGGTCCCGTGCCAACTTGCAATCGTATCTGACGACATCGTTGGCTCAACATGTGAACACGTAGGGATGGTCTGCTGCGGAGCTCCATGTTCAACAATGTGCACTACTGGCCATTAAAATTGCTACACCACGAAGATGACGTGCTACAGACGCGAAATTTAACCGACAGGAAGAAGATGCTCTGATATGCAAATGATTAGCTTTTCAGAGCATTCACACAAGGTTGGCGCCGGTGGCGACACCTACAACGTGCTGACATGAGGAAAGTTTCCAACCAATTTCTCAGACACAGTTGACAGGCGTTGCCTGGTGAAACGTTGTTGTGATGCCTCGTGTAAGGAGGAGAAATGCGTACCATCACGTTTCCGTCTTTGATAAAGGTCGGATTGTAGCCTATCGCGATTGCGGTTTATCGTATCGCGACATTGCTGCTCGCGTTGGTCGAGATCCAATGACTGTTAGCAGAATATGGAATCGGTGGGTTCCCAACGGCCTCGTATCACTAGCAGTCGAGATGACAGGCATCTCATCCGCATGGCTGTAACGGATCGTGCAGCCACGTCTCGATTCCTGAGTCAATAGAAGGGGACGTTTGCAAGACAACAACCATCTGCACGAACAGTTCGACGTCGTTTGCAAGCAGCATGGACTATCAGCTCAGAGACCACGGCTGCGGTTACCCTTGACGCTGCATCACAGACAGGATCGCCTGCGATTGTGTATTCAGCGACGAATCTGGGTGCACGAATGGCAAAACGTCATTTTTTCGGATGAATCCAGGTTCTGTTTACAGTATCATGTTGGTCGCATCCGTGTTTGGCGACATCGCGTTGAACGCACATTGGAAGTGGAAGCTTGTATTCGTCATCGCCATACCTGCGTATTACCCGGCGTGATGGTATGGGGTGCCATTGGTTACACGTCTTGGTCACCTGTTGTTCGCATTGACGGCACTTTGAACAGTGGACGTTACGTTTCAGATGTGTTACGACGCGTGGCTCTACCCTTCACTCGATCCCTGCGAAATCCTACATTTTAGCAGGATAATGCACTACCGCATGTTGCAGGTCCTGTGCGGTCCTTTCTGGATACAGAAAATGTTCGACTGCTACCCTGTCCAGCACATTCTCCAGATCTCTCACCAAGTGGAAACGTCTGGTCACTAGTGGCCGACCAACTGGCTCATCACAATACGTCAGTCACTACTCTTGATGAACTGTGGTATCGTGTTGAAGCTGTATGGGCAGCTGTACCTGTACACACCATCGAAGCTCTGTTTGACTCAATGCCCAGGCGTATCAAGGCCGTTATTACGGCCAGATGTGGTTAATCTGGGTACTGATTTCTCAGGATCTATGCACTCAACTTGCGTGAAAATGTAATCACAAGTCAGTTCTAGTATAATATATTTGTCTGAATACCCGTTTAACATCTGCATTTCGTCTTGGTGTAGCAATTTTAATGGCCAGTAGTGTACAATGCGGGTGTGCTCCGAAACACTTGTGCGTGCACCAGCACTGTGGTCTTTCGGCAGGGATGCCACAGATCACTATCCATCCTATTTTACAGAGCAGAAAAGCCACCGAACCCCAAGTTCCGTGAAGAGTGGTGGACGTCCAACCATTTAGGGCTTAGTGGTAGTTTCACTGTCCTACTTCTATCCGTAGCACGTGAACATCCGACGAGCTCCGCTGTTTTCGAGATACTCGTTCACAGGCTCTGCATAATAATAATATTCCCTTTGCCTAAGTCGCTTATCACAGTGGATTTCCCCGTTTGCGGCCCATATCTTTGCTAGGGTGATTCTCCCCCCGTGTCTGCTCCGCTTAGATACGAGGTCTGTTCAAAACATTTCGGAACATTAGTAATTTCGCGCCAATGGTGTGTTGGAGCGAAATGCGGGTGGCATCCCTGCACACGCCTGTGTTTAATGTGTAAAAGCTAGAAGTTTCATTGTTGTATGTCCGTTGGATATTGTTCGGTGCCGTATTGAGTAGAACGTTGTGTCATATAATTTGCGAATTTCGAGATGGCAGAGATAGAGGAGCAACGCGTCTGCATTAAATTTTGCGTGAAACTCAAGAAAAACTTACGAAGACGTACCAAATGACGCAGCACTCGTACTCGGTGTTACAAACGGTTCACACAGTTTGAAAATGGCCAGACGGATGTTAAAGATTACCCTCGTTCAGGACGTCCTTCGACGACTACCGACGATGCTCGTGTCAGGAACGACAACGAAATTGTGTGTTCCAGTCGAAGACTGAATGTCCGAATGGTTGCAGAAGAATGTAACATTTCAATTGGAGCACGTCATGTAATCCTGACACACCATCTTCGAATGCATCGTGTTGCCGCCAATTTCGTCCCGCGGCTCATGAATCAAGTCCTTTGCTTCGCTATCTGTGAAGAGCTTTTGGATCGCGAAATTGAGAACGAGACGTTCCTTAAGACAATCATAACTGGTAACGAGACGTGTATCTACGGTTATGTGTACACCAAGTTTCAATCTTCACAGCCGGCCGAAGTGGCCGTGCGGTTAAAGGCGCTGCAGTCTGGAACCGCAAGACCGCTACGGTCGCAGGTTCGAATCCTGCCTCGGGCATGGATGTTTGTGATGTCCTTAGGTTAGTTAGGTTTAACTAGTTCTAAGTTCTAGGGGACTAATGACCTCAGCAGTTGAGTCCCATAGTGCTCAGAGCCATTTGCACCAATCAATCTTCACAATGGGTCGTGAAAGGTTCTCCAATACCAAAAAAAGGTCGTCAGGTCAGTCAAATGTCAAAGGCATGCTGATAGTTTTCTTTGACTTGGAAAGATTAGTTCCTCACGAATTTGTGCCACAGGGGCAAACTGTTAATCGATGATACTATCGGGACGTGTTGCGATGGCTGCGAGAAAATGTGAGAGCGGCCTGAAATGCGGCGAGGTAATTCATGGCTCTTGCATCAAGATAACACACCCGCACAATCATCATTGTTGGTGCTCGACTATTGCACAAAAAAGGAAATCACTGTGGTGCCTCCTCCGTACTTTTCAGACATGGTTCCGGCGGACTTTTTTTTATTTCCAAAGTCCAAAATTTTCTTCGAAAGGACGAAGATTCGCAACGATAGAAGAAATAAAAGAAAATTCGCAGACGGTACTTCGCGCGATCAAGCAAGAGGGGTACCAAGACTGCTTCCGGAAGTGGACACGGTGTTGAGAGCGGTGTATCATTTGAAGAGGAGAGTATTTCGAAGAAGACCACGCACAATAAGTAAAAGACGAGCGTAGAAAAGTTCTGTGCACATAGTTCCGGAATCTTTTGAACAGACCTCGTAGTTCTGTCACCACGTCACGTGCCGCAATGCCACCAGGAGGCCTCCAACGTCGCGATGGACAGTGGTTCAAAATGGTTCAAATGGCTCTGAGCACTATGGGACTTAACTTCTGAGGTCATCAGTCCCATAGACTTAGAACTACTTAAACCTAACTAACCTAAGGACATCGCACACATCCATGCACGAGGCAGGATTCGAACCTGCGATCGTAGCGGTCGCGCTGTTCTAGACTGTAGCGCCTAGCACCGCCCGGCCACCTCGACCGGCTGGACAGTGGTCATAATGTTTTGTCTTATAAGTGTATGTTTCATCTAAGTAAACCACTGGCTGCTTTGAGTCGCTTTAGTCTTCCGTAAAAATCTAATTTGATTGGCCTTTTGGGTCAACGGATGCCTCCGTTTCCATCCCTCTGCTTTGACTCGTGGCGCAATAGTTTTGTGGTGTCTGACGTCACTACGGCACGGAGTTTTTCAGTTGGTCGTGTTCGTAGATGTCATATTATTGTATTTGATAGTGCCCTCTGATGGCGGATGTGGACTTGCTGAGTTTAACGTGTACTATTGATTTCATTTGAGATTTTGTTGTCATCGTGCTGACGTGGTTTTGAGTTTAGGTAGTTAGTGTGAATACATGGGTTGTGGAAGTGTTTTCAGTGAGTTATTAAGGCTTTTTTTGTTTATGTGTTTGGCGTTTTTGTTAGTTCTGATTAGTTTGATGTTTGTTGTGCGGAAAGAAGTCTAATTTTTTTGATCGCTTTTTTTGTTAAGGACGGATATGACAGTGAAGTTCACGAGTGTATCACTACGTTTTGGGATGGGGGATGATATGACGTCTGTCGTACAGTTTCTGCAGATTTCTGATCTCATTGCTGAATCTGTCATGTATCACGTTTGTGGCAACAACATGAGATTGAAAGTTCCGGCGGCTCGGACCGTGGACATGTATGTGTGGCGTTTTCGTCGTGCGTGCGCTCGCGCGCGCGCCTGTGTGTGTGAGTGTGTGTGTGTGAGTGGATGTTTGTGTGAGTGCACTCGCGTGCGCGCGCGCGCGCGCGCACGTGTGTATGGTAGCCAACCTAGGTGCTATTGCCGGAGGCTTTTGTTGGTAAGTAATTTTTGTTTTGGTTTTATTCTATAGAAATTGAGATGGTTTGTGAGTCGTATATTTACGGTGGGTCGGGTGTGTTTTAATTGAGATAGTGAATATGGGGCATCCGGGTTTTTAAGTTTTTGGTTTTGGTTCCACTTTTCGGAGCTGTAGCTGTTGGTTTTTTGGCATCGATAGCTGCGGTTGAGCTATAGGTCAAGGAAAATGTCCGATTCCTCTTTTTAGGGTTGTAGGTGTTAGTTTCTTTTGTATTGGTATCTGCGGTTGAGCTATATAGGTCAAGAGAAATGCTCGAGTCCTGTGGTTTTGTTGGTGTAGCGTAATTTTGTAATTTATATATTTTTGGATATTATGTGTTTTGGGATGGTGCGGTGTTTTTTATTGTTTTATATTTAACTTGTCCCCGTGCTAAGCCTCCAGTTTTCCGCGGTTCATTTGGTTTTTGGAGTGAGACATTATTGTGTCATTTTAATTTTTGTTCGCGTGTGTTAAAGTGCATGTAATGACGTGGTTGTCATCATTTCGTATACGTTGGAAATAGCCATTTGTGCCATATTGATGACGTCATGGGTCAAAGCAGACGGATGAATCGGAGGTTTCTGTAGTGCCGTCATTGTGTACCATCTTGTGTTTTCTTTCATCTTTTTCTGATTATTTTGTGTAGTTGTTATGGTACGTATTTGTGTTTGGTTCTGTTGTGTTGTTGTCTGTGGTTTGGTTCTTTTGCTTTTATTTTACTTTTAATTTTGTTGTTTAGCTTTGTGACTATGTTACTATTGTAAACATTGTTTTGTGCTATCTGCATATTATGTCCAGTTCCTTTTGGTATTTTTCTTTGGTGAGTGAGACTGTGTTGAATCTATGGAGCATGTGTCGAAGCGCTGCTGGCTTTTGTGAATGTGGGTGGTTTGAGGATTGGGAATGATGATGTCCGTTGCTATGGGTTTACGGCAAATTTCAAACATATGCTTATTGTTTTGTTTTTTGATTTTCTTATACCGAAAGCTAATTTGGTTGTTCTGTTCTCTTTCAGTTGTGAATTTTATATTTTTATGTACCTTGTTGATATGAGTACGTAGTTTTTCAATTTTTGTTTGCGGTTCGTCTATTAATAACCAAATTCACTTTCTGGATATAACAATCAAAAAACAATAAGCATATGTTTGAAATTTACCATAAATCCGCATCAATGGACATTATCATTCCTCAGTTCTGAAACCACCCACAATCACAAAATCAAGCAGCATTTTGACACATGCTCCATAGACTCAAGACAGTCCCACTCAACAACCAACTACAGTGTAACACTTCTGAAGGCAGGTACATAGAACAAACAGGTAGAACATTTTATATCAGATACAAATAACACATGAAAGCCTGAAAGTATGAGACAAATAGCTCCATATTTGCAGCACACCTAAGAGAACATAACCGCAAACCAATCACTAGAGAAGAAGACATGAAAATAATTAGAATCAACAATAAAAAACACCTCAACCCCGCAAGAAAATTACTACATATAGGAAACGAAAGCAGAAAGGAAAACCCTGTTGAATGATCAAATCCACATGCCAAACAGTTCATTGTTTACACTAATAGAAAAATAATTGAATAACGCTCCCAAAGAGGAGTAATATAATAATAATAATAATACCCCCATATTTAATAATAATGTCACCCAACACCTTTTCACTCACTTATCCATGAACCTATACACAGAAC
This sequence comes from Schistocerca nitens, assembly GCF_023898315.1. Taxonomy (NCBI): domain Eukaryota; kingdom Metazoa; phylum Arthropoda; class Insecta; order Orthoptera; family Acrididae; genus Schistocerca; species Schistocerca nitens. The sequence goes on from NC_064617.1 coordinate 146,427,687, forward strand.
GTTGAAAGCAAAAGTCAAATAAGCTGCCACCAAAGCTTTCAGCCACTCTCTAACAACTATTACATTTATATCCAAAACTCTACAACTCAAACCCCCCACGCATGCACATAGTTTAAAAGAAAAAAAAAGACATATACACACCTCAGCTCACCCCCTCTCTCTCGCATACATACACACGCTAACACACAAACACACGCTGATATAAACATCATGAATAGAAGTTGGTTTTGAACATAGGCATCGTTATACTGGCAACATGTAGGTAAACAAACCAAAAAGGAGGAAACACATAATAAAGTTACAATATTTACGTTGTTAAAAGCACAGTGTTCGAACAAATAGCTATATCTAGTGGCAAAAGAGTAACAGAACACCACAAAAAAGAAGAAGAAAACCTGGTGAAGAGTGTGAAAAAGTTCGGAATACAAAATTATGCTTATATTTCGGAAAAAAGTGGTAGTGCGACCTCCAGACCAGATTTGAGGAAACGCAGATCACGGCAAACTGTAAGTAATCACTTATTTATATAAAAAACGCTACGAGAACTGTTTGATAATCTAAAAATAACAAACCTGTATCGTTGTAGAGCGAGAAAAACGAGAAACCCGTCTGGGAAAAATAAATTAAGCTGCAGCAAGAAAAGGCGGTTTTATTTACAGAACAAGTATTTCTGTGCTTGCTGCTGAGGGTGGCCACGCAAACAAACTTGTTACTTATGTGGACTTCTAAGTAAAGGTAACAGACAAAGACGTTAATGTTTTCCTCCGAAAAAATAGTACCGTACATGATTTAAACTCTTATAACATTTTATTTGTTTATGAGGTGCGGTAATTGTTTACCAAGTAGGTTGCAAATGAGCATTTTAGTCCCCTTTCACACATTAGAATAACAGTTAAAAACGTTACCATATTTTATACAGTTTGAAAACAAGACGGCAACATTCAAGTGAAACAATCAAGACAATTCATCAAGATTCAAATGGCGAACAAATTAAATGTATGGTAATTAAGTGACTGTAATTGTTATCACGGAAATGAATTACAACGGTAAGATGTGTCTTGGAGATTGCATAATCAGACACCATTAGGTAGCGAGACCATTGAAAGCTCGAGAGTTGGACAGAATCGTGTTTTCTATCTTTTACTTATTTATTTGTTGGTTACCGTTGTTATCCATAACCCGTATCAAAGAAGATATGTCAGTCCGTGATTCGCAATTATTTTTTTTTATTAAACTCCATAGTGATAGCACCAACAAAAGTAAGAAGATCGCAGGCAGATCAAAGGATTGAACAGCGTCCTAGATTTCCCGAACTGTGACGTAAATTGTCGAACAGTTAGAGTCGTGTTCAGACATAGTCCTAGCTTAGACCCAGTTGTAGAAGCCTCTGATTTACGGGAGATTTTACCTATGCCATAGTTATTCGTTCAAATTAACATTAAAAACATGTTATATGTGTTTCTACGGTTCACAGATATGTTTCACGTACGGCGCAAGTTCTAGGTTGTGTGGAAATCAATACAAGGGAAGCAGGCTGCATGCGGCCCGTTCCTCGAACTCAAGAAAATCTTTGCGCCATTTAACAACCCACTCTCGTGTGTCTGCTCCTAGACCTGCGCACAAAAAATCAGATTGAAACCTCACAACTTACGTTGCGTTACCGTTACAGAAACTCAGTCGGTGTGTGTTCTTGCAGTCTCCCGTATTAGATAACCGTATATCTTTTCGTTAGTCCTTAAGTCCCTGGAAAGAGGTTGCAGTATGTTGTTCACATTATCAGATGAGACAAGACGTTATGACCGATTGATTAATAGTGTGCTGATACGCCTTTGGATCAGAATGCACCAGCGACTTTCCGTCGCATCAATTCGACAAGTGTTTGACAGATTTCAGGAGTTGTGTGGCACCAGATGCCTACACATAGGATACACAATAACCGTAAATTACGCTACAGGCTGGTGATTTCTGGGCGCGAAACTGGCACCCGATCGCCACACACACGTGCTCCATCCGGTTCGGATCAGGTAACTTTAGCGCACCAAACCACTGTGGCCCGATAATGAAACGGACAGTTATGCTGTTGGAAGATGCCATCGCCGTCGGGGAACACATCAAGCGTGAATGGATGCAGATGGTCCGCCATAATGTTCGCGTAGTCCACATGCGTCATGAGGTCTTCTATTACTAACACAGGTCCCATGGAAGCCCAGGTGAATGTCCACTTAACATAATACTGCCTCCATCAGTCTGGGTTCGTGACGCGGTGCCTGTTTTGCACCGTTCGTCTGGATGACGTCTCAGAAGGCAATGACCTGGTGTAACAAGAAACGTGATTCATCCGAACAGGCAATACGTTTCCCTTGATCTACGACCCAATCGCTGTGACACTGTGTCCACTGCAACTGTAATTAAGGATGAGGTTGGGCCAACATGGGAACATGAACTTTGTAAATCATTTTCGAAATGATTCTCCTTTTCAATCAAGATAGAAGCATACAAAACGCACATAACAGAGAAACTCGAACGTCATCTAGTGCCTAGGAATCAAGACACAGTGACAAATCTTTCAAAAACGATGAATTCTTCAAGTGCTACAGCTACTCCACATCTACGTCGCCTGCAGACCACACAGACATTCCGAGAGCCGTAAAAATGCATTCGACACCGTGGAAAATCATTGTAACTGGCGTGACGTAATATTACATCCGCCGCACATTTCCATTTGCAGCCAGCGCTAGTCGGACGAGTCGCGATTTGGCAGATTTTCAAATGATTCAAGTTGCAGAGTACACCGATGGCACAATAAGACATTTGAACACGAAGTGTGCAGGTTGTACGAGGGTAATCCCAAAAGTAGGAACTCCTATTTTTTTATAAGTACATTGATCTGTTTTTTTTTTATAAGTACATAGATCTGTTTATTTACATCAGTTTACAGCTTGAACATTTAGCTAGTTTTCGACATAATCAACATTTCTGTCGATGCGTTTTTGTAGACGCTGTGTCAGTTTTCTATGCCCATGTCATATCAGCTCGCCGCCATGCTGCGAAGGTGTAAAGTGGTATGCCCAGGTTTCGTCACCCGTGACCATTGAGTCCAGAAAGTTGTCCTGTTCGGCTGCAAGGCGGTGAAGAAATGCGCGGGAAGCATCAACTCGTTGCCGCATGTGGTCTTCAGTCAGCATGTGGGGCACCCATCTTGCCCCACCTTCCGGTAGTTCAATGTTGCCGTCAAAATTCTGTGAGCGGTGATTCGGGAAACCTCAGGAACCAACGTGCAGAGATCATCCACGGTGATCCGCCGATCTTCACACATGCTTTCCTCAACCTTCAACACTGTTTCCTCACAAATTGACGGTCTCCCGCTCCTTTGTTCGTCGTGAATTTCGGTCTGACCAGCTGCAAACTCTCTACACCACTTACGAACATTTTTCACATCCATGCACGACTCACCATACACTTCCGTCAATTGGCGATGGATTTCAATCGGCACAGTGCCCTTGGCGTTCAAAAACCGAATAACTGCGCGCAATTCGCACTTGGCGGTAACATCCAACGGGACCTCCGTTCTCAACTGCTGCCAAGCCAAGACTGAGCGCCTCAGCGCGGCGTGGGCATGTTTACACCCAGCACGTGAAGCACTCTTCATAACAGTGTGACCAATTGCACAAACAGAGTTCTGTACTTACTTTTGGGATTACCCTAGTAGTTCGTGCCAGATGAACCAGAATGATTATTTGAACATTACTGATGACCAAGTGTCGTGCTTCCTTCCACGTCGTCTTGATGGGTACTCCCAAAATGTTCACACGTCTGCACGCATACGTTCTTGGTTTGACAGCGAGACATCTTGTCGCAAATGGACTGGTCTGCTAAATCATTAGATCTTATTCCCGTAGAAACGGTGTGGGACTGTTTGTCACAGTGAGTGAAATGTATCAGTCGCGTCATTTGTCTTCAGCTGGATGCGACATGCCTGCAAATACTTGTGGATTCTCATCCTCGCTGAACTGAGGTCATTATCAAGGCTACCACAGATACTCGCGTGATATCGCCATGAGGTGACTTGTTTTTTGTCCTGTTTGCTTGTGAAGATATTTGTACACGTAGTCAATACACAAGTGGCCACTGAATTCTTTCAATAGACAAATGCGTTTTCGCAACACGGAAGTAATATGAATACCTGAAAGCTAAATAATATACCTTTGAGAAATAGACGCGAGTCGGCTTCAGGGAAGCACCTGAAGCAGCTGAACTTTTAATGTTATTCTGTTCGTCAGAAGATTAGATTATTTTCTGGATTTTTATACTTTACTTTGCTTATGTTTCAAGGTGTTTATATTGAGCAGTATTAATCTTCTGAAAAAATGTAACATGTTAACAGCGCACAACAATCAACAGAGATAATGTTGTTTTGACTTTCTCATTAAAAAATCGCCGTTGCCGGTGTCCAATTTTTATATTCAGCGTCAGCCGGTTCACACGCTTTTCTCAACAAAACATGAAAAGTTTTTACAGCAATTCACCCGTATGACAACGTATCATGAACTATGACCAATGCATGCAAACCGTCTGACGATGAATACATAACATGAAACCGATAACGGCGGTTTTTCAATAAAATAAACCAAACCCGTATTGTGACAGGTTGCTGCTATAAACTGAACATTGTCTGTTGCTGCTATAAACTGAACATTGTCTATTGCACAACCACTGTTCTCCGATAACGTTATTGTTTGACACAAAGTACCTGTAAATAAAAAATTGCATAAGTGTGAGTACGACCCGCGCTCTCAGAATCGAGTATCTAGACTGTTTTGCTTGTTATCGATATCTGTGCTGGCAAGATTCCAAGACTTCCGAGAATGCTTCAATTTTAAGTTTAAATTTTTTGTTTAATTTAGGATTTGCTACTTTTTTCTGTGATATAATCACAAATTAAAACTTTTCGGATCTTTTTCCATTCCTTGTACTGTGAAACCTTGCTTCTTGTCGAATTTCATGAGCCTACGTCAATGGGAAGTACTCTATAGGTTTTGATGAGTGAGTGTGCGAGTATCAAAATGTGTCCCATAAATGGCCGTATCTTTTCATTTCATTGACTTAGAAGTGTAAATTTATTACACCGCCAAGGGACCATAGACCTTAGTGTGTCATGTAAATTTAAACTTGGTATCCCTGCCAGTTGTTGAGAAAAAGGGGTCTTCACATACAGACACACACACACACACACACACACACACACACACACACACACACAGCCGGCCGAAGTGGCCGCGCGGTTCTGGCGCTGCAGTCTGGAACCGCGAGACCGCTACGGTCGCAGGTTCGAATCCTGCCTCGGGCATGGATGTGTGTGATGTCCTTAGGTTAGTTAGGTTTAACTAGTTCTAAGTTCTAGGGGACTAATGACCTCAGTAGTTGAGTCCCATAGTGCTCAGAGCCATTTGAACCATTTGAACACACACACACACACACACACACACACACACACACACACAAACTCACTCACACAAACAAACGCGCGCGCGCGCGCACACACACACACGCAGACGTACAAGGAAGTGATGCTATGAGGATTCAATTTTTACCCTAAAAACAATATATTTGTGCTTATTACCCTTTGTGTCGTCAGCGGAGAAAAGTTACGCACTACGATTGGGATTCGGGTTAAGCAGCGTAGACCTGATGATGTATCCGTAGCTCAGTGAAGTACCACTGGTGATACCGGTGGTCAAGTACACTTGTAGACCTCTGTCTACAGTAGGTCAATGAAGATAAGATGTGTGTTGTTATCAGCAACACGTACCCGTCGGCAATGATAGAAATGGAAACACATTTACGCAACAAGTGCCAGGGCGAGTATTCTGATCGTCGTTGTGCTGTTCAGATGAGATGCGACCTAGGACAACAAATTCGTCTCCAACAGCCAATATCCCGCATGTCAGATTTGGTGTCAGTGACTCGGGTCACTGTTTTATTCGCGACCATGTCGCAGCTTGTGAAACTATCAGTTCCACCTTCTCCGTTCTATTCTCGAACGGTACGTGGGAAGAAGGACTGTCGTTAAACCTCTGTGTGAGCCCTTGTTTCTATGATTTTCTCGTCGAGATTATTTCGCGAGGCACCTGTAGAATGTTGTAATATATTTACCGACTCTTCTTTTAACGTAGGCTCTCGGAATTTTAACAGTAAAGCTTCCCATGATACACAGGCCTCTCTTTGAGCACGTGCCACTTGAGTTTGTTGAGCATTTCCGTAACGCTCTCGCGCTAACTAGATCATCCCTTGACGAAATAGCAGTACTCAGGAACCTGTCTTACAAGTGTTTTGTAGGTCATCTAATACGTAAATGAATTACTTTTCATTACGATTCTTCCAATGAGTCTCAGTCTTGTGTCTTATTTTCCTGCCTACGTGATCGACCCAGTTTAAACCATTCCGGAATGTGACTTACCGGTATTTTAATGTTGTTATTGTTTCCAGTGATTTAACACCACTAGTGCAGTCAACAATAATGGATCTCTTCGCTTCTTAATGCGCAATTTATATACATAAAAATGTATGAATGTAAGTATGTTCCACATCTATTAAAGGATTTCAGCGGAACTTGGTACACACTGATTGTCTGTAAAGAAACACTATGGCGGTAACGGCCACGTACTCCCATCCTAGCCCCATCTACCTCCCACTGGGGTGGTGGTATGGGTGAAAATAGACTGACATATGAGATGGACAGAGATAGGGAGGAGGAACAGATTAACATAGGGGGGGCAGGATATGAAGAGAGAGAGGGAAGGAGGTGATGGACGAAGAGAGGAGGAGGAGAAGATGGAGAAATAGAGTGGGAGGTGGAGGTGCACAGAGTGAGGGGGAGAATGAGAAAAACACAGAATGGGTGGAGCAGAAGCTGGACAAATAGTGAGGGGATGAGGAGATCGACAGAGTGGTAGTGGAGGAGGAGATAGTGTGAGAAGGAAAGGAAGAGCTGGACAAATAGGAGGAGGATGATGAGATGAACAGAGGGAGATGGGAAGAGTAATGAATAGATAGAGAGGTGAGGCTGAGATGGATAAAGAGAGAGAGAGAGAGAGAGAGAGAGAGAGAGAGAAAGAGTAGAAGGTGACAGAGAGAGGAGGGGCTGTCACTGTTCCACGATCTGTGTATGAGAGTAACTATAACCTTAATATGTACCAACTTCAGTATGTTAGTTGTTTTTTGTCTGTATCTAAAAGTCTTCCCACTAACCCATCACATAATTTACCACTTGATATTTTCTGTACGATCGTAACCATGCCATGAAATGTACTATGCCAACCACTATTGATCATCCGTGTTTCAGTAAGCCGGTGTCGTAATAAGGTCAGTCAATGAAGACAGAAAAAGATCGAATGTGATAGGAGGGAGTACCATAAACAATATGCTAGAAATCCTGACCATGGGGGCTGATGTGTGAGTGAGGCTGTGTTTGAAGGTCACTTTTGTACGTTTTTCTTGAATAATTCGAAAACTACAGCCTCTAGTGAAAACGCATGCCAGAACAAAATTGAACAAATTAAATTTGCTACAAAAAGGTCCTGTTCTTTTTTTCTGTAGTACCCATCATTTGCAGGTAGCGAATGAGAGACTATGGAAATCTCGTTTGTGGTTTACAAAGGCCAGGGGGTTGCATAAAACTACAGTGGCAGGGGTAGCTGAATCACCCTGTATATAGCAGATTGTAAATATGTAATCCGATATGTCCTCCCAAACCCCATGTTTACAGCCTCATACGAGTATCAGCACTGTGGGGTTTACAACTTCCTAGCTTGACAGAACTGCTGATATGGCAAACGCGTTTTCTTTTCTTCTTTTTTGTGGTCCTTGCTGGATAGGGTGCCCGGCACAACAGGTGTGTGGTGTGTAAATAATATTGGCCTCTGTTATCGATCTGCTGTGCAGGGCAGCCTATATGTCAGGGACGAGAAATGGTTATCCAGCCCCCTTCACGTAGGCTGTCCTGCACAACAGGTGTATTGTGAATACAGTATCAACCTTTTTTGCATGAGCTACATGGCTGGGGGAAGGTTGAGATGGTTAAATGAGTGGATCGACAGAGTGAGGAGAGATGGAGGGAATGGAAAGAGAGAAGGTGGAGGAGGGGAGGGTCCAAGATGAATATGGTGAAAAGAGAGGAGGAAATGGACAGGGAAAGAGGACAGGAGTATATGGACAGAGAGAGACTGGGGAGAGGAGGAGATGGACAGAGAGTGAGGGGAATGAGGAGTTGGCTAGCAAGAGATTGGAGGGGGGGGGGGGGAGCGATGGGCAGAGAAGACCGAGGAGATTGGCAGACAGATGGGGGTAGGAGGAGATAGACAGAGGGAAGAGGTGTAGATAGGTGGAGAGGGGAAGATCAACAGCGAGGGGGAGAAGATGAACAGAAACAATGTGGAGGATGTGCATATGGTCAGAAGTAGAGGGATGAGAAGTACATGGATAGAGGGGGAGGAGGAGGAGGAGGTGGACATGGATATGTGTGCAAAATATACGTCACATGCAAATGCTGAAGTTGGTGCAGGCAAAAGGCTAGTAAATAAAAAAATAAAAATGATCTGCTTCCAAAACTTCAAACTAATGAGGAATGAATAACTGAGATACTGCATGACGTCAGGTGTTTTATATTAGTGTACCCAACTAAAACAGCATCCAAGTGTGCAATTTTTGTGAACCAAGGGACTGCCCAAGCGGACATTTATCATGAAATACTTCATTTATTTGTTTAACCTGATCTGATTAGAGCCATCAAGTCTTCTCTTAGATCAGACCAGGGTTTCACACATACAGTTTCCTTTTTTAGATCATAGTTACTTAGCATTTGTAATATGACACATATACACTCCTGGAAATGGAAAAAAGAACACATTGACACCGGTGTGTCAGACCCACCATACTTGCTCCGGACACTGCGAGAGGGCTGTACAAGCAATGATCACACGCACGGCACAGCGGACACACCAGGAACCGCGGTGTTGGCCGTCGAGTGGCGCTAGCTGCGCAGCATTTGTGCACCGCCGCCGTCAGTGTCAGCCAGTTTGCCGTGGCATACGGAGCTCCATCGCAGTCTTTAACACTGGTAGCATGCCGCGACAGCGTGGACGTGAACCGTATGTGCAGTTGACGGACTTTGAGCGAGGGCGTATAGTGGGCATGCGGGAGGCCGGGTGGACGTACCGCCGAATTGCTCAACACGTGGGGCGTGAGGTCTCCACAGTACATCGATGTTGTCGCCAGTGGTCGGCGGAAGGTGCACGTGCCCGTCGACCTGGGACCGGACCGCAGCGACGCACGGATGCACGCCAAGACCGTAGGATCCTACGCAGTGCCGTAGGGGACCGCACCGCCACTTCCCAGCAAATTAGGGACACTGTTGCTCCTGGGGTATCGGCGAGGACCATTCGCAACCGTCTCCATGAAGCTGGGCTACGGTCCCGCACACCGTTAGGCCGTCTTCCGCTCACGCCCCAACATCGTGCAGCCCGCCTCCAGTGGTGTCGCGACAGGCGTGCATGGAGGGACGAATGGAGACGTGTCGTCTTCAGCGATGAGAGTCGCTTCTGCCTTGGTGCCAATGATGGTCGTATGCGTGTTTGGCGCCGTGCAGGTGAGCGTCACAATCAGGACTGCATACGACCGAGGCACACAGGGCCAACACCCGGCATCATGGTGTGGGGAGCGATCTCCTACACTGGCCGTACACCACTGGTGATCGTCGAGGGGACACTGAATAGTGCACGGTACATCCAAACCGTCATCGAACCCATCGTTCTACCATTCCTAGACCGGCAAGGGAACTTGCTGTTCCAACAGGACAATGCACGTCCGCATGTATCCCGTGCCACCCAACGTGCTCTAGAAGGTGTAAGTCAACTACCCTGGCCAGCAAGATCTCCGGATCTGTCCCCCATTGAGCATGTTTGGGACTGGATGAAGCGTCGTCTCACGCGGTCTGCACGTCCGGCACGAACGCTGGTCCAACTGAGGCGCCAGGTGGAAATGGCATGGCAAGCCGTTCCACAGGACTACATCCAGCATCTCTACGATCGTCTCCATGGGAGAATAGCAGCCTGCATTGCTGCGAAAGGTGGATATACACTGTACTAGTGCCGACATTGTGCATGCTGTGTTGCCTGTGTCTATGTGCCTGTGGTTCTGTCAGTGTGATCATGTGATGTATCTGACCCCAGGAATGTGTCAATAAAGTTTCCCCCTCCTGGGACAATGAATTCACGGTGTTCTTATTTCAATTTCCAGGAGTGTAGTTATATGACACATATAGTTACCTAGCAATTGGAATATAAAGTGGTTTTATAATGATTTGATTTGCCTATGGTGACAATATGAATAAATAATACTGACTATGATCTAATAAAGTTAATACTGGCAGTATTTGTACTACTGCTGTTGCTGCCACCAGTGGTGATAACAAGAACAACAACAACAATGATAATAATAATCACAACAATAACAATAGTGATAGTATCAGATATAAAAAGAATTTATATGCATACCAAATAGATGTTTTCTGATATAGCGAGTTCTGGGGAAAAGAAATTTAAGGAGACTGCACCGCCTAGGAATACTAGGAAATGATGAAGATGTGGTTAGAAATAAAGCTGTACAAGTGCAATGAGTGCATACAGAGACAATGGTAATCATTATTGCTGCTTTAGTAGCTATGTCATTAACTGTCTTCTGAAGCTGGAGATGTTATTCAGTTCTCTAATACAATGCAGGAAGTTGCCAGTATACAAGAGACGGGTTGCTGCTACTGAGAAGGACTTTGAGAAAGTGGCTGAACAATGAAGTGGGACAGAAAGGATTTTGCTCTGATTGGAATGGGTGTTTGTGCCATGTTGTTCAGACAGAAGCGTTAAGACTGAGAAGAGATAAGGAGGGCAGAGTACATTGATAGGTAGGTCTGTATATGGCGATAAGTGAACATCATGGAAAGCTATGTCTAATTGGATTCATGAAGTCCACAAAGGATGGGAAAGAGTCACAAACGAAGAGTGCAATGATTCACTTTGATATGTGTCAGTGATGCTATATTGCAGTGATAGTTGAAGTTAGTTGGTGGCATGTCTCATGCTTTAGGCAGTTCTCATGAACTTGTATCTCCCCCCCCCCCCCCAGCCTCTGAGATGCACAGAGAGAGGGGAGAGCAGGAGATGAAGAAAAGAGGGGCAAGAGGAGTTTCACAAAGAGAGGGGATGGGAGGAGTAGGACAAAGAGTGGATGGGAGAGGTGAGGCACAGAGAGAGGGGAAGAGGAGATAAATTAAGAGGAGGTGAACAGCGAGAGGGTGGAGGAGATGGTGGTCAAAGAGAGGGCAGTTGATGGGACAGACAGAGAGAGGAGGGAGGTGGAAATGAACAGAGGGAAGATGACGTAGAGACAGACAAGAGATAGGTGAGGAAGAGGTTAACAGAGAGAGGTAAGGAGGAGATGAACAATGAGAGGTTGGAGGGAGATACAAACAAAGGATGGGGAAGGAGGAGGTGAAGAGGAAGATGGGAAAGAGTTGGATGGATGGTGAGAGTGGTAGAAGAAATGGCCAGAGAGAGGGAGAGCAGGTGGTGAACAGAGAGAGGGGCAATAATGGAGGGACAAAAAGAGAGGTGAGGAGAAGATGGACAGAGAGGGGGGTGAGATGGAGATGGACAGAGGCAGGATGGAGTGGACAGGAGATAATGACAAAGAGAGAGAGATGGGGAGGAGATGAACTGAGAGGTTGAAGAGACGATGGACAAAGAGAGAGAGAGGGGAGGAGAACATGAAAAGAGTGGACTGAGGAAGAGGTGGACAGTGGTTGGGGGAGCAGATGGAAAGTGAGTAGGGGAGGAGTTGTTGTTGTTGTGGTCTTCAGTCCTGAGACTGGTTTGATGCAGCTCTCCATGCTACTCAATCCTGTGCAAGCTTCTTCATCTCCCAGTACCTACTGCAACCTACATCCTTCTGAATCTGCTTATTTTATTGATCTCTTGGTCTCCCTCTACCATTTTTACCCTCCACGCTGCCCTCCAATACAAAATTGGTGATCCCTTGATGCTTCAGAACATGCCCTACCAACCGATCCCTTCTTCTAGTCGTGTCACAAATTTCTTTTCTCTCCAATTCTATTCAATACCTCCTCATTAGTTATTTGATCTACCCAGCTAATCTTCAGCATTCTTCTGTAGCACCACATTTCGAAAGCTTCTATTCTCTTTTTGTTTAAACTATTAATCGTCCACGTTTCACTTCCATACGTGGCTACACTCCATACAAATACTTTCAGAAACGACTTCCTGACACTTAAATCTATACTTGATGTTAACAAATTTCTCTCCTTCAGAAACGCTTTCCTTGCCATTGCCAGTCTACATTTTATATCCTCTCTACTTCGACCATCATCACTTATTTTACTCCCTAAATAGCAAAATTCCTTTACTACTTTAAGTGTCTCATTTCCTAATCTAATCCCCTCAGCATCACCCAATTTAATTTGACTACATTCCATTATCCTCGTTTTGCTTTTGTTGATGTTCATCTTATATCCTCCTTTCAAGACACTGTCTATTCCGTTCAACTGCTTTTCCAAGTCATTTGCTGTCTCTGACAGAATTACAATGTCATCGGCGAACCTCAAAGTTTTTATTTCTTCTCCATGGATTTTAATACCTACTCCGAATTTTTCTTTTGTTTCCTTTACTGCTTGCTCAATATACAGATTGAATAGCATCGGGGAGAGGCTACAACCCTGTCTCACTCCTTTCCCAACCACTGCTTCCCTTTCATGCCCCTCGACTCTTATAACTGCCATCTGGTTTCTGTACAAATTGTAAATAGCCTTTCGCTCCCTGTATTTTACCCCTGCCACCTTCAGAATTTGAAAGAGAGTATTCCAGTTAACGTTGTCAAAAGCTTTCTCTAAGTCTACAAATGCTAGAAACGTAGGTTTGCCTTTTCTTAATCTTTCTTCTAAGATAAGTCGTAAGGTTAGTATTGCCTCACGTGGTCCAACATTTCTACGGAATCCAAACTGATCTTCCCCGAGGTCCGCTTCTACTAGTTTTTCCATTCGTCTGTAAAGAATTCGCGTTAGTATTTTGCAGCTGTGACTTATTAAACTGATAGTTCGGTAATTTTCACATCTGTCAACACCTGCTTTCTTTGGGATTGGAATTATTATATTCTTCTTGAAGTCTGTGGGTATTTCGCCTGTCTCATACATCTTGCTCACCAGATGGTAGAGTTTTGTCATGACTGGCTCTCCCAAGGCCATCAGTAGTTCTAATGGAATGTTGTCTACTCCCGGGGCCTTGTTTCGACTCAGGTCTTTCAGTGCTCTGTCAAACTCTTCACGCAGTATCGTATCTCCCATTTCATCTTCATCTACATCCTCTTCCATTTCCATAATATTGTCCTCAAGTACATCACCCTTGTATAAACCCTCTATATACTCCTTCCACCTTTCTGCCTTCCCTTCTTTGCTTAGAACTGGGTTGCCATCTGAGCTCTTGATATTCACACAAGTGGTTCTCTTCTCTCCAAAGGTCTCTTTAATTTTCCTGTAGGCAGTATCTATCTTACCCCTAGTGAGACAAGCCTCTACATCCTTACATTTGTCCTCTAGCCATCCCTGCTTAGCCATTTTGCACTTCCTGTCAATCTCATTTTTGAGACGTTTGTATTCCTTTTTGCCTGCTTCATTTACTGCATTTTTATATTTTCTCCTTTCATCAATTAAATTCAATATTTCTTCTGTTACCCAAGGATTTCTATTAGCCCTCGTCTTTTTACCTACTTGATCCTCCGCTGCCTTCACTACTTCATCCCTCAGAGCTACCCATTCTTCTTCTACTGTATTTCTTTCCCCCATTCCTGTCAATTGTTCCCTTATGCTCTCCCTGAAACTCTCTACAACCTCTGGTTCTTTCAGTTTATCCAGGTCCCATCTCCTTAAATTCCCACCTTTTTGCAGTTTCTTCAGTTTCAATCTGCAGTTCATAACCAATATATTGTGGTCAGAATCCACATCTGCCCCTGGAAATGTCTTACAATTTAAAACCTGGTTCCTAAATCTCTGTCTTACCATTATATAATCTATCTGATACCTTTTAGTATCTCCAGGATTCTTCCAGGTATACAACCTTCTTTTATGATTCTTGAACCAAGTGTTAGCTATGATTAAGTTATGCTCTGTGCAAAATTCTACAAGGCGGCTTCCTCTTTCATTTCTTCCCCCCAATCCATATTCACCTACTATGTTTCCTTCTCTCCCTTTTCCTACTGACGAATTCCAGTCACCCATTACTATTAAATTTTCGTCTCCCTTCACTACCTGAATAATTTCTTTTATCTCGTCATACATTTCATCAATTTCTTCATCATCTGCAGAGCTAGTTGGCATATAAACTTGTACTACTGTAGTAGGCATGGGCTTTGTGTCTATCTTGGCCACAATAATGCGTTCACTATGCTGTTTGTGGTAGCTAACCCGCACTCCTATTTTTTTTATTCATTATTAAACCTACTCCTGCATTACCCCTATTTGATTTTGTATTTATAACCCTGTAATCACCTGACCAAAAGTCTTGTTCCTTCTGCCACCGAACTTCACTAATTCCCACTATATCTAACTTTATCCTATCCATTTCCCTTTTTAAATTTTCTAACCTACCGGCTCGATTAAGGGATCTGACATTCCACGCTCCGATCCGTAGAACGCCAGTTTTCTTTCTCCTGATAAGATGAACAAAGAGAGGGGAGGCGGAGTAAAAAAATTAAAGGGAGGAAGAAGAGATAAACAAATGTAGGGGAAGGAGAAGATGTTGGAGAGAGAGGGAGTAGGACATGAACAGAGAAAGGAGGAGGAATGGATGGATAGAGAGAGTGGAAAGGAGGAACGAACAAGAGATGGGTAGGGTGGGAATGGATTGAGAGTGGGGGAGGAGGTGATGGACAGAGGGATTGGAGGCTGCCTTCCCCTCGTCTCTCCTCTGTCCTCAGCAACCATATGCCTTCCCCTCGTCTCTCCTCTCTCCTCAGCAACCATAATGTAAGGGCACGGCCGTTCCCAGCAGCCACCTTGTCAATCGTCAACTTATTGTGGGCAAACAGTACACAGTGGACGCAGTATGCCGTCCGCAAACTCCTAAGGCTGAAATAACCTCAGTACGAGACAGATCACCAATCAAGATTTGTATTTGCTCACTAACCAGGAGCAGTATTCTCCCACAAAGAAACACTTCACAGTGTGTGAGACTCCACATGGAGCCAAATAATCGTCACTCGAGTTAACAAATAACAACTCTGTTCACAGAGAAAGGGCTTCAGAAATACCTTGAGTCACAAGCAACACTTCTCAAAATCTAACGATCAGATTCTCCGCTGTGGCTCTCGCCAGCGAAATCTCTATTTTAATCCCCGTAGGGAAGTGTTCTAGATCGATCGCTGCAGAGAAGTGCCTGTTTACCCCATACCTCACTCCTTCCTGGACACGTGGCGTTTACCTTTGTGCTCAGGTGACGAATCCCAGCGTCCATTACAAAAACATTATCTTACACTACAGGGTCATGAATCTGTCAGGTAATCACATGAAGTTCATACTCCTTTCAGAAGATTTTTTTAGATCGTTAGCACCAATCAGACACGGAACTCTGCTTTTCGGCGGGAAGCATGCCCTGATGCTTCCTGTAAGAAGATTCCTCGGAAGTCAGTTCGTGACCATCGTTTGTGACCACGCGCATTCCTATGCACCAAAAGGAAGTATTTTCGCCTTGTTCTGCCCCTGATACACATCTTCCACGTATGCTAATCTGAAATTCTTTTTCTGCTCCACCAGAGTGCGACCTCCCGCCTGCACTGTGCACGCTGCAGGGGTTCTGCGGCCTCCATCGCTGTGCACCGCCACCTTCACACTTTGCTATCTCTCACGGCAGTAAATGTCTGCCCCTCCATAACACGGTAAGCCTCTTCCCAGCCCCTTTCTAGCCAATAGCGGCTTCTGAAGAATGTGTGGTCCACATCGCCCTTTCTGTCAGTGCTGAGCTTTAATTGATTCCCACCCATGATGTACTACAGAAACTGTTAGCATATGATGGTAGCAAATATCAGCCAATGAAATCATTAATAATCAGATTGTGTATCATAAACTATGGTCTAATACGAATATAAATCGGAAAGAATATACTCGATATTAAATGTGTAATGGAAAAATCTTGCTGCCTTATATATGTCAGCTGAATTTAATTTTAGTATTGGTCTTTCCTGACTGTCGCCAGAGCATCGTAGTCTGTATAGTTACTGAAATTAACCAACAGAAATGAAATAAAAATTATGTGGATGAACTGGAGATCCGTACTCATGAGAAATCGTTAAACGATGTTCCACAGTACGATGCATTCAACGGAGAGAATTGCAGCCACTGCAATACAGCAGTTGTTTCATAATAGTGTACGCGATTACAACAGCGCGCAAGCGTGCTATTTTTGTAAACCAAGGGAGTACCCACAAAAAATATTCATCATGTAACATGTCCTATATATGCTACGGAAAGCTATGTTCAGTAGGATTGAGATATTCTACAAAGGACGTTAAAATGTTCAAATGTGTGTGAATTCCTAAGGGACCGAACTGCTGAGGTCATCGGTACCTAGACTTACACACTACTTAAACTAACTTAAATTAACTTATGCTAAGAACACCCAACGAAGCCCGAGGGAGGACTCAAATTCCGGCGGCGGGGCCGCGCAGTCCGCGACATGGCGCTTCAACCCGCGCGTCACAAAGGACATGACAGGGTCACAAACAAACAACGGGATGGCTGGCTTTGATCTGTTCCAGTGACTCGTGAATATAGTCGGTTACGTGGCTCTTGTCTTTGCTGTTCTCATTGAACACCATCCTCACTCCCAATTCTGTAAAATGCGAACTCCATTTTAAGAAATGATTTTCATGCATCTGAATGGTTGTGGTGTTATACCGTCCGAACTATGTGTCATTCAGTGACATAATTTTGCAGGCAGATTAAGTGATGTATGTGGGTACTATCTGGAAAACATGTTACGAGCCTAATGACCCGATTATGTAAGCATTTTGTAGTTTTAAAACTCGGTCAGTAATTAAATGAAATACTAAAAATCAAATATTTGTTGCCCCTGGGAGGCAACCTGCAACGCGGACTAGGTGACCAGTTAGTTATTTAGCAATATACTTGGTTTTCATCGTTTGTAAACAGTTGATTTTCGTAACGTTTGTGCACTGTGGCTCCTCCAGCTGTTGGATCCACAGCACGAGTGAAGTAAGAGGTAATTTCCTTGTGAGGATAAAACACATGGGACGAGTTATGGGTTTACCGCTACACTTAGTCGAAGTGATCGTCCACGGAGTGGAAAAAGAAGGGAAAAAAATTCCAACGGCGTCCTCTTGACTGTAGGACATGCAGGGTGGCGTACTGCTGAAACTGCAGCATCACGGTGAGAATGTTATTGCCGCTTACCGCACTACTGGAACTGCGGCAGAACATACGCCAGAACCTACTTGGGCAGGCGTGATTCTTCTGGACGACAATATCGCCCTCTAGCAACAACACAAAATAGTGGCCACAGTCGCATTTATGCGCAGCCTTACGAAATTCCAGCATGCTGGAGTAACTTTGGTTAGCAATCTCTGTTAATGAATAGAATAAAAAACCAGTCCAAGTTGCAAATATTTTATATTTCATTCAATGACTACTTGGGCATACAGATTCACAGTGCACACAGATAGCTCTGTAACGAAGATAACTCTATAACATAGTCGAAAATGACATTTCCAAAGGTGTCAACAAAATGCGTAATGTACATTCATAGTGCATACAGATAACTTTGTATGCCCTGTGAATGTACATTACGCATTTTGTTGACATCTTCAGAAACGCCATTTTCGACTTTGTTATGGCGATTTGAAAATGAGTATCGGCCCGAAACTAGTCATTGAATGAAAAACAAAATATTTGCAACTTGGACTGATTTTTCGTTCTATTGAAAAACGTTTCTGTTTTATTACTGTAGATGGAGGAGACATATTTTTTGAACGCACATATTCGGTTGTATTTTTCGGTGGACAGCTCATATGAATTAAGTCAGCATTCGATTGTCAAACGACGCTCATCCTCTCGTCGGATTCCTAGTGGCAACCTGTCAAGTGCGTCATACTTCGGTTGGCAAAACCAGTAACAAGTACCTCGCGAGTGCGGGGTTGTAAGTTCAATCTTCAGTAAGGCTCATTTGAAAGTGTTGCGTTAACAATTATGACAGCAAAAATGTTAGCTGCTAACGACTCACTATACTCTGAGTGTTCTGGGGTTGCAGAAATCAACCTTCTATGGGATGTAGGATTTATGTGTTACACTTCACAAAATGGACGTCGTCGGCATTCAAGAAACGTACAACACAAACCATTAACTTGCACCATAAACACAGAATGAAAAATGGTACCCCACAATGATTACAAAGATTCGTACTATCAAGATCGAAGGAGAACTCCTTGGGAATTACAAACCGTACAAGACGATCTGCTAGGTAACCAATCTTAAAGAGTGCATATACAGTCATATTGGTGTAAAGGGGTGATAAGAACTGTGTTGGCATGCAGCCGAATGTCAAACTGTCTGTCTTGGAGCTCATGGTGAAACTGGCTATTCTTTAAGGCGTAACTGCAAACAGTACGACAATAGTTTTATAGGCATGGAAAAAACAAACATCCAGCGGCTGGATGGGTCGTTACAGGTGGTATGAATTGCAATTTCACACACTTTTCAAAAGGAGAGATAGTTTGCTCTAAAGGAGTATGGTTTTTATGCGCAAAACAGGAATCAGGCAACAGCAAATTATTTTGACCAGCTTTTGTCCTAAAGCAGTGCTCTTACCATAGTTGTAGTTCTCTCACGCCGATTTTCCCACTCTTGCTTGCTGTGACGTAAATATTCCCTACTGCCCTTGCTACAACACGCACAAGAGAAAGAATCGTAGGGGGAAGACTACCTCCAACTTCTCCGCAGTGCAATAAATAACTTTCTAGCCAATTTACCACCCAGATTAACAATCGGATTTCTATATACGAATGTGTTGAGGCATTGATGTTAGTTGACCTAGATACAACTCTCCTGGTATTATCTGATGAGTTTATTTATCTCATCTAAAAATTTTACGGCTGATTCCACAGTTTGCTGTGCA
Organism: Schistocerca nitens; assembly: GCF_023898315.1. Taxonomy (NCBI): domain Eukaryota; kingdom Metazoa; phylum Arthropoda; class Insecta; order Orthoptera; family Acrididae; genus Schistocerca; species Schistocerca nitens. Next base: position 146,446,928 of record NC_064617.1, read on the forward strand.
TCGTCAAATTGACGCTTTGTTTTAAATTACGCTATCTTACGTCTTCCAATTCTGTAGCACTGTTGAGCAACCATCCGCTACTTCCCTTGAAATCGCTATAATCTATGTCGCGCGCAATTAGGTGCACATAACATTGTAGGTTACTGTCCTGGAAATTGTGTCGAGTATCCTTGAAACGCGCAAATAACAGTTTTTGTAACAAGCGCGCCTTGTCATCCCTTGAATTTCCGTAGTTTTTCTTATGCACTACACGGTCGTATTGCTGCAAACTTATTCGAAATCTGTTCATAATTGTTTTTCTACAATGATACGGATGATTTTCCATCCACGTAAATATGTTTAGTACCCACTCCTTAGGTAAGGTCCTTCACTACGATTCACTGGAGACTGGATTTGTTGCTCCCTGTTCAGGAAGGATGATAAACTACGTGTCTCGACACTTGTTTCAATGTGACATTCACTTGTTAAGCACGTATCGTCATCGCTGCGCTGCTCGTGTGCATTGTCCGCACAGCCGAACTTTTTTTTACGACACCACAAATATCACTGACCCACCTTGCAGAAACGCTAATATTTCGTTTGCGAATTCTTTCTCACTCTGTGAAATTTCTTGGGTTTCTTTCAGACGAAATGTCTGCTTCGGCATGTGTTGTTGTATATATAATGTAATGTCTTCTTTGATTATTGTTGCCATTGTTGTTGTAAGCCATTCGTCGACTAAGCAGTTCAACTACACCCCGAAGCCTCAAGCTGTTTACATTTACATACCTCCTCCAGTCCCCCCCGCCCCCCCCCCCCTTATTGCCATTAGCTGCCAATGTTGTGGTTGCATGGTAGACAATATGTGGGACGTTCTTTCGACCTTACTCAAGGGGTTCCTTGTAAGACTTTTATGAGAATAGTTACAGTTCGAAATGAGTTCGATTCCGCGAAAAGCTGATTTTTTCCTCACATAATTTCATCCAACCAGCACCGATAAAACGTGAAAGGTGTTCAAATGGTTCAAATGGCTCTAAGCACTATGGGACTTAACATCTGAGGTCATCAGTCCCCTAGACTTAGAACTACTTAAACCTAACTAACCTAAGGACAAAACACACATCCATGCCCGAGGCAGGATTCGAACCTGCGACCGTAGCAGCCGCGTGGTTCCAGACAGAAGCGTGAAAGGTGTATTGTGTATTCTTAATGTCGAGATCGCTCTGGGAGTATACCTGTCACAGATGATCACAAACAGCAGTGGAAGAAGGTCATTTTCAAAACTGAAGTTGATAATGGACATGGTCTTTGAATTGGGGGGGGGGGGGGTAGTTGAACAGAAGGGCAGGGGCGCTAGGATAGGAGAAGGTGGGAGATGGACAAATAGAGTCAATAAGTGGCGATGGAGAGAGAAAAGGTGGAGAAGGAGATGGACAAAAAAAGAAGTGAGACGGACAGATGAATAGGGAGAGGAGGGAAATGGAGAGGACAGGGAGATGGGGGAGGAGGAGACGGACAAAGTAGATAAGAATCTTCGAACCTAGATGTTAGAGCACATGCTCAACGTTTTGATTTCCGTACTGAAAGTGATATTTAGAGAAAACTAAGTTGTAAGGGTATGACTATATGATAAGGAGCTTCATTAGAATGAGATTTAGGCGCAGGCCAATCAGAAAATAAGGCTGAGTATTTGGGAAAGTAGACTACTGCATTTGAATTAAATACAGGGGAACTCGGAGCGGAACGCTGTACTTAATGTTTAACAATTTTTGTAAAATAAAAGAGCGAAAGAAAACACTTATTAAAGGTATAAAAAATCATTGAATATTTTTAGCATGGTGCAGCAGAGTCAGCAACTGTAAAATACAATTACGTCAACTTTCAGCCTCCAGTTGCATAAGCAAAGAAATTGTCAACAGTAAGAAAATATTTTAATCTCATTTAGAAAAATATAGAATTATTTTTAATGCATAACAGCAAGTTACCGTTACTGCTACTTTGTTGAATCCCAAGGCTCGTGCACCGTATGTATTTTCTAACTTGCGAATAGACAACATAGGATGACTGGTAATAAATCCTATACCTGAGTCCTGCTCTGATAGAAAAGTTTCTCTGGCAAATCTGTATGATAAGCCATTTCATTCTTGTAGCTGATAGGCTGATGATCTGACAATGAGGTGTTTCATCGTTGGAATAAAAGTTCTGCTCTCCCCTGACTTCAGGTATATTACCAGCTCGTCTTTTTCCTCTGTATTGAACACACTTTTAAATTTCCCGTCTGATTTGTCAACTCTGTTGTTGGGATTACTTTTAGTTTTACGATTATATCTTTCCAACGTTGGTTTCGTTACGTTAAACTCGTGAGATTAGACACTTTAAACACTCCCTTTTCAGAAAACAAAACGTCTGAACGTGCCATTTCCATTGATTTAATGTACAATTGCTGTCTATCAGTCTCTCTAGTGTAAGGTCATGCCATCCGGAAAAGCAACGGAAGAAAAATAGAAATTATATTTTGAAATCTGCTTGGATCAAAAGATGAAGGGGCAGAACTGGATACTATCCCATTCTGCCCCTTCCTGTCTCGCCCCAAGAGCACATTCCAGGTTAACAACTGTTATGGATTTAAACGTATTGCTGCATGCCTGACTTGTATAAGCCAGCAAATTTTCAAAGTCCCGGACGACGCTACCTCGCTTACATTACGGCGTTGTCGACACGAGGCGGGAGCGAAGAATGACATTTCACCACCGACAACGGTTCGGGGGAAAACACAATATCTGCTCTTCTGGCGAGCCAGACAGAGCACTTCAGCAGAAATGTAGTGGGGCAGAGCAGATAGACAGGATCACGCCAGTATCGTTACGTGATGAAGATACGCTATTGCGAAGGCAACAACGCGTACCAAGTGCTTTTATGAACCAATTCCACTCTACACAAATGGCCATTAAAATTGCTAGACCAAGAAGAAATGCAGATGATAAAGGGGTATTCATTGGACAAATATATTATACTAGAACTGATATGTGATTACATTTTCACGCTATTTGGGTGCATAGATACTGAGAAATAAGTACCCAGAACAACCACCTCTGGCCTTAATAACGGCCTTGATACGCCTGGGCATTGAGTCAAACAGAGCTTGGACGGCGTGTACAGGTACAGCTGCCCATGCAGCTTCAACACGATACCACAGTTCATCAAGAGTAGTGACGCGTATTGTGACGAGCCACTTGCTCGACCACCACTGATCAGACGTTTTCAATTGGCGAGAGATGTGGAGAAGGTGCTGGCCAGGGCAGCAGTCGAACATTTTCTGTATCCAGAAAGGCCCGTACAGGACCTGCAACAGGTGGTCGTGCATTATCCTGCTGAAATGTAGGGTTTCGCAGGGATCGAATAAAGGGTAGAGCCACGGGCCGTAACACACCTGAAATGCAACGTCCACTGTTCTAATTGCCGTCAATGCGAAGAAAAGGTGACCGAGACGTGTAACCAATGGCACCCCATACCATCACGCCGGGTGATACGCCAGCATGGCGATGACGAATACACGCCTCCAATGTACGTACACAGCGATGTCACCAAACACGGATGCGACCATCATGATGCTGTAAACAGAACCTGGATTCATCCGAAAAAATGACGTTTTGCCATTCGTGCACCCAGGTTCGTCGTTGAGTACACCATCTCAGGCGCTCCTGTCTGTGATGCAGCGTCAAAGGTAACTGCAGCCATGGCCTCCGAGCTGATAGTCCATGCTGCTGTAAACGTCGTCGAACTGTTCGTGCAGATTGTTGTTGTCTTGCAAACGTCCCCATCCGTTGACTCAGGGATCGAGACGTCGCTGCACGATCCGTTACAGCCATGCAGGTAAGATGCCTGTCATCTCGACTGCTAGTGATACGAGGCCGTTGGGATCCAGCACGGCGTTCCGTATTACCCTCCTGAACCCACCGATTCCATATTCTGCTAACAGTCATCGGATCTCGACCAACGCGAGCAGCAATGTCGCGATACGATAAACTGCAATCGCGATAGGCTACAATCCGACTTTTATCAAAGTCGGAAACGTGATGGTACGCATTTCTCCTCCTTACACGAGGCATCATAACAACGTTTCACCAGGCAACGCCGGTCAACTGCTGTTTGTGTATGAGAAATCGGTTGGAAACGTTCCTCATGTCAGCACGTTGTAGGTGTCACCACCGGCGCCAGCCTTGTGTGAATGCTCTGGAAAGCTAATCATTTGCATATCACAGCATCTTCTTCCTGTCAGTTAAATTTCGCGTCTGTGTCACGTCATCTTCGTGGAGTAGTAATTTTAAAGGCCAGTAGTGTGTAACAAACTCGTTAACCACGGACAGCAGAGTGAGAACAGCTGATACTTTTTTAATCGCAAGACTTATGCGGTCATGACAACTGACGTCGGGTAAACATTAGCCACTACTTCCTCCATAAATAGCCCAGCACATTAGCTCGTAAGGTAGTCGGTCAGACAGACACATGGCGTACATAACATTCGCACTCGATTCCCTGATTACAGTTTACTGATGATTGGCATTACTCTGTTGTACATTTCCTGAACGCTCCTGAGCAACGACAGCCGCTACTGGGAGAGATCGCTATCTCGCCATTATCATCAGTCGGAGAGTTCAGCCCCCCAGCCTGCTGTTGTCGCAGGGGGGCGGGTGGGGTCTTCCCTGTCGTCCAGGGTCAGGACACCAGCGTCCTGATGCCAACAGAGTCACCGATGTCAACAGTGAGTCAAGACAGTGATGATAGCTTTTGGAAATAAATAATTAATTCTCAATCTTCTTTCGCTGCGCCAACCGGCAACAATAGGTCACCACCATCCTACCTAGGAAAACTGGTGTAGCGATGCAAGGGGTTACAAATTTGTCATAAAAGTCCATAAATTACTCAGCTGATAGTATTTTTCGGTACAGGTATTTCGTTCATTCCAAGCAAGCATCAATTCGTGACGTCATCTGAATACGTTTTAGCACACTAATAGTTTCTTTCACGGGATAAAATTTTATTGATCATGAAATACAAGTTCTTGAAGTTTATTTAGAATAAGAAATGTTTAATTAGTAATTGTATGCCATAATTTATCTGTTTAATATAAAGGGTTTTGATTTTTGTGTGCATGTAAAAAGTGTGAATGTATGTGCTGCTTTTACTCTTAGACGAGTTACCACTTAAGAGTACTAAAAGTGCGCGTGCGGTGAATTTCATTTTGTGATTTTAAGTCGAATAGAGACAAATTCAGTTTCATTTAGACTTTACATAAGATAGACACATCACGTTTAGCTCATCAGGGAAAACTGAAACCTGCGCGCTCGATTTGAAGCACGTTACACGCTAGCGCGTGATTGAGCTTTCCATTAAATTGCGTATAATAATTGCGAACGTGCTTGTACTTAATGCACGAAGTCTGAAGTTACTTTTCGAGGCAAATACTGATTTTTGATAAAAACGAACCAAAAATTTATTCAAAATATCTAGGTTCTGTTTTAATTAGGACACATATCACCGCATTGATCACGTTGCTTAAAAACACTGTAATGCCAATCAATTCATTCATTAGAACGATTTGCGATGTAATAAGATCCATTACACATACAAACTGTTACACGGAATTTGCTGATCGAATGAGAGTATAACAGTGTTCTTTTCCAGAAATGCCAATAAACCAGCGGTTTCAAAACTTAAATTACCAAATGTTGTGTAACTTCATTGATATTGCATTTCACTGACGAACACTATTCTTATTGATAAATGAAAATTTATTGCAAGTAGATTTTGAATACTCACCAACATTGCCAAGCAAGAGTTCACATCAAAACCAGAAATAAATGCTAATATAACTTAACGGGTATGATTTCATTAAAGCAGAGCAATCAGCTTGCAATTCTAGGATAAACTGTACCAGGCGGAATTATTAAAATCTTGTGGAAGTAAAATAAGGTTTATCTGAACACTTATATCATCCATTATTATTTCACATTAACTGGACAGATTATTAGTCGGTAACGAATTCACCCACAACATATTGTCCCTGGCCACTACTAAACTTTTATCGTGACTCTTCACAAGAGATCTGAAGAAGCCGGGATCAAGAAACAAGAAAAGAAGAGAAATTGGTACACTGGCAAGGAGCGCACTGAAAGAGTGCCTCCTGATACAGAACCGTCTCTACTTCCACCCTCCCAACCGTCACCTCTTTCAGTATGATGTAACTAAAGTACAGCGAATAGCGTGCAATTTATACACTGAAGAGCCAAACAAACTGGCACACCTGCCTAATATCGTGTAGGGCCCCCTCGAACACGAAGAAGTGTCGCAACACGACGTGGCATGGACTCGAATGATGTCTTATGTAGTGCTGGAGGGAATTGACACCATGAATCCTGCAGGACTGTCCATAAATCCGTAAGATTACGAGAGGGTGGAGATCTCTGAACATCACGTTGCAAGGCGTTCCAGATATGCTCAATAATGTTCGTATCTGGAGAGTTTGCTGGCCAGCGGAAATGTTTAAACTCAGAAGAGTGTTCCTATAGCCACTCTGTAACAATTCTGGACGTGTGGGGTGTTGCATTATCCTGCTGAAACTGCCGAAGTTCGCCGGAATGCACAATGGACATGAATGGATGCAGGCGATCAGACAGGATGCTTATGTACGTGTGACCTGTCAGAGCCGTATCTAGACGTATCAGGGGTCCCATATCACTTCAACTGCACGCGCCCCACACCATTATAGAGCCTCCACCAGCTTGAACAGTCCCCTGCTGACATGCAGAGTTCATGGATTCATGAGGTTGTCTCCATACCGTATACGTCCATCCTCTCGATACAATTTGAAACGAGACTCGCCCTACCACGCAACATGTTTCCAGCCATCAACAGTCCAATGTCGGTGTTGACGGGCCGAGGTGAGGCATAAAGCTTTGTGTCGTGCAGTCATCAAGCGTACACGAGTGGGCCTTCGGCTGCGAAAGCCCATATCGATGATGTTTCGTTGAATGGTTCGCACACTGACAGTTGTTACGGCCCAGCACTGAAATCTGCAGCAATTTGCGGAAGGGTTACACTTCTGTCACGTTGAACGATTCTCTTTAGTCGTGCTTGGTCCCGTTCTTGCAGGATCTTTTTCCGGCTGCAGCACTGTCGCAGATCTGATGTTTTAACAGATTCCTGATATTCGCTGTACACTCGTGAAATGGTCGCACGGGAAAATCCCCACTTCATCGCTACCTCAGAGATGCTGCATCATATCTATCGTGTGCCGACTATACCACCATGTTCAAAGTCATTTAAATCTTGATAAACTGCCATTGTAGCAGCAGTAACCGATCTAACAACTGCGCCGGACACATGTTGTTTTATGTAGGCGTTCCCGATCGTAGCGCCGCTGTCTGCCTGTTTACAATCTCTGTATTTGAATACTCATACCTATACGAATTTCTTTGGTACTTCAGTGTATGTCTCTTAGGGGCGTACAGTTAAGAATTAACGGCTTATCTTGCTTTTAAGTTCACGAAAAGTTATAAAAACGCAGTTGGAAACATGGAGAACTACCTTCGCTTAAAAGTCGCGCTACAGATCACTGACACATCTTCCCTTCCATTCACGGCCATAGTTATATGTCGCTGCAGTAGGCTGCAGCAGTCTCCGGTCTAGAAAACAGCACAGTCCCGTTTTGCCCTGCTATCCTCTTCTGCCCTGAGTTCCCCAAAGTACAATTTGGTTAGTCGATAAATTTCTCTTCTTGTCTTTCATATGTATTACGAACTTGTTTGATTATAGTTACAACATGCTATTTTTCAATATCGAAATCCTAATTTTGGATGGGATAATCTCAACTTTTTGTTCGTTCTGTTTAATTGTAGCTGTTGGCGGATCTTATTAAATACATTAACGACTTCAGTCTGTGAGGTTATTAGATTTTCTATGGTGTTCGTAACAAGTATTCATTCTCCTCCACAACCTGAACTCTTTTATTTCCTCTACGCACTGCCTCGCGGTTTGGCAACGTGCGATTTAATGCTGGCCCTGTTACAAGGCAACTGATGATGCTGAAATACATTATGAAGTATTTAACCACTGAAGGAAAGGGTCTCCAAGAATGAAAGAAGAGTCGGACGAGTTTCAAGTCCAAGTCTGAACAGTGAACTGCACATCTACTGCCGTGTTATCATGAAGACGAGGTACATGGTAAAACATTCTTTATCAGTGAACAAAAATTTTTTTTATTATTTTAAGAGCATATAACAGAAGAATGTTTCCAGTTACAACTATCCTAAGACAGAATGAGATTTTCACTCTGCAGCGGAGTGTGCGCTGATATGAAACTTCCTGGCAGATTAAAACTGTGTGCCCGACCGAGACTCGAACTCGGGACCTTTGCCTTTCGCGAGCAAGTGCTCTACCATCTGAGCTGCCGAAGCCCGACTCACGCCCGGTACTCACAGCTTAACTTCTGCCAGTACCTCGTCTCCCACCTTCCAAACTTTACAGAAGCTCTCCTGCGAACCTTGCAGAACTAGCACTCCTGAAAGAAAGGATATTGCGGAGACATGGCATAGCCACAGCCTGGGGGATGTTTCCAGAATGAGATTTTCACTCTGCAGCGGAGTGTGCGCTGATATGAAACTTCCTGGCAGATTAAAACTGTGTGCCCGACTGAGACTCGAACTCGGGACCTTTGCCTTTCGCGAGCAAGGAGAGCTTCTGTAAAGTTTGGAAGGTGGGAGACGAGGTACTGGCATAAGTAAAGCTGTGAGTACCGGGCGTGAGTCGTGCTTCGGTAGCTCACATGGTAGAGCACTTGCTCGCGAAAGGCAAAGGTCCCGAGTTCGAGTCTCAGTCGGGCACACAGTTTTAATCTGCCAGGAAGTTTCTTATCCTAAGACATTCAGCTTTACATACGGTGCTTCTATAAATATGTATATTTATCAGTATAATTATCCATATGATACCGGATGCCTAACTACTCGTCCATGAGTGCCACCATGTTCCACTGAACAGATTTTGCTGCTTCTCGGATTGTCTCTCGTACTGCAACCAAATGTTGTATTCCGAACTGAGTCAATAGACGATCGCCAAATCCCTCCCCACAAGCTACGCCCCTCTACTTGACGCCGAGCGGGATAGCCGCGCGGTCTTAGGCGTCTTGTCACGGTCCGCGCGGCTGCCCCCGTCGGAGGTTCGAGTCCTCCCTCGGGCATAGGTGTGTGTGTCGTCCTTAGCGTAGTTAGTTTAAGTTATATTAACTAGTGTGTACGCTTAGGGACGGATGATCTCAGTAGTTTGGTCCCATAAGACCTTACTACAAACTTCCAATTTCTACTTGATGAAAAACAATAATATGTTATTGCTTTTGACTCGAGACGTACATCTAGCTTTAGTAGAGGCCTTTATCTGTCCTTTTCTTAATTTTTAAACCGGATCACTCACTATGTTAGCCGGCCGGAATGGCCGAGCGGTTCTAGGCACTACAGTCTGGAACCGCGCGACCGCTACGGTCTCAGGTTCGGAAACTGCCTAGGGCAGGGGTGTGTGTGATGTCCTTAGGTTAGTTAGGTTTAAGTAGTTCTAGGTGACTGATTACAGCAGTTAAATCCCATAGTGCTCAGTGCCATTTGAACCATCACTATGTTAATGACTGTTAGTTTTAGAACTCCCGTCCAACGGTTACGCTGTTAGTTTGAAAATCTGCCTCCTCTCAAGTGGTAGCGGGTGGGAGGAAATGCCTGCCCGCACAGTAGCGCCTGTTAGAGGAAAGCAGGTCTGGAATGCATCACCACCGTGCCGGGCGGAAATGCTTCCCGCCAAACTGGCCAAAGCACATCCCGCGATCTCGTTACGTTACAAATTATTTTCGCCAGACTACCCAAGCAGGGCTCGAACCTCGCACCACAGTTTCAGCCTATGGGTCTATAGATGCTAAATACTGCTCTGTGCACAGTTTGTTGCTAACACATTGGAACACCCACCTTATAGCCTCGACTTATCCCCCAGTCATTTTCATATGTTTGGGATTCTTAAAACCCATACGAGTAGGCAACAGTTCGAAGATGATTAGGCGTACCGGGGAGGTGACCCATTGAATGCTATGAGTGCTGCAATAACTGAAGGAGTCGAGAGAACAAAGTTCTGATCCTCAATTTCGTAAGGATTAGTCTGATCACATTATCTGTTGTATTTTCGAATGCGCCACATGCTTTCAACTAGTGCTCTCACTCGTACCACTTGAAAGTACTCTTTATTACGAAAACTGTTTCGTCTTATTGTAATCACATTCTTGCCTTTGAATTTAAGCAGCACGATAAGTACAGTAACTCAAAATGGCGCTCTCGTGGATTAGAACTTATCCAACGACGGAGTAAGCGCTTAAATTTTACAGGGACAGTATGTCGAAACGTGAAATATGTTTCAGGCTGGTACTCCGACCGCTGATGTCGCTACTCCGTTTTGTGACGAATTTTCTGCCTCATCGTCATAATCACACTCTGCAGTTGGCAGTGTGTACTTCACAAATCATCCCGGGGGCCCGAGAAATTTCGCGACACTAGTTTTATCACCATAGAGAGGCAGAGCTTCAAATCTCTGTCTGACCACTCAAATTTAAATTTTCTGTGGTTCCCGTCAATCGAGTGAGGTGAATGCCAAAATGCTTTCTTCGTTGAGGTCCGAGTCATTTACTCCCCAGTCCTTAAACAGCTGAGCTGGAACTAGTTTTCTCATGCTGCTATTAAACTCTAATCTTCCCCACAGAAAAGTCTTAGATGATAACAGGAAATCCAGCATGAATCCCTCGCAGTAAAGGATAATAGCTATACCTTGAAGATACACTATAAACTAACGATGGCAACAAGCTCAAAATAATAATAATAAAAACAATCAGTTGGAAAGCTGAAACCAGGTCATTGCATAGACCTAACAGAGCTATTACTTTAAAAACAACACCTATAAAACAAACGTAAGTGATACGTTGTGCATGCACCTAGAGCTGCATGTTATGCTGAAAGTATTTTTGACGCAGGTGAAATAGGAAGTAAATCCAGATTTGCACTCTAGTTCGGAACTATGTGTGTGTGAACCGAGGTTACGGCATGTGGAGCGCAGAAAAGCACTAGTAGATCATGGATACGCTTGGGCAGACGTACGATGGAGACAGTCGACAGAAAAACTGATTTCTGAAGACGCCACAGCTGTGTAAATACGCCTTATCTGCAAGGCAGCTGCGTGAAAACGAGATAAACTGGATACAGATAGTGGAATTTCTACTTTGATTTGCAGCAAGAAATGAACTAGATTAACATCCAGATAAATTGGAGTAAATAAAGGCTTATTGACACAGAGATGAACTGCAGCTAAGAGATTTCCTTGTTAACAACCGTGCATTAGCCTATGCACACATGCAATTGCACTAGTCAAAAATTGAAAAGTGACACCTCTAAAGATGTAAAGTAGAAACTTCATATTTTGTTGTAGAGCTGAAATCTACATTTGGACTCTGCAAGACACTTTACGGAGTGGGGCACGGAGTACTTCTGCTTTTTTTTTTTTTTTTTTTTTTTTTTTTTTTTAATGCATTAGCGATCGGTGCGCGAGAAGAATGAATCACGCTGAGATCCCGTCAAATCATAAGTTCCTCTTGTGCTACGCATATGGCCATTGCGCGGGTCTTATGTTGCCCTACTCGTACAGCTCTCCGTTACGCACAACGCTAGCTCAGCCGTACAAAGACTGAGGAGCAAATCGACTCCGGCCGCAACGAAGAAACCGCTGTGGCATTTATCCCAGACGACTGACGAGAACCACAGGAAATTTATTTGAGTGGCCAGGCAGGGATTTTAAGCTCTTTCTCTCTATGGGGAGAAAACTAGCGTCGCGAAATTTCTCTGGCCCCTGGCCGTTTTGTGCAGTACACACTGCCAGTTGCCTAGTGTGATCACGACGAAACAGAAAATTCGTCACAAAATGGGGTATCGACATCAGCAGCCCGAATACCAGCCTGTAACTTATTTTATGTTTCAACATGCACTCCCTGCAAAATGCAAACGCTTGCACCATCGTTCGATAACGCCTTGAAAGCCTGCAGCAAAGAAGTGAATAGGTCGGCCGAAGAATGTGGTAATCTACTAGAGCGTCACTTTGAGTTACTGCAGGCTAACTGCAGGTAGAGCGCAGGCTTTCTCCGCTGCACCTCTGGGAGCAAGAGAGTGGCAGACCCAGCGCCCCAGCAGCCTTTTACTGCCAGGAAAGACCTCCAGCACTCAGTTGATAGCCGGTTGAGTGGAGAGGTCGTCTGGAGATAATGGAACGAGAAAAATCTCCGCGCTCCTATCGGAGGTGTAACCTGGGACCTCCACGCCGGAGTCTAGTGCTCTACCCGTTCAATCATCACTACCTCACTAATAGACAAAAGCGGATAGAGGACCTGACTGTAGGAAACCCGTTGGCATTCAAAACAGCTTCCAGTCGTCTCGGACTGGGTAAATACAGGTCGTGAATGGTTTTCAACAGAGTAATATACCATTCTTCCTGAAAAATAGCGGCAAGTTCAGGCAACGACAATGTAGGTGGTTAGCCATCACGTTCCGTTCTTTACAAAATAGACCCAAAGGATCATCAATATTGAGATCTGGTTACTGTGGTGGAGGGGAGATGCTACAATCCATTCTCGTGCTCACAAAACCAGTTGTGGACGACGCGAGTCGTGTGAACAGGTGTGCTGTCCTCTTGGAACACATTATCACCACTAGAGCTGGATGAGCAGCTCCATAACGGTCTCGTGCTTAGTGAACCCATAACGTAATGTCTGCTCTCTTTTAGATTTTATCTACAGAGGTTGGACAGAAGTATGGAAACACCGTGATAAGTGCATGCTTGAACATAAATGCAGATGGCATCCAAGCCTGCAGGTTGTTCTGTGTGTTTGACCCTGAACGGTCCCTGTGTCACGCGTTGAACGTCTCGCAAGTGTCAGTCATGGCCAGAACAGTGTTCTGTGTAGGTGTGAGTGCCTTATGTTCGAACTAAGTCAATTCGAACGTGGGAAAATTGTTGGCCCTCTAATGGTGGGTTTTCCGTAACCAAGGTAGCCAAGGTGTCTGCTGTTTCAAGAGGCACTGTATCGAAGATTTATAGTGAATGCAGGAAAAGTGGTCTGTCATCATCCACTACGTCACAACGCGAACGGAAGAGTGTGTTGAGTGATGGTAACAGACGGTGTTAGGAGAGTAAACATTAAACGATTGAACAGTGGAAAAACGTTGTGTGGAGTCACGTAACCCTGCTCATTCATAGATTAATACAATGTGAAAGTGTGAAAGACTGTCATTGAAGTTGATATCATCACAGATCCATCAGCTGGAGCCGTCTCTCCCATACCGTCTACACCTATGCTCCTAACTGACTTACTCGCACATTTTAAGCCCCTTCGACAACAATAAAGTATCCAGACACCCCCGAATATATACGTTTTCATATTAAGAGCACTGCGCTGCCACCTACTGCCAGGTACTCCGTATCAGTGACCTCAGTAGTCAGTAGACATCTTGAAAGAGCAGAATGGGGTGCTCCGCGGAACTCATGGACTTCGAACGTGGTCAGGTGATTGGGTGTACGTGTGTCATACGTCTGTACGCAAGATTTACACACTCCTAAACATCCCTATCTCCACTGTTTCCGATGTGATAGTGAAGTTGAAACGTGAAGGGACATGTACAGCTCAAAAGCATAGAGGCCGATCTCGTCTGTTCGCTGACAGAGACCGCCGACAGTTGAAGAGGGTCGTAATGTGTAATAGGCAGACATCTATTCAGACTATCACACAGGAATTCCAAACTGCATCAGGGTCCACTGCAAGTACCATGACAGTTAGGCGGGAGGTGAGGAAACTTGGATTTCATGGTCGAGTAGCTGCCACACATCACGCCAGTAAATGCCAAACGACGCCTTACTTGGTGTAAGGAGAGTAAACTTTGGACGATTGAACACGGAAAAACGTTGTGTGGACTGACGAATCACGGTACACAATTTGGTGATCCGATGGCAGGGCGTGGGTATGGCGAATTCCCGGTGAACGTCATCTGCCAGCGTGTGTAATGCCAACAGTAGAAATCGGAGGGGGTGATGTTACGTTATGGTCGCATTTTTCATGGAGGGCGCTTGCATCCCTTGTTGTTTTGCGTGGTGCTATCACAACACAGGCCTACATTTATGTATTAAGCACCTTCTTGCTTCCCACTGTTGAGGAGCAATTCGGGGATGCCTATTGCATCTTTCAACACGATCGAGCACCTTTTCATAATGCACGGCCTATTATAGAGTGGTTACACGACAATAGCACCCCTGAATGGACTGGCCTGCACAGAGTCCTGACCTGAGTCCTATAGAACACCTTCGGGATGTTTTTGAACACCGACTTCGTGTCAGGCCTCACCGACCGACATCGATACCTCTCCTCAGTGAAGCTCTCCGTGAAGAATGAGTTGCCATTCCCCAATAAACCTTCCAGCACCTGATTTAACGTATGCCTCTGAGAGTGGAAGTTGTCATCAAGGCTAAGGGTGGGACAACACCATACTGAATTCCAGCATTACCGATGGAGGGCGCCAAGAACTTAAAAGTCATTTTCAGCCAGATGTCGGGATACTATTGATATAGTGTACATCCAATTCCCATAGATATTTAACAATTGTAAAGCTTTACTAGGTTCGCTAATTCTGTATAAGGGAAGGACTGCGCAGCAGATTACGACTAAGAAGTGCTATTGGATGCTGGTTGTTTGTGAAGAGGTCCTTGCACGCCTAGTGTGAGAAGGATAAACGCCTGCCAGTAAATGATGGAATTCGACAGTCGCCCGACTGAGATCTATCGAGGCTGCAGCACATTGTTCCGCGATATTGGTATGTTGCAGACATGGAATTGGTGGGTTCAGGGCAGCTGTACTTAATGCAGGATCTCAGCTACCTCACATGACTAGCGCCGAGAAGACAGTGCAGGATTGTACAGCCACGTCACACACGTGGAGTCAGGAAATGGACCTGTTTGCCTGGGTCCAGGCACCACGGAACGCCTGCAGTGCGACCGCTGTCGTACTTCCTTTGACATGGCACCAGAGAGTGGTGCGACCAACAACAACACCGGCCTACATCGCACACGTGTGTGTACAGCATCATCGGTTGTAGAAATTCGATCAGAACATATGCTACCAGATTTCTTCCATCATCTTCATATGGGCCCAGCACCTGGAGTTATAGTATAGGAAGCCGTTTGGTACGCAACTCGATCACCTCTGGCTTGCATAGCCGGTAATTTGGGCAGCAGACATTACTTTTCTGACGTCTTAGCGCCATGGCTGTGCCCTATCCTCGAGCTCTTGTCTCTCAGCAAGATAATGCAATACCGCATTTTGACTGCACTCTCCTGATCTTAGTGAGGGTGTTCGACTGTGTCATGGTCAGAACGTTCTCTAGATCTCTCAACCAACGAAAGCTGCTTCCGGTCAGGGGTCGCCATTTTGTCTCACTGCGCTCTCGAGCGCTCTGGCGGCAGAAACCTGAAGTGCGGCTTCAGCCGAATAAAACTTTATGGTTTTTCTACGTATCTGTAGTGTGTCGTGACCATATGTCAATGAATGGAGCTACAGTGAATTTATGAAATCGCTTCAATCATTTGTAATAGCCCTGTACAACATTTTTCTTTTTTGGAAACTACGTGGTAAGAAAGTAAGCTGGTTTTCTGAACTACCAGCTCGTAAAAGGATAACGTACAATTGATCAATGCGAAAAATTTGTCTAATAGTTTAAATGCCCTGCAACTGAAGTTAAAATTGTATGCGAGGAAGAAAACCAATCAGCATATTTTGACAGGATACAATTGTTGTTTAAAAATATATAGGCTATATTCTAATGAAATAGAGTATAATTTTAGTTTTTAGGATATAGTATGGCAACAGTTTGTGAGAGGGAAATATGAAACAGGCCATGCGAAAAATGCTCTCATCGTCAATTAGTTCCAACGTATTTGCACGTCTGAGTCTGAGCCTAGTTTATTGTAATAGAAAACGAAACTATGATTAGGAAGTGAAGCTGCTTAGCCGGCCGAAGTGGCCGCGCGGTTCTGGCGCTGCAGTCTGGAACCGCGAGACCGCTACGGTCGCAGGTTCGAATCCTGCCTCGGGCATGGATGTGTGTGATGTCCTTAGGTTAGTTAGGTTTAACTAGTTCTAAGTTCTAGGGGATTAATGACCTCAGCAGTTGAGTCCCATAGTGCTCAGAGCCATTTGAACCATTTGAAGCTGCTTAAAAGTCGTTTGGGGTCGTTGGTATATAGGGTATGAGAGAGACCTCTCGAGCTGCTGCATCTGCAACGGTAGTAGCTTCTGTCACTATTTCCTATACTTTTAATCTGCGAATGGGTAGGATTACCAAGTTTCAGACGATTGAGACTCCGCAGTGATGTCGTAATCATGATAAGTCTTAAATTCAGTTTTAATGTTTTCTGTTAAAACATACTACGAGGAAGAAAACAAAACAGCACACTGGTGTGTTTACTATTTTTGCTATTTTTTTACAAAATTATAAATAACGAAGGAGAATGTACATGGGAGGAACAATTTTTTTAATGATTTAAATGCCCTGATATCATATTAAAACCGACGGTGAGTAAGAAAACGAAATCACGTATTTTCGCAGGACAGCGCCTCAGTAACTTTCTCACAATCGGATTTACATTTTTTTAAAATTACAGCCTATTTCTGTCCGAATGCTCACTAGAGTATAGTGTACAAATTGAAAGCAAACTGCTCAAGAATTTTTCGAGATTTTTGCTAATAACCCCTTTACATAGTGCATATCAATATATTATATATATTAAAAGGAATATAGCCTTTGTCGCTCGGAATCTTTATTAGATGTCTGTCTAAAAATCTGAAGAAAATCAGTCAAAAACTTTTCGATATTTTTTTCTAACAGTGTTTCCTCTTTGTATATTTTACAGATATATTCTTATGTTGTTGTTGTTGTGGTCTTCAGTCCTGAGACTGGTTTGATGCAGCACTCCATGCTACTCTATCCTGTGCAAGCTTCTTCATCTGCCAGTACGTACTCCAAACCTACATCCTTCTGAATCTGTTTAGTGTATTCATCTCTTGGTCTCCCTCTACGGTTTTTACCCTCCGTGCTGCCCTCCAATACTAAATTAGTGATCCCTTGATGCCTCAGAACATGTCCTACCAACCGGTCCCTTCTTCTAGTCAATTTATGCCACAAACTTCTCTTCTCCCCAATCCTATTCAATACCTCCTCGTTAGTTATATGATCTACCCATCTAATCTTCAGCATTCTTCTGTAGCACCACATTTCGAAAGCTTCTATCCTCTTCTTGTCCAAACTAGTTATCGTCCATGGTTCACTTCCATACATGGCTACACTTCATACAAATACTTCCAGAAACGACTTCCTGACACTTAAATCTGTACTCGATGTTAACAAATTTCTCTTCTTCAAAAACGCTTTCCTTGCCATTGCCAGTCTACATTTTATATCCTCTCTACTTCGACCATCATCAGTTATTTTGATCCCCAAATAGCAAAACTCCTTTACTACTTTAAGTGTCTCATTTCGTAATCTAATTGCCTCAGCGTCACCCGACGTAATTCGACTACATTCCATTATCCTCGTTTTTCTTTTGTTGATGTTCATCTTACATCCTCCTTTCAATACACTTTCCATTCCGTTCAACTGCTCTTCCAAGTCCTTTGCTGTCTCTGACAGAATTACAATGTCATCGGCGAACCTCAAAGTTTTTATTTCTTCTCCATGGATTTTAATACCTACTCCGAGTTTTTCTTTTGTTTCCTTTACTGCTTGCTCAATATACAGATTGAATAACATTGGGGAGAGACTACAACCCTGTCTCACTCCCTTCCCAACCACTGCTTCCCTTTCATGCCCCTCGACGCTTATAACTGCCATCTGGTTTCTGTACAAATTGTAAATAGCCTTTCGCTCCCTGTATTTTACCCCGGCCACCTTCATAATTTGAAAGAATTCCAGTCAACATTGTCAAAAGCTTTCTCTAAGTCTACAAATGCTAGAAACATAGGTTTGCCTTTCCTTAATATAGCTTCTAAGATAAGTCGTAGGGTCAGTATTGTCTCACGTGTTCCAATATTTAAAAACTACGTCAAAAAGAACTTAACAACTTTGGAACGACACAGAAATTTATTGAGACAATTTGCAGAATCGGTAGATGAGTGATTTTGTAGCAAGCAACCGTAACTTTTATCCACGTAGTGCTCCAGTGCCCCATTTCGCCACCAGGAACGCCTGCGTAATTGGCATTTAAAATGGCTACTTTCATTGGTGCCGAGTGTGCTCGCTGTGTATTGTGGCTTCACGAAACGAGCTCTGCAACAACCGAATACGCTAAAGAACCCCCAAGCAGACCTACAATTTACTCTTGGCCCAAGAACTTTGTGGTAACAGATTGTTAACTGCGACATAATGAATCACCAGGTCGCCCTTGTGTTGCTGACAGTCCCAAAATTAATGTGTTTTGTGCCGTTAGCAAGCTGAAAGTGTACGGTCCTCTCTTCTTTGTGGAGAAAACTATCACTGGTATAGTGGTGTATACTTGGAAACTTTTTCATTCCACAGATCTTTGAAGATGACCTAGATGGGTTGGTTTACTACTAACAAGACGGTGCATCACCTCATTTCCTCCCGGAAGCCGGCCGGAGTGGCCGAGCGGCTCTAGGCGCTACAGTCTGGAACCGCGCGACCGCTACGGTGCTGGTTCGAATCCTGCCTCGGGCATGGATGTGTGTGATGTGCTTAGGTTAGTTAGGTTTAAGTAGTTCTAAGTTCTAGGGAACTGATGGCCTTAGAAGTTAAGTCCCATAGTGCTCAGAGCCATTTGAACCATTTTTCCTCGCGAAAGTTCGAGATTTCCTCGACAAATGCTTCCCAGTTCGGTGGACTGGCCACGAAGAGCCAATCGCATAGCCTCCCCCCCCCCCCTCCCTCTCCCAGGACGTGACACCACTGGATTTCTTTCTCGGGGGATTCATTAAAGAACGTGCGTATGGCCCTCCACTACCAGACAATTTCACGGTTTTGAAAAATCTAATCTACGCTACCGTTGCAAAAGTTATGACAGATTTGCTGCATCGAGTGTGGAAAGAAATTTACTACCGATTGTATGGTTGCCAGACCGCAAGTGGTAGTCACATCGAGCCAAAATGACACTTGACACTTTAATGTGAAACTTGATGCTGTTTGCTGCAAAATAACACATCTATCGATTCCGTAAGTTATCTCACTAAATTTCTAAAGTTGTAAAATCCTTTTGACTCGTCCTATATGTAGCATACCTATGTCTCTCCCAATGTTATTTGAGTATCGTGTCAAAATTTGAAGTAAATCAGTCAAGAACTTTTCGAGATTTTCGCTAATAAAGTTTCAGCGTATGACCGTCCGAATGTTTACTAGAGTATCGCGTAAAAATATGAAGTACATCGGTCAAGAACTTTTCGGGATTTTTGGAGACAACGTTTCCCCATTATACAGGTATACAGGGCGTCTCTCCTAATAGTCATCATGAGCATTTCCTCTGGTGTTTCGGCACATACCTGAAATTTCGTTTTTGCGTTACGTAGCTGGAGTCAACCCAAACAGTTACCGCTCATCATCTGTTTAATGCGACGCCCGGTGACAACAGGAAATGGTTTGTTTTCCGTTACAAACAAGTGAGTTTTAAAGCGGAATTTCAAGTTCCCATTTGATAACGCGGTCCAACATCATTCTATTGCGAAATTCGTATTATCGCCCTGTATTAACAGGGACAGTAAAACTTGAAGAATAACCAGTACTCCAGTAGCAACAGCACGCGCTGACTGCTACCGCCAAAATCCAGCGCTACTGAGTCGTTACTAGGTTGCTGTTTATTCTTCGTGTTTTAGTGCCCCTGTTAATACATACCGACGAAACGAATATCGGAATAGAATAATATGGGAGCGCTCCATCGAATGAGGGCGAAACATTCCGATTTAAAGATAATTTTGCTTGTAATGGGAAAGAAACGGACATTTCCTGTAGTCACCGAGCGTCGCACTAAAGACATGACGAGCAGTAGCTGTTTGAGCTGACTCGAGCTACCCAGCGAAAAAACGAAACTGCAGATCTCTGCCGAAACACCAGAGAAAATGCGCAATGCGACTCTTAGGACAGACCCCAGGGATATTTGTGTAGATTAGCATGGGTATGTACAGTAAAGTTCGTTATTTACAATCGTTCTTGGTCTTGCAAATTTCAGCAGCGTAATAAACAATAGTCGATATTTATTCCTTACCAAAGAAGATGACTGACATTAGTTCATATACGTAAGATTTTAGTTTACAACATGGAATTAGTCATGTATCAATTAACACCTTAAACACTAAAGCTAGCAAATACTTTTTTGTGTTCCTGAAGATTCATGTGTGAGGCCATAGAACAAATTGAAATCCCCCACCACAACACTGTATCACACCAGTAGAGGATCCAAAAGTATGGTGCAGCCCATTTGTAAAGTAGGGATGGACTCCCTATTGCTTTGCTCCCTCCGGTGGAGCACTAGATTTCAATTTAATACACGTAAACATGGCCCGCAGTAGGCTGTAATGTGATTATTTAATCGTGCGTCGAAATTACCTAATCGCACGATAAAAATCGCATTACAGCCTACTGCGGACCATGTTTACATTTATAAAACATCTGGAGGCTGTAGATCCTCACAAATACAAAATTTTAAAGACTGCAAATTGTTCTAGCACCTCAGACGTGTACCTCCAGGAAAACAAAAAAATGTCATAGAATGGAGGCTTCCACGGCTGGTATTTACGTAAATGCTGATATTTGTTTTATGGTAATAAGGCTGTGGCTAGAGGCATAATTCTCTGCCTAACGTTTCGTCTCCATTGCTGGAGACGTCATCAGAGGCTATAGTGACTAAGGAAGCAGTTACAGAACATGCTCAATTGTTTGTATGTATCCGTTCAATGGTCGGTTCGTGTCGCCATCGGACCACTTCCCAAGAGCGCGAAGTCGAATCAACATAGGCTGTGGAGGTTGTAATGGGGAAGATTTGGCGCACTAAGACAAAAAATTTGTCTAATTTCAGTCCTCCTCCTTTTCTGTTACAATTGCTTTTTACTTTCGACTTTCTGTGGCCTCTCTCTACATTCTAGTGCAGTTATTATTACATCTTGCTGAATCCACAGTGTCAGATAAATGGAATTAGTGGTCTTCTGGTACTAGTGCTAATATCGAAGTTGGATTCAGAAGGATAATGCGTAGAATCAGCCAAGATACTGCTTATAAACAAACCATCCAGCAGACATTTAACGAAAGGTGAGATGAAAGCTCTCCGAGATTTAGAGTTCAATAAAGACATTCTAATTCTTCCAGCAGATACAGGCAATGCTGCAGTGGTAATGAAGAAAGAAGACTACCACAACAAAATTTGGAACTTATCAGAATCAGGAAGGTATAGAGAACTTGAGGGAGAGTCCACAACTTCTGTTCTCAGGATAACGAAAGTTAATAAAAGTCTCTTCGATTTCTCCCACTGACAAGAAGCGTCTTATCTAATCAGAAGCAGTGCCACCAAGATTGTACGTTTTACCAAAAATTCACAAACAGTTTATTCCGTTGAGACCAATTGTTAGCGCCGACCAATGGTACTGCCAAGCACTTAGCCACTCTCCTATACCTTTTGTAGGAAAAAGTTGTACTTCTATATAAGAATCTGGTCATTTCATCGAAAAGCTAAACTCTTGCAGGCTGAGTCCAGTTTTGATGTTCAGTGTTTACTATGGTCCCTCTTAATGAGGTGACGTTACAGTTGGAAAGTATTGTTGCAAAGGACATAGTAGTTCTCTTTAAACACTGTGTCACATCAACGTCCTTTTCAAAATGGGAGAACAAATTATATGAACTAATTGATGGTGTGGCTATGGGGAATCCACTCAGTGCAGTTATGGCTAATTTTTATATGGAAACACTTGAAGAAGCAGCACTTCAGACGGCAAAGAAGTAACCCTCACGCTGGTTTCGGCATGTGGATGGTACTTTCGCTATATGGCCTCATGGAGAAAGAGAACTCAATGAATTTCCAAATTTTTTGAATAATATTAATTCGAACATAAATTTCACTATGGAATAGAGAAGAAAGGTCAAATTTCATTTTTGTATGTACAGGTACTTAGAAAGACTGACGGAACTTATGGGTATAAAGTCTACAGCAAGCCCACTCACGCGATTAAATACCTGCAAGGAAATTCCGTTCACCATCTCAGGCAGGAAAGACGAGGGATCAAAATATCGGTGGACGGGGCGAAAAGAATCTGTGAACCACAGTGCTTGGAGGACGGGCTTGATCATTAAGAACAGCTTTCAACAGAAATGTCTTCTCTGATAATAGATAAATAGGGGACTACATACTGAAAAGGCTAGAGCTTCTAATGAAAAAAGAACCGACTGAAGACAAATTTTTTCTGCCATTTGTAAAAAAACTGTCACGTATGGAATCAGAAAATTAGAAGACACAGTATTGATGCAGCGTTTAAACCAATAAGAAAGGTTTGAGAATATTTGAACACTGCACATGATCCACGCCAGCTGCTTGCCACAGGAGTATATAAAAATCTTTTGTACTTATGACCAATTGTACGTAGGAACTAAAAAAAGAAGGACTAACATCCGTCTTAAGTAATACTATAGCAACTGTCGTCTAGGCAAAACGGATAAATCAGCAGTAGCAGATCATACACTAAGACCGGAAAACCACCAGATTCGTTTCTCTGTCACTGTGGTTTTAGAATTACTGCGCTAGGTACTATAAAGAGAATGTAGAACTTCAAAAGCACAAAAAACAATTTCGTTGCTTGGATACATGTAAGGTGTTCGGCTTGCTAACTTATTCGAATCTGTAGCTGCATCCTGAATCGTTAAAAACCAAGATGGATGTACTGATCCAAGTCCTGCACAAAGTTGTAGCTTCTTATATATACTCATACTAATGCAATTTCTCTGCACAGAAGAAGTGAAACCAGTTTCATTTTTGCAGTGTTTAGTTTAGGATCATGTTTTCCTTACCCTATTTTGTTAATGTTATGTGACGCTATAAGTTCGACTGGGAAAGTCTGACTCTATGTTAAGTATTTTCTACTCAGAAATGTGCGCGCATGTCAACAGAGTGGAAGTCACTGAGACGTGAGTGTAACTCCCTGCGAGCACAATCACTCCATATCTTCACGCGGCCCGACCCCTCTGTTACATCAAACACCAGAGATTGCATCGAGGCCGAGCCGCTTCCTCGCTGTACGATAATTAGCCGGCAGTCGGAGTCTGGCCACTCCATATGCGTCACAGTCGCTGCCCTTACAATAATTAAGGCCCGGAGGAGAGCGGCGCTGCCGGAAGTCGTTTGCA
Source organism: Schistocerca nitens (assembly GCF_023898315.1). Lineage (NCBI taxonomy): Eukaryota > Metazoa > Arthropoda > Insecta > Orthoptera > Acrididae > Schistocerca > Schistocerca nitens. Next base: position 146,470,405 of record NC_064617.1, read on the forward strand.
CAGCTTGCATCCACTGCTACAGCTGGCTCCTTGTGTGTCCGGACAGCTTCGCCATTTCACTTACTTCTTAAGAGCAACGCATTTTCGATTCTGGCAGTGTTTAGAGTCCTCTATGTTATCTGCACACACCATAAAACTGCTTTGCTCGAGACACTAAGAAATACTGCCATATATCAATACATAAAATACATCTTGTACGGTAGGGTGATGTTTTCTGTCATGGGGCTATGTGGATAGAAATAAGAAAATATTCCAGTTCTTAGCCTAAGAGCTTAATTCAGACGCCAACATGATACAGAACCGCTGCTGTCAAGTCGTACACTAGGCAAGATGCTTTTTACAAATATATTTAATCCAGACAGTAAGCATCCAAAAGGAAATAGAAGAGATGCGACAGAATCACTTATAACAAACTGCCTTGCAATATTAAGTCTGCTTAAAATAAGGTCTATTGTTGAAACACAAGAATGCTAGTTATTATAAATTTGTCAGTCAACGGAGCAACTAGTGACGCCTGCTTTGAATTTGAGAAACGCTTTCATTTAAAACTAATAAGGGACTGGGGCTATGTGAATCAGTCTTCGGGGGGGCTTTCTGAACTTCAGTAGAATATGTACTATCTCTTTATTATTATTTATGTAGCCTAATTATAGCAATAATCCCTCAGCCACCATCAAAAAATTTGTTTTTGATAAAATTTTCGACGTCGCCTGGAGACGTGAACCTAACGTAGGAAATAGAAATCCCAACACAAACCATAAAACAAATTCCTTCCTTCATCCACATCCCTGAATGATGAGCCCCATTGTGTTAGCACAGAATCAGAAGTAAACCCTGGCCCTGCAACTCTTTCTAATCATTCAAGAAATTCGTGAATTCGGAGCTCAGCAACATCATCTTCATAATTTTCTTTGGTTTACCATCCTCAATGAAAACCTCTAATACCACACATGCGAGGACAGAGAGAAATTCAGCTTGTTGTCTGACTTGACCAGTTCACCTCAGTCATAGCAGGAGGAGAGAAAACTGCATTTTTAAAACTCCCAAAGAAAGAAGGTCAAGGGCGGCAGAAATGCGCTGTATATTTAAGTGAAACTTTCAAATCCAGACGAGGATTCATCTTGGTCACCACCTGAAGCTGAGTCGGATAAAGAAAGCTTATGTACCTTGTGGTTTCTGAAACATCAAGTAATGACCCTAGAGTATTAGGGTAGTAGATCCTGGGCAGTTTTGTTCGTGCAGGTTGCACGCATAATTCAGGGGCACATTATCTCCTTTCCTTAAACTATTGTTCTACTAACTGATTTACGACCCTCTAGAGATAATCCGTCCTTCTGAGAAACCCCCCACGCCTCCCCCTCCTCCTACACCCTCTGGGATATCCCAAACTCTCCCCCTAATTGATATCAGCAGATCTGCGAAATTCTCCAGCCCTCCTTTTGCTTCTCTCACTACCTCTTTCCCTCCTCTACTCCCCTCCCACGTCTAGAAATTGGTGAGAAAAAGACTCAGTCTTGGCTGGAGAGGAAGGATCTCATGACATGAAATTCAAATCAGTGCCAATAAGATTATGTTCAATTTAGTTTAAATATTCTTTGTTTAATCAGTTTCCATGACATAACAGCTGTAAACACCAAGGAATGGAATGAGGTACGGCATATTACCCGGCGATTTGGGTCACCCATGTGTGTGTCTGTCATCCGGGCACTGTCTGGCATCGGGCAGAGCGTTGAACACGCGCATCTACATACCACAGAAGTCAGGTCGGTACTGAGGCTCTATCTCCATGTACCACCACCAAGCCGCAGTGGTATTCCAATTGGCTCCCATCCTTAAAACGCTCTGTTTGTGTTGAGCTTTTAGACAGAAAGGACCTCACTAGGGAGCTCTCGTATGATGATGAAAAAAAGAAAGAGAGAGATATTGTGGTATAGGAGGCATTTTGCTGGATTTTATATCTCAGCACACATCTATGTTATTATGCTGTCTCAGTATGTAGTCTGCTCCTGGGAAGGTACTATCATAATGTGTTCCATTAATGTAATATTGAGAGAGGAATTTAATAACTGTATTGTCTGTGTGCATACAGCTGAGGACTGTGTCCAAAGCCTCCTACATCAATAATGGAAGGAAGTGATAATGGATGAGCGTGGGATGAATTCTTTTCAGCAAATAATCGTGATGCATTTCACAACTCATAGAGACTGCTGCCTGTATTGGAGCTGTTCATGATTTTTTAAAATGGCACAGTGCAGGAGACAGCTTGATCCTGTTCCACTACTCCAGGCAGAATGAACCAGAAGTGTTCACCTGGAGCTAGTTAACACATCGTCATCATCATCATCATTACCATTATCATCATTCGTGACAGTGGCCAGATCGACTGTATACAAAAATTGGGCTGTGTAAAAATTCGGACTTTGCACCGGCGCTGATGACTGTGCAGTTGAATGCCCCACAAACCAAACATCATTATCATCATCATACTTGCATTTCAGACCAACAGAAGAGGGGTATAGCAAATGATTCCACCAAATTTGACAACTGCAGATTAACTAATGCCAGAGTCTACCTGAACTCAGAATTCTATCTGCATAATTGACACCTGCAGTGGAATGAAAATGTATACAGTCTAACATATGACATGTATATGAGATTCCGTATTTCATTCTACGAAGAAGAAGGATTTATACTCGGCCCACAGAAATCTGAGAAGCTGGTGCCAGTCATCGTAATAGACTGTTGAAAACATAACGAGATAATTAAATCTGAACCTATAGATGTACTTTAGCAAATTTCCCAGAACATAGTGCAGCATATGCTCTAATTATACATGACCGTGTCTCACTGTTACCCGCTCAGTGGTGTTGTACAATGAGCTGTATAAATAAACATGTGCTCAGCCATACCCAGAGCATATCACAATGCCATATCAAGCTGGTGAACATCATTGCAGACATTTTTTTTTTGGTCTTTGGGGCCCGCAGTGCAAAATATGCTCAGGACTTCTATGATAACGAGTGTAGACAGTTTATGTTTAAAGGCGTTGCATTCATAGCAATCACAGAAGATGATGGTATAATAGAGACATTCTCAGCAAGCACTGAATCGCCGAATTCTTTCAAGGGTGTGAAGTAAGCTAAAACACATCAGAGTGCATAGTGGTTAACACATTTCTACCATGGAATTCACTGGAATGATCCTGGTGTATGTTATAAAGATATGGTGACATAGCTTCGATTATTTGACCACACAGAAACCATCACCTACGTCAAAGATGATCACATGGAGGTAGCAAATCTTCAAGTCTGCTGCTGTTCAAGACCTGGAATTCTAAGGTGCCCGGCTCTCCATCGGCACAACAACAAGAAGAAGAAGATGTGTGAAAACAGTCTTGATCTGCTTATGAAAATGTAAAAGTTGTATGAAAAGTAAACGAATTTTGTACCTCACAATCTATGTACGAATTCTTTTCACCCTGCTTCCGCCTTGATAGTATACAGCTTCGCCAAGATAGTACATCTGTGGTTTTCTTCAAGTACTGATAATTAATTTTAGACATGTTTGCTACGTGTTTTTGGAAGTGGATAGGGTCATGTACCTCCTGCTCCCATTAGCCAGTTCGTACTGCATGATAGGTGTAATCCCATGCAAGCATTCTATATATTTTATCTTCCATGTTAAACTTCACTTTCATATTCAACACTAATGTCATTTGTGTCTTGTACATCCTTTGTATATACAGCTGGGATAGGTTTTTTTGTGAACAAGAACAAAAATTGATAGTAATGATTTTTTTTTGTTTATTCAGTTCTCACAGATACAGTTTGGTTCTTGAGATACAATTTGGCTCTTGAGGTATAATTCGCTGTAACATTCAAAGCAGACATACTTTTTTTACACAATAACAAAAAAATTCGCTGGTTGTAATGTTTACAATTTTCAGGTGTATAAATATGCGCTAGAAACTAATGTGGAGATACTTTCATTCTTGGCTCTGAGCACTATGGGACTTAACATCTATGGTCATCAGTCCCCTAGAGCTTAGAACTACTTAAACTTACCTAAGGACAGCACACAACACCCAGTCATCACGAGGCAGAGAAAATCCCTGACCCGCCGGGAATCGAACCCGGGAACCTGGGCGTGGGAAGCGAGAACGCGACCGCACGACCACGAGCTGCGGACTACTTTCATTCTTACACTACAATTAAATTCCATAGTCCCAATACTAGAAGTTACATGGTTTTTACTTTGATGGACTGTGAACATCTACACATATAGGCCCTACGTCTACACTTAAAAACCAATCAGCTTGGAGGTTAGCAACAGGTGAAACCTAAAAGAAACTATTGTACTTACATGATGTGCAAAGTGAATATATATACAGGGTGAGTCACCTAACGTTACCGCTGGATATATTTCGTAAACCACATCAAATACTGACGAACCGATTCCACAGACCGAACGTGAGGAGAGGGACTAGTGTAATTGTTTAATACAAACCATACAAAAATGCACGGAAGTATGTTTTTTAACACAAACCTACATTTTTTAAATGGAACCACGTTCTTTTTGTTAGCACATATGAACATATAAACAAATACGTAATCAGTGTCGTTTGTTGCATTGTAAAATGTTAATTACATCCGGAGATACTGTAACCTAAAGTTGACGCTTGAAACCTTCGACGTTCAGTTGCGTGTTGTAACAAACACGGGCCACGGTCGGCGAGCAGCATCTGCAGGGACATGTTTACGATGACGACCGTGTTTACGAGTGTGGCTGTAGTGCACTGTTGTGGTTTGGTCTAGCTGTCGCAGTGTCCGCATGTAGTGCTTGCTGCTATTGTTATTCTGCATTCGTCTCCGCACGCAGACCAACTGTAGTACACCGTGTTACCAGACGTCTGTGATAGTGTAGTGTTGTAGGAACTGTGACCATGGTGTATTCGAACTCTGAAAAGGCGGAGATGATACTCATCTATGGCGAGTGTCGACGAAATGCAGCTGAAACCTGCAGGGTGTATGCAGAACGGTACCCGGACAGAGAGCATCCAACGTGCCGCACATTGCAAAACATCTACCGCCAACTGTATGCGACAGGTATGGTCGTAGTACGCAAACGGGTCCGTAACAGGCCCGTCACAGGAGCAGCGGGTGCAGTTGGTGTGTTAGCTGCTGTTGCCATGAACCCACACACGAGTACACGGGACATTGCGAGAGCCGGTGGACTGAGTCAAAGTAGTGTCATGCGCATACTGCATCGTCACCGCTTTCACCCGTTTCATGTGTCGCTACATCAGCAATTACATGGTGATGACTTTAATCATCGAGTGCAATTCTGTCAATGGGCATTAACGGGGAATGCGTTGCAGTTCTACCTGTTTATCGATGAAGCGGGCTTCACAGACCACGGGGCAGTGAATCTACGGAACATGCATTACTGGTCCGTGGACAATCTTCGCTGGCTCAGACAGGTAGAGCGACAGCGACCGTGGACTGTAAATGTATGGTGCGGAATCATTGGCGACCACCTCATTGGTCCTCACTTCGTTGCAGGGGCTCAAACAGCTGCAACATACATCGCGTTTCTACAGAATGATCTGCCAACGTTGCTCGAAAATGTCCCACTGGAAACGCGTCGACGTATGTGGTATCAGCATGATGGTGCACCTGCACATTCCGCAATTAACACTAGGCTGACCCTTGACGGGACGTTCGACAGGCGTTTCATAGAACGTGGAGGACGCATAAATTGGCCAGCTCGTTCTCCTGATCTTACACCTCTGGACTTCTTTCTGTGGGGTACGTTAAAGGACAATGTGTACCGTGATGTGCCTACAACCCCAGAAGATATGAAACAACGTATTGTGGCAGCCTGCGGCGACATTACACCAGATGTACTGCGGCGTGTACGACATTCATTACGCCAGAGATTGCAATTGTGTGTAGCAAATGATGGCCACCACATTGAACATCTATTGGCCTGACATGTCGGGACACACTCTTTTATTCCACTCCGTAATTGAAAACGGAAACCACGTGTGTACGTGTACCTCAACCCTCATGGTAATGTACATGTGCGTCAGTGAAAAAGACCAATAAAAAGGTGTTAGCATGTGGACGTAATGTGCTGTTCCAGTCTCTTCTGTACCTAAGGTCCATCACCGTTCCCTTTGGATCCCTACGTAATTCGGTGCTCTCCGATACACACGATCGAACAGCGGAGGAGTGGTACTCAAGCGTCAACTTTAGGTTACAATATCTCCGGATGTAATTAACATTTTACAATGCAACAAACGGTACTGATTACGTATTTGTTTATATGTTCAGATTTGCTAACAAAACTAACGGGGTTCCATTTAAAAAAACGTAGGTTTGTATTAAAAAACATACTTCCGTGCATTTTTTTATGGTTTGTATTAACCAATTACACTAGCCCCTCTCCTCACGTTCGGTCTGTGCAATCGATTCGTCAGTATTTGATGTGGTTTACGAAATATATCCAGCGGTAATGTTTGGTGACTCACCCTGTATTTCTGACATGTTTTTCTTTGATGATGCACATGGTGCGCAGATTATTGTTGACGAACATGGCGAGCAATTATTGTTTTTACAAGGTATATGTTTACAGTGTAAACAGTAAACATTCCTCACACACATGGTGTGTATAAATAACCAAATATTTACACCGCACACAATACACATACACATACACACACACACACACACACACACACACACACACACAATTACTTACACTATGATAAAAGGGTTGTACCATTCTGCAAACATTTACACCCAACCTCATTCTCTCCCTCTGAATCAATCAGAGGCCCCCACCCTTGCCGAACGGGGTAGCCGCGCGGTTTTGGGTGCCTTGCCACGGTCCGGGCGGTTCCCCCCGTCGGAGGTTCGAGTCCTCCCTCAGGCATGGGTGTGTGTGTTGTCCTTAGCGTAAGTTAGTTTAAGGTAGATTAAGTAGTGTGTAAGCTTAGGAACCGATGACCTCAGCAGTTTGGTCCCATAAGACCTTACCGCAAATTTCCAATTTTGTCCCCACCCTTTCTGTCTAAACAAGTGAATAGTCTGCGTACAGGACTTAAGACTGGAGTGCAGTGTACACCTAATGTCCTCTTGATCGAATAGTAGGTTGCTGCGACATATGCTGCAGCTGTGTCAGAACACCGGCAACAGTGTTCTACAGACACTGCAAATAATCATTGCTAGAGAGGGATTTCGATGCTGTTCATTCCTGACGGTGAGCGATCTTAAACTTTATGAATTTGTTTTCCTCAGTAGGCATAATAACACGTACCAGGTCCTTGGAAGCGCAGTCTACTAGATGCCCTGCTAATAAGTTGTCTGAGGCAATTATGCTGTTTATGACCATGTTTACCCATTTGGGATGAAAGTAGGTGGGGTATGTCCTTGATCCAAACATACTGATTGCCTTTCCTCTTCTTTTCCTCATCAGAGAATAGCAGGACGTTCACATGCATGTTACGCTAACCGGCAAATTAAAAAAAAAATGGAGGGGTCCGACGACTGTATGTTTATCCTGCTTGTTCTGCTCATATGACTTGTGTTTCTCCAGGCCATAAACATGAATCGATATTACCGTACTCTGCGCCTCAAATTTAGGTATGTCTTGGATCTTGATGGGGAACATCATCAAAGTTATAACGCTTATGAGTGTTAAGGTACCTACCGTATCGAGATGTAAGCTGCAGGTTTTTCGTGTAATTTTTTCGCAAGGCAGAACTGACCATGCAAAACAAACCTGGTCGGTTTTGTTTTCGACATAATTATATGCCTTCTTATCAGTTACATCCTTAGGTAGCTTGATATAGCTGGGCCGTCCACTTACTGCATCATAGACATATGTATGGATGTCAAGGTGTAGTATTCGGCTGGGCGCCTTAGCTGACCCTCTAACTTCCATCTCGGAAAACTGGTCCAGTATAGCACTCAACGTGGGCTCATGAAACCACTTGGCGATTGATGTGCTCTACGATATCACGCGATTTTCACCACAAGATAGTGAAGGCTCGTTTCTTCAATGCAAGAGGTCTGTTTGGGAGGTGCAACAGTTCTATGCACAGTACAGTGCTGCGTTTAATGGTAATGGATACCATGGATCATTAACAACATTCAGGAGTTCCGTTTCTAAAATAGAAAGGTACGCTTCCAGAAACTTCACAGAGTGACAGTACTCTTCTGCTGGATTCTCGATCCTGATGAAGGAGAGTAGCTCCTCAAAGACATCTGAAACCACAAAGTATTCTAATTGCAGTATGATGGCCGGCAGGGGGGGGGGGGCGAGCAGTTCTAGGCGCTACAGTCTAGAACCGCGCGGCCGCTACGGTCGCAGGTTCGAATCCTGCCTCGGGCATGGATGTGTGTGATGTCCTTAGGTTAGTTAGGTTTAAGTAGTTCTAAGTTCTAGGGGACTGATGACGTCAGAAGTTAAGTCCCATAGTGCTCAGAGCCATTTCAACCATTTTGCAGTATGGTGTTGCTAATTTGATGTCCTCCACTAAAGAGACAGGGTAAGGAACTGCTGGTAGCCAAAGGATTACTACTATAACTACAACTAGACGACGATGATGATGCTGGCAGTGACGAGGAACAGCAAGGTGTACATACCTTGCGGTTCGGGCGAGAAAGTGGGAGAGGAGGAGATGGTACATTGCCCCAGTGTGAACAGCCTGGCTGCAGCTGCGGCTGCAGAGATGATTGTTGCTAATTGCTGGAGGGAGGCTGGCCCACGGAAGCCAAAGTGGAGCTGGTGCGGGGGCGGCGGAGAGAGTGGCTATGGTTGCTGTGGCTTGCCAAGCACTGACGAGTGGCAACTTACATAGCTGTGCGAGCCACACGTGACCGCATTTAGATGGATGTTTCTTCACCACCCCCTCTAACTGGGTCACATGGTATTGTTGTGAGACACCTCCTAGAAGAAGAAGAAGAACGAAAAAAAATAATAAGTACAACATGCTAGACATCGATCACTGCTGCTGCCGCAAGTACATCGTCAAAAACACTGACGATATGTAAGCAGCAATCGTATCTATATAAATTACCTAGATCGCCCTGGCTCTGTGGCATATCCCTCTGGTAATTGGGAATCAAACTCAACATCTTTTCACGATGACGCAGCTCCTTCTCCATTCCCTCAATCCATTCCGATACATCGTCATTCTGGCCCAAATCACTGTGGAGCCATCAATTAAGCTCCCCTACATCGCCTACAACAGCAACATACTGATTTAATAGAAGCGTATACACACAAAACTAGGAAATTTTTTAAGGATATATACTTACACGATAGTTGTGATGAGGAAGGTCTCACAACCTCTACCTCAAAAAATGGTTCAAATGGCTCTGAGTACTATGGGACTTAACATCTGAGGTCATCAGTCCCCTAGAACTTAGAACTACTTAAACGTAACTAACCTAAGGACATCACACACATCCATGCCCAAGGCAGGATTCGAACCTGCGACCGTAGCGGTCTTTGGCCGGCCGGGGTGGCCGAGCGGTTCTAGGCGCTACAGTCTGGAACCGCGCGACCGCTAAGGTCGCAGCTTCGAATCCTGCCTCGGGCATGGATGTGTGTGATGTCCTTAGTTATATTTAAGTAGTTATAAGTTCTAGGGGACTGATGACCTCAGAAGTAAAGTCCCATAGTGCTAAGAGCCATTTGAACCATTTGTCTTCTTTGAAATCATCTGCAACACAGAACAGGTTTCAGACACCAACATATTATGTAAACACACAGCACTACAGTGAAATTTTAGAAAGAAAATTTTGACTAATATGTCTCAGATTACATGGGTAGATCACATAACTAATGAGGAGGTATTGAATAGAATTGGGGAGAAGAAGAGTTTGTGGCACGACTAGAAGAAGGGATCATTTGGTAGGACATGTTCTGAGGCATCAAGGGATCACCAATTTAGTATTGGAGGGCAGCGTGGAGGGTAAAAATCGTAGAGGGAGACCAAGAGATGAATACACTAAGCAGATTCAGAAGGATGTAGCTTGCGGTAGGTACTGGGAGATGAAGAAGCTTGCACAGGATAGAGTAGCATGGAGAGCTGCGTCAAACCAGTCTCAGGACTGAAGACCACAACAACAACAACAATGTCTCAGCAACATATTATGTATACGCACAGTATTACAACAAAGAAAAACGTATATACCGGTACTTACAATGCTGCTGCTGCCTCTCAGCTTCCAGTTGATCCTTGATTTGGTGGATAAATGCTGAACCAAAAAGAAGAAATGTATTCGATGCTACGAAATTATTAAGAAAAAGTTACAGATATCTATTTGAATATGTACTTACCCGGTAATTCTCCTTACCTAGGGCGTTTGCACTGACAGTGCTGCTGTTTGCTGCTGCTGACCGCTTCATGGTAGTTGCACTATCGAGAACTCGACGCTCTAACGAGGACAACTAAATGTAGTCAGAGAGTAGAGCAGAATCAAGACGACTGGGGGTAGCGGTAGGCTTTATATACTTTCACTCATTCAGCATTAGCCGGCCCGCATCTCGTGGTCGTGCGGTAGCGTTCTCGCTTCCCACGCCCGGGTTCCCGGGTTCGATTCCCGGCGGGGTCAGGGATTTTCTCTGCCTCGTGATGGCTGGGTGTTGTGTGCTGTCCTTAGGTTAGTTAGGTTTAAGTAGTTCTAAGTTCTAGGGGACTTATGACCACAGCATTAGCCAATAGGGACTCAATATTCAGGGAGTACACATTAGTCGCAGATGTTACAGCAACAGGACGTAACCACTTTTCAGCTGGCGGACCCGTTCTTCAGTCGAAAATCCATGGCGGACCCCTAGTTAGTCTAGAGCACAGTAACTTTAAGTTTCAGAGCGAAACCCATGGGAACTGAAAGCTTCTTAATGCAAAGTGCCATGTTCCCAATGACCTCCCCCCTTCGAAGTATCAATAGTCTTGGTCATGAAATTAACGATCCAGTTTGAATTCCTATTGTATCCAGACACTTACTAGTGGATTTACTCCCTTTGTTGAGCACACTATAGCCTGATTAAAATTACTTGGTAATTGACATTTCGCACGATGGAGCTGCCTTCCTCCAAGAGCAAGCAACGTCACGTCCAAACTGTTCGCTGTTGACAAGCTGCCGCTTGTGGTCTGTTCACTTCCACTGTTTGGTTACTGTTGTGTAAGGAGCATGCATATTTCGTAACAGTTGTGTGTGTGTGTATGTGTATGTGTGTGTATGTGTATGTGTATGTGTATGTGGGTGTGTGTGTGTCTGTCTGTCTGTCTGCCTGCCTGTGTGTGGTTTTTCGTGAAATCCGAAGAAAAATGTTCAAATGTATGTAAAGTCTATGGGACTTAACTGCTGAGGTCATCAGTTCCTAGTCTTACACACTATTAACCTAAGTTTAACTTCCGATAAGTACAAAACACACACACACACACATGCCCGATGGAGAACTCGAACCTCCGGTGGGAGTGGCCGTGCAATCCACAAAGACATGGCGCCTGAGATTGCGCGGCCATTCCGCGCGGCTGTGAAGAAAAGAGGCAGACCCATGATTAGGGATACAAACACATCACGACAGAAAAGAGGCCAAGGAATTGCCTTTAAAGGACTATTGTGACATCCGTTGTGCAATGTGTGGGAATACATTCACTCAGTTTACATGCGTTTCCAAAACCGGATTTCGTAAGCCGATGTCCCAGTTTCGCTTTTTCGCTTTTGGTTGGTCAAGTAAACACTTCAAAATCGATTCTGGAAATCTACTTTTATAAAGCCGTTTTCTAGTTCCACAATCGATTTTCGTGCCCATGTAAACAGCTCGTAAAGTCTAGTTTTTTTACGTCCTTGCATGTCTACTGAAATGCAGCTGTCAGACTATAGCCGGCAGCTAGCAGGCGGCGTTGCAACAGTTTAGTCACAGCTGACAACTTCAACTACTACTTGGACAATATATCGTGGCAGTCAGCCTCGACTGTACACAAATTAGGATAACAAACAAACAGACTCTTATTTCTATATAAGAAGACAAAGCATTTCACAGAACGTAAGACTTTTTTTCTCAAAGGAAACAATTCTGGCACAGGAGGTTTATCTTTTACAAGGTGGCACGTGAAAAGTCCTCATTTGTTTACGCTCGCAGCCAGTTGCCACAATATACTGTCAGAGTAATAGCAAGTAATTGTAACTGAAGTATAGGCAGGCCATATTTTTAACTGAGAGGACAGAATATATTATCAAGAAAAGAAATTAGCTTTAGAGATCATTTTAATTTTCTTTACAAAAATGTCAATGCCAACAGGATTCAATTAATAATTATTTTGTAAACGTTAGAAGACTGAAACAAAATTCACTGCGCATCTACGAAGAAAAATGCTTTCTTCTTTACTATAGATGAGTCTCTAGGAACAATAATGGGATCCTAATGTGATGGTTGAGGGTGCTTCTGCTGACACAATTTTGAAAAGTTGGGTTCAATTCTTGACAACTGGAGACGGATTTCTGGTTCCGCATCTAGACAGCTTCAGGTATTTAGCTTTGAGGGCAGCATAGATCGAGAATCCAGATTCAACATGTATGTTGTGGCAAACGGAAGAAGAACACGTTCTGCCTTTTCAACAAGGGGGTAGTATTTCTTTTTATCCAAACGGATCTGAAAGTGTGAGTAGCCGTCAATGTCAAAACTTGATTTCAAGGTAGGGTCATGGCAATTTCTATCAACAACTCATATTCATATGATGACAGAATGTTCGGCTTTTTCGATACAGTGAATGGGTTGACCACTCATTCGTATTTTTGCAGCTTCTCATCTTCAGCTGCCGGGAAATAATGCTCCAAAAATGATATCAAGCTTCGGAGATGTTTCAGGATTTGATGAAAGAAATTCTTCCCAAGCGCCAATCTTTTGTTTTTCAAAAACTCCTTGAGAAGAGCAAAACACTCGACCTGCCCCTCCTCGACACTCTCTGCCCAAAAATTGATTTTCCTCTTGAATGCTCGAACTTTGTCGATAGCAGTGACCTTTGTTTTACTTTGCCCTTGGAGTGAAATATTCATTTCGTTTATTTTCGGGAAAATATCTGACAAATAGGCAGTATACACTGCCAAGTTTCGTCATTAATAAGGTTTGCTAATTTGGTGTTATGCTCCAAAAGGAAAGCTAAGACTTCCAATCTTAATTCGTACAACCTAGAGAGTGCATTCCCACGTGAGAGCCATCTCACTTCTGTGTGGAGAAGCAGGGAACGATGAAGGCTTCCCATATCTTCGCACAGTATTGTGAAAAGTCTTGACTTCAGCGGCCTCGAATTTATGCAGTTAATGATTTGGATGGATTCGTCTAAAACTTTCTTAAACGAAACAGGCATTTGTTTCGTAGCTAAGGCGTATCTGTGGAGAGCAAAATGACTACTGCTGCAATTCTTGGCGTTTTCTTTTATTTTCGTTATTGCTTTGACTGTAGGACCCGTCATAGCTTTTGCACCATCTGTGCACACATCTATGCAATTAGACCATGAAACTTCGTTAGTCCTTAAAAAACCATCCAATAGACGGAATATTTCAGCACCTGTTGTGTCGGCAGGTAGTGGTCTGCACAATAAGAGGTCTTCCTCAAAACATCCAGAATATTCAAACGGACAAAAGCCAATAAAATCGTTAATCTTGCAATATCAGTAGATTCATCTATCTGCAGAGAAAATTAATTGTGTTGGATGCGAGAAACAAGAGTGTCTTTCACATCATTTGACATGTCAACAAAGCATCTCTTCACAGTATTGTTTGATAATGCCACCGAAGATACAAGCTTTACTGCCTTTTCGTCTAGCATACAAGAAACAAACCATTAACACACGGCTTTATGAGATTTTCTGCAATGGTATGAGCTTTGCCTGTTTTTGCCACTCAATAACTAACCAAGAAAGAAGCTTTTAATGAATTTTCATTAATTGTTTTTGCATGAGTTTTTATACAATGCTGAGAAGCAGCTAGTTCAGCACTCTTCGTTTTGAAAAAATCGATGTCTTTAGCCTGGAAATCCGGGTGAGTACCTTCAAAATGATGGCGCAATTTAACTGGAACCATTGAACTGTTCGGAAGGACTCACGCACAAGTTACACACTGAGCTTTACCCTCCTTTGTCTCCATAAAGACCATTTCTAAATAGCTTTCGTTGTTCTTACGCTTCTTGGTTATTCCACTTCCACAGGATATTGCAACCAATGGAGTATTTGCTGCGTTTTCACATAATAATTCCGGCTGTGGATCTTCTTGTGATTGTTCTTCCTTTGGTCGTCCTCCCTCTTCATTCATTTCAACTGGAAACTTCCCTTGTTGTGAAGGCAATGGAGAAACTGCACCCTTCTTCAATGATCCTGACTTCAGCCACCGATCCATGTTAGAAGTAATAAACTGGTCAAAAATCGACTTATGAAAAAGGTAGCGCACTGACAAAGCAAGTTCAACATTTAATGACGCCTGGGGCCGCATACGTGCCAGCGAGCTCTGTGATTGGTCAACAAAGCTCGCTCCGCGCATGCTTAAAAGGTTTCAACGCATCTAGCGCCGTGAGCAGGCACACAAACGACCCCCGTATTGTTGCGAAACAGTCGATCAGAGAAGCCGCAGTCTCCGGCACTAAACTGGTATACGTTCTCACTTAGGAACCGCAAAGCCTGTTTAGGAATACGACCTGAAGTAAAAGTACACGTTTTTCACACACAAAAAAAAATAGTGATGAATGTGATTTTCACATTTTTATTCAATAATTTTACTCATTATTTTACACGATTTGGTGGAAGGTGGCCGCGGTCCCTGTAGTGTAACGACGAAGTTTTGTATAAATGATTTTCTTTGGACATATGACCATGTGCAGACTTCGTCACCTACGTCAGTTACAACACACTTCAAAATTATTTAAACTCTTTTTAAATTGTCTCTGAATGGTTCTTGAACGAAACTGTAAAACATCATCCTTTGAGTCGTATGCGCAGAATTACGTCGCTCAGGCCAGTTGGTTTGCGCAAACTTTTTCAATTTAAATGTCGTTTGTTTCTCCTCAGAAATTATATTAACTCAAGTGATCAGCTTTAATAAATATTAGAACCACATTGAATAAACTTCCAAGACTCAAACTCGCGATGAATATTATCAAAAATTAATAATCATGTCAAATAAATCAGTCATCCTTCTTCCTTAATATAATTCTTCATAAATAAATTCTCGGAACACGTATTCAAACTTTTGCAGTATACACTACTTTATTATCTTCATACATATAGACGTGAACCTGAGCCTTGACAAGATAGGACTGAACATTTACAACACGATTAAACTTTCTATGACGTCATTGTTGTAGAAACATTACAAATTCTTAATTTTCAATTTTTAGAAGCACGACGCAACAACTCGGTTTCAGGATCTTCTGTTGCTCTTGGCTGTCGACCCGCGACGTACAGTGGCCAGCAATTTTCTCTCAGGTCCCGGCAGCGAAGATGCTGTCTCCGTTCGTTGCGCCGCCCTCTCCGTACGTGAAACATAAAAAAATAAATACAAAACTTTAGACAATTCACAACCATTACAAATATTACAAAAATACATAAACAAAAAACTAAATTAAACTTATATTCACCTGCAAACTGGGCTGACACTGGTGGATGGGTGACGCTTCAATTTCGCGTCCCACTACAACCGCTTAGAAAGAGCTTGCGGACCCCTAAGGGATCCGTGGACCACACTTTGGGAAGCCCTGAAATAAGGAATATGCAAATTGGATTGAACAATGTATAATTGACAGTGATTTGAATTTTGTGTCGTGAGATCCTTCCCCTCCAGTACAGGATCTTTTTCCGGCTAATGGGGAGAGGAAGAGGAGTGGTGGTTATAGTTGAGGGATTTCCCAGAGGAGTATTGGCTAGTTAATTGATAAATTTAATTAATTCGTCAACCAATTTGATATGAAAAGTGTGCTCATATCAGTGATGGGGAGGAAGTGAGGGGAGGGGATTTCCCAGAGGGGTGGGGTGAGAAGGTGAGATGGGGGAGAGTGGGGGGTTTCTCAGAAAAACAGATTAGCGCCATGGGATCATAAATCAACCCCTAGGTGGTCATAAATCAATTAGCTGAACTGTAGATTAAGGGGAGCGGGCTGCGCATGGTAGCTGCGTGAACTGAGGCACCTTTCCACAGTTCGCGCGACTACCTCCGCCGGACGTTCGAGTCCTCCCTCGGGCAAGGGTGTGCGTGTTGGCTTAGTATAAGTTAGTTTAAGTTAGATTAAGTAGTGTGTAAGCCTAGGGACCTATGACCTCAGCCGTTTGATCCCATAGGAACTTAACACTACAACAAAGGGAGGGGGATAATTTTCGCCTGAATGTATGCCTGCACCTCAATGTATTTAACCTGCACAAAAAATGGTCCAGGATTGGCTGTGTCCTAATACTCCCTGTATCGGTGAAGAAAGAGGAATGGGTCAGTTGTGATAGGTGCAATGTGCACTTTCACGAAATTTGTGTGCGGAGCTGCTGGTTGTAAGCAATTCGACTGTGGGAAATGCATGTAACAACTACTGGAACACTAAAAAAGTGTAATATTCTCATACATTCCAGACTGTGTACAACTGTATGAGAGTTTACAATGATTTACATAGCCCCATTTACGATTCACATAGCCCAACAAATATTTAATATTTTTCCTTGTTAAAATATTTTAAATTTTGCTATTTACAAGAATAGATCATGAAGCAAAATACATTTGCCATACACAACTTGTTGCTATGGTCTATTTACCAATACAACTTTTTAGGGCCCAAAAAGTGCCTTACCCGGCATGAAGGTTGTAGGCATCGCACATGAAAATAATCTTATACCTGTGATATAGTAGCACAAAATCGATTCCCATAAACAGGTTTAGATTCTTGGCCATGTGAGGCGAACAAATTTATACTGCTACGGCACTGCTGTTTCACCTATTTGGCCTCGCATTCACCAGAAGTTTGTTTTAACACTTTGACTGATCACACAGATTTGGCTTCTTGAGTTTCTCCAAGCAGTGCAGCCAAATATTACGTTAAATACAGCCGCATTCTATCTCCTGCTGCCGTGCGAAGTGGCCTCGTGGTTTGAGGCGCTATGTCACGGATCGCGCGCTCCCTCCCGCTGGAGGTTCGAGTCCTCCCTTGGGCATGGGTGTGTGTGTGTTGTTCTTAGAGTAAGTTAGTTTAAGTAGTGTGTAAGTCTAAGGACCGATGACCTCAGCGGTTTGGTCCCTTAGGAATTCACACACTTACCTCTTGCGCTGTCGGTAGCCAAAAGAGCTAAAGAAGAACTAGTTATGAATGAAAAGAACTTGTGACGCATCAGCGACTGTAAACATTCTGATAATTAACTCACTGATACGATGAGGAACTTGACTTTAAATCAGTTTATCCTTCTGTTTCTGTTTGAGACTGGCGGTTCCACATTTACGGACTACCCCGTAGACTCGCACAGGTAAAGAAAATTTTCTTTAATAAAAGATCTCTACTGGTATCACATACTGGTATGCAAATGGGGAAGAAGTTCCAGAAAGCATGTATGTGGAGCACAACACTGTATAGAAGTCAATCATGGAGAACAGAAAATACAGAGATAAGAAGCGACAGGCATTTGGAATGTTGAAAATTAAGTGTACAGAGAGATCAAATCGAGTGCTCATCACTCGTGTTACGAATAAAATATCAGCAGTTCGTGGCACAATGTGGGACAAGTGCGCGGCGCCGAAATTAACTGTAAATAAACTGTGATGTAAATAGTTGCCACCGAAGGAGATAAAAAAATAATTTGAAATAAAAAAAGCGGTAATTCTCTGAAGAAGTCGTAATTCTGAGGCATGAAAAATTACGCGGAAACAACCGTAAATACAACGTCTCAAACTTCGTTTGTTCCAATTTTACCTGGCCGAGTCTTTAAAAGACAAGCTTCGACAATTACGCATTTATTACGCTAATTGTATGACTTAGTGTGTAACACTAATATGACAGGTCGCTCAATTGTTAAACTCAGTACGTTATTTCAGCTGTAAATGAGAAACAGTATAACTGCCAGCTCCATTTCTCACAGTGGGTAATAGTAGAAACTAGGCTTCATAGCACTTGTCACGCGACTTTGATGTTGATTTCGAAATTCAACACGGGAGATGAATGGACGTGCTCGCTCTACATCTATCTGGGCACTCCGAGGTGGTGTAGCATGATCCGGGATGCGCCTACAGAACCGGCAATACGACTAACACATGGCTCTCAAAGGAAGAACTGAATGTGGCTGCTGGCTTGGTCCTACCGTTAAACTCAACGACGTATTTGTTCAAACTAAAGCATTCTGTGTCTTCCACTGTATTTTCTCATAGTAACAAGATGCGAAGGCGATTATGTTAGGAAATGTGCGTGTGGAGTCAAAACCATACTGTCACACAAGGAAAAATACGCAGTACCACATCAGTCCCACGCCGGCACAAACATTTTCCGTTTAGTATTCATTCTTCTTCTTAAAATTTCATTTTTAAGGTTGCGTACCTCAATTGGCAAAAATGTAACCTTCATAGGATCACTTTGTTGTCCGTCTGTCCAACTGTTCTTAAAAACCCTTTCCCTCTGGGGCTTGTAGACGTATCAAGTTGAAATTTGTGTCACATAGTGAGATCTATGTTCACTTGGTAGTGTAAGAACTGAAGCTTTTACGTCAATGCAACGAAAAGATACGGCCGCTTATGTCACACGTTTTGATACTCGCAAACTCACTCGTCAAAACGTGTAGGGTACTTCCCGCGAACCTACAATCATGAAAGTTGGCAAGAAACAGAGTTTCACCCTACAAGTAAAGGCAAATATCCGAAAATTATTAATTTCTAATTATATCACATGAAAAATTTTTTTTGTCATTTTTTTGTTATTCGTATGGCAAGAGCCCTGTTTCTCAGGGTTGGGTAGACTATGATGTTGAAATTTGTGTCACATAATAAGGTCTATGGTCCCTTTGTGGTGCAAAAATCTTAAGCTGGTAAGTTAATAGAATCAAAAGATAGGCCCAATTATGTCACATATTTTGACACTCGCAAACCCACTTATTAAGACCTATAGTGTACTTCCCGTCACCCTAGAATCACGAAGTTGGCAGGAAGCAGGGTTTTACGGCACAAGTAAAGGAACATGAGAAAATCGCTAATTTGTAATCATGCGACAAAAATATATTTTGTTTCGTTATACGGTTGTCTATCTGTATTTCTGTTAAGACCTCTTTTTTCAGGGACGTGCAGACATATCAAGCTGAAATTCATGGCGCATACTAAAATCTGTAGTAGCGGTAGGAAAAATTTAAGCTTCTACGTCAATCTAATCACAAGTTTCGACCATTTATGGCACATATCAACTATAGATATATATAACAGGCAGAAATCGTCTAATTTCCAATTTCCAGGCCGGCCGCTGTGGTCGAGCGGTTCTAGGCGCTTCAGTCCGGGACCGCGCTGCTGCTACGGTCGCAGGTTCGAATCCTGCCTCGGGTATGGTTGTGTGTGATGTGCTTAGGTGAGTTAGGCTTAAGTAGTTCTAAGTCTAGGGGACTGATTACCTCAGATGTTAAGTCCCATAGTGCTTAGAGCCATTTGAACCCATTTCCAGGCTGGATGAATTATCTATATACACAATTAAGTTTATACGAAATACTCGGTGCGTGAGTGCTGCTCGCACTAATCCGGATCTTTGTTATTTTTCACCCATACATATTCAGTCTAATACATGTTATTTTTTTCGAATTACTTAATTCTTGTCACTATCACTGTTTATATTATCATAATTATTATAATTATATATATTTATTATATATATATTTATACATATTATATTATATATTATATATTATTATTATACTATCATTATAATAATATAATATATATTATTATTTATATTAATAAATAATATTATAATAATATAATATAATAATGTAATAAATATTATAATATAATATTATATATTATTATACTATATATATATATATATATATATATATATATATATATATATATATATATATAAAATTATATATATTATAATTTTTTTCAATTATTACTACTACACTAAACACACTTTTGTTACAGTTACAACAAATAACAACTTAAATAGTGATGTAAACAATACTTATGATAAAGAAATACGTAGCAAACTGAGGAGCCCAATTATTACGACCAGTGTCCACTGCGAGCCCGATTGCGGCCTGGTGACGTATCGGGCATCAGACGCGGTGAGGAAGTCATATAAGCCGAGCAAACACGAATGTCGAATCATTCTAGCAACGGCAGGAAATAAAGCTCTCTGTGCCTTCCACTGTATTTTCTCATAGTAACAAGATGCGAAGGCGAATGCTATGTTAGGAAATGTGCGTGTGGAGTCAACATCATACTGTCACACAAGGAAAAATACGCAGTACCACATCAGTCCCACGCTGCCACAAACATTTTCCTTTTAGTATTCATTCTTCTTCTTAAAATTTCACACAAATGGGGAAATACACTAATATAAGCGACTTTGAGAAAGCGCAGATTGTAATGGGGTGCGCCTGGGAACGAGCGTCTCGGAAACGGCGGAGGTAGTGGGCTGAGGCGTGTTACTGCTGTGGGTATCTAAGGAAAAGTGGTCGAAGGACTTTGAAATTACGAGTAGGTGACAACGTGTTGGACGTGCTCGCCTCTCCACAGAACGAGGCTCGCCCGCAACATAGGTGGCCATCTATGGCAGATCTGAAGACAGAGAATAACGCTGGCGCACTTTACTGAACGTGGAGTTCCGCAGCAGACAACCCCTAGCTGCCCCTACGTTGACCCAATCGAGATTGGACAATGGATCAATGGTAACGTGTCGCCTGAATCACGTTTCTTGTTACATCGGCTCCATGGTTGTGTCAGTATGCTGGCGAACCGTTACTCGAAACGTGCACGGCGCCTTGGACACAAGCCCGTAGGGGCAGTACTGCGCTATGGAGAGCGTCCACTTGGCCTTACCTGAGACCTGCGGTGGTAATCGAAGGCACCATAACAGCTCCCGAGTACGTGAACGTTACTGCGAACCTTCTACATTCCTTCACGCTTAATGTCTTCCCAAAGTCCTTGGCATCTTCTAACAGGATAACTCTCCATTAAAATTGAAACAAATGACCCCTCGGTCACTATTATTTTTAGTCTTACTGACCAGGTTTCAACACTTCTAAGAGTGCCTTCATGAGAATTAAAACAATTAAAATGGCCTATAACATAGTTACAAATGTATGGGAAAAGACATTTTTTATATAAAAAGTGTAAGTATTGACTAACAATAACAGACAGAGGCAGTGCTTACATGTCACATATAAAATAATTAACAGGCCAGAAGACCTTTAATCGCAAAATATATAAAAAGGAATGCGTGAAGGTGAGGCACTATGGGCTGCTCGTACCTGTACAGCCACATGTTGCAACGGATTGAGGCGCCCGCGTTAACAAGTGCGGGCAGGTGAACATGACATTGCAGCGAGAGTGCCATCTAGTAGCATCAGGTACAACTTGGCTACTTAACATTCAAGTGTAGACTGACGAAAATTATAATGAATATTGTTCAGTGCATAATCTAAAAAGCAATATTTAGTTTAACAGCGACAGATAAAGTAACATTTTGTTTGCATCAGAGCTTATCAGTACAGTTTGAAGCAGAAAAACGTCATTATAGAGAATACCGGAAGGGCTGAATGACACAGCTTGTAGAAAGCGATATAACATGAAATACAGCCAATAAACCATATAATAAATGAAAAATTATGAGTTAACATAGATGGAAAAAAAAAACATTTCGGTAAATTGCACAAGGAGATCCGAAATTAAATGTCAAGTAACGGCTTTATACCGTTGAAGAAATTTTTATTGTGCAACTGCAGCTGTTCATTGAGAATGAGACTACCATTTCGAGAAAGATGTTTAAAAATCTTTAATTCTTCCACATTATCTAATTTACGTCCTTTCTTCTTGGTGTGCAAAATGTTGATATCGCAAATAGCTTTAAGGGCGTGACCTGTAATCAGAAGATGTTCGGCAAAAGACGAACTTTGGAGGCTAGTGTCATTTTTTTTTTAAAAGGTGTTCTTTATATCTAGTTGTAAAGGCACGTCCTGTTTGTCCTATGCAGCAAGAAGATGAGATATCGTAGACGCCAGAACTTTCTAAAGGGGAACGAATCGATTTTAAATTATGAATGAAGTTTTTTTCAAATGGGTATTGGTAGAAAATGCAACGTTGCAGTTGTATTTATTACGAAGAAGGCGTTGGATCTGAAACGAGATGGGCCCCACGAAAGGAATAGAGAAATGTTTTTTTGGGTTAGATTCAATGGTATAGGTGCCGAGCGTAGTAACTCTTTTAGTAGTTTTCTTTTTAAGGATGTCATCTACTATGCTAGGTTTATACTCGTTATTAACTGCTTTCGTTTTAAGTAAATTGATTTCGTCGTTGAACTTTTCTTTCGAAAGTGGAATGGAAGAAGCTCGGTGAACAGCAGAATGAAATGAGGCGTTTTTATGAGACTGTGGATGAATGGAAGACGCAGGTAAGATCTGATCAGTATATGTTTCTTTACGAAAAATATTGAATGAGATTTTATTATCTTCTATTGTAAGCGTGAAGTCAAGAAAGTTTAAGCTTAATTGGCGGGCCTCGTTTAAAATAAAAATAACTCTCCATGTCACAAGGCCATAATTGTGCCACTTGGTTTAACAGTGAACACACGTTGATGTCTTGGCCGCCAAATTCGTCTGATCTGAGCCCAATAAAACACATCCGAGACACTATCGGGCGCAGGCTGCATCATGCCGTAATTTACAGGAACTGTTTATCCAATGCACAGACATCTTGAGAAACCTATCCAGGTGTTGTTGAATCCATTCCCTGCAGAATTGATTATGGGAAGATTTAATTATTGATATCTGCCTTTAAAACAGGCACGTACTGATGGGACAAGGCATTATTGACCAGCATGTTATTTGGTACTTGTCGTATGCACCAGTGCAGCAGAGACGTTGACAGCATTACGACACCTGCTACTAATCAAATAATGAAATAACAGATACGCTTCTTGCATATGGAAAACTCGATAGCAAATGTTAGAACTTCTGCACGTTTGTATGCGGAATGTTTTACCAACAGACTTACTTTTTATTGATATCTGCCTTTAAAACAGGCACATACTGATGGGACAAGGCATTATTGACCAGCATGTTATTTGGTACTTGTCGTATGCACCAGTGCAGCAGAGACGTTGACAGCATTACGACACCTGCTACTAATCAAATAATGAAATAACAGATGCGCTTCTTGCATATGGAAAACTCGATAGCAAATGTTAGAACTTCTGCACGTTTGTATGCGGAATGTTTTACCAACAGACTTACTTTTTACTTTTTCGTGTCCGGAAACTACAATTTGTTTGCCCAATATTGGGCAATGTCCAATGCTTCTTCTTTAGCCAGCCATAGACCGTCGAGGGTGCATCTGTGTGGGCAGGCAGGGCACTGTAGAAGATGTTCCATCTCCTGTCGAGTGCCGCAGTCGCATTTGTCGTCATTTTCGTCCAACAAACCCCATTTGATCAGATTAGATTTCACAGGAGCCACCCTAGTTCTGATGCGGTTAAGCATTCTCCAGGTTTTCCAATCACCAGAAACGCCGCTTGGTGGGTCCTCTCTTAGTGGATAGTAGATGGGGGGCTCATCTAAGACGCAACTTAGGAAACGGCGTCTGGATTTGAGTCTGCTGGGGCCACACTCTAGGCCAAATATTGAGTGACGGGCATCAAAGGTTTGTTTTAGCTTCTCGGTATGTTCATGGGCTTTCCTACGTGAGTCAGGGTTTGTGAAATCTGCGGCCCTGTAAAGATTTTCTATGGGGGTAGGTTTCATGCAGCCTGTCACTATCCTGCATGTTTCATTCAAGCTAATATCTACCTTTTTTGCGTGGGCGGATCTGCACCATACCGGGCAGGCATATTCGGCAGTTGAGAAGCACAAAGCTTGGGCTGAAGTTCAGACCACGGTAGGTTTGGTACCCCATTTGCTGTTGGACAGCTTTCTTAGGGAATTTCGTGCTTCTAGTTTTTTGCGTGTTTTTTCGCAATGATATTTGTATGTCAATGTTCTGTCCAGCACGACGCCAAGGTAGGTGGGAGTATCTGTGTGTTCTAGTAATGTCCCATCCCAGGTAACATTGAGCCTGTACTTTACCTGCCTCGAGTTCAGATGGAACGCACTCACTTGAGTTTTGGAGGGGTTGGGTTTTAGAGAATTCTTTTTGTAGTAGGTTGACGTTATAGAAAGGGTGGTTTCTAGTTTCTCCTCGATGGCTTCAAACCTGTTGCCTTGAACTGTTATTGCCAGGTCGTCTGCATATACAAAAGTTTTGGTTTTGTCTGGAGTTGGTTGGTCATTTGTATATATGTTGAATAGGATTGGCGCCAACACGCTCCCTTGGGCGAGCCCATTTTTCTGATTCCGCCATCGACTCTTTTTCCCCTCAAGCATTACGAAGAACTGTCTATTTTGGAGCAGGGATTCGATTATCTTGACTAGGTGGTAGTCTTTCAGGGTCTCGTAGATATTATGCGGTAGTGTCCGGTGATGTACTGTATCATAGGCGGAACTTAGGTCGACTAGTGCCAGCCTGGTGATTAGTTTATCCTCAAACCCAACCTCGATATGTTCCGTCAATGCTAGAATTTGACTGGTACAGGACTTTCCAGGTCTAAAACCTGCTTGGTGTGGAATTAGCTTCGAGTCAACGATCTGCTCTATTCTGTTGAGGATCAATCTTTCATAGAGCTTAAACAGATGGCAAAGAAGGGTTATGGGTCGATAGCTCTTCGGAGACTCTGGGTCCTTCCCGGGTTTAAGGAGAGCCACCACTTTTGACTTCCTCCACAGTTTCGGGATTTGAAAGGTTTCACGGCACACGTTAAAAAGTCCAAGTATCCAGTCCCTGTCGCCAAGGCCGAAGTTTTTTATCTGTTCCACTCAAATATCATCAAACCCAGCGGCTTTCCCATTCTTCGTGGTATTTATGCCATTGTTCAACTCTCTCATGCTAAATGGTTTCTGGAAGTTGGTGTTTTCCGTTGGCAGTAGGCGTGTGATTTTAGTTTTCTGACGTTTGGAAGGAGTTGGTTGGCCACCTGGTTTGGAGTTACGTTGGCCGGGGCCTTGCTTAGCCTTGGGTCACCATCCAGTTTCTTAATCAGGTTCCAGGCTATTTTGCTACTGTGGGACATATCCATTCTTTCTAGGGTTGCTATCCACTTCTTCTCGCGTGCCTCGCTGAGCGCTGACATTAAAGCTGTGCCACAGGTGATGGTTTCGTCGCTGAATGGGTCTTCCGCGAACAATACTTGATACTTCTCCAGGATGTCCTTTGAGGCATTTGAGAGCCCCAACAGAAATACGCCGCTCCATTCTACGTTTGCAGCAACTGAGAGAATGCGCCAGAGATCGTAAAGTTGGAAGTGGGTATTTAATACCTAGAGTTTTTTTCAAAATTCTAACGTATACGCAATAATGTGCATTCCATCTACTTGCTACGTTTTCCTGCATGTGCTGTAGCTTTGTACGGTGTTGAGATATTTGCCGTATGCATAGCACACCTTCTGAATAGTCTATCAATTAATTTGCACTTCTGTCCAATGATAGAAATGATTGTATCGCATTGATGAGCGGGAGTCCCCCATCCGGGAAGTTCGGCCGACGAGTAGCAAGTCTTTTCAGTTCACGCCACATCGTGCGTCTTGCGTATCGATGAAATGATAATGAGGGCAACACAACACCCGGTCCCCGAACTGAGAAAATATCCGTCCCGGCCGGGAATCGAAACCGGACCCACTACAAGGCAATCAGATGCACTGACTACTCAGCTAAGGGGGCGGTCTTTCCGTCCAGTATTAGATGTCAAAAACGGATGCCAGCTTCCGCACTTGATTATAACAGTTGCATTTGAAAGACTACCACAGTCTTGCAAAATGTTCCGTTAAAATTTTGTAGCGAGCTTAATATCACTGGACAGAGTTCACTGTCAATGAGCACACCTCTTACCTGCTCCCGCTTCGACACAGTAGTTCCGTTCCAGATAAATGCCTTTTCCTAACCTACACATATCAATTCTGCTCTATCCTATGTAGGAGACTTAATTCCACACATGCACATGCACAGTCACCCTTATATAGAACAGGTGGAAACACTGAATCATAGTAATATTTATGTAGCTATTCAGATAGATAATTTACTCCTCTGGATTGAATTCCTGTGTGTCAATATGGTTACAGCGACTTTCATTGTGTGGAGCTGAGAATGTAATGTAGGATAATATGAATTATTTAAATCTATTGAGCTGTCAGAATGACACATGCGACACAAAATTTCTCT
Source organism: Schistocerca nitens (assembly GCF_023898315.1). Lineage (NCBI taxonomy): Eukaryota > Metazoa > Arthropoda > Insecta > Orthoptera > Acrididae > Schistocerca > Schistocerca nitens. Next base: position 146,496,875 of record NC_064617.1, read on the forward strand.
CGAAAGAATATATCTGCGACGTAGGGATCTGTGTCAGTCAAGTCGACTTTTGTTAGCATAATTTGTCATACATCAGTGCAGCGAATGAATTTCTACAATATAAATTTAAATAGAAAGGTTTCAAATGGTTATGAAATGTGTTTTGAAGTGACGAATAACTATGTAAGTTAACAATTGGTATGTCAAAGTTAGCAATCTAATGTGAAGGATTACACTGCTTTATTTAAACAGTGGGACGAAACATGTGACTGTGAGATAATTCTGCGTTTGAGTGTAAAATATATATTTGGATTTATTGTTATTGTTCTTAAATAACGTATTTCATTTGAGGGTTTTTCATTGTTGTTTATGTTTGCATGAAATCTACTACGTAACGTTTAGTTCTGATATAAATAGTCACCGATGTGTCGAAAATTCAAAGAAATGTAATTGTCTCTTCTCGACTGTATCTTCCGCAGTAGCTATCGCAAAAGCCGTAGTGCGTTAGACGTAACGCGGTCTACAGCAGGACGTTAAGATTGCAATAAGTCGTATCAAAAATGAAACACTTGTTTCGAAAAAAATACTTTCAATTCCCACTGCTGGTCCGAAGCACGATCTTGCTGCGTGAACTTAGCTAGTAAAATCTTTTCAAACTCTTTAGAAATAGTATATAGATATACAGACACAGTTTTAAGCACGACAGTGGGCGTCCACATAACGATGTATTTGAGCAGTGTCATAATATACATTTTTTGTTAAACTTAGCGTGTACTTTGGTCCCCATAATAAATGCTTTTAACAAATAGTTCCTCAATCCACTGTCCACCTCTCCAACACGAATGATCGATAAGTCACTTTCATATCAGTCCTTACCACATCTATAGTTCACAGTCCACTTTCTCTTTTGTTGGTTAAAATTATGCCTTTATTTACTCTTCAATCTTGTCTCTTGTATTATCTTTCGTGTCTTCTCTTCAACTGTTGATTATTTCAAAGAAATCGTGATCTGCTCTTAAAATTTGGTATTTAACTAAAACAATGCTGCTATGATAATTAGCTTACGATTTCCCCATTAATTTCATCTCTGCACTCTCAGATTGATTCCACTATCTCCGTACTATAATTCGTTTCTCCACGCTACACCTTCCGACTGTTAATTCAAAGAAAACTGGCTCTTTTCCGTAAATTTATAACTATTTTACACTAATAAAACGACACGTCTCATCTGCCTCTCTTTACACTAACACGTTCCAGCTTCAAACGTGCATCAATAAATCGATTTTCCTTTTCACACCTTAATAAAAAGTTTCAAAGATCACGTTTCTCCTATCGGACCAAAACATTCTCTTTTGCATATGCATTGCACAGTAATTAGTAGAGAATAATGGACAGATGAGTCTATAGACTGATGCAGACGCCACGCTATCAGCACCATTACGAATTATAGAAATACATCCTCAGTACCTCCATAGCAATTACTACATCTTTTACCTGCCATGAAATCAACATGCGGTATACTTCTTAAGGAACAGTACAAATTACTTAAGGGTCATACATACAAAATATGGGAGCATCTTACTCTGAGAGAAAAATATTAGTGCAATAGTAATAATAATAATAATAATAATAATGATAAAAGCGCCTTCTATGGGTACCATCTTACCTTGGAGTGGCAGAGACAGCACATGGGCCCATAGTGTACCTCAGTGTAGCGGTAAAGTCTGTTATATTTGACCTAGTTCCACTTGAATATGGTTCACAGCTTTTTTAGACATTTGGTCCAATAAACTGTTACAAAGAACACCTCTTAGTCGTCTATCCTCAGATCCACCAAATTAAAAATTGAACAGTGATAATGACTCTGTGGTCTGAACACCAATATAAGAAAGAAAGAACAGGAATTTCATCTCATTATTCATCTGCAAGCAGAAGTACACACTAGCATAAGAAATTCATGACGCATATCAGAAAAGTAAAACGAGACATCATAACTGTTACTCAAGTGCATATCCAAGCACCTGTTCATGAAATGGCTTCGTGTTTGATATGTAATGGCTGTTTAGTCCTTACTGTCTTCAACTATAAGGCATTTGGATGTTCTACATGCAGCATTCATTACTGACAAATGTACACTGAAAGAAATTTACGACTGAATGAGCGTCGTTTACTCGATATTTTTATGTGTCCTTACCAACATCTTCTGCCTACTGTAAAAGTTCTGCCCACTATTGTGACTTTGCCTCTCGTCTTGCTCCTCTCCTCAGACTGCTTAATGTTAGACAGCACCAGCTTGATCATGTCACTATGCAATATTCTCAAATAAGGTGGTAAAGACACCAACTCCTGGATCTTATCTGGATATTACTTATTTGTCTGTACAACCACTGGCAGCACCGGATTACAAGCATTAGTCAAGTCATTAGTAACTTGCTGTAAACTGTTAACGTGCATGTCCCAGGACCTCCTATGATGACGATAGTAAAGATCACACAACTGCCCTTCATTACAAGTCTGGGGGATTTGATACAGGACAATACGTTGAAACGGAGGTAGTTCTTATCCTCCTTCACCCCAAGAGTTCTCCAAAATTCTGAACGAAACCGTCCACCACTGACAGAGACGTGAACAATCAATTAAAAAGCTTCTACATATACTAGTCAACTTTCTTAGGCGTGTCAATGATACACATTTCGAAGTCAGTTTCACCGCCTCTAAGTCGTATGAAAAATCTTGGTGGTTCTGGATAAAGTTCAGAAAAACTGACAGCAGCAAGTGACGTAGGTTCGTAGGAATAACTGGAAATATTGGATCCTGTAGACATGGTTTGTGATAAAGTTTCCTTGGGCCAAAATTTGCATAACTGACGTGAGTGTACCAAATCAGTTTGTTGATCAAGTCATCTAGTATACACACAAACCTGTGTGAACTCCCAGGTCTCTTACAATTGATTATATGGTATTTCCTTCAATTTTACTTCTCTCAAGAAGGACTCCTTGTCCTGCACTTTGGCATTATTCACATGAGAGAATGTGATAAAATATTTGAAGGACAAGCCCTTCAAAAATAAAAGGGTGCAATTACTCTTTTTCTTCAGTGCAGCTACATAATCCTATGGGTGATCAATGTTAAGTGCATAAGCTACTACATTCTCCTTTCCAAGGATGTGAATGACAGTAAAACTGAACCCCTGGAAGATACAATGTCCATACATCACTTGGCACACATCAAAAATTGTAGAGCCCAAAGATTGGTATGAACTTTAATGAGATAGCCAAATATATAACAACGAAATTTAGTGATTCCAAAGCACTGTCCAGCGCCTCGAATTCTGGAAATGAATAGTTATGGTTAACTTGGTGAGAACTCAGTTGACAAATGTAATCGTTTCACGATGCAGCAATTCGTTTTCCTCAGTTTAGTGAAAGAGTTCTGCCCTGGGATGCGTCTCGCAGTCCGTCCCAAGACAAAAATTCATTATTCAAATCAAGTTGTGAGACTATAGGGGCAGCAAAATGAACGTGGTTCACACGTTTAGTCTCTGCCTGCGCTTGTTCATTCCAGTCCCACTGGACACTTTTACCCGTCAGTGCACAGAGATATGGAGTAGCTATCATATAGAGATTCATGAAACGTGGATAGCAGATAATGAGTTCTAAGAATGAAAGAACCTGTTCCTTTGTAGAATGAGTAGTTAAGTCCCAGGATGAGATTGTATACCTTCTTCTGTCACTTCATTCCCACGAAATTTAACCTGTGACCACTGTAACGCTGACATCATTAAGTTCAATGTGACTCCTAGTTGCTCAAAGATTCTTAAAATCGATCTTACACCTTGTCGTTCTCCCCCCAAGACGTCACCGCCATAAGTACACCATCCGCATTTGAAGTATAATACACCATTAATGGCTGTAGTGATCCTCGTTCTCAGATCTTCTGGTAGGATACAATTAAAGACTCAAATGAAGACAGCCAAGCTCACAATCACCGCACGGTACTTTATATGCTGGTAGTAAATGCCATGACACAAAGATGCTGTATATTTACGACACTAGTGATGTAATCTGATTTGCCAATAGCTCACCTGGACGTCACAGACAGAAAACTGGCTCCAGGAAATATCCATAACAACTCATTTAACGCCTAAGGGCTATTGGTTTCTGGTAGAATAATGGTGTTTTACCTATCGTGAGTCCAATAAACATCTAACTAAATTACCCTTCTTAGGTAGTACAAGTAGGAGGTATAATATCTAACAGCGTGTTCAGTGACACTTTGTTGCAACATTTGATTAGCCTCTTGTACCTTCTTTTCTTTATATATAAGGGTATTGAATAGGACTTGACGAAAAATGCCCTAAGCTGTTTAACCTTAAATTGAATGAAATCTTTGAATGTCCCTGGCACATCAGAAACCACAGACGAACACGGTTGTAAAATATTACAGAATCCCTCCTTGTTTGACATATCAGCATCTTCCACACCATTGAGCATGTCTCCTATCTCTTGAAAAACACTCATTCTTCTTTGAGGTTTCATCAACAAGATTTTTTCAACATTTTCTATCATCACAAAAGAATATGGCTTAGGTGGCAGTTCGTATCGTGATAGAAATGTAAGGCAATAGGCTGACACTCCTTCTCTCCTACTACACTTATCAAAATTCAGCGTTATTGAAGCTCCCTCAATATCCAAACTTATAACTCAAGTTCAACAGTGTCTGATGTGAAGAAAAAATAATAATAATAATAATAATAATAAAAAAAATCAACTCCCAGTATTGCTTATATCACCAACACTTGCACAATAAAGAAATTCATATTAAACGTGTCCTTGACAGGCCAATTCAACCACAGCTTGCCTCTCCAATATTTCACTTTTTCTGAGTATTTCCCCTTTCAGTCTCGTCCTTTGCAATGGTTGAATCTCCCAAGAAACTACGCCCACACAATTTTGAAATGAATTCCCATTCAACACTGAACGAAAGACGGCTATCATAGTCTCAAAATCTAAAATATTCACTTGCTCCACTTCTTCGCCGATTCGTTGTGTAACTGCATAATCGACTGCTGACAGTGGTCGTCATTCTGTAGGGGTGAGCGGTGTGCTCACTGAGTGTTCTGCAGATCAGTTGATCGAACATCATGTGACCACCTCAGTCAGGAAACCCAACTGATTAATGCCAGTTTCCATTTCCATACGGATGTTGTACTGGGTCATAGACTGCCTGCCATAACTGTGATTACAAAATGGTCCACGTTAATGATATTGAACTCTATTTGCTTCTCTGCCTCTTTGTGGTCCTTGCTATTGGTGGCTCTTCAACGCTGTCGTATTTGAGATCCTGCACAATGTCTGAAAAGCTTCTAGATCATCCTTACAGTTGCCAGCTAAAACGATTTTGTGCAGCCATGAAGATAATTAAACAAATTCTAAAAAGCTCTGCTGGTCTGTAAGGCTGGTACAAAAATTGATGCCTGAACATCATATCTTCAAAGAATAGTGCAGGACTGGTAACGGTGACAGACAAAAATTTTACATCGTAGCAATACTCTATTAACCGCGCGGGGTAGTCGCGCCGTCTAAAGCGCCTTGCACGGTCTGCGCGCCTCGCCCCTCCCTCCCCCCACTCCGGTCGGAGGTTCGAGTCCTCCCTTGGGCATGGGTGTGTGTGTGTGTTGTCCATAGCGTAAGTTAGTTTAAGTTACTTGTTTTGTAAATAAAACTGCCATTTCCTGCTGCTAGTTACTTTATTTATCCCATACGCCTTTTGCCTTCTACTGATCTAAGGCATCATCAGGGGGATCTATAACGATACAGTTTTCTTAGTTTTAGATTATTAAACAGTTCACTTCGCGATTTTTTTGTAAAAAAAAATAGTTACTTACGATTCGCTGATCTGCGTTTCCTCACATCTGGTCAGGAGGTCGCACTACCACTTATTATCACTGCCATATAATCACATCTTTGTGTTCTCGCCTTCCACACACTATTCACCATGCTTCTCACTCTTTTTTGTGGTGGACTATCGTTCTTTTGTCACTCGATACAACTATTTCGTCGTACACTGTTTTTCACAACGTAAATATTGCGACTCCATTACGTGTTTCTTTGGTATGTTTACCTATTTTTTACCAACCTGGCAAGTGAACTGTTTAATAATCTAAAACTAACAGCCGGCCGGAGTGGCCGTGCGGTTCTAGGCGCTACAGTTTGGAGCCGAGCGACCGCTACGGTCGCAGATTCGAATCCTGCCTCGGGCATGGATGTGTGTGATGTCCTTAGGTTAGTTAGGTTTAATTAGTTCTCAGTTCTAGGCGACTGATGACCTCATAAGTTAAATCGCATAGTGCTCAGAGCCATTTGAACCATTTTTTAAAGCTAACAAAACTGTATCGCTATAGATCCCACTGATGATATCTTAGAACAGGAGAAGGCGAAACGCGTATGGGATAAATAAAGTAACTATCAGCAGGGAAAGGCAATTTTATTTACAGAACAAGTATTTATATGCTTGCTGTGGAGGATGGCCAAACAAACATACTTGTTAATTTAAGTTAGATTAGGTAGTATGTAAGCTTATTGACCGATGACCTAAGTAGTTTGGTCCCATAAGACATTACCACAAATTTTACAAATACTCTGTTTAGTGGAATCTTGTGTTGCTGCAGACCAATAAGCAGACAGAAATAGATGCAAATACTCTTATGATTCGCAATTATCGGTTATATGTGTATGCACATCTCAGACTCCCCTTCAGGGTAACCACAAACAATTTCTTTTATAGTCAGCTGGCCACGTTGGAGCGAATAAAAAGTCAAACTGCTCCAGCCACATACAGGGATAAATACAGTTAGGAGCATTATGAAAGATTTGAAACTTTCAAACTGAGAGAAAATGGCATTGGTCGTTACAGTGCCTGTGTTTATACGGTGTACATGCCTTCACAACGGAAGGACATAGTTTTATGGAGATGCTAACTCTGCATCAACACAGACACCGTAGCCATCAATGGGGTATCCATGCGTGACGCGCTAAAATAATGGTATAATATTTGTCTCCCTGTGCAAGATTCACGAATTGTGAGAACACAAGGGCTGTGTCTACGCGACATATGGAATTCTGGATTGATCCCAGAGGCTTGCTTGGATGGCCGAAGTGGTTAAGGTGACTGCTTGGCGCAAGTGGGAAATCCAGGTTCGAGTCCCAGTCCTTTCATGATACATGGCACTCCTTGAACATTGTCCACAATTACGACGAGACTGCCTCCTCCCATAACTATGATCAGGCTTAAGTTCATCCTCACAACCTGAATCATATTGCTCGTCAGGTCACTGACTCCTAATGTGACAACTGTCCCTAATGGAAACAAAGCCAAACCTCCCTTCTATCCTGAAGCTCGTTCCCAACGTTCCTGCCCCAGCTCTCTACATCTCTGATTGATTTCTATTTGACCTTCTTTAAATTTTGGAACGGATCTTACTCCCTAAGAATTTTCAATCTCCACAGGCATTGTCCCACCTGAACTTCATTCCACATTCACTGAAAGTTGCACCACTGTGGCGGTATGTACATCAATTTGAACGGCATTCTTCTGCAACTCATCCCTGGTATCCACAACTACCTTTTTGGAATTAATTTTATAGATTCTATCCCTTGTTTAAGAGTATATAGGTAAGGGTGTGACCCACTACTTGTTCCCTAACATGGTTTAACTGTTCTCTGGTAGCATCATCATTTACCTTACTTAAATTTATCCTTTGTCTTTGGCTTGTTCTTTCCTCACAACAGTCAACCCTCCCCGCACTGACTCTTTACGATGCACCAACTCTTTCTTGAATTTATACTGCCCACCTTCATCTGTACTAATTCGAACATAGCAAACTGTTCCTTACATTGTCTTTGTAATTTCCCTCTTATTTGAATGGTGAGGTCAACAAATCTGTTTGAAATATTTTATTTAGTAGTTGCAAACTTGTCGTCCAATTTATTAATTTGTTCCTTCAGATATTTTTGTCCTCTTCATTCGCTTGAATAAGCCTCTAGTCTCTTATAGCCAGCTTCGTTTTGTACCTGTGCCATCCTACAATTAATGTTCACTCACTCTGGAGGTTCGTTCAGCCAACTAGTGCTAGCTCCCTGTTTCCTAGATCTGGGCTCTTGCTATTTTTTCAGTTCACAAGTGATAGTCCTCTGCTGCTCTTTTAATTCATTTAAGATAAAGAGTTTCTTTAACATGTTATTCCGTTTCCGATAGATGTTAACTCAAGGGTTTAAAGTAATACGTTGCACACTCATCTGAACTCTATCCGAAAGGCAAGGAGCAAAATTTACTGTTGACAAGCTTCGTCATCTCTATTTGGAACAAGTGGGGCTCTCGATTCAGGAATGTCTACACTTACAGTAACAGTGATGCAACACATTACCTCTGATATAGCAGTGTCACTACTCACTCCCGTACACTCTAATTTACTAGCAGCTTCCTTAATTGCATCACTAAACTTTGTGGGTTTCGTCTCTTGCAAACCACGGTGCAGCACATACTGAACAGAATAATATATCTACCAATCACAAGGGCTGTCCCACAAAAACTCTACATTCACACAGTCAAATTCCAACACAAAATCCACACATAAACAGAAAAATGTCGTAAACTCGTCACCTATACCCCTTAACAGAATGCTGCTCACAATGTCAAGAGGAAGCAACCAAAAGGTTAAAACCTGAAAACACACAAACACCATCCACAGGATCAAACCACAGAAAATCTTCAAAGTTCGCAACATCCTCAAAAAATCAGTAAATCAGCCAAAAAATATAAAATATCTTTAGTTCCACTGTCTTTAGCATCAATAAAATATGCGGAGACGACTATGCACTTCACTGAATACTATATTCAAACTTACGCTGCGAGGAATTTTCTAAAAATTTTATCAAGACCGCCAAAGAATCCATTTGCTAATCATGGCAACATCACTAACACTCAGGGATCGATTTACAAGGCCATTGAAAAATGCAAATGTGGGAACAGCCTACAGAAGCACAAGAATGAAAACCGCCAATTAATTCCAGACCACCTGTTATTAAGTTCACAACAAAACTAGCAGAATAGCTAATTTCACTGACTCTGTTCCAAGGAATAAAGAGCAAAATCCTTAGTTAAATACCCACAGTCGACATGTCTGCAACAACCATTTCCATACCAACCATTTGAGTAGTGACTCCCTCCATACTAACCATATGCACAGCAAACGCCTCCATAGCAATATGTGGAAACAGCCCACAAAAGCAGAAGAATGAAAACACAAAGTAATACCAGATCATCTGGTACCAGGTCAAAGTAAAACCACGTTTTCCGAGAAATCAACAACAAAATCGTTAGTTAAAGAATCATAGTGGAATAAATATATAACACAATAATATTTGATAATTCTCAAAAGAAGAGTAGATACAGCCCAAAATTTCAACAAAAATCTCATTCCAACTCACCGATCAAATTCCATAAAATGAATGAGATCCTTACGTTGTTCAGATTCAGTATCACATAATTTTCATATCTTAGTTCCAAAAGCTCCCACCAAAATTCTGTCTAAAATTTAATCTCTACACAAAATGCAGCTGAATTACTGCGTGCATGTAGACCACCACAGACACCAAAAGGTGCACCTACACCCACAGAGTTACAACCCTACTTGGATGCTTCTGCTGTCCTGTAGAAGATACGGTAGACAGCCATGCACAGGAGAGCGCCGAGCTGCCTAGTACACAGGTGCAACTGAGTTAAGGATAAACTCCAACAGAGTGCACACAACGCGAAACCTAGTCTATGCTTCCACCTTACGTCACACAGACAGTTTCCAAGTGGACATCCATCCGCCAAATGTGGATACAAGTGGACACAGGGCTTCATTGAAGTCGCTTATCTCTTCAGTACCAATTGCATTTCGAGGCAGCTAGAGGATGCACCCACAGGTGCCGCCAAGAAGAACCAAGCAGGACTTCGTAGTTATTGTTGACTTGTTTCAGGACTAAAACAGAGCTAAAGGCAGATCAATGATAGTGAACAGAGAATTACTGTAACACGTCACTTCCATACGACTGTTAAGTATTTCTCATACACAAACAGCAGTTGACCGGCGTTGCCTGGTGAAACGTTGTTGTGATGCGTACCATCACGTTTCCGACTTTGATAAAGATCGGATTGTAGCCTATCGCGATTGCGGTTTATTGTATCGCGACATTGCTGCTCGCGTTGGTCGGGATCCAATGCCTGTTAGCAGACTATGGAATCGGTGGGTTCAGGAGGGTAATACGGAACGCCGTGCTGGATTCCAACGGCCTCGTATCACTAGCAGTCGAGGTGACAGGCATCTTATCCGCGTGGCTGTAACGGATCGTGCAGACACGTCTCGATCCCTGAGTCAGCAGATGGGGACGTTTGCAAGACAACACCATATGCACGAACAGTTCGACGACGTTTGCAGCAACATGGTCTATCAGCTCGGAGACCATGGCTGCGGTTACCCTTGACGCTGCATCACAGACAGGAGCGCCTGCGATGGTGTACTCAACGACGAACCTGGTAACACGAATGGCAAAACGTCATTTTTTCCGATGAATCCAGGTTCTGTTTACAGCATCATGATGGTCGCAACCATGTTTGGCGACATCGCGGTGAACGCACATTGGAAGCGTGTATTCGTCATCGCCATACTGGCGTATCAACCGGCGTGATGGTATGGGGTGCCATTGGTTACACGTATCGGTCACCTCTTGTTCGCATTGACGGCATTTTGAACAGTTGACATTACATTTCAGATGTGTTACGACCCGTGGCTCTATCCTTTATTTGATCCCTGCGAAACCCTACATTTCAGCAGGATAATGTACGACCACATGTTGCAGGTCCTGTACGGGCCTTTCTGGTTACAGAAAAGGTTCGACTGCTGCCCTGGCCAGCACATTCTCCAGATCTCTCACCAACTGAAAACGTGTGGTCAATGGTGGCCGAGCAACTGGCTCGTCACAATACGCCAGTCACTACTCTTGATGAACTGTGATATCGTGTTGAAGCTGCATGGGCAGCTGTATCTGTACACGCCATCCAAGCTCTGTTTGACTCAATGCACAGGCTTATCAAGGCCGTTATTAAGCCAGAGGTGGTTATTCTGGGTACTGATTTCTCAGGATCTATGCACCCAAACTGCGTGAAAATGTACTGGTATGTCAGTTGTAGTATAATATATTTGTCCAATGAATACTCGTTTATCACCTGCATTTCTTCTTGGTGTAGCAATTTTAATGGCCAGTAGTGTAAATTATCGTAAATTACCTTTGTTGCCATTATTTTTTATTCATAGACGTTGCATAACTGTATCTGACCCTATGGCGAAGTTTTATAGGTGCTGTGTGCAACCAAACCACCTTATAACAAAAATTAATTTTGATGGTAGCGAGTTTATACATGTGACACCATGTTGCATTTGATGAATACAATGTAAAAACCTGACGACGAGGAACAAAGGAACATTTAAAAACCTGGCGACTTGACAAAGGAGTTAAAACCTGGAACCAGAAAAACGAGTGAAAGTGTAACTTTTCTGGTAATGCAGTATACAGTGGTGGCATTCTAAAATGTTTGAGACGGGTGATACGATTAATCAAGGAAAACCCCCAGTTGGGAAACTGAGCCAAAATTAGTTATTGTCGAGTTGAAATTTACAATTTCTTTATTGATTACTTCAACCATTAAAAGTCATTTCTTTAGCCCTTGACCAGGAACAGATCCAAAAAAACTAGCAGGCATGAGTGCCTTTTCAAAACAATTTACTTTACAGTTAACGGCCAAGCCATTTTACTTAAAACTGGATTTGATAAAACATTTGATAACAAATCAAAATTTTCCAAGTAATGAAATTAAAAACTTTACTTTACCGTTAATAGCCCAGCCATTTTACTTAAAACAGACTTTGATAAAGCATTTAATAAAAAATTAAAACTTTCCAAGTAATGAAACAAAATACCAATTTGCATACAATTTCTCTAACGAACATGTAGGGAGTCACTTCTTTAAATTTTGGCACAACAGGATATTAAATTACAAGGGCTCGCTAACAGGGAGGCAGAACTAGCATTTTCAAAGGATGCCAAGTAGATTAAAACAATCACAGTAGAGATACAGTCATTCACCTTTTACAATAACTAACAATTTTAACCTTTTTGAACAGTGGCCGAAAGCAATCAGAGTAAATACAACCACTGAACATTTTACAATAACTAAGAACTGCCACCAAAATGTCCTGGGATAGAAATAATTAACCGACCGGGCGTAAGGGCGGCCACAATTGTCTCCCGAAGGATGCTCAGGCTAGAAGCGGACTAAGAGACCCACAACGCCTCACATTCAGCAATCACATCGACCTCACGCGAGGCCTGGGGAGGAGGAGGAGTCAAATCAGGAACCATAATCCCTGCCCAGAAATACACTTCCTCCCAGACAGTACTAATAAGAAGTCAAAAGATCACTGTCTATAATTACACCGGCGACAGGGACAGGAAATCCGAACGCAGGAGGCCACAAGGCAGAAAAAATGTAATCTAAAACAATAATCCCTGCCCAAAAATACACTTCCTACCGGGCAGTACTAATAAGAAGCGGAAAAGATCACTGTCTATAAATACACCGGCGACAGGGACAGGAAACCCGAACGCAGGAGGCCACAAGGCAGAAAAGACGCTGGTTGCACTAACCAAAATTCTTCAATTAACATCTAAACCTTTAACCAACTTGCAGTTTATCAGAGAAACAGCAGGTGAACTCCGATGTAAAGCTTCCTCACACCCGACCGTGTCCACGTCGCCAGCGTACCCAACTGGTCACAGTCACGCAGCCACGCGCTCTGTCACCGGAGCCCTCGTCTCCGCACCCACGGCGGCGAAATACCACTCCTCAGGTTAGACGAGTTACTAGTCCATCATTTCCGCCTCCAGACGGACAATTTAAAGACATCCGTTGCCTCTCCCACCAAGTAGTGACTCGGAACCACAGCCATGGCCCCCGGGTGTTCACAGCAAGAGCTTACAGCCGTGTCCCGTCAACTCGTCCCACACGTCTCGCACCGCCAGGATAGACCACGCGGCTGCTCGGAACAACAGCCAACTCACCACCGCCACGCCGCGGTCTCATCGTCCGACATTCTCTAATTCCCGATTTTTAAAAACCGACCGACAGACTCGTCACCGCTAGGCAACCAACCGGCCATCTCCCCAAAGAACTTATTCCATTACACAAGGCTAACAGGAAGCAACGACTCGAAGATCGATAAGACCAGACACGCCGCCAGAGGGGAATCTCAACAGAATCGTACGCAGCATAACGATAAATATGAAAGAATCAATTAACGATGCAATGGAAGGACAATCTTAACTGCGCGATATACCGTGTGATCAAAAAGTCAGTATAAATTTGAAAACTGAATAAATCACGGAATAATGTAGATAGAGAGGTACAAATTGACACACATGCTTGGAATGACATGGGGTTTTATTAGAACCAAAAAATATAAACGTTCAAAAAATGTCCGACAGATGGCGCTTCATTTGATCAGAACAGCAGTAATTAGCATAACAAAGCAAGACAAAGCAAAGATGATGTTCTTTACAGGAAATGCTCAATATGTCCACCATCATTCCCCAACAATAGCTGTAGCCGAGGAATAATGTTCTGAACAGCACTGTAAAGCATGTCCGGAGTTATGGTGAGGCAATGGCGTCGGATGTTGTCTTTCAGCATGCCTAGAGATGTCGATCGATCACGATACACTTGCGACTTCAGGTAATCCCAAAGCCAATAATCGCACGGACTGAGGTCTGGGGACCTGGGGGGCCAAGCATGACGAAAGTGGCGGCTGAGCACACGATCATCACCGAACGACGCGCGCAAGAGATCTTTCACGCGTCTAGCAATACTTTTTTTGTTCTAATAAAATCCCATGTCATTCCAAGCATGTGTGTCAATTTTTACCTCTCTATCTACATTATTCCGTGGTTTATTACGTTTTCAAATTTATACTGACTTTTTAAGGAGATGGGACCTAGATAAACTGAAAGAACCAGAGGTTGTAGAGAGTTTCAGGGAGAGCGTAAGGGAACAATTGACAGGAATGGGGGAAAGAAATACAGTAGAAGAAGAATGGGTAGCTCTGAGGGATAAAGTAGTGAAGGCAGCAGAGGATCAAGTAGGTAAAAAGACGAGGGCTAATAGAAATCCTTGGGTAACAGAAGAAATATTGAATTTAATTGATGAAAGGAGAAAATATAAAAATGCAGTAAATGAAGCAGGCAAAAGGGAATACAAACGTCTCAAAAAAGAGATCGACAGAAAGTGCAAAATGGCTTAGCAGGGATGGCTAGAGGACAAATGTAAGGATGTAGAGGCTTGTCTCACTAGGGGTAAGATAGATACTGCCTACAGGAAAATTAAAGAGACCTTTGGAGAGAAGAGAACCACTTGTATGAATATCAAGAGCTCAGATGGCAACCCAGTTCTAAGCAAAGAAGGGAAGGCCGAAAGGTGGAAGGAGTATATAGAGGGTTTATACAAGGGCGATGTACTTGAGGACAATATTATGGAAATGGAAGAGGATGTAGCTGAAGATGAAATGGGAGATAAGATACTGCGTGAAGAGTTTGACAGAGCACTGAAAGACCTGAGTCGAAACAAGGCCCCAGGAGTAGACAACATTCCATTAGAACTACTGACGGCCTTGGGAGAGCCAGTCATGACAAAACTCTACCATCGGGTGAGTAAGATGTATGAGACAGGCGAAATACCCTCAGACTTCAAGAAGAATATAATAATTCCAATCCCAAAGAAAGCAGGTGTTGACAGATGTGAAAATTACCGAACAATCAGTTTAATAAGTCACAGCTGCAAAATACTAACGCGAATTCTTTACAGACGAATGGAAAAACTGGTAGAAGCGGACCTCGGGGAAGATCAGTTTGGATTCCGTAGAAATGTTGGAACACGTGAGGCAATACTAACCTTACGACTTATCTTAGAAGAAAGATTAAGAAAAGGCAAACCTACGTTTCTAGCATTTGTAGACTTGGAGAAAGCTTTTGACAACGTTAACTGGAATACTCTTTTTCAAATTCTGAAGGTGGCAGGGGTAAAATACAGGGAGCGAAAGGCCATTTACAATTTGTACAGAAACCAGATGGCAGTTATAAGAGTCGAGGGGCATGAAAGGGAAGCAGTGGTTGGGAAAGGAGTGAGACAGGGTTGTAGCCTCTCCCCGATGTTATTCAATCTGTATATTGAGCAAGCAGTAAAGGAAACAAAAGAAAAATTCGGAGTAGGTATTAAAATTCATGGAGAAGAAGTAAAAACTTTGAGGTTCGCCGATGACATTGTAATTCTGTCAGAGACAGCAAAGGACTTGGAAGAGCAGTTGAACGGAATGGACAGTGTCTTGAAAGAAGGATATAAGATGAACATCAACAAAAGCAAAACGAGGATAATGGAATGTAGTCAAATTAAATCGGGTGATGCTGAGGGGATTAGATTAGGAAATGAGACACTTAAAGTAGTAAAGGTGTTTTGCTATTTAGGGAGTAAAATAACTGATGATGGTCGAAGTAGAGAGGATATAAAATGTAGACTGGCAATGGCAAGGAAATCGTTTCTGAAGAAGAGAAATTTGTTAACATCGAGTATAGATTTAAGTGTCAGGAAGTCGTTTCTGAAAGTATTTGTATGGAGTGTAGCCATGTATGGAAGTGAAACATGGACGATAACCAGTTTGGACAAGAAGAGAATAGAAGCTTTCGAAATGTGGTGCTACAGAAGAATGCTGAAGATAAGGTGGGTAGATCACGTAACTAATGAGGAGGTATTGAATAGGATTGGGGAGAAGAGAAATTTGTGGCACAACTTGACTAGAAGAAGGGATCGGTTGGTAGGACATGTTTTGAGGCATCAAGGGATCACAAATTTAGCATTGGAGGGCAGCGTGGAGGGTAAAAATCGTAGAGGGAGACCAAGAGATCAATACACTAAGCAGATTCAGGTGGATGTAGGTTGCAGTAGGTACTGGGAGATGAAGAAGCTTGCACCGGATAGAGTAGCATGGAGAGCTGCATCAAACCAGTCTCAGGACTGAAGACCACAACAACTACAACAACACTGACTTTTTGATCACCCGGTATGTTGAGAGCCGACACATGGCTCAATATTATTGGCTGTTGACCCCTTTTCTTTTTCAGGTAAATGTCTCAGAATTTCGTATACTGCTAATAACTTTTTATACGTAAACAACTCAACGAAACCTACTGCAACTCATGCTAGTGCTCTGACAACACCTCTCCACATCGCAATAACTTTTGGTGGCGCCAGCTATCGAAATTGGTAGAAGGGACAAAGGATATTCAAGAAAATTTCAAGGTGTCTCCAACGCCATTTCCGGCTTACCAGCGGAAATTAGAATCCTGAATAAACTGTGTAACAAAGCTGGAGGAACCTTTGACTATGATGACCTCGGTGTCGACGGGACATACACTCCAGCAACATTTCATTAGGCACAGTTATCTGGTGTTACTGAGTGCAAAGCTTTTCTCTTGTTAGCGCTGGCGAGGAAAGTTTTCAGTTGATCCAAAAGCTATGTTCTGAAGTAGATCCGGAGACTGATATACAGAAGCTGAAAATAAGATAGAACCTTATTTTGAAGCTCAAGTGCACCTATTAGCAGCTATGAATAAATGTTTTCAGTGTTTCAAAAAATTTAGACACGATTACAAAGAGGGGTAGCACAATTATAAGGGCTCACTGGGGAGTGAAAATTTCTGCGTGAAAATGAGAAATGCCAAAAGTCATATACTGATTCTCCCAGTTTATGACATGCATATTATACACTCATCTGATAAGTTACAGAAAGATCTTCTTAGTTTGACTGACCCATCATTGCAGGGATGTTTAGTTTCAATCTGGGTGTCTTAGCTAATGCGCTCCAGTTCGAAGACGCTGGCATTTGTTCACAGTGCACCAACCAGAACTCGCATGGACAGGGCATGTGCGAGGCGATCATAGTGCACGAACTGTAACAGTAGTTCATAAATTGATCATAAAGTGAGAAATTGGGTACATTTGCATGCTGCAACATTAACTGTGAAAAAATTAACAAGTTCGGAGACTGTTTCTTCAGAAATGCACAGTACATATGCTGTGAAATGAAAGGTGATACATCTGAAGTTTTCAACGTATACCAGATTACGCGACGTAATAACAGATTACGCGACGTAATAACAGACTAAAGCGTGCTGGTAATACGAATGATTTTCAAGCGAATGTGTGTTAATTATAACATTTTGCCGGCAAAACATACAGCAAATGCTGTCTTCTGCGCTAAAGACAAGATTTTATCTTTGAAAATTCGAGTAAACAGAGTGCCATCGAAATTTCGAATTAATACAAGCTCTTCCATATCTTCAATTAATCTGCAGATGTACAAAAGATTGGGATCGCCAAAACTACGTGAATTTCAAAGTTTGCTATTTAGCTACGGCGACCAACAAATACTAGTCAAAGGCCAGTTAATAATGGACGTTGCATACAAACAATTTACAATACACGCCTGAATTCTTGTAGTAAATTCACACAAAGCAACACATTTACTAAGCCTTGATTTATTCAATTAACTAGGCTTTACAATTCATCAAGGGGCGAATCAGATTCACACCTAAGTTCCTAACGAGAAGTTACAACTTTTTGTGAAGGAACAACTGGCATTAAGAGTTACACAACACACAATACACTGGAGACTAATTCTGTGCCAATATTCCATTTGACAAAGTAAGGACAAAGAGAAACAAGAACTAAAACGCTGTGAATAAAATGGCATCATAGAAACAATTATCAGTAGCCAATGGGAAACGTCGACTGCTTTGACGTAAAAACCTAATGGTTCCTTGAGAAATTACGATGATTTTAAGACAGAAATCAACACACGATCAATCATTGATTAATGTCATGTTCTGAAACTAGAAGAATTAGAATAGCTGGTGGCATATATTCAGCAAAAGTAGATTAGAATTCCTCTGGCTCAAGAAACAATTTGGCCATAAATACTTCGTTTGGGCTTTATCAATACATGACACAACCATTTGGGACCGCCAGTGTACCACATTTCTTGCAACTATACTCAAACCAATTAATTAGGAAAGCTCCTAACACCAGGATCTAACTGGATGACATAATTTTCTCAGGGAAAATTAGTAAAGAGCTATTGCATAATATGGAATGCATGTTTAACATGCAGTGTGCTGCCACCTACTGCCAGGTTCTCCATATCAGCGACCTCAGTAAGACATCGTGGGAAAGCACAATGGGGCGCTCCCCGGAACTCACGGACTTCTAACGTGTCAGGTGATTGGGTGTCACTTGTGTCATACGTCTGAACGCGAGATTTCCACAATCCTAAACATCCCTAGGTCCACTGTTTCCGATGTGATAGTGAAGTGGAAACGTGAAGGGACACGTGCAGCACAAAAGCGTACAGGCTGACCTCGTCTGTTGACTGACAAACACCGCCGACAGTTGAAGAGGATCGTTATGTGTCGCAGGCAGACATCTATCCAGACCATCACACAGGAATTCCAAACTGCATCAGGATCCACTGCGAGTACTGACAGTTAGGCGGGAAGTGAGAAAACTTTGATTTCGTGGTCGAGTGGCTGTTTATAAGCCGCTCATCACGCCGGTAAAAGCCGACCGACGCCTCGCTAGGTGTAAGGAGCGTAAACATTGGGCGATTGAACAGTGGAAAAACGTTGTGTGGAGTGACGAATCACGGTACGTAAATTGGCGATCCGATGGCAGGGTGTGGGTATGGCGAATGCCCGGTGAACGTCATCTGCCAGCATGTGTAATGCCAACATGGGGATATCCAGATACTTTTGATCGCATAGTGTAGAAAGAGGTTTACTAGACGCCAAATCTCTCACGACATACTAGCCAACTAAAATGTTAACTACTGCAACAGATGTCTCCGATTATGGAATCCGCATAGACTTGTCACATAGATCATACTGTTTACAAACCGCGAGCCCATTCGCGTCCAGAACGTTGATAATTACTCAGAACCACTGCAGTCAAATTGAAAAGGAAGTCTCGTTATTATCTTTACTGCCAAAAAGTTCAATAAGTGAATTTACAGTCGAAGATTCATTCTTCTTATGGATAACATTTGTAGCTATATTTGGACAAAACAACAATGTTCCTTTCAGAACAGTACAAGGCTTACATCGAAGGGCTGATTATGAAATAGTTTACAGGTGTATTTCTCAACACATGAATACAGACTTGCTGTCATGACTAACACTAGGGCAGGATAAAAGTTTCGGTTTTTCTGCTAATGTATGGTTAGCTATTAACATCATCAGTTAATATACTATTGAAAATTTTCCATTAAATGTCAACTTGATAGCAAACTTTGTGACAAAGGGCCAGTGTTATCCAAAAAGAAACAACACAATCAATCGGTGTGGCTTTTGGAAGAAAAGTTAATCGATCAACGTGAAATTAAATCATACTGGCTCACGAGACGTGGTCTCACTGTCTACAGGAGTGTCGTTCTGGTACATTCAGAATCAGGAGAGACGGTGACTTCAGAAGTGATAATTAAATATTGTGTTTAACGTCCCGTCGACAACGAGGACATTAGAAACGGAGCACAAGGTTTGACTGTGTAACGGGTGGGGAAGGAAATAGGCTGTGCCCTTTTGAAGGCAATCATTGGGGCATTTACACGAGCGAATTAGGGAAATCACGGAAAACCTAAATCTGGATGGCTGGACTCGGATCTGAACCTTCGTCCTCCCGAATGTGAGTCCAGTGTGCTAATCACTGCACCACCTTGCTCGGTATATACTCGTACAGATGGAACTCTGGGGTTGTATTCTTTTATAGGCTCGCACTGGTGGGATAGGGAGCCACAGCTTCAGCCGACAGTCGCCTCCGACTTCGCCACCGGCAGCGATGCGCGGCTGCATCGAACCGACGAATCCCAGGTGACGTTGTGTATCACCATCCCCCAGACGAAAGTATGCACATTGACGTGGCGAATTAGCTTGGCGACTCCACCTCGCCCGGGTTTTGGTTATAGTTCCCCTCGAGGAGGGCGGGCAAACGCTAGGGGGAGCAACAACTGTGTACCTACCACAAAACGCACTCTGCAAGCACTGCGAAGCATTTAGCTAATGAAAGAAACTTCACAGCTTGTGTCTGAGCTACCTAGTACTGAGGTGCAACTGAATTACGGCCAGCCACCAGAGGAGACGTCACTCGCAAGGCCTATTTCATGTGTCCGCCACACGTCGTTCAAACAGTCGTCGAGTGGACATCCATCCGCCAAACGTAGATATAAGCAGACACAGGCCTACACGCCTTCAGTCAAATCTGTATCTGCCTCGCAACAGTGTCTGGAATATCAGCAGTACCGCAGGACAAGATCAGCACCGTGTCACCCAAGATAGTGATCGTAGTTATCGGTCACTAGATTCAGGACTAGACCAGCATTAAAGACAGCTCACTGCAAATGAACGTTGACATATTGGCACGCCATGTCTTCGTGGCACAGTTTAGTATTTGTAGAGTTTTTAATAATAAATTGTTGTACGTTCTTCCTGCTCTGTATTGCAGTCACATTTGTCACAGATATCTGGTCCTGTGACGAGGCTGTATACTTGATGGGAACAAGTAAGCCAACTCATAGCGGAATCTACGCTGTGCAAAAGAAATAAAGCGTCGCTGTTTTTAAACCCCGTCATTTACCCCCATGCCAACGCATATGTTTGAAATTTCTCTCAAAGGTCTGTACAACCTTCCTCTGTAACGGAGCAAAAGCGTGACGCCCTGAGACGTCACCCTCGGGTTAGACGACACTTCACTTCAAACAGAAAGGTGTCGACACGTGAAAAAAAGGCATGAGCTCAAATGTTCATGTGAGGTGTAAGGTGGGCACCACAATTCACCATAATGTAGTCCAGCGCCACCGCGGACTATTCGCAAGATGGTAAGGTCGACCGACACTCACCCCCATCTCACCCCCTCCCTTGACTCTTGTGCGTTGGAGGCCAGAATCGCTATGACCAGCGTTGAAATAACGCGGTATTATTATGGGTGGCCAGACACACCACTGCTCAGAATCGACACGAAAAGGCCTCAGGAGGTACCAGAAAGTCTGTCAATAAAACCACGCCTTCTTTTGGGGCGTTCATTTACACACATTTCGCAGTTGAAGAGCGACAGTTTGGAATGCAGTGTACAACAGTGGGGCGTTCTTGACAACTTTTGACACTGCTAACTCCCGCTGGGCTATTATCCTTCTCTATGGGCGTTATTGGGCTGCAACTTCATCGAAAGTGTACTGCATCCACAATTTTTCCTATGCTGTACGGGATGGAACCACTAGGGAGGGTTCAAAACCATTCGACAACATAAAGTGGCAAAGGATTCTTGTAAGACCCAACAGCTTGGCAACACCCTCGGTGCCACCCTCGAATCTTTGTTGGCACTTTAAAAATGTACATGCACAGAGACAACCTCTGGCGGGGTCCTGGGTGCCTGTGTGCAGGCAATCCATTCGACACCTCCCAGATTCGGTATGCCTGCAAGCTAGTGCCACAGCAGCAGCGTAGCTGAATGATGTAGAGGGCTTGCCTGCATATCAGCTCCTAGGAGTCGCGACAGTGTTGTCTCAATTCAGAGACATTTTTATAGCGCTCGACAAAGGTGTGTAGTTTGCCCCAAGAGTGCTGGTAAACTGGATTGTCTTGGATCGTTTGCCGTTTTATTCATGCATGTGTCAATCTAGGTCGCAGCGCTCATCCCCACCCAGTGACCGCACCACAAGAGAACGCGAAACAGGAGGGCTGAAAAATCATAAACACTCTTTTCTGCTTCGGATTGCGTAAACATTTCACCATAGTTTTGAGCGGGTCCCACTGGTTCCACCCTGTATACGAGAACAAATCTTGCAACCGCTCTCGCTTCCCGCGCCCGGGTTCCCGGGTTCGATTCCCGGCGGGGTCAGGGATTTTCTCTGCCTCGTGATGACTGGGTGTTGTGTGCTGTCCTTAGGTTAGTTAGGTTTAAGTAGTTCTAAGTTCTAGGGGACTGATGACCATAGATGTTAAGTCCCATATTGCTCAGAGCCATTTGAACCATTTTGCAACCGTACTACACTCCAAGCGTGTCAGCCCCACGAAGTCCTTAGAAAAGGGTTGAATCGTCCACAGGGATATCAACAGTGTCAAAAGTTGTCATAAATGTCGTTCTGTTGCACACTGCACTGTAAACTAACGTTTCAGACCGTGAAATGAGTGTACACAAACGCCCCAAGAAAAGGGGTGGTTTTATTGACACCCGTTGTGCCACCTTCTGAGACCTTCCTGAGTCGATTATAAGTAGTGCTATGTCTGAAATGTTCTCTTCGGCCACCCAAAAAGAAAAGCGCTTGATTTCAACTCTGGGTGTCACACTTCTGACCCCCATCGCAAAGGAGTCAAGAGAAGGGGTGAATTGTGTGTAAGGGTGTGCGTGACACATACCGGTAACGCTCAGCGGAATTGTGGTGAAATTTTGTGGCTATGTGACGTACTTAAACACTCTTACACCTCAAAAGAACTTCTGAGCTCAGGCCTGTTTCCGGCATGTGTCGTCACCTTCATGTTTAAAGCGTCGCTGAGTCCGAGGGTGATGTACGACGGTACGCTTTTGCACCGTTAGACAGAAATAATGGAAGAGCCTTTGAGTCAAATTTCAAACTTATGCACTGCAATGGGGAGAACTGGTGGGGCTGCAAAAGAGCTATCCTGTAGTTCTTTTGCGGAATGTACTTAGGTGGTAAGGGTTCTTTTCCTGCCGTATTTATACAGGGTAGAGCAAATAAAAATGGCCCAAACGAGTGAATACGATTGCATGTGAATTTGTGGCGGTATTAACGGTGGAGGAAAAGACTTACAGTTACTTCCAACAGTACGGAGCAACTGTCTATATAGCCGGCCGAACCTTAGAGTATCTTTACACAATCTTCATGTCTTACAGAATTTTTAGACAACATAGTTATATGAAGATAAACAGCGATTAATGAAAATGACACAGTCGCATTATTTATTTTGCCGCCAACCGGTTTCAACCCGCGAGTCGTCGCTGGAGTCGTCACCCTGCCTGACGACTCCAGCGAGCGACCAAATGGTGTAAATTGCCCTGAAGATGACCTCATCGCGGGTCGAAACAGGTTGGTGGCAAAATACGAGGGCTATCCACAAAGTACATTACGTTTTGGAATTAAAAATAAATAAAGTATTGGAAATTTTTTTAATTATATACAGATGAAAGCCACACTTAAATACTACTTTTCTACATAGTTGCCATTTAAATTAAGGCACTTATCGTAGCGATGGACGAGCTCGGAAATTCCTTCGTCGTAAAATTCGGCCGCCTGCGCCTTCAACCACGTGGCGACTGTCTTTTGGGACATAAAAGGTGTGATTTTTGTGGATTTCCTGGAAGGGGCACTACAATAAACTCTTAAAGGTATTGCCAAACTCTGCGCAACCTCAGAAGAGCAATACAAAACAAGCGCAGGGGAAAGTTGGGCTCAAAGATCTTGCTGATTCACGACAACGCCCGGGCCCACACGGCAAATGCCACTCGTGAAGTTCTCGAATCTTTTAAGTGGAAGTTGTTTCCTCATCCGCCGTACAGTCCCGACCTGGCACCGAGCGACTTCCACTTATTCCCAGCAATGAAGAAGTGGTTGGCTATGCAGCGTTTTGATGACGACGCACAGCTTCAAGAAGAGGTAACCACGTGGTTGAAGGCGCAGGCGGCCGAATTTTACGACGAAGGAATTTCCAAGCTCGTCCATCGCTACGATAAGTGCCTTAATTTAAATGGAAACTATGTAGAAAAGTAGTATTTAAGTGTGGCTTTCATCTATATATAATAAAAAAAAATTCCAATATTTTATTTATTTTTAATTCCAAAACATAATGTACTTTGTGGATAGCCCTCGTAAACAATGCGATTGTGACTGTCATTTTGAATAAATGGTCTTACAGAGTTGTTAGCAGAGGTCATTCTGGTCGCGGCCTTAGCTGGCCACCTAACTCACTTGATCTGTATGTGCGCGATTACTTCGTTTGGGAAGCTCTTGGGTGTATCAGAACGCCATCATAGTCCCCGAGAACTGCAGCATAACTTTTCGGATGGGATTGCAGTATTTTCAGCAGTCCCGCTTCGATCCGCTTTCAGCAACTTGCTGACCAGGGACCATAAGTGTCAGAGAAGAATGGTGATCCCTTTCAACATCCGCTATAGTCAGTTTAGTACTGTATCTCCTTTTCTCTTCTGTCTCTCTATGTACTCTGGAACTCTGTTTTCCGGACCACTTTTATTTGTCCCGCCCTGTACGTTTGATACCAAGTATATTTGGTGAATACAACACAAACGTGAGAGTCAGGGATCGTGAGTGCTTATAGAGTGAGGGACTAAAAGTGTTAAAAAGAACTTAATAAACTATGTTTGCTTAATAAGTGTGACAAGAAAGAGATTGCAGCTTATTTAAGCAGTCAATATCATTCAGCTCTGTGTACGAAGAGGCGTAGTATTACTGCATAAAATTCGGGGGCAAATACAACGCGTTTGAGAAATGTAGCAGCCAAGAATATTTTGAAGGATGGGAAAGATCCTACAAGCTTCAATAGCCGGGTTACAAATGTGTTGCGAAAGGAACGAGAGCTTCATCAAGGATTTACGTTATGTCAAAATCTCGTTCACATACGGGAGCTGAAAGAAACAAATGCTAACTATAGAGAGCAACGCGAGAAGAGTTCGCAGAAAGCGAAATTAACAATTTTTCAAGATAATGAAAAAATATTTTGTTCTTCTTCCATCTCAGCAAACAAATATACGAGTGTTGGAACTTTAATATGGCAATTATTTATTTACAGCTCGTACAAAATACGTGTTTCAAAGTTCATTTTTGCAGCACAACCTACGACTAGCTTTGAGACTGAAGTGATGACACTTTCTGCGGGACCTGACCATCATTTTGCAGAACAATGCTCAAGCACGTACAGTGCAAGCTGTTGCCGATTTGTTTGACTGGTGGGGCTGCTAAGTGCTGTACCACCTACTGCATTCCCCTGACTTAAGCCCGAGCGAGTTCAACTCGATTTCTAAACTGAAGGAAACACTTCACGGAATTCGCTTCAGAACTGCTACAAATTTGTCGGGCAATAGACCGAGCCGTTCGAACTGTCAACACAACTGGCACTGCTAAGAGTATCCTACGACTTCCACATCGCTGGGAACGGGTTATACACAATGCTGGCGACTATTTTGAAGGTCATTAAAACTTTTAAACACGTATCTATTTTGGACGAGCTGCAAATAAGTAGTTGCCACTATTAAAGTTCACTGTGACTGAGAAACTGAAAATGATAGAAAGAAGGAATGGTAGAAAGAAGGTCGTAGTACTGAATTCAACCATCCCAAATTGTTTCCTTGCGCAATATCAGTGAGTTTCCACTTTCCAACCTACACTCTATCGCAGACATCGAGTTAAATGACGGGAAAATAGAGACTCAACTAAAATCGCTCGACAAAAGAAAGGCATCTGACCCTGATAGGGTACCTGTACGATTCTATACAGATTGTGCGAAATAACTTGTTCGTCGTCTAGCTGCTGTTTATCGTAAGTCGCCGGAGCAATGAAAGAAACCATAGTACTTGAAAGACGCGCTGGTCATTCCCGCTTGCAGCAATGCAGCAAATGTCGACGGGCAGATGCACCTAACTAAAGGCCCATATCGCTGGTCTTTGATTGATGTACAATAATGAACACATTTTATGCTCGTATATTAGTACCTTTCTGGAGACCGAAAATCTCCTAAGTAGGAATCAACATGGAGTGCAATGCTCTCGTGAAGCTCAGGTCGCTGTGTTCAGTCATGAGAATCAGAAGACAGCAAGTAACGGCATCCAGATTTGTCAGCGAGTTCCTCTACCTCCGGAAGGCATTCGCCGCAGTTCTGCACTGTCGCCTGGTGAATGAAAGACGAGCTTACGGTGCATCGGACCAGCCCTGTGACTGGATGCAAGACTTCCTCGTTGACAGAACTCAGCGTGTCGGTCTTTTATTGGGAAACCGATAGATTTCAAACGGAACTCAGTGAAGGGTCATAGCGCCGAACTGTTCACGAAACGCAGGGTTTATCACTATTGTGCACACAAACTAAGGGGATGAGTAGAGGAACAAACAAATAATCCTCATAAGCACAGGTCCGAAGACGTTTTACGTGAGCACCTTATAACGGAATCCTTGAGAATCCAAAGTGCGGATATGCACTTGAGGAAAAACACATTACAGCATCTTCCCGTGTATGCCTGTACACGTTCAAAAAATCTCAAGCGTGTTCCAAATGCGTTGACTACCATCCACAATGCGTCCCAGATAAATCCAACTTTGTTCAACTCGGGGACCTGGGAAGGCGAGCCGTGATCGATACTCTCGTTCTCGAAACGCTGCTTACCAGTCGTTATGTATCCAGAATGATTATAAAATGAAACGAGTGCAGTTTATCATTTTTTAGTTTACAGGAGGTGGACAAAAATAAAGAAACACAAAAAATGCAATACATTACTGTGCCCAATACGATGTAGGAAAACCGTTGGGATTCAGAACAGCTTCCAGTCATCTGGGAGTTGATAAATACAAATCCTGCACGGTTTTCAAGGGAATCTTATACCATTATTCTGCAAAATAGTGGCAAGTTTCAGATAACGATGATGGAGGTGGATAGCGAGCACGAGGCCTTCTCTCCGAAGTAGACCACAAATGCTCAATAATATTGAGATCTGGTGACGGTGGCGGCCATGGGGATGCTACACTACACCTCGTGCTACAAAACAAGTCTTGGACAAAATATGTGTTCAAATTAGTGTGAATTCCTAAGAGACCACACTGCTGAGATCCTATGTCCCTAGACATACACATACTTAAACTACCTAATGCTAGGAACAACACACACGCCCATGCCCAAGGGAGGACTCGAACCTCCAGCGGGAGGGGGCGCGCATTCATTGACACGGTGATTCAAACCACGCGGCCAAAAAAATGGTTCAAATGGCCCTGAGCACTATGGGACTTAACAGCTGTGGTCATCAGTCCGCTAGACCTTATAACTAATTAAACCTAACTAACCTAAGGACATCACACACATCCATGCCCGAGGCAGGATTCGAACCTGCGACCGTAGCAGTCGCACGGTTCCGGACTGCGCGCCTAGAACAGCGAGACCACCGCAGCCGGCCACGCGGCCACTCCGCGCAGCCAGTCTTGGACTTTGCTACCTGTGAGAACAGGGGTCCTCTCGTCTTGGAACAAAGCATCACCACAGGACAACGAAAATTGTACCACAGAATGGAGCTGATCACCCAAAATGCTCACAGAAGCCTTCGTACTAATGCGACGTTGCAGAGTACCCATGGGGACCATTGAATACCGCGATACAGTTGCCGAAATAATGACCGAACCCACGCCGTGTCTCACTGTTCGGACTTAAACTCTGCCAGAAGTTAGAAATAGTGTGGAACAAGATTCATCCGGCCAAACGACTTTCTTCCACTGCTCCACAGGACAAGTTTTATGACTTTGGCACCTCGTTTTCCTCTTAGGGCATTTGCACTACTGATGAGTGGTTTTGGAGTCCCAGCTCGCTCTGCAATTCCATGATTATATCCAACAGCGTAATGGCTCTGCTGAGCAAGATATCTGCCTGTGTTATTAAAGGCTAAAACAGTGACCCAGTCCCAATTTCAGGTTGGCTATTAATGGCTTTCACGAGCAACAATAATTTCGTTGTCGGTATTTCGTATGATTATTGACCATCATCATCATCATCATCATTTAAGACTGATTATGCCTTTCAGCGTTCAGTCTGGAGCATAGCCCCCCTTATAAAATTCTTCCATGATCCCCTATTCAGTGCTAACATTGGTGCCTCTTCTGATGTTAAACCTATTACTTCAAAATCATTCTTAAGCGAATACAGGTACCTTCTCCTTGGTCTGCCCCGACTCCTCCTACCCTCTACTGCTGAGCCCATGAGTCTCTTGGGTAACCTTGCTTCTCCCATGCGTGTAACATGACTCCACCATCTAAGCCTGTTCGCCCTGACTGCTACATCTATAGAGTTCATTCCCAGTTTTTCTGTGATTTCCTCATTGTCGACACCCTCCTGCCATTGTTCCCATCTACTAGTACCTGCAATCATCCTAGCTACTTTCATATCCGTAACCTCAACCTTATTGATAAGGTAACCTGAATCCACCCAGCTTTCGCTCCCATGCAACAAAGTTGGTCGAAAGATTGAACGGTGCACAGATAACTTAGTCTTGGTACTGACTTCCTTCTTGCAGAAGACAGTAGATCGTAGCTGAGCACTCGCTGCATTAGCTTTGCTACACCTCGCTTCCAGTTCTTTCACTATGTTACCATCCTGTGAGAATATGCATCCTAAGTACTTGAAACCGTCCACCTGTTCTAACCTTGTTCCTCCTATTTGGCACTCAATCCGTTTATATCTCTATCCCACTGACATTACTTTCGTTTTGGAGATGCTAATCCTCATACCATAGTCCTTACATTTCTGGTCTAGCTCTGAAATATTACTTTGCAAACTTTCAATCGAATCTGCCATCACAACTAAGCCATCCGCATATGCACGACTGCTTATTTTGTGTTCACATATCTTAATCTCACCCAGCCAGTCTATTGTTTTCAACATATGATCCATAAATAATATGAACAACAGTGGAGACAGGTTGCAGCCTTGTCTTACCCCTGAAACTATTCTGAACCATGAACTCAATTTACCGTCAACTCTAACTGCTGCCTGACTATCCATGTAAAGACCTTTAATTGCTTGCAAAAGTTTGCCTCCTATTCCATAATCTCGTAGAACAGACAATAACTTCCTCCTAGGAACCCGGTCATATGCCTTTTCTAGATCTATAAAGCATAGATACAATTCCCTGTTCCACTCATAACACTTCTCCATTATTTGCCGTAAGCTAAAGATCTGGCCCTGACAACCTCTAAGAGGCCTAAACCCACACTGATTTCGGGAGGACGACGGTTTAATCCCGCGTCCGGCCATCCTGATTTAGGTTTTCCGTGATTTCCCTAAATCAGTCCAGGCAAATGCCGGGATGGTTCCTCTGAAAGGGCACGGCCGCCTTCCTTCCCCATCCTTTCCTAATCCGATAAGACCGATGACCTCGATGTCTGGTCTCCTTCCCCAAACAACCCCAACCCACACTGATTTTCATCCAATTGGTCCTCAACTAATACTCGCACTTTCCTTTCAACAATACCTGAGAAGTCTTACCCACAACGCTGATTAAAGAGATACCTATGCAGTTGTTACAATCTTTTCTGTTTCCATGTTTAAAGATTGGTGTGATTACTGCTTTTGTCCAGTCTGATGGAACCTGTCCCGACTCCCAGGCCATTTCAATTATCCTGTGTAGCCATTTAAGACCTGACATTCCACTGTATTTGATAAATTCCGACTTAATTTCATCCACCCCAGCTGCTTTATTGCGCTGCAATCTATTGACCATTTTCTCCACTTCCTCAAATGTGATCCTATTTCCATCATTATTCCTATCCCATTCTACCTCGAAATCTGAAACATTACTGATCGTATTTTCACCTACATTGAGCAACTCTTCAAAATATTTCCTCCATCTGCCCAAGGCATCCACAGGATTCACCAGCAGTTTTCCTGACCTGTCCAAAACACTTGTCATTTCCTTCTTACCTCCCTTTCGAAGACTGCTAATTACACTCCAGAATGGTTTTCCAGCAGCTTGACCCATAGTCTCCAACCTGTTTCCAAAGTCTTCCCAAGATTTCTTCTTGGATGCTGCAATTGTCTGTTTGGCTTTGTTTCTTTCTTCAACATAACTTTCTCTGTCTACCTGAGTTCTAGTATGTAGCCATTTTTGATACGCCTTCTTTTTCCTTTTACAGGCTGCCTTGACTGCGTCATTCCACCAAGCTGTTTGCTTCATTCTACTTTTACACACTACTGTTCCAAGATATTCTTTAGCCACTTCTAGTACTGTGTCCCTGTACCTTGTCCATTCCTTTTCCAATGACTGTAATTGACTACATTCAACTAACTGGTACCTTTCTGAGATCGCTGTTATGTACTTGTGCCTGATTTCCTTATCCTGAAGTTTCTCCACTCTTATCCTCCTACATATGGACCTGACCTCCTGCACTTTCGGCCTCACAATCCCAACTTCACTGCAGATTAAATAATGATCAGTGTCATCAAAGAATCCCCCGAATACACGTGTGTCCCTCACAGCCTTCCTGAATTCCTGATCTGTTATTATATAGTCAATGACAGATCTGGTTCCCCTGCCTTCCCACGTATATCGGTGAATGTTCTTATGTTTAAAAAAGGAGTTTGTGATTACTAAGCCCATACTGGCACAGAAATCCAAGAGTTGTTTCCCGTTCCTGTTGGCCTCCATATCCTCTCCAAATTTACTCATAACCTTTTCATACCCTTCTGTTCGATTTCCAATCCTGGCGTTAAAATCACCCATGAGCAGAACACTGTCCTTGTCCTTTACTCTAACAACCACATCACTGAGTGCCTCATAAAAACTATCCATCTTATCTTGATCTGTCCCTTCACAATGCGAATATACTGATACAATCCTAATTTTCTTGCTAGACACTGTCAAATCTATCCACATCAGTCATTCGTTTACATACCTTATTGCAACTACGCTGGGTTGCATTTCTTTCCTGATGTAAAGCCCTACACCCCATTGTGCTACTCCTGCTCTGACTCCTGACAGGTAGACCTTGTATTCTCCCACTTCCTCTTCTTTCTCACCCCTTACCCGAATGTCACTAATAGCTAAAACGTCCAGCCCCATCTTACTTGCAGCCTCTGCCAGCTCTACCTTATTCCCAGGTAGCCCCATTGATATTAATAGCTCCCCATCTCATTACCATTTGTTTGCCAAGTCGTATCTTAGGAGTCCCTGGTTTGTCAGTTAGAGTTGGGACTCCGTCACCTCCAAAGGTCCGAGGCATTTTGCTCTGATTGTTGCCAGCATCATATTTAAAGTACCAGGGAAGCAGGTTTCTAGCCTTACTTGCCCCGGGTCCCATTGGGTTTTACCCCTAACGGCTGAGGGACTAACCGGTGGATTTGGTAGTCTTTGCCGTATGAGCACAAAGGTGACCACGACTCAGAATATGTCCGAGATGCCCAGCCTTATTCCAAAGTAACTGGTCTCCCGACTATCGGGACCACTTACTTGGCCACTCATACTTTGCCCGTGGTTCATCAACTAGGACATGGCTACAGGAACCCACACCATGAACCACTGATTATTGACCGAATTTAAATATTTGGAGTGCTGTCATAATCTGCTCACCGCAAAGTATGATCTTATATTAAAAGATTTTCTGAATATTCATAAAATCAAAGAACATGGTTAAAGATATGTACCTATATACACTCCTGGAAATTGAAATAAGAACACCGTGAATTCATTGTCCAAGGAAGGGGAAACTTTATTGACACATTCCTGGGGTCAGATACATCACATGATCACACTGACAGAACCACAGGCACATAGACACAGGCAACAGAGCATGCACAATGTCGGCACTAGTACAGTGGATATCCACCTTTCGCAGCAATGCAGGCTGCTATTCTCCCATGGAGACGATCGTAGAGATGCTGGATGTAGTCCTGTGGAACGGCTTGCCATGCCATTTCCACCTGGCGCCTCAGTTGGACCAGCGTTCGTGCTGGACGTGCAGACCGCGTGAGACGACGCTTCATCCAGTCCCAAACATGCTCAATGGGGGACAGATCCGGAGATCTTGCTGGCCAGGGTAGTTGACTTACACCTTCTAGAGCACGTTGGGTGGCACGGGATACATGCGGACGTGCATTGTCCTGTTGGAACAGCAAGTTCCCTTGCCGGTCTAGGAATGGTAGAACGATGGGTTCGATGACGGTTTGGATGTACCGTGCACTATTCAGTGTCCCCTCGACGATCACCAGTGGTGTACGGCCAGTGTAGGAGATCGCTCCCCACACCATGATGCCGGGTGTTGGCCCTGTGTGCCTCGGTCGTATGCAGTCCTGATTGTGGCGCTCACCTGCACGGCGCCAAACACGCATACTACCATCATTGGCACCAAGGCAGAAGCGACTCTCATCGCTGAAGACGACACGTCTCCATTCGTCCCTCCATTCACGCCTGTCGCGACACCACTGGAGGCGGGCTGCACGATGTTGAGGCGTGAGTGGAAGACGGCTTAACGGTGTGCGGGACCGTAGCCCAGCTTCATGGAGACGGTTGCGAATGGTCCTCGCCGATACCCCAGGAGCAACAGTGTCCCTAATTTGCTGGGAAGTGGCGGTGCGGTCTCCTACGGCACTGCGTAGGATCCTACGGTCTTGGCGTGCATCCGTGCGTCGCTGCGGTCCGGTCCCAGGTCGACGGGCACGTGCACCTTCCGCCGACCACTGGCGGCAACATCGATGTACTGTGGAGACCTCACGCCCCACGTGTTGAGCAATTCGGCGGTACGTCCACCCGGCCTCCCGCATGCCCACTATACGCCCTCGCTCAAAGTCCGTCAACTGCACATACGGTTCACGTCCACGCTGTCGCGGCATGCTACCAGTGTTAAAGACTGCGATGGAGCTCCGTATGCCACGGCAAACTGGCTGACACTGGCGGCGGCGGTGCACAAATGCTGCGCAGCTAGCGCCATTCGACGGCCAACACCGCGGTTCCTGGTGTGTCCGCTGTGCCGTGCGTGTGATAATTGCTTGTACAGCCCTCTCGCAGTGTCCGGAGCAAGTATAGTGGGTCTGACACACCGGTGTCAATGTGTTCTTTTTTCCATTTCCAGGAGTGTATATAGTAGTCACAAACTTAAGGCTCACAATTTTAGACGAGCAGGTAGGTGTTTTAAATTAAAATACAGAACGTAGGTATGTTTGAACATTTTATTTCGGTTGTTCCAATTTGATACATGTACCTTTGTGAACTTATCATTTCTAAGATCGCATGCTGATACAGCATGATTACCTTTAAATACCACATTAATGCAATAAATGTTCAAAATCATGTCCGTCAACCTCAATGCATTTGGCAATACGTGTAACGACATTCCTCTCAACAGCGAGTAGTTCGCCTTCCGTAAAGTTCGCACATGCACTGACAATGCGCTGACGCATGTTGTCAGGCGTTGTCGGTGGATCACTATAGCAAATATCCTTCAACTTTCCCCACAGAAAGAAGTCTGGGGACGTCAGATCCGGTGAACGTGCGGGCCGTGGTAAGGTGCTTCGACGACCAATCCAACTGTCACGAAATATGCTATTCAATACCGCTTCAACCGCACGCGAGCTATGTGCCGGGCATACATCATGTTGGAAGTACATCGCCTTTCTGTCATGCAGTGAAGCAGCAGTGAAACATCTTGTAGTAACATCGCTAGAACATTACGTAGGAAATCAGCATACATTGCACCATTTAGATTGCCATCGATAAATGGGGGCCAATTATCCTTCCTCCCATAATGCCGCACCATACATTAACACGCCAAGGTCGCTGATGTTCCACTTGTCGCAGCCATCGTGGATTTTCCGTTGTTCAATAGTGCATATTTATGCCAGTTTACGTTACCGTTCTTGGTGAATGACGCCTCGACGCTAAATAGAAAGCGAGCAAAAAATCTGACATCTTCCCGTAATTTCTCTTATGCCCAGTGGCAGAACTATACACGACGTTCAAAGTCGTCGTGGTGCATAGAAATATGGTACGGGTACAATTGATGTTGATGTAGCATTCTCAACACCGACGTTTTTTAGATTCCCGATTCAAACGCAATTTGTCTGTTACTGACGTGCCGATTAGCCGCGACAGCAGCTAAAACACCTACTTGGGCATCATCATTTGTTGCAGGTCGTGGTTGACGTTACACGTGTGGCTGACCACTTCGTGTTTCCTTAAACAACGTAACTATCCGGCGAACGGCCCGGACACTTGGATGATGTCGTCGAGGATACCGAGCAGCATACGTAGCACACGCCCGTTGGGCATTTTGATCAAAATAGCCATACATCAACACGATATCAACCTTTTCCGCAATTGGTAAACGGTCCATTTTAACACGGGTAATGTATCACGAAGCAAATACCGTCCGCACTGGCGGAATGTTACGTGTTACCACGTACTTATACGTTTGCGACTATTACAGCGCCATCTATTACAAAGCTTAAATAGTGATCCAACTAAAAGATCATATTTCTTTACGTACTACACGAATATGGGGGTTGCTATTTTAAAAAACGCAGTTGATATCCGTTTGCTCTATAGCAGCGCCATCTAGCGGGCCAACCATAGCGCCATCTGGTTTTCCTCTTCAAGTTAGACGAGTTTCGTTCTTTGTAGTTTTTTCGTTTGATGCTTATTTCGTGAGATATTTGGCCCGGTCACTATCGATAGACCACCCTATATATAATAATTTGTTAATTGTTTTATTTGCATTGTGATATGGATCGGTTCCTTCTAATTTACATCATGTCGGAAACAAATGAAGTAATGTAATGTAACGTAAACATAATAGTCAAAAAGACCCAGTTCTGTTTCATTACTCTGTCGGTGTTAACCACTGCAAAGACTAAAAGTATACTCCCGCCGAACAGGCCTTGGAAGGCCCAACGGTACCCACCTGCCGCCGTGTCATCCTCAGCGCAGAGACGTCACTGGATGCGGATATGGAGGGGCATGTGGCCAGCACACCACTCTCCAGGCCGTATGTCAGTTCACGAGACCGGAGCCGCTACTTCTCAATCAAGTAACTTAAAAAAAAAGTTCAAATGGCTCTAAGCACTATGGGACTTAACATCTGAGGTCCCCTAGACTTAGAACGTCCAGCTAGTAGCTCCTACGTTTGCCTCACAAGGGCAAGGAGCACCCCGCTTTTCCAAAGCGATCGGCAGACCGGGCGGTCACCCATCCAAGTGCTAGCCCCGCCCGACAACTGGAAACACTAGCAAGCTTAAAATCATTAGGAGAATCCATTCAGAAAGGCTAAACTGACACCATCATGTAGTAGTTGTCGTCGGAAAATCTGTGACAGGGTGAGATGTTTTGGCAGAATCCATGGTAAATGTTCCACCGAATCTTGATTATTGCTCTTTTGCCTGGAACTGTTAACAGGGAGAGGTAATGGAACAGGTAGAACAGAAGCAATGGTGAGCTGCGTATTTTGTCACGGGTTCATTTATCAAGCACAAGGGCGTTACGTGAAGGCCAATCAAATTACAGTGACAGAGACTACGACAAAGGAACGGTGCATCAAGGATAGATCTACTTTTAAAATCATGAGATCAGAGCCAAACAACAAACACAATGTGATCAGAAGTATACGTAGGTGCCATGAGAGACGACCCACCAGCGTAAGAGAACGTGGGGGGGGGTACTGCATTGTCAGTAGAGAAGCAGTAACAGCAGAATAACTCAATCGGGAGAACTCTTTGACTTCGAACGTCGACTGGTCATTGGATGTTACCTGTGTAACAAACTCACCAGGGATAATTGATTCCTTCAAAAGCTGCCCAAGTCTAAGTCGGTGATGTGACTGTGAAGTGGAAAAAGCGAAGCGGCAACCGCTGCTAACGCAAGACCAGGCAGACTTCATGTGCTGATGCACAGGGATCGTCGAGCATTGCGGAGAGCGGTTGTGAAACATCGCATGGAACCAACAAAAGGAACCACTCTTGAGTTCCAAAGCATTACAACCAGTCCAGCGGAGTAGGGAGTTAAAAAGAACTGGGTGCAATGGCTGAGCAGCAATTCATGAGCAACACATTTCTGTAGTCAATGCTAAACGGCGCTGGGTGTGGTCGAATGTGCACCGCCACTGGCCACTGGATGACTGGAAACGACTGATTTGGGGTCATGAATCCCACCATGCCCTGTGGCAATCCGTTGTAAAGGCGTGGATTTGGCGAATGCCTGGAGAACGTTACCTGCCGTCATGTACTGTGCCAGCAGTGAAGCACGGAAGAGATGGCGTTATGATACGGTGACCATTTTCGTAGTTAGGGTGGCGTCTGCTTTTTGCGCACAAGAAAACGCTAAATGCGGGAGGTTACGAACACGTTTCCCAGCATTGTCTACTGCCTATGGTATAGAAACAGTTCGATGACGATGGATGACTGTATCAGCATGCCATTGCATCCTATCATAAAGCAGCAGCTGCGCGGCAATGATTTACGTACAGCAGTATTCCTGAAACAAACTGGCCTGCCCACAGTCCCCAGCCGAACCGTTTGCGATGGGTCAGAACGTCGATTTAGCTTCATACCACAGCGTCCAACATCACTACCTTCTCTGGTTTCGGCTCTTGAGAAAGAATGGGCTGCAGTTCCTCTACAGACATTCAGACACCTCACTTAAAGGGTCCCAAGCAGAATTCAAGCTGAAACTTCCTGGTGGATTAAAACTGTGTGCCGGACCGGGACTCTAACTTTGGCGCTTTGCCTTTCGCGGCAAGTACTCTACCATCTGAGCTACCCAAGCACGAATCACGATCCGTCCTTACAGCCTCAATTCAGCCAGTACCTTATCTCCTACCTTCTGTGGAGCCTGACAGCTTAACAGCTCGTGCATCCAAGCTGCTAACAAGAATAATATACAGAAGAATGGAAAAAAAAACTCAGGATGTGTTAGATGACGGTCACTTTGGCTTTAGGGAAGGTAAAGGTACAAGAGAGGCAGTTCCGACGTTGCGGTTTAAAAAGGAAGCACGACGCAAGTAAAATCAATACATTTTTACAAGATTTGTCGACCTGGAAAAAGCGTTCGACTATGTAAAATGGTGCTAAATGTTCGAAATTCAGAGAAAAGTAGTGTAACCAACAGGGAAAGACAAGTAATGTACAATGCGTACAAGAACCAAGAGGGAGCAATAAGAGTGGAAGAGTGAGAACGAAGTTCTCGGATTAAAAACGTTGTAAAACACAGGTGTAGTCTTTAGTCCCTACCTTTCAGTCTATACATCGAAGAAGCAGTGACGGAGATAAAAGAAAAGTTCGACGGTGGGATTAAAACTCAGAGTGAAAGAATATTAATGATAAGATTCAGAGATGACATTGCTGTCTTCAGCGAAAGCGAGGCAGAATTACAGGATGTGTTGAATTGAATGAACAGTACAGAATATGGATTGAGAGAAAATCGAAGAAAGATGAAACTAATGGTATGTAGCAGAAGTGAGAATAGAATTGGTGATCAATAAGCAGATGGAATTAAGGAATTCTGCAAACCAGGCAGCAAAATAGCCCATGAAAATGGTTCAAATGGCTCCAAGCACTATGGGACTTAACATCTGAGGTCATCAGTCCCCTAGACTTAGAATACTTAAACCTAACTAACCTAACGACATCACACACATCCGTGCCCGAGACAGGATTCGAACCTGCGACCGTAGCAGCAGAGCGGTTCTGGACTGAAGCGCCTAGAACCGCTCGGCCACAGCGGCCGGCATAGCCCACGAGCGGCGGAGCAAGGAGGACATAAAACACAGACATACACTAGAAAAAAGAGTATTCCTGTCCAAGAGAAGTCTGCTAGTGTTAAACACGGGCATTGAGGAAGAAATTTCTGAGAATCTACGTTTGGAGCAGAGTATTGTATGGTAGTGAGACATGAACTGTGGAAAAAGCGGAACAGAAGAAAATCTAAGGGTTTGAGATGCGGTGCTGCAGAAGACTGCGCGAAAATATGGTGGACTGGTAAGGTAAGGAATCAGGAGATTCTCTGCAGAATCGGCGTGGAAAGGACACACGGAAAACATTGAAAAGATGAAGGGACAGGACATCTGTCAAGACGTCAGGGAACAAGTTCCAAGGTACTAGAGGGAGCTGTAGAGAGTGAAACTACAGATGCAGACAGAAATTGGAATACATTACTACCCAGCAAACAATTGAGGATGTAGTTTGCAACAAGTTGGGAGGGGGGGGGGGAGGGGCGCTGGGTGCTGTGCTTTTACCTCACTTCATCTTCAAGATCAAACTCTCCATTTATGACGCAGAAGTACGAACGAACTGAGAGCATGGGAACATCTGGAGCAGATGAGATCTGTTCGAGCTATGTACGTATTTTTAACCATCTTCTGTGCTTTGCTCATCAAACTTATAGCCATGCAGCGCACTGAAGTAGCGGAGAACTGAGTCCAGACCTCTCAGGGCTACATATTCCGCCTAATGGGTGACGTGCATGGGTCATACAGCAGCACAGTGAACCGCCCCTGTGTTCGAGATCATGCGTTAGTAGAAGGAGCTGCGCCTGGTAGGGTTAACAAGGTTGTTGTTGTGGTTGTGGTCTTCAGTCCTGAGACTGGTTTGATGCAGCTCTCCATGCTAATCTATCCTGTGCAAGCTTCTTCATCTCCCAGTACCTACTGCAACCTACATCATTCTGAATCTGCTTAGTGTATTCATCTCTTGGTCTCCCTCTACGATTTTTACCCTCCACGCTGCCCTCCAATGCTAAATTTGTGATCCCTTGATGCCTCAAAACATGTCCTACCAACCGATCCTTTCTTCTAGTCAAGTTGTGCCACAAACTTCTCTTCTCCCCAATCCTATTCAACACCTCCTCATTAGTTACGTGATCTACCCACCTTATCTTCAGCATTCTTCTGTAGCACCACATTTCGAAAGCTTCTATTCTCTTCTTGTCCAAACTATTTATCGTCCATGTTTCACTTCCATACATGGCTACACTCCATACAAATACTTTCAGAAACGACTTACTGACACTTAAATCTATACTCGATGTTAACAAATTTCTCTTCTTCAGAAACGATTTCCTTGCCATTGCCAGTCTACATTTTATATCCTCTCTACTTCGACCATCATCAGTTATTTTACTCCCTAAATAGCAAAACTCCTTTACTACTTTAAGTGTCTCATTTGCTAATCTAATCCCCTCAGCATCACCCGATTTAATTTGACTACATTCCATTATCCTCGTTTTGCTTTTGTTGATGTTCATCTTATATCCTCCTTTCAAGACACTGTCCATTCCGTTCAACTATTCTTCCAAGCCCTTTGCTGTCTCTGACAGAATTACAATGTCATCGGCGAACCTCAACGTTTTTACTTCTTCTCCATGAATTTTAATACCTACTCCGAATTTTTCTTTTGTTTCCTTTACTGCTTGCTCAATATACAGATTGAATAACATCGGGGAGAGGCTACAACCCTGTCTCACTCCTTTCCCAACCACTGCTTCCCTTTCATGCCCCTCGACTCTTATAACTGCCATCTGGTTTCTGTACAAATTGTAAATAGCCTTTCGCTCCTTGTATTTTACCCCTGCCACCTTCAGAATTTGAAAGAGAGTATTCCAGTTAACGTTGTCAAAAGCTTTCTCTAAGTCTACAAATGCTCGAAACGTAGGTTTGCCTTTTCTTAATCTTTCTTCTAAGATAAGTCGTAAGGTTAGTATTGCCTCACGTGTTCCAACATTTCTACGGAATCCAAACTGATCTTCCCCGGGGTCCGCTTCTACCAGTTTTTCCATTCGTCTGTAAAGAATTCGCGTTAGTATTTTGCAGCTGTGACTTATTAAACTGATAGTTCGGTAATTTTCACATCTGTCAACACCTGCTTTCTTTGGGATTGGAATTATTACATTCTTCTTGAAGTCTGTGGGTATTTCGCCTGTCTCATACATCTTGCTCACCAGATGGTAGAGTTTAGTCATGAGTGGCTCTCCCAAGGCCATCAGTAGTTCTAATGGAATGTTGTCTACTCCCGGGGCCTTGTTTCGACTCAGGTCTTTCAGTGCTCTGTCAAACTCTTCACGCAGTATCTTATCTCCCATTTCATCTTCATCTACATCCTCTTCCATTTCCATAATATTGTCCTCAAGTACATCGCCCTTGTATAAACCCTCTATATACTCCTTCCACCTTTCTGTATTCCCTTCCTTGCTTAGAACTGGGTTGCCATCTGAGCTCTTGATATTCATACAAGTGGTTCTCTTCTCTCCAAAGGTCTCTTTAATCTTCCTGTAGGCAGTATCTATCTTACCCCTAGTGAGACAAGCCTCTACATCCTTACATTTGTCCTCTAGCCATCCCTGCTTAGCCATTTTGCACTTCCTGTCGATCTCATTTTTGAGACGTTTGTATTCCTTTTTGCCTGCTTCATTTACTGCATTTTTATATTTTCTCCTTTCATCAATTAAATTCAATATTTCTTCTGTTACCCAAGGATTTCTATTAGCCCTCGTCTTTTTACCTACTTGATCCTCTGCTGCCTTCACTACTTCATCCCTCATAGCTACCCATTCTTCTTCTACTGTATTTCTTTCCCCCATTCCTGTCAATTGTTCCCTGAAACTCTCTACAACCTCTGGTTCTTTCAGTTTATCCAGGTCCCATCTCCTTAAATTCCCACCTTTTTGCAGTTTCTTCAGTTTCAATCTGCAGTTCATAACCAATAGATTGTGGTCAGAATCCACATCTGCCCCTGGAAATATCTTACAATTTAAAACCTGGTTCCTAAATCTCTGT
The DNA here is from genome assembly GCF_023898315.1 of Schistocerca nitens. NCBI lineage: Eukaryota > Metazoa > Arthropoda > Insecta > Orthoptera > Acrididae > Schistocerca > Schistocerca nitens. Next base: position 146,537,574 of record NC_064617.1, read on the forward strand.
CTTACCATTATATAATCTGATACCTTTTAGTATCTCCAGGATTCTTCCAGGTATACAACCTTCTTTTATGATTCTTGAACCAAGTGTTAGCTATGATTAAGTTATGCTCTGTGCAAAATTCTACAAGGCGGCTTCCTCTTTCATTTCTTCCCCCCAATCCATATTCACCTACTATGTTTCCTTCTCTCCCTTTTCCTACTGACGAATTCCAGTCACCCATGACTATTAAATTTTCGTCTCCCTTCACTAGCTGAATAATTTCTTTTATCTCGTCATACATTTCATCAATTTCTTCATCATCTGCAGAGCTAGTTGGCATATAAACTTGTACTACTGTAGTAGGCATGAGCTTTGTGTCTATCTTGGCCACAATAATGCGTTCACTATGCTGTTTGTAGTAGCTAACCCGCACTCCTATTTTTTTTATTCATTATTAAACCTACTCCCGCATTACCCCTATTTGATTTTGTATTTATAACCCTGTAATCACCTGACCAAAAGTCTTGTTCCTCTTGCCACCGAACTTCACTAATTCCCACTATATCTAACTTTAACCTATCCATTTCCCTTTTTAAATTTTCTAAACTACCTGCCCGATTAAGGGATCTGACATTCCACGCTCCGATCCGTAGAATGCCAGTTTTCTTTCTCCTGATAACGACGTCCTCTTGAGTAGTGGTTCAAATGGTTCAAATGGCTCTGAGCACTATGGGACTCAACTGCTGAGGTCATTAGTCCCCTAGAACTTAGAACTAGTTAAACCTAACTAACCTAAGGACATCACAAACATCCATGCCCGAGGCAGGATTCGAACCTGCGACCGTAGTGGTCTTGCGGTTCCAGACTGCAGCGCCTTTAACCGCACGGCCACTTTGGCCGGCTCTTGAGTAGTCCCCGCCCGGAGATCCGAATGGGGGACTATTTTACCTCCTGAATATTTTACCCAAGAGGAGGCCATCATCATTTAATCATACAGTAAAGCTGCATGTCTTCGGGAAAAATTACGGCTGTAGTTTCCCCTTGCTTTCAGCCGTTCGCAGTACCAGCACAGCAAGGCCGTTTTGGTTAATGTTACAAGGCCAGATCAATCAATCATCCAGACTGTTGCCCCTGCAACTACTGAAAAGGCTGTTGCACCTCTTCAGGAACCACATGTCTGGCCTCTCAACAGATACCCCTCCGTTGTGGTTGCACCTACGGTACGGCCATCTGTATCGCTGAGGCACGCAAGCCTCCCCACCAACGGCAAGGTCCATGGTTCATGGGGGAAGCATAACAAGGTAGCCGTAGCAAAGTTCGTTCCAGCCACTGAGGCGATACCGAGTGCCGTTAATGCGCCTCCGCGGTGGTCACTGCCCCTGAGGCACGGGTTCCGCCTCCAGCGAAAGAACTCATCAGTCTAGAGTGCTTGTTGGGTACATGCTGGCGGAATGCACGTTAGCTGCTTATGCGAGGGCAGCCCGTGGTTTGGCTAGCACGTAGTCTATGTGCTAGGCGATGTCAAGGATTATATCAACTGGCATAATTTTTATTGGCTTCTCGGATCCTATCAAAATTTTGTACAGAAATACTCAGTTTATCAGACCACTGAATATTTATCATTTTAAGCTTATTATACATTTTTGTGCCCGTTTATTCTGCACTTCTTAGTTTCAGGCTTTTTATTGATGGTTTCCATTAATTTTGTGTGTTATTTGACTTCAATTACATCTATTCATGAATGAATGCTAGAGTAGCAACCACTGTTTGGTGCACCCATCCCAGACAAATAGAACACTGTTGAAGTTGGTGAGTTCTATATCTACATCTACATATATACTCCGCTAGCCAGCAAGCGGTGTGTGGCGGAGGGCAAAATTCGTGCCAAAGTCATATTTCCCCCCCTCTGTTCCACTCGCGGATCGCGCGAGGGAAAAACTACTGTCTGAACGCCTCAGTACGAGCTCTTATTTCCCTTATCTTTGAATGATGATCGTTATGCGATATGAAAGTTGGTGGTAATAATATATGCTCTACATCATCGGCGAAGTTCGGATTTCGGAATTTAGTGAGCAGCCCCTACCGTTTGGCGCGTCGTCTATCTGCAAGTGTATCCCACTTCAAACTTTCTATGAGACTTGTAACGCTCTCGCGATGGCTAAATGTACCAGTCACGAATCTTGCCGCTATTCTTTGGACCTTTTCAATCTCTTGAATGAGACCCAACTGGTAAGGGTCCCATACAGACGAACAGTACTCTAAGACTGGACGATCTAACGTATTGTAAGCAATTTACTTTGTTGAAGGACTGCATCGCTTCGGGAGTGTACCAATAAACCGCAATCTAGAGTTCGCCTTGCCCGTTACTTCTGTAATCTAATCATTCCATTTGAGATCATTTCGAATAGTCACACCCCAGATACTTGACGGATGTTACCGCTTCCAAAGACTGAGCATTTATTTTGTACTCGCACATTAATGGGGATTTTCGCCTTGTTATATGCAGTAGGTTACACTTACTAATATTGAGAGATAAATGCCAGTCATTACACCACGCATTTATTTTCTGCATATCCTCATTGATTTGTTCACAGCTTTCGTGTGATACTACTTTCCTGTAGACTACAGCATCGTCAGCGAACAGTCAAATGCCGCTGTCAATACCATCAACCAGATCGTTTATGTAAATTGTAAAAAGCAGCGGAGCTATTACGCTGCCCTGGGGCACACCTGATGTTACGCTTGTTTCTGTTGAAGTCACCCCATTCAGGACGACATACTGCTGCTCTCTGTCTGTTAGAAAACTTTCTATCCAACTGCATATGTCATCGGATAGACCGTGAGCGCGCACTTTTTGGAGCATGCGACAGTGCGGAACCGAGTCGAACGCCTTTCGAAAGTCGTAAAATATGGCGTCAACCTGGGAGCCGGTATCTAGAGCCTGTTGTATATCATGCACAAAGAGGGCCAACTGTGTCTCGCATGACCGCTGTTCTAGGAAGGTCGTTATGTCTGAACACAAATTTTTTCCATGATTCTACAACAAATCGATGTCAGTGAAATTGGCCAGTAATTATGTGCATACGATTTTCTACCCTTTTTATATATTGCTATGACCTGGGCCTTCTTCCAGTCCCGTGGACCTTTCCGCTGTTCCAGTGATCTCTGATAGATGAGGGATAAGAGTTATCGCATGATACGAAGTATTACGTCGGTGCATAAGTCTGTAACGTTTTTGTTTTGTTTATTGGTATTTCGGTTGCTGTGGGTTAATTATCGATAGTCATTTTTTATTTGTGGTTCACTGTTGCTTCTTGAGTCTACATATTTTCATTTTGAGATAGTGAGTGGAGCTGTGGACGCTAGAAAATGGATGCCAAGAGGAAAAAATCCGAACATTTCAGACATTTTATCCTGTTTGCTTTCAATAGAGGGTGACAGCAGTGAAGGCAACAGACTCATTGTATGGGGATATTGCCGCTGGACGCAGCACGGCAAGAAAATGAGTTTCTCATTTCACAAAGGATCGTTTTGACATTAGACACTCTCCACGTTCGGTAAGACGTTTGGGGTTTGATGGAGATCGTTGACATTAATCCAGAATGATGCACGTCATTGTACACGAGAACTCACAAATGTGACGAACTGTGATCATTCTACCAACGTGAGACATTCGCATGCAATGGGGGTGGTTAAAAAAAAGGGTGTATGGGTGCCACATGCTCTAAGCCAAAATAAAAAACAACAGCGGGTGACCGTATGTGCATCTCTGCTTGCTGGTCATCAATTGGTTCGTGAACAACACCGACCATTCCTATCCTGTATCGTTACTGGAGACGATAAAAGGTGTCTTTATGCTAAAATAAGAAAAGGAAAGGAATGGTTGAGCCCAAACAAAGCAGCAACTACCTGTACAAAGACCTGGGTGCATCCACAACAGATAGTGGTATACATATGGGTAAACAGCGACGGAATGGTGTAAAACGAATTGCTTCCCCTACGTGTAACCGTCACTGTTATTGCCAACAATTGAGATGTCTTGCAGACGCAGTCAAGAACAACGACCAGGAAAATTGCGCGAAGTGATGCTACTCCACGCCCATCCACATTTTGCTACACTGTGAATAAACTATACAGGAGTTGAGTTGGGCAGTCATTCCGCACCTATCTGATTCACCTGATCTTGCCCTCAGATTTTCACATTTGCCGCTCTCTATTGAACAACCTTCAAGGAATTTCCTTTTCGGATGGAAACGCGCTGCGAACATGGCCAACAAGTTCTTCGCCTCAAAACCGCATGATTTCTACAGTTGTGGAATCAAAAAGTTACCCCAGTGTTATTGGCAGACAGTTGTAAATTCGAGTAGTGTATTATTGATGACTAAAGTCTGTGTTATGTCCATCTGTTGTGTTTATTAACCTTAAGGAAATTAGCTACGAACTTATGCATCAACCTAATATCTCATCCAATAGTTAACCAGCCGCCTAGGGTATTTTCCATTGGTGAAGTGATTATTGATAAATCGTTCGCGAGCAATGAGACCGTTTGGTATTTGCAGCGATGAGGACATAATGGGCCGGGTTGGGGAGCCAGTAACGTTTTTCCAACGAACGTATACGCGTGCACTACAAGGTACGCATCCTACGCACCTAACATAGCTAAATATTTTGACGAGAGCAGTGATTTCCATCACAGCAGCTGTCTCTATTTCAACTGGTCATGGCATTTGTTTTGTTTCGTCTGATTGTCGTTTTTTGTGTTTTACAGTTACTTCCATCACAATGTATTTACTGTCTGAAATGACAAATATGTCCAACATGTACTTTGTAGTGGTAGCTGGTAATAAAGTTATTGAAAATTTATTCTACGGGTGTCATGTGTTCCGTATACAGGTTGTTTAAAAATATGTCTCAAACTTTAGTGATTTGTTCTTGACATCAAAATATTACAAAAAGTTAATTTGAACACGTGTCGAAAATCCTTCGTTAGGGAGGTGGAAGGAATTCGGTGTAGCAAGTCCTGGGTATGTAATTCGCCTCAAATGTGCATTTTTACTCACTTTCTTGTTTTCAGTTGGTCATGGCATTTGTTTTGTTTCGTTTGATTGTCGTTTTTTGTGTTTTACAGTTACTTCCATCACAATGTATTTATTGTCTGAAATGACAAATGTGTCCAACATATACGGGCCTAGCAGATGGGAATGCGTACGCTGCACCTCATCTTTATGCTGAACATTACCCTTGGAGGTAGTTACGTTGTGCAGGAAAGTTTGTTCGACTCCGCTAACGCTTGCGAGAGACAGGATCATTTGAAAAGGGAGAGAAAGCGATGTACGAACCCTTGAGCTTGAAGACCGGGTTCTTCGTCCTGTGGATGAAATGTCATCAAGTATTACAAAGAGAATTGCGAGAAGGGAAGAAGATGTAGAACATTCTGCATAAGAGGTTTCATCCAAGAACAACTTTCTGTTAACGCATGTTAGGACAGTGTGATGTGTTTCTGCAGTTCTTAGCATGTACGTTATTCACTGATGGGGTTAGCTTTTCACGTGATGGGGTCATCAGTTATTATAACAGTCACGTATAGGCTAGTGAGAAACCCCCTCTTCTGCTGGTATTTTTTTTTTTATGTAATACCCAATATTTCGACGACCGACCCCCTTTTTTCAGGTGGTGAGAGTCTAAATGTTGTGTATAAAATGGAAAAAAAAATCTCGTTAGAAGACACAGAAGCAAACCATGGATCAGTTGCGCAGAGAAAATCGGAGAGATTGCTCTTCATGTATTTTCGATGTTTTGGACTAAAGTTATACAAGGTCCGTCCCTTGACGGAAATTCCATCTTACATGCTAGCTATCGATTATGCTGAAAAGTCAAGAGCAACCGATAAGTTCGGTGTGTTTCCGCACTCGAGAATTTCAACACAGCCTTTAGAAAGGAACAAAATCGCATAACTGAGCGATGTAGCCGATAAGTGGGTGTGAATAGTAACGAAGTCTCCCAGCTTAATCTCTATTGTGATCTGCTTGAACTGTCAAAGGGTTAACGATAACGCTGTAGATTTTAAAGGAGAATGTCTACATCATGGGCTGCTTATATACAGGAGGTTAAGGAATGCCGTATTATCTACGTCGGTCATCTGACCGTGCTGGAAGAAAGCAGGAAGGTTCCCCTTGTTCTTGTAATCTCGCACATCTTCCGTTACTCGTGCACCCAACGGTATTACCCGCCTGTGGCGAACGCGATCAGTAGTTAACTCTTTGTATCGCTTGAAACAGTATTTAAATGATACAGAGAAAAAAATACGTTTCACATTATTTTGACTTTAGAACATACCACTCATTTACAGAAGTCTATGCTGCAGTCCTATTACGTCGCGTTATGCGGTCAGAATATCTACATACAAAGGGTGTTCAAAAAGCTTTGCATAGTCGTCTCTAATTTTTTATTTTTTTGCAGGAGGAGATTGAATTTTTTTGTGAACATGCTTGGAACATTTAGCTATAAGTTGGTGCATGAAAGTATTTTCTTTTATTTACAGGTGAGCCATAATGGACCGTGAAGTAGATGTCATGTTGCGACAACGATCGGTGATGGAGTTCCTCTTCAAGACCGGCGATGACTCTGCCACATCGATTGACAGGAAGTTGCTCCCTGTTTATGGGGAGGGCGCAGTGGATCGCAGCAGTATCAAGCGGTGGTTGCAGATGTTTAAAGAAGGTGATTTCTTTCTACTGGACAATCCACGATGCGGTAGACCATCGATGGCAGTGAATGGTGTGAATAAGGAGACCATTGAAACTTCCTGGCAGATAAAAACTGTGTGCCCGACCGAGACTCGAACTCGGGACCTTTGCCTTTCGCGGGCAAGTGCTCTACCAACTGAGCTACCGAAGCACGACTCACGCCCGGCACTCACAGCTTTACTTCTGCCAGTACCTCGTCTCCTACCTTCCAAACTTTACAGAAGTTCTCCTGCGAAACTTGCAGAACTAGCACTCCTGAAAGAAAGGATATTGCGGAGACATGGCTTAGCCACAGCCTGGGGGATGTTTCCATTCTGGAAACATCCCCCAGGCTGTGGCTAAGCCATGTCTCCGCAATATCCTTTCTTTCAGGAGTGCTAGTTCTGCAAGTTTCGCAGGAGAGCTTCTGTAAAGTTTGGAAGGTAGGAGACGAGGTACTGGCAGAAGTAAAGCTGTGAGTGCCGGGCGTGAGTCGTGCTTCGGTAGCTCAGTTGGTAGAGCACTTGCCCGCGAAAGGCAAAGGTCCCGAGTTCGAGTCTCGGTCGGGCACACAGTTTCAATCTGCCAGGAAGTTTCATATCAGCGCACACTCCGCTGCAGAGTGAAAATCTCATTCTGAAGGAGACCATTGATCAAATCATCCAGAATGACAGATGTGTGACGACACGACAGCGTGCTGAAATGTCTCATTTGTCATTGGGTAGTGTGGTATCACTTGTAGAGTCACACATCTGTCATTTTGGATGATTTGATCAATGGTCTCCTTATTCTCATCACTCACTGCCATTGATGGTCTACCGCATCGTGGATTATCCAGTAGAGAGATATCACCTTCTTTAAACCTCTGCAGCCACCGCTGGATACTGCTGCGATCCTCCCCATAAACAGGGAGCAACTTCCTGTGAATCGATGTGGCAGAGTCATCGCCGGTCTTGAAGAAGAACTCCATCACCGACCGTTGTCGCGACATGACATCTACTTCATGGTCCATTATGCCTCACCTGTAAATAAAAGTAATGCACCAACTTATAGCTAAATGTTCCAAGTATGTTCAAAAAAAAATTTCATTTACCTCCTGCAAAAAATAAAAAAATTAGAGATGACTGCGCATAACTTCTTGAACGCTCTTTATACAACGATGTTACTAGAATGAAGAACTACGAGTGCTTCACCATCCTCACACATGTAACATTCTCACGTCATTCCACATGGCCAATGTCCTATTGGAACTGGCGTACAAGTCCTGTTACACGCAATATAGATGACTTTCATGTTTTTCTTTTTTTTGTTTCCTCCAATTCTTTTGTCGATTTACACAAAATCTTTTTCAATCGAATCGCGTATGGTTCCAAGTAACAACAACGTAAGTTCCTAACAGATGCCACTAAGGTACTTCGCTGCATTTGAAAGAGTGACTGCTTTGGCTCCCGCAAGATGAAATTTTATTTACTGTAAAAGTAAATAAATGTACATTCATGTACTTCTGGTACAAAACAGAATGTATTTTAAACTTCAGGTATTATCCTGAAGCGCCAAAGAAACTGGTATAGGCACGCATATTCAAATACAGAGGTATATAAAAAGGCAGAATACGGCGCTGCGGTCGTCAACACCTCTATAAGACGACTAGTGTGTGGCACAGTAGACAGACCTGTCACTGCTGCTACAATGGCAGGTTATCAAGATTTAAGTTAGTTTGAACGTGGTGTTACAGTCGGCTCACGAGCGATGGGACACAGCAGCTCCGAGGTAGCGCTGAAGTTGAAATTTTCCCGCACTACCATTTCACGAGTGTACCGTGAATATCAGGAATCCAGTAAAACATCAGATCTTCGATATCGCCGCGGCCGGAAAAGATCCCGCAAGAACGGGACCAATGATGACTGAAGAGAATCTTTCAACGTGGCAGAAGTGCAGCCATTCCACAAATTCCTGCAGATTTCAATGCTGGCCCGTCAGCAAGTCTCGCCGGCCGAAGTGGCCGTGCGGTTAAAGGCGCTGCAGTCTGGAACCGCAAGACCGCTACGGTCGCAGGTTCGAATCCTGCCTCGGGCATGGATGTTTGTGATGTCCTTAGGTTAGTTAGGTTTAACTAGTTCTAAGTTCTAGGGGACTAATAACCTCAGCAGTTGAGTCCCATAGTGCTCAGAGCCATTTGAGAGCAAGTCTCAGCGTGCGAAACATTCAACGTAACATCATCGACATGGGCTTTCTCGTGTACCCTTGATGACTGCACTACACAAAGCCTAACGCCTCGCCTGGGCCCGTCAACACCGACATTGGACTGTTGATGACTGGAAACATGTTGCCTGGTCGGACGAGTCTCGTTTCAAATTGTATCGACCGGATGGACGAGTACGGAGACAACCTCATGAATTCATGGGTCCTGCATGTCTGCAGAGGGCTGTTCAAGTTGATGGAGGCTCTGTAACGCTGTGGGGCGTGTGCGGTCGGAGTGGTATGGGACCTCTGATACGTCTAGATACGACACTGTACGTAAGCATCCTGTCTGATCACCTGCATCCATTCATGTCCACTGTCCATTCCGACGGACTTGAGCGATTCCTGAAGGACAATGAGACACCCCAGACGTCCAGAACTGCTACAGAGGGGCTCCAGGAACACTCTTCTGAGTTGAAACACTTCCGCTGGCGACCAAACTCCACTGACATGAACATTATTGAGCATATCTGGGATTCCTTGCAACATGCTGTTCAGAACTCCACCACCTCGTACCCTTACGGATTTATGGACAGCACTGCAGGATTCATGGTGTCATTTCCCTCCAGCACTCCTTCAGACATTAGTCGAGTCCATGCCACGTCGTATTGCGGCACTTCTGGGTGCTGCCGGGGGCCCTCCACGATATTAGGCACTTCAGTGTATATTTTACGACTGTTTCCATTTCAATAGAGTAATAATTGAATTTAATAAATACTCATGAAATATGATATTATCAAAATGTTTACCATTTTGAAGTGAGAAAACAGTCAATAACGTCACGGCCTCTTGATTTCACTACCATCTTCATTACCGTTAGTAGCTGGTATAAATACAGTACTTGAAGAGCTCAAATGTATCTTTGTTGTAGACTTGCTATTGCCATACATTTGAGACTGTCAGTCACGAATTGACACCAGTAATTATAAAAAAAAGAAAAGTATGAATACAGACCTAATTTTCGTTAGTGTTGCTCTGAATACTACCACTTACATTTCTAAAATCGTATTATATAAAACATTACACAGTCATGTTGTGTAAAATTGAAACATGTTTGGTAATTTTTCAGGAACTCAAAACTACTACTTCCAGAGGCAATGTTGCAGCACTTTAACATCACGTTTTCTTTGCCATTAAATGTGAAAAGAAATGAATAGTACTTTGCAGTTAAGTCCTAAATAATTTTGTAGGTGGTGGAAAATATATGTTGTTTAACGTCATTATTAAATTATACGAGTACCGTGCCGTGGCTTGCAGAGTATCTATGTAAATGTAGATGTAGAAATTTATACTGCCGGTCTGAGAGATATTGTCTAGTCATTCATAGACATTCAGAAAACAACTAGAGCGCCAAGATTTCTTCAAGCATTCGTTTTTAATGCCAACGTCTGAAATAACAAAGAAACTTACTGGTAATCATTTATCTACATCATCAAAAGTGCTCCATGACGTGACGTATTTTTACTTTCAATGTTATAACTTCTTTACAGCTTGACAGTTACACGCGCTGATGTCGTTTCCCTCTTCAGCATGCTTTCCTCACTAAACATGCGTGGAAAGTCCTATTTCTGCCCAGGCAGACTCATTCACCAGACATGTCGTCAACTGCAGATGGATATGATACGATCATTCAGTCACTGGCCTTCAACATCAATAGGATAACACTGAAGCATGGATACAGGTCAATACGATCAAGCAGACAACGCTCTGCGAACACTCCAATGTCTACTTTGTCACCAAGAGGAATAGCTGTTACTGATATTTTTTCACAATTTTTTTGAACTATGTTTGTTTATTGTCAACCCCATGACGATAACATTCTTAGAAACATGTTACTCAAGTGAAATCCTCTATATTTTCTATGAAGACTTCTTCTTCAAGATGAAGTACAAGGTAACCGACGATTCTGAGCTTTACAACAACAAAAGAGAGAGAGAGAGAGAGAGAGAGAGAGAGAGAGAGAGAGAGAAAATGATCGCAACACAGGTGAACTCCTTGTTATGTAAAGAGTGACTTTCTACATGAAACATGAAAGGAAAGTTTCTCTAACGTGCGGACTAAATATCATTTTTTTTCTTCACATTATAAACTTTTGAAACCAACAAAATCGCATTTCTCTTGCCTGCCTTGAGGAAAAGGTTTGATTTTTTTTATAAATCTTATAGGACTTAACTGCTAAGGTCATCAGTCCCTAAGCTTATACACTACTTAACCTAAATTTTCCTAAGGACAAACACGCACACCCATGACCGAGGGAGGACTCGAACCTCCGCCGGGACCAGCCGCACAGACCATGACTGCAGCGCCTGAGACCGCTCGGCTAATCCCGCGCGGCGTCGGATTATTGTCTATATGTTTAGGCCTACGTCACTTGGCCGAATATGGAATACAACTGTCAATGTATCACGTGCTAAACGCCAAGAATGGAAGTCAGGAGACGTTTAGTCCAAATACAGTTTATTTTTTATTTTTTTGCTAAACAGGAAGGTTGTATACATGGAAGAATCCTGGAGATACAAAAAGGTATGAGATAGATTATATAATGGTAAGACAGAGATTTAGGAACGAGGTTTTAAATTGTAGGACATTTCCAGGGGCAGATGTGGACTCTGACCACAATCTATTGGTTATGAACTGTAGAAATTGCAAAAAGGTGGGAATTTAAGGAGATGGGACCCGGATAAACTGACTAAACCAGAGGTTGTACAGAGTTTCAGGGACAGCATAAGGGAACAATTGACAGGAATGGGGGAAAGAAATACAGTAGAAGACGAATGGGTAGCTCTGAGGGATGAAGTAGTGAAGGAAGCAGAGGATCAAACAGGTAAAAAGACGAGGGCTAGTAGAAATCCTTGGGTAACAGAAGAAATATTGAATTTAATTGATGAAAGGAGAAAATATAAAAATGCAGTAAATGAAGCAGGCAAAAAGGAATACAAACGTCTCAAAAATGAGATCGACAGGAAGTGCAAAATGGCTAAGCAGGGATGGCTAGAGGACAAATGTAAGGATGTAGAGGCTTATCTCACTAGGGGTAAGATAGATACAGCCTACGGGAAAATTAAAGAGACCTTTGGAGGAAAGAAAGCCACTTGTATGAATATCAAGAGCTCAGATGGAAACCAAGTTCTAAGCAAAGAAGGGAAAGCAGAAAGGTGGAAGGAGTATATAGAGGGTTTATACAAGGGCGATGTACTTGAGGACAATATTACGGAAATGGAAGAGGATGTAGATGAAGATGAAATGGGAGATACGATACTGCGTGAAGAGTTTGAGAGAGCACTGAAAAACCTGAGTCGAAACAAGGCCCCGGGAGTAGACAACATTCCATTAGAACTACTGACGGCCTTGGGAGAGCCACTCATGACAAAACTCTGCTATCTGGTGAGCAAGATGTACGAGACAGGCGAAATACCCTCAGTTTTCAAGAAGAAAATAATAATTCCAATCCCAAAGAAAGCAGGTGTTGACAGAGGTGAAAATTACAAAACTATCAGTTTAATAAGTCACAGCTGCAAAATACTAACGCGAATTCTTTACAGACGAGTGGAAAAACTGGTAGAAGCCGAACTCGGGGACGATCAGTTTGGTTTCCGTAGAATGTTGGAACACGTGAGGCGATACTGACTTTACGACTTATCTTAAAATAAAGATTAAAGAAAGGCAAACCTACGTTTCTAGCATTTGTAGACTTAGAGAAAGCTTTTGACAATGTTGACTGGAATACTCTCTTTCAAATTCTAAAGGTGGCAGGGGTTAAAATACAGGGAGCGAAAGGCTATTTACAATTTGTACAGAAACCAGATGGCAGTTATAAGAGTCGAGGGGCATGAAAGGGAAGCAGTGGTTGGGAACGGAGTGAGACAGGGTTGTAGCCTCTCCCCGATGTTATTCAATCTGTATATTGAGCAAGCAGTAAAGGAAACAAAAGAAAAATTCGGAGTAGGTATTAAAATCCAGGAATAAGAAATAAAAACTTTGAGGTTCGCCGATGACAATGTAATTCTGTCAGAGACAGCAAATGACTTGGAAGAGCAGTTGAACGGAATGGACAGTGTCTTGAAAGGAGGATATAAGATGAACATCAACAAAAGCAAAACGAGGATAATGGAATGTAGTCGAATTAAGTCGGGTGATGCTGAGGGAATTAGATTAAGAAATGAGACACTTAAATTACTAAAGGAGTTTTGCTATTTGGGGAGCAAAATAACTGATGATGGTCGAATTAGAGAGGATATAAAATGTAGACTGGCAATGGCAAGGAAATCGTTTCTGAAGAAGAGAAATTTGTTAACATCGAGTATAGATTTAAGTGTCAGTAAGTCGTTTCTAAAATTAGTTGTATGGAGTGTAGCCATGTATGGAAGTGAAACATGGACAATAAATAGTTTGGACAAGAAGAGAATAGAAGTTTTCGAAATGTGGTGCTACAGAAGAATGTTGAAGATTAGGTGGGTAGATCACGTAACTAATGAGGAGGTATTGAATAGAATTGGGGAGAAGAAAAGTTTGTGGCACAACTTGACTAGAAGAAGGGATCGGTTGGTAGGACATGTCCTGAGGCATCAAGGGATCACAAATTTAGCATTGGAGGGCAGCGTGGAGGGTAAAGATCGTAGAGGGAGACCAAGAGATGAATACAGTAAGCAGATTCAGAAGGATGTAGGTTGCAGTAGGTACTGGGAGATGAAGGAGCTTGTACAGGATAGATTAGCATGGAGAGCTGCATCAAACCAGTCTCAGGACTGAAGACCACAACAACAACAACAATGCGTACTTCTCACATCTCTTAACAATGTTGAAAAGTCACGCTAGTGGGAACTGCTTGATCTGCAAGCGTTATGTAATGGATTCGGAAAAAATTCATCATCGGTATTTGGCTGACAAAGGGACGCAGAGAGGTGTCGCGCTGTCCTCGTCATCCGGCTGTGCACAGAGTCACGGCGCGACGGCAGCAGATAATGTTGATGCCGACCCGACCATCTCCTGTCTCTACTGGTAAGTTACAAATACTTGAATTTAGAAGATAAAAGTTTCCCACAATCTGTGTATGATGTTGTGTCAACAAAATAGCTTTAGAACATGTCTGGAGAGTGTAGCACACCAGCCATGGAGCAAACACAGTGGCGTCTGACCAACGCTCCAGATTCCTCATCACTCAAGAAGATGGGTGGCTTAGGTGGCTACACTAATGAGGCTACACATGATGAGCACTGCCCGCCGCGAAATGTAATGCCGTCTGGTAGCGTTTGGGGGACGTGACGCAGTAAAGAAAGTGCAAGGTGGTTATAGTTATATTTATATTTTCGCTACTTGAGCCAGAGTAGACGGAAAACTTTTCACTGTATGTTGTTGTTGTTGTTGCGATCTTCAGTCATGAGACTGGTTTGAAGCAGCTCTCCATGCTACTCTATCCTGTGCAAGCTTCTTCATCTCCAAGTGCCTACTGCAACCTACATCCTTCTGAATCTGCTTAGTGTATTCATCTCTTGGTCTCCCTTTACGATTTTTACCCTCCACGCTGCCCTCCAATGCTAAATTTGTGATCCCTTAATGCCTCAGAAAATGTCCTACCAACCGGTCCCTTCCTCTTGTCATGTTGTGCCACAAACTCCTCTTCTCCCCAATTCAGTTCAATACCTCCTCATTAGTCATGTAATCTACCAATCTAATCTTCAGTATTCTTCTGTAGCACCACATTTCGAAAGCTTCTATTCTCTTCTTGTCCAAGCTATTTATCGTACATATTTCACTTCCATACATGGCTACACTCCATACAACTACTTTCAGAAACGACTTCCTGGCACTTAAATCTATACTCGATGTTAATAAATTTCTCTTCTTCAGAAACTCTTTCCTTGCCATTGCCAGTCTACATTTTATATCCTCTCTACTTCGACCATCATCAGTTATTTTGCTCCCCAAATAGCAAAACTCCTTTACTACTTTAAGTGTCTCATTTCCTAATCTAATTCCTTCAGCATCACCCGACTTAATTCGACTACATTCCATTATCCTCGTTTTGCTTTTGTTGATGTTCATCTCATATCCTCCTTTCAAGACACTATCCATTCCGTTCAACTGCTCTTCTAAGTCCTTTGCTGTCTCTGACAGAATCACAATGTCATCGGCGAACCTCAAAGTTTTTATTTCTTCTCCATGGATTTTAATACCTACTCAGAATTTTTCTTTTGTTTCCTTTACTGCTTGCTCAATATGCAGATTGAATAACATCGGGGAGAGGCTACAACCCTGTCTCACTCCTTTCCCAACCACTGCTTCCCTTTCATGCCCCTCGACTCTTATAACTGCCATCTGGTTTCTGTACAAATTGTAAATAGCCTTTCGCTCCCTGTATTTTACCCCGGCCACCTTCATAATTTGAAAGAATTCCAGTCAACATTGTCAAAAGCTTTCTCTAAGTCTACAAATGCTAGAAACTTAGGTTTGACTTTCCTTAATCTTTCTTCTAAGATAAATCGTAAAGTCAGTATTGCATCACGTGTTCCAATATTTCTATTGAATCCAAACAGACCTTCCCCGAGGTCGGCTTCTACCAGTTTTTCCATTCGTCTGTAAAGAATTCGCGTTAGTATTTTGCAGCTGTGACTTATTAAACTGATAGTTTGGTAATTTTCACATCCGTCAACCCCTACTTTCTTTTGGATTGGAATTATCATATTCTTCTTGAAGTCTGAGGGTATTTCGCCGGGTATTTCGCCTGTCTCGTACATCTTGCTCACCAGATGGTAGTGTTTTGTCAGGACTGGCTCTCTCAAGGCCGTCAGTAGTTCTAATGGAATGTTGTCTACTTCCGGAGCCTTGTCTAGACTCAGGTCTTTCAGTGCTCTGTCAAACTCTTCATGCAGTATCTTATCTACCATTTCATCTTCATCTACATCCCTTCCATTCCCATAACATTGTTCTCAAGTACTGTATGTTAGCCAACGTTACAGGAATGATGTTCAGACCCTGCACTGCAGAATTTGCGTTGTTAGTAGTGTTAGGTGTAATGACGAGCCTTTAGACGACGGTACTGGTACGGCGATGCAGGGCTGAGACACAAGCGTCAGTGTGCTTATGAGTTACAGACAGTCAACATGGGTCTGGAGAAAGTGCTTTACTCGTAAAGCGGTTTTGTGGAGACAGGTGCAGCACTGCTGCTGCTCTTCGCGGATATCGACGCATTAAAGGAGTACGGAGAGGTCCTCTTTCCGCACCGGGGTTGAAGAACTCGATGTGGACGTTCGAATTAATTGGTCATTTGCAAATTGCTGCTGGGACAGGGCTGGCGACCAATTGCGCCAGAAGTTGTTGCAGAAGTACTGCTGGATGCAATATGCGATCTTCAAGCCGTGCACAAGCTGTGTCGCGACAGCTGAACATTCCACGGTCCACCGTTGTTTCCAGCAGCAGTAGAGCAATCTCTAGTGCCGTTTCAACCTGTCGTGGATGAAGATGGTTGTCACACTGAGCAACGTTCGTAACCTGCAACATAAACATGGTACGCAATTGACAAATGTTGCCCTCTCTTGCGGAAATTAAAATGTTTCTTTCAGTAGCTTATGCGTTGTTTTTATTCCCCAATGTAATTACAAGTGTTTAGTCCGCAGCTCGTGGTCGTGCGGTAGCGTTCCCGGGTTCGATTCCCGGCGGGGTCAGGGATTTTCTCTGCCTCGTGATGACTGGGTGTTGTGTGATGTCCTTAGGTTAGTTAGGTTTACGTAGTTCTAAGTTCTAGGGGACTGATGACCATGGATGTTAAGTCCCATAGTGATCAGAGCCATTTGAACCATTTAGCCATTTTTGAATTACAAGTGTTTCCACAAAATTCCGTTGTTCTACGATCGCTCGTTTGTCATGGGGGCCCCCTCAAATAGCGAAAGTTCAATTGTAACCATTGTGTATGTAAGGAAAGCAGAGACGAATGAGGAATCATTCTAGCGACGATGCAGACTGCAAATGGGGAAAACCACCGACTTAAGCGGCTTTGAATAAGGACATATTGTTATGGCCCGGCGCCTAAGAAGGAGCATCTCAGGAGCGTCGGAGCGTATATCGAAAGTTGTTGAAGAACAATGGAACCACGAAAAGGGACAAGGTATTGGACGTCCACACCACATCACAAAACGTAGCGGTAGGATCTTCGCCTGTTCTGTAAGTCAGGATGGGCGGCGATCTCTGACAGGTCTGTTGGCAAAGTACAGTGCTGGTGCAGCGACAACTGATTTTGAGCCCACCGTTCAGCTCACATTGTTGGAGCTTCTACGTGTTCCCATGTTGCCCCACCGACAACGCCAGTCTCGAGTGCAGTGGACACAGGAGCATGGTGGCTGGACCTTGGATCGACGAAAATATGTCGCCTGGTCGGAGAAATAAAGTTTCTTCTCGCAGCAGTCGGTGGCCGTGTTCATGTACGTCATCATCCATGGGAGGGCTGGTCAAATCATGCATCGCACCACCGGCCCAAGCCGATGGGGATTCTCACTTGCGCTTCCGCGGGACCTGTGGTAGTAATGGGAAGCACCGTGACAACTGTGGACTACTAGAACGCTATGGCGAAGCTTTAGCATCCCTTCGTGCTTGGCGTTCTTCACGACGGCGATGGCGTCTTCCAGTGGGATACACAAGACCAGAATCGTGCCACAGTGGTTTGAGGAGCAAGGCAACGAACTTACGTTGATGTCGTGGCCAGCAAATTCGCCTGCACTTTACCCTATGGAACACGTCTGGAACGGCAGCGGGCGCCAGTTCCGCGCCAGTAATTTATGGAGACTGGGTACTTCGTACGCTGATATCTTACGCCACGTACCTCCGGAAACATTCCAAGGACTTACTATATTACAGTGCCTGTGTTATCCTGAATACGATGCAAAGTCCCTTTGGACGTGCATGCGTGGCCAAAGGAACAGGCACTGCGGCGACTACAGCTGTTATGAAATATATTGAATGAATTAGCAACTCCGAATGAGGACAACCATCAGCTGTAGAATGGATTGACGACAATGAAAATTTGTGCCTGACCGGGACTCGAACCCGGATTTCCCCCAAACTTCCATATGTCGTCAGTGGCCATAAGTTGGATCTGGCCGTGAGTTGTACGGATAGCCAAATGCTAAGGCGACCGCTCGCGATAAGCGAGAGTCCGGGTTCGAGTCCCGGTGAGGCACACATTTTCACTGATGTGGTGATGGTTGTGCTCATTCGCAGTTGCCGCGCGGCATAGCCGCATGGTCTAGGGCGCCTTGACACGGTTCGCGCGGCTACACGCCCCCCCCCCCCCCTCCCTCCTCGTCAGACGTTCGAGTCCTCCCTTGGGCATGGGTGTGTTTATTGTCCTTAGCGTAAGTTACTTTAAGCTAGATTAAGTAGTGTGTAAGCCTAGGGACCGATGACCTCAGCAGTTTGGTCCCATAGGAACTTACCGCAAAACAAAATTTTATGTACTCCAAGGACATTTCGAATCCATACCACGCAGAATCGACATTGCATTTCGTCCTGAGGAGGAGAAACACGGCATTACGCAGTTTCGGCTCATCGGTGTACAGCGTCATTTAGAAGTACGAGGGTTTCAGAAGAAGACTGCGCGTAAACTACAAGACATACAGGAAATACACACACATGTGGGTGGAGCTTCCCTCCATGTTTCTAAGCCCCATTAGAGGTGCTCAGTACAGGCGCCAATTGTGACGTAGCAAACGACGACAAAAGCGTCTGACATGCGACAGTGCGGTAGGACAGCAGACTGCGTTGGAAGCGTGTTCGTCGGGTCGCCTGCCTGCAGGCGGGAACCAATTGAGCGGTACGCTGCTGGCACCAGTCTCCATCGATTGTCATCCCGATCGTTGTGAGTCGATTTTCGATGCCTGCTAGTCTTCTTCGCATCTTTGGCGGATGGCTCTTTAACTGCAGTGCGCGCGTTCTGCTGGGGCTGGAGTTCGGGTATCAGCTGTGTGAGCGACAGTGACGTGTGGTGCTGTGGAAGTATGCAGTGTGGCGAGTGGACGAGTCGGTACGACGGAGGAGCGCGGGCAGCTGCTGCGGCACGTATAGCCGTTGGAATGCAGATCCACTGCCGACGGTGATTGGGATATCCTTGAGATTTGAAGAACAGATTTCCTTCGCGTCTGTTACATATTACTCAAAGTGAAAGGAGTCGTCGAATTGTTCCTTGGTGGGTTCTGTTCATGTTAACTGAATACCCGAGTGCACTGAAAACTATCTTGATTGTTTCAGTTACTTGTCACTGTATTTGGTCTCGTCGCCTCATATGTTGACGGCATTTGAGGGAGTGCTTGCTATGCGCAACAAATAGACAGTAAGCTGTGCTTAATGGGTAGCTATGGATCATACCAAGTAGCGCGTAAGTTTGTGCCTTTCGTTCGAGAGCGGGCCGAAATAATTTTCCCTATTTCCTTTTTCTATGTTATTATTTTATTTATTTGTTCTAGAAAATTGGCTAATCAAATTTTAAGAGCCATTATTGACCCAGTGGTCACGTAGATTAGTTCTGCTTGGGTTCATTTTGTGCCGTGTATAATTAAAGGTTTATTAATAACCAGTTGGGCAGATATGTTTTGTGTATCTGATGCGCCAGAATGTTGTCTGCCGCTGATGTGTTTATGTGTCACATAATTGGCAGTGGTCGACGCGAGCAAACTTCGATCGGGCTATCACGGTGGAAGAGGGAAATTTAAGGAACTGGATCGGTGTCTATGGTTACGTTGTCAGTGTCCGGCAATTCCACCTTTCCGGTGGAGCATTGTGGTTTCCCGGAAGCTTAATTGTAGCTCAAAGTTGAGTATAGTTCTACTTCACCTTCTGGTCCGTGAATCTCCTGTATCTGTTAGAACCTTTCGGTCTGCTCGCGTCCATCACTAATTTTAAACGTAAAATTGAAACGGCCCCATTTTAAGACTACTTAATATGCTATTATCATCTTCTGGGGCTGAAATGTGAACCTTGTACCTGTAAGTAATACTAAAGAGAAGCCTAGTTGTTTGTCTTAATCTGATAATACTTTTAATTTGTTAGAATTGCTTAAGATCAGTCCATGGAAGTTGTCTTAGTTGTTGGAAGCAGTTTTACAATTTGATATGTGTTATGTGAAAGCCAGTTTCTATGTAAGTCATGAACCATTGTTAAAAGGTTCGTGTCATCCTGCTATGTCAGTTAAATTTGATTAATGGTGTTTTTATGAACATTGTTTTAATTAGTGAAAATTGGTTGAGTAAAATTTGAAAACTCTGTGTCTATCGGACTTAAAAGCATTACTGTTTTAGTCTGAGTCCTGAGGATGGTTCTGTAGGACAGGTGTCTCTTGTTATAGTCGTTGTTACTGTTAATTTGATTAAGAGCATGTGTTAGTAATAAACAGGTGTATGGCAACTACAAACTGGTTATGTGTTTAATTTCGATGTGTCGAAAGGAACAACACATCACCAATTACACACATCAAAAAAAAGTTTTGCATCACCCCAGTTCTAAGAACTCCTGAAGATAGATGTAGACTGTGGATACTGTATCACAGACGCAGTCCCTCTGACTGTTCAGAGATGTCACTAAACCTGCCCAGCGATGTAAACAATCATGCATGAGCAGCACCTGTTAGACGGAGCGGATCCGACAGCCAATCAGTTCCAGTCCAGTCCAGTTCCAGTTCCAGGAGGTACACGCCTCGTGTTGTCTGTAGATCGACTACGCCTAGACGGTCAATACGGCGGTTCTATCGCGTTCGCATTGTTACCTTGTGCCAGGAAGGGCTCTCAACAAGGGAAGTGTCCAGGCGTCTTGCAGTGAACCAAAGCGATGTTCAGACATGGAGTAGATACAGAGAGACAGGAACTGACGATGACATGCCTCGCTCAGACCCCCCAAGAGCTACTACTGCAGCGGATGTCCGCTATCTATGGATTATGGCTCGGAGGAAGCCTGACAGCAACGCCACCGTGTTGAATAATGCTTCTCGTGCAGCCACAGGACGTCGTGTTCCGACCCAAACTGAGCGCAACACGCTGCATGATGTGCAACTTCACTCCCAACGTCCATGGCGAGGTCCATCTTTGCAACTACGACACCATGCAGCACGGCACAGATGGGCCCGGCAAGATGCCGAATGGACCACTCAGGATTGGCACCACGTTCTCTTCACCGATGTCGCATATGCCTTCAACCAGACAATCGTCGGAGACGTGTTCGGAGGCAACCTGGTCAAGCTGAACGCCTTATACACACTTACAGCGAGTGCAGCAAGGTGGAGGTTCCCTGCTGTTTTGGGGTGGCATTATGTGGGGCTGACGTACGCCTCTGGTGGTCATGGAAGGCGCCATAATGGCTGTGCGATACGTGAATGCCATCCTCCAACCAATAGTGCAAACATATCGGCAGGATATAGGCGAGGCATTCGTCTTCATGGACGACAATTCGCGCCCCCACCGTGCCCATCTTGTGAATGACTCCCTTCAGGATAACGACATCGCTGGACTAGAGTGGCCAGCATGTTCTCCAGACATGAACCCTTTCGAAAATGCATGGGATACATTCAAAAGGCATGTTTATGGACAACGTGACCCACCAACCACTCTGAGGGATCTACACCGAATCGTTGTTGAGGAGTGGGACAATCTGGACCAACAGTGCCTTGATGAACTTGTGAATAGTATTCCACGTCGAATACAGGCATGTATCAATGCAAGAGGACGTGCTACTGGGTATAAGAGGTACCAGTGTGTACCGATATCTGGACCACCACCTCTGAAGGTCTCTGTGTATGGTCGTTCAACATGTAATGTGTGATTTTCATGAGAAATAAAAAGGGCAGAAATGATGTTTATGTTGATCTCGATTCTAACTTTCTGTACAGTTTCCGGAACTCACGGCACAGAGGTGATGCAAAACGTTTTTTGATGTATGTAATGCGACAATACGGAATGGATGATTTGTCCGCTTGTTCTGATACGCCTCGCCCCTAGTGGAGCGCTCTTGTTACGAATCTAAATTTGGTGAGGTTCTCCAGCGAGACGTGTCACATTCCTGTATATCTTGTAGTTTCCGTGCAGTTATCTTCCGAAGACTCCTATTGATCACGAGTAGTCCTGCATATTACATGCAACGATTATCTGCTTCACTAAAGATACATCAAGTATTAAGGTAGGGAGAACTGTGGCTGTTATACGTGTGCAAATGAAAACATCAAATACAGGCATATGTCAGAAAGAGAGCATAAACTAATATAAAACGACTGCAGAAAATAGTAGATATGCGGAGATTTGATCACAGAAATAAAGGAATGGAACTGAAAGAAAATTGAAAATTCTGTTTCATTTGACTCAGTGCAGGACTGTGACTGGAAACGAGCAGCGAGACAAAAACGAGATTGTGTGTTTAAGCGAAATAGACCCTTGCAAAAAAGAAGTGCCAGATTATCACCATACGAGAAACATAATTGTTGTAAGAGTTGCGATGTTAAAGGGCAAGTGGACCAGTGAATATAGAGAAAATCTAATAATCTCATATCAAAGATACTCGAAAAGTTTGTGTGAACAAATAAATAGAAAAAATACGAGTAACAGGATTATTTGTTTTTAAGGAAATATGTGAGAGAAGGATTGGTTTCATGGCAAACCAAATAAATGTAGCTGTGTTTCCCTTGCTATTAATGTCGTTTTATGTTGATGTAGTTAATAAGATTCTGCCGATAATTAAGGTTTACTTTCGTTACATATTAAGTTCTGAAACCTGAAACTAATATAACCAATATGCACTGCAGTCACAAGATGCCATTGTCAATGGTTAAACTTTCTTGATCCATAACATTGCAGGTATTCAGTCAGAACGAACCTTTGCCTCCTGATCATAATTCGACTATAAACCATCTTTCATCTTTGGATCGAGCTGGAAATATTGATGGTAAAGCTTTCTTCTTTTTGTTGTTTCGTCCCCCTCACCCCATACAAGGGGCTTTCGGCTGGCAGTGCTACAATCAACCTCCTCATTACCAAAAGGATTTATACAAACATAAAGACGAAAATAATTAATTAAAACATGAGATATTTACAACAGATTTTAAAATTTGTGATTATATAAAAGCAACCTTATTTTCTTCGGATTTTTAAAATAAACAACAAAAAGCTAAACGTAAAATGAAAACAATAAGGCTATTTTTACCCCGAACATCACGGTTATACTAGCATGGGTAGGGGTGATACTTCCACGGTGTGCGCCCCATGTGGCGGATAGGGAGTAACGTTCCACAGCAGCATGAGCGAAATAAAATATCTACCGCAGACCAAACACCTGCTGAATCTCTGGAACCTACAGTTCCAGTTTGAAGAATAAAATGAAGAACTTCATTCCATCCTTTCGAAGTTTGTACGAAACATTTCTTTCGCTTCATGATAAATGGTGCTATAATCGGCACACATCAATAGGGGGTGATAGTTGTTGCAAAACGGTAATATCTCACAAAAATACACATCCGATTACGAAAATCAAAGTACATTATTTGATATATGGGTAAATGCTATCATGTGACACCGTCTACCCTCCAGCAGTGCATCCTTGGACTGCATTTAGCGTTACCGAGGAACGACGTGGACGTGGTAGTAATGCGTTCACTTCGGGATGCTTGATTTTGGTGATCCCCTGGCCTCTCACTATCTCGTGGTGCTTGATTAATGCAATTCACCTTGCCTCTCACAAGTGTTCAGTGCAGCAAATGTTCGAAATATTGTCCACTATTTCTAATGCACTTTGCAAATCTGAGTCTGAATGACAATCCGGCATGTATTAGTGTCTCTGCGCTAATGTTTGCACATTCATTGCGAGTTCGCTGCCGCATATCTTTGGGGTTTTTTGGAACATCCATGTAAACTCTCTCTTTTAGCCATCACCACAGGAAAAAATCGGCAGAAGTCAAATCGGGTGAATGTGCGAGCCACGTTTGAGGAACTCCTCGTCCAATCCATCGACCCGGAGAGTTTTGATTCGAAACTTCTCGAGCGAGTCATGAATAATGCGCTGGGCATCCACAGTGTTGAAACCACATATCCAGTTACCTGCGTACCTAAAATACCGCCCAAACGTTGACACTGCATGGCCGTTGATGTTCAACTTGCCTTACCGAATGGGGATTCTCCACTGACCGATAATGCACATTACGTCGAGTCACTTGACTACGATTCGTAGAATTTGATTCATCGGAGAAAAGTATCTATGAAACGAAATTATCATTGACTGTCAGTTGTTCCTTTATCCAGTTGCAGAAATTCAGATGATAGTGAAAATCGTCACCAGGCAGTTCTTGATGCAGCGATCAATCAAATGGATGCCATTTGTGTGCATGCAGTACGCGCAGAACACTTGTTTGCAAAATTCCTGAACCTTGCGCAATTTTCCGAGAACTAATGTGCGGATTCGCAGCAACCGCAGCTGAAACATTCACTGTGTTATTTTCGTTTGTCACAGGCCGCTGCCGGACTATTCCTCTAGGTTTAACACTTCCCATTTCAGTAAACAGGTGGACAGTACTGCGAAACGTCGTTGCAGGCGTGACATTCTATCGGGGAACAGAGTAGCATACTTTTGACTAGCTTCGTCAACACTTCTATGAGCCTCAAAGTACGCGGCAATAATATCGACCCTCTCTGCAATCGTTAACATCGTGGAACAACTGCAACGAGATGTGTACAGTCCGAATAATTGAAGTAACATGTACAGCCTGACCGCGGACTGAGCGCATGATTACGGTCTGTGCTCCATTCGATTGTGGGAGGTGTCAGATGATAACATTATCAAAAATATCAAAAATGTACTTCGATTGTCTTAACCGGATGTGTGTTTGTTTGAGATAGTACCGTTTTGCAACAGTTGTTACCCCATATTCATGTGTGCCGATTACAGCGCATTCTGTCATGAAACGAAAGGAGTATTTCATACTAAAGTTACATATTTTTTCACTGAGAATCCAAATCTGCACTAAAAATAGGGCTTCATATTTAAGATTTCAAATTCTCATCCCCTCTCGCATCCGGGTGTGGTACAGGAGAGGACGAGCGTTAGTTAAATGGTTCAAATGGCTCTGAGCACTATGCGACTTAACTTCTGAGGTCATCAGTCGCCTACAACTTAGAACCAATTAAACCTAACTAACCTAAGGACATCACACACATCAATGCCCGAGGCAGGATTCGAACTTGCGACCGTAGCGGTCGCCCGGCTCCAGACTGTAGCGCCTAGAACCGCACGGCCACTCCGGCCGGCGAGCGTTAGTTAATGGATGTCCATATTCGAGGTTAACAACGTTTCCTACCACATTTTTAAATCCGATGTGTATTTCGCCAAATATTCCGACAAACAGTTTCAAATGCCTCACCCTGTATATGTATGGTGGGTGTCTTGAAATGCAATGGAAAAATAAACGCCTATAAAAGAGCCTGGTTGCATTTAATTGATTATAAATTACCTTCAGTTTTATCAGTGTAGTGTCCTAGCACGTCTTCGGTTTCTCTCCCACGAATTTTTTTCCACGGGTCGGATTGAAACCAATCTCCAGCGCTCCTAGCATATAAAGGCAAAGCTATAGCGTCCATGACAACGTTTTTGCGGCAACGCATCGATATGAATGGCTCCCCTTTCCTGTCACGCCAGTGAAGATGGGGAGATTACACTGAGGTGACAAAAGTCATGGGGTAACGATACGCGTGTATACAGATGACAGTAGTAGCGCATACACAAGTATAAAAGGGCAGCGCACTGGCGCAGCTGTCGTTTGTAGTCAAGTGATTCATGTGGAAAGACTTCCGATGCGGCTACTGCGGAATGGTAGTTGGAGCTAGAAGCATGGACCATTCCATTTCGGAATTCGTTAGGGAATTCAATATTCCAAGAACCATAGTGTCAGGTAATGTTAAATGTATTGCATATTGAGACGTAATAATCCTTAAGTTGGCGAAAGCAGTAATAAAGTAAATTACAAAACTGTTTTCGAATATCGATCGCTAATCGGCAAAATAAGCAACTGAAATGGGTACGGACGTGTTGAACTGGACTTAGTTCCCCTCCCCTTTCTTTTGACAAGATATTACTCGGAAAGCTCACAGTCATAGACGTTTTTGACCATGATCTGCTTATGTAGCAGGTGGACGTCAGAGGATGTCTTACGAAGAACAATCTCAACCCATCTAATAGGCCCATAAACCATCCCTTCCCTGATCAATGCAGCAACTTAACATTTCACAAGTACGAAGGAATTGCATGACCGCTCTGGATCATGTGTGCGGCAAAATTTTATTTTTCTACCGCATCCCTCCATTCGAACGCTACATGTTCGCTGTACCATATTTCGATTCTCGTCTGGTTTGTCTGATGTATCGCCCGCATCTCGTGGTCGTGCGGTAGCGTTCTCGCTTCCCACGCCTGGGTTCCCGGGTTCGATTCCCGGCGGGGTCAGGGATTTTCTCTGCCTCGTGATGGCTGGGTGTTGTGTGCTGTCCTTAGGGTAGTTAGGTTTAAGTAGTTCTAAGTTCTAGGGGACTTATGGCCACAGCAGTTGAGTCCAATAGTGCTCAGAGCCATTTTGTCTGATGTATCATGCGTCCGTAATCTGGGCACAAGATTTTATATAGTCCCGATTCATTTAGAATATTTTTCTTACGTGGGCATTTAATCAAAGTCAATCCTACGTTGTATTTATTTGAAAAATAAATCCAAATTTGTACTTCCTGAAAACCGATATATTTTTGCTTAAGACGCCGTAATGCGGCAGTCTAATTTAACTCTTGTTACTGTCTTCATCCCGAGGGTTTCAACCCTCTCGTCTTTCTGTGTTATTGCTATAAGTCTTAGAATTTTTTAAAAAATATTAAGTACATAATTAGCAGCGTAATTATTCGTTTTTGAAATCAGGTAATTGTGTCAAATTCTCATTCTTGCTCCTTTTGAGAAAGTGGAAATTTGAAAAATCTGTTAAAAGCAATATGAATGAAAGCATGTTTTTGATGACGTGAGAGATTTGACTCGAAATGTAATATACAATCCGTATAAGTTTTTTTACGAAATATGCCAAAATTGTGTTTACCACATAAATTTTTGATGTTTAGATCAACGAAAGTAATGACCCCCATCTATTCCGATTTGTCATGTAAATTTAATTTTTTCATGTAACGCATTGAATTTATTTAGCACTTCCTCGGTTTCCTCGACATTGCCATTAAATAGCAAAAGTGTGTCGTCAGGGTACCTGAAGAATACACAAGTTTTCTCGCTATGTTGGAATACTCGAAAAATAACTTATTTTCAAGAGAGTTAATAATAATGTCAGCGAAAATACCTGAATAGCGCTGCTCATACTTAGGCTGTCTTTCTGATAACACGCTTCATAACTGAATTTAAAGAAATTGTAATTTAGAATTAAAGAAAACGATTTAAGAAAGTCATCCGGGTTGTGATAATCTTTTCCGGCCTAGCAAATTTTGCCGAATAATCACCATAGTATTCGCAGATGGTATATTTGTATAGAGGTTAACAATGTCCTGGGATAGGAATTTCATAATGTTAGCTATAGGGACGTGCCGAATTTTTGTAGCCGAATCGTAAATGTTTTTAACAGAATATTGATGACTACAGAGGTAATGTGTTTTCATAAATTTTAGACATTTGCAGGCGACTTTACTAAAAGGACCACCAGAATGATCAACCACAGACCTCACAGGAAGGTGTTCTTTATGAACGTTAACCTGTGCTCTTAAAGTTGGGGTTCGTGGATTCATTACTCTCAGCTGTTTTTTCTCTCTAGGGTAATAATTTCATTACATACCTTATGCTTATCACTTAAGTTTTTGGATACCTCTACAGCCAAATCTTTATAAATCCTGGATATACCCTTCTCACCGAAAATTTTGTTTAGTTAATATAGTCAGTTGTTATAATGGCAATAACGCTACCTTTGTCTACCTTCGTGGTTATCGCATTCCCCTTCGTGATAGACTCCTGTATGCTCTACATCAACTAATAATATTTAGTACATGACACATTGGACTAAAGTCACGTGTTGTTACATGGTATGTAATCGTCTAGTGCTTATGTTTGCACTTGTTCAAATGTGTGTGAAATCGTATGGAACTTAACTGCTAAGGTCATCAGTCCCTAAGCTTACACACTACTTAACCTAAATCATCCTAAGGACAAACACACACACCCATGCCTGAAGGAGGACTCGAACCTCCGCCGGGACCAGCCGCACAGTCCATGACTGCAGCACCGTAGACCGCTCGGCTAATCCCGCGCGGCGTTTGCACTTGTTAACTATCTTATATTCATTCCTGATTCTCCAGTCTTGTAATTTTTAGCACTGAATACAACTATGTAATAGTCGAAATCTAGATCTCCTATAATAAAACGACCGATATCGCAATCGATTATTGCCTACAAATAACGTTGTTTTGAAGCAGAGTATGAGGATGAAGTGTTCGGTGGGAGTATTGTAGGGGGATTGTGGCCCAATGGAGATGTTACGCTGGTGACGAGCCGCAAATCCACTTCAAGCCATGGTAAAGGGTTTATATGTACGGTGTAGGATACAGGGAAAGGTTCAGATGATACGTTTGGAGGAACGTCATAAAGAATGAATCTGTGGGTGTTGTTTTGTTGGAACGGAGTATGTATACACAGGGATTGTCTGCCGGAAGGTTGGTTGGTTAATTGATTTCGGGAAGGGGACCAAACAGCGAGAACATCGGTCCTATGGGACTAGGATAGGATGGGGGAGGAAATCTGCCGTCCCCTTTCAAAGAAACCATCCCGGCATTTGCCTGATGCGATTTAGGGAAATCACGGAAAACCTACATCAGGATGGTCGGACGCGGATTTGAACCGTCGTCCTCCCGAAGCGAGTCCAGTGTGCTAACCACTGCGCCACCTTGCTCGGTCTGTTGGAAGGCGCTCCCGTCCACCTATACATCGATAGGACAAGCCAAGTGCGCATGAGCACACAGAAAATCATGCTAGGAGAAACACGGGCAGCAGAGGCGTACGAAGTAGTGTCACAAATTCTGGTTAACAGGGAGGCAAAATCGTCTGTGAGAGTTGACTATTATTGGTGCGGTAGTCCACATTTTTTCGACGTTAAAACCCTTCCTTGATTACTTAAACCGCTCGTCAGCGGCTTCTCTGAAAACTGAATCCCAGAACACCGAAGGAGATGTTAAAATATGGACGCTCTCGTAGTTCATACCATGGGATACCTAAATACAGTGCTCGGACACTGCTGATTTATCTGGATGTAGCAGGCTGGTATATCGACAATGTTCCATGAACTACATGAGGTACATCCGATGTAAGACAAACTATACTGACATGGAATATTATACGTGCTTGATTCCGTAGTATCAAGTCACTCTTCAGGGAGAGAGAGCGCCGCTGTCTTTGGTGCTGGCAACAAAATATTTTAGAAGGAAAATTCCCAAAGAATGGTAGCAAGGCAATGAACTTGCTCCTTTCCACTTCGGCTTGTTACGGTTCCGCAAACGAAATGGATACTTCGGCCTCGGCGTTTACTGGAAACCAACGCACATCAGCCTGCACTTGCACCCCATCAGCCTGCATCGACCGGCACAGAAGGAGACTGTATTATAAATGTTGACAGAGATGAGTGAGAAAAATAATGAGACTGACAACACTGTGAGCAATCTGGCAAAGCTCTGTTCTGCTTGTGTAGACCGGTGTGTTCCTCGTTTCCAGATGCTCAGTCCGAGTTTCAGTTCCGTACAGCTATCACGTGATTTTGACAGCGCCATCAGTGATGTTGTAGTTACGTTGCTTGTTACGATAATGTAACACTTTTGTTTACACTGCTGCTACTCTTTGTAATAACCCCCAATCTTTGAACATAAGACGGGTCCTTTCTAACCTATGGGCTGGTCTCTTAGCCGACACACAGTGTGATACGACCATACTGTGTGTGTCGTTGCCGTGTCCACCAACGTGGAGGTGGACCACTATGCCCTCTTTCTGAATATTGATTTGCAGCCATAAATACTTACTGAAAAATGAATATACAAAAATTTGACAAAAATTATAATCATAGAATAAAAAATTAATTTTAAAGTTGAGATATCACATAAAGTTAATTAATGATGTAAGATTTGTGTCTTAGCATGCAAGAGTGCAATGATAAAAATTTTCGTTTGAGTTGGCCACTGCTTGCACGTACAGTTCATTTATCAAGAGTTCAGCAGGCCGCTATGGCCGAGCGGTTCTAGGCGCTTCAGTCCGGAACCGCGCTGCTGCTAAGGTCGCAGGTTGGAATCCTGCCTCGGGCATTGATGTGTGCGGTGTCCTTAGGTTAGTTAGGTTTTAGTTCTAAGTCTAGGGGACTGATGACCTCAGATGTTAAGTCCCATAGTGCTTAGAGCCATTTCAACCTTTTTTTTTTTTTCAGGAGTGCAGACTTTAAAATGAGACAGACTTATTTCGTGCTGACATTGATTTTTTACTTCGATTATGACAATTGAAAGCTTACCAATGTACGATGTTGTGGATACAAAACTTAACATTAACATATATCATATGTATGTGGTTGTTCAGTAATTACTTGCACTATAGGCATTAAAACCTTACCTATCTAGGACGTGATAGCATAAAACTTGACATTGACATAAACATTGGCATTGACAGTATTATTCAGTCATGAGCTTAAAATTTTCATACTCAAGTTTAACAGCGGAAGTAGGGGCAACGTTATGTAATCAAGTTTTGTGTTAAGCTTGGGGAATCTCCGAGTGCGACCTTTGAAAAGTTGAAAAAGGCCAATAGAGAACATTCCTTATCAAGAGCACAAGGTTTTCTCTCCCATAAAACAGTTTTGGAAGGTTGAGAACAAGCTGAAGATAAACATCGCTCAGGGAGACCTTCAACTTCAAAATTTGATGAAAACGTTCAATGTGTGCATGCTCTTGTGAGATCAGACCGATGTTTAACAATAAGGATGTTGAGTGACGTGTTAAACACTTCCACCATACATCAAATTCTGACCGAAGATTTGCACGTGCGGAATGTTTGTGCCAAAATGGTGCCAAAAACTTCAAACCGAGCAGAAGGACATTCGAAGAAACGTGTGCGTTGATCCTCTTGAGAGGATTGCCAGTAACCACGAATGGTTGAGTCGTGCGAACACAGGCGATGAATCCTGGAGTTTTGGGCATGATCCTGGGACAAAGCAACAAAGTGAGGAGTGGAACACTGAGACACCTCCTCGACCGAAAAAAGCTTGAATAAGCAAATCAAAGATAAAAACAATGCTGATTTGATTTCTAGACTGTAGGGGTATCGGGCCATAAAAGATTTCTTCCTCCAGGACAAAATGTCAACCAAGTGTTTTAAAAAGATGCCCTTGAAGAGCTCAGGCAAAGGGTGAGTCGAGTGAGACCATACATTGCAAACAAATGGATGCTGTATCATGACAACGCTCCATGTTACACGGCCACTTCCATCACGGAATTTTTGACCGCAAAAGGCATTCCTGTTGTTCCTGTTCCCGAAATTGAAAAAGTCTTAAAGGGACATCATTTTGGAACTCTGGAAAACATTCAAAAGCATATCGACAAGTTAAAGGCGCTATCAGTTGAAGACTTTCAGCTCTGCTAACAAGGCTTGGAACAAAAACTCCGCCGGTGTACTGTATTGCTGACGAAGGGGGGGACAATACTGTTGTTTGAAAAAAGTGGTCCCGGCGGAGGTTCGAGTCCTCCCTCGGGGATGGGTGTGTGTGTTTGTCCTTAGGATAATTTAGGTTAAGTAGTGTGTAAGCTTAGGGACTGATGACCTTAGCAGTAAAGTCCCATAAGATATCACACACATTTGAACATTTTTTTGAAAAAAGTGAAAACTGGTAAATATGAAATCAGTCCCATTAGTTTTATGCCACACCTCGTGTCGTGCGGAAATATCAGAGGACAATATTGTAGGCTGAAAAAAATAAACACTTTGGGGGGTAAAAAATCAGTCTCATTACTTTTTTCATACACCTCATATCGTGCAGGAACTGTATCAGGCGCCGAAAAACTGCCGCATGAACTTAGCCACCTACTCAGACTTCAGGAACAGCAGCTACAACGATCATCGAGTAAATGAAGTGATCTCACGTTAGAATCATAATAAGACCACCCACGAGAAGTACGTAAAAATGTTTACTTTTTTGTGGTTTAGTGTCGAACAAGATAAGGCAGAAGAGACAAAAAATCAAATCGGTCTTCAGGCTTCCGCCAAAATCCAGCGCTTACTATGACCAGTTAAAGATCGGCAGGTTTCAGAACACATGGGGTGAAAATACACTTGCAAGTGTGGCCAGGTTTAAAATGTTTTGCAATCAAGTGGAACTTCGGTAATTGGAACTTTGGTAAGTAATGATACAACACTGAAACTAACGAGTAAATTCGAAATGGTGAGCCTCAGAATCTTCAGCCTAATGATCAAATATGCTAAATTCTGCATGCGACGGGGACTTTTCCTAAAATGAGGTTGATAGAGCGAGACTAAAGGCTTAACCACCTAAAATGTAAGAGATCCATTATAGCTTACTATTAGCCACAGAGGTATGCCTTTCTTGTGGACTTTAAGAAGCCCATATAACCTCGGCGGAAACTCATCTGGGGTTTTTATCTGCTCACAAATTCTTTGGTAAGTATGACACTTTCACAAACTGGGCCATCTTTCGGTTCAACAAGTGCGTAGGATCCTTATTGACCTTGTGGTATCTGGAACGACCTACAAACTGTATACCTTAGAATTGTAGATCGCAAGTGATACTAGCACAGTGGCGTTCATAAAATTTTTAATATTTCATACGCTAATTATTACACTTGTCAATTGTAATTTACGTAATGTCAAAGCCCGTTTTACGTCAATAATCATGTGCAAACTATTGTACTGAAATTCTTTATTTTTTTCTGACAATATGTATCACACTGAAATATTCCTGTAAATTTGTCGCAAATAAAATTCAAGGAAGGGAATAATGAGGAAAAGGTTTCTATCTACATCAAAAGAGGCGCTACCAAGCGTAATCATGCAAACAAACTTGCGTAGTCGTCCTACCTTTGCTGCGCCGAACACAACAGCTTACCATTGAAATTTTTTGCATAACTTGCGTCCAATTCTTATTCCTTTCAAAAAAATTTCCTCAATTTTTGCCTTTTGCAATACTTGCTCCCCATCATGATTCATACAGAGAGAACATACAAACAATTAGTTTTTATGATTCATAACAATGTCATAGAAATTTCTTACTATAACAATAGTTGACAAACACTATTCACAACCGGTGCCCTGATGTCCTGTCACGGTCATCAGTTGTGTTGGAATAATAAAAAATAAATTATTATTACTACTAAATATTATTGAATATGTGTATGAAGACATGTTTTTGTAGGATATAATACGACTGCGTTATTAGAAACGTTCTGTGCATATTTGAATTCTTTTTGGCTATCGGACTTCGCTTACATTTCAATTGTAGTTGCAGGCAGCGGACTCCGAGAACACCGGTGCTTGTCATAATCAAGAAAATCTTCCTTGTATGGTTTTCACTTCACCTCAATAAATAAAAAATACTTGATACTGTTGTTCAATATACTGTTATTCATACACACATATGGTACATAGAACTCGTAATACTTCATATTTAAAATCGCACATGTTCATCGTCCTACCTACAAGAGAATGTGTAAAAACAAAAATTGCACAAATAATTGAATGAATGTTATTCGTTTGTCTGCGCCTTATCGCGCATTCAGAAATAACGTCTTTGTTAATACTTATGATCGATCGGTGTTTAATTTTTTAAAAATAAATATTAACTTTACGGTATACTGGTGGTCTTTCATCATGTACCTACACATGGTGTACAGTAGTCGAGCAGCTCATCATAAACAAAACTTTTCTGTAATCAATGCCAATTACCTCTCGAGGTGGTGTAAAGAGGGTCGGAACTGGAAAGTGGATGACTGGAAACGAGTTATTTGGGGTGATGAAAGATTCTCTACTTTTTGGCAGTCCGACAGAAGGGTCTAGGTATGGCGATTGTTTGGAGAACGTTACCTGCCACGGTGTAATGTGGCAAGAGTAAAGTACGGAGAAGGGGATGCTTGAGTATGGAGATGTTTTTCATGGTTGGGCTGTGTTCGCCTTATAGTGCTTGAGAAAGCACAAAATTCGAAAGGATACGTTTTACAGTCCTGTGTGCTGCTACAGTACAAAAATAGTTCGGAGGCGATGATTGTTTGTATCAACATAACAATGCACCCTGTCATATACTGAAATGAGAAACGTCATGGGATAGCGATGTGCACATATACAGATGCCAGGTATTAGCAGACTATGAACGCGCGAATGGTAGTTGGAGCGAGACGCATGGGACATTCCATTTCGGAAATCGGTAGGGAATTCAATATTCCGAGTCCCACACTATCAAGAGTGTGCCGAGAATACAACATTTCAGGCATTACCTGTCACCACACAACGCAGTGGCCTACGGTATTCACTTAAAGAACGAGAGCATCGGCGTTTAGGTAGAGTTTCCAGTGCTAACAGACAAGCGACATTGATTGAAACAACTGCAGAAATCAACTTGGGACTATCAGTTAGGATAGTGTGGCGAAATTTGGCGTTAATGGGCTATGGCAGCACACGACAGACGGGAGTGCCTTTGCTAACAGCACGACATCGCCTGCAGCGCCTCTGTCGAGTTTGTGAACATATCAACTGGATCCTAGACTACTGGGAAACCATAGCCTGGTCATATGAGTTCCTATTTCAATTAGTAATAAGTGATGGTAGGGTTCGAGTGTGACGCAGACCCCATGCAGCCAAGGATTCAAGTTGTCAACAAGGCATCGTGCAAGCTTGTGGTGGCCCCATAATGGTGTGGGCTGTGTTCACATGGAATGGACTGGGTCCTCTGGTCCAACTGAGTTGATCATTGACTGGAAATGGTTATGTTCGGCAACTTGGAGACCATTTGCAGCCAAACGATGGAATTTGTGGATGATAATGGGCCATGTCACCGGGCCAGAATGGTTTGCAGTGGTTTGAACAACGTTCTGGACAATTCGAGCCAATGATTTCGCTACACAGATCGTCCGACGTTAATCCCATCGAACATTTATGGGACAAAACCGAGAGGGGTCCGCCCCGATAGCTGAGTGGTCAGAGTGACGGATTGCCGTCCTACGGGCCCAGGTTCGACTCCCGGCTGGGTCGGAGATTTTCTCCGGTCAGGGACTGGGTGTTGTGTTGTCTTCAGCATCGTTTCATCCCCATCCGGCGCGCAGGTCACACAATGTGGCGTCGAATGTAATAAGACCTGCACCAAGGCGGCCAATGACGCCTTACGCTTATTTCCATTTTACCGAGAGGTCAGTTCGTGCACAAAATTCTGCACTGGCAGTACTTTTGCAGTTATGGGTGGTTCAGTATTTCTGCATGGGATTTCCGAAGACTTTCTGGGTGCACGACACATCGAGTTGCTGCACTATACCGGGTAAAAGGATATCCGACAAGATATGGAAGTATCCCAGAACTCTTGTCACCTCAGTGTAAAGCAGCATTTTTGAGCCAATGGTTTGTAGACTGACATTCTTGAAATCGACTGGACTGCGACCCAAACTGAAAGAAACATCGGTATGATGAGTTAGAACGTCAGCTTCGCTGCAGACCACAGTGTCCTACATCCCTACCTTCTGTGGTTTCGGTTCTTGAGGGAGAATGGTTGCCGCTCCTCCATATATATTCTGGCAACCCAATGAACATGTCCCCAGCACGGTTAAAAACCTCATAAAGGCGAAGGCTGGACACACTCCATATTAATGTGCAATAAGAAGTGTCCCGGTGCTTTTGATCATTGTTGTCCGACTTTCGGTAACTTACCATTTTGTTCACCAAACGACAGTGCGGACGTGTATGCAGCTTCTTCCGGAAGTGGAGGGACACGGGTTCGAGCTGGACTAAAGCCGTGTGAAGGTAGGGACAGGGCCGCAAGGTCAGCAGGAACGGTCTGTTCCCATTACTTCGTAGAGGAGCGGCCGACGATGAAGGCGTAAGAAGGGGCGAAAAGCGTAATAGCGAAGTAGTGCATGGCGGGTTGTGCAAAGTGCGGGCGGCGCGAAGACAATGGTGGCGGAAGGCGGCGCTGGAACTGGAACTGGAGGGGGCTGCAGAGTGCAGGCCGCGAGCTGCGAGCCACGGCTGGCGGCTCCAGTCGCTTGCGGTCGGCCGCGCTCGCACACCGCGGCAACATGCCGCCTCCACAGCTGGCCCTGCTGCTGACGCTACTGCTACTGCTGCCGCTGCTACCTCTGCTGCGCGCCGTCCAGGTAGGCAACCACCGGCGCACCGCTGGTCAATGCCGCGGATCGGTGACATAATCTCTGCCTGCTCACCACAGCTGGATCAGCCCCGTTAACCAGCATCTACAGTGCCACACAGACCACTACCTGCAGGCTGTACAGCAAGGATCCGCTGCTTTAGAAACTAACTACATTGTTGTCCTGGTGCAGATACTGGCGGATGTTCTTTACGAGCCGCGACATAGTCGCGAATAAAGACAGTGGCCGAGGGCGTACAGAGTTTGTGTCTTTAATTCTAGTCGACAAAAAATTGATGTCAGACCATCAATTTCGGCCCATAATGACCATCTAAAGATCTGTCAGGAAAAGGGAAACCAAATGCAACTGCTGGACAATCTAAATCTTGTAAATAAAATAATGTAATGTTTATAATTTCGTAGACATAGAAAACGTATAATTAATAAAAAGTTTGAAAAAGAAACGGTCAAATATTTTGCGAAATGATTTGTCTAAAAGCAAGAAATAAAATAGATCAGAGAAATATCTGACGTGTCTTTGAATGGTGCTCGAAGTCGTGTACATCAAATGACAGCCGCGCTAGGTAGCTGCCCGGTCTCAGGCACCTTGCCACGGTTCGCGCAGCCGGTTCGAGTCCTCTCTCGGGCATGTGTGTGTGTCTTGCCCTTAGCGTAAGTCAGTTTAAGTTAGATTAAGTAATGTGTAAGCCTAGGGACCTCGGCAGTTTGGTCCCGTGCGAACTTATTACCACCATCAAACGACATGCCGACTGAGAATTTAAAGTTACATGGTTACATGGTTAACATAGAATCTTACAGTTTTAAAGAGTACTAGAGAATGTTTGCTGTACCTTATTTCTAGCACCGTTCAAAGACGCGTTAATTGTTCCTCTAGTCCATTTTACTTCTTACTTTTAAGCAAAACATTTCAAAAAACATTTTACCATTTCTTGTCTATTTTTATTTCTGTTTTCAAGTTTTTTTGAGAAAGCACGAAATTTGATATATTTAAATATAATCGATGTCCTATTTCTTCCTAACGGAACTTTCAAGCAATTAGATATTTTTACTGTGAAACTAGACCTCACGCTGGTCAGTTTGATACCCGACTTCTTCATTTCCCACTTCTGGACTGGCTATGAAAATTAGAACAAAAATTTTCCCTCAAATCACTAATCAAGTTTTTCTTAATTAATCCTAAGCACTTTCAAGCAATTAAATATTTCTTTTCTTGCAAAACTAGACCTCACGCTGGTCAGTTTGACACGCTAATTGTCCACTGCACACTCTTCGCTTGGCTTTGCAAATTCAGCCAAAAATGTGTTGTGTAGTTCTAAAGATTATTGTTTTCCCTCCACTTACGTATTTGACTAAAAATGTGATTAAATATATGTGATTTAAGCCGAAGATATCTAAATATTATTAGGATAATGCTGTTATACCAGTACGGTGATGTCAAACTACTTTTGTTTCTATCTTCTGACGATACCACTTTGACTTCATGGTATCAGGATAATAAAAGGCTCCTTCTGCTTGAATCAGATGTGTTTCATCGCATTATTAAGCATATGTTTTCTGTGTATATGAAATTTTGCTTTTTCATTCTTTCATAATTTATTGTTTAAAAGATGTCGATTGTGTAACATTTGCCTTTGGTTTCCCTTTTCCTGACAGATCTGAAGACTGTCATTATCGACCGAAATCGATAGTCTGACTACAGTTTGTTTCGACCATAGACTGGAATTAAAGAAACAGTTTCAGCACCTATCGACGTATCGTGAAAAATATTTGGTGTGAAGTCTTACATTCGCAGCTGATACTTGTTATTTCGAAAGTGAGGAAGTCACACACTTACACATTCTCCGTTTTCGCCTGTTTGATTGGAATGCTACTGTTGTTGTTGTTGTTGTTGTTGTTGTGCTACTACACCGCACCTCCATCTGAATCTGCTTACTGCAGAAAAATCATAGTCTCCCTCTTAAATTTTTGTCTTCCTCCCTCCCCTCCGTGACTAAATTAACTCTCCAAGACGCAACAGCATGCCAACATATCCCTTTTTTTAGTCAGTTTGTGCCATAAAATTTTCCCCAGTTCCATTGAGAACCTCGTCAACAGTCCCTCGATTTTCCTCTCCATTCAATAAAACTGTTCTATAACACCATATTTCAAAAGCTTATATTCTCTTCTTCTCCCTTTCATACAAGACGGCCGGCCGCGGTGGTCTCGCGGTTCTAGGCGCCCAGTCCGGAACCGCGCGACTGCTACGGTCGCAGGTTCGAATCCTGCCTCGGGCATGGATGTGTGTGATGTCCTTAGGTTAGTTAGGTTTAACTAGTTCTAAGTTCTAGGGGACTGATGACCTCAGATGTTAAGTCCCATAGTGCTCAGAGCCATTTGAACCATTTTGAACCATACAAGACGACGCTATAGAAAAATACATTCAGAAAAGATTTCCAAACACTTAGATTTATATTTCATGTTAAAAAATAACTTTCTTTCATGAAAGCTTTTATGTTATTGCCACTATGCATCTTATTTCCTATTTTATTTTACAATCATCAGCTGTTTTGTTGCTCCAACAGCAAAACATATCTAAGATTTTTAGTGTCTCATTTCCTAATCTGATTCTCTCACAATTGCCTGACTTAATTCGGCTCACGCAATTACTGGTGGTTTACTTTTTTTAATTGTGATATTACAACCTTATTTTTTTCAAGACACTATGTCTATTTCGTTTAGTTGATCCTCCAAGTCAGTGATGGAATTAAAATGTTATTGTCAAAACGTATAATTTTTATTTTTCCCGTGAACTTCAATCCTCCTTTAAATTTGTCCTTAGGTTCATTTGTTGCTTACTTAATTTACAGACTGAAAAAACGCGGGGAACAGATTACAAATCTGTCTCACTGCATTCTCAGCCACTGATTTCCTTTCACGCGCTTCGTGCACTATAACTACAATCTGGTTTCTGTACGAATTGTGGACAACCTTTAGCTCCTGGCATTTATCCATGAGAACTTGAGAATTTCAGAAATCGTATTGTAATCAACATTAAACTACTGCTTACGAACGAATATTAGAATTTCTCTTTCGCGTGGCCTGACTGATGATTTCTTCTGCAAAGTCTGTTCTTGTTGGATTTTGATTTCTCCCGCTGATATTATTAAATATAAGAAATAATTTTTTCTAAAGTAGTTTTCAGCCATATACTAAATGAGATTTGAAATACCTACCTCTTCTTCATATCCGATGTAAAGGTGAACCGTTCCGGTGTACAGATGATTTTGGAACAGGATATTAACGTTTTGACGATAAGAAAACGTATATCAATGTCCCGAAACATTACTCAAAAAGAATATTTGAACGCACGACATCCACGTCCTGGGAAACAGTAATTTATGCATGCTGTCACAATAAGTCAGAATTTGACAAGGCAATGTGCAGTTCAGCGAAGCACTCTGTTTTAAAAAATGCCAGTGGCGTAATATGGCGGTACTGTAATTTTCAGGAATCCTAAATATATCAGCCGGCTTACAGGCGGCTTCATTGCAAACTGGCAAACACGAAGAAAAGCTCATAACTCAAAAATCATATGAGTGTAATGGCAGTTTTTCTTGAAGGACGTGAACTTGGTTTCCACAGCCGACCACTCGCCCCTGAGCCACTCGTTGTACTATGAGAAGGTATGTGCTGACTCAGTGGTTTCGCCTTGGGACGCCGCAGCAGTGTGGCACGGGGTCTTGGCGGACCACCGCATTCTCTCCTTCCTCAGAGCTGGCCTCGCCTTCACTCGGATGAAGCTAATGGCGGGCAACGACCCATTCACTATGTAGGGATGATTTTGTTTTTTCATTCAGACGCTGTCGCTGCAGACCTCAGTTACAACAAACGCGTGTTTAAATCCGTCTGCCTCGCTCCTAATGGCAATGCACCCACCTTGACCACAGGTGCAACATAAGGCAACCGTCTCGATACATTTTTAACGTTTATTTATACGTATATGCGCTCGTCTAAACTTTAAGAGGAACTGTACTGCACTCTACATAATGGCTACTTTATTTACATCTACATTTACAATTGTGGTGTCTATATTAATCTAATTAAATTTTCATCTTACTTACGATATACACTGATTAGCCAGAGCTTCGTGACCACCTCTTTACCTGCGTCTTGATTCATCTCTGTAGCGCAACACAGGAGCATTCTGCATGGCATGGTTTCGACAAGTTGTCGGCACTTTTAAGGAGGTTGTGGCACCACACTACACCTGTAGGGATACTTCCCGTAAATTACAGGCCGGTGGTCTGTGGGCGCGGAGTTGGCGATCGATAGCATCTCAGATGTGCTCCATCGGGTAAAGAACCACGAATTTATAGAATGAAATTTTCAGTCTACAGCGGAGTGTGCGCTGATATGAAACTTCCTGGCAGATTAAAACTGTGTGCCGGACCGAGACTCGAACTCGGGACCTTTGCCTTTCGTGGGGAAGTGCTCTACCAACTGAGCTACCCAAGCACGACTCACGCCCCGTCCTCACAGCTTTACTTCTGCCAGTACCTCGTCTCCTACCTTCCAAACTTTACAGAAGCTCTTCTGCGAACCCTGCACAACTAGCACTCCTGAAAGAAAGGATATTGCGGAGACATGGCTTAGCCACAGCCTGGAGGATGTTCACAGAATGAAATTTTCAGTCTACAGCGGAGTGTGCGCTGATATGAAACTTCCTGGCAGATTAAACCTGTGTGCTGGACCGAGACTCGAACTCGGGACCTTTGCCTTTCGTGGGGAAGTGCTCTACCAACTGAGCTACCCAAGCACGACTCACGCCCCGTCCTCACAGCTTTACTTCTGCCAGTACCTCGTCTCCTACCTTCCAAACTTTACAGAAGCTCTCCTCGTGCTTGGGTAGCTCAGTTGGTAGACCACTTGCCAGTGAAAGGCAAAGGTCCCGAGTTCGAGTCTCGGTCCGGCACACAGTTTTAATCTGCCATGAAGTTTCAGCCACGAATTTGCTGGCCAAGACATCAACGTGAGTTCACTATTGATCTCTTCAAACACTGGAGCACGACTCTGACCGTGTAACACGGAGAGTTATCCTGCTGGAAGATCCCACCTCCGTCGGGGAAGACATCAAGCATGAAGGGATGCAGGTGGTATGCAAAAATGATCACGTGGTCCACAGCTGCCATGCTACCTTCGATTACTATATAGGCATTATGGAAACCTATGTGATTGCATCTCGCAGCATAATACTGCCCTCATTGGCCTGCGTTCGTGGTGCGTTCGCCTAGATGATTCCATATCTGCACGCGACCATCATCTTGATGTAATATGAAACGCGATTCATCCAAGTGACACGTTTCATTTGATTCTCGGTCCAGTCTCGATTACCTCGTGGCCACTGCAGTCGCAACTGACGATGTTGTTGCGTCAATATGGCAACACGTAGAGGTCGTTTGCTGCGGAGTCCCATGTTCAACACAGTGTGCTGAGCTGTGTGCTCCAAACCACATGTGTCTCTGCATGCATTTCTCTTCGTCATCAGATCTGAAACAGACAGCTACTTAACCTGCTTTACACTGAGATGTGAAAAGTAATTGGATGGCGATATTCACAGTTACAGATGGCGGTAGGATCGCGTATACAAGGTATGAAAGGGCAGTATATTGATGGAGCTGTCATTTGTAACGAGACGATTCGTTTCAAAAGGTTTCCGATGTGATTATGGCCGCAAGACGGGAATTAACAAACTTTGAACGCGTGAATGCTAGTTGGAGCTAGGCGCATGGGACATTCCATTTCGGGAATCGTTAGGAAATTCAGTATTCCGAGATCCACAGTGTCAAGACTGTGGCGAGAACACCACATTTCAGGCAATACCACTCACCTTGGACAAAGCAGTGACCAACGGCCTTCACTTAACGACCGAGAGCAGCTGCGTTTGCATAGAGTTGTCAGTGCTAACAGACAAGCAACACTATATGAAATAACCGAAAAAGACAGGGTGGAGTTTACGACGAACGTATCTGTTACGACAGTGAGACGAAATTTGACGCTAATGGGCTCGGCTGCAGACAGTCGACGCGAGTACCTCTGCTAACAGCACGACGTCGCCTGCAGCGCCTCTCCTGGGCTCGTGACCATGTCGGTTGACCCTAGACGACTGGAAATACGTGGCGTGGTCAGATGAGACCCTATTAGAAGTGGCAAGAGTTGATGATAGGATTCGAGTGTGACGCAGACCCCACGAATCCATGGATTCAATTGACAGCAAGCTTCCGTAAAGTAATTTTTCAAACGGGCAAGACTGAGATTTAACATCTACCTTAAAAACATGGAACTGACTTGCTCCTCCGGTCCAACTGATCATTGACGGGAAATCGTTATGTTCGGCTACTTGTAGACCATTTGCTCTCAAACAACTATGGAATTTTTATGGAATTTTTATGCGCCTTGTCATCGTGTCGCAATTATTTGCAAATTCTTTGAAGTACATTCTCAATAGTTTGAACGAAAGGTCTGATCACCAGCTCGCTCGACATGAATCCCATCGAACATTTATGGGACTCAATTGAGAAGTCAGTTCGTGCGCAAAATCCTGCACCGCAGATTCGCAATTATGGATGACCATAGAGGCAGCATGGCTCTTATTTCTGCGTGGGATTTCCAACGACTTGTTGAGTCCACTTCATGTCGAGTTGCTGCACTACGCCGGACAATAGGAGGCAGACACGACGTGAGGAGGCATCCCATGACTTTTTTCACCCCAGTGTACAGAGTGGGCAAACGTTCTGCGATGAGGAGAGGGCGTCCAACACCTTGTCACGTACTCGTGGTTTCAGCGTCCTTCAACCACTGTCCATAGACGATAACGACAGTAGCACGCGATCGGACGACTTTTGGTAAAGTAAATAGACTTTCCAAATTGCGTCTGAAAGCTAAAGGCTGAAGTCAGGACGTTCGCCTCTTTTTCCTTTAGATAGATTGGGACTTCAAGTGGAAATTATTCAGAACCTACGGATTGATCAGCGAGCAATACACAGAGTTGCACGAGGAGTAAAGGCAGTGACACAAAAATGCAAACAAAAAACAGGTCTCCATTCCCTTTTTCAAGTAGACACGTAGTCGAAGACATTGGCAGAATTCCTAACTACCCTCGCGCCTAACAGTGCATTGTAAGTTTATTGTTCAGGATTACTTGGCGTTCCTCTGATCATAAAAAAGTTATAGAAATACTGTAATGTTTCAATGAGTTCAGTTTCGATGGTGCAAAATTATTTGCTCATGAAAGTTTCATTTTTCCTTTACACATTTCCTTGACAAATGTTTCTGCACGCACAATACGGAAAGCAATCGTGAGAATCTTATCTGAGCCGGTGGATAATGATGGTGTGAGCACAGGTTTATCACTTCTAGATTTCAACAATACTCTAAAACGTTTTAAATATTTTCCCTTATACAGTTTAATATCAAACTCTCAGTTATAAACCTTGATACCATTGATTTCAACATATTACTTACGACAATGAAACAGTAATTTTTCAAACGGGCAAGACTGAGATTTAACATCTACCTTAAAAACAGATAGCAAAAAGTCGTCTGAAGAACGGAGAAGTTATCCATATTCTTGTAACTATCGTTTACTTAATTATTTTGATTATATTATTATTACTATGTACATCTGAAGTAGTAGCCACAGGAGCATGTTAACCCGCTAAGGATGTCAGATTAGTTGTAAGAGATGGTCTGAAGGCAAGGCTAAATAGATAAATAAATAAACAAAACAGTGAAATCTTATCTCGCTATCTAAAACTAAAGACAAGAAAGTATTCCTTTTACACATAATAAAATAAAAGAGGTTAGAGCGCCACGCCCCGCTTATACATTATATTCATAACTACCCCTCAGGCGGAGAAGAATGAAAAAAGGGAATCCAAGGACCCATGCCGGTATTTGGTAGAAGTGATTAAGGAAAAATCATAAGAAACGCAGAGTGCCACCTTGCTCTGTGCACACTGAGACAAAAACTTCGTATTTTGAAAAGACAACTTAGCAGTTTAGAATAGCACATGCAGCCAATAACAACAGCATAAATTATCCATTGAATACTATTCTGAAATGACGAGCATCATCCCATTCGGCAGAACGCATGCATTAATACAACACTTTATCCTTAAGGCATAAATCTGTCCGACGAAGGGACACCTTTGCAAGTATATTTACTTTCGATCACGCG
Source organism: Schistocerca nitens (assembly GCF_023898315.1). Taxonomy (NCBI): domain Eukaryota; kingdom Metazoa; phylum Arthropoda; class Insecta; order Orthoptera; family Acrididae; genus Schistocerca; species Schistocerca nitens. The sequence continues at coordinate 146,582,110 of NC_064617.1, forward strand.
AGCTCACTTCTATGTAGCTCTACCCAAAATTTTGCAGACACTTAATGAAACATCGGAACATAATAGTAATGTTAATGACTAGCTTGTAGTTGTTCTCCGTCCTGCAAAGTTTAATCTCTGTGAACCGTAACTCACATGCACAATAAATCAGCGCAAAAAATATAAACTATTATCGAGCTATGACTCAACTCTCAGATTCTAAATAAAACATAAAAGAATGTGATCACTCCAGTGTTTGAAGATGCACTCCTTACACGAGAATAATGCCAATATTTTCCAACTTACATCTTCCTTTACGTAATTTTCTGGAGCATCCAAATATTCTACCAACAGCAAGAGAAAATCTGTTACACATAGAAGAAGCATCGTCCATTAATAGGTTTTAATTTAGTCTGAAACCTATAAGCAGCAATGGTAGTAGAAAAGTAATGTTCAGAAAGCATAATGATGTGAGTGTATTTCATGCCACAAACACAAAGCAATGCACTGAACGGGGTTCCGTAATATAGCAGGAAGCGCATGCATTCAATGAACGTCCTTGGACCGGTAATTTCGTCGCGTTCCAGATTTTTCGGGAATATTTCCTGCGGACCACCAACGCGAAAGGTGAGCAACCACAATAGATCGGTCACTCTATAGGGCTAACGAATTCTCCTCAAAGTGGCAGAGGCAAGACTATTATTCATTCACGTATCGTCAAGCATGGATGTGATAAATCACTCACCACTGACCTTATGTTGCCAGATGACATGTGTTGCCAGTGTACATACAGCAGATCCTCGCCTCCTTCTGTCTGAACATGAAGTCATTTCGCTTTCAAATCGACAGCATGTAAGCCGGAAAACAATAAATACAGATGAGTGGATGAAGAAAAGAAAACTAAATGAAAGTTAACAGGATTCATTTTCTTCCGTGAATATCGTAAATAGCTGAAGCCACTACCATCTATCATCACTACCGAAGGAACAAGAACAGCAGTCATATTTTTATCCTTGGAGGCAAAAGCGTAAGAAACGAATGAAAGCGTTACCCGTGAGAAACAAGAAAAACACTACTAACAAAAAATTAATATTCTCCTTGCTTCTTTTTGAATCTAAAAAATGGTCGAATGGAACGATACTGGAGGAATGACGCAAATCAATCAATGCTAGAATAATAAAATGTAAAAATGTTTATGTACACAGGGATAAGTGATTTGATTACTACATTTATTCGTCGGCGTACGGCATCTACCGCAAAACAGGGCAACTTCATGAATGAGGTATTTGTGACAAAAAGCACAATCTAGATTTTTTATTCTTAAATATTGTAACTCGACTCACTTTTCAACACATAGTTGTTACATAACGATGCCATTAATGATGAAAGCTACAGATACAGGGTGTTTCAAAAATGACCGGTATATTTGAAACGGTAATACAAACTAAACGAGCAGCGATAGAAATACACCGTTTGTTGCAATATGCTTGGGACAACAGTACATTTTCAGGCAGACAAACTTTGGAAATTACAGTAGTTACAATTGTCAACAACAGATGGCGCTGCGGTCTGGGAAACTCTGTAGTACGATATTTTCCACATATCCACCATGCGTAGCAATAATATGGCGTAGTCTCTGAATGAAATTACCCGAAACCTTTGACAACGTGTCTGACGGAATGGCTTCACATGCAGATGAGATGTACTGCTTCAGCTGTTCAATTGTTTCTGGATTCTGGCGGTACACCTGGTCTTTCAAGTGTCCCCACAGAAAGAAGTCACAGAGGTTGATGTCTGGCGAATAGGGAGGCCAATCCACGCCGCCTCCTGTATGTTTCGGATAGCCCAAAGCAATCACACGATCATCGAAATATTCATTCAGGAAATTAAAGACGTCGGCCGTGCGATGTGGCCGGGCACCATCTTGCATAAACCACGAGGTGTTCGCAGTGTCGTCTAAGGCAGTTTGTACTGCCACAAATTCACGAAGAATGTCCAGATAGCGTGATGCAGTAATCGTTTCGGATCTGAAAAATGGGCCAATGATTCCTTTGGAAGACATGGCGGCCCAGACCAGTACTTTTTGAGGATGCAGGGACGATGGGACTGCAACATGGGGCTTTTCGGTTCCCCATATGCGCCAGTTCTGTTTATTGACGAAGCCGTCCAGGTAAAAATAAGCTTCGTCAGTAAACCAAATGCTGCCCACATGCATATCGCCGTCATCAATCCTGTGCACTATATCGTTAGCGAATGTCTCTCGTGCAGCAATGGTAGCGGCGCTGAGGGGTTGCCGCGTTTGAATTTTGTATGGATAGAGGTGTAAACTCTGGCGCATGAGACGATACGTGGACGTTGGCGTCATTTGGACCGCAGCTGCAACACGGCGAACGGAAACCCGAGGCCGCTGTTGGATCACCTGCTGCACTAGCTGCGCGTTGCCCTCTGTGGTTGCCGTACGCGGTCGCCCTACCTTTCCAGCACGTTCATCCGTCACGTTCCCAGTCCGTTGAAATTTTTCAAACAGATCCTTGGTTACATTAAACCTCCGTTGAAAACTTCGTCTTGTTGCAACAACACTGTGTTCTAGGCGGTGGAATTCCAACACCAGAAAAATCCTCTGTTCTAAGGAATAAACCATGTTGTCCACAGCACACTTGCACGTTGTGAACAGCACACGCTTACAGCAGAAAGACGACGTACAGAATGGCGCACCCACAGACTGCGTTGTCTTCTATATCTTTCACATCACTTGCAGCGCCATCTGTTGTTGAAATTTGTAACTACTGTAATTTCGAAAGTTTGTCCGCCTGAAAATGTACTGTTGTCCCAAGCATATTGCAACAAACGGTGTATTTCTATCGCTGCTCGTTTCATTTTTATTGCCGTTTCAAATATACCGGTCATTTTTGAAACACCCTGTATATGCTACACATAAAGCCACTGTTTGCAGCTGGAAAAACATTTTTGTAGATTTCTCGGAAACTTTCTACTACTGCCGATAAATCTGAAAAGCTATCTAACTGAAAGTAAGTTGAAACATCGACAGTTATGAAAAGAGTAGATTGCTACTCAGCATAAAGATGACACGTTGAGTTGGAGACAGGCACGACGAGAAGACTGTCACACACTAAACTTTTGGCCAAAGCCTTCTTCATAAAAGAAAGGAAAGCAGCATAAGCAACGGTCTTCGGCCGTTATAGCCGGACGGCTAGGCCGCGGTGGTCTCGCGGTTCTAGGCGCGCAGTCAGGAACCGTACGACTGCTACGGTCGCAGGTTCGAATCCTGCCTCGGGCATGGATGTGTGTGATGTCCTTAGGTTAGTTAGGTTTAAGTAGTTCTAAGTTCTAGGGGACTGATGACCACAGCAGTTGAGTCCCATAGTGCTCAGAGCCATTTGAACCATTTGAACCGGACGGCTAGAGCGGCCAGAGACATTGGTAACGTGTGTGTGAGTTGTGCTTGCTTATGTGAATACGAGTGTGTTTTCCGTTCTTTTATGAAGAAGGCTTTGGCCAAAAGCTTAGCGTGTAACTGACTTTTCGTTAAGCCTGTCTCTAAATCATCTTTAAAGTGAGTAGCAATCTATACTTTTCATAATTGTTAATATTCCAACCTTGATTTTCCAGTGTTTGAAAGTAAACCGATACAAATATGTTATATGTGGAAACTGTCCCGTATAAGAGATACATTTTTCAAAAATTCTGTTCAGCCATTGGAAAACGAAAAAAATTTATTTCCATAGGTTATAGAGATAACATGTGACAGCGCACATACCTACAGGAACACGTGTGACAAATGAAATTCTAGAAAACATGTCTCATTAATGAAATTACGGATATTTGTGAATAGTTCAGTAAAAAAGACGAAGTTTCATTTCGCATTATGTCTTAGTTTCCTAATATAACCCATAGTTTCTCAGAATATTGTATTACATGTGTTATAACTTTGCTTGTTCTCGTACCACCGAATTTGTAAGCGTCTAAACGTTTGAACTAATTACTTTGCTTAGAAGATATTGTGTTAAATGTATTGTGGCCTGTTTAATACTCATACGGCTCCACTGATCAGATGCGTAAATAAGTGTGTAAAAGTTATCAGATTGAGATTTTCACTTTGCAGCGGAGTGTGCGCTGTTATGAAACTTCCTGGCAGATTAAAACTGTGTGCCGGACCGTGACTCGAACTCGGGACCTTTGCCTTTCGCGGGCAAGTGCTCTACCAAGCAGAAGAGCTTCTGTGAAGTTTGGAAGGTAGGAGACGAGGTACTGGCATAATTGAAGCTGTGAGCACAGGTCGTGAGTCTTGTTTGGGTAGCTCAGACTGTAGAGCACTTGCCCGCGAAAGGAAAAGGTCCCGAGTTCGAGTCTCCGTCCGGCACACAGTTTTAACCTGCTAGGAAGTTTCGTGTAAAAGTTTTGTTTGATTACCTTACTTAATGCAGTTTAGTTTTATACTGTAATTTATACTTTGTTTCAATGAAAATAGACCAATAATTATTTGTATTATAAGAAAATCAGAAAAATAAATTTCGTATTATTGTCAGACTTCGTGAAAAATGTTTTTCTGTGCGTGGATAAAACAAAATTCTTAAAACTGGTCAAATTTCTGACCACGTTACAACTGTGTTTGGTATTTTATCCATCTTCCGTAACAGTAGTTGTATACATCGAAATAATCAAAGGAAATTTTATTTCCATAACCGGTTTCAGGCACTTAGTGCCCTTATGCAGAAGGTTATAACTACCTTATTATTTGCAAGTATCAACAACAAGATTGACGCAGAATGTTGCTGTGGTCATATGGTTCACAGTGCATCCATCTTATTGTTGACACTCACAAATAAAGCGATAGTTATAATCTTCTGAAGAAGTGCCTGAAACCGGTTAAGGAAATAAAATTACGTTTATGCAATTGGTTGCTGCTTATTTCGATAAATTTATAGCTATGCTTAATGAAAAACCACTAGGCCAGGCCATCTTCGTTGCAGATAAATTTAACTCTATTTTCCCCGTCTCAGGCTTTATGTCACAATGTTGTCCTGAGCTGGGAGAGAGGGGGGTATCTTTGTGACAGTTAATATTCCATATACGAAATGCCTCATTGCACATAAAATCTTTGTAGCTACCGAAATTAAAGGATAGAGGTTATAAATTTCCACATAAGTAGAAATATAATGGAACACTATATATATGTACAAGATTATGCTATCAAAAGTGCTAAAAGATCCACAAATTTGCCCAGTTTTACAGTACTGGATAGCTTGAAATACAGAAACAGAAACGTAGAGGCAGCTCTCAGTATTCCTGGTGAAAGTGTAAGGGAACAAGCGTCCCTCCGATGGAATTCCATTTCTTTGACCACTGTTCTTCTTAAGTCGGAAGTTGGCGATGCGGCAGGGCTGCAGTTAGTCTAAGGCTGCATTACGTGACACCGCATCCAGATAAAGTGCTCCACGGAAGACACGAAAAATATAATTATTGTCTGGTCTGTGTGAATTAGTTCGATCTGCTACAAGTGTACTAACTATTCCATTTACGGCAGGTTCTCGTCATGGCTTTCAATAGTCCAAAAGAACAACACCGCAATTTAAATTATTTAGACCTACTGAAATCAAGAAATTGCGTACTTTTGTCGCACGTGAGCCAACTGCTCTTGGAAAATGTTACAACGCTACTGCAGGCAGCTATGTCGGTGATCCGTGTCTCGAGATAACGGCCGATATTTCACGACTGCTTTGTAGCCGGAACCAAACTCACACTTTACCAACATCGTTTCTGGAAACTTGGTACGTCGATACTGGAGTCGAGAAGGTCACGTTACGTATCGATAATTCACTTTCGCGTCGAACGAATACAGCTTCGCTCCCGGTAAGTCTCGAACCGTCAACCACTGAAAAATCGCAAAAGGAGATTCCGAAACAGTTTACGTTGACGTAGTTACAAGAATCAACGATGCAGATGTAAGGCTGTAAATTACTAAAGCCGAAGTGGTCTGTTTGCAACTGCCGCTTTTACTATTATCGGTGTTTATTGTACTATTCCTGATAAGTTATTTTGTAACATTATTTTTGATGTACGGTTTCAGGCAAAGCGCCAGATAAATTTCAGTTGTCTGTAACTGCATTGATAAGACTCTTTACGATGTGAATTCCACAAGAACAACCTTAGGCTTAGAGAAAATAAATCGATTCGCTTAAGACGTAGCAGTGTCATTTTTGCCGCCATGACCTTATCAGTGATGCCCTCTATTATTGCCACCTGTAACTTTATTGCAACTCTGCTTTCTCGGTTAAGATTGCAACGATTTCCATGTGACATGCCTCGTTCGGAATAAGATGATATCCTCAACTAAATCTACGTTGTAATCTCTCCTTTCCACAATAGACAGACATGAAAAGAAAAACTACAGACGTATCACCCTCTGTGTCGTAATATTCAAAGAAATTCAAGTGACTATCATCCGTTAGTTGCTAATAAATAAATATCAGTGGTAAAAAATACGCTGGAGTGCAAAACTTAACGACGAAAGTAACTGCCAAGTAACATAGCTCGATGAAAGTAGGACTACATATAGCACGAACTGCTACAGTATTGTGGAAAAGGTAGCTGAAAGAAATACGCAATGAGATACAGAAATGACACTTTTATTCAAAGACAATTACACTGAAGTCACCGCGATTTGTAGTAGCCGGCCGTATTGGCCGTGCGGTTCTAGGCGCTACAGTCGCAGGTTCGAATCCTGCCTCGGGCATGGATGTGTGTGATGTCCTTAGGTTAGTTAGGTTTAATTAGTTCTAAGTTCTAGGCGACTGATGACCTCAGAAGTTAAGTCGCATAGTGCTCAGAGCCATTTGAACCTTTTGATTTGATTTGTAGTATGATGTTCCCCTGGACGTTACGTAAAGCCTGACTTTATCAATAGTGTGTGGTCACAATGTACGACAATGCTTGCTGCTTTGCTGAGCACGGGGTCGGTAAGGAGTTCTTGTGGTAGGGGTTTTCGACAGTTGCTAGGTGGTCATTGGTGCATTGGATGCGCTGCAGTACGTCCCCCCATCGCATCCCCCGCGTGCTCGATGGGCAACTAGTCCATTCGCCGAATTATCTTCACGCTCCAAGGGCTCCTCTACCTGCTCTGTTCGATGCGGTCGCACATTGTCATCTATAAAAATAAAGTCGCGGCCGAAGGCACACCTGAAAAGACACACACGGGGAAGGAGTGGGGTGTCACAACAACACTGACTGGTGAGTGTACCGTGTTCAAAGCTCTAAAGGTCAGTACAACCATGGAACATTATACCTCCTCTAACAATACCACCACTTGCAAGGTAGATTAGAAATCAGATTAATAATGTTGCTCACGCAGCATATGTTCGCTTTATCGGGCAACAACAAAGTTATTGAATGTGGATGGTATCGTCAGAATGGAAATGATGAAGTCACTGTAAAAAAAAGTCATTAATTTTGGCACTTATCTTGAATGGATTCCCACGTAGATTTCGTCGAAGTTGTTATGGCTGATCTTGTTGATTCTAGGGTGATTCCACTTTGACTGCTAGAAGGTCCAGATCTGTATTTTAGCAATATTTGAAAACCTAACAAATGCGTTTTTCAAGAAATTCTTAATGATCAAACAATCCCAGATCAGAACAATGGTATGGTAGAAATAATTTCTGACTTAGTGTTCACGATCCACATTTTTATCAAACTTCTTGTAAATTCACATATACTTCTTCTTAATTGTCACATCATCAAGAAAACAGTTTTGTATCAATTTTCATATATTTAATTTCCAGTTTAACCAAACACAAGACTTGACTGTTCTTTTACAAAGCGAAATAACAACTTAACTTCTGCAAAGTGAAACAAAGACTGCTCTGTGACAGTCTCACCGAAATGAATACACACAAGAACCATGTCACTGTAATATATCGATACATCGGAGTACCTATACATTAATAAAACCAAATGTGAATATTGTCACAAAAATATGTCTGTTACTTCACAGAAAAGTAGTACGATATTACTGGTATCGAGGACTGGGGTTGGAGTGCCGTAATGGTCACGTAAATAAAGAACCATTACACTCCCAAACAGTAACTCTTGGTCTCGGAAACGATCATGTTGGATAATACTCCTGTGTCTGTTAAATAATTCCACCCCTCACCATATGAGGTTACGTCCGTATTCACTACTCAGACTGAATCTGCTCTGTGCTGTGCTGTGGGACGATCGGTACGGATGGAAATGAGGAACACACTTCGTATGCAGCGATCGCAGTGTAGACACTATTATTGTTCCAAGATGATCGGTTTCAACAGTCTTATGCTGCCGTCATCTGCTCTTATGGAACTTGTTATTAAATTGCCATCTTATATCACATGCTCTCTTCCTAGAACAGCACGCGACACCTCTCGACGTTGTTCCTGTCCCTACGCGCTTGTCACAATAGCAAACAGTGCTGCCGATGTGCCAGTATTAGCAGCACAAAGGTCTGGTCGTCCGGCAAAGAGACACCCCGCCCCCTCCCCATTCTTCCACCGTGCCGCTGTGGACAGTGTGACTGCATACCTCGCAGACCTGTTAAATCTGGCTGCTACTGCTGTTGCACATTATACCGGTCGTTTGCTGCCGTAGTTGACCGTGGTTGAGCATGTCGTCTTCTTCGGTCAGCAGTTCCCATGATTCGGGATGCTCCCCATGCACTTGAAATAATGCTGTGAGCTATACCAAACTCCAGGGCTACGCGCGTCTCCCTCTTGCGCCTAGTTTCTGATGGTCCAAATGTTGGTTCCGGGCCACGTTGTAATGAAGAGCATCACCACAGTGCACCGTAACTGCCCGCTGCTTGACACAAACTGTGTCTTTCTGTCCCTTAAACTGTCTCGAGCTGCGGGACACGCCGCATTTGACGCTGTAGTCACCCCGACCTCTGGCCATGTGACTTCCAACTTTATGTGCACTACTGGGAGACCTCTGCCAAGACCCGCGTCTGGGAGAGAGGGGGGGAGAGGGAGGGGGGGGGGGGGCAAACCGGGGCATCTGCCCCGGGCGGCAATTTCTGGGGGTGCCAAATTCATTTTCTTGAAGAATAGAACCTTGTTTCACAAAGCTCCTAGCAACCAGCGCCCATTGGTCTATCGATTATTCATATGATTTTGAAATGCATCCCTGTTGGTTTTTAAACATCTTTGAACTCATTCCAAGTTGATTTCTGGACGAATCATAAGTTCATTTTTGAATGCGTGTGTAGTGTAGGCCTAGATGATGTCTCTGCCAGGGGAATCCCCGTCGCATCTAGAATTTAAAAAAAAAATTTACGCAGACAAAAGAACTGAGCCGAATAAACCCGAACGGGTGAAGGCCTATCGCTGTTTGTTTATGTGGCTGATTGGGTGTGCTAATGGTCACCGTCGTTATAACTACTAGCGAAAGCCGTAGATTCACGCTACCAGTGTGGAAATAAACGACTAACAGAAATAACAGGTAAAAAAGGTTTAATAAACTTCTCAAAGTATTCAAGAAAATGAAATTTTGACAGAGAATTTTTGCCAGATCGCTACACTACAAAGGGCCAGTCGTACAGACCCTGATTATCAGCCGCTTAAGTTCTGTTGTCGGAACAGCGCGGAAAACTCGTTGTACGAACACGTAATAATCCCTAACCGGACAATAAACTGGTGATTCTGGCAGAGTTAGTGAAGTTAACAGGTGAATAAGTTTTGACAATGGCAGGAATTAGTGACGATAGGTTTGTTTGTTAAAACAAGGAAGGAAAAAAAACGGGGACATCACACAAATTATATGGAAGAATATGACGATTCCAGTTTTATACAAAAAATTTCGTACCATTACTTATCGATCTCATGCTGAGAAACTGGAGCGTATGAATGAAATGTAAAACTATTTCCTAACATAAAACTTTTTACTTGTAGTAGGGCAAATAGGGATGTGATATTGGTGCTTAGTGTATTATATTGTCATGTTGTGACCTAAGGATGGAAGAAATATGTACTGTCTTGCCTGTCTCTTATCTTTACTGGTTTTATGTTTCCTATATTTAATGTCACACAAAAGAGAAAATTATTGCGTAACAGGCAATAAAGAGTGAAAATTTTTTGAAGAATTCTTATTCTCCCGATTACAAATAATTCCATCCAGTATTAATAGTGAGTTTTTTTAAATGGGGGTAAGATGTCAAACCGGCCGACCGTGAGCAGAAGAGGACCCTCAGGACATTTTAATTTCCACTGGCCTGAATATAAATTTGATGGCTTCCATTACGAAGTACACGATTTTGAGTTCCACAGAGCGAAATGCAGTGACGTGTGATAGAAGAATGTTGTGTGAGGAGGCGGGGCACTGGACTTTGGCATACTTAAGACCAAATAACATGTCTTACATTTCCTTGAACGTATATAATTTAAGAGAAAGTCTCTTAAATTGCAGTTACATTAAGACGCAACAAATTAATACATTGAAGCGCCAAAGAAACTGGTATAGGCATGCCTATTCAAGTGCAGAAATATGCAAACAGGCAGAATGCGGCGCTGCGCTCGGCAACGCCTATATAAGACAACAACTGTCTGGCGCAGTTGTTAGATCCGTTACTGCTGCTACAATGGCAGGTTGTCAATATTTAAGTAAGTTTGAAGGTGCTGTTATAGTCGGCACGAGCGATAGGACGCAGCATTTGCGAGAAACCGATGAAGTGGCGCTTTTCCCGTACGACCATTTCACTAGTGTACCGTGAATATCAGGAATCCGTTAAAACATCAAATCTCCGACATCACTGCGGCCGGAAAAACATCCTGCAAGAACGGGTCCAACGACGACTGAAGAGAATCGTACAACGTGTTAGAAGTGAAACCCCTCCGCAAATTGCTGCAGATTTCAATGCTGGGCCATCAACAAGTCTCAGCGTGTGAACCATTCAACAAAACATCATAGATATGGGCTTTCGGAACTTTACACCTCATGTGGGCCCGTCAACACCGAAATAGGACTGTTGATGACTGGAAACATATTGCCTGGTCGGACGAGTCTCGTTTCAGATTATATCTAGCGCAAGGACGTGTACGGGTATGGATAAAACGTCATGAATCCGTGGACCCTGCATGTTAGCAGGGGACTGTTCAAGCTGGTGGAGGCTCTGTAATGGTGTGGGCCTGTGCTGCTGAAATGATGTGGAACCCCTGATACGGGTTAGAGACGACTGACTGATCACCTACATCCATTCATGTCCATTGTGTATTCTGACGGATTTGGGCAATTCCAGAAGGACAATGCGACATCTCAAGCGTCCAGATTTGCTACAAAGGAACAACTTCTGAGTTAAAACACTTGGGATGTCTTGCAGCGTGCTGTTCAGAAGAGATCTCCACCCCCTCGTAGTCTTACGGATTTGTGGACAGCACTGCAGGATTCATTGTGTCAGTTCCCTCCGGCACTACTTCAGACATTAGTCGAGTACCTACTACCGCACTCAATGCCCTGATCACGCCTAAAGCATCGACAACATCATCTACCACAAGGGTCACCCAACCTCGTCTTCACATTCACAGTGGAGTAGATCTGGTGTGATGACAGCCTGTAGACGGAAGGAGGTATCACAGCTGTACTTGCTTAAATGAGAGTTCACTACAGACTCACTTAAATACATATTTGTTCATAAAGAACCACAAATATACTAACAATGAGGCTGATACCATTGAACTAAATGCGCTGAAACAGGTGAGAAAAGTGCCAAGACACAAGATAAGGTGTTTGTTAGTGGACTGGTAAGACAGCCCTTGGTCAGTCAAGAAAAACGACAGAAATAAGTGTGCAGGGGAACACAAAATGAAGGAATACAACATGTAACTGAGGGTGAGCGAAAGAGATACTTCCTGATGACGGCACGCGGCAGATAATCTTAGAGGTAGCATGGAGATGTCCACCAAGCAGCTCATAAACAAATTTAATATTCTCAGACCAAAAGGATTTATGATAATCATTTAAAAATCTCCATGCATTCATATGTTCAACTACAAAAGGATGCTTTACATCAAAATGTTTATTATTCTTACAATAATAATATATTCTCAGAGCACGTGATAATTTGTCAACACTGCAATTAAAAATACATTTGTAATCATTCTTACTAACATATTGCAGTGAACTTTTCTCTGACCGTGCATTAGTTGTGAGAAGTCAGGGTTTACTGGTGACTATTCTCACATGCATGCTTATGTTAAATTGAACGAAGGAATTCACGTTGCTGAATTGTCTTCGTATTTGTGGAAAGTAGTAGCAAATTCTAACTTTCCGTATTCCGTTGATTGCCAACCAGCACGGTCAGAGAAAAGTTCACTGCAATATGTTAGTAAGAATGATTACAAATGTATTTTTAATTGCAGTGTTGACAAATTATCACGTGCTCTGAGAATATATTATTATTGTAAGAATAATAAACATTTTGATGTAAAGCATCCTTTTGTAGTTGAACATATGAATGCATGGAGATTTTTAAATGATTATCATAAATCATTTTGGTCTGAGAATATTAAATCAGTTCCTTTCAAACCATTTTGTCTTGATTACAATGGTTGGGCTGGAGAAGTTGTGTCTTGGTGGAATGCGACCGTAATTACGAGTTGCCGTCGTAATTTAGATTATATGAGTGACGCAGCTAGCGAGCAACAAGATCGTTAACTGCTCCACCGGCTAATCGGACGTCTTTTATCGTCATTCTGGTGCCTGTAGAATTCAGTTAAACCGTCTCAACTTAGCGCTTAAACGGTACGAACCTGCTGTCTCGAGACCAACTGTACCAGCCACGGAAACGCGTCTTGGACGGGAGAAGAACTCTCTAGTGAGGCAGAGTTTTTACTGTAAGAGTATTTAAAAGTTCGCGTTTCGAAGAAAATGGCAGACTGCGTAGAGGTCTCTATTTTTCACAGCCAATGCAATCCACATCTGCATCTACCTCTACATGATTACTGTGCAATTCGCAAATTAAGTGCCTGGGCGAGGATTCATCGAACACGCTCTCGAACAGCGCGCGGGAAAAACAAACACTTAAGTTTTCCAAGTAAGTTCTGATTTCTCTTGTTTTATTACGGTGATCTTTCTCTTTTTGTAGGTGGGTACCAACAAAATATTTACGCACTCGGTGGAGAAAATTGGTAACTGAAATTTCATGAGAAGGTCCAGCCGCAAAGAAAAATGCCTTTGTATTACTGACTGCCACCCCAATTCGAGTATCATATTCGTGACCCTCTCTCCCCTACTTCGCCCTTTGAACTTATTCGTTGTCCACCGTCAATCTTATCTGATGCGGATCCCACACCGCGCAGCAACAATCCAGAAAAGAGCGGACAAGCATAGTGTACGCAAGCAGTGTCTTTAGTAGACCTGTTGCATTTTCGATGTGTTCTGCTAGTAAATAGCAGTCTTTGGTTTGCTTTCGCCACAGCAGTATCTATGTGATCATTCCAATTTAAGTTATTCGTAACTGTAATCCCGAAATATTTAGTTGAATTCACAGCCTTTACATTTATGTGATTTATCCTGTAACCGAAATTTAGCGTATTTCTTTCATTACTCATGTGGATGACTTCTCATTTGTCATTATTTAGAATTACTTTCACTTTCCGCACCATAAAAATATCTTGTCTATCATTTTGCAATTGGTTTCGACCATCTGACGACCTTACAAGACGGTAAATGACAGTATAATCTGCAAACGATCTGAAAGGGCTGCTAACAATGTCACCCTAATCGCTTACGTACAGCTTGAACAGCAGAGAGCGTATAACACTTTATTGGAGAACGCCAGACATTACTTCTGTTATCTCGATGATAATTGTGCTCACTTGCACAGTTCTGGGAAGGTTGCTTAGTTACCTTAGGTTGCCAGATAGCGACTTCTGAAAACAATAACCAGCCCTCTGGCACCACTCATACGTGGTGGGTCGCTCAAAATTAGCACAAATAGCTCCCGTACAACGGAAAAGGCCACCTTAGCGAAAATTAGTAACTTCTGGAGGCTTGTTATTCTCTAATTAACCTAATTTTGATGTGGTTATAATACTTTGCGACCGCTGGCATCACAATATGCAAGTTTACCGATAATTGTTCCTCCCACATTCCATTCCATAGTTGAACAGAGAAGTGAGGTGAAGATAGTACCAGTTGCAACCTCCGCCACACACCCTGAGATTGCTTGCCGAATGCAATGTTGCTGTAGTCTTCAGGCCGATACTGTTTACTGTGCAAGCCTCGCCATCTCTGAGTAACTACTGCAGCCGGCATCCATTCGAAGCTGCCGACTGTATTCATGCCTTGTCTCCCTCTACGACTTATACTTTCCACACTTCTCCCCTGTTACCAAACTAACACCTATATATTTCTGTGCGAGCTCTGATTTCCCTTATTTTATCATGGTGATCGCTTCTCCTTTCGTAGGTAGGCGTCAACAAAATATTACCGCATTCGGAGGAGGAAGTTGATGATTGGCATTAGTAATCTTATCCTCCCACACATCACTATTAAAATAGTCATTCTCTGCACAAATTTTCAAAGCTTCGAGAGGGTTAAGATAAACAAAAGAATAATTTTCTACTGCTCTTCATAATCTCGTTGTTGTTGTCGATGGCTCAAAGTCTTGTCTAGGAGTACATTCTTGCAGCTGAAATTTCGGGTTTGTAGGTTCTTGATGACTAAACAACTGATGAAAATTTGCCCGTATTATTCTTGAATTTTATTCTTTGTCACCTCTTTCAACATCAACGGTTTTTACATTTTCCACATTCAAAAAAGCCAGTAATTACATTGTTGGTGTCAAACTTAGAAAACGTCTACTTCCATCAGAGGCTTGCCCACCACTACTTAAATTCTCCCGTACTCACAATTACCAAAGACTTTACAAAGCAAAAGAGTTTACAAACTTTCTTTATCAAAGAAGAATCTTCGCTGAAATATATTGTTAATTTGTAAATCAATCTATAAATAAATTTAATAATTAGCGTTAGATTGTGCAATTAATAACATGAATTTTAAGTATACCAGGAATTTCGTAACTTCAAATATTTTTAAAAGAAGAGTAATTTTAACTATTAGTACATATCAACTGTAATAAATTAATGTCTTTTTTATACATCTTAGCCTGAAATATAATACATCGTATACAAAATCATATAAATTATTTTAATGAAACAGCTGAGATAATTCTAACCTATGCAAGAATCGATAGTATACATGGTATCGGTTATCTCTATAAAAAAGAAGGTAATGTTAGAGGCGGGTGATTCATTATAAATTTCGTGAGAAGATTCCTCCGCAACGAAAAACGCCTTTGTCTCAATGATGTCCATCCCAAATCCTGTAGCACTTCAGTGACACTCTCTCCCCTATATCGCGATAATGCAAAGCATGCTGCCCTTCCTTGAACTTTTTCGCTGTACTCCGTCAATCCTATCTGGTAAGGATCCCACACCGCGCAGCAGTATTCTAAAAGAGGGCGGGCAAGCGTAGTGTGGGCAATCTCTTTAGTATGTCTGTTACAAGTAGATAAGTGAACAAGTGTCTTGCCAATAAAACGCATTGTTTGGTTAGCTTTCCCCACAACATTTCCTATGTGTTCCTTCCAATTTAAGTTGTTCGTAATTGTAATTCTTAGGCATTTATTTGGATTTATCGCCTTTAAATTTGACTGATTTATCGTGTAACCGAAGTTTAACGGATTTCTTTTAGCACTCATGTGGATGACCTCACACTTTTCGTTATTTAGGGTCAATTGCCAATTTTATAAATCGTGTTGCAATTTGTTTTGATCTTCTGATGACTCTACTAGTCGATAAACGACAGCATCATCTGTAAACAACCTAAGACGGCTGCTCAGATTGTCTCCCAAATCGTTTAGACAGATAAGGAACAGCAAAGGGTCTATAACATTAGCTAGAGGAACGCCAGAAATCACTTCTGTTTTACTCGATGCCTTTCCGTCAGTTACTACGAACTGTGATATCTCTGACAGGAAATCACTAATCCAGTCACATAACTGAGACGATATTCCACAAGCACGCAGTTTCACTACAAGTACAATGTCAAAAGCCTTCCGGAAATCCAGAAATACGGAATCCATTTGAAATCCCTTGTCGATAGCACTTTGCACTTCGTGT
Source organism: Schistocerca nitens (assembly GCF_023898315.1). NCBI lineage: Eukaryota > Metazoa > Arthropoda > Insecta > Orthoptera > Acrididae > Schistocerca > Schistocerca nitens. The sequence continues at coordinate 146,598,255 of NC_064617.1, forward strand.
GAGTATAGAGCTAGTTGTGTTTCACAAGAACTACGTTTTCTAAATCCGTGTTGACTGTGTGTCAATAGACGGTTTTCTTCGAAGTAATTCATAATGTTCGAACACAATATGTGTTCGAAAATGCTGCTGCATATCGACGATAATGATATGGTCCTGTTATTTCGTGGTTTACTTCTACTACCTTTCTTGAACATTGGTATTGCCTGTGCAACTTTCCAGTTTTTGGATACGGATCCGATTCCTTATTTTTAGACAAGTTGTGTCACAAATTTATTCTCTCCCTAATTCTATTCAGTGCCTCTTCATTAGTTATGTGACCTATGTATATAGTCTTCAGAATTCTTCCGCAGCACCACATTTTACAAGCCCCTATTCTTTTCTTGTCCAAGCTGCTTATCGTCTATGTTTCATTCCATACACCTCTACACTCCAGACGAATTCCCTCAGAAAAAAAGTTCCTCATACTTTATATTACATATTGACAAATTCCTATTTCTTAGTAGTGTTTCCGTGTTATAGGCAATCTCCCTGTCTATTTCGGTCATCATAAATTATTTTGCTGCCCAAATAGGAAACCTCTTTTGGTGTGTAATTTCCTAACATGATTGCTTCGGCTTCAACTGATTTAATTTCACTAACTTACATTACGCTTGTTTTATTTTTGTTGATGAGTTTATAACCTGCTTTCAGGATAACATATATTTTATTCAATTGCTCTTCCAAGCCATTTACTTCCTCTGGAAGAATTACGAACTTCTTATTTCTTCTCGCTGAAGTTTAAGCCCGCTCCAAATATCTCCTTGGTTTCCTATACTGCTTGCTCAGTCCACATATTGAATAACCTCGGATATAGACTGCAGCCGAGTCTCATTACCATCTCATCCACTGCTTCCCTTTCATGTTCTTCGACTCTTATAAAGGCTGTCTGGCTTCCGTGTAAGTTGTAGACACCCCTTCGCTCTCTGTATTTTGGGTCTGCTACCTTCAGAATTGCAAAGAACGTATACTTTTGCTAAGTATACAAATGTTAGAAACGTAGCTTTACCTCCCTTGAACCTATCTTCTAAGGCGAGTAGCGTCAGTATTGCCTCACGTGTCCCTAGATTTCTCTGGAACCAACACTGATCTTCCCCGACGTCGACTTCTACCACTTTTCCATCCTTTTGCAAATATTTCTTGCCAGTATTTTGCAGGAATGACTAATTAAACTCATAGTACTATTCATACCTTTCAGTGGCTTCCTTCTTTGGAACTGGAATTAGTACGTTGTTCCTGAAGACTGAGGGTATTTCGCCGTTACGGAAAGAAAGGAAGAATGAATCGATTGTAGGTGTTAATAACGATCATCCTCCTTTACCTCCTCTGCATTACTGCAGACGACGTGTCACTGAGCACATCTGTTCTGTGCATGCAATACACGTGAGGCGCTTAGTTGTTTCCACTGCACTGTGTGTAATACGTGGGTTCTGTTACAGTTCACTAACCTGCTGTCTTCAAGTTGATGCCCCAGCGCACAAAACAGCACGAAGGTCGTAGGTTCTGTATCTTGAGGCTGAAACTGACTTTTAGCGAGGTTCTGTTCTGAAATAATGTATCACTTCTTCGGGATACCACTCGCGTATTTTAATGTAGCCACACGAGAAGACTACATGATCTTAATACAACACCGTCTGATACAGCAAAGTACATGATCAAACACAATGGTTTACGAAAATATATCTTTAGACTATTTGTGACACGTGTCTGTGCCTCATCACTACCGGAGTAAATCTTTTAATACTGAATACTGGCAAACACATCCTGCCACAGACAACATGACTGTACATCTCGACTGCCTAATCCAGGGTGGCGAACAGGAACTTAAATAAAAATTGGAAACACATCCTACGACAGACAACATGTCTGTTCTTCTCGACTGCCTAATCCAGAGGAACAGCCCGAAAAGGGGTGACCCGAACGCCTCCGAAGTGCTTCGTCTGCAATTTCGTCAGTCTTTTGTTTTTGATTTAAATTGTTTTTAATAATTCTAAAATGACTGGTTGATAGTCAGCTGTTGAGAGATATTTATATTAAAAAGTGAAGTCATTCCAATGAGTAGTTTAACTAATAATAATGACTAACGTTTTGGCACCCTTGCTACGAACCAGCAGCCGATCACAGAGCAGTAGCATCATGCAGGCTGTCTTTCTCACGGGAATGGTACCGAATCTAACATCTGTTACAGGTACCTCACACCACATTTCGTCATCTATATACTTCTTGCATCTCCACTGCTCTGGGAACAGCTTCTTGGAGCCTAATATGATGGCTGACTAAGCCAGAAACATTACACCGTTCTCATACATTTTGCACACCATATGGAATAGAGTATAAGATATAGATGCAGAAAATGTTTAAAATGAGAAATCAACCAAAAGAAAGGCGAAAACAAAAAAAGTGAGATTTGAGAGAAAAACGAAAAGAAGAAAAGCGAGATTTGAAATTAGTGACAGGATTTGACCTACAACAAAAAGTCAGGAGTCGAGCAGGACGGAGGAAAGCGGCAGGTGTGGTGCCGCTGCGGCCCTGTGTCGCGTTCTGCTGGCCTTGGCGAGATACCCAGTAGAGTAGCGAGGTGGCCGGGCAGCCCGCGCTACGCTCCGCCAATGCGCGCACTTCCGCCGCGGGTCGTCGTCCGCTGCAGGCCGCTGCATGGAGTGTCATGGTGTCCTGTGGGACGGGCACCGTGCGCTGCACTTGAAGTCAGTACCGCGCTAGGGATGTAACGGAAGTTGTTGTTATCGGAACCGATCTGGAGTCGGTGGCTAACCAACTCTTTTAGTCGAGTCGAAATTCGTGTATGGTTCGAAAAGCCGCCCTGCGCAGTACACACCGTAAACATAGCAGCGCCGTCGCACTTGGTACGCCAGACGCTAACATTGCAAAATGGTTCAAATGGCTCTGAGCACTATGGGACTTAACATCTAAGGTCATCAGTCCCCTAAAACTTAGAACTACTTAAACCTAACTAACCTAAGGACATCACACACATCCATGCCCGGGGCAGGATTCGAACCTGCGACCGTAGCGGTCGCGCGGTTCCAGACTGAAGCGCTTAGAACCGCTCGGCCACACCGGCCGGCTAACATTGCACCTGGCGACGCCTCTCCATTACGAATGGCAGACGTAGACAGATTCCACATTCTTAGATTTCCGGAAATCGTTTGACACGGTGCCCCGCTGCAGACTGCTAACGAAGGTCCGAGTATACGGAATAGGTTTCCAGGTGTGTGAGTGGCTCGAAGACTTCTTAAGTAATAGAAACCCGTACGTTGTCCTTAACGGCGACTGTTCATCAGAGACAAGGGATCGTGAAGAAGCCGGCCGGAGTGGCCGAGCGGTTTTAGGCGCTACGGTCTGGAACCGCTCGACAGCTACGGTCGCATGTTCGAATCCTGCCTCGGGCATCGATGTGTGTGATGTCCTTAGGTTAGTTAGGTTTACGTAGTTCTGAGTTCTAGACGACTGATGACCTCAGAAGTTAAGTCCCATAGTGCTCAGAGCCATTTGAACCATCTGATCGTTAACAGCGCCTCAGGGAAATGTGATAGGACTGCTATTATTCTCTATACATATAAATGATCTGACAGACAAGGTGAGCACCAAGTTATGGCTGTTTGCTTAGGACGCTGTAGTACGCAGGAAGGTGTAGTTGGGTGACTATATAGGAGCATCCACGATAACTGATAGAATTTCTGTTTGGTGTGGTGAATGGCAACTGGCTATAAACGTAGAAAACCATAAGACTATGCAGATAGAAAAAACTAATATTGTAATCAGAATGAGATTTTCACTCTGCAGCGGAGTGTGCGCTGATATGAAACTTCCTGGCAGATTAAAACTGTGTGCCCGACCGAGACTCGAACTCGGGACCTTTGCCTTTCGCGGGCAAGTGCTCTGCCATCTTTTTTTTTTTTTTTTTTTTTTTTTTTTTTTTTTTTTTTTTTTTGACCGTAGACGTTTTTACTATGAATCAATGACGCTACCCCTTTTTTTTTTCTTTTTTTCGTTTATGTGTGCCCCGACCGGGACTGGAACCCGGGATCTCCTGCTTACATGGCAGGCGCTCTATCCATTTTTTTTTGTTTTTTTTTTTTGAAAAGAGTGTTCAGTTATGAGTAGGTGGAGACAAGGCGGGCAGGGGTCGAAACCCGAGGCCTGGCCGCGATGTCTTCCCCCCTCCCGTCCCTGAAGCACTCCCGCAAAGTAGCTTTTTGATTTATTTTTGTTTCATTTTAATTTATAATTTTTTTTTTACCAGGAAAAGGGTAATGAAAAAAAGATCTTTATTGGTACAAACTTAAATACAACAGAAATGCCATCCTTCCGGCGAAAATAACACAAGACAATATACTCGTACAAGGCGAGGAATTTTTTTTTTTATGAACAAGGTGTAGGGAAAAAAGAATAATAATTCTGATGTAATCTAAGAGGTGTGAAGCAATATACAGTGGAGTGAGGGAAAGACCAGTGTTGTCTGGGGTAGTGCATTGAAGAAAGGAGGCGCGTGTCCATGCGCCTACTCCACTGTGGGGTACAAATGTAGAAAGTAGCGCGGGGAGTCTCACATGTCAGCAGGGGGGGCGGGAGTGCTGTCGGCGTGTGGCACCATCCAACTGAGCGGGGGTGAAGTAAAGATCGCATGTAGGTAGTTGGCGAAGAAGGCGCGGTAGCACGGTCGCTGTTCAACTTCACTGTGGGCGGTTTGTAAGTATTGCCAGAAATCAAGGCGTGATTTGTCGCCACCATTATAGATGTAGGTGATCGTCCACCCCTTGACCCATACAATCGCATGATTTTTGGAGGCGGGGAAATAAGAATTCTCAGGATGGATAAAAGTCCGTGGGTCAACCGAGTCCGGCGGAACGCGGAGGTAACAGGCAACAAACTGTCGGGCAAGTTTCCAGACGTCACTGGTGGCAGCACAAGTCAGTTGGTGGACATCGTCATCCACGAGGTGGCAAAGGGAACAAAGTGGAGAGTCCTGTAGTCCGATGGCGTGAAGGCGATGATTTGTGGCGAATTTTTCATTTGCGACTTGGTACCATGTTGCCCGGACGTTGGAGGGAAGAAAAGGCTGGTGGATGTGACGCCAAACCGTTGGCCACCGCGTGGACGGATGTCTCAGTTCGATATTGTTGCTGGATATGGAACGAAGGAGTGGGGTGTAAAAATCTTTAGGTCGAGGAGAACGCGTGGTCGGTAAGTGCGTATGAGCATAACTGAAGTCGACGATGAAATCAGAAATGTGGGTCAAATGGTGCTTGATGTGTCCGACTGGTACTGGTGGTGTTATGGTCGCGGGCACAAGAATTTCCAGCAAGCTGCGCGTAAGGGAGGTGCCCCCGTGCCACTGCTTGTGCATGGTGGACAGGTACAAGGACGCCGCTCGGAGTCGCACATTGACAAGGCCGAGGCCTCCTGCTCGCGGGGGAAGGGTGAGCGTGTTGTAGCGGACCTTAAAGATCGTACCGGCCGTAAGGAAGTATCCGAGGGCAGCCTGGAGGCTGCGTCCAATAGTTGATGGCAGCGGGAGGACCTGTGCGATGTGGACCATTCTGGCCGCCACATGTTGATTGAGGTATTGGACACGTTGTAAAGAATCGAGTCGTCGGAGAAGATTTTGTCGCACCGTCGTGCGGATAGTTTGGAGTGCACGCCGAAAATTGATGGCAGCGGAGCGGCGCACGGTGGAGGTGAAAATGATACCAAGATATCGTAGTTGTTGTACACACGGGAGAGGTGCTAAGTCGTCGTGTGAGAGGCCGCGTCCAATGGGCATCGCCGCGGATTTAGCCACATTCATGTTACTGCCCGCTGCAGTGCCGTACGTTGATATCAAATCAAGTACCGTGTGCGTTTCACTCCGTGAGCGGATCAAGATGAGGAGGTCGTCCGCATACGCACGACATCGAAAACTGTGCTGTCGCAAAGTGAGACCAGAAAGGTGGCTCGTCAGACTCCCGATGAGTGGCTCCAGGCTTATGGCATACAGTAGGGTCGAAAGTGGGCAGCCTTGCCGTACGGAACGCCGGATCGCCACTGGTCCCGCCACACGGCCGTTAACCTGAATCAGAGATTCGGCGGTGCCGTACAGGCGCCGGATCACGTCGATAAAGGTTGGTGGAAAACCCATGCGGTTCATCACTGAGAACAGAAAAAGATGCCGCAATTTGTCGAATGCGCTGTCAAAATCAATGGCAACCACTGCTGCGCGGAGTCTGCACGCCGCTGCCAGTGCAATTAAATCGCGACATTCTCCTGTGGCCGTTTGTATATTAACTGAGCCGCCCGGAGTTGTCTGTTCCGGGGATAGAATGCTAGGCAGGATCTTGCGGCATCGCGTTGCCAGTAGGCGTGTAAAAATTTTACAGTCTGCGTTAAGCAGAGTCAGGGGACGGTAATGTGCTGTCGTCACACCTGGTGTCGGTTTGTGGATGGGTATAATAATTCCCGTGACGAAGGACGGCGGTACGGCGTTCCCCATCGTCAGCAGTTCATTAAACATCGTTGTCCACCGTGACGCCATTAGTGTGAAGAAAGCGCAATAAAATTCTATAGGCAATCCGTCGACACCAGGTGACTTATTCAGAGCACCTTTTTTGATCGCAACGTGGATTTCGTCACGCATAATGGGCTCCATCAGCTCGTCCGCTTCGTCGCTGGTGAGGGTGCGAGTTACGTGTGGTAACACAGACTCCTCAGGGTGGTTGTTGGTAGTCTCCTCCTGGTACATTGTGCGGTAGTGGTCGACAAAGGCACTGACGATTTCGGCCTGGCAAGTGACGTGCTGGCCGCGACAGGTGGTGATCTCGGTGATGAGTTGTCGTCGTCGGTGTTTCCTATCGGAGGCGATATGATGCATGGTCGGATGTTCTTGTTCCGCCGAATCTTGACGTCGGGTTCGCACCATAGCCCCCTGCAGTCTACGGCGTGTCAAAGTTACAATTTGCGCCTTCATCCTGCTGCGTTCCCTCTGGGTGTCGGGGGTGGGCGGTTGGGCGTCCAGGTCGCGGAGAACGGCGTAGAAATAGTCGGTAGTGTGCCGGCGCCACATAGCAACTTCCTTTCCATACTGAATCAAAGTACGTCGAATGGCAGGTTTGGCACATTCTAGCCACCAGGTCACGGTCGTGCCGTATTTAGGTAAGCGACGTTCACAGGTGGCCCATGTCTCGGTAACACGTTGAAGACATTCGGGATCATGAAGATGGGAGGTGTTTAGCTTCCACGGTGCACGACTACGCCAGACCACTTGCTTGGGGAAGAGAATGTTGCAGATGTAGGCACAGTGGTCCGAAAAGGCCAGGGGCCAAAGTTCTGCACCTTGGACTGCAGGCGTGAGTTCCCGAGAGACGTAAATCCTATCAAGGCGGCTCGCGGAGTGACTCGTCTGGTAAGTATGTCCAGGCGCGTCGCCGTGCCGAACTTCCCAAGTGTCGCGGAGCAACAGATCTCGGACGACAAGACGCAGTTCTTGACAGGTGTTGTAGTGGGGCACTTGATCTTTAGGGTGCAAGACACAATTAAAATCACCCCCAAGCAAGTAATGGTCGCAGCGTCCAAGAAACAAAGGAGCGATGTCTTCTGAATAGAAGAGTGCCCTGTCGCGTCTGCGGGTGGAGCCTGACGGAGCGTAAATGTTGATGATACGGGTCCCCATGACGGTAACGGCCATGCCTCTGGCAGATGGAAGGTATGTGATATCGGCCACGGGAATGCCTTCTCTGGCGTAGATGGCTACGCCGCGTCCCAGGTGGTCACCAGGAGAAGGATAAGTGTTATATCCCGCGACGTCTGGAAGTGTGGCCAGGTGTACTTCCTGGAGTAGTGCGATATCGACGTCCGACGCCCATATCATCTCTCGCAGCAGTTGAAGTTTCACGGGTGAGCTAATGGTGTTAGTGTTGATCGTCGCTATTCGGTAGGTTTGGAGCCGTACCCCGCCGTGGAGGGGAACTCCACCGGCGGAGGATGAAGAGGGACGAGGCAACGGTGAGTCGTGCCGTACGCCACCCGACGGCGTTATCAGCGGCGTAACGATGCTTCCGTCTGGGGTAACTCTGTCCCCAGCGTGTGGTCCGGGTCCTCATCGACGTCCTCACTCCACACCATTGAAGGCGTTGTCGTTGTGATGGTCGTACGTTCCACTTCGGTCGTAGGGGCAGAGGACGTCTCGGCGACAGTCGCATCTGTGGAGTCCATTGGTTCAGGAGCACCTGAGCGAGCCAGTAGTGTATGCATCGACGTATCCACAGTCGGCGTCATGTTGTCGTCATTCGTATCGTCGTGTAGGTTCTCCGAGGCCTCGTCGGGTCGGACGGCCTCTGGAGCATCGGGGGGTGGTGATCCGTCTCGTTCCGAGACCGTACGGCGCCTCCTCTTGCGCCTCTTAGGTGAACGTTGTTTGCGGGTTCGCCCCTCCGTGTCGGAAGACGGGAGGGAGTCGCGTCGCTCTGAGAGGAAGGCCGCCGCGGGAACGTCAAATGAAGGGGCGTCCATATGTTCAGGCGGGTGGGTGTCGGAAGTCGTCGCTGTTGGTAGTGGCGCCGGAGTAGCGTCAGGCTTTGAGCGCGACGCGTCGGCCCCAGCGGTATCCGTAGCAGCTGGAAGGGTCACCGGTGCATGGTCCGATGGGCGGCGGCCGGTGGGAGGAGAAGAGAGCGCCGAGGCGTAGGTGATCGGTAAAACCGTCGTCGGAGCCGGAGGTGCCACGGTAGCGGCTGGCAATTGGGTGATTCGTCGCTGAAGACACTCAGATCTGAGGTGGCCTTCTTTGCCGCACCCGGAACAGGTCTTGGGTTGGCCGTCGTATATGACAACCGCGCGGCACCCGCTAATTTGCAGGTAAGATGGCACGTGGCGATGGAGGTCGATGGTGATCTGCCGTACACCGTTAAGAACGGGGTACGTTTGGAATTGCGCCCAGCGTTCGGCAGTGTGGCCATGTACAGTGCCATAGGGGCGGAAAGCCGCGATAACGTCTTCCGCTGGAAGCTCGAACGGGAGTTCGAAAACTCGTATGGTGCGCATTCCTAAGCCGGCATGGTCGACAGTGACCGCTCCGACATTTCCGTCGGCATGGCAAAAGCGTAATCCATGGTTGGTGTCACGAAGTATTCTTTCACATACCGCGTCATTGACGACTTTGACGTACACAGTACTGCTTAATATGGACAAATGGATGCCCAAGATGTCAGAAGCTGGGATCTTAGCAACGTCGCGTAGGAAGCGTTCCACTTCCAAGGCCTTTGGTCGTGCGTAGTCGTTGCAGAAGTTGAAACGTAAAGTTGATTTTCGAAAACGGTTGGCCATGATTCTAGTGCACGTAAGCGACACGTAAGTGACGGCCGCTGAAATGTAAACAACAGCGAGCGCGCGCGCTCCGCAGGCGGAAATAACAACACGTCCGTACTGCACGGCGGCGAAAGCCGGACTGTGTCCCATCTGAGCTACCGAAGCACGACTCACGCCCGGTACTCACAGCTTTACTTCTGCCAGTACCTCGTCTCCTACCTTCCCAACTTTACAGAAGCTCTCCTCGTGCTTGGGTAACTCAGTTGGTAGACCACTTGCCAGTGAAAGGCAAAGGTCCCGAGATCGAGTCTCGGTCGGGCACACAGTTTTAATCTGGCAGGAAGTTTTAATATTGTAATATTCGAATACAGTATCAGTGGCGTGCCGGTTGACACAGTCACGCCAATTGCGTATTGGGTGTAACGTTGCAAGCGATATGAAGTGGAACGAGCAACAGAGAACGATCCTAAGAAAGGCGAATGCTCAGCTTTGGTATACCGGGAGAATTTTAGGAAAGTCTTGCCCATCTACAGAAGGAAACAAGTGACGACAGAAGAGGGGGAAATTAATGTTGTTGCTGCTGTTGCAGCTGATCCGCACGTCAGTTACCGCGCAATCTGGCGAAGAAGTGGCATGAGTCTAGCACGTGCACTACGACTTCTCCATCGACATGGATTTCATCCGCATCACATATCTGCCCATCAAGAGCTGCGTGGAAACGATCATGAAAATCGTGTTAACTCTTGTACGTGGGCATTAAGAAAGGATGCTCCAGACCTACCATGTATGTAACTTATTTAGTGATGAAGCCACATTTATCAATCACGGTCAGGTAAACCGCAGGAACATGCCCTATTGGTCTGTAGACAATCCCCGTTGGCTTCTTCAGGTACAACGCCGGCTCCATGGAGTGTAGATGGAAACTTGTGGGACCAAAACTGCTGAGGTCATCGGTCCCTAGGCTTACACACTACTAAATCTAACTTACGCTAAGGACAACACACACACTCATGCACGAGGAAGGACTCGAACCTCCGACGGAAGGAGCCGCGCGGACCGTGACAAGGCGCCTCAGACCAGGCGGCCAATCCGCGCGGCTCCATGGAGTGAAAACGTGTGGTATGAGATATTGAAACATCAGTTTACAGGCCCGATTTTCATGGAACATTGAACGCGCACAGATGTCGCAGCCTTCCAAAAGACCGTCTTCTACGGATGCTAGCAGGCGTTCCTCTGCAGACTAGGAGGAATCTGTATTGCCAACATAATGGCTGTCCATCCCATAGCGCACGAAGTACTACAGCATGTCTTCAGAAATGGTTTCCAAATCGTTGGATTAGACGCAGAGCACCTGTACCCTGGTCGGTCCGTTCCCCGGATTTGACACCTGTATACATTTTTCTGTGGGGATACTGAAAGACGCTGTCTAGAAGGATATACCAACTGCAACCGATGATATGCAACGACGTATTACTGCAGCCTGTTCGAACAATTCCGCTGAAATGCTAGCACGTCTGCAGCAGTCGTTCTATAGAAGATGGGGAGCTACCACTGCGATGGTCATTTATCTCGTTACTGGTCAGAATCCACATAACTAATGTATCGAGCTGTGTTGTTCTTTAGTGTGTGCTACCACACGTAATGGACAAGTGTTTGTGTGGGGATTTTTCAAAATAGATATCTCGTAAACGAGTCGCACTAGAATGCTGCAAACAAACACCACTGACATTCTAATTTAGCCTACTTTTAGTATGATAATGTTAATACGCATTGTTAATTTTAAAAATTGTATGTTTGAACAAAATTTCACTTTTTAAATATTTATTACAGTCTCTTGATTGGCTAACAATACGAGCCCCTGACTACCAATCCATTCTGTGAAAACAGAACATCAATCCTTTTCCGCAATATCAGTGGTGCAAGTTTTAGGTGGTTCATCCTGTATATTTACGGAAATACGCAAGAACGAATTATGCTTTATAATGAGATTTCCTTCTGTTATGTGCTTCTCATCTCGAAACTCTTCAACCAGAACAAGAAGATTTATTGTCTTTATGACCTAGTGCACGTGGGGGTTGAAGCAGATGAAAGATACACCTGAGTGTAGCAGTTACAGGAAGGCAAAACTGTCTGATACCTCGTGGAAATTATCTGTTTATGAATTATCTGTTTAATAAGAAAAATGTTCAGTCTGGCTTGATATGGCTTATAACCTGTTTTCTTTTTTTTTTTTTTTTAATTGCATCCGATCATTAGTCTACATAAAACGAGATACAATACTACTATCTCATTCATCTTACAGTTTCTGATCTCTATTATAAACTGTGGCCCGCAGTGTCATCTCACGACTGCAGCGATAATTTCAGGATGGTGGACATAATCAGTGGCAGTACGTGCTAGACGCTGCAACCACGCTCTACAACCCAGCGCCAGGATGATAACACCTACCGTAAGCGCCTGAAGGCGTTACACGGCACAGACCTTACATGGCAAGCGATGTCGTGGCCACCTCTAGGTCACACATCTCTCCACAGAGAGAATATTGTCAGTAAGTTTGTTCTTTGCTGGTGACCACCCAGACTCCTGACCCTAACATAAGCGGACCACGTGGCTAGAGCGCTTTGCTCGCCGGAAGTAGACACAGGAACAGTGAGGCAGCGTCGTATTCATAATAATTCGTGATTTAGATTATTTAATCAGATGATTTTGTAATTAGTTTATCCGTAACACCAAATATTAATGTTGTATTCACCAAACACATTTGGTGTCAAACGTAAATATGTGGCTGCAAGAGAACCCCCTCTCACGGGAAGTAGTTCCTGTTTCGATGTGGCTCCCTTGCAAGCTACAACTATACAGTCTCGACACAAGGCGAAACAGGTTTAGGCAACATTTAGTGCAAAAGATGATAGCAACACAGATTATAAACAACGTACACTAATATACTAACAGAAACTGTACATTACTTACAGGGTGTTTCAAAAATGACCGGTATATTTGAAACGGCAATAAAAACTAAACGAGCAGCGATAGAAATACACCCTTTGTTGCAATATGCTTGGGACAACAGTACATTTTCAGGCAGACAAACTTTCGAAATTACAGTAGTTACAATTTTCAACAACAGATGGGGCTGCGGTCTGGGAAACTCTATAGTACGATATTTTCCATATATCCACCATGCGTAGCAATAATATGGCGTAGTCTCTGAATGAAATTACCCGAAACCTTTGACAACGTGTCTGGCGGAATGGCTTCACATGCAGATGAGATGTACTGCTTCAGCTGTTCAATTGTTTCTGGATTCTGACGGTACACCTGGTCTTTCAAGTGTCCCCACAGAAAGACGTCACAGGGCTTCGTGTCTGGCGAATAGGGAGGCCAATCCACGCCGCCTCCTGTATGTTTCGGATAGCCCAAAGCAATCACACGATCATCGAAATATTCATTCAGGAAATTAAAGACGTCGGCCGTGCGATGTGGCCGGGCACCATCTTGCATAAACCACGAGGTGTTCGCAGTGTCGTCTAAGGCAGTTTGTACCGCCACAAATTCACAAAGAATGTCCAGATAGCGTGATGCAGTAATCGTTTCGGATCTGAAAAATGGGCCAATGATTCCTTTGGAAGAAATGGCGGCCCAGACCAGTACTTTTTGAGGATGCAGGGACGATGGGACTGCAACATGGGGCTTTTCGGTTCCCCATATGCGCCAGTTCTGTTTATTGACGAAGCCGTCCAGGTAAAAATAAGCTTCATCAGTAAACCAAATGCTGCCCACATGCATATCGCCGTCATCAATCCTGTGCACTATATCGTTAGCGAATGTCTCTCGTGCAGCAATGGTAGCGGCGCTGAGGGGTTGCCGCGTTTGAATTTTGTATGGATAGAGGTGTAAACTCTGGCGCATGAGACGATACGTGGACGTTGGCGTCATTTGGACCGCAGCTGCAACACGGCGAACGGAAACCCGAGGCCGCTGTTGGATCACCTGCTGCACTAGCTGCGCGTTGCCCTCTGTGGTTGCCGTACGCGGTCGCCCTACTTTTCCAGCACGTTCATCCGTCACGTTCCCAGTCCGTTGAAATTTTTCAAACAGATCCTTTATTGTATCGCTTTTCGGTCCTTTGGTTACATTAAACCTCCGTTGAAAACTTCGTCTTGTTGCAACAACACTGTGTTCTAGGCGGTGGAATTCCAACACCAGAAAAATCCTCTGTTCTAAGGAATAAACCATGTTGTCTACAGCACACTTGCACATTGTGAACAGCACACGCTTACAGCAGAAAGACGACGTACAGAATGGCGCACCCACAGACTGCGTTGTCTTCTATATCTTTCACATCACTTGTAGCGCCATCTGTTGTTGAAAATTGTAACTACTGTAATTTCGAAAGTTTGTCCGCCTGAAAATGTACTGTTGTCCCAAGCATATTGCAACAAAGGGTGTATTTCTATCGCTGCTCGTTTAGTTTTTATTGCCGTTTCAAATATACCGGTAATTTTTGAAACACCCTGTAACTGTACTATGTGGAGGGGCGTGGCAATGATATTACTTGCACCGATATTTAACTCCGGCCTAGTTCAGAATCCAGTGAACACGAAATACGACCCCTTGTAGAGTGTCCAGTATGGCTCTTCTTGTCGGCGATTGTATACACGGACCTTGTGCTGCCTTGAAATACAGATGGTACTGTTCTAAAGACAAGCAAAGGTTTGTGCAGATACGCGCGTCTGTGTAAAGATCTACGTGCGAAGCATACAACTGCTACCACCAGCATACTTCACCAGAAGCTATGGGGGGAAAACCCGAGAAAATACTGGTCCTACGTAAAATCGCTAGGGTCTGAGGCTTCCACCCAGGCAATCGTTGATCAGCCTGGCGCCGGAGTTGAAGAGAGCAACACGACAGCCGAAGTTTTAAATTTCGCGTTTAAGAAATTGTTCACGCAGCAGAATCGTACAAACATACCGTCGTTTGACCATCGAACACACTCTCGTGTTGGTGACTTAGTAACAAGCATCTTTGGCGTAGAGAAAGAAAACAGTTGACAACAAGTATCTCAACAGGTCCGGATGGAATCCCAATTCGGTTTTACAAACAGGCACTGGCCCCTTACTTAGTTTGCATTTATCAAGTACCACTCGTCCAGCGTAAAGTCCCAAGCGACTGGAAAAAAGTGCAGTTCACTACTGTATATCAGAAGGGTAAAGAACAGACCCGTAAAAATACAGACCAATATCCCTAACATCCGTTTGCTGCAGAGTTCTTGAACTTGTTCTCAATTCGAATATTATAAACTTTCTTGAGAGCGAGAAATTTATGTTCGCGAATCAGCACGGCTTTAGAAAGCACCGGTTGTGCGAAACTCAGCTTTTTTTTCTCCCATGATGTATTGCGAATTCTGAATGAAGAGCAACAGGCAAATTCCATATTTTTAAATTTCCGGAAAGCATTTGACCCGGTGCCCCACTCCAGACTGTTAACGAGCGTTCGAGTATATGGACTAAGTTTCCAGATATGTGAGTGGCTCTCAGACTTAATTAATAGAACCCAGTATGTTGCTCTCGACGGAGAGTGTTCATCAGGGACACGGTATCGTCAGGAGTGTCCCAGGAAAGTGTGATAGGACCGCTATTATTTTCTATATACATAGATGCGGTTGCTTGCTGATGATGCTGTGGTTGTAGGGTAGAGTGTCAAAGTTGAGTGATCGTAGGAGAATACAAGATGATTTAGACCAAATTTATAGCTGGTGTGATTGGCAGGTAGATTTAAATGTAGAAAAACATAATTTAATGCAGATGATTAGGAAAAACAAACCCGTAATATTCGGAGACAGCATAAATAGTGTCGTGATTGACACAGTCATGTCGTTTAAATATCTGGGGGTAACGTTGCAAAGCTAGATGAAATGGAATGAGCGAGAATTGTGGTAGGGAACTTCGGATTATTGGGAGAATTTTGGGGAAATGTGGTTTATCTATAAAGGACACCGCATATAGGACTCTCTGGCCACCTATTCTTGAGTTCTGCTAGAGTGTCTGCGATCCATACCAGGTCGGATTAAGTGAAGACATCGAAGCAATTCAAAGGCGAATTGTTGGATTTGTTACTGGTAGGTTCGAACAGCACACACGTGTTATGGAGACGCTTCGGGAACTCAAATGGGAATCTCTAGAGGCACGGCGACGTTCTTTTTGAGGAAGGCTATGGAGAAAATTTAGAGAACCGGCATTTGAAACTTCCTACACAACGATTCTGATGCCGCCAACATACATTTCGCGTAAGGACCGCAAAGATAAATACGAGAAATTAGAGATTATACGAAGGCATATAGCCACGCGCTTTTCCCTCTCTCTATTTCCAACTGGAACAGGAAAATAAATGACTACTGGTGGTAAAGAGCACGATTCGCCACGCACCTTGCGGTGGTTTGTAGAGTACGTTTGTGAATGTGGATTGTGGGTCATTACTGTGCGATACTGTACGATGCTGACCGAGTGGAGTCGTGTGTCTGCTTGTATACGCGAAAGGCGGATGCCTGTCCACTTGGGAACTATTTTCGTGGCGTAAGGGGGGGGGGGGGGGGGGGAAGCATAAAATAGTGGTTGCCTTGTACACCTTCTGTTGGATGCTAGCTTTAATCCAGTTGCACCCCTTTCTTTGTTCTAACATAATTTATTCTGGTTTCACTCTGCTCATTTGGAAATTAGGTCCTGAGTGGAGGACACTGAAGTTAGATGACCACCATTATCACATTAATGTGTACTGGATTTCGATTGTGGCAGCTGACCCTGTACAAAATAATTACGTCAAATCTACTGTTAGGTGCACCTATTTTTTTTCTGTATCCTGAAGGTCCTTGTTTCGGATTTATGTATGGATCACACACACTTTTAAACGCTATAGTACATTATGTGCAAAAACGCAACTGAATTCCTAGGTGGTCTCAGAGTATATAAGAAAATTGTAATTAGTCTTAAGATGTAATTTTCGATGCAAATAAACACATAACTCGGCCACTTCATAAATATTAGGTATGCGTATTTTCGAAACAACTTGAAGAAGGAAATTAAATGCATCTAACTGTAGATTTGACATAAATACACGACATGAAAAACGTGGTAGCTAAAGGAATTGTTTTTATGCACGTGGCAGCGGCAGTATTCCAAACCTAGTGGATGTAAAGATAACGTGTCTGCTTGTATCCGCGGATGCCTATCCACTTGGGAACTATTTGTGTGACCTAAGGCGGAAGCATAAAATAGTGCTTGCCTTGTACACACTCTATTGCAGGATAGCTAGTGCTGGCCGCGCTAAACCAGCTGAAGATGAGCGGAAACCCGAAACGTGTCTTGGAATGGATAAATTTATTTAAAAAAAATGTGGCTGGTTGTTGTAGAAAATTATGAATAACATTAATTGGTAATCACATTGTATTCTACACATGAGTACTTACCCTCTCTGTATTTGGCAATTTTTATTTTCGATCTCGACTGCCTTTCCTATTGCCGTGTAATCGTTGGTGCTAAGGTGGAACGAATGTCGTGAACACCATCTGTCCGCAAATCATGCAAACGCTGTTCTGTGTGAGTCAGCTGATTGTGTGATGTGTTTCTGAGGTGAGCACGGGAAGTCGCCCGGCATTTCCCCAGTCGAGTGCGCGAACCCGTCTAAAAGCCATACCCCAGTTACCCGTCGATCCGTGTGGATTCAATATATGTCTCATCCCCCTGTCTTGTCAACCAGCACATTGCACTACAAAGTTGTGTGCCTAGTCAATTCGTAATCTTTATAATGTACGAAATAGTAGACGGGTACATTCTCATTTCTGCAAATGATGGTAGCTGCTTGCACTGAAAGGCAATTACATCCTTTCCAGCTCTCTGTACAGCGGCCAGAAAGACTATTAACTATTAATTTGCTACTCAGTGAACGTCCAACAGCAAGAAGTCGGTGGCGTGAAGGAAGAGCATAGAATGCGCGTGTAACGTGAGGTAATCGCCGGGAACCGCAGCGAAACACACGCCTTCCAAGAAACCTGCTGCGTCACTTTCGACAAGAAGTCTTTGAGGGTATCTACGACCATGTTTCACTAATGATTAAACACTTTCCTCGGTCGCAAATATCTTGATTTCTTTGTTTTTCACTTCTCATGGTGCGTTTAGGGTTACTCGACCATCGGATTTGTGGCATAAGATCACAATGTAAAAGGAAATAGAAAATGTACAGTACAGTGAACCACTGAAGCTGAGTAATATACCTTTAACATACATACACAGGATCTTGTCAGTTATACTCATTCCACTGCAACGTCAGTACCCAAACTGGCTCAGGCAATGCAGCACATTAAGAGGCAAACAATCCTTGCCACTAGGCATATCTGACACGTGTCAACGCTCCTTACAAGTATGTGTATTATTTAACTTCAATTATATAAGAAATTAGTACAGTAGCCGTAACGTATAAAAGCAAGTAATCCACGGTACATCAAATTACAAAAGAATAACGAACTTAAAAGGTGGTAGTAGGCGAACAAGGATATTATTGGAATTACAAAGGACCTCTGCCACATGCGTCCCAGCGGCCGAAAATGTTTGTAGTATCTAATACTTTGTTTCATTTACATCACAATTTGCTAAATCAATACAATGCATTTGACCGAAACTGTATTCTGGGAAATATAATTCAATTCTATGCAACTTTTCCAGCAAACCATTGAAAACCAAATATTTGAAAACAATACAAACAATTATTTAACAAGCCACCGAGTTCCATAGTGCATGACAGTGAGTAACAAAACCTAACAATTGTAAAATATGGGAATGAGGAGCAGGAGTATTTATTACAAGTAAATGGGGTAGCGCTTCTTTATTTGCAATGGAGTGCGGCGCTTATGGGAATCAAATGTAGCTTCAGACATGACGTACGCAATTAACACTATTTTATAACGTAAGTAAAAAATCCATTGATATCTGTATCGACATCATTGAAATTTCGTGTCACGGAAGTACAGCTACAACTGCGATACCATAAGAAGTGAAGAATAACGTGCATAGCTCCGAAATGAAATGTAATTTTTTTTTAAATGTAAATTTTTTACAAGCATTGCTAGGGCAAAAAAATACAACGTACATACACTATATAGTTTAGACTACGGGCAATGCTTAAAGAAGCAAGTAAAAATACAATCTGTATCATAGCCCAAAGTTCAGAATACAGGCAATGCCTGCAAACAAGAAAACGACATGGGCCACTGAAGAGTGATGTGATCGCCATAGCTGTAGCGCTACGAAATACTGAAATTAAAATGAAGTGAGGCGCATGTGGAAAACGGGATGCATCTTAAATACTCAGTCAAAGCAATGGTTCATGACAGTCACGTAATAATATATTAAAAAGTCAGTTTGGGATAAAAACAACTCTATGAAATGCTATGTCTCTCTCACAACTACCCAAGGTAGTCACACTGTGATATCGTGATAAATGTAAAAATATGGCGCGATAAAAACCTGTATAATAGTGTTTAACCTATTGTTAAGAAATAAAATACGCTTTAGCTTTACACAAAAAAATTTCACACAAAATATTTATAAAATACAGTATTCTTTTGAACATCATAAAAAAGTACGAAACCAGCGAACATGTGTCAGTGATAAATGCTACACTACTGGCCATTAAAATTGCTACACCACGAAGATGACGTGCTACAGACGCGAAATTTAACCGACAGGAAGAAGATGCTGTGATATGCAAATGATTAGCTTTTCAGAGCATTCACACAAGGTTGGCGCGGGTGGCGACACCTACAACGTGCTGACATGAGGAAAGTTTCCAACCGATTTCTCATACACAAATAGCAGTTGACCGGCGTTGCCTGGTGAAACGTTGTTGTGATGCCTCGTGTAAGGAGGAGAAATGCGTACTATCACTTTTCCGACTTTGATAAAGGTCGGATTGTAGCCTATCGCGATTGCGGTTTATCGTATCGCGGTAATGCTGCTCGCGTTGGTCGAGATCCAAAGACTGTTAGCAGAATATGGAATCGGTGGGTTCAGGAGGGTAATACGGAACGCCGTGCTGGATCCCAACGGCCCCGTATCACTAGCAGTCGAGATGACAGGCATCTCATCCGCAGCCACGTCTCGATCCCTGAGTGAACAAATGGGGACGTTTGCAAGACTACAACCATCTGCACGAACAGTTCGACGACGTTTGCAGCAGCATGGACTATCAGGCTGCGGTTACCCTTGACGCTGCATCACACACAGGAGCGCCTGCGATGGTGTACTCAACGACGAACTTGGATCCACGAATGGCAAAACGTCATTTTTTCGGATGAATCCAGTTTCTGTTTACAGCATCATGATGGTCGCATCCGTGTTTGGCGACATCGAGGTGAACGCACATTGGAAGCGTGTATTCGTCATCGCCATACTGGTGCATCACCCGGCGTGATCGTATGGGGTGCCATTGGTTACACGTCTCGGTCACCTCTTGTTCGCACTGACGGCACTTTGAACAGTGGACGTTACGTTTCAGATGTGTTACGACTCGTGGCTCTACCCTTCATTCGATCCCTGCGAAACCCTACATTTCAGCCGGACAATGCACAACCGCATGTTGCAGGTACTGTACGGGCCTTTCAGGATACAAAAAAAGTTCGTCTGCTGCCCTGGCCATCACATTATCCAGATCTCTCACCAATTGAAAACGTCTGGTCAATGGTGGCCGAGCAACTGGCTCGTCACAATACGCCAGTCACTAGTCTTGATGAACTGTGGTATCGTGTTGAAGCTGCATAGGCAGCTGTACCTGTACACGCCATCCAAGCTCTTTTTGACTCAATGCCCAGACGTATCAAGGCCGTTATTACGGCCAGAGGTGGTTGTTCTGGGTACTGATTTCTCAGAATCTATGCACCCAAATTTCGTGAAAATGTAATCACATGTCAGTTCTAGTATAATATATTTTTGCAATGAATACCCGTTTATCATGTGCATTTCTTCTTGGTGTAGCAATTTTAATGGCCAGTAGTGTATTAAGTAAGCTGCTGCTATGGCGTTTCAAGCTATTCAAATGCGAAAGAGTGCATCGAATATGAAACACATTACGAAATTTTAAAACACGAGCGTCATTTATACCTGAAACAGACTTTAAACGTAAGCAACATATGTTATTGACAGTGTACGATAGAAGTTTTAAATGTAGCCTTGAAGCTGTTGAAGAAAATGCTGCACGACGATGTGGGTTAAAACCAATTACAAGCAAAATCTATTTGAAAACACTGGTAATTGTAAATTTCCTTTACTTCACATCTTTGGTCACAAATTTTTATGTTATCAGACTATCCGTTTCGGGCTGCAACGACCACGTTCAGACCTATTTTATAAAAAGATGTCCTAATGTACTGCAGCCATAGTGGCATCGTCAAATGCTAAACACAAAATCAGCGCCAGGATCGTCAAGCATATATAGAAAATAATATACACAAGAGTCATCTTGTCAGCGTTTGCATGGCGACTGACAGCTAATCCAGTAATGCTGTATGGTTACAATTTGTTTATTCATTTGTCTATGTATCTTAATTATCTATGGAGGAGTGTTGCATTCTTTGTTATATTTTTGTAGTGTGTATATATCTGTGTTTTTATTGTACATATTATGGCTAACCCGAATCGAACTGTACGATTTCAGTAAATTTATCTAGAAAATTTTTATGTTTTAAGGCCGTTTGTTTGTTTAGTATTTTATTTGTGTCCGTCCGTGAGTGTATATAGCTTTCGATTTCTTCCAGAACGTTCATTTCAAATCCCTTTGGTGTTGTGTGTAAGATTTGCATTGCGTTTGTTATGTGATCAGCTTTATTTGGTTTGTATCGCTAATTCTTGTGTGTTTTCTGTACCTAATTTCAAAGTTTCTGCCTGTTTAATTCTTGTGATGTTTCTGCACATTGAGTCTCCGACTGTTTGACCCCAGAGCACCAGTGGAATAGGATAGGTTTATCCATCACAACAGGAGCTTCAGTACACATTTTTGTTATGGTTTGTAGTCCGAAGACTGGTTTTAGGCAGTCCTCCTACCTTTTCTATCATGAGCACGACTCTCCATTTCTGCATAACTGACGCCTAAGGACTGCATTTAAACCTACTTATAGCATTCAAATCTTGGTCTCCCTCTATAACCTGACCCCCCAAACTTCTTTTAATTGCCGAACAGACGATTCCTTGATTATGAGAATGCTACCTGTCAACTGATTTTCTCTTTTACTCTAGTCGAGCCATAAATTTCTTTTCTCTCCAGTTCGATTCAGTACCTCCTCATTCTTTACTCTATCTATCCAACTAACCTTGAGCATTATTCTGCAGCACTGTATTTCAAAAAGGTTGCATTCCGTTCTTCTCTGAGCTGTTTAAGGTCCACTTTTCGTTTCCGTGTAAGACTACACTTGAGACAAAAACCTTCACAAGACAGTTCCTAACACTTAAATTTATAATGTATGTTAATAAATTTCTCCTTTTCTTCGGCCAAAGTCCGAAAGCTTGCTGCCTAAATAGTAAAACTCATCAACTACTTTTAGTGTTTCATCTTCTAATTTAATTCTTCAGCATTACCTGATTTAATTTGACTAGACTGCTTTATCCTTGATTTATTTTTGTTGATGTTCATCTTACAACCTCTTTTCAAGACATTATCCATTCCGTTCGACGGCTCTTCTGGTTCATTTCCCATCTGTGACAGAATTATAGTCAGCGGCAAACACGAAGTTTCTATTTCATTTCCTAGAATTTAAGTTCTGTTTCTAAATTCCTCCTTGGTTTCCTTTAATGCTTTCTCATTGCACACATAAATAAGATTGGGGAGAGGTTGCAACTCTGCCCCACTCCTTTTGCAGCTGCTGCTGCCCTGGTTGTCTTGTGACAGCCAGAGCGAGAGCACCAGCAGCAGCGAGTACTGTTTGTATAAAGCGTTTATTTTGCATTTTGTTTACGACATTCCACTAAGGAAGGGATTCTATTTGTGTTTATCTGCTCTGCATAGAAACTAACAGTTCTTGATCGTTAGGAGAGAAATTTATTTTGTACTTATTTGCTGCGCTTAGCTTTTAAATAGTTTTTCTGGGAAAACCTAGCGTAGTTTTCGCGTCTCGTATTTCAGTGAGTGTCTCTTGATTATCAGAGTAGCTCATCAGAAGATTATCTTGGGAATTTGTCACCGTATAGAGTAGGGTAAACATAGTCATGTGTAGGGACTGTGGTTGTTGTGAGCGGACGCAAGGAGAATTGGCCACTCTTCGGGGGCAGGTGGAGGCTTTGTCTGTTAGGCTCATCGAGCTCGAGGCGCAGGCGTCGGCTCGTAGTGGCGTTGGGGCAACTGTGGTGAGACCTATGCCTACTTCGGTGGCCTTGGAATCACATGGAACCCCTGATGTCGCTGCGTCTTCCGGCAGTGAGCATCTTACCGGTCAGCCATCACTCCAGGGTGAATGGCGGACAGTGGTGGGCTCGCGCGTGCCTGGCCGAAAGGCGAAGGTGAGATCTGGCCGCGTGGCAGCTGCCTTACCCCTTTCCAACAGGTACGGGGTGCTTCCTAGTGGTGATGACATCGTTCCCGAGCCACCACAGGATGCCTCGCCTGTTGGGCCAGTGGCCGATTCTCCGGCAAGGTCCCGACAGTCACAGAGGGCGGGCCTATTAGTTATAGGGAGCTCCAACGTTAGGCGGGTTATGGAGCCCCTCAGGAAAATAGCGGGTAGGTCGGGGAAGAATGCCAGTGTGCACTCGGTGTGCTTGCCGGGGGGTCTCGTCCGTAATGTGGAGGAGGCCCTTCCGGCAGCTATTGAACGCACTGGGTGTGACCGGCTGCAGATAGTAGCACATGTCGGAACGAATGACGCCTGCCGCTTGGGTTCTGAGGCCATCCTTGGTTCCTTCCGGCGGCTGGCTGATTTGGTGAAGACAACCAGCATCGCACGCGGAGTGCAAGCTGAGCTTAATATCTGCAGCATAGTGCCCAGAGTCGATCGCGGTCCTCTGGTTTGGAGCCGTGTGGAGGGTCTAAACCAGAGGCTCAGACGACTCTGCGACTATAATGGTTGCAAATTCATCGACCTCCGTTATTGGGTGGAGAACTGTAGGGCCCCTCTAGACAGGTCAGGCGTGCACTACACACCGGAAGCAGCTACTAGGGTAGCAGAGTACGTGTGGCGTGCACACGGGGGTTTTTTAGGTTAGAGGGACCCCCCCTTGGGCGAAACGATAAAATACCTGACGGCTTACCAGAGAGAACATCATCATCGTTGATAAAGAACGTCCGTCCTCAGAGACCAAAAACAGGAAAAGTTAACGTAATATTGGTAAACTGCAGGAGTATCCAGGGCAAGGTTCCTGAATTAGTATCTCTTATTGAAGGAAATAGTGCGCATATAGTATTAGGAACGGAAAGTTGGTTAAAACCGGAAGTGAACAGTAACGAAATCCTAGACACAGAATGGAATATATACCGCAAGGATAGGATAAACGCCAATGGTGGAGGAGTATTTATAGCAGTAAAGAATTCAATAATATCCAGTGAAGTTATTAGCGAATGCGAATGTGAAATAATCTGGGTTAAGTTAAGTATCAAAGGTGGGTCAGATATGATAGTCGGATGCTTCTATAGACCACCTGCATCAGCAACCGTAGTAGTTGAGCGCCTCAGAGAGAACCTGCAGAACGTCGTGAAGAAGTTTCGTGATCATACTATTGTAATAGGGGGAGACTTCAATCTACCAGGTATAGAATGGGATAGTCACACAATCAGAACTGGAGCCAGGGACAGAGATTCTTGACATTATCCTGACTGCCTTGTCCGAGAATTACTTCGAGCAGATAGTTAGAGAACCAACTCGTGAAGCTAACGTTTTAGACCTCATAGCAACAAATAGACCGGAACTTTTCGACTCCGTGAATGTAGAAGAGGGTATCAGTGATCATAAGTCAGTGGTTGCATCAATGACTACAAGTGTAATAAGAAATGCCAAGAAAGGAAGGAAAATATATTTGCTTAACAAGAGTGATAGGGCACAAATCGCAGAATATCTGAGTGACCACCATCAAACGTTCATTTCTGAGGAAGAGGATGTGGAACAAAAATGGAAAAAATTCAGAAACATCGTCCAGTACGCCTTAAATAAGTTCGTACCGACTAAGGTCCAAAGCGAGGGGAAAGATCCACCGTGGTATAACAATCATGTACGAAAGGTGCTACGGAAACAAAGAAAGCTTCATCATAGGTTTAAGAGTAGTCGAATCATAGCTGATAAGGAAAAGCTGAACGAAGCAAAAAGAGCGTAAAGAGAGCAATGAGAGAAGCATTCAACGAATTCGAACATAAAACAGTGGCAAACAATCTAAACAAGAACCCTAAAAAGTTTTGGTCATATGTAAAATTGGTAAGCGGATCTAAATCCCCTATTCAGTCACTCGTTGACCACGATGGCACCGAAACAGAGGACGACCGAAGAAAGGCAGAAATACTGAATTCAGTGTTCCGAAACTGTTTCACTGCGGAAAATCGTAACACGGTCCCTGACTTCAGCCGTCGCACGGACGCCAAAATGGAAAATATTGAAATAAACGATATCGGAATTGAAAAACAACTGCTATCACTTAGTAGCGGAAAAGCATCCGGACCAGACGAGATACCCTTAAGATTCTACAGTGATTATGCTAAAGAACTTGCCCCCTTTCTATCAGCAATTTATCGTAGATCTCTGGAAGAACGTAAAGTACCTAGCGACTGGAAGAAAGCGCAGGTCGTTCCCATTTTCAAGAAGGGTCATAAATCAGATGCGAATAATTATAGGCCTATTTCGCTTACGTCAATCTGTTGTAGAATAATGGAACATGTTTTATGTTCTCGTATTATGACGTTCTTAGATAATACAAATCTCCTTCATCATAACCAACATGGATTCCGCAAACAGAGATCATGTTAAACTCAGCTCGCCCTATTTGTCCAAGAAATTCACAGTGCCGTAGACACTGGCGAGCAGATTGATGCCGTATTCCTGGACTTCAGGAAGGCATTTGATACGGTTCCGCACTTACGTTTAGTGAAAAAAATACGAGCTTACGGAATATCGGACCAGGTTTGTGATTGGATTCAGGATTTCCTAGAAGAAAGAACACAACATGTCATTCTTAACGGTTCAAAATCTGCAGATGTAGAGGTAATTTCGGGAGTACCGCAAGGAAGCGTGATAGGACCTTTATTGTTTACAATATACATAAATGACTTAGTTGACAACATCGGTAGCTCCGTGAGGCTATTTGCAGATGACACGGTTGTCTACAAGAAAGTAGCAACATCAGAAGACTCGTACGTACTCCAGGAAGACCTGCAGAGGATTAATGAATGGTGCGACAGCTGGCAGCTTTCCCTAAACGTAGATAAATGTAATATAATGCGCATACATAGGGGCAGAAATCCATTCCAGTACGATTATGCCATAGGTGGTAAATCATTGGAAGCGGTAACGACCGTAAAATACTTAGGAGTTACTATCCGGAGCGATCTGAAGTGGAATGATCACATAAAACAAATAGTGGGAAAAGCAGGCGCCAGGTTGAGATTCATAGGAAGAATTCTAAGAAAATGTGACTCATCGACGAAAGAAGTAGCTTACAAAACGCTTGTTCGTCCGATTCTTGAGTATTGCTCATCAGTATGGGACCCTTACCAGGTTGGATTAATAGAAGAGATAGACATGATCCAGCGAAAAGCAGCGCGATTCGTCATGGGGACATTTAGTCAGCGTGAGAGCGTTACGGAGATGCTGAACAAGCTCCAGTGGCGGACACTTCAAGAAAGGCGTTACGCAATACGGAGAGGTTTATTATCGAAATTACGAGAGAGCACATGCCGGGAAGAGATGGGCAACATATTACTACCGCCCACATATATCTCGCGTAATGATCACATCGAAAAGATCCGAGAAATTAGAGCAAATACGGAGACTTACAAGCAGTCGTTCTTCCCACGCACAATTCGTGAATGGAACAGGGAAGGGGGGATCAGATAGTGGTACAATAAGTACCCTCCGCCACACACCGTAAGGTGGCTCGCGGAGTATAGATGCAGATGTAGATGTATTTTTACACTGAAGCGCCAAAGAAACTGGTATAGCAACTCTATTCAAATACAGAAATATATAAACAGGCAGAATATGGCGCTTCGATCGGCAACGCCTATATAAGACGTTGTTACAACGGTTACTGCTGCTACAATGGCAGGTTACCAAGATTTAAGTGAGTTTGAACGTGGTGTTATAGTCGGCACACGAGCGTCGGGATACACTCCGAGGTAGCGATGAAGTGGGGAATTTTCGGTACGGTCATTTCACGAGTGTACCATGAATATCAGGAATCCTGTAAAACATCAAATCTCCGACATCGCTGCGGCCAGAAAAAGAACCTGCAAGAATGGGACTAACGACGATTGAAGAGAATCGTTCAACGTGACAGAACTGCAACCCTTCCCCAAATTGCTGCAGTGCTAGGCCATCAACAAGTGTCAACGTGCGAATCATTCAACGAAACATCATCGATATGGGCTTTCGGAGCCGAAGGCCCACTCATGTGCCCTTGATGACTGCACGACAAAAAACTTCACGCCTCTCCTGCGCCCGTCAACACCGAGATTGGGCTGTTGATGACTGGAAACATGTTGCCTGGTCGGACGAGTCTGGTTCAAATTCTAACTTGCGGATGGACGTGTACAGGTATGGAGACAACCTCATGAATCCATGAATCCTGCATGTGAGCTGGGGACTCTTCAAGTTGGTGGAGCTCTGTAATGATGTGGGACGTGTGCGGTTGGAGTGATATAGGATCCCTGATATACGACTCTGATAGATGACACTTACGTAAGCATCCTGTCTGATAGCCTGCATCCATTCATGTCCATTGTGGATTGCGGCGGACTTGGGCAATTCCAGCAGGTCAATGCGACACCCCACACGTCCAAAATTGCTACAGAGTGGCTCCAGGAACACTCTTCAGATTGTAAATACTTCCGCTGGCCACCAGACACCCCAGGCATGAACATTATTGAGTTTATCTGGGATGCCTTGCAATGTGCTGTTCAGAAGAGATCTCCAGCCCCTCGTAGTCTTACGGGTTAATGGGGAGCTCTGCAGGATTCATGGTGTTAGTTTCCTCCAGTACTACTTGAGACATTAGTCGAATCCACGCCACGTCGTGTTGCGGCCCTTCTGCGTGCTCGCAGGAGCCCTACACGAATTAGACAGATGTACCAATTTCTTTGGCTCTTCAGTGTGTACCTGCAATCTGATTCCTTTGCAAGTCCCAGATAACCCTTTGCTCGTTGCATTTTATCCCTGATGGCTTCAGAATTTCAAAGAATATATTCCACTCATCCTTGTAGAAAGCGTTCTGTAGTGTTGGAAGAAGAGCCAACACCGTGTTGCTAGAGGAAGCCGAAATGCACGCGTTTAAGCTCACGCAGGCTGGCGTGAGGTCTGGAACAGGTCAAGTAATGAATACTAGCAAATAAAGTACGTAGCTTCTGGAATACTTAACTTTAATCCATAATTGGTGAACATCGCTCTTGATGATACATGAATTACAAGATCAATAGCAAATGATAATGGCGCCTTGCTAGGTCGTAGCAAATGACGTAGCAGAAGGCTATGCTAACTATCGTCTCGGCTAATGAGAGCGTAATTTGTCAGTGAACCATCGCTAGCAAAGTCGGCTGTACAACTGGGGCGAGTGCTAGGACGGCTCTCTAGACCTGCCGTGTGGCGGCGCTCGGTCTGCAATCACTGATAGTGGCGACACGCTGGTCCGACGTATACTACCGGACCGCGGCCGATTTAAAGGCTACCACCTAGCAAGTGTGGTGTCTGGCGGTGACACCACACGTTCCCTAAGTCTACAAATGGTAGGAACGTAAGTTCGGCTTTTACCAACCTATATTTTAAGTCGTATCTTCAGTATTGCCTCGCGTCTTGTTTCATTTCTCCGGAATCCAAACTGGTCTCTTCCGAGATAGGCGTCTACCAATGTTCTCATTCTTGTGTAAATAATTCGTCAGTATTTTTCAGCTACAAGTTATGGTTCGGTACTGTATGCAACAGTCGGCACCTGCCTTCTTTGAAACAGAAATTATTGCTATCTTCTTGTACTCTCAGGGTATTTTGCCTGTCTTGCAGTAACAGATGGAATAGTTTATCCATGCCTGACTCTCACAAGGAGCTCAGAAATTCTGAGGGAATGTCATCTACTGCGGGGGCCATGGTTCCACTTACATCTTTCCTCGCAGTATCATATCTCCCAATTCATCTACTTACTCTTCTCTATTATTGTCTTCACATTTGTTTTCTTTATATCTGCTCTATATAGGACGATGTGTTGAAAAGTCATGCCTCCGAATTTTTGTTTGAAAAGTCTTAAAACTTTTTAAATAATAAAAATGTTGTTGACGTTCTGCGCCTTTATTCTTCTCGTCCACATATTTATTTTTTAACAGAGTCACCCTGGTGACGAACACCTTTCTCCCAACGAAAGACGAATTTGCTGGTCACTGTAGAATGTTTGACTTTTTTGACGGAGCCACAACCTCACCTCTGCTTACACCGCTTCACCGCTATCAAAGAGAAGTCCACGCAGGTGCTCTTTAAGTTTTGGAAACAGATGAAAATCGGATAGGTCCAAGTGGGGACTGTACTGCGAATGTCGATGACAGGGAACCCAAGCCGTTGGATAGTCGCAGATGTTGCAACGCTCGTCTGTGGTCTGGTTTTGTCATGCTCAGGGAGAGCGTGCTCCGTGTTTGAACGATGATTTCTGCAGTGAAAAACTCGGTTACAGCCTGCTGTTTCTCACGTTACGTTACACACCCCACGTTACACGCTGCAATTCGGAGCTTTCCAGCGGCAGAGGGTTGCGACTTACGTCAGCGAACCGAAAAAGTCGACCGAGTAATGTGCATGACATGCAATAGTTCAACCGATATTTACAACTCTTCAGCACTCCCTCGTATACATTCCTTTTACCTCTCAGCTTCTTTGCTTGCCATCAGAGCTGTTAACATCCATTCGGGTGCTTCCCATTTTTCCAAATTTCGGTAAATTTCCGATACGCTGCTTTTGTCGTTCCCCCAGTCATGCTTGCATTTCTCGTCTCGATTCAGAGAAAAGTGATATGTTTTCCTTACAAGAATCAGTACTGATGACGAGTTTTGGGCTCACTGCTAACAACATGATTGAAGCGATGCTTCCTGGAATGGAGGCATTAATTTTGCCAAAGAAAAAAAAGTTCAAAGATGCCGTGCACTGCAGTAGAAGTCTAATGGAAGTGCGACGAGCCATGCTACCCGCAATCCTGGCAGCGAGCACGATTGTTCTACGTGATAATTCCAGCTTCCTAGTGCACAACAAGAAAAACACATGAATTACTACAATTTCACATGTTTGAAACATCTGCCATACGGCCCCGAAATATTGCCACTTTCATCTGTTTGGGCCCCTTAAGAACCATCTCTTGTGGGCTGTTCTTGGTAGAAGATGCGGCTGTACACGAGAGGTCACTCGTTGAATGCCACAAGAATTTTTTGCTGCAGGGTTTCTAAATCTTACCAACTAGATAAGCGTATAAATTAACGGAGGGAGTATGCCCAACAGCAAAATAACTAGTAGGCTCACCCTCGTAGGTCCCCTGCCTCGGTGCTAGCGAAGGCGCTAGAATTGGCATTGAATGCGGCTGGCATTTACGAGCGCCGCGGTGAAAGCGGCCGGCGCCCAGCTCTGCTATGCTACGCTCTGCTCTGGTCTGGTCTGCAACCGCGGCCACCACGCTCCTCGTGTGTACCTGACGCTTCGTCCACCCGTCCACCACCGCAGCAAGAGGACCGTCACTTACTTACATGCTGCTTTCACAAATCATTGTAATTCCAAGGGACGGTATATTTTTGAGTTTACATTTACATCTATGAGGACGTCCGTTAATTACGAGATGGTTTTTCCTCAAAATTTGGATCCTCTCTGCACCTGGTGAGATTTAGTGAGATGTGGTGGGTCCCCAGCCCCCCCCTCTCCCCCTTTCCTCACTTTAGGTTTACCCTTACTAGGATACAAATACGTAAAACTGACATTTTTATTCGTTTTAAACACTGATCACAACACTTTAATAAAACCTCGTTAAATATTATTTTAACGTATGATGTAGAACACTACTTTAAACATAGTACTAACCGTTTTGTCGGAGCCCTAAAAAATTGACATTTTATCGGTATCATACACTGAAGAGCCAAAGAAACTGGCACACCTGCCTAATATCGTGTCGGGCCCCCGCGAGCACGCAGAAGTGCCGCAACACGACGTAGCATGGAATCGACTAATGTCTGAAGTAGTGCTGTAGGAAACCGACAACATGAATCCTGGAGGGCTGTCCATATATCCGTAGGAGTACGAGAGATTGGATTTCTCTTCTGAACAGCACGTTGCAAGGCATCCCAGATATGCCCAATAACGTTCATATCTGGGGAGACTGGTGGCCAACGGAATCGTTTAAACTCTGAAGAGTCTTCCTGGAGCCACTCTGCAGCAACATTGGACGTGTGGGGTGTCACATTGTCCTGCTGGAATTGCTGAAGTCCGTCGCAATGCACAAATGGAAATGAATGGACTCAGGTGATCAGGCAGGACGCATACGTACGTGTCACCTGTCAGAGTCCTATCTAGACGTACCAGGAGTTCATATCACTCGAACTACACACGCCCCACATAATTACAGAGCCTCCACCAGCCTGAACAATCCCCTGGTGACATGTAGGGTCCACGGATTCGTGAGGTTGTCTCCATACCCGTACACGTCCATCCGCTAGATACAATTTGAAACGAGACTCGTCCGACCACGCAACATGTTCCCAGTCATCAACAGTCTAATGTTAGTGTTGACGGGCCTAGGCGAGGCGTAAAGCTTTGTGTCGTGCAGTCATTAACGTTACACGAGTGGGCCTTCGGCTCCGAAAGCCCATATCAATGTTTCGTTGAATGATTCGCACGCTCACACTTGTTGATGGCCCAGCATTGAAATCTGCAGCAATTTGGGGAAGGGTTGCACATTTGTCACGTTGAAAGATTGTCTTTCACCGTCGTTGGCCCTGTTCTTGCAGGATCTTTTTCCGACCGCAGTGATGTCGGAGATTTCATGTTTTGCTGGATACGTAATATTCACGGCACTCGTGAAATGGTCGTACGGGAAATTCCCCACTTCATCGCTGCCTCTGAGATGCTGTGTCCCATCGCTCGTGCGCCGACTGTAATACCACGTTCAAACTCATGTAAATCTTGATAACTTGCCTCTGGAGCATCAGTAACCGATCTAACAACTGCACCAGACACTTGTTGTCTTATATAGGCGTTGCCTAACGCAGCTCCGTAATCTGTATTTGAATGCTCATGCCTATAACAGTTTCGATGACGCTTCTATATACACTACTGGCCATTAAAATTGCTACACCAAGAAGTAATGCACATGATAAACGGGTTTTCATTGGACAAATATATTATACTAGAACTGAAATGTGATTAAATTTTCACGCAATTTGAGTGCATAGACCCTGAGAAATCAGTACCCAGAACAACCACCTCTGGCCGTAATAACGGCCTTGATACGCCTGGGCATTGAGTCAAACAGAGCTTGGATGGCGTGTACAGGTACAGTTGCACATGCAACTTCAACACGATACCATAGTTCATCAGGAGTAGTGACTGGCGTATTGTGACGAGCCAGTTGCTCGGCCACCATTGAGCAGACGTTTTCAATTGGTGAGAGATCTGGAGAATATGCTGGCCAGGGTAGCTTCAGTCTAAGATTTCTACTTATCTTTCACTGTAGAAAAAGCTTCTCCGTCCAAATTAGCCAAATTTTTTTGAAAACGAGACGAAACCTGACAGTCCAATAACCTCAAAACCGGTTGCGTTTTATGGGAGCGAAAATCGATTGCGTAATTGGAAAACCGGCAACCAGAAACGGATTTCCGTAATCGATCTTGAAGTGTTTACATGACCACCCAGAACCGGTGTTGGGAAATCGTTTTACGAAGTCCGGTTTTGGGAGCTCATATAACAGGGGTGATTGATGTCTATTTGTTTTCAGTGTCACGCCCGCAACGCTCTGACTGCACCTGACCGACTGCCTCTCATTCTGGTTTCGGAGTAATCTCTAAGTTTGCTCCTTTTGTACCTCCATCGAGATCGTATTTGTGAAATTACAATCCCGAAAGCACTTTTTTTTATGCGTTTGGAGTTTTAGTTATTGCAGTGGGCAGTGCGGCTGACTGTCGTATCCCGACTCTGCGTGCGACCACAGGTTGGGCGGAAACAAGACCGCTCAGGTCGATGTGCCGCGACCTGCGGCCGTGGCGTATTGTTCGCTGGTGCGAAGGCCGTGGGGCACAATGGCCGCAGGGACCGCCGGCGAAGGCCGTCATAAGCGCGATTGTGCGCGGCGGGCTACTTCCAGGATGCCCCCCCCCCCCTCCCCCCGTCATGTGTGATGCCACGTTGCCCCGTTCCTATTTACATTTGTAGGACACGTCGCTCGTATCTCCACATTTTGCCCCCACTTGTAGTTAACCTCGTTCTCTTTCAACTGCAAAGTCGATTTTATCTGCATTACGCCGTATTACAAGAAATGAACACTGGATGATTAGCCATTAACTTCCCGTCGACGGCAAGGTAAGTTGGCCACACACAACGGAATTTTATAGACGGGCCGAGGTCACATCCGCCGGATTCTTGAAGACTTGCAGTGTCGTCGTCCCCCCCCCCCCCCCGGCACCCTCCCCCCCCCCCCACCCCCAACTCGTGCATTCAACCTTGAGACTGTTATCTGTAGTTCTGGGAACTGCCGATCCGTCCTCTCAGCAGGTACACACGCGAGCGGATTGCTCCGACACGAGTCGCTCAAGCAAGTCCGTGAGTTTCCGGAGAGCCGGTGGTCGCCACACTACTCCGGCAGAACGGCGCGCTCACGACGGCTATTTTGCAACTAGTATAGCTTTATATGTCAGCTTCATGACAAAGTACCTATCATATCGCTGATACTCATAGTTATTGTGCTATTTTACTCCGCCTGAAATTCGAAAAAAATGCAATAAGAAAGATCTCTATGAATTTGCATTTGTTGCATATTAGACAATATATTGTTGTATATGCAATTTAGCTAACATACAGAATTTTTCATTAGGCTTGGGAGGAGGTCTCGTCCTGTCACCAATCTCGAGAAAATTTATTTTATGTAGTGCCTCATTTGAGTTCCGTGTGCCAGCGATAAGGCTAGCATGAAATACTCATAACATCCTTCATATCTCACAAAAGTTTTGAGATCTCGAAACAAAATTTTGGCAAAGGACGGCACACAAAGAAGAGAGTATTTTTTCATATGGTAAACTAGCAAACTATATTATCTACCACAATACGCGAGTAATTACAGACTTTTGCAATCGATTGACGTAATTTTAACAGTCATCAGTAGCTGGTGAAATGTGAATTACTGCGGCTTTGCGACAAAATAAGTGAAGAAATTACACGTTTATATTTATACCTCAGTTCGTTCAGGACTGTCACAATTCCAACTGCATTAGGATATTAGCGAGGTGACATTGTGTAAATCCCACTTTGTTTTGACAAAATAAGTGACTTTTAACTTGGAAACCAAGGAAATGCATGTGATACCCCCTGGTGAATGAGTGGTTTTCAGATGACAGCAAGTTTTAGTTGCTGCAAGTATAGTAAATCGAAAAACATGGCCAGCTGTACCGTGAAATTTCTTGTCTGTAAAAACTGACATATGAACTTCACACAAACATAAATGTAAATAACAGTGTGTGCAGAAGATTTCTAGACAGTATGACAACTGTGGAACAAAAAACAGTGCCAAATAAGGCAACACCTGAACAAAATGCAAACAGTTGGCGTTTCCTGATGTCAGCGGAAATCGGCCACAATATATCGTAAGTAACATCAAAATGTTTTGCAACGAAATATATTTAGATGCAGATAGCCAGCCAGGTCGTAAATATGTTTCATTACAGAACACAGATGATGCTTTATTTTAATAAAACAAAACTTGTTTGGTGACAATATGCATTTTGCTGTGGTAGCAAAGACGGATTTAAAGGACCTTCAGTAAAATCAGAAATAATGTCCGAAACGAGTAGGTGTCTTGAAAGAAGCGTAAAAGAGGGGAGGGAGATGAGTTGTATAAACCAGCGCTATCTTGAGCAACAATAAAATGTTGCTTGTACTATGCCCATTATTGTAGACTACTACCGATAACTGTTTTGTGTCCATTATTTTACAGTATTACGAGCTACTGTACTTAACAAGGGCTCAAACATCCATCGATTGCCACAATTTTCTTCCTGGTATCACGCATACTTTCTCTCGGAGATATAAAGTACTTTCAAAATGATAAAATGTACTACAATAAATAAAATGCCAATTGAATGCCGCACTGTACAACGTACTTGCCGTGAGAAACAACCGCAACTCCTGAAATCCGTCGCCCTTGGCCTGTGGAGCATACACAGCAGTCCTGAGTCCGCATTTAAATCACAGAAACCCGCCGATTTCCCTCACACACGAATGGACCGGCACCTGCAGCCAGGCTGGACAGCTAGGTTGGGCGGATAGGGACTGCACGTTAGTGGGAAACGACGGGCCTCATAATCAGTGGGCCAGATCCATCACGAGATTCCCGTAGAATTGGCTCACAGTTCTGGTCTGGCACAGAAATCTGATCGTTGTGTGGTCAGCTGTTGCTAGAGATGGAGGGCAAGCTCGGACTGGGGAAGGATGGCGTAGGAAACGGGCCTCGCTCTTTCAAAAGACCAACTCGGAATCACGTTATTCTATTTAGGGGGGGCGAACCTAATTCTGGATGGCCAGGTGGGGATTTTAACTGCTGTTCTCCTCAGTACGGGTCCAATGTACTCACCATTCTACCCTTCTCAATACCACATCAGAAGAGAGAAACGATTGATGACCAAGAAAGAACAACGCCATGATACACTGCTGGATATTAAAAATGCAACACTGCTAAGACGATATGCAACAAACTGGCAATTGACATTTTTGAATATCCAAATGATAAGTATTTCAGTGTAAGAAGTAAAGCTCTACATTCTGCATATGAGGAAATATAATACCGTGGGTTGGTTTGTCAATTAGAAATCCGTTTGAAAGCAGTTTGCCTGGTTGTGAGAAGGTCGTGTTATGCCGTCTAAGAAGGAGAAACGTCAACCAGCACAAGTGCCAGAATTCGACAGCGTCAGAACAGCGGCCTCTTCAAACCGCAGTTTATCGTTCCGCGATGTTGTTGCTCGCATCGGTCAGGATCTCACAACGTCAGGATCTCACAATTGACGTGCTAATATCGAATCAGAAAAATTTGATGATTTATTGAAGAGATTTTCACAAACTGAGCAAATAAATAACGCGTTGCTCCACCTCTGCCTCTTATGCAAGCAGTTATTCTGCTTGGCATTGATTGACACACTTCTTGGATATTACCCTGATTGCTATCGTCCAAATTCTGTCCAATTCTTAGACTGTCAAAAGTCCGAGCTCGTTGGAGGGTCTGCACATAATGCACCAAATGTTCAGAATTAGGGGGAGATTTGGCGACTTTCCTGCCGTAGGTAGGGTTTGTCAAGCATGACGAGAAACAGTACAAACTTTCGCTGTGTGCGGGCGGCATTATCTTGCCGAATTGTAAGCCCAGGAAGGTTTGCCAGGAAGGGCAACGAATGGTTCGAATGGTTCTGAGCACTATGGGACTCAACTGCTGAGGTCATAAGTCCCCTAGAACTTAGAACTACTTAAACCTAACGACCACACAAACATCCATGCCCGAGGCAGGATTCGAACCTGCGACCGTAGCGGTCGCGCGGTTCCAGACTGTAGAGCCAGAACCGCTCGGCCACCAGCGGCCGGCAGGAAGGGCAACAAAACGGGGCGTAGGATATCGTCAAAGTACGAGTGTGCTGTAAGGCTGCCGCGGATGACAACCATAGCGGTCCTGCTATGAAATGAAATGGCCCCTTACACCAATAATCCTGCCTATCGAATTGGTATCCCGTCACTGTCTGTGGTGTCCACAGACAGTCATCAAGGCTCAAGTCGAAGCGGGACTCATTACTGAAGAAAATTATGCTCCAGTGAATGAGATTCCAGGCCGAAGATGAATCTGGAGAGACCTCAGACAACGGTGGGGCACCACGCTTACAACACAGCGGTACGTCGACGATATTCAACGCCCTGTTTTGTTGCCCTTCATGGCAAGCCATCGTGAGCTTACATGTCAACAAGATAATGTCCGCCGGGACACGGCGAGAGTTTCTACTGTTCGTCTTCGTACTTGACAGCGAGGGCGCCGGATCTCTCCCCATTTGAGAACGTTTCGAGCAGGGTCGTCCTACTAGCTTGGGATTTTGACGATCGAACGCGACAATTGGACAGAATTTGACACGATATCCCTCAGGAGGACACCCATCAATGCCAAGGCGGAAGGTCCGGAGATGATCCAACACGTTACTGCCTTTCTCAATTTGTGAAGCTCTGTCTCTTGAATAAACCTTCCAGTTTTTCTGAAATTTTAATCGTTTGTTTGTCTGTACATGTACATCACACCTGCCGATGTCCGCCATATTTGGACAATTCGTTAGTGGTGCGTCCTTTCTTCCTAGAGTGTATGTAAGATAATGTAGAAGTGCAGGAAAATCAGTCCTGTAATGTCCAAATATACACTACTGGCCATTAAAATTGCTACACCAAGAAGAAATGTAGATGATAAACGGGTATTCATTGGACAAATATATTATACTAGAACTAACACGTGATTACATTTTCACGCAGTTTTGGTGCATCGAGCCTGAGAAATCAGCACCCAGAACAACCACCTCTGGCCGTAATAAAGGCCTTGATACGCCTGGGCATTGAGTCAAACAGAGCTTGGATGGCGTGTACAGGTACATGTACCCATGCAGCTTCAGCACGATACCACAGGTCATCAAGAGTAGTGACTGGCGTATTGTGACGAGCCAGTTGCTGGTCCACCATTAACCAGACGTTTTCAATTGATGAGAGATCTGGAGAATGTGCTGGCCAGGGCAGCAGTCGAACATTTTCTGTATCCAGAAAAGCCCGTACAGGACCTGCAACATGCGGTCGTGCATTATCCTGCTGAAATGTGGGGTTTCGCAGGGATCGAATGAAGGGTAGAGCCACGGGTCGTAACACATCTGAAATGTAACGTCCACTGTTCAAAGTGCCGTAAATGAGAACAAGAGGTGACCGAGACGTGTAACCAGTGGCACCCCATACGATCACGCCGGGTGATACGCCAGTATGGCGATGACGAATATACGCTTCCAATGTGCGTTCACCTCGATGTCGCCAAACACGGATGCTGTAAACAGAACCCGGATTCATCCGAAAAAATGACATTTTGCCATTCGTGCAACCAGGTTCGTCGTTGAGTACACCATCACAGGCTTTCCTGTCTGTGATGCAGCGTCAAGGGTAACCGCAGCTATGGTCTCCGAGCTGATAGTCCATGCTGCTGCACACGTCGTCGAACAGTTCGTGCAGATGGTTGTTGTCTTGCAAACGTCCCCATCTGTTGACTCAGGGATCGTGACGCGGCTGCACGATCCGTTACAGCCATGCGGATAAGATGCCTGCCATCTCGACTGCTAGTGATACGAGGCCGTTGGGATCCAGCACGGCATTCCGCATTACCCTCCTGAACCCACCCATTCCATATTCTGCTAACAGTCATTGGATCTCGACCAACGCGAGCAGCAATGTCGCGATACGATAAACCACAATCACGGTAGGCTACAATCCGACCTTTATCAAAGTCGGAAACGTGATGGTACGCATTTCTCCTCCTTACACGAGACATCAC
The DNA here is from genome assembly GCF_023898315.1 of Schistocerca nitens. Taxonomy (NCBI): domain Eukaryota; kingdom Metazoa; phylum Arthropoda; class Insecta; order Orthoptera; family Acrididae; genus Schistocerca; species Schistocerca nitens. The sequence continues at coordinate 146,636,579 of NC_064617.1, forward strand.
AACAACGTTTCACCAGGCAACGCCGGTCAACCGCTGTTTGTGTATGAGAAATGGGTTGGAAACTTTCCTCATGTCAGCACATTGTAGGTGTCGGCACCGGCACCAACCTTGTGTGAATGCTCTGAAAAGCTAATCATTTGCATGCTACAGCATCTTATTCCTGTCGGTTAAATTTCGTGTCTGTAGCACGTCATCTTCGTGGTGTAGCAATTTTAATGGCCAGTAGTGTAATATTAATGGTGTGCTGCGTGACACATTCTCATGATTAAATATGTATGTATAACGTTGTAAAGCGGTAAGAAATGGAATGAGCACGTAATGACGGCAGTAGGTAGGTGAATTATCTACTTTATTAGGAGAATTACTCGAAAGTGTGGCTCATAGACAAACGACGCCGTGTATAGAACACTTGAGTGGCCCATTCTTGACTACTACTGGAGCGTTTCGTATCCCCACCCGGGCGGGGAAGCAATTCAGAGGCGTTCTGGTAGATTTGTTAGCGGACGCTTCGATCATCTCGCGAGTACTACGGAAATGCTTCGTAAACTGAAATGAAAATCCGTGGAGGGAAGAAGATGGCGCGAAACACTACTGAGAAATTTAAGGGAAACAGCATTTGGAATAGACTGCAGGACGGTTCTGTTGTTCCCAACACACGTCTAGTATGAGAACCGTGAGAAGAAGGTAAGAGAAGTAAGGGACCGTACGGGTGCGTATAGATAGTTTTTCTTTCTCGCTCCATTGGTGAGTGGAACAGGAAAGGGAATGACTAGTACTGGTACAAGGTACATTGTGACATGAACCGTATAGTGGCTTACGGATTACGGATGTAGATGTAGCGGCTACGGCTAAGTGAAACGAGGAATGAGAAATGTGGAGTGTGGTCTCGTGTGGCGCGCTGAGGCGGCAAAGCGGTCTTCCGCTTGCAGCGGGGCCGTACTCTTGGAGCGTGTTGACGTTCACTCGTCCTTGTGGCTGTCTGCTCTGCTCCCGGGCGGTATGCAGCCGCGGCGCCTTGACTCACACGGCCGGCAACCGCCTACGAGTAGAGCCTCGCGGGCCTTCACAGCAGCACCGAGCGTTCTAGAAGCGCGTACACTACTGCGGCCACAGGAAGTTAACTTACACGTTTGCTCGTCCTGCTCTAAAACTAAACCGATGCTTCGGCCACGATGACAATGACTCCCCTGTGTTGGTATTGGTGAACTTTACTTTTGTTGCTCAGAGTCCATTATATCGCGTCATTGCGTCTCTGTTGAGCAGACATTACGTCACAATTAAAAGATCCTTGATATTATTGGTGGAATAGACTGGTTTCTTGTACTCGCCAGGGTAGCCGAGACGGCTAACGCTCTGCTTCCTGGACTCGGGTAGGCGCTCCGGCCCCGGATCTGGTTGATGATATTGACAGCGGCCTTAGACTGTTTGCCGATGATGCTGTAGCCTTCAGGAAAGTACTGCGTATAACAAGGCGAAAATCCCCATAAATGTACGAGTACAAAATAAATGCCCAGTCTTTGGAAGCGGTAACGTCCGTCAACTACCTGTGTGTGACTATTCGAAATGATCTCAAATGGAATGATCAGATTACACAAGTAACGGGTAAGGTGAGCTCTAGATTGCGGTTTATTGGTAGAATCCTGAAGCGATGCAGTCCGTCAACAAAGGAAATAGCTTACAATACGTTAGTTCGTCCAGTCTTGCAGTATTGACCGTCTGTGTGGGACCCTTACCAGTTGGGCCTGATTAAAGAGATTGAGAAGGTCCAAGATTCGTGACTGGTACATTTAGCCATCGCGAGAGCGTTACAAACCTCATAGAAAGTTTGAAGTGGGACACACTTGCAGATAGACGGAGCGCCAAACAGAAGGGGCTGCTCTCTAAATTCCAAAATCCGATCTTCACCGAGGATGTAGAGCATATATTATTACCACCAACTTTCAAATCGCGCAATGGTCACGTTTCAAAGATACGGGAAAAAAGAGCCCGTACTGAGGCGTTCAGACAGTCGTTTTTCCCTCGCGCGATCCGCGAGTGGAACAGAAGGGGAGAAATATGACTTTGGCGCGAATTGTGCCAAAAGCCACACACCACTTGGTGGCTAGCGGAGTATATATGTAGATGTAGATGTAGAATCCACCTGGCGGATTAAAGACGAGGGCCGGTGTGCCGGCCAGCCTGGGTGCGGTTTTTCGGCGGTTTTCCACATCCCTCTAGGTGAATGTCAGGCTGGTCCCCGCGTCAGTTACACGATTCGCAGACATTTGACACACATTCGCACTATTTCATTATTTACACTGGACGCGGACAGCTGGAGTACACTATTTCCAAATCAGTATTTACAAAGCAGACCCCACAAGTCGGGATAAATGCTTGGAAAGAGAGACACTGGTTTCCTGTCATGGAGGCTGTGAAGATCGCCTGTTGTCTTAGGGATGTTCGATGTTCATCGATGGTTACAAAACATCGGTGTTGGCAGATTAAACATCTACGCCTACATCTGAATTTCTACTCCCCAAGCCACTTTGCGGTGTGTGGCGGTGAGTACTTTGTGTACTGTTCTCACTTCCCATCTTTCCTGTTCCAGTCCCGATCTGCTCGCAGAAAGAACGACTGCCGCTAAGTCTCTGTGTGCGCTCGAACTCTTAATTTTATGTTCCAGGTCTTTTCGCGAGATACACGTAGAAGGAAGCAATACATTGGCTGAGTCGTCTAGGAATGTACGCTCCCGGAACATGAACAGTAAACCATATCGTGACAAAAACTCATTTCTTTCAGCGTCTGCCACTGGAGTTGGTTGATTATCTCCGTGACGCTTTCATGCTTACTAAATCAAACTGTAACGAAACGCGATGCTCTTCTTTGGATTGTCTCTGTTTCCTGTATCAGTCGTACCCGATACGGATCCAGTACTGACGAGCAACATTCACGTATTGGTCGAACGAGGATTTTGCAGGCAAACTCCTTTGTTGGCGGAATCCCGAGGATTCTTCCAGAGAATCAGAATCTGGCATCTGCCTTTCCTGCGATTAGTTTTATGTGGTCTTTCCACTTCAACCCTTTGAGTCCCTATGACAACATCTGTGCGCCTTAACTTTTACTGTGACGTAGCAGCGACAGAAGTATGCCGGCCGGTGTGGCCGAGCGGTTCTAGGCGCTTCAGTCTGGAACCGCGATACCGCTACGGTCGAGGGTTCGAATCCTGCCTCGGGCATGGATGTGTGATGTCCTTAGGTTAGTTAGATTTAAGTAGTTCTAAGTTCTAGGGGACTGATGACCTCAGATCTGAAGTCCCATAGTGCTCAGAGCCATTTGAACCATTTTGAACAGAAGTATTTTTTTTCCCACTGGGAACCTGTGAACGTTCAACCTTTTCATCATGCGGAATTACTGCCAACTATACCAGCAAGTCAATGTAGCAGTGCACAGTAGTTCGTGACCACCAGAATACACGGATGTGGTTGGTTGGTTATATTCCACTGTAACTCAATAATGTTATTGTTGTTTTGCATGGTAATTTCCAGATTATCACTTCACTATTTACTACAATAGAGAATATTTCGTAATTAATTATTTTAGCACATAAAATGAAGCCAAGTGTACAAAGTACGTGCTGAAAACGGGTACAAATTTTTGTATGAATCTTGCATCTAGTCATTAACGAATCACCTAAGAGCATTGCCTCATAAAGAAACATTTTTCTTCATCCAAAAAAAATTCAAGTCTGAAAGGGTTAACTCACTGTGTACGCGTGCTCCTAGATACGAGGACTTTTCTGAAAGTAGATTACGTTCTCGTTTGTAGCCACAATGGGCGGAGCTAGCGCGACCATATTGTCTGAACGTTTGTCCCTTCAGTCAGTATCCAGCCGTGCAAGCACAGGGTTCGCGTTGTCGCCCGTTATTTCACAACAAAAATGTGAACTGTGTGCCGCAATTGAAAATCCCACGAGTTGTGAAGTGCGGTCAGTAAAAAAGTTTCTGTTGGCAGCCGACTGAAATTTGCCAGAGGGAAGTTTGTAGCCTCTCACTGATGTCATTCAAACTGCACTTTGAGCAAGCAGTAAAGGAAACCAAGGAGAAATCTGGATAGGGAATTAAGTTCAGTTTGCTGAAGATGTTGCAATTCTTTCCGTTGCAGCAAAGGTCTTGGAAGAGCAACCGAACAGAATTGACAGCGTCTTGAAAGGAGGTTATGGGGTGAACACCGACTTAAGTAAAGCAAGCATAATGGAATGTAGTCGAATTACACCAGACGACGCTGGTAGAATTAGATTAGGAAATCAGACACTACAAGTAGTAGATAAGTTCTGCTATTTGAGAAACAAAGTAACTAATGATGGCCGAAGTAGAAGAGATGAATTACACGCTGGCAACAGCAAGAAATACATTTCTGAAAATTATGAATTTGTAAAAGTCTAATATAAACTTACATGTTGGGAAGTGTTTCTGAAGGTAGTTGTTTGGATCACTGCCCTGTATGGAAGTGAAAAGTGGACGATAAGCAGTTCAGATAAGAAGGGAACAGAAGCTTTTGAAACAATGGTGCTACAGAATAATCCTAAAGATTAGGTGGGTGGATCGAATAACTAAAGAGGAGGTAGTTGGAGGTTGGGTTGGGTTTTGGGGGAGACCAGACAGCGAGTCATCGGTCTCGTCGGCTTAGGGAAGGACAGGGAAGGAAGTCAGCTGTGCCCTTTCACAGGAACCATCCCAGAACTTGCCGGAGCGATTAAGGGAAATCACGGAAAACCTAAATCAGGATGGCCGGACGCGGGATTGAACCCTCGTCCTCCCGAATGTGAGGAGGTACTGAATCTAACCGAGGAGAAAAGAAATTTGTGGCACAAATTGACTAAAAGAAGGGATCGGTTGTAGCACACGTGCTGATGCATCAAAGTGTAGTCAGTTTGGTAACACAGTGAAGAGAGAGAGAGAGAGAGAGAGAGAGAGTGAGTGAGGGGGGGGGGGGGGGGGAAGATGAAATTGTACAGGGAGACCTAGTCATGAATACGGTAAGCAGGTACAAACGTAAGTAGGCTGAAATAGTTGTTCTGAGATGAAGAGGCTGGTGCAGTACAGTAGTGCAGGAAAGCGTGGAGAGCTCTATCAAACCAGCGATCAGTCTGAAGGCCACAACAACAACGTTATTTGCGGAAGGATTGGGAATCTTTGTTAGACTGGCATCCTACAATGGAAGGGGCGGCGGTCTGGTGCTTTTTACTGCACACCGTGACTGGCACTCGTCGACGAAATGTTTGTGGATCCCTGTTGTCTCCATATGGGACATGGGTCGCGGTGCGTCAGTTTTTCACTGGCAATGCTCGCGTCTGAAGCTGTTTGTGAGGCTTGTTGGGCTCTGGACGCTGTCAGATACGCGAACGTCACCATCGAGAAGCTGACGGTGCGTGACATGTCCAACAAGGGAAGACGGCCTTCGATTGCAGTCTTGTGTCTGTAACAGTTGCAGGTAACAATTCCCTTCCTATTTTTCAACCTGTTACCTTCCACTCAACACTGTCAGAATCTTTCCTTCATATTTTTGTTTCTATTGGCCGACATTCCATACGTGCAAGTGTTGACAGCTGCCGCTCAGTGCCCTGCATACATCGAGTAAGTCAGAAGTTGTTGGGTCGCGTAGGACTGAGACACCGGTACTACTTCCCGTCGTTGTCTAACAAGGAACTTGTGCCTTGTTGTAACGATCACTACATCGATAAGATGCTAAACCCTGAGATTTCTCCCTGCAGAAAAGTGCTAGAAGAGAGCTTAAACGTGAATAACTGTTCTTCTTCTGAACAATAATTAGACAATTTACTATCATTTATCGCAGGAGAGTATCGCTTTTAGTCGCCACACGTTTAACGCAGTAGGGAACAGTTGTTTTACAATGTTGTCAAGCGGCAATGCGAGTCTGAGTGTGTACGATGGCGGAAGGGAAATCGCGAGCCACAACTGACGCAATTTGGAAGTTCTCCACGAAAGCGTAACTGAACCGCGTGCTCTGCTTTATATGTAAATTATTCAGGCTATCAGGCAGCGCCGCTGTCGTTACCCGCTGCAAAGATTGCAGGAAGCTCCGCTGTCTACGTGCAGAGCAATTTGCTGGCGAGATCCGATACGTGGAATGGTTGGAGAAATGTTTCTCTTACAACCATAGCCCGTCGATGAAGCTCTCATCACTTTAGACCTTTACCTATCTTGTGTCCAGTGCTGCGTACGGATTGCATCATTATCATCATCATCATATTTTTCTTCTTCTTCTTCTTTCTCCCCTTCCTTCTGTCCAGTATTAGGCATAGTGTCCTGTTACAGCCTCAGCCAATCTCCCTGCTGGTTTTCGTGCATCTCTTCCACCTCTGGGTTGGTATTTGAGGATTTTTTGGGGGATGCAACCGGTCTTCGTCGTTAAGGCAGGGTCTTTCCAAGTTGTTCTGTAGCTCTGTTCTGTGTTGACAGTTGCTTTTACTCTTTTCCTGTCCCATGGTGAGAAGCCAGCTGTTCTCATGAACCGCACCTCGGCGCTCATTTGTCTCCGTTCCTCATCTGTACGAAGTGTCCAAACTTTTGGTGCCATACAAGAGGGTAGGTTTGGCCAGGATGTTGTACAATTTTAGTTTGGCGTGCCACTAAACAGGAAATGGTCTGAAGGTGCTATTTATTACTTTTGCGACTTTTGTGATGTTTCTGATTTTGTGCTGCATATCGTTTTTTTGAGTGTAGCTGAGGTTGTTTCCTAGGTATTTGCTCGAGGTTTGTGTGTCTATTGAAATTTTGGTTCTCTCGTGGTCTTTCCGGATAATGATTGTACACTGATCTCAGTAAATCATCCTCATATTCTCAAAAAAAGAAGCTGGCCATCACCAAACAGTAGTGCGTCTAGATTAGTTTGTCTGTCTATCTTGATTGTACCATGGGGATTTTGTCTCCATGATAGTATCCATATATGTGTTGAACATAGCAGCCTAACCTATTATATATTATGTTGTAATGATATAAGAAGCGTCTAAAACGTTGAGTGAATAGTAACGTAAAACAAGGACAACGGAGGAACAATTAATTTACCTTCATTCACCAATAAATTAATCTGCATTGACTATGATAGTCGTTTGTCAATGTTTGTAAATATACTCGGTATTGACGGCGAAGGTTCTTTTTGTAATCGATTCAGACATTAGTGTGTCAAGTGACAGGACGTCCGGCGAAATTCTAGACAGTTGTGCGCAGCACTAAGAGAGGTGGCGCGGTGGTCAGCACACTGGACTCGCGCATGGTAGGACGGCGGTTACAACCCCTGTGCATCCATTCATTTTTTCCTTTATTGTAATATCATGCCCCTGTCCCACGTGAGTAGGGGAGGGCTGGCAGCAGCACAGTCCGCCACTCTTCAGCCGAGTGGCTTCACAAAAATATAAAAAGGGGAACTCATATGTAAAACAGGCAAAAAGGGGGATATAAAAACACAGTAAGTGAAGATAACACAAACACAGGAACATTCACTGGGAGACAGTTAAAAAAGTCGACATAAAGTTAAAAGAACACAGCTGGCAAGTTGTGTGGCACTTAAAATACACACATGTTAAAAGTCGGCTGCAGTATAAAAACACAAAAAGCGAGGGACACTTAAAAAAACACTGTTAACGACGGTGCATACATCAAGAATAAAAACCACTGGTAGGGACTTGCCGAGGAATGGGTGGCTTGAGAGGAGGGAAAATGGGTGGAGGAAGGTGCAGTGAAGGGGGCTATGGGGTGGGAGGAGGTGGAAAAAGGGGGGCAGGGGTAGACAAACAGGAAAAAATGCGTGAGAAGGCTATAAGATTGCAACAAAACAATGTGAGCTTGCAGCATGGAAAAGCACCTGTCCACATATGTTCTCCGTCAATGGAACAGCTGAGGGATTTAAAGTATAAAACATTGGAATATGCAGCCTGTTCATAACATTTAGCACCTCCAGAGTTCCGCATGTTCTCTCGTCTATTTGTTCTGGAAAACGTTTTGAGTCCAAGCAGGAGCTTGTGGTAGTCGCCGACACATGTCCTGCAATTCTTCTCGAATCGCCCTTCTGATATGGAGCCTGTCCCTGGAAATATGTTAGAAAAAGTGCGCATTGGCATGGAAGGTTCGGAACTAAATGCTTGTTTCCCTAAAAATAAAAAAAGACATGTCTTCATTAGTGTGTACTACTTTTCATCCTGTTCTTCCGTGCAATATAACAACCGGCGTACAGCTCTCTGATGCATTTATGAGAATGAAAGATTTAATATTGGAATGGGATATTAATTCTGATTTCCGGGAGGTTGAACGAAGTTTGTTGACTGTACAAAGTCGGCGAGCTGACGTCACCCTCGCCAGTATTCTGGGAATTCACCCCAGGAAGTCAGACTTCCGGTCCGGACAAGAACTTGGGCTGGCAGAAAGTGGATGATGATCCATAAAGGTTATCCAGAATAAAACTGTCCCAATAAGTACGCGAGCAGATAGGAATTAATGTAACTGAGATTGAATTTTAATTAAAAACATTGAAATCTTAACGGCTAGTAGAGACAGAGATAAGACCGAATGTGTAATCAGTGATAAAAATACTGCACCGAAGGTACCCAGCGTGAACAACAAACGCACTGCGATTAACTGGCGAATTTCCTGACGGGATTGATTATAATGTTATTCTAAGTACCCATACCTCATGTGTACTATAACACATATCGTAAATTTAGATATCACTTTGTGCAGCAATGTAATACGGTGAAAAATAATAATAATAATCGTATGATGGTGCTTCCATGTCTATAAAATCGTGATAGGGATCTAACAGTTGTTGCTGTTACCATGTTACCTAAACAGCCACACCTAAGGGAGAAGTTCTATCTCCGTTGCGCAGATATACAAAACTTGCAACTTGTCTTTGCTACATCGCATTCTTTATACAGTTCTGAGGGACATATATTTATGTCTGCACTTGTGAAATCCTATTTTAGTATTCTGGATTAAATGAGCTCTCTAAACAGAGATTCTATAACTTCTATATCGGAATAAAATCGTTCAAACAGTAATGTTCTGCTTATTGCCGTATCTCTGATCACGAACGTGCAATATGATCGAAGCAACTGAAACTGTTTCCACACAGCCACATCGAAGTGAAATGCCAGAGAAAAATAAATCAAATACTTTTTTTCCATCTGCTATTTACATAAGACTTCATTTCCAATAGTATTTTAGAACACACACATAAAATATACAGGCCGACAATTATTGAACTAAATGAAAAAGTACGTAAATTATTTACAAACTGAGACGTGCATACTCTTCATTCAATATGTAAACGTCTCTACAGATATTCGGATATAGGTTATGACATGTTCGATATGCCTGCCATCAACTGGCGATTAAGTGGCGCAGACGAATAGCTAAATTCTGCATGACCCGCAGAAGTGTCGGAACATCGTTGCTGTCGATGACCTCCTGAATGGCTGTTTTCAGCTCAGCAATGGTTTTGAGGTTATTACTGTACACCTGGTCTTTAATATATTCCCACAAAAAGGAGTCGCGTGTGTTCAGGTCCGGAGAATATGGCGGCCAATCGAAGCCAATGTGAGCTCGGTCTCGCATGAACCACATCTTGTCGTAATCAGGGTCACTTCGGATAATGGGGATGAAATTATCTTCCAAAACCTTCACGCACGTTCCGCAGTCACCATGCCATCAAGGAATATTGCACCGATTATTCCGTGACTGGGCAATGCACTCCACACCGTCACACGTTGAGGGTGAAGAGACTTGTCGATCGCGAAATGCAGATTCTCAGTCCTCCAAATGCACCAATTTTGCTTCCTGACGAACTCATCCAAATGAGACAGGGGCTTTGTAGCTAACCTAAATGCCCTGCGTCCAACCGTGCAGTTTGCACGTCCTAACGCAAACGGTTCAGAGGTTATGACGATTTTATTTCGTATAGTTCAATAATTGTCATCCTGTTCGTATTATGTAAATGCATATCATTTTCAGTTTCGTTGCTCTTTTCTTTTAAATAACAAAACTGAATTTTACTTCTGCCGGCCGCTGTGGCCAAGGGGTCGCAGGTTCGAATCCTGCCTCGGGTATGGACGTGTGCGATGTCCTTAGGTTAGTTAGGTTTAAGTAGTTCTAAGTCTAGGGGACTGATGACCTCAGATTTTAAGTCCCATAGTGCTTAGAGCCATTTTTCTGAATTGTACTTCCCTATTGTGCAACAAATATACGTTTGTTACTCCGTTTTTATCAAAATTCGTAAGATAAAGCAATCAGATATACTTAATCACACAAAGTTATAGAAACGAATGGCACGAAAATTATTATTTATATTCAAAGTTAGTTACAGACTTAAGTATTGCCAGTTATCTGTTTACAGTATTCTTCTTTTTGTTTATATAATATATGATGTCTTACATGTGTTTATCATCCACCTGCGCCAACTGTAAAACTTTCTCGGACAAATTGTAAAACAGAAGTACGTAAAATTACAATTACAATACGAGGCGCATTCAAGTTCTAAGGACTCCGATTTTTTTTCTAATTAACTACTCACCCGAAATCGATGAAACTGGCGTTACTTCTCGACGTAATGGCCCTGCAGACGTATACATTTTTCACAACGCTGACGCCATGATTCCATGGCAGCGGCGAAGGCTTCTTTAGGAGTCTGTTTTGACCACTGGAAAATCGCTGAGGCAATAGCAGCACGGCTGGTGAATGTGCGGCCACGGAGAGTGTCTTCCATTGTTGGAAAAATCCAAAAGTCACTAGGAGCCAGGTCAGGTGAGTAGGGAGCATGAGGAATCACTTCAAAGTTGTTATCACGAAGAAACTGTTGCGTAACGTTAGCTCGATGTGCGGGTGCGTTGTCTGGGTGAAACAGCACACGCGCAGCCCTTCCCGGACGTTTTTGTTGCAGTGCAGGAAGGAATTTGTTCTTCAAAACATTTTCGTAGGATGCACCTGTTACCGTAGTGCCCTTTGGAACGCAATGGGTAAGGATTACGCCCTCGCTGTCCCAAAACATGGACACCATCATTTTTTCAGCACTGGCGGTTACCCGAAACTTTTTGGTGGCGGTGAATCTGTGTGCTTCCATTGAGCTGACTGGCGCTTTGTTTCTGGATTGAAAAATGGCATCCACGTCTCATCCATTGTCACAACCGACGAAAAGAAAGTCCCATTCATGCTGTCATTGCGTGTCAACATTGCTTGGCAGCATGCCACACGGGCAGCCATGTGGTCGTCCGTCAGCATTCGTGGCACCCACCTGGATGACACTTTTCGCATTTTCAGGTCGTCATGCAGGATTGTGTGCACAGAACCCACAGAAATGCCAACTCTGGAGGCGATCTGTTCAACAGTCATTCGGCGATCCCCCAAAACAATTCTCTCCACTTTCTCGATCATGTCGTCAGACCGGCTTGTGCGAGCCCGAGGTTGTTTCGGTTTGTTGTCACACAATGTTCTGCCTTCATTAAACTGTCGCACCCACGAACGCACTTTCGACACATCCATAACTCCATCACCACATGTCTCCTTCAACTGTCGATGAATTTCAATTGGTTTCACACCATGCAAATTCAGAAAACGAATGATTGCACGCTGTTCAAGTAAGGAAAACGTCGCCATTTTAAGTATTTAAAACAGTTCTCATTCTCGCCGCTGGCGGTGAAATTCCATCTGCTGTACGATGCTGCCATCTCTGGGACGTATTGACAATGAATGCGGCCTCATTTTAAAACAGTGTGCATGTTTCTATCTCTTTCCAGTCCAGAGAAAAAAAATCTGAGGCCTTAGAACTTGAATGCACCTCATAATAGACTCATTATTGCGAACATCCATTCGACAGTTTACACTCACCCGTCCAGTCAAAAAAATTCCGAGAATGGAAAATAGAGAAACTTTAAGATAACGATTTTAATGCTTCAAATGTTGTACGTAGTCTCCCCATTTGAGTACAACGCACAGAAGCTTCATACGATCATGCGAAACTGTTATAAAGTTATTCGCACTTCACATTAGTTTGAATATTTGTTACGTCGTCAGAGCGTTTACCTTTCATATAAATCTCTATAGGTTTTCGTTTTGTGGCACTTCGTCGTAATGATAGCACTAAGTGTCACCAACCATTTTAATTTTTTGCACAACAGATTTATCTGCGTTTTGCAGTTTCACCAAGACGTGGCAGGTAACCACCCACCATTATTTTTGTTCTGGAGTCACGATGTACGGCACAAGCTTAGCACACACTTCTCTCTTCTACAACACTTGATTTAGAGATGTTGCTCCACTGCGGTTTGTGACACAACGACGTTGGTACACTGTAGCCACACGTCCGCTAGTTAACACTGCCTGCTCACAACTGACTGGTCGCATGCACATCTATTGTTTGCGGTTTTTAGTTCAAGCTGCGAGTGTACTTAACGGCGACGACGTCGCTTATCTGCCAGGAACAAAATAAGTCTCGGAACTTTTCGACGGAGTGTGCATGCTGTTCTTTACGCTCATGACATTCGACGACGCATTACGTTTATGTTTTGAACGAAAAGCTATTCTTTGTATTTAACAAAATTCTGCCTCCAAAATTTTAACAGATCATTGATGCAGAGATACTGTTCTCTCTAGCCCTCAGTATAACTACATTCGTCTCGTCGGTTTCCGTACGATGTCAACAGACAGCGCTTTGGTCATTAGTAATATGATTCAGTGACTTTCGGTCATATATTTTCTTAACAAATTAACAAAACGGGTATTTCAGTTCTTCTCCTAAAAATTTTGCTATTCCGGTTCCTATTTTAAACAAATTCATTCTGTTTTCCATATATAATTTCATTTCTAATGTTTAAGCACCTGCATTTGTAACATATTCCCAAAATGCATTCTAGAATTACACAACATTTTAGGATGTCAGGTCAAAGTATTCCCTCACAGTTTCATAAAGTAACATAAAAACTGTATTAAATTCCTTGCAGTGCGAGGACGTGCTGAAAAGTATTATCTCCGAATTTTTTGTTCTGATGTCATACATATTACTCGGTCGACTTTCCCGCTTCGCTGACGCGAGTTGCAACCCTCTGCCGCTAGAGGGTTCCGAATTGTAGCGTTTAACATGGCGGTGTGTATCGTACTACGTCGGTGCATGAGAGCAACATGCTGTAATCACAAAGCACGAATTCTAAGAGTTCGTCCGCACATGGAGCACCCTCTCCTTCAACATGATGATACCAGACCACATACGGGCGCTGCGACACCTGCAACAATCTGACGCCTTCGGTTCACTGTCATCGATCAAAAATGGTTCAAATGGCTCTAAGCACCATAGGACTTAACATCTGAGGTCATCAGTCCCCTAGGTTTAGAATTACCTAAACCTAACTAACCTAAGAACAGCGCATACATCCATGCCCGAGGCAGGATTCGAACCTGCGACCGCAGCAGCAGCGCGGCTCCGGACTGTAGCCCCTAGAACCGCTCGGCCACTGCGGCCGGCCTGTCATCGATCATCATCCACTAATTCCCGACCTGGTCTCATAAGACGTTCATCTGTTTCCAAGACTAAAGAATACCTTCGAGGAACTCAGGTTCATGTTGATGAAGCGGTGCAAGCATAGAAGAGTTTCTAGCTCTGTCAAACATTCTACGGTGAAGGTATCAACAAACTGGCCTCTCTTTGGGTGAAATGTGTTCGTCGCCAGGTTGACTATGTTGAAAAAGAAATACAATGCTGTTGCTGTATACACTAATCCATCAGTATTATGATAGATTTATTAACTTTTTATCAAACTGTTGCATCCTTGAGCCTCCGATTCGCGATGTACGCTCAGCGGTTAATGACGTCACGAATTGGAGATTCACTGGTGCAGTGCTGCGGCAGCTGCCGCAACAGTCGCGCGTCGCATCCCAAACTCTAACTGCGCATGCGCCAGCAGGCAACTTCTGACGTCACGTAGCGACCCGTCGCAGTCGCTAGTGTGCGTCGCGTCTTGGACAACGTACTTTATAAGGCAGCAAAGTTAAAGTTCTTATACATTGGACAATAGGAGAATGAATGTTTACATTGCTATAATTTCACACTAGACTTCATTTAAATTGGAAAAACAGGTGTTCAAGTTAAAAAGAGGTAAAAATAAAGGGGATACGCCGGTGTCAGAATTTCAAATTTTGAAAATTTATTTTTTATGAAAAATGGCTATCCTGTACGCGCACTGTAGTCTTATTAGCAGTGCGCACCGCCCGGCGCTCAGAATGTTAACAACGTTTATTTTATTTAAAAATTTCGAGAGTTTTTATATAAAACTGTTCAGCACGTGCCTGTATTTTCTAGCGAATGCTGGGGAGGTAAATACAACACCAGGGGAATCTTTACTCGTGAATACTATTTGTTGATGCGTAGCAGCACGGACAGCGGCAGCGAGCCGCTAACTTGCAGTGGACGCTGGACGGCTGGGCCGTGCCGGCGCCCCGCGAAACACGCGGCGGAGCGTGCAATCACTGGTGGCAGTGACCCCCACGCTACCTTCGCTTTCACGCAGCCAGCGGCTGTTCACTTGTCCGGTCCGCAGGCGCACACGCACTGAACCTGACGGCCGCCTGGGGAGCCAGGACCGACCCTGGCGTACATTTCGTGGGCCCTCTTACTTCACCACCGTCGAGCCTCGTGGTCTAGTAGAGCACAACCTTGAAACCGAGAGGCAGTCGGATCAAATCCTGGCCGAACAACGGAAAATTTCAGTCTGCCTTTAGTCTAAATACCTCTCAACGATGTGAGAAGTCTGTTTCCACCTTAAACTGTAGGCTCACTTTCCCCAATTGGTTAACTGGGTTAGCTAAGGAATACTCAAACGCACAACTAGCATCCAATTGGAAGAGTTACACCTGGTCATTCAGCCACACGAACTTAGAACTACTTACTTTAACACTTCGCGACTGTCCGTTTCACCGAGCGAGGTGGCGCATTGTTTAGCACACTGGACGCGCATTCAAACCCGCGTCCGGCCATCCTCATTTAGGTTTTCCGTGATTTCCCTAAACCTAACCGAGCGAGGTGGCGCAGTGGTTAGCACACTGGACTCGCATTCGGGAGGACGACGGTTCAATCCCGTCTCCAGCCATCCTGATTTAGGTTTTCCGTGATTTCCCTAAATCGTTTCGGGCAAATGCCGGGATGGTTCCTTTGAAAGGGCACGGCCGATTTCCTTCCCAATCCTTCCCTAACCCGAGCTTGCGCTCCGTCTCTAATGACCTCGTTGTCGACGGGACGTTAAACACTAACCACCACCACCACCACCCTAAACCTCTTCAGGCAAATGCCTGAATGGTTCCTTGAAGACAGTCCTGTAGTCTACAAGTGAGTTGTCACGAGTTTAAAGTTCTGACATTCTCATGAGTTTGAAGTTCTGATGATCTCTCTCTAATGTCTGTAGTAAATAGCCTCGACAAGTAGTTCACGTGTACGCTTAATGGTTGTAGTCTCTTGCAAATAACTGACGAAAAAAAATCGCAACACCAGAAAACAATTAATGTAGAGTAATGAAATTTCGGCCAACAATCTTGCTGCGGGTGGTAACACCTGTTCCCGTCAGACCACCGAAGTTAAGTGCTGTCGGGCTGGGCTAGCACTTGGATGGGTGACCATCCGGTCTGCCGAGCGCTGTTGGCGAGCAGGGTGCACTCAGCCCTTGGGAGGCAAACTGAGGAGCTACTTGATTGGGAAGTAGCGGCTCCAGTCTCGGAAACTGACATACGGCCGGGAGAGCGGTGTGCTGACCACATGGCCCACCATATCCGCATCCAGTGACGCCTATGGGTTGAGGATGACACGGCGGCCGGTCGGTACCGTTTGGCCTTCATGGCCTGTTCGGGAGGAAGGGAGGGAGAGAGAGAGAGAGAGAGAGAGAGAGAGAGAGAGAGAGAGAGAATGAAATTTCGGGATTACACTTGACTACCTATCACATATAAGTTATTAACACAGCAAGTTCACAGGTCAACGTAAGCGCGAGACATTACAGATGTGAAACGCTGGTACATTAATAATCGGCGAATCCATCAGAATGTCGAGTGCAAGCCCGCAACCGTGAGTGCATTGTGTCGTACAGGTGGCGGATGTCACTTTATGCAATGGAGTTCCATTTCTGTCCCGCTTGGTCGGTCAATATTGGGGCGGTTAATTATGTTTGTGGTTGATGCGGTAGTTGTCGTCCGATAATGTTACATACGTGCGAGATTGCAGACAGGTTTGGTGATCGAGCAGGCCAAGGCAACACGTCCATACTCTGTAGAGCATGTTGCGTCACGACAGTGGTATGTGGGTGAGTGCTATCCTGTTGGAAAACACCCCATGGAATGCTGTTCATGAATAGCAGCAGCACAGCAGTCCCAGTCACCAGATTGACGTAGAAATTTAGCTGTCAGGGTGCGTGGAATAACCACGGCAGCGCTCCTGCTGTCATATGAAGTCGCACTGTAATGTTGATGCATTAAGTTGTTCTGATTTGCTGATATTCAAGACAATAAAAGCGGGTTAAAAGCTGCGAGCTATCTGGGGAAGTTAACCTTGCGTTACTGAGCAACTGTTTCATCTGGTATCCAGTCTAGCTTACCAAATTCCCTATAATCTTTAAATAGTCATCTTACGAGAACCGGTGATATATATACATAAAAAGAGAATTTAAATAAAAAGAAATAAATCAGTTTATATTTGGACATTTATTTTATCATTGATCATTGTTCCGTTAAAATTTCAGCATATTAAACTTGATTCATAACTAAACTGGTGCCTTATTTAGGATTGTGAAAATGTGAGTTTGTAATCTTACAGAATACATCAAATATGGGGCCAAGACTGGGAGACTGCATACAGCACTGTATTCATAAAATAACACACGAGGAACGTTGAAACATATGTAAGAGGAAATTAATCACAACCAACCGATTCAATTTTCACCCAAAGAAGTTACGTTCGTAGAGCAATCCTGTCCGTCATGAAATTACCACAGTCTGGTATACTAAATTCACACTAACTCTCTGTGAAATCTTCCCAAAAAGAATAGCTGAGGGCTACTTTGATGCTTACACCACATGCTTCACGTGGTCAACTTGGTTTACACAAAGAGTGTAACTCCACAATAATTTTGATATTTAAAATAAATTACATCGAAACGCAATTTACAAAAGAAAAACCTCGAACTGGTTACTATCGTCTTACTATTAACCTGATGGGTCAAACAATTGTATAAGCACGTGGTACTGGTCTCACAAAGTACACCCCACGTGGGTTGAACATAAAGAAAAGTTGCTATATTGAAAAATATTGTCAAGACAAGACGTTATAATCTCACGCACATTCGCATTTAATATTGATGATCTTAGAGTTACGGAGCATCAACACGTGGTTCCACTTTACTCACAAAGTAGTGACAAAGCAACTACTGGAAGATATTCTGAACTTCACACTCGAATTACACTGCGTTGCAATTTAAGATAACATAAGATATTTTAGATCTAAACCTGAAATAAAGGTGATTAAATTTTCAGTTAAGCTGAACTTAAGAAATCCATTGCCCTACAGAGTTAGCAGAGACGCGCTTAGCCGGAGATCTTACCACTTCAGACGCTCGCCGCAGACAGACTGCCTTGGGCCCCCTACCGAGGGTGCTTCACAGATTCAAACGGAAGTGACCAGAGAGGCAGCTTCCTATAACAACATGACAAGGGATGGACAGGACCATACTAAGAATAGAAACCCCTTTGTTTTTAGAAAGCGTAGCTACCTGTTCTGACGTTGGTCCTACTGTTCTCTAGCAGACAGGCTTGTCTGCTACCATCAAGCATGCAACTAGAAATACATTTGCTATTCATTCTTTCACACAGAAGGGAAGGGAGATGACGGTATCTTATCATATACAGTTTATAAACGAAAGCGGATGTAGGTTCCGTATGAGAATGTGTGACATGAATTACATATAAACTGTGTTTTAAAGTGTAGTAGTGTGACAGATCGTTCTTGATTATGTGTGTAAAAGTAACACGTTCCACTGCTCAGTCTCCTCCCAGATAGAGTCAGAAACACCATAGTAAATTTAGAAGTGGAATGTATGCCGTGAAAGACAACAGATTTAAGAAGTTAACATGAAAGGAATCCAACAGAGACCTTTCAGCACCTCAGACCGTAACTCCAGGTATGGTCAAGCGTATCTGTTGTGGACTGACAAGACAGCCAGTCCACAGTGACGGGTAACCGAAAGGCACGCGCTTAAACTCACGCAGTTTGGCGTGAGGTCTGAAACAGGATACGTAATGAATGCTATAAAGAAAAGTACGTAGCTGCTGGAATACTTAACTTTAATCCATCATTGTTGTACATCGCTCTTGACGATACAAGTGAGACTCTGTAGATTCAGGCAATGTAATACTAATGGCGCCTTGCTAGGTCGTAGCCATTGACTTAGCTGAAGGCTATTCTAACTATCTGCTCTGCAAATGAGCGAGGCTTCGTCAGTGTGCATCGCTAGCTAAGTCGTCCGTACAACTGGGGCGAGTGCTAGTAAGTCTCTCTAGACCTGCCGTGTGGTGGCGCTCGGTCTGCGATCACTGACAGTGGCGACACGCGGGTCCGACATGTACTAATGGACCGCGGCCGATTTAAAGCTACCACCTAGCAAGTGTGGTGTCTGGCGGTGACACCACAGTATCTACCACGCACGCAGGTTGGTTGCAGTCCCTCAACTGGCCTCTTCCTAACCAACACGCGGCCATCACTGGCACCGAGGTAGGGCCAGCTTTCATCGGAAAACAACAGATTTCCACCCTGCCCTCCAATGAGCTCTCGCTGGACGCCACTGAAGTCGCAAATGGAGGTGATTTGGAGTTAGTGGAATGCACGCTACAGGGCGTATGGCTCGGAGTTGTCCTTGAAGTAACCAATTTGTAACAATTCGTTGTGTCACTGTGGTGCCAACTGCTGCTCAAACTGCTGGTGAAGATACAGTACGGTGCTCCTCAGCCATACACTGAACACGACGGTCTTCCCTCTCGGTAGTGTCTCGAGGCTGTCCGAAGCCCGATCTTCTTGCGACTGTACATAATCGTGACGACTGCTGCCAGCAATCATGTACAGTGGCTACATTACTGGCAAGTCTTTCCGCATTGTCGCAGAAGGAACATCGAGCTTCTATTGCATGACCTCGTTCAAACGCAATGAGGTGTTGACAGTGGCGTCTTTGTCGCCTTAAAGACATTCTTAACTAACATCAACTCATCAGTTCCAATCTCAAAGGTAACTAACGCTGACGACTGCCACGGCATGTACTTAAAGCACACCTGATTTGCATCCTCATAGTGGCGCTATTGGCATCACTGTTATACGACTAGGGCGAAATTTGAATAGTCATCTCTCAGATGTAGAAACACACCAACCAACTTTCGTTTATGTGTTGCGATTTTTTTCATAGTGCATCTTAAATTTTCAAATCTTCTGTACAAATCACTAAATTCTTGTTCATTCTTGCGTATCACAAGTTACTTGCATTTTAATTATAAACTGTGCAGAAAATTAATTTTATCTTCAGAGTACGGCGTTAATGGCCTGGAGACAAAACAAGTTATGTCAAACCAGTCTGCGAGGATAGCAAATATCAGACCCGGTCAGGAAGCTAACCGTGGATCTTGCGATCTAGAGGCAGCGATGGTGACGACTAGACTGCAAGCGGTGGACATTACAGGAGTAGTACACCTGCCTAACTACACACTTCTGAACTTTTTTTTCTGTTTACTGCAAGCGAGTTCCAGGTTGCACTTTGTCATGACATCTTCGTTGTTGGTGGCCTGCATGTCACTGAACAGCCTCTTAGTTGTACTTGGCGAATTTAGAACGAGGTCGCAGGTACTATTGAACTTTACAGTGCAGCTGCTACCTGCCAAGATATAGAAGATCAGAATGCAAAATCATTTTTAACATAAAAGCCTTCTGTTTGTCGTCATATGAGGCGCAGTATTGCAGTAATGTTCGTAACAATATTGGAGACTGAAATCGATTCTTATTGAAGAAACCTTTACTATGAAAACTGAAACACAGAAAAAAAGTTACGTCGCCTTACAAATGTTCTTTCCTGGATTGAGCAGTTCTTCGTCTTTCAACTTACTTTTGCCTTTGTGTTGTTTATATTTCGTGCTTTTTAGTCCCCAGTTTCTAGTTCAAGTTTGCAAGCGTAAAATGTCTTTTGGCAAACTATTGAAGGAAGTGTAAGAAAGAACTATCATAATGGGACCTTCCTGCTTGTCATTTATACGAAGCGAAAAAAAATCGAAAGATGAAAGTTATATCTCTAGAGCAGTGGTCGGCAAACCTTTTTGCTCAATGCTCAGTATTGACATAATGGGGCAGCACCTCGCGCCGTGTGTGAACCGATATTATTATTAATTTTCAACCTATCCAAATTAGTATTTTAGGAGTCCCCAATAGACTAGCTTAGTAAGGACGCGGTAAGATGACCTTCAGCTCCCAAGTACTGATCTTCAAAAGTCGACACCACTTGGAACACTTCGGGTCGAATGTTCGTTGTTTTAGATTGCTGTCACCTCGAAGCTGTGACACTGTGGCTGACGAAGTATTGTTGTTTTTGTGTGTGAGTGGGAATTAAGTCACTAATATTTTTACTTGCATTTAAATGAGCTACTGAATATGAGACACTGTCATCACTATATTTGAAAAATAATTTAAATACCAGTTTTCTACTAATCACTGCGTTGTATTACAACAGCCTTCATTTAATTTAATATTTCTTGCTAGAAATAGCTACCACATTTGAAGATGACCTTCTTTGTAATGCACATTCACGAATCCATGCCACTTTCGTGTCAAAATTGTATTTCTTTCATAACATAGCAGCTGAGCAATACGAGTCGCGCACGTCCCTAAGTTGCCAGTACTGGAAGACACAGGATAAAACGTTCCTCCTTCTCACGTCCTCTAACCCCGCAGTGGCCGTGCAGCTCACCCGTCTGTCTCTGAGGTAATCGGACAAGTTTACTTACAGCTAGTTCACGGCAGGATTCAGGCATGAAAATTAACCACAATTAAAATATAAGGGACAGGCAAATGAAAACGAGACAGATGAGAAAAGGAGGTAAGCTGTTTATTATTTTATAAGTAATAGCCATAGTTGTTAACAGATCTGTCCCACTGTGGAACGCCGGCCGACGTGGCCGTGCGGTTAAAGGCGCTGCAGTCTGGAACCGCAAGACCGCTACGGTCGCAGGTTCGAATCCTGCCTCGGGCATGGATGTTTGTGATGTCCTTAGGTTAGTTAGGTTTAACTAGTTCTAAGTTCTAGGGGACTAATGACCTCAGCAGTTGAGTCCCATAGTGCTCAGAGCCATTTGAACCATTTGAACCACTGTGGAACAAGACGGTCGACGCCTTCATGGAAAAGTGTTTGCGGCCGCCTATGGAACCATGACTGTACACACGCGTGCACGTTTTCGTCCGAAGCAAATCGACGGCAACGAAAGTCTTTACTCAGGGCTCCAAAAATACGGAAATCGCATCGAGACTGTACGGAGGATGTGTGTGGTCTTCCCAGCGAAATTTCTTCATCGAAGTCGAAATAACCGTGACAACATATGGGCGGGTATTATCCTGCGACAATATGATGCCATCCTTCTACGTTGCTTGACGTCTGGACCTGATGGCGCACTTCAGTTTTTGTAAAGTGTTCTCATTAATTGTGGCGCCGCTTTCCAGAAAGCCAACGAGTAGCGGTCCCTTGCTGTCAAAGGAAAGGCCATCACGAATCTCCAGGCTACGCTACGGAACATTCGCTGGGAAGGCCTTACACGTTCTCCGTATAGTCCCGATCTCTCCCCAATGCGATTTCTTTATTTTGGAGCCCTGAGGAAAGACACTTCTGGCCGTCGATTAGTTTCGCACGAAGAGGTGCACGCCTGGAAGAATCATGGTCCGTAGCGAACCGCAAACATTTTTCCATGAAGGCAGTCACCGTCTTGTCTCACAGTGGGGTAAATGTATTAACAAAAAAAAAAAATGGTTCAAATGGCTCTGAGCACTATGGGACTTAACATCTGTGGTCATCAGTCCCCTAGAACTTTTAGAACTACTTAAACCTAACTAACCTAAGGACATCACACACATCCATGCCCGAGGCAGGATTCGAACCTGCGACCGGAGCGGTCACGCGGTTCCAGACTGAAGCGCCTTTAACCGCACGGCCACACCGGCCGGCAAATGTATTAACAGTTATGGCGATTACTTTTGAAACAATAAAGTGTCTGGTTACCTTTTTCCCACCTGTCTCGATTTCATTTGACTAACCCATTATATTACTGTCTCTGTACTATTTTTTGTTTGTTATTGAGCAGGAAAACTACACTCTTAAGAAGCTGTGAACGTTGGTTGACGTTTTTGGATTGGGCTGTCTGTTGCTGGATGAGTATTACTATAGAATACAGCTGAGAACCACGGGCCGCACGAATACTTAACGCTGTTCGCAATTTGACGGCCACTGTTCTAGAGTCTGCCAACAGCCTTGCCGCAGTGGTAACACCGGTTCCCGTCAGATCACCGAAGTTAAGCGCTGTTGGGCTGGGCTAGCAATTGGATGACTCAAATAACTCTGAGCACAATGGGACTTAAAATCTGAGGTCATCAGTCCCCTAGAACTTAGAACTACTTAAATCTAACTAACCTAAGGACATCACACACATCCATGCCCGAGGCAGGATTCAAACCTGCGACCGTAGCGGTCGTGCGCGGTTCCAGACTGTAGCGCCTAGAACCGCTCGGTCACACCGTTCGGCTAGCAATTGGATGGGTGACCATCCGGTCTGCAGAGCGCTGTTGGCAAGCGGGGTGCACTCAGCCCTTGTGAGGCAAACTGGGGAGCTACTTGATTGAGAAGTAGCGGCTCCGGTCTCGGAAACTGACATACGGCCGGGAGAGCGGTGTGCTGACCAGATGCCCCTCCATATCCGCATCCAGTGACGCCTGTGGTCTGAGGATGACACGGCGGCCAGTCGGTACCTTTGGCCTTCATGGCCTGTGCGGGAGGAGTTTAGTTTAGTTCAGTTCTAGATTCTTACGAAAAATTAAACATAAAGCGAATGATTTATTTCCTCAGGACAGGTAATTGCTGACTTTGAGGAATTCTTACAAAGAGACGCCCATGAGCTCCACCTGGTGCTGAACTGACTAATTTTAATATTTCGACCAATAAGAAAGAAATCTCGACATTTAATGGCAATTGGCGTATTAGGTGTAAAAGATTAACTCAACCAGAAAACAAATAGTAAGGAAAACTCACTCAACTCCATTGGACACTAAATCTCAGTACCTACGAAACTCGAGAAGATAAAGAAAAAAGAACTACAATGATGAATTTTAATAAACTTTGGGTTTTTAAACTGTGGAATTGGGCGTGAATTTCAAAGAAAGAGAAAGAAGAGTACAAACAGAATAAATGAAGTTCTGAGAAGAGATATGTTTTCCAGCGTAACGTCAAGCGCCGGGACGTCGATCAATAACGGAAGCCGGCCGTTGTGGCAGAGCGATTCTAGGCGCTTCAGTCTGGAACCGCGCGACTGCTACGGTCGCAGGTTCGAATCCTGCCTCGGGCATGGATGTCTATGATGTCCTTAGGTTAGTTAGGTTTAAGTAGTTCTAAGTTCCTGGGGACTGATGACCTCAGATGTTAAGTCCCATAGTGCTCAGAGTCATTTGAACCATTTTTTGAACCAAGGACGGAAGAGCAGAGAGGGCTGTGAGACGACGTTAGCCAGTAGTACGCTGACAGACCCCTCTCTAGGACGACACCGAGACAAGAGCGCTATCTAGGCCAAGAGAATATAAGCGCCGCTCCGCCAGGCCGCGGCCCGAGTTGAAATCGAGACGACCTATGAACGCTACACCAGACACTTGGAAACTGTATTGGTCCACCTGTATTTCGAATTGCATGTACTGAAGAGCTTGCATGTATTTGTCTGTCGCCCCTTGCTTGCGACACGTCTATATCTCACAAAGTATTGTAATTATTTACTTTTGTAATGAACTCCATTAATACGATTTGCTTGAATTGTTGTCTAGACGTCCGAGAAAGCAACTTTCCTAGGCACCCTATATTAAACGAGTGGGCAGAGCACAACAGTATGGACGAAATGGACGAAAGGGGGGGAATAAGAAAGCAGAAATAAAAATTTACAAACACAAATTACACAGAATGTATGCTGGGTTAAAGAACAAAACAGATAAATCAGTTAGAATGAACTATACTTATATTGCTAACAGAACATCAACAAAAATCAAAGCGACGAAGAGCTTGGGGACGACTCAACCGAAGAGGGGTAGAAAAATCTAGTCCATAACAAGTAACAACAGGGTAATAGATGATGCTGGTGGTGATTAAGCAAGTTGGGGAGCAGAGCGAGTGCCGTAGTATACACAGACGTTGTCAGGAGAGCAATCTGATGTCACTCTCTGCAGTTATATTCCACACTTTTTATGCTGCACACACCGAGATAGTGAAATGCTTTCTGCAGATGCTTATAACACTCGAACGATGCATCTAAGTAAAATGTAATCTGCAGTTATCACCAGAACAAAAGAGAGAGAGTAGCACGGGAGCACTCGCCGGTAGCTAAGGCTGCTGTTTCTGCCAGAATCGCAGAAAGCAGACATCCGCACATTAACAATGCCGACCACGCTTTCTGCGCAGCCAGACTAAACAGTCTTCATTGTCTACTGAGGAAAGGGCAGTGCGAAGTGTGTAAAAAAAACACAAACAGGTTCGAGACAACCAAACAACAGTGTTCACAGTTTAGGAAGTAAATAGAGTTATTCGGAGAGAATCTAATACTGCAAAAGTCTTAGTTGTTTGATGAGGAAGTAAAGTGTGTTGCTAAAGTTCTACATTAAATAAGCGAGTGATTTTCAGTTTTATTGTGGTTAATGAAATACAGATTACTGTATCAAGCTCATCTACCTGGAGGTAGCTTGGCAAAATTTAAAGCTACTACATTATTTTATTTCCCTGCTTTCATTATTTACTCATTTCATCAAGGCACTTAATTTTGCTAGTATTTTGTTTCTTTAACTCACAAAACTATTATTCACAAATTTTTCGCATAGACAATAGACATTCTTCAATATGTAGTGCAGACGCTTTGAGTTATGTCTCTTTGAGACACTGCTGTGGTAGCGCGTCTACCTCTGGCGCGTTCCACATGTTTCAAGCCAATCGCAGCAGCCGGCAGTATTGGGCCATTCTGGCCAAAGCGTTTAAAATACACTTTGTTCCGAGTTTCCGAGACGAGGAGCTGTTTCAATTTTGAGGTGGTGGCTGCAATTTAGACATTTGGTGAGACCGTTTTACTTATTTGCAGTGGTCGTTACTAGGCAACGTTTTCAGTCTTTTCCGTCATGTGATATTTGTATTCGTGCGGTTATTTTCCATCATCTTCTGAGCTGAACCTGTGATGAATTGTGAATGTGATTTGTCCTTCGCAAGTTAGAAGGTGATTACAGAATCGTACAACAGCAATTCATTAGTATTTTGCACCCAGTATTGTCTTTCTCTCCTGCCCTTTAGAATATTCAGTGCTTTGCTGGAAGTCGTGTATAGAAAACATATTTCTGTGATTGCTAGAATTTCGACTCATATTCCACATGTGTTGTGAATCCTACGCTACTTATGTTACTGTTTCATTAATACGAAGTCAATACAGAGTATCAGACCAAATATGTTGTTACTCATTTTGTTTTCATAAATTATTTATTGAACTTTTATATGTAATTATGGTCTATCCTGTGTGTGACGCCATTTTGTCCACGCCCGTTGTGAGCAGTTGTATTTGTCCAGCCAAAGGTCGCCAATTATGCAATCAATGAAACAGCTCAGTTCGTATACAGTTTTCCCCCGTTAACAGCGATAAATATCCCCTTCTCTTGCATGCATAATTTTCAGGTTGTGAAAGGTACGTTTTGGCGCCGGTTCCACTAGTTCAGTGTTGCTGTTGCAGGTTTTCCACAATATATGCGTCTTCATGTCTCCACGAAATAACTTGAACAAAAGATGCTATTAATCCCGTCAGCAGTCATTAGTAATATATGCGGAACTTGTTTTTCGAACCACATGGTTCTTCCAGCGCTTTGGTGAGGTGTTAACAGAAATAAATGATTTTCAGTTTGAGGCATTGTGAGTACATGTGAAGCGAACAATCCCATGGCACTGTGTTTGACTGTAGTTTTGATAAGATTTTACGAGCGATTTACACATTGTTTGACGTTCAGTCACACAAGCTCTGCCTGTCAATAACCAGTTGTGCGGTTTATTGTAAGTGTGATCTACTGCGGTTATTTCTTTTTCTTATTTTCTAAGACAGGTTACAAAACTGGTTAGTAGATCATGGATATATAACGGTGTTTCAAAAATACTTTTACAAACTGCGGACAGGTTCCTTACACCAAAACAAGATAAATATGTCTAGTAAACATTGGATCTAAACTGCGTACTTTACGAGTTATGAGCATTTGTTCAAATGGTTCAAATGGTTCTGAGCACTAAGGGACTTAACTTCTGAGGTCATCAGTCCCCTAGAACTTAGAACTACTTAAACCTAACTAACCTAAGGACATCACACACGTCCATGCCCAAGGCAGGATTCGAACCTGCGACCGTAGCGGTCGCGTGGTTCCAGACTGAAGCGCCTAGAACCGCTCGGCCACCCCGACCGGCGCACTTGTTCATCTTCGACACTGTAAAACACATCTCCTCTACTGCAAGCTCTTTACTTGCCACATTTTGGGACAAAGAAAGTCCAGAAAACATGGACTCTAAAATACGTACGTTAAGAGCTACAAGCACTTGTTTATGTTCGCTACCATGAAACACATCTCTTCTATTGAACAAATGCTCACACCTTTTAAGGTATACATTTAGAGGCCATATTTACTAGTCATTTTTTGCTCCTTTTGGTGTAAAGAACCTATTGCCAGAGTTTCTAAAAGTAGTTTTGCAACACCTTGTGTATATCATAGCGTAGCATCAATAAGTCAAGTGTCAGTCTAACTACTTTTCTTAGTAGACCAGTTCTTAACACAGGAGGCCACCTACAATTTGTTCATTCAACATACCTCTTATTAAGCTTCACAATGTTGCAACTCAATTAAATGTTCGTGAATATAAGAATAATAGCAATAACAGCCATGTTTTTGGTTTTCGAGCCAAATGAATTTCTTCAATTTCCTTTCACTACACGTCCACATTGCGTCGCCCGCTGTTCCGACTCCCAACCAAATTGTGAACGGGAGAAGCTGTACACCGCCATAGCGACTGTGTCCTGGCTCCGTCAAAGAATTTCATAGAACATTTACGACCAACAGAAGATACTTATTACGAGCAGAGAGAGAGAGAGCGAGCGACAAATGAGATCTTTTCCGATGCGGTTTGAGCAAACTTAGTGCTGGATCCCTTGATTTATGTATGCTAAAGCCTGTGTTCTTGTTAATTACGTAAATTACTCGACATTCTAATCTCAATAGCCTCCTTTTTTACACTCTCCCAGAAATTCTGTGCCTACAACATGACGCTGGTATCTTTGCATTTCATTTTAGAATCATAACTATCAATAAAAAAAATGATAGTAATCGTTAGTTTACTTATTCATTTAATTTATTTAATATCTTTTTCTTACATAATTAACTTATACTGCATTAAGAGTACTAGAAACATCCCACTCGTTGAAGCCAGATTCAAACTTTTCAGACTCTTGAGGGTTGCTTCCTGAGAAGTGGAAGGTGAGAGGTCTGGATAATACAGGATGTTTCAAAAAGAATCATCCAATTTTGCACGTCTATATTTCCGAAATTAATAAACATATACAATGAATTTTGTTTTTTGATGAACCGGATACTCAAAAAGTCTTTTTCGTACCTTTTCATAAGTGTTCTATATGCCCCCCTTGAGACGCACGGCATGTGTCAATGTGGTATTCAAACTGATCCCACACTGCATTGAGTTAGTCTTGAGTTACTGCTTCCACAACTGCTGTTATGCGATGTCTCATTTCCTTCATTGTTGTTGGTAAAAAAAAACAAAAAAACTACATTGAGAACCGGTGTTATGATCTGGAGCCATGGATGTAAATTTTGTCTTCTTCAAGAAGATTCATTTTCTTTCCTTTTCTAACAATTTGTAGTGTTAGGTTGCTTTATGACTGTAGCTGAATGGTGATATTCTTTTAGATTTATTGCAAAAGTGAATTTATCAAAACTAATTAGCCAGAAGGCATCTGCGTGTTCCTGACATCTTATAGTGAAACTGCTTCCTGTCTGGCGTATGTAGAATTAGGGTCAATTGTCACATAACAGCTCGTAAATGCCTGATTTGCACTGACACTGGCTGTTTGTCTTGTTGCAATGAATGATTGCTGTTTTAGCTTTTTGTTAGTGCTGAAGGATATTTGAATACCAAAGTTACGAAAAATGTTGGTTACTTGGTATAAAATTATTCCTATAAAATGGATGCAGGTGAATGTGTGTATTTGTTGTTGTGAATCTGATTTAGGATGGGTGCGCTGTTTCTTTTTCATTTTGTTGTGATGTTCATCAATTATAACTGGGTTGCTTCCATTTCTGTGTGCAATTCCTTTGATAGTGTCAATTTCCTTTTGTTCATCAAGAGGACTGAGTGGGAGTTTGTGTAAACGATTAAGCGTAGATGTAAAGAATGCCGTTCTGTGTTGTGCTGGGTGACAGGAGCGGTTGTTTCTGGTAGGATCACTGGTGGTGGATCTTCAATAAATTTGAAAGGCGTGGTTGTTGTTAACAGAGATTGTAAGATCACGATCTGAGAGCATCTGCAAGTTTATCAATCTCTTCAGTTGTACCATTGTACAGGATAATGGTACTATCAACATACCTTTTGTAATGAATTATTCTATCTTCCAATAAACATTCTGACCTGACTAATTGATTTTCGATGTGGTCAATGTTAATATCTGCACAACAATTTTAACTTCACTGAAGAACGTAGAACATAAAAAACTACAACCCTGTAAGTATCACTCATATACGGATCGCGAGGATAAGATTAGAATAATTACTGCACGCACAGTAGCATGCAAACAACCATTCTCCCCAACTCCGTACGTGAATGGAACGGCAAGAAACCCTAGCAACTGGCACAACGAAGCCTACCCTCTACCATGCACCACACGATGGTTTGCAGACTATATATCTAGATATATATGCAGAGAGTAGATAAAGGAATCAATTGTTTTGATTTCAGAATCTCTCGTGTAAACAACAAATATGCCTTTAAAATTGAATAAGAACCCACCGCCAGTGATGTTGCCATAAACAACTCCTCCTGTAACCAAATACAACACAAAACGGCATTCTTCAGATCTACCATCTACTTTAATCGTATACACAAAGTCCCACTCAGACCTCTTCGCGAACAAAAAGAAATTAACATTATCAAAGGAATTGCACATAGGAATGGATACAGCCCAGGTATAATTGATTAGCTTCACGATAAAATGAAAAAGAAACAATGCACCCCTCCTAAGTCAGATTTACAACACCAAACACACACTTTTACCTGTATCCGGTTTATAGAAAAAATTTCATACCAAGTAGCTAACACTTTTCGTAACACTGGTATTCAAATATCCTTCAGCACCAATAATAAGCTATAGCAGCACAGCATTCACTGCAACAAGACAAACAGCCAGTGGCAGGGATAATCAGGCATTTACTAGGTTTTATAAGACAATTGCCCACAATTCTACATAGACCAGACAGGAAGAAGTTTCAGTATAAGATACCGGGAACATACAGATGCCTTCTAGCTAAATAATTTTGATAAATCCACTTTTGTAAAACATCGAAAAAAACATTACCATTCAACTACAGCCACAAACCAACCTTCAGAAACTACACACTCTCAGCAAAGGAAAGACAATGAACATCCATAACTCCATGTCACCACAGCTGATTCTCAGTGAACAAGTAGACCTCGCAAACAAGTCATTTTAAAACTCGCTGATGAATTACTTTAAAAATAAAAATCTTTAACCCATGATCCCTCACACCTAGTAATTTAAAAAAAATACTATGTCTGTTTAAACTTATATTATTTACCAGCAACCATTCAAGATATTATGAATGAGAGCGTCGTTCCACGCTCATGAAACAATTTCATATCCATGGTTCGTAATATTTGTTATTTACCTGTATGTGTAACATTTCTGTTCTTCTTTGACTTAAACTCTTTGACCATAACCGCTGTTTTCCAAATGTAAACAAGTTGTGAGTGTATGTGTGTCTGAAGTTACCAATATCCAAAGTGTCACTACTTTATCAAAGGCAAAATATGGAGGCAGCGATAACTATCATGGTGACTAATTGACAGTTAATGCGTATGAAAACGATATGGATACACCAGATTTATGCAAGTACGAGGATATTTTGCAACACATATCGCTTAACCACTTCCAGATGTTTCATTTGTGTCTATGTCGTCATCATCACATAATTTGTTTGTGATTTAAACAGTGATCTCCAACACTGAGCAGGGAAACACGTACCTGAATGTAATCCACCTGAAGATGAGCACAAGTCCGAAACCGGTAGTGTGTTAAATAAAATCTCCTTTTTGACTGGTAATGTTTATTATTGTAGAGCCTAGTAGATGAAATTTCCAATGCCAGAAACAAAAGAGTGTCTTTAATACTACCAAATCACTCATGTCAGGCATCGGTTAGTGACGCATGAAAGCATAATAGAGATACAGAGACTCTAGAAGAGAGGTTAAGCCACTCTTTCCATTCCACTTCGTTGTAGGCTGTGGAACGTGAAGGTTGATACAACTCCTTTAGCTCAGCTAGCTGAACCTTCTAGAAGTCCATTAAGAGCTGCACTTTGTAACGGAACCTATTAAAGGCTTTACTTTACCGAAGTATGCGATACCCTCCAAATTCAACACGTTTAACGAGTATTTATGATTATAGAAAAGTTATTGTGTATGTTAACAATGATTGCATAACATGTCTCCATAAACAGTAAACCCATTAAATTATACTGAATAACTGGCCCACACAAAAGTTAATATCACTTGATCACTGTAGCAGCAAATGTCATCATGTAAAAACACTAAGTTCATCTTAAATAATTAATATGAGGTACGAAAAATAGTGACCAACTTCCGTATTTTGGATCTCCTTAAATAAAAATCACCCAGTGAAACCTATTTGTTCACTAGGACCGTTTTCACTCAGTATTCACGTAAACACTCCTATTTTAGACGAAAACCGATGTAATTCTTAATAATTCATGTTATTTACTTATTTATGCAAATTAGAGAAGTCAATTGACAAACTTCTAAAAAACGGCCTTTTTGTAACAAAGAACTATTCTGTCAAGTCAACAAATCTGTCTGTCATTTTAATAACCTGTTAAATTATGTCACTCGATATAAATTAATAACTTTTCTGTACAAATTACAATAACAGATGTACATGCGACTTATAAACTATATCTCTTTTTAGTAGTTCTTTGACAAGGTTATAAATACAAGAAGCAAGAAGGGTCGGGAGCGGAGTCTGAATGTCACTTTGGTAAAGTGTATGTGTGTTATTGTTCGAGGTGGATAAACATTGCAAAGAAAATGTAAAAGAAGTGCTACTTTGTGTTGTGTCATTGTCTTTGGTGGACAGTGGAATTAAGATAGCCACCAGAGTAATAAATATTTAAGTTTAAATATTTGTTGGTTTCGCTCATTATTTATCATCAAAAGCATATCAAAAACACGGGACCTCATCTTTTTACCCCTAGACAACCAGATTTTAGAGCCAGCAGTAGCATCGAGACACAGCAGCGATCCAGCAAGCAGCAGCGATTACCACAATGCATTTTAATGGCGCCTACCTAACATCAAGTGCTAACAAGCTCCATAAATGGGAGTGAAATAGTGCGATTATAGCAATATCTACGGCTAGGCGACCATTATAACTTCCTAGAAGCCCTGTCCCTAAACCTCCACTACGTGGAGCTAATCGGCATTTGAACGTGGGGCCTTAACACTGTTTGAGAAACATTACTCGATATCAACGACCCTACAACAGTTGACTGTTACTCTTTAAATCAGGGTGGTAAATGTTTGGAATGCTTCCTGATAATTTATATTCTGTAATAAATTACTGGAAAATAAATTTTAACACATCTTTTAGGTGGGCTACGCCTCAGAGCCTCGCCTGCTCGTTGCTGCACGAAGTCAAGACATGATGGTCTCCCTATCCAATATTTACTCTTCCATATCTCTCTCTATTATGAAATGTCGTTGGTGCCTCACGACGCCTCCTACTATCGATCCATTCTTCTAGTTCTTCTTCTTCTTCTTCTTCTTCTTATTATTATTATTATCATAATATGCATCAAAATAAACTTTTGTACATTAAACCGAAAAATACATACATGGAACTATTTACACTGTATAAAAATTCAAAGCCTCAGACTGCAGACGAATGTCATAAGACCCAACTCAGTGGAACGTCTCGTCGGATGCTTCATGCACTCTGTTGACAGAACCAGGGAAACGTTTGTTAGGGCACTAATTTACAATGTGGTTTTTTGTCTTTCACTACCGTCACACGTGCTGTCAGCTCAAAAGCCCTACTTAAGCATGATATATTTGTTTGTAGCATCTATTGAGCTGTACCCACACCTCCCTAGGATTGGGTTGTCAATAAGTTCGTGGTTACGCGATCCGTGGCTTGCCACTCACATTACCATTCTGCGTCCCGGTAGAACAAAGTGGAGAGGATTTGCACTCCTTCTTCATATGCTGGTCTCCTGGATCTGAGGCCTTAGCTAGGCAGCGAGAGTATATTTTCGTGAAAAAAATAAACTTTGTGTTCTGCGTTACGGTAGATCTTGTTATGGGGGAAGCCTCGTCAGAGAGGTCCACCGCATGAGCGTCTAGGGAAGTGATTCCAGTGGTGGTTTCCCTTTGCGTTCCACTGATGATGATGGAATGATAATGAGGACAACACAACACCCTGTCCCTGAGCGGAGAAAATCTCCGACCCAGCCGGGAATCAAACCCGGGCCCCTTGGCGTGACAGACCGCCGCGCAGACCACTAAGTTATTGGGGCGGACTTTTCCGTGAAGAGGCAAGGATCCATTTTCAGAAATTTGCTGAAGAAGGTTGTAGAGAGCCACCTTTACATGAAGATGAGATGGCCAGATGTTCGCTAGTATTGGTAGCAAGCATGTAAAAGTAGATCTGACTGTGCCAGTAAAGGTTCTCATACCTGCATTCATTTAATGACTGTCAACTTTGTTCACATGAGTACTGCGGATCCAAACTGCTGGACAAGATTCTCTCCCCACCAAGATTTTCTCCCGAAGTCGATGCAATAGCTCTCCATTAGATACTCGGTCGACCCGCCATATCTTTAGGTTCTGTAACACCACTTTTCAAAACCTTCTGTTCCCAATTTGTCTGTACTATTCGTGTTATATGTATCTCCCGCATGTAAGGTCACACTCCACGTAGACACACCCAGGAAAGATTTTCTTCAAGCTGTGATTCATAGCTTTTATGAAAGACATTCATTTTTATAGCCACCAGCAAAACAACCTAAACTTTTATTGTTGTGCACCTAGTTCCGTCAGTACCTCATCCTCTGGCAGGTGTTAGAATTTTAAAATCGTGTATATTTCATGTCCAGAATTTACGTCAAATCTCGACTTGTGTTCTGCGCTAAATGATGTGGCATATCTAGGACGAAGTTGCTGACAGAGCTGTTTGAGCAACCAGCGCTGCCGTGGTCTGTCCTCCACACAACACACACACACACACACACACACACACACACACACATACACACAGCCGCTGTCAACGGCCAGGATGCGCGCCATCCGACGGTCCGTCGCGCAGCCCCACAAAGCCAAACATTGACCCACATAGGCGTCACTCCCTCGCAAGCGGCCATTAGGCGCGCATTGCGGCAGGAAGCCAGTGCGTGAACGTGTGCGTGCCACGCCGGCCTGTGGCACAGTTTAAAGCTACCGATTGACGCCAGAGAGCACGCTGATCAACTTAGCGCGCCGACGTGAGAGGAACGCTACGGTTCGATTGGACAACAAACTCCGCTTCTACGATCCCTCCCTCTAATTTGCAAGCCTACTCCGCTGCTGCGCCTATACCAACACATTTTAGCAACATTTTGTTTTCAGTGAGCTCACCAGCTACAGTAAATGTTAAAATTAAAATAACCAGCTGCACTGATTATCGTACATGCATTAAAAAGTTCTTCTATTATATTTTCTTTTTCACTGTCGCAGATTTCCAGCTAAGCAGCAATTTTCAAATATCTGAAATGGGTACTACATGTAATGTAATGTAATAAAATAATTTTTTTATTATTTGTGACTATTAGTGTAATGTAATAAAATAAATATGAGCCGTGACTTATATAAAAAAGAAACACACATTAATGCATTGGTTCAGCATAAAAGAGAAATAACTAATGTAGGAATATTATTAACAGTGTAATATGTTGTATAATTTAGCCCGACGTGTATAAGCACTCAGTAACTAGCTCAGTTCTCAGGGTGGTTACGTAATCGTCGATAATTAATTGTCATTTTCTTATCTCCCAACACTACGGATATTATTCCAGGTTCTTGAGAAGTCGTGTGCTTATTGCAACAGAGAATATTTGCCAAGTCTGTTCGATGTACACTACTGTAATACGTAACTTATCATGTTTTCGTCTCGATTCCACAATGTAAGATAACGAGAGTAGCATCTACAAATGAAATCCTATAATGGAACTGAAATCCTGTGACCAGATCTTTTCTGCCTGGGATGTTATCTCGTTATATAAAGAAAATCTGT
Organism: Schistocerca nitens; assembly: GCF_023898315.1. Lineage (NCBI taxonomy): Eukaryota > Metazoa > Arthropoda > Insecta > Orthoptera > Acrididae > Schistocerca > Schistocerca nitens. The sequence continues at coordinate 146,671,507 of NC_064617.1, forward strand.
AAATAAAATTGTTAAATTATTAGTAGCTGCCTCCGGTCCCATGGGATCTGAAATAAAGTTAATTGTCCTAACCGACGGCACGTCTCGTAGATGAGCTAAAAGAAATATGTTAAAGATTTTTCTAAGATGGCGCCTAACAATGAAAATTCTCTGTTAAGGCCCATATCTACTTAAGGCAGTCTAGGTATCAGACCCACAATAGATTGACCCCACACACAAATTCTTTTGACAAAATAACCATTATATTTTTCGGGTTTTAAGTACAACGTACATTATCAGCTGGTACAGCAAGATGATCTTTACACAAGAACGTCCTCTTAGGTCCGAATCCAAGCAGATAAGATAAGCGAAAGACAAAGGAAAGATAGTTCATGCACAGAAGCGCAAGAGTCCATGGAATAACATGTCCATTGTAGTTCTATCTCTTCTTCTTCGGCGTACTTGTCGATTATTTATAAAATTTATCGTAATATTTAGTTTACATTTTTTTGAAACCCAAGTCCACCCAGGAGTAACATCGTTAAAAAATAAATATAAAACGAAAATATCATTTTAGTCGACAGAATAAAAATTAAAATGAAGTAAAAGATAACATACATAGTGTAATTCACCAAACGGACATATTTGGGTTAGTCACAACTTAGGTTGGTCATGCGTGTTGTTCTTTCCCTTCCTGTCATCCACTCACGCGAGAAGTGTAGCTGTACCACTACGGCGAAGCCTCTATTGTTGCCGAATTTCCCTACCCTCTCAGTACTCTGACATCATAGGCCACCTGTCCCAAGTGTGACACCCAAGGGAAATTAAGAAGAAGGCAGGAAATTCAAAATAGGCCAACTGTGCTACAGGGTTTCCCCAACCCCCCTGACATCACGATGGAAATAGACCAATTGTTCTCAGTGTAAAATTTCAAAACGCAAGAAGCACACTTATGCCTTAGCCCATACTGAAAAAGATGGGAAATGCAGAACTGTCTTAAGTTTAAAATGTAATCAGATATACACGCACGCTCTACAGGGGAATTCAAAAATTTTGACACAACTTTCCTCGGTTGGAATTGCGCTATCGACTGTCCAGGTATTATGCTGTTAAAATTCACCACCATAAATTAAAATTAAATTCCAAGAGGAGTCGCAGTTATTAAAGAAACAAGTCTCGTCGCTGGCCAATCCCAGTTCAGTCTAAAAAATAAAAAAAGGCATATATCAACCACATTTGAGATCAGTATGAAGCAAAAATGGTTCAAAAGGGTCTAAGCACTATGGGACTTAACGTCTGAGGTCATCAGTCCCCTAGACTTAGAACGACTTAAGCCTAACTAACCCAAGGACATCACACACATCCATGCCCGAGGCGGGATTCGAACCTGCGACCGTAGCAGCAGCGCGGCTCCGAACTGAAGCGCCTAGAACCGCTCGGCCACAACGGTAGACCAGTATGAAGCATCAAGTTGAACAAGTGCAGATGTTGGAAAAGAATGACATTTTACGAGAGCAGCGCTCGGCTGCCAAGTTGCGTCCAGAACCTCCAGACGAAGAAACTTTCAGCAGATGGAGAGATCAGACTTCTAATCATTCTAGCAGTCAACAGCCAAGTCAGGCAGATTATGCGCACGGCACGGTACCTACTCACCATCCCATACGAGAGCGAGTGGTGCGTTACAAAAATGGTTCAAATGGCTCTGAGCTCTAAAAAAAACTGGCTCTGAGCACTATGGAACTCAACTGCTGTGGTCATAAGTCCCCTAGAACTTAGAACTACTTAAACCTAACTAACCTAAGGACATCACACACATCCATGCCCGAGGCAGGATTCGAACCTGCGACCGTGGCAGTCGCACGGTTCCGGACTGCGTGCCTAGAACCGCGAGACCACCGCGGCCGGCGGCTCTGAGCTCTATGGGACTTAACTTCTGAGGTCATCAGTCCCCTAGAACTTAGAACTACTTAAACCTAACTAACCTAAAGATATCACACAATCCATGCCCGAGGCAGGATTCGAACCTGTGACCGTAGTAGTCTTGCGGTTCCAGACTGTAGCGCCTAGAACCGCTCGGCCACCCCGGCCGGCGGTGTGTTACACATGGCGGAGCCATGTGTCGCCTCAGCCCGTCTAGGCACTGTACGGAACCCTGCAGGCCGTTAGTGACATAGTCCACCATATCTCAGCGCCCACCATAGTGTTGTTAATTATGTGATGTCCCCACGCCATTTGACCGCCATGCTTGTAATATTATGTTGTCCTCAATATTGTAAATATTCCTGTATTCCAATCAAGAGCAACTGGCAAGATGAGAAAGTATGATTGTATGCCAGTCAGGAACCTTTCAGAGTATGCTGATACAATATCTCCATATTTATTAATTACATACAACCCTCGCTCGCAGGAAGTTCCGTACCTAAAGACTGGAAAATTGCTCAAGTCACACAAATACCCAAAAAGGGAAATAGGAGTAATTCGTAGAATTACACGGCATAGCACGAACGTCGATTTGCAGTAGGGTTTTGGAACGTATACTGTATTAGCACATTATGAAGTACCTCGAAGAAAACGATTTATTGACACATAGTTTGCACGGATTCAGAAAACATCGCTATTGTGAAACACAACTAGCTATTTATACTCATGAAGTAATGAATGCTATCGACAGGGGATGTCAATCAGATTCCATATTTTTTGATTTCCAGAAGGCTTTCGACACAGGTCCTCACATGCGTCTTCTAACCAAACTGCGTGCCTACGGAATATCGCCTCAATTGTGCGACTGGATTCGTGATTTCCTGTGAGAAAGGTCACAGTTCGTAGTAATAGACGGAAAGTCATCGAGTAAAACAAAAGTAATATCAGGCGTTCCCCAAGGAAGTGATATAGGCCCTCTATTGTTCCTGACCTATGTTAACAACATAGGAACAATCTGAGTAGCCCTATTAGAGGCAGATGATGCTGTCATTTACCGTCTAGTAAAGTCATCAGATGACCAAAACAAATTGCAAAAAGATTTAGATAAGATATCTGTATGGTGCGAAGAGTGGCAATTGACCCTGAATAAAGAAAATCGTGAAGTTATTTACATGAGTACTAAAAAAAAAAAAAAAAAAAAAAATCCGCTAAATTTCGATTACGCGATAAGTCACATGAATGTGAAGGCTGTAAATTCAACTAAATACTTAGCGATTACAGTTACAAATAACCTAAATTGGAACGATCACATGGATAATGTCGTGGGTAAATCTTGATAACCTGCCGTTGTAGCCGCAGTAACCGATCTAACAACTGCACCTGACCACTTGTTGTCGTATACAGGCTTTGTCGGCCGCAGCGCTTGTTTACATATCTCTGTATTTCAAAACGCGTGCCTATACAGGTTTCTTTGGCGCTTCAGTGTATATCACACTACCACAGTTTGCGACACTTAGATTTCTCCAAATCAGCTAGTGCGCACCAATCAGCACCAGAGTACGGCTGGAGACGACTCTGTCTCGACGACGGCCCACAAACGAATACCCGAATATAAGTTCAGAACGCTCCACTCCTTGCTTTCAAAATTCTACATGTAGGGTATGACTCGAGGCTGTTGGAATGTTACAGACGAGAATATCGTTTATTTCAGGAAAAAAAAAAACAAGGTAATTCAGCGACGACTTCCCATTTTTCCTGTACAAAATGCACATTAACAAACACGTCTTTGGTAGCAGACTTGAAAAATGTTTCTCTATCGGTCCGTTCCTTCACATAAAGAGTGGTTTCGGATTGATTCAGTTTGACTGGATAGCCAAAGATTTGGAATGAAAGCAACCGTCATTCTCATGCTGGTTGGGCAGTGTAGCAGTGTCTCAGCCTTTGATGTCTGTGCAGAAAAGGCAAAAATGTCAAATTCAATTATCTGCTAGGGATGGCTGTGGCGGCACGGCACTCCATGCTCCAACTGTGCCGGAGCACTGTCTCTGTCCATAATAGCTCGAAACAGGCTCAACATGTGAACATGTAGGGGTGGTATGCTGCGGAGCTCCGTGTTCAACAATGTACGATGAACGGTGCTCTCCGAGACACCTGTGCGTGCATCAGCATTGTGCTCTCTCGGCAGAGATCTCACAGATAACCAACTATCCTACTTTACAGAGTGGACAAACCTCCGAACCCCACGTTCTGTGAAGAGTTGTGGACGTCCAACCATTTAGCACTTAGTGCAGTGTCACTATCCTTCTACCTCTTTCCATTGCTTCTCACGACAGTAGCAAGTGAACATTCGACCAGCTTTGTTCACAGGCTCTGCGTAATAATAATCTGCCCTTTGACAAAGTCGCTAATCTCAATGGACTTCTCCATTTACAGCCATATCTTCGCTAGAGTGATCCCCCGTCCGTGTCTGCTCCGCTTACATACTTTTGTTACCACGTCACGTGCCCGCATCGCCACCAGGTGGCATCCTACATCGCGGTGGGCAGTGGTCATAATGTTTTGGCTGTTCAGTGAATATGAAATGTATTCGCAGCTGCGAATATGGACAACCATCAGCTGCATAACAGATGACATCGACGACATTTTGCTCCGTACCGGGACTTGAAATCTGATTTCCCGCTTATCGTGAGTGATCACCTTACCATTGGTTTATCCAAGCACGGTTCACAGCCAGACCCAGGTGCGACAATAAAGCAATGAGACTGATATGAAAAAAAAATGCTGCTTACCGTTTTAGTCAAGTTTAGTGTTGTCTCCTTCAAAGTAGTTCCCTTCTGATTGCACACACTTTTTCCAGCGCTTCTGCCATTGACGTTAACGTTTCTGGAACTCATCTTCTGTAATATCCTCCAAGACTCTCGTCACAGCTTTTTGGAGATCTGGTGTTGTTGGAAAATCGTGTCCCTTGACCGCCGTTTTGACTCTTGGAAATAGAAAAAAGTCACACGCAGCAATATCTGGTGAATAAGGTGGCTGTGGTAGTACTGAAATTTGTTTTGAGGTTAAAAATTTTCCGTGTTTCTCGCTGTTGTGGTGTGAGATTTTTGGGAACCATTTTTGTACAAATCTTTCTCATATCAAGATCTTCAGTTATTATAAGACGAACCATTTCTCGATTGATGTTCAGTTCTTCTGCAATCATTTTCATGGATAATCTTCGATCATATTGTACTAGTTCACGCACCCTGGCCAAGTTGACATCCGTCCGTGAGGTTGATGGTCGTCCACTGCGGTCTTCATCTTCAACATTCGTTCTGCCTTCACTAAACATTTTATGCCAACAGAAAACTTGAGCTCTTGACGTAACCTCCTCTCCAAAAGCCTTCTGGAGCTTACCGTAAGTTATCGTCGCATTTTCACCCAATTTAACGCAAAACGAAATGACATACCGTTGCGCAGTATTATGCGGTTCCACTTCCGTGACGAGAGACACAAACATGTGTTAACTTATTACAGTACAACTCTCAACTGAGCAGTTGCATCGATGTGCCGCTTGGACTAGAAGCAGCTTATAGACCAAGGTCAAAGATATTTTGCCTACGCAAGCCTGCACGGTTGCCACATCTTGCAAAGAAAATCAGTCTCATTACTTTATTGTTGCAGCTCGTATATGTCTACAACTTGCACTCTCGCTTCCGTTATGTACCTTCCCATACAACAGAGAGATTAATTGAAAGTCTCTTGCCCAGCGATATCAAATAAATAGATATTTTGCAATGGCTGTGTTGTTCAGAAATACGATGTCCGATTGAACATTGCAACTAACTTTTGACCAATACAGGCACTGCAATGTCGTATGTACCATACAGTGTAAACATACAACCAATTTTATTGTATTTCCTCTATAACTGCTGTGGTATTGTATAGCTTTACGTAGAAGAGAACTCTCGAAACTAGCTGTCATCAATTCACATCTCACTGGCTGATGCGATAAGGGCGAGAGCATTGATAGAAACAGACGTATGAAGGGGCAGCAGCGTGTGAGATAATAACTTAACAATACCAGCAGAACAAGTATATAACACTTCTTCATCCTGATGCCTTGTAATAAGTGTCAAGGAAGTGGAAAGAGAAATGTGCACAGTGCTCTGTCAGAATCTCACCATTTCTGTCACAGATTCAAAATCGTCAAAACGTAGGACGATGGAAGTTTGACAAATAGGTATACCAGCTGGATGAAGTAAACAGTGGTATGAATAATACCTCTTTTATGGAGCGTAACTTCTGATTACTGGTTGTTTACAGATTCGATCCTGTAACTGTCAGAGCACCTGTTACTGTTACGATGTTATTAATAATCCGTAACCGGCTTTGAAAGAGGGCAAATAGGGGATATCTGTTGCAAATTTCCTAAACGCGTATAGGATACTGTATATACCCATCGAGTAGAAGGAGACGGTCACTAATTAACCCTTTGTGCTCCTCTTAAACTGACTTTATAAATAAATAAACTTGTATGGCTCCTGACAAGTTATTGAAAATATGTACTCTTGAATAATGAATACCTTTCAGGACGACAATGAGTGAGAAAGACTTTGTGACCAAAGCTATCGGTTTGAAGGATATATTATATGTTATTTACGATAAAGTTCAGAGAAGTGAGAATTGGTAAGTGCTATACCAAGTTCTTTGAACTGACTCTTGCAAAAGATTTTTGAACTCACACGGTAAATAACTGATTTTATTACGCTTTTGCACGCGCAACATTTTAGCTCACCTTGATGAATTACCCCCGAACGTGAATGATACTGTCTCACATTACGGACTAAAAACTCACATAATCTAGAGCTGACAGAATTGGTATTGCAAACAAGTATTCAGTTAGGCGTTTCAGCACCTCTTTTGCATGCTCCTCTCAACAGAGTTTATTTTAAGTCTTAATCGCAAGAATTAAACGTTAACAATCTCTTCAATCTGTAGTCCTCATATTTCCTGTATCTGTATGGTGGAAACCTTTTGAATGACTCTACTCTGCATACAGTGAGATTTTTCAAATTTTAATGACAGTGAATTGGGTAGGAATCATTTATTTCACGAAAATTTCATTAATAACTCTTTATGAAACTATTTTTGATTTACTGTTTATCACAATGTTTGTATCATCTGCACAGGAAACATACATAGCATCTCGTAGTGTTCATGTAGAAAGGTTTTAATATGTAAGTTAAAACTAAGGGTCCTAAGATGGAACTTCTTGGGATGCTACTTCTAGTTAGTTTCCATTTAGATAAAGGCTGACAGCTTACACAGTACTCTCCCTATTGATACCATTCATTTGCTGGCAGACAGACAAGGCTTGAACCAGTGCCAGCATAATATTCTAATTTATTTAACTAATGAATTATGTGTATGTGTAAATAGCAATCCTCATAGCACACACCTTTAGGAATCCTACCTGTGACTTCGGCAGTGTGTCATTCCTAGTCTGTTGTGTAAGAAATTTTCTGTATTAACTTCTCTAAATATATTTAGAATGTTGGCAGAATTGAAATTCGCGAGAAGTTTGATAGTGTTTCTATACCCTTCCTTTTACTGTGGGTTGACTCTAGAATACTTCAGAATATAAATAACTTATCGGAACTCGTGTGAACAGCTTAGGATTTATTTTTATTTTTATTTTTTTTTCGGGAGAGATGTGGGATGTTTTCACTGTTGTCTTTGCCGTTTGCCCTCGGGCTCGAAATGGTGGTACCTTGTAAGGTCTTGATGACCATGTCCTTCGATGGCAGGGGCCCTCTGCTCGCCAAGTGCCCGATTTAGGTTTTCAGTGATTTCCATAAATCGCTTCAGGCGAATGCCGGGATGGTTCCTTTGAAAGTGCACGGCCGATTTCCTTCCCCATCCTTCTCTGATACGAGCTTGTGTTCAGTCTCTAACGACCTCGTTGTCGATGGGACGCTAAACACAGCTCGAATGTGGAACCACGATCAATGTGCAGTGCTATTAAGACACTTTGCAGAAACTGCGACACGCCATAAAGTCAAAACGCCCAGTAATGCTGTCGGACGGAATCACCCTGTTGCATGATAACAAACGCCCCCACGCTGCCAGTAGTACGCAAGCTACGCTACGGCGATTTGGTTGGGAAACACTGCAGCACTCTCCGCACAGACCGTGTGACTCACATCTTTGGCGACCTGAAGGAAGACATGCGTGGACGACGATTTCAGTCAGACGAGGCAGCACAAAAGTGAGTGCGGTTGTGGATCCGACCGTGTTCTACGGAAGAGGAATTGATCGTCTCGTCTCCCATTTGTATTAATGTCTTAACACCTGTGACGATTACTTTCAATAGAACCATTCCATGGATCCGATGTGGCGGGCGTTCTGTTATCATTTGACTCCCCCTCATGCCATAGTTCGAAAGAATTCACATGCCGGCCGGGGTGGCCGAGCGGTTCTAGGCGCTACAGTAAGGAACCGCGCGACCGCTACGATCGCAGGTTTGAATCCTGCCTCGGGCATGGATGTGTGTGTTGTCCTTAGGTTAGTTAGGTTTAAGTAGTTCTAAGTTCTAGGGGACTGATGACCTTAGAAGTTAAGTCCCATAGTGCTCAGAGCCATTTGAACCATTTTTGAAAGAATTCACCAGTCTGTGGCCCTATGTGGTTACAAGTTTCGACACAAAGAGAGAACACGGCTATAGCAGGGCAAGTACAGCGAGTCATCATGTAGGTGCCGGCCGCGGTGGTCTAGCGGTTCTGGCGCTGCAGTCCGGAACCACGGGACTGCTACGGTCGCAGGTTCGAATCCTGCCTCGGCCATGGGTGTGTGTGATGTCCTTAGGTTAGTTATGTTGAAGTAGTTCTAAGTTCTAGGGGACTTATGACCTAAGATGTTGAGTCCCATAGTGCTCAGAGCCATTTGAACCATCATGTAGGTACCGATATCCGCTTTTCGCTCATAATTCACTAACACATGTACCGCAACCATCAGCTTTTTGTGTGGCAATAATGTTCGTTTCTTTTGTAGCAAGCCCGGATGGCCGTGCATCTTAAAGTGCCACTTCGGTGACGGAGAGGTGTGCTGGTCCCGAATCAAATCCGTCCGGCGGGTTAACGACGCGAGTCGGTGTGTGGGACAGCCTGGACGTGGTTTTTAGGCGGTTTCCCACATCGCACTCGTTGAATGCGGGGCTGACATCCAAGTTCCGCCTCGGTTACACATTCGCAAATATTTACAATACTTTCGCTCACTTTCATACGCTGAGAGTTCGGGTACACATATTCCGTCCGAGGGGTTAAGGGGGTGGCGACACGAAGGGTATCCGACCACCTCTTGAATGAACAGTTAATAAACATGCCAACCAAGTGCATATGGGGGACAAAGCACAAGAGAAAGAAGAATATATCTTTCTTATTGCTTATTTGAATGCCTTCTATCATTTCCCATGTCGTCTGCCGGAACATTAGGTTCTGTCTCTCGTTTCTATTTTTGCGGAATTTCGACAGCTACTTAGGTATTCGACTCAATGTATAGAATTATTATGCTGAATGATCTTCGGTCAAAAAATGACTTCATAAACGTTTATGCAGATACACTGACCTCGGAACGCGGTAGTAAGCGGGTGTAATTATGAATAACTGTAGTAAATTGGCAATAAGCAGTAATAAAAAATGTCACACAATTAATAGCCTCTGGAACCAAATTACACCATTTTAGTTCTAGCTGACACCATTATGTAATAATTTAACGTTTTGATCTGGTCTCCACTATCTGCCAACATCCTTCCTCAAAAATGGCTCTGAGTACTATGCGACTTAACTTCTGAGGTCATCAGTCGCCTAGACCTAAGGACATCACACACATCCATGCCCGAGGCAGGATTCGAACCTGCGACCGTAGCGGTCGCTCGGTTCCAGACCGTAGCGCCTAGAACCGCACGGCCACTCCGGCCGGCCAACAGCCTTCCTCCAAAGATGCCATAGTATAACGCAGAAAACAAGATTATTACATTTAGAAGAAACCAATCTTGTACTCGAATTATATGAGAAAAAAATTGTTAAACAGCTGTCGAATGAATCAGCCCATTAGTAGCTCCATATCATTTGCTTTAATGCTGGTAATTCCCTTATCTTCACGTGTTTCTCTAGACTGAAATTACATAAAGCATCTATCAGAGCTACGTTTCATAATACCTTTCCATACAGTGGTATTCAGGGTTCTGGTAATACGTTTTCAGTTTAAATTTTCCACGAAGAGTACTACAATTTCTGTTGTCTAACTTCAGTGTGACAGCAGGCTGAGAAAACTGACAGGGTGGAGATGCGAAACCTACACCAACATGTTTTTCTTCTTAACATCCGTATTGCGATGATCCAATGTGTACTTCCGCAATCTAGTTAGTCACTGAATGGTGTGCTGACATGATTGACCTGCGTGTTTTGCTAACAAAATGTAGTGAGAAGCTGGAGACAGGAATCTTTTTTAGTTTTGAAGTGTTTTCTGCAGCTACAATCTGTTGAGTAAAAGGTTTCAAGTGAAACACGTCATAGAAAATTCAATAATTTGTGCCTTCGGTAAAAGAGGGAACTCGAGGGCTCTAATATATACATAATTAAAAAGAAACAATAAATAATTAATGACGGCCTACTCATACGGCATAGTGATAGCAGCACTGTACGAACACAACCAAACCTAAATCGGTTTCAGCTGTCAGGGAACATAGATTATAAACAAACTGACAAAATCGATGAAGTTTTTCTGTTAGTATGTGTTCGATATGAGCGACTGTACATCCAGCGCTTCGGCTAGCTACCGCTGTGTCTCAGTTCGGAACAGTGTGCTTTTCGTTGTGACGTTGCAACAATAAACCGAAGATGTAACAGTGACTAATTAATGCAGCGACATTATTTTTTAACAGTAATTTAGCAACCTTAACGAATGAGTTAGGTTGCACAGAAACTAGTTCGTATAACGTTCTTATTCCTTGCACGTCTGTATATAATTCAGTATTTTAAATAGAAGTTGGTCAATAGAACAAAATAATTTTTGTGCTGGTTAATTTATTCGTCTGATGCGAACTGAACTTTGTTGCTAACGGATGGAGCCATAATTTCTCTTATTATTGTAACTGACATGGCCGGAAGCCCCTGATTTAACGTGCGATGCTATAAACGGTGCGGTACAGACAAATGAAAGACATAGCATCGTAATAAAAAGGATTTGTTCTACTCAGTAGAGAGCTAACAATAAGTCACGTTTACTCCCCCCTTTCGCTTGTCACATGAGCCTTGCTACGAACGCTGCATCTTATCCTATAACAAACGTTATAACGCGACGAGAATGGTCGGTCTAAATTTAAACAGGGTAAATGACTGTAATCGAGTTGTGACCTAGTCTCGTAATGTTACACCAAATGAACTTAACAATGATCAATTCTACGTGTGAGTCTCTGAGGTGAAAAGAATGAGATTAAATTTACTGTGCAACTCCAAAGTGATAAAACTGATATGCTCGCCCTATATCTTTAGAACAATATGCTAATACCAGGATCAAGAGATATACACGTATATAATACCAATGTAGTGGAATAATAAGTAGGCATGCACTCAGAAACGCACTTTGTTACTCGAAATGCAGTGACGCGCCGAAGGCATGCATCTCACATAATGTAAATAAATTACCCCAAACACGTGTCAAATTTAAATTTAGAGCGTGCTACACACTAATGCTAATGATAGGTTCCCGAGCACGCCGTATAATGACGGGTTGCGGATCTGTTCGTTTCACACAGTTATTAATAATTAATTAATTAATTAAGAATTCACGACACTTGGCAGATACACTGAATGAATGGCAGTAGGTGTGACTATTATTTTACTAAATAGTGGGAACGTTATAGGGAGGGAGGTGGAGCAAACACTACATTTATGTGTTGCTACTGTTACAATGGCAATGTTGTCGCAGGTCGGCTAATTACAATACTAAGGCTGGAACAATATTTTATTTTGAAGAGAAATGGTTCAAATGGCTCTGAGCACTACGGGACTTAACATCTGAGGTCATCAGTCCCCTAGAACTTAGAACTACTTAACCCTAACTAACCTTTAACATCACACACATCCATGCCCGAGGCAGGATTCGAACCTGCGATCGTAACAGTCACGCGGTTCCGGACTGATGCGCCTAGAACCGCTCTGCCACCGCAGCCGGCTTCTGAAGAGAAATCACGCACTACTTTACTTCAGCTTCTGAAAGCTAGATCGAATTTAACAGCCTTTTCCACAAATACTCGCGTTGACTACAATTCACCTCGTTGTTGGATTCCGAGAGAGTGTGGTGACTATAAGGCTTGATGCTGATTTTTTTTTTGGCAATTCTGCGTTGAAAATAGTATGTTCAGATCCGTTATACATCTGTTGCACGTTATAATATGCCTACTGTACTGTCGCAGCTAAGGGCGTGAGCTTGACATCGCGAGCTCGGTTGCAGTTCGAGTGTGTGCAGAATATTTGAAATACCTAGCTCTGATATTTATGAAGTATATTTCTTTACAAAATGTCCTACTCCGTGACACTCGCAAAATAGTTTCAGGTCAATGATTAGTACGACACCGTTCAAGGCTTAATCACATGAAAGCACAGTCCTTGAAAAGTTTCAACGTGATATTCTATACACGCATTGTTTCACCAGTGACCAGTAGATTTGCTTCTAATACTCATGCGAAAACTCTCTTGGTTCATTTATGCATGAAAGTAGATCGCACAGCTCCCAGTTTATTCAAAATTAATCTTTGCCTTTCTGCAGGTCACATGAAAAGTGCACACACTGACTAAAATGTTTTATCCTCGTCTTTACTCGCGATATCTAAATCCGTCTCACCGACCACTTCCTTACGTCAACAACCAGCGCTCTTACCTGTCACTTCCTCACTTCTCGATTGTTCAGTCTCGATAGTCGAAAAAAGCCCTTCTATAAAGGCAAATATATATACAAATGCAGTGAAACATTTATGCTCTGATAGACGTATTGCTTGAACGCATTGACATTTATTGCTATACACGATGAATAAAAGAAAATAATAAAAGAAAAAAATATACAAGCACCCCAGAACTATACTTACGCAAGGTATTCTAATTGTTGCTAGCGAGACAATCATGGGAGTCCGTAGAAATCTTTCCAAGATGGAGAGAGATACCAAACTTACCAGTTTCTGTGTAATTGATTACGTGAGTCTGGAAACGTGCCTAAGAACTAAATTTGACAAGATATACACAAAAGTACTTGTACTTGAAAAGACCGATAGTTACCTACTTCGCATTTTAAGGTAGATTACTTTGGTACGTAAATGTTAAACATATTTATGTCGCATATCCATTGATATGAAAATGGTTGTCACCTTTTTGATCCATGGATCTAAAAGTACATCTTCATATGATTACATCCAGGGTATCCAACGAGTTATGGAATAAAGGTACAAAATGTTCACAAAATGACTCATATTCCTATAATGTTACACTGAAAACTAAAAATTGAAATAGGAGAAAAAGTAAATGATTGAGAAAATCTTGCTGGACATCATCAAAAGTGTCACATCAAGAGCCCTCGAAGTGGAAAAATGGAGTAAACTTTTAAAAAATGGATGTGTATAAGAATGGCTTTACTTGCTTTGCAGTATTGCTCATCGCGTTCGGCGATATTAAATTGGCAGTTTAGCGGAGTTACAGATTATAATTTGTTCAAATTCGAAATAACTCTGCAATGAATGAAAAGCCACTGTCTTAGATTTCAGGAGGACCTAATGCCCCCTCTTACCCTGAGCTTCCTCTTCCTTGCGGACGCCTGTGAGTACAAGTAATTTAGGAATTAAATCAATAGAAGTGACAAGAAGGCTAAAACGAAATGCCTGTGGGAAAACTGTGATCGTCAAATCCAGAAATAACTTTCGGGGAAAGTGAAAGCTAAAGCGTCAAGGTCAAGAATGCAAAAGCAATTCCGTTGTTTGATGCAGACAAAAGAGAGTGGGTAGGTGGAAAGAGTACACTAAGGGTCTCTAACAAGAGGAGATACTGCAGTATTTGAGTCAGAGTTTGACAATTTTGGAAGATTTGTATTCAAACAAAACAGAAGGGATGGATAACATTCGTTCAGAATTACCAAAGTCACTGGGGGAAGTGTCAACCAAATGATTTTTCAAGTTAGTGGCTTGAGTCTATGATACAGGTGACATAACATCGCACTCGTCCAGGAATGGTTCAAATGGCTCTGAGCACTATGGGACTTAACTTCTGAGGTCATCAGTCCCCTAGAACTTAAAACTACTTAAACCTAACTAACCTAAGGACATCAACACGTCCATGCCCGAGGCAGGATTCGAACCTGCGACCGTAGGGGTCACGCGGTTCCAGACAGTAGCTCCTAGAACCGCTCGGCCACAGCGGCCGGCGTCCTGCAATGTCATCCACACAATCCCGATAATATCAGACAGATAAAAGCAAGAAGAAACGCACAGTCTACTTCACAGCTCACGCATCCTCTTTGCTGACCAGAAAATAACATACAGAAGAATAAAATGGAATACTGAGGCTGTTTTGGATGATTGTCAGATTTTAGAAAAGGTAGTGTTTTAAGAGAGTCATTTTTGAATTGTCGTACGATAATGAGAACCCCACTTCAGAAAAAGCGCGACATTTTTACTTTATCTGTTGACATAGAGAAAGCGGTCGACATTGTGGAATCAGGCAAGATGTATGAAATCCACAGAAAAAAAAATCAGGTATAAACAGTAGGGAAAGGCGAGTAATGAAAACTGTGACTAACAATCAACAGGGAATAATAAGAATGGTTCAAATGTGTTTGAAATTTTATGGGACTTAACTGCTAAGGTCATTAGTCCCTAAGCTTACACACTACTTAACCTAAATTATCCTAAGGACAAACACACACACTTATGCCCGAGGGAGGACTCGAACCTCCGCCGGGCCCAGCCGCACAGTCCATGACTGCAGCGCCCAAGACCGCTCGGCTAATTCCGCGCGGCAATAATAAGAATGGAGAATCAAGAAATCAGTTCTGCGATGGAACGACTGGATCTCCGAAGAGTTTGATTTTCGTATTATGACCGTACTCAGAACAGTAAGTATCTACCTCCAGAACGCAGATCACAATAATTTTCTTGTTTTGAAATAACAAAAAAAGTACTATATTATCCATATTTTCAGTTTCGCTAAATAGTTGGAAGTTTTGTGTATGACTTCGAACACATCTGTAAGGAAATGCAGGCTACAGAGTGGCACAGCAACTGTCGCCAAGGCAAACTGGATAGGAGTAAAAATGGTTAGTGAACAAGTTAACACAACAAACAGAACATTAACTAACTTGTATTTCTCCAAGCGTGCAGCAAGAAACAGAGTCCACCTCATGAATGTCCACAAAGAATAGTCTCTCTGTATTAAAGCATGAAAATGTTGGAACCACGACTAGACAGCATCTGCGTAGCGTTACGTGGCGAAGTGGCTCCCAGCGCACGTGGGAAGTCCGGCTGCCGTCCGCCAACTTACACTGAAGCGCCAAAGAAACTGGTAGAGCCATGCGTATCAAATACAGAGATGCGTAAACAGGCACAATATGTCGCTGCATTCGGCAACGCCTATATAAGACAACAAGTGTCTGGCGCAGTTGTTAGATCGGTTACTGCGGCTACAAAGGCAGGTTATCGAGATTTAAGTGAGTCTGAACGTGGTGTTGTACTCGGCGCACGAGCTATGGCACACAGCATATCCGTGGGGATTTACCGTACGACAATTCCACGAGTGTACCGTGAACTTCAGGAATCCGGTAAAATCACCGACACTGATGTGGCCGAAAAAACTGACGACGACTGAAGATAATCGTTCAACGTGACAGAAGTGCAACCCTCCCGCAAATTGCTGCGTATTTCATTGCTGAGTCAACAACAATTGTCAGTGTGCGAACCATTCAACAAAAAATCATCGACATGGGCTTTCGGAGTCGAAGGCCCACTCGTGTACCCTTGATGACTGCACGACACAAAGCTTTACGCCTCGCTTGAGCCCGTCAACGCCGACACTGGACTGTTGATGATTGGAAACATGTCGCCTGCTCGAACGAATCTCGTTTCAAATTGTACCGAGCAGATGGACGTGTGCGGGCATGGAGACAACCTCATGAATCCGTGGACCCTGCATGTCACCAGGGCATTGTTCAAGCTGGTGTGGCGCGTTTGCAGTTGGAGTGGTATGGAATCCCCGATACGTCTAGATACGACTTTGACAGGTGATGCGTACGTAAACATCCTGCCTGATGTCCTGCATCCATTTATGTCCATTGTGTATTCCGCCGGACTTGGGCAATTCCAGCAGGACAATGCGACACTCCACACGGCCAAAATTGTCACAGAATGGCTCCAGGAACAGCTGGCCACCAAACTCTCCAGATATGAACATTATTGAGCATATTTGGTATGCCTTGCAACATGCTGTTCAGAAGAGATCTCCACCCCTTCGTACTTTACTGATTTAACGACAGCCCTGCAGGATTCATGGCGTCAGTTCCCTCGAGCGCTACTGCAGACATTAGTCGAGTGTATGCCACGTCGTGTTGCGACACTTATACCTACTCGCGGGAGCCCTACACGATATTAGACAGGTGTACCAGTTTCTTTGCTTATTCAGTGTATATTGCGGTGGCAGAGGGCGCTTGTAGTCCAGAGCCACTAGAGGTGTTGGGTCAGTGAGCACGCATCATTGGGTCCACTAGATCCCATGCGACGGCTATCAGCGTCTAGCGGAAACTTGAAATTCCTTTACTAACTTTACGCTCGTAGAAATTGCATCAATACGTGATACCACAGGAAGAATAAAAAAAATCCCTTTAGACTGTTTTAAGTGTAAGATTAATGATTCTCTTTACTATTTTAGAATGACTTCCGGAAAGTTCTCAGAGAGCTACGGTCGCAGGTTCGAATCCTGCCTCGGGCATGGATGTGTGTGATGTCCTTAGGTTAGTTATGTTTAAGTAGTTCTAAGGTCTAGGGAACTGATGACCTCAGATGTTAAGTCCCATAGTGCACTGAGCCATTTGAACCATTTTGAGAGAGCTCACTGGAGGGCAGGGTGGAGATCTATTTTGGTTTGTAATGAAAGCTGATTCTTCTTCGGTGTCAGTGAAGGCTGTGTGTAAGAAGGAGGACCGGCGAGGGCCTGCTGCCAATCTGTCTGCGTGGCAGACACACTGGACCTGTACCTGGAGTTATGGTCTGGGGTGCGATTTCGTATGACAGCAGGAGCATTCTCGTGGTTATTCCACGCAGCCTGACGGCAAAACTGTGTGAGAATCTTGTGATTCGAGCTGTTGTGCTGCCATTCGTGAACAGAATTCCAGGGGGTGTTTTGCAACAAGATAACGCTAGCCCACTCGCCGCCGTCATAACCCAAAATGCTCTACAGAGTGTGACCCTTTAATAAATTTAACATACAATTCGAATCAGTCACACTTTTATCTGTCTTGGTGTTGCACTGTTCAAGAGCGACAGTCAAAGTGTACAGGGCGAGCGAAATAAAACATCATTTGGCCTGGCTGCAGATGTGGTAGGCTGGGTTGCCTATCTTAAGGTGCATAAAATACACTACTGGCCATTAAAATTGCTACACCAAGAAGAAATGCAGATGATAAACGGGTATTCATTGGACAAATATATTATACTAGAACTGACATGTGATTACATTTTCACGCAATTTGGGTGCATAGATCCTGAGAAATCAGTACCCAGAACAATCACCTCTGGCCGTAATAACGGCCTTGATAGGCCTGGGCATTGAATAAAACACAGCTTGGATGGCGTGTACAGGTAAAGCTGCCCATGCAGCTTCAACACGATACCACAGTTCATGAAGAGTAGTGACTGGCGTATTGTGACGAGCCAGTTGGTCGACCACCATTGACCAGACGTTTTCAGTTGGTGAAAGATCTGGAGAATGTGCTGGCCTGGGCAGCAGTCGAACATTTTCTGTATACAGAAAGGGCCGTACAGGACCTGCAACATGCGGTAGTGCATCATCCTGCTCAAATGTAGGGTTTCGCAGGGATCGAATGAAGGGTAGAGCCACGGGTCGTAACACATCTGAAATGTAACGTCCACTGTTGAAAGTGCCGTCAATGCGAACAAGTGGTGACCGAGACGCGTAACCAATGGCACCTCATACCATCACGCCGGGTGATACGCCAGTATGGCGATGACGAATACACGCTTCCAATGTGCGTTCACCGCGATGTCGCCAAACACGGATGCGACCATCATAATGTTGTAAACAGAATCTGGATTCATCCGAAAAAATGACATTTCGCATTCGTGCACCCGCGATCGTCGTTGAGTACTCCATCGCAGGCGCTCCTGTCTGTGATGCAGCGTTAAGGGTAACCGCAGCCAAATGCCTCCAAGATGATAGTCCATGCTGCTGCAAACGTCGTCGAACTGTTCGTGCAGATGGTGGTTGTGTTGCAAACGTCCCCATCTGTTGACTCAGGGATCGAGACGTGTCTGCACGATCCGAAGATGCCTGTCATCTCGACTGCTTGTGATATGAGGCCTTTGGGATCCAGCACGGCGTTCCGTATTACCCTCCTGAACCCACAGATTCCATATTCTGCTAACAGTCACTGGATCTCGACCAACGCAAGCAGCAATTTCACGATACGATAAACCGCAATCGCGATAGGCTACAATCCGACCTTTATCAAAATGGGAAACGTGATGGTACGCATTTCTCCTCCTTACACGAGGCATCACAACGACGTTTCACCAGGCAACGCCGGTCAACGGCCGTTTGTGTATGAGGAATCGGTTGGAAACTTTCCTCATGTGAGCACGTTGTAGGTGTCGCCACCGGCGCCAACCTCGTGTGAATGCTCTGAAAAGCTAATCATTTGCACATCACAGCATCTTCTTCCTGTGCGTTAAATTTCGCGTCTGTAGCACGTCATCTTCGTGGTGTAGCTATTTTAATGGCCAGTAGTGTATTTTCCGGACCAGTTTTATGTTGCCCATCCGGTAATTAACGATGTGCATTCTTTATGTGCCCCGACTCCCTGCCTACACGGCGGCAGACAGAGGAGTGTAGGTAAGATGAGGCAGCTGTGTGTGTGTGTGTGGTCGGTGAGGCGCGTCGGCTTTTGGCAGGCCATGCCAGCGCTAAGCCCGCGAGGCCGTGTCACGAGCTTGCTTCCGTGCGCCAGTTCCGGCAGCGTCACGCGAGCTGCCGCCAAGGACACAGCTGCCTGTACCAACTCACTGTCCACCGTACAGCTGCCGGCCACACCACGCTGCTCTATCTCGTGCGCGTGCTCTTACCGCTGCACCATCTGTGATCGTGACAACACTACTTATTCATCTGTATCTACACCCGTACAAGGCAAGCCACATTATGGCGAGTGGCGGATGCTACTTCGTGAACCACAGACAATTCCCCCAGTTCCCCGTTCTAGTCGCGTATTTTTCGTGAGAACAACGATAGTTGGTAGACCTCCTTAATAAACACTATTTGATCAACCGTATTCGGAAACCTGTTAGTGGACATTAATGTGGCGTGTGTCCACCGTTCGCCATTATTACATACGGAACTTTGCTGTGGATGCTTTCAGTAAGGTATGTCTATGGAACAATGACAGCCCAGAACAATGACAGCCCACTCTATCTCAAGAGCTGAAATCTGTGTTGGTAGTGATGTTGGACTCTGGGGTCTGGAGCCAAGACGACCTTCTCAATCATCCCAAAGGTGGTTACCAACTTGGATCATCACTTTGACAGAGACTGATCAACCAACAAAAGGTCGGAGGAAGGCAGCAGCAGACGGTTGTAAGCTCCTCCCGTATTATCCACTCACTGGATATAATACAGGGGAGCGAAAGGCTATTTACAATTTGTACAGAAAGCAGATGGCAGTTATAAGAGTCGAGGTTCATGAAAGGGAAGCAGTGGTTGGGAAGGGAGTGAGACAGGGTTGTAGCCTATCCCCGATGTTATTCAATCTGTATATTGAGCAAGCAGCAAAGGAAACAAAAGAAAAGTTCGGAGTAGGTATTAAAATCCATGGAGAAGAAATAAAAACTTTGAGGTTCGCCGATGACATTGTAATTCTGTCGGAGACAGCAAAGGACTTGGAAGAGCAGTTGAACGGAATGGACAGTGTCTTGAAAGGAAGGTATAAGATGAACATCAACAAAAGCAAAACGAGGATAATGGAATGTAGTCGAATTAAGTCGGGTGATGTTGACGGTATTAGATTAGGAAATGAGACACTTAAAGTAGTAAAGGAGTTTTGCTATTTGGGGAGCAAAATAACTGATGATGGTCGAGGTAGAGAGGATGTAAAATGAAGACTGGCAATGGCAAGGAAAGCGTTTCTGAAGAAGAGAAATTTGTTAACATTGAGTATAGAAAATGGTTCAAATGGTTCTGAGCACTATGGGACTCAACTGCTGAGGTCATTAGTCCCCTAGAACTTAGAACCAGTTAAACCTAACTAACCTAATGACATCACAAACATCCATGCCCGAGGCAGGATTCGAAACTGCGACCGTAGCGGTCTCGCGGTTCCAGGCTGCAGCGCCTTTAACCGCACGGCCACTTCGGCCGGCTTGAGTATAGGTTTAAGTGTCAGAAAGTCATTTCTGAAAGTATTGTATGGAGTGTAGCCATGTATGGAAGTGAAGCATGGACGATAAATAGTTTGGACGAGAAGAGAATAGAAGCTTTCGAAATGTGGTGCTACAGAAGAGTGCTGAAGATTAGATAGGTAGATCACATAACTAATGAGGAGGTATTGAATAGAATTGGGGAGGAGCTTGTGGCTCAACTTGACTAGAAGAAGGGATCGGTTGGTAGGACATGTTCTGAGACATCGAGGGATCACCAATTTAGCTTGCAGTAGGTACTGGGAGATGAAGAAGCTTGCACAAGATAGAGTAGCATGGAGAGCCGCATCAAACCAGTCTCAGGACTGAAGACCACAACAACAACGGATATAATTCTGACCTCACTCCTTAAGTTGTATGGTAGCCCTTCTGTTCAAGCCACATTTTACTTCCTCATTTTTTAGTTTCACAATTTTGTGTCACATCTGCAGGCATGGCAGTCAGTGAGTAAAGCGATGCTGCAGAACGCATACTGTGTGGAGTAAGATTTCAGTTCCCACAGTGGCTACGGTGGACCACATGGCACTACCAGTGGACGGTGCTGTAACGCGCTGTGGCTACACATGCGAACGCCCGTTACCTCAGCAGCGAGGTACGTCGGGAAAGCACAGTTACTCTGGCGCTAAGCAAGTGATCTCGCGTAACAGCCGCGCGGTCTAGGGCGTCTTGTCACGGTCCGCGCGGTCTAGGGCGTCTTGTCACGGTCCGCGCGGCTTCCCCCCCTCAGAGGTTCGAGTCCTCCCTCGGGCATGAGTGTGAGTGTCGTTCTTAGCGTAAGTTAGTTTAAGTTAGATCAAATAGTGTGTAAGCTTAAGGACCGATGACCTCAGCAGTTTGGTCCCAAAAGGCCTTACCACAAATTTCCAAATTTCGCTTAATAAATATTTGCCAAATATACTAACGGCTACGAAATATTACGAGTGTACCTACGAGGTACAGGCCGTGGTTGCCAGTCATCGATGGGATATCTTCCGATATAATTCCGTTGTAAGACCATGGTCTCAGGAAATTGTTAGTTTTCAGTCAATGGTTAGTAGCTGAGCCGATATTGTCGGTTTATGGTATTTAGTAAATAAATAGATCATAATGGCACCCCTTTTGAAGTCATTCCGAATAGTTTAGTGTCCGGCTTTATCACTTTCAATCACAGAAAGTAGAACTGCACTTTACAGACAATCTGATACTGCTTTCTCGGCAAAACAGATGGAAAAAATCCTACACGACAACTCAGTAAGATAGTCCAAGGACAGATTGTCTTAATCTCCCCAAAACTTGGCTGAAAAAGCATGGGCAGTCATATTGTACGCCTCTTACACAATCCTCTACGGACTCATTGGCTTAAGAGAGACATTTCTGGGTGTTTTGTATAAGTGTGGGATGTGGGCGGGTTGTGTGTGTGGGGGGGGGGGGGGGATATCCTGCAACGTGCCGGCTGCACAGCAATCGAGCTCATATAATGCAATTTAAAAAAACATTTATAGCTACATTGTGCAATAAACCAATATAAAATTGGGACATGTGAGGTACACTTATACACACCGTCTTCCTCGAACGTTTCCCAACATGCCGGTGGCCAGTTGCCAATTGTAGCCTCCGATGGACTAGAGGTAGTGTCGCTGACTCGTAATCTCGGATGTTGCGAGCAACTCTGGCGGTTGTATTAATATATGCCGTTACAGTGTAAGTCGTCTGAAAGCATTACAACATGATGCATGGTCCTGGTAGATTAAAAGTTAATGCGAGGACTCAAACCCACGAACTTTGCCCTTGGCAAGGAAGTGCTCTACAGACTTCTCCACGCAAGCACGACTCACGACCCGTCTTCACAGCTTTAATTCAGCCAGTGCTTCATCTCCTACCTTCCAAATTTCAGAGGAGTTCTCCTGCATGTCTTACGTGACTACGGCTCCTGGAAAGAAGTATATTGTCGAGAAATGATTTAGCCGCAGCCGCGGTTGTTTCCAGAACGAAGGCGGATTGGGAGGCGTGCCTGAGAAGCACCGTCAGTAGAACACGTGGCCGCGATAGGAAAGGGCTCTGTGTTCGAATCCCAGTCCAGCATACAGTTTTAATGTACCAAGAAATTTCAAATCAGCGCACACTCTTCTGCAGAGTGGAAATCCGTTGTGGATCATCTACGTAGGCTTTCGACTTCACGTGAAACAGAATGCAAAAGGAAAGTATCTGAAAGCTCTGTCGCCGTGCTTGCAGTAATATTGTAGTACCCGCCGTCTTTCAAGAACTCAGTTTTATTCTCTTTTCCTGAGCACAGTTCACCCTCGCGTAGGACTTTTTGAAAGACATCCGTTTCGCCTTTCACTGTCAATTTAATTTCAATCGTCACGATAGTAACTTAGACCATGTGGTCATTTTGAAGTGAACGATGTTGTGCCTGTGCACACGACAAAACTTTTAAACTTTTCTCTGGCATAAACGAATCAGAAATGTTCTTAAGTGCTACAGTTTGAACTGTGTTTGACATCGGCCTTCCTGTCATACTCTGTGAATGGAGAACACAGTTAATGATCACTCACAAAAGCGATGGGGTGGAGACCAGTGGAACAAACAAGTGGTTCCTGTGGCCGATGACGGCGGAGCTCGCGAAGTGAAGGCCAACCAGAAACAAAGTCCAGAGCGTAGCAAAAGTCGTCGTAAGCGTGTACAAAGAGTCCGGGAAGCGATTCGAATGGAAAAGCGTCAACACAGGCGAGGTCAATCACCCTGCTATGAATGGCGCATATCGAAGGCTTCAGACAATAGCGGGGGCTGTCTGACAACTGTGGGGCCATGGTGGCTACAGGCAGTCGCACGTCACTGGACTGGCTCACGTCATACGCACGTAGCGGCAGCCGCATTCTCTGTCGTAGCAAGCATAGAGAATAAATCTCTATGGAGTGAGTATTGGGATGCGCAGAACGAGAATTCTGTCCGCAGCATGTCCAGCAGCTCAAGTCACGTGATTCTGGGACGGCACGTTTTAGCCCGTGTAGCGCTTAGTGTATTGTGAGCGTATTTTCTTCGCGACTACAGAGAGATCATCTTCAGAAGTACCGTAAAACTTTGTATACGCGTTTTACAGACGTCTTAACAAATTGACACCAGAAACTGAAGTTGGCTTAAAGATGCGAAGCTCAGTGGCATTGTGGTTTTCCGCCTCAGTATCGTAGCGTCAGATTCCACTTTATTTACGTTTTCCTTTCGGTAACAGGAAAAGAAGTGACAGCCAACAGTATTTTTTTACGTTTCTTATTGAACTTATTCATATTTCGAGCTTCTTTGCTAACTAATTACCTTACAATGACACTGTAGACGGCGCCAAAGTGTCACGAAAATAGCTTATTTGCAACTATGAAATTGTTACACTAAATACGATAAGCGATTTGCACCAACTGCTTGCTCATTATTATTTTCAGCTTTTATTTACCCTTCTGCTTTTTATAGGCAAGTAAAATATCTATAAAAATTTTTTCGAAATCTCGTCATAAAGAGGAAACATACACTACGCACAATAAAATAAAAAGTATAGTATCAATGCTGGAGTTTTGGAGTAATAGCAGAAGTGACACCAAACAAGACTTTTTTTTTTTAGGTTTTCAGTGGCACTGACTCATGTTGTCGATCTGTTCTAAGTAATTGCATTACAGTGACGTTGTATAGGGAATTGTCTCACGCAGAAATACTTACTGGGCGTATACCAATGGTTTGACAACCTGCATAATTTGCACGAAAATAATCAGACTGTCATGTACAAATTTTACCTGCATATCAACATGACACTAAAACAAATACACTGACTGTCAGTTGACTCAAACACACTTGCTGATTTATCTAGCACTTTTCTCGTAAACACATGGCCATAAAATGGCAGAAATTATCTTTAGAGTACGTGTCTCGATATTTTTCAACATATACAATGCCTCATATTAATATGACACTTACAATTTACATTTGTTGTATAAACCTACGAAAAGTAACTGTTCCTCCTTTCACATACTTCTCTTAACATCCGTAGCAACGACTATAGCTGCTACTATAACTCAAACGCGCATAAACGTGTACAAAACAAAGCGAATACGTGTTTCCAGTTTCGCTGTTACTATAAATTGTAAAGAAGCAGCGTCGTCCCAAAATTACCGTGACTAGCCCGATTTGATGTTGAGAACATTTGCACTAGGCTATGCTCACTATATATATATATATATATATATATATATATATATATATATATATATATATATATATATATATATATGGAGTGAGCATAGCCTACTGCGAATGTTCTCAACATCAAATCGGGCTAGTCACGGTAATATATATATATAAGTTGCGGCTGTAATATGAAGCCAGAGTATCTCTGGCCATTCTTATACATCGATACTTGGGTTGAGCGGGGGATCTGAATCACTGTGGACACTAAAATTGCATCAAATGTTTATGTCTGAAAGGAGATATCAAAAAAAATTTCGGTACATGCACTTGCATGTGCTGTTCCAATTAAGAACGACTACAATGTCGAAACTGCAGTTGTATTACTGAAAGTAAATTAATTGATAGTCCAACCAGGAAAATTTTTTATCTCACCCACAAACATTTCACCAGAGCTAAGGAAACGTCAGTGGTCATGTATGTGTCTTTTGTGAAAACGAAGTGTAGAAAATCCGTGATTTATTAATCAGCGGTCACAAAATTTGACTTTACTATTAGCTTATGTGCGTTACGTAAGACTACACACTGCGTTTTCTGTGACTGACTTACCATTTTAACCACAGAGATGCAAATGGAAGTCGGAAGGAGCTTGCAATTCGTGATCGGAGATTCGTTATAACATTTTCTTTATGTGACTTCCATTCGAAGTTTGGCGGCTACTTGTAGGAGATCAATGATTGAGCTTCTGAAAGACGCTTTGTCATTCAGGAAATCACTCACAGCGAGGTGCAAGGTCTAAAACTGCACAGACGTATACATCATTGCTAACTCGTGTTTATTAAATAGCTAGTTCAATCGTTCATCGTCCGACTGACGACAATATGATTCTATTGTCTCTGATGATGAACAGAATAAGTAAAAAAACCAAAAGTCGATTTGTGGCGGATAGAAACAGTTAGCCAGTGAGCACGCATGCGCTGTGGAAGGCAGAGAACCTGAGATCGGTGCGATAGCGAGGGAAATGTTGCAGGGACGGTTTGTGATCCAGCGCGCGCCGGCTCCGACAAGGCCATAGGCACAGGTGAAAGTTGGGGAACCGCCTCGGGCAATTGCACTATATAAATCTGCAGCGAGGTCACAGCTAGAGACCTCACCGTTGACCTTATCTAGTGCAATTAATACTGACAATGACGAGCCTAAAGAAAGATCGCCGTCCACGGTAACATATGATGTCTCCAGACGTAAAACGTAGTCTCGGTGTATTCATTGCGTAAATGTCACTTCCACGGCGAATGCTTGTTAATATCACTTCTGCATTTACAGCCTCTTGCACAGGAAACGGCGCAAAGAAAATATTACGCTACTTGCACGAAATGTTTAATGTTCGTTTTCATAACTTGCAGTCTAGAGCAAACCCAAAAATTGTCAGCTGTTACTTTAAAATACAATTTATGGAAATCTGTAGCTTTAATTCGTAGCTTTCTATTACTGTACGAGCTAGGGGTACCTTTCCAGCGTACGTTTCAAATTTGAACAAAACTTTAAGGAGACACGAAGAGGAATTCCGTGTAAGTAACAGCTGAGACGAATTGATGTGGAACCTCATTCTGAACGAAGGGCCAATTTGAATACAGAATTTTGTGACTGTGAGGCTTCTAACTGTAAGTGCAGGTTCCTAAGACAGCTGCACAGAGTAATCATAACAACAGTGCTTAAGTACAAAATCATTAGTTTCAGACTGTGTTGTGAGGTACCTCAAACCCAATGAAGCTATCTTCAGTTTTCTCATTTGCCATATCATCTCTGAAAGCGGTCTGTGTAGCCGTTGTCACGTGCTGGATGTTGTGTTGTTATTACCGTCATGTCGGACCTCACTGAGTTCCATCCAGAGCAATCAGTCGGTGCCTCTTCAGGCTATGCAACGGTAAAAAGATTCACATATCTATTTGGGATATCCGGAGCTGTTGTAAGTATTATTGAAATAAATATCACGGGAAGCCTCGTTCTATAAACACGACAGTGACGACGAAATCAGTGAGATGAAAAATATATAGCCAAAATTTCTGTGTCAGAGCTGATGTTGCCAGATCCTCTCCTGACCAAGTGAATGCTCAAATGAGTTTCACTGGTGTAAGAAATACGAAATCCGACCAGAGGAAACATGTAGCATGATCTAGTAGGTCTGCTTTCAGAACGCTCCCACCCGGAAGAGATGTTTGCACGTTTAAGTTTCGATAATGCTTTACCAAGCTTTCAATCCGGAATTTCTTCTTCCATTTGTGTACCGGTACCAGTGGTGAAGGTTTTCTTCTGGTTGAAGCGAGTGAGTGGGCGTCTTACCATTGATTTCAGTCAGTTCCGTGTTCATGCTGAAAGAAAAAGTTACTCGTTAGATCTGCGAAACCATATTTGATACCGCAAGTAGTATTCCCAAACGTGGGACTGCATTTTCCACGCCGGTTCAGGACTACTGATGTTCTCAATTTACGTAAACCATTTGTCAAATAGAGTCAGCGTCGGTATAAGACTGTTCGCTGGCGATGTCTTTTACATGATAGTATTGTCGCTGAATAGTCGTAAGGGAATACAGAAAGACTTGACGACATCTGCTCTTGGTGTACTGAATGACAAGGCTGTCTTAAAGTGGATAAATGCAAGTTAACGTCTACAAAAAAGAAAAAGAACCTAACAGTTTCGGATTACAAGATTAGATCTGAAGCTCGTCACATGAATTATACAGTGGCGAAACTGCGAAGTGATATGAAATGGGACGAACATACGAAATCAGTTGAAAGGAAGGCGATTGGAAGACTTTTTTGCGAGAATTCCGTGAAGGTGCAGAGTATGTTTGAAGGAAACTGCGCACAAGGACCTAGTGCAATGAGAGACACTGTGTTGGGGACCGTGAAGTGTAGGCGAAAGTTCAATAGGGATACTAGTGACACTTAAATTGCAGATTTTGGTATAAAAGCGACATTTCTTTCGCGACATCCTGTTGGGTAAATTTAGGGAACCCATATTCCAGAAAGTTCGGGGGTGCGCGAGCAATTGTGATATCTTTAAAGTTAGCGCGCGCAGGGACGATGAGAATAAGATTACAGCATGTGCCAACAATGATATGGGACAGAAAATAGCGTATATTGGTACACAGCACATTCCTTCAAGCACTGTTCATGGTGTGTCGATTATACGTGTAGATGTAAATGCGGAAGTAGACGAAGGTTATATCCCCAGTCACAAAGCTGGAAATATCCAGCATTAGTTTCGTTGGCAGGAAGGTGAAACGGCAAACCTTCCCACACATCTGTAACCCCAGATTCGATAAGTGTCAAGCAATAAAAACAGTTACAAGCTCCTTCAACATCCTGCGCGGTTAAAATGCTTTGCGAGGAATGGTGTAAATCTCTATTCACGACCACTCAGCGTTTGAAAGCATCGATCACAAGATTAATTTACTTCTTTTTTTTTGAGGGGCGGGGGCGATATTCTGAGAGTGCTCAGAAAATTTTGTTCATTGCTCCAAACGATATTCCGCTAATGCTACTATTTTACTAATGAGTGTATATGTCTGAACAAAGCGATTTAATACATCCGTGTTCGGTTTGATTGGGAAGTGTGGCAGTCGTCCCCATAGAAGCATTTTTCTATGCCACCGATCGTTTTAATATCGTGATCAGAGCTTGCACAGAGGAAGTGAGCACTCCTTGGCAACAGCCTCGTGATTTCTGCAGCGATGAAGGTTCTAATAAGCAAGTTAACCTCACGTTATACGCAACTATTGAAGGCCATTACAGTTTCCTCGATAACGGCTTCCAAAGTAGGCTGCTGGATGAAAGACTCACGCCATACAGACGTAATTGATAGGGCGTCGATTAATTGTAACAGGACTACCAGCAGAAAGTTGAAGCGACCCACTGGCTCTACTTAAGGCTTGCAATTTATTTCGGTCGACAGCACGAAAATGACTTTCCAACTTCATAATCCGTCGCAGACGCCAATCTTCTGTTGAACGCAAGGCACAAAAGCATTATGAAACGATAACAGTGAGCCAATAATACATTTCTCTTCAAACTAATAATCCTACTCAGCACTAAAGGAAAATCAAAGGGAAGACAATACAGTTCTACGCAGTAGTGCATGTCAGTTAAGAATGTGCTCTCATCGTTTGTGAAAATTAAGGATTGAATATGACACAAAGATCTAACCAAATAAATATGTGAGGAAAGCTAACTAAGAATAATCTTTTTTAAAACAACTGCCGGTTCCGCTCGTCATCATTGTCATTTAGCCATTTACAATGATTTAGCCAATTTCGATAACATTTATGTCCTATTTTCGGAGCATTGAGGAAACCCTGGCTTTTTCTTCCACGGACATCTAGAAAATCCGCTGCATGTCGTTTATTGCAACTGCGTAATAACTGCACTCGCGTTCGAAACCTACGTCACTATTTTTGCACTCATATTTGAATGTGTGCTGTCGTCACTTAGAAACTATCCCCGCAAAAACTTTTTGATTGCGTTTAATGTTTAAGCCCATTTGAGATCTAGATAATAGCAGATGCGTTTATTTAGTTATTGATTTTCTTAATTAATCCTTGTACTGAAGAACAGAAATTTGTTAACATCGAGTATAGATTTAAGTGTCAGGAAGTCGTTTCTGAAAGTATTTGTATGGAGTGTAGCCATGTATGGAAGTGAAACATGGACGATAAATACACTCCTGGAAATTGAAATAAGAACACCGTGAATTCATTGTCCCAGGAAGGGGAAACTTTATTGACACATTCCTGGGGTCAGATACATCACATGATCACACTGACAGAACCACAGGCACATAGACACAGGCAACAGAGCATGCACAATGTCGGCACTAGTACAGTGTATATCCACCTTTCGCAGCAATGCAGGCTGCTATTCTCCCATGCAGACGATCGTAGAGATGCTGGATGTAGTCCTGTGGAACGGCTTGCCACGCCATTTCCACCCGGCGCCTCAGTTGGACCAGCGTTCGTGATGGACGTGCAGACCGCGTGAGACGACGCTTCATCCAGTCCCAAACATGTTCAATGGGGGACAGAGCCGGAGATCTTGCTGGCCAGGTAGTTGACTTACACCTTCTAGAGCACGTTGGGTGGCACGGGATACATGCGGACGTGCATTGTCCTGTTGGAACAGCAAGTTCCCTTGCCGGTCTAGGAATGGTAGAACGATGGGTTCGATGACGGTTTGGATGTACCGTGCACTATTCAGTGTCCCCTCGACGATCACCAGTGGTGTACGGCCAGTGTAGGAGATCGCTCCCCACACCATGATGCCGGGTGTTGGCCCTGTGTGCCTCGGTCGTATGCAGTCCTGATTGTGGCGCTCACCTGCACGGCGCCAAACACGCATACGACCATCATTGGCACCAAGGCAGAAGCGACTCTCATCGCTGAAGACGACACGTCTCCATTCGTCCCTCCATTCACGCCTGTCGCGACACCGCTGGAGGCGGGCTGCACGATGTTGGGGCGTGAGCGGAAGACGGCCTAACGGTGTGCGGGACCGTAGCCCAGCTTCATGGAGACGGTTGCGAATGGTCCTCGCCGATACCCCAGGAGCAACAGTCCCCCTAATGTGCTGGGAAGTGGCGGTGCGGTCCCCTACGGCACTGCGTAGGATCCTACGGTCTTGGCGTGCATCCGTGCGTCGCTGCGGTCCGGTCCCAGGTCGACGGGCACGTGCACATTCCGCCAACCACTGGCGACAACATCGATGTACTGTGGAGACCTCACGCCCCACGTGTTGAGCAATTCGCCGGTACGTCCACCCGGCCTCCCGCATGCCCACTATACGCCCTCGCTCAAAGTCCGTCAACTGCACATACGGTTCACGTCCATGCTGTCGCGGCATGCTACCAGTGTTAAAGACTGCGATGGAGCTCCGTATGCCACGGCAAACTGGCTGACACTGACGGCGGCGGTGCACAAATGCTGCGCAGCTAGCGCCATTCGACGGCCAACACCGCGGTTCCTGGTGTGTCCGCTGTGCCGTGCGTGTGATCATTGCTTGTACAGCCCTCTCGCAGTGTCCGGATCAAGTATGGTGGGTCCGACACACCGGTGTCAATGTGCTCTTTTTTCCATTTCCAGGAGTGTAGTTGGGACAAGAAGAGAATAGAAGCTTTCGAAATATGGTGCTGCAGAAGAATGCTGAAGATTAGATGGGTAGATCACATAACTAATGAGGAGGTATTGAATAGAATTGTGGAGGAGTTTGTGGCACAACTTGACAAGAAGAATGGACCGGTTGGTAGTACATGTTCTGAGGCATCAAGGGATCATAAATTTAGCACTGGAGGGCAGCGTGGAGGGTAAAAATCGTAGAGGGAGACCAAGAGATGAATACACTAAGCAGATTCAGAAGGATGTAGGCTGTAGTAAGTACTGAGAGATGAAGAAGCTTGCACAGGATAGAGTAGCATGGAGAGCTGCATCAAACCAGTCTCAGGACTGAAGACAACAACAACAACTCATAGCCGAGTACTCAGACAATTCCATACTGGCCTTTTAGCAAGGCCCTAGTGAAGGTAGTTTGTCGCTGCCTTCATCTGACCTGTGGATGAGGTCATTCATGTGGGTCTGTGTCGTATATGGGACAGTGACGAGTCCTTGTGGTATTTGCGTTGACACGGCTGTGTGCGGGGTGAATGGAACGGATGGTGGTGATCAAGCAGTACGCTAAGGGTCAGAACTGTTACCTGGTTACAGAATTATAACAATAACACCACATACGAGGGTAAGCCAATTATTATCCGCAAAGTAGTTATAAAATTTTATTGTAATCAAATATGAAACTTACAAGAACATCATTTTCCGACATAGTCTCCTTGCGTTTCAATGCACTTGGTCCATCGTTGTACAAGTTTCCTGATGCCCTCTTAAAAGAAGGTTCTCGGTAGAGCTGCGAGCCAGGAATGCACCGCTTCTTTCACTGCTTCTTCCGAGGCAAATCGACGGCCCCTTAATGCTTGTTTGAGTGGACCAAAGAAGTGATAGAAGGGGCAAGTCGGGACTATATGGACGACGATCCAGTACTTAAAATTTGAGTTTCTGGAGCGTTTCAGCAGTGTAGGCAACAACGCAACACCTTTTGACAGCGTTTGCTTCGAATTGCAGGCTTTAGCCTGCCAGTAAGCGTCTCACTGTAACCTACACTGTTTATTGTTGTGCCCCTTTCCCCATAATGTTGCAGTACTGGGCCTTGTGCATCCCAAAAAACCGTAAGCATTGGTTTTCCTGCGGACGGTTGGGTCTTCAACTTTTCCTTGCACTGCGAATTTGGATATTGCCATTCCATACTCTGCCGTTTACTCTCTGGCTCATAATGATGGATCCATGTTTCGTCATCAGTAATGATCCTGTCTAAGAATGTTTTTTGCAGATGTTCAAGCGCGTTTGTTTATGCAAATGTGTGAGTTGTTTTGGGACCCATCTTGCACAAACTTTATGAAACCCAAGTCTGTTGTGGATGATTTCGTAGGCAGAACCGTGACTAATTTGCAGACGATGTGCCACTTCGTCAATAGTTAATCGTCTGTCTAAGAGAATCATTTCACGTGAACGCTCAATGGTTTCTTCATTTGTAGCGGTAAACGGTCGTCCGGCTCCTTCATCGTGCGTAAGACTTGTGCGAACATTTCGGAATTTTTCAATCCATCCGTAGACACTCCGTTGTAGCTAAAACACTGTTCCCGTACTGTATCGAAAGTCTTCGATGAATTTCAGCCCCTGATACGCCTTCCGTCCTCAGAAAACGGATCACTGAACGTTGCTCTTCTTTGGTGCAAATAGACGGAGCAGCCATGATAAACTTCACGGCAGCGATAACGAAACTAACCTAGGAACTTGAAAATTGCAAAGATATAACGGCAAATAAGCAAAGCATGCGTCATCAACGTAAAACGACAGTACTACCAAAATATACAAAAATATAACTAAATTGCGGATAATAATTGACTTACCCTCGTATTATCGCCTGTGCAGGATTCTGACGAAAACCTGAAGTCGGCGCGTCGGTCTGTCATGTACGCAACTGCAAAATCGCTGGATACGTGAAACGGCGCTTATGAAACAAGAACACCACCGTAACAGACGGTTCCGCATGGGTTACGGTTGGCCAACTGTTTCAGAATAGTGGGTAGTGGCGGCAGAGTCGACCACTACTGCAGCAAAGGCAGTTTCGTTTCTTTTGCGCCTTTCTCCCGTACAGACAGTCGCAAAAAAACTGAGCACCCGGAAGGAACATTACAGCGAACGATTTTCGTTTAATAAACCTCATCTAAATACATGTTTTTTTTTTAATTTTTAAACTTTATCAATCACAGGACGTGTTTGCCTGCGGGCTGATTAGGTGGCATGTACGCTCAGTATACCCATACAGTCCTGGTAAAGAGTGGCTAGGGGAAAAACTGCGCGACATATGGCGCGGTTTCTTCACAATGAAAAGTTCGCAGAGATCTTCACGGATACAATACCGGAAAACAGATCCAACTCAGAAGGTCACAAGTCACACTAAACCAGAACACGTGAAAGTTTTCATAGAAACGAAAGCCACATATTAGTTGCGAGACTATCTCCTCCATAAGACACCACCTCCACCTAACTAATCACTCCATTAATATAACTTCGTAGGTTAGCTTTGACGTAAAATCTCTGTTTACCGACTTTCATGTAGGCGAAACAATTAATACTTTACAGGAGAAAATACCGCCATATTTCTGCTCTTGTCGCACTTTTGCTTGTCATCAAAGTACTTTAGTTGACATGGCAAATTTTATGACCAGACAAACGCGGTGGTTACAAGTTTCCCCCTTTCATTTGTAACAGCTGAAGTATTCATGGAAGGATTCCAACAGACAGCGGCAAGTTTCGCGTCGCTGCGTCCACGTTGTTGGCTGAGTTCCGTGTACGACACGTTCTTGATTTGGCCGCTTGGGGAATCAGAACTACACAGATTTCATCAGCACTTCAACAGGTTACGTGAATCATAAGTTCACGCTATAAAAATAAAATAACTGAGCGATTCGGTTTCTGGTTGTAGAGGTGTACAAGAAACCGATCCACGCGAACAGATATCTGCATGCGGAGTCGCATCACCATACAACACAAAAGAATGCTGTGCTACGTATGCTGACAGTCCGACTCCTGGGCTTAGCGACGCTGACCGCCTCCAACATGAAGTAAACGAGCTCCGGACATTCCGTGCGAATGGATATAGCAACAATAACATACGACGATCTGTGAGGTACAGTGAAGATTACACAGACATAGGAACACAAGACCTTCTTGTTGCTCGCTTACCTTACGTGAGACACGTCAGCGTCCATGTAGCCAAGGTGCTGAGGAATTAAACCAGTACTACAGAGCGGCCGCAAGATCCGAGATATACGCTACTCGCCATTAAAATTGCTACACCAAGAAGAAATGCAGATGATAAACGGGGATTCATTGGACAAATAAATTATACTAGAACTGATATGTGATTACATTTTCACGCAATTTGGGTGCATAGATCCTGAGAAATCAGTACCCAGAACAAACACCTCTGGCCGTAATAACGGCCTTGATACGCCTGGGCATTGAATCAAACACAGCTTGGATGGCGTGTACAGGTAAAGCTGCCCATGCAGCTTCAACACGATACCACAGTTCATGAAGAGTAGTGACTGGCGTATTGTGACGAGCCAGTTGGCCGACCACCATTGACCAGACGTTTTCAATTGGTGAGAGATCTGGAGAATGTGCTGGCCAGGGCAGCAGTCGAACATTTTCTGTATACAGAAAGGGCCGTACAGGACCTGCAACATGCGGTAGTGCATCATCCTGCTGCAATGTAGGGTTTCGCAGGGATCGAATGAAGGGTAGAGACACGGGTCGTAACACATCTGAAATGCAACGTCCACTGTTGCAAGTGCCGTCAATGCGAACAAGAGGTGATCGAGACGTGTAACCAATGGCACCCCATACCATCACGCCGGGTGATACGCCAGTATGGCGATGACGAATACACGCTTCCTATGTGCGTTCACCGCGATGTCGCCAAACACGGATGCGACCATCATGATGCTGTAAACAGAACCTAGATTCATCCGAAAAAATGACGTTTTAACATTCGTACACCCAGGTTCGTCGTTGAGTACACCATCGCAGGCGCTCCTGTCTGTGATGGAGCGTCAAGGGTAACCGCAGCCACGGTCTCCGAGCTGATAGTCCATGCTGCTGCAAACGTCGTCGAACTGTTCGTGCAGATGGTTGTTGCCTTGCAAGCGTTGACTCAGGGATCGAGACGTGGCTGCACAATCCGTTACAGCCATGCGGATAAGGTGCCTGTTATCTCGACTGCTAGTGATACGAGGCCGTTGGATCCAGCACGGCGTTCCGTATTACCCTCCTGAACCCACCGATTCCATATTCTGCTAACAGTCATTGGCTCCCGACCAACACGAGCAGCAATGTCGCGATACGATAAACCGCAATCGCTGTAGCTACAATCCGACCTTTATCAAACTCGGAAACGTGATGCTACGCATTTCTCCTCCTTACACGAGGCATCACAACAATGTTTCACCAGGCAACGTCAGTCAACTGCTGTTTGTGTATGAGAAATCGGTTGGAAACTTTCCTCGTGTCAGCACGTTGTAGGTGGCGCCACCGGCGCCAACCTTGTGTGAATGTTCTGAAAAGCTAATAATTTGCATATCACAGCATCTTCTTCCTGTGCGTTAAATTTCGCGTCTGTAGCACGTCATCTTCGTGGTGTAGCAATTTTAATGGACAGTAGTGTATTGAGGATGACGTAGTATTCCGTAGATGCTCTCCACACTGCAGGTGTCTACGAACTTAGACGTGAACGCAACGAAGTGAAACCGACAGACTGATTAGCACTGACATGAACGTTACGTATGACGGACAACAGAACAAATCAACTGCAGCTGGACAGCACTAGCAGTGTGGCTGATCTACAATGACGGGAAAAAAATCGCAACACACAAAAATAATTATGAAGAGTAGTGAAACTTCGGGTATAAGTTTGTGTAGGTAAAATATTTAAGAGATTAACACTGGAAGATCACAGGTTAATTTAAGCGCGGGAAATCGCATTGCAAACGTGAAATACTGGTACAAATAACCGGTATAACCGCCAGAATATTGAGTGCAAGCATGCAGACGTGCATGGATTGTGTCGTACAGGTGTCAGATGTCAGCTTATGCGAGGGAGTACCAGGCCTGTTACTCTCAGTTGGTCATTGCAGTCACAGTTAACGCTGACTGTGGATGACACTGGAGTGGTCGCCAGGTGATGTCCCAGAAGTGCTCGATTGGACACACATCTGCTGATTGAGCAGACCAAGGCAATATGCCAACTCTCTTTATAGCACGTTGGACTAAAACACCTGTATGTGAACGAACATTATCCGTTTTGAGAAACATCCCTCAAATATTCTTCTTTATTGGCAGCACAACAGGTCAAATCTCCAGAATGACGTCCAGATTTGCAATCTGGATGTGTGGGATAACCTCAAGACTGCTCCTACTGTCATGCGAAATCGCAATCTTGGGGTTGCTCAAAACTGCCGACAGCGCGGTTCTCTACATCTACACTCCTGGAAATGGAAAAAAGAACACATTGACACCGGTGTGTCAGACCCACCATACTTGCTCCGGACACTGCGAGAGGGCTGTACAAGCAATGATCACACGCACGGCACAGCGGACACACCAGGAACCGCGGTGTTGGCCGTCGAATGGCGCTAGCTGCGCAGCATTTGTGCACCGCCGCCGTCAGTGTCAGCCAGTTTGCCGTGGCATACGGAGCTCCATCGCAGTCTTTAACACTGGTAGCATGCTGCGACAGCGTGGACGTGAACCGTATGTGCAGTTGACGGACTTTGAGCGAGGGCGTATAGTGGGCATGCGGGAGGCCGGGTGGACGTACCGCCGAATTGCTCAACACGTGGGGCGTGAGGTCTCCACAGTACATCGATGTTGTCGCCAGTGGTCGGTGGAAGGTGCACGTGCCCGTCGACCTGGGACCGGACCGCAGCGACGCATGGATGCACGCCAAGACCGTAGGATCCTGCGCAGTGCCGTAGGGGACCGCACCGCCACTTCCCAGCACATTAGGGGGACTGTTGCTCCTGGGGTATCGGCGAGGACCATTCGCAACCGTCTCCATGAAGCTGGGCTACGGTCCCGCACACCGTTAGGCCGTCTTCCGCTCACGCCCCAACATCGTGCAGCCCGCCTCCAGTGGTGTCGCGACAGGCGTGAATGGAGGGACGAATGGAGACGTGTCGTCTTCAGCGATGAGAGTCGCTTCTGCCTTGGTGCCAATGATGGTCGTATGCGTGTTTGGCGCCGTGCAGGTGAGCGCCACAATCAGGACTGCATACGACCGAGGCACACAGGGCCAACACCCGGCATCATGGTGTGGGGAGCGATCTCCTACACTGGCCGTACACCACTGGTGATCGTCGAGGGGACACTGAATAGTGCACGGTACATCCAAACCGTCATCGAACCCATCGTTCTACCATTCCTAGACCGGCAAGGGAACTTGCTGTTCCAACAGGACAATGCACGTCCGCATGTATCCCGTGCCACCCAACGTGCTCTAGAAGGTGTAAGTCAACTACCCTGGCCAGCAAGATCTCCGAATCTGTCCCCCATTGAGCATGTTTGGGACTGGATGAAGCGTCGTCTCACGCGGTCTGCACGTCCGGCACGAACGCTGGTCCAACTGAGGCGCCAGGTGGAAATGGTATGGCAAGCCGTTCCACAGGACTACATCCAGCATCTCTACGATCGTCTGCATGGGAGAATAGCAGCCTGCATTGCTGCGAAAGGTGGATATACACTGTACTAGTGCCGACATTGTGCATGCTCTGTTGCCTGTGTCTATGTGCCTGTGGTTCTGTCAGTGTGATCATGTGATGTATCTGACCCCAGGAATGTGTCAATAAAGTTTCCCCTTCCTGGGACAATGAAATCACGGTGTTCTTATTTCAATTTCCAGGAGTGTATGTCTATCCCTGTGCTAAACTACTGCCTAATGTTCCTGCTCGTCGCGGCAGCAGTTGACCTTTCGCATTACCATTTGGGTCCCCTTGTCTAATTTTTTTGCGTGCAGTTTAAAGAACTGTGTATTCGAAAAGAACACATTACATCGGTTATTCGCCTTCTCATCAGTATCTCATACGCACTCATCATCATCTCTATCCGAACTTAGAATACCAGTATCTCCCGTACTGCTTACTCCTGTGTGCGTGCCAGAAACGGGAAACGTAAATATCGAGCTATAGTTCCAGAGACAGACCGCAACAACAGAGATGGCACCGCCGAGGCAAGTGTACAGCCAGCAGAGACAAACATGGCCCGGCCGCTTCTGATCTTCCGGCCAAAATCAGCTGCGGGCACTTTGAGTTTGAATCCCGCCATGCCCCAAGTTCCATTCACAAGTCACTGACACCGCTGTGACCTGGGTTCTGTTTACTGATCAGCCTTATGCCTAAGGAGCCATTGTTGTGCATTGGACAAACTGTCAAACTTACGGATGAGTGCAGCCCTTGCACTCTGTCCCGTATCACCGCCGGGCTCTGTGCAGTAGCGCACATGCATTAAATATTTATTCGCACATAAAACACACTTGTTGTGGGTTATGGAAAATCCATCAGCTACAGCCCACAGAAAGCCGTATACCACCTGATGCTGGACGCCAGTCCTTGCGTACTTAATGTAATAGCCAAGAGGACATTCCCAGAGGGCGACCGTCTAATGGGAATAAAATCGTATCCCCAATTAAAATCAGATTCAAATAATCATTCCTCAGGACCCTTGACTCAGCAGGCTCTAGAACGATGTGTTAATTGCCTACAATGTTATTATACACTGAAGAGACAAAGAAACTGGTACTCCTATCTAATATCGTGTAGGGCGCCCGTGAGCGCGCAGAAGTGCCGCAAAACGACGTGGCATGGACTCGAATAACGTTTGAAGTTGTGCTGGAGGGAACAGACACCACCAATCCTGCAGGGCTGTCCAATAAATCAGTTAAGGGGCTCCGGAACGCCCTATACTTGCAATGTTAAAATAACGCTTATAAATTACATCTTTCCTCACAAAGTATTTGAGGTAGGAAGTTGAACTTTTTACAGATTATTTATTGGATTATGGGCTACAACTTAACACAGGGATTTTACAAAATTTTAGTTCAGTTATTAAAGATGATTTTTTTTCAATTGTAATGAAAATACACAACATTTCTTTGCAATTTTTTATTTATATATTCAAAAATATACAGTTTTTTGGAAAAAGGCTGTGTTAAATTATGCAGAAGGTACTGTGTAACATTTACTGAAAGTTTGAAACAAATATGTTTGGAAGATCCATAGAAAACATGTAATTAGTATGAGAAAATAAAAGTTTTGGGAATCGAGCGACAAAGATTGGATTAACTTTTTAGTGCATTCCAGGTCCATAGGATGGATTATCTTCATCCTCTGCAAACTCCTCCTCCAGCTTCCTCTTGTTCCTCCTCCTGTTTACTCTTGCTTGTATTTCTAGACTCTTTACAGCCCTGTCTGCAGCCCGAAGGCGTTCCTTGTCTAAAGCAAGCATCGCTCGTACCATGTTAGAACCTATCTTCATTTCCATATTTCTAAATACTTTGCACCTTACAATCTTGCCATCATTGAAAGTCGCAACAGCATCATACACACCAAAGTGAAGTGTTTCTATTCCAACAAATACAGTCTTGGGGATTCGCGACCATATAACACTATTTACACTTTCATTGGGGTTTTGAGTTTTTCCGTGAATACACTTTTTCAACAGTTCAGGTGCTGCTAAGTCTCTGAAAATAGGTTTTATCACCTCCATTATTGCATAATAGTGCATAATATTGCATAATAACACCATTTGACAGCAGTTTAACAGCGCCACAGTGGGTCACGCCCATGTAGAACACATTTTAAAAAAAATTTAAAAATAGTTGTAGTCTTCGGAATTGAATAAATTATATATCTATTAAAAGGTAATAGTCTGCAGATTCAGAAAACGCAAAAAAGTAAAAATTGAACTTTTCATGATTTTGAGCCTTTCCGGAGCCCCTTAAACTACTAGGAGATGAAGATTCTTCTAAGAGCACGTTGCAAGGCATCCCAGATATGCTCAATAATGTTTATGTCTGCGGAGTTTGGTGGCCAGCGGAGGTGTTTAAAGTGGGAAGAGTGTTCCTGGAGCCACTCTGTAGCAATCCGGGACATGTGGGGTGTCGCATTGTCCTGCCGGAGAAGCTCAAGTCCGTCGGAATGCACAATGGGCATGAATGGATGCAGGTGATCACACAGGATGCTTACGTGCGTGTTACCTGTCAGACTCGTATCTAGACGTGTCAGGGGTCCCATATGGCTCCAGCTGCACAAGCCCCACACCATTACAGAGCCTCCACCAGCTTGAACAGTCCCCTGCTGAAATGCAGGGTCCATGAATTCATGAGGTTGTCTCCACACCCGTACACGTCCATCCACTCGATACAATTTGCAACGAGACCCGTTCGACCAGGTAACATGTTTCCAGTCATCAACAGTCCAATGTCGGTGTTGACGGGTTCAGGCGAGGCGTAAAGCTTTGTGTCATGCAGTCATCAAGAATACAGGAGTGGACCTTCGGCTCCGAAAGCCCATATCGACGATCTTTCGTTGAATGGTTCGCACGCTGAAACTTGTTGATGGCCCAGCTTTGAAATCTGCAGCAATTTGCGGAAGGGTTGCACTTCTGTCACTTTGAAACATTCTCAGTCGTTGTTGGTCCCGTTTCTGCAGGATCTTTTTCCGGCCGCAGCGATGTCGGAGATTTGACGTTTCACCGGATTCCTTCGACCCGCAAGTCACCGAAGTGGCATCAAATCGAAAGACTTGCACCCGGCGAACGGTCTACCCGACGGGAGGCCCTAGTGACACCATCGGATTCCTGATATTCAAGGTAGACTCATGAAATGGCGGTACGGGAAATACCCATTTCATCGCTTCCTCGGAGATGCTGTATCCCATAGCTCGTGCGCCGACTATAGCACCACGTTCAAACTCACATAAATCTTGATAACCTACCATTGTAGCAGCATTTACCGATCTAACAACTGCGCCAGACACTTGTCTTATGTAGGTGTTGTCAACCGCAGCGCCGTATTCTGCCTGTTTTCATATCTCTGTATTTGAATACGCATGCCTATTCCAGTTTCTTTGGCGCTTCAGTGTACATAGGATATAAGAATATGGTTGTATTGTTCTTAACTAATGCGTTGTGCACAGCAAACTGAAAAAAAAGTGCGCTCAAAATTGTGACAGTAATACGTTACTGCCAAATAAGTGACAATGTTTTACAGCCAGATAGTAAAGAACTTAGGATAATGTGTACCTAATGAAAAAGGGATAGTTCAATTGAGACATTATACAATCAGTAGGGATCTAAATGATGACGGTTCTCGTGATCTGCGACGTCAATAACGACCACTATAAGGACGGCAGAATGGGTGCAGAGTGTCAGGAGGATTTTAAACACAGTAACGCTGCACTAGGTGGCGTTGCACGGCAGGAGATTGAAAGTGGCCAACATACCTATGCATTGTCCTAAATGCAATTCGTGGATACCTCTGGTATGCACATAGGCATCATAATGATACAGTGTCGAATTCATCAGCTACGTAAAGGCTGCCAAAAAAAAAAGAGAATCTCGAAGCTTGCCGCTCACACCAACTAGAGATAGCGCCACCCATGCGTACACCTCCCAGATTTGCGCCCATACAGCATCATGAGTGGGATGAACTGACACAGCGTGTGTTTCAAGCATCACAAGGAATTCCTGAAGATGACGTTAGGAGGCTGTATGCCTCCATGCCACAACGAACACAACAGTTCACTCTCGCCCGTGGGAGTCGCGCCTTATACTGGTGTAGATGAGAACCATCAGTTCTCATTGGAATGAAAGTTTGATTTATTTAATTATCTTGAAGTGCTTAATTGTGCAATAATTTCCAAACGGTCGCATTATTTTTTCCATGCTTTTTGCAGTTTTCTAGAAAAATTCGGGATGATTAGATTATAGCATTTACTGTTGATACTTTTACTTGTGTCATACAAATACATAGCACCATTTTTGCTGACGTATCAACTTTCTTTGCAGATAGGAGTGGCGAATGAACGCCATGTTCAGTGACACAAAACCATTCTCATCATCCTTTCGCCATAGTCATGAGTCAGAAAATTTGTAAGTCTGTTGACTCTCTTGGAGGCAGCAGGGTAAAAATTACTCCAACCAAGTATCAAATCTTTTATGTATACTTTTAGGGCTTACATCGCGTCATGGCAGGTTACTGCATTTGTTTAATATATTGCTCACAATCCTGTTTTAGTGGATATGTGGGGGACAAAGTTATCAATGAAACGGAAAGTGTAAGTTTCCTCCTACTTCTCGTAAAATATATTTTATCTGGGTTATTTTTTGACCGTGAGTAAGTACCGAAAGAATATCAGACTAAGTCTGTAGTAGGGAGATTCACGTGCAGTCCTAATCAACACCAAGTGATATGATCGTATTACGCAAGTCTGTACTGTTGACTGCCGGCCGCGGTGGCCGAGCGGTTCTAGGCGCTACAGTCTGGAACCGCGTGATCGCTACGGTCGCAGGTTCGAATTCTGCTTCGGGCATGGATGTGTGTGATGTGCTTAGGTTAGTTAGGTTTAAGTAGTTCTAAGTTCTAGGGGACTGATGACCTCAGAAGTCCCTTAGTGCTCAGAGCCATTTGAACCATTTTATTTTGTACTGTTGACTAACTACAATATAACTGACAGTACAACAATAAGCTACTTAAATAAACTGATCAAACGAAATTCATTTTAAATTTTAGTTTGTATTCAAAACACAAATATAATAATGCCTCCACTGAGAGTAATCAGATGTTGCATTTTATCATTGTCTGCTTGCACCCGCGTAAAACCATTGCGAGGTTACAAACCGCTAGAAGCAAAATATCAGATGAAATTCAATGGTCACTTACAATTTAATCTGACTCTTAGTTGGATTTTTGTAACAACGGTGGTTAGTGAATTTGTTCAAATTTACCTGTTGATGGTTAAAGTGATTTAATTTGAAGTCTATTACTCTTCGTCTGATTACCACAACTTTGAGATGCTTATTATTATGGGTATAGTTGTCCACGCATCAAACAGTTCAGAAGTCAGAACAGACTCGTTTGCAGATACTCCCCAGTTCTAAAAGCACCAGCAAGCACCTCACCTTTACCGCTCGCCCTTACTGAATACTAACAATATTTCCCAAAAGCATGGATTTATCAGAAATATTTTAAAAGGGCACGGATTGCAGTCATACATCTTTTCAAAGCTAGTGGGAGACACCGGGGCATTCTGTGAACTTTCGAGCCAAATAGTTTAGTAGCATATTTTTCCCTCGCCTGCATT
This sequence comes from Schistocerca nitens, assembly GCF_023898315.1. Taxonomy (NCBI): domain Eukaryota; kingdom Metazoa; phylum Arthropoda; class Insecta; order Orthoptera; family Acrididae; genus Schistocerca; species Schistocerca nitens. The sequence continues at coordinate 146,714,782 of NC_064617.1, forward strand.
GTAAACAAGCCCAAAGTGAGAAGCAGTTGTGCACTGACACTTTACATTGTACAGTGTGTCTAAGAAGACCTCATACCCCTAAGTTAAAACAGTATTTTGTGTATTGAAGTACTTACTTATAAAAAGGAATCCAGAGGCTCTACCTGTGCACCCTCGTCCCTATGTCCTTCTTGACACCTTGCGGAGCATCTCAGGAGTTATGCTTTGAATGGCTTCAACACTTTTGTGCAATATTTTATTATTCTTGTACCGAGCTGACCACATGAGACTTTATTATTCGTCACAATGAATTTCCTGGCCTGGTAAGGTCCAGACTTCGTGGCTGTCATTTAAATGCTCGAGATGTCGCTAAACCATACCTAACCCAACCGGTTCGAAACTGTCCATCAAGTAACTCGAGCACCTGAACAACAAAGTCTGCTACAATCTGCTGTTTACACGCATGAGCCATGATTTCCTTGTGTTCGAGATAAGCTATTAATCACGGTTGCAAATGTCCAAATAAGAGTTTCCATTCACGTATTCTTCAAAAAATATGCTGCAGACAGATATTATGATGACATCTTGGTCCATACCGTAATACGAGGCCGGTTCCTTTCCAACTCTTGTTTTTAATGGGGTTTCCTTAGACCAGAAAATTACATTACCAAGCGAGCAGGGTTGTTCTACGGGGTGATGCCTCGCCGTAATGACTTCTAAACACTCTCACGATCTCTATCATTGATTGCCCTATGGTCGTTCACATCAGCCATGGCTTCTCATCTGAAACAATGCAATGCTGAAACAAAACAATACAACCATACTTTTCCTCAGCTTCAATGGAGGGTTCCCAATAAAACAACTGCAGAAAGTGAAGAGGGTACGGGGATTTCTGTGACAATCTGTAGTGTTCCGGAGGAAGAGAGGAAGAGAGAGAAAAAGGAACGGTGGGCGGGGGGAGGGGGAGGGAGGGAGGGAACTTCACGGGAGGCTTGAAGGCAGTGACGGTAATAAACGCAGACATTACGCCGACTCGACGGGTCGGTCTCGCTGACGCCCTGCGTTTGTAAGCTCATCTGTTCCAGCAGATGTCGCAAAACCTTGGCACTTTCATGGCGCTATCCAGCACATTTCATAAATAATTCACTACTACAGCGTGAAATTTAATGTTATTCAAAAGCGAGAACATTGTACACAGTATTATTTCATCCACAAGCGTAACAAACTGTTATCACTCTCGAGGATGCTTGCAAACTATCTTTTCCCGTCGCTTAAGAGCGTCTGTTACGACTAGAGGAATGTAAATACGTTCAGGCGGCTGCAGTATAAGAAGGCAGAACGATGCTCTTTTGCATGCAGATGTACTAAATGTGGCATTCACGACGGAGTACTGGTGGCATGAACAGAGTAAAACGATATGCTTCGTTCTTTTTCCCTTACGTTTAACTTGTTATGCAACCAGAAACCAATTATTCGGATATACTGCCAACGAAATCTGAGTGACAGTGCCACACGCGTCACAACAAGCGCGAAAACGCCCGCTTAACGATGTCATACTACATACAACGCTTTCCGCCTTTCTCTCCATCCCTGACGAATCCGTTTCGTCGCGGTGTGTAAGGCACAACGCTTTAGCTGCGGCCAAGACAGACGCTAGCTCACCGCGGCAACTGCGGGTTAAGCGGAGCTGCAACCAGCGTGGACTTCCCAACTTCAGAGATGCGCCGAAGCGACAGAGTGAAAAAAAAAAGGCTTACTGTGCTTACTGTACTCGTGGTAGAAATGACGTACGAGGAGTGTTTGAAAAGTCCGTGCGAAGTACGGGAGATAGCACCACCGGCGCGTATCGAGGTCATCTTTAGTTAGTAGCGTCTTTGGAAAGAACGCACACTAAGTTTCAGCCATATTGGTCTATTACTTTGCGCTTGGCATTCGTGTGAATCAAGGAAGTCGAGTGACTGTCAAAAAAATGGACGAAAAAGAATTTCGTGTGGTGATTAAACGTTACTTCATGAAAGGCAAAACGCCTCAGGAGACTAAAGAGAAACTTGATAAACATTATTGTGACTCTGCACCTTCGATCAGAACAGTTTATAAGTGGTTTCAAAATTTTTGGAGTGGCCATATGGGCACAAGTGATGCTGAACGTTCTGGACGCCCTGTGGAAGTTACAACTCCAGAAATCATTGATAAAATCCATGATATGGAGATGGATGACAGAAGAGTTAAGGTACGTGAGATTGCTAGTGCTGTGGGCATCTCGAATGAACTTGTGCATAATATTTTACATAAACATTTGGACATGAGAAAACTGTCCGCAGATGGGTTCCGCGATTGCCCTCGCTTGACCAAAAACGGAATCGTGTGAAGTGTTGCAAGGATGGTTTGCAGCTGTTTAGGAAGAATCCGCAGGACTTTAAGCGTCATTTCGGCACTGTGGATGAAACATGGATACGTTACTATACGCCTGAGACCAAACAACATTCTAAACAATGGGTTACCAAGGGAGAATCTGTACCAAAAGAGGCGAAGACCATTTCTTCGGCCGGAAAGCTTATGGCGGCTGTCTTTTGGGATTCGCAAGGGATAATCCTCATCGACTATCTGGGAAAGGGTAAAACTATTACAGGTGCATATTATTCATCGTTACTGGACCGTTTGAAAACCGAGCTGCAAGAAAAACGCCGGCGATTGGACAGCAAAAATGTACTTTTCCATCACGACAATGCACCAGCACACACCTCAACAGTTGTGGTCGCAAAATTAATGGAAATATGATTCCACACCGCCCCCCCCCCTATTCTCCAGACTTGGCTCCTCGGACTGCTATTTGTTCCCCAATTTGAAGAAATGGCTGGCGGGACAACGATTTTATTCAAACGAGGAGGTGATTGCAGCTACTAAAAGCTATTTTGCAATCGCGCGGAGTGGCCGCGCGGTTAGAGGCGCCATGTCACTGACTACGTAGCCCCCTCCCGCCGGAGGTTCGAGTCCTCCCTCTGGCATGGGTGTGTGTATTGTTCTTAGCATAAGTTAGTTTAAGCAGTGTGTAAGTCTAGGAACCGATGACCTCAGCAGTTTGGTCCCTTAGAAATTCACACACATTTGTCATTTCTTTGCAGATTTGGACAACTCCTATTATTCGGAAGGTATCAACAAATTAGAACAGCGTTGTACGAGGTGTATAAGTCTAAAAGGAAACTATGTCGAAAAATAAAAAAGGTTTATCCGAAACACGTAGGTAATTTTTATTTTTGCACGGACTTTTCAAACGCCCCTCGTAACAGCAACGAAATTTATCACTCAGATGCGCAGCGAGAGCCAGTGTAGTGTTCTCGCTTCCATTTATTGCACAACTCTCTCTTTTTATATCTCATTCGTTGTCGGTCTAGCTGTCTTCGGCTCCACGGCGAAGTGGCCGGTAGCCGCATCAACCTGCGGAAGTAGCACTACATGGACGTGGACAGAGAACTGACCATCAATCAACACGCCGGTGCCAGTTACCAAGGTCCCGGCGACGTAATGTTTGGGAGTGACCTTCCATGGGAACGAGCAGCCTACAGCAGTAGCTACGTATTGCAGACTACTTAATATGAACCGCACGCACATTCGCCTCCGTGCCTTTCGAACGCTTGATTTGATCATGCGGGTACATTTTGTGAACGACTACCTCGCTCCGAAACTTAATCATTACACACACTTCCTCCCACTGCCCGCTACAGTGGCTGCCAAGTTCCGGACGGCCTTTGGTCACTCGGTAGTACGGTGTTCAAGGACCGTTACGAGACACTGATGTTACCGACACATGCGGGCGAAATTGGGATGATAAACGCGCGAAATAGGGCGCGGACGATGCATCACTTCCGTGCTTCGGAAAAGGACAGCCTCACTGGTACACTGATTGAGGAGCTGGTGCCTCATTCCCTCCGGCTACCGATTCCTGTTGGACATACCGCCGCGGCATTTCGTCACGCTAGCACGTACTTAATCGACATTAGTTATCTGTTGAAAAAAAAAATGAAATGTCGTGTGGCTAGGGCCTCCCGTCGGGTAGACCGTTCGCCTGGTGCAGGTCTTTCGAGTTGACGCCACTTCGGCGACCTGCGTGTCGATGGGGATGAAATGATGATGATTACGACAACACAACACCCAGTCCCTGAGCGGAGAAAATCTCCGACCCAGCCGGGAATCGAACCCGGGACCTTAGGATTGACAGTCTGTCACACTGACCACTCAGCTACCGGGGCCGGACCATTTTATCTGTTGAAAGTCCTATCGTCCACGTGGGTGCCTAGACCCAAGGACTTCTATTTATTTTCAGCAGACACTGTCTGCTTATGTGATTGGACGCTGACATCCGGCGGTTGGCTAGATGCGGCTGTGGAGTAACATACACGCGCCTTTCCTTCCCACGGCGGTGAGGGTGTTTAGTATGCGATAACGTTGAAAAATTCCCCACCCGACAACGCTTATACACTGCACATCTTGCCGAGGACCCTCTCTGCCACAGATGCGCCGCTGTCGACACCGACAGGTAGCACTTCTTTTGTGATCCTGCTGCCGACAGTTGCCTACTCACACGTGGCGTGTTGGCATTGTTACTGCGACAGACGCCTCAGCCCGTAGAGCCCTTCGAACTGATCCATCCTGACGTCACTTACTACCTTGCTACTCGCCACTGGGTGGGTTAAACGTGAGACGTAGACGTGCTGTTTTAGTGAGGGCCTAGCAGAATTGTTAGATTGTTGGCACTACTTAAGGAACAACTACACGGTTTTACGGCGGAAGGGCGTCGTATGGTTCACTCTTTGAGAACTGCTTGGGGTCATTGTTTACGCGCCCTCCAGAACATTTGGGTGTACAGGGAATGAGATAAGATTGGAGGTCTAGCACAGGATGGACTGGCGTGACGCATCAACGGTAATTATAGAATGCTTAAACACCGATTAACGAGAAGACGGCCTGAATAACCCGCCATTTGACTGCTATGGACATCCCCGGAAAAAAAAATTAAAAAAATAAAGCCGTGTATCCTATCATTTATTGAACAGGATGATCGGAGGCGTATTTCGTTATTGTTTGTAGGTTCCATTGGTTTGGGTGTAGTATGGGTATTAGCAGCCACCGCCTGAAGTGGAAGAGGTGTAGAGGGAAAATAAATAAACCAATAAATAAGATCTGCGGTTGACTTGCCGAAGACCGTGAGTTCGAAACCTATGATCTATTTGAAATTTTATCGTGGCGATAAGGAAACAAAAGACACAAAAAAGCAGTAAGCTCGTGTCAGAAAACTGAAAGGTCGCGGGATCGAACCCTGTTAGTCAAGGATTTTTTCAGTCTGCTTTTAGAGTAACCTTCCTCTCAACTATGCGAAGATTCAAAAATGGTTCAAATGGCTCTGAGCACTATGGGACTTAACTTCTAAGGTCATCAGTCCCCTAGAACTTAGAACTACTTAAACCTAACTAATATAAGGACATCACACACATCCATGCCCGGGGCAGGATTCGAACCTGCGACCGTAGCGGTCGCGCGGTTCCAGACTGTGGCGCCTAGAACCGCTCGGCCACACCGGCCGGCCCTCGTGTATTCATCGATTCCTTGTTCATATGGCAGTATTGAGTTCCTGAGTAATTCCAGCAACAATATAGCGGAGCAATAAACCGCAATCTCGATAACGTCACGAAGCGCAACAGGCAGATTCCATTCGCTTGATTTGTGGAAAGCGTTTGACGCAAGGCCTCACTTTAGACCGTAGTTCCGAGCATACGGAACATGTTCTCAAATGCCTGAGTGACTCGGTGATTTCCTAACTAACAGAATACAGTACACTGTCCTTACAGCGAGTGTTCATTAAGTGCCTCAGGAAAGTGTGACAGGACCGCTCTGGTCCTCTGCACACGTAAACGATTTGACAGATAGGATAAGCAGCAGTCTGCGACTAGTGATAACGCTGTACTGTACAGCAAAGAATTGTCTTTGAATGACTGTAGGAGAATACAAGACGGCTCAGACAGAATTTCTGTTTGGTACGATGAATGCTAATTGCTCGAAATGTAGAAAAATGTAGTTTAATGCAGATAATTAGGAACAACAATCCTCTAAAGTTCGAATACAACATTGGTGGTGTGCTGCTTGACACAGTCAAACGGATTAAATATAGAGGCGGAACGTTACAGAGTGGTAGGAAATGGAACGAGCATATAGGGTCGCTAATGGGGAAGACGATTGGTCGACTTTAGTTTATTGGATGACACTACTGACATTCTAATTTACCCTACGTTTAGTTTATTAATGTTAATAAACGTTGTTCCATTTAAGAAAGTGCATGTTTGCACAGAAAATACACTTTCTAAGGAATGTTAAAAAAATGGCTCTGAGCACTATGGGACTTAACATCTTAGGTCATCAGTCCCCTAGAACTTAGAACTAGTTAAACCTAACTAACCTAAGGACATCACACACATCCATGCCCGAGGCAGGATTCGAACCTGCGACCGTAGCAGTCGCGCGGTTCCGGACTGCGCGCCTAGAACCGCGAGAGCACCGCGGCCGGCTAAAAGGAATGTTACAATTTGTTGATTGGCTACAATGCGTGTCCCTGGCTACCAATCCATTCTCTGAGAACCGTACATCAACAGCACTTTCAATTTCCTCAATATTTGCGATGCAAGCTTTAGGTGGTTCACCATGTATAGATGTATATATAGGAGTAATGGAGATGAGAATACTGCCGCTCTCAAACTACGACACGTACTGGTATACGTTTCCCTTATGAGGCAAAATACAATCTTGTCTGAAACAAATAAACAGCTTTTGTAAGTAATCTGTTTAGGTTTTTATGTTGGTAGCGCTCTGTATGAAAATCGCTGACTGCGCTGTGTGCAGTCTGTGGCTGGTTGGACATTGTTGGATTATTCGCTAGTGTAGTGTTCGCAGTTGGGTAAGAACAGCCCGTAGCGTTGGGCAGTTGGAGGTGAGCTGCCAGCAGTGATGGATGTGGGCAGAGAGATGCCAGAGTTTTAAGATGTTAATATGAGCGGACGGTCTGGACGTGTGACCGTCAGAAAAACGAAATTTGTCAAAATAGATGTCAAGAATATATAATAACTTTTGAACACTATTAAGGTAACTACGTTGTTTGTTGTCTATCATAATCTTTCATTTGCTAACTATATGCCGATCAGTAGTTAGTACCTTCAGTAGTTAGAATCTTTTATTTAGCTTGCAGTATTGGCGCTCGCTGTATTGCAGTAGTTAGAGTAACGAAGATTTTTGTGAGATAAGTGATTCATGAAGGGTATAGGTTATTATATGTCAGGGCTATTCTTTTGTATGGATTATTAAAAGTCAGACTGCGTTGCGCTAAAATATTGTGTGTCAGTTTAGAAATGATCAGAATAAGTAAAGAGAAAACTGTCTGAGTACTTTCAGTTTTACTCAGCTGTTTCTGTATCAAATGACGTAGAAGTTTACCAGCACAGTCTTTCTTTACATTCAAAGGGGAAATTTCACTATCAAATACGATTTCTGAATGAGATACTCACTGTGTAATAATTCCCGACATGCAGAATGTACACGGCCTTACTCGTACCTGCGTGGTTTTGCACTGAAACGTTAAAATTCGCGTATGCAAACGAGTAGTAAATTTCATGCGAATTTAACTTTTTATATCTCTGAAATAGTCAGTCTAGGGGCGGTCTTAAATGTAAGGGAACTAAAGAAAACTTCAAAAGCTAAGATCGCTAAAAGCCTTGGCTTCTGAAGTTTTCTTCAGTTACCAATTTGACATTTGTTGCATGTCCCCTTAATAATGGTGCAGTTTTTAACGGCCAAAAGTGTGCATATCCACAACGTGAGTGGGTTTAGAAGATGTTGAAATCCTCTATACTCGGGAATGTTGGAGGTGACGACGGTGGTGCCAGCCTGCGCCGGAACCGACGCCCACCAGCCTGCCGGAACCGACACCCGTCTACCTTTGGCGATGAAGGCGAGCACGGCCTTCGCAGTCAGGATGAACAACCGGGCCCTGTAATAGCTCCGGTTCAGGTGAGGGAACTCGAGAGCGATCGGCTGCTGCAGGAGATGTCGAAATTGGCGGTGCAGGCCAGCCCCAGCCCCCCGTCGTGACTGCGCGTTGTTTCGCAAAGGCGGCGCGGCGTGCCGTGGCGTGGCGACGGTCGCAGGTGAAAGGTCGCCGCGACCTCACCTCCGCCCTGCTGTTTCGACACTGTGCGCCGGCTCATCTTCAGGCACCCCGCCCGCCACATTCCACGCGGGGCGGTGGCTGCCCGGGCGTCCTCGTTTGTCGCCCAAAGCGAGGCGGTCTGCATCGACCTCTTGCCTTCCAGCTCCAAACGTTTCCACATTGTGGTGGCTTGTGCTGGACCAGCAGCTGTGTCTTCAATGCCTAAAGTAGTTCTGCGAGATCAGCAGTACAAAATACTGACAAAACCTCTCACTCAGATGGTTGAAATGGCTATAAGCCCTATGGGACTTAACATCTGGGGTCATCAGTCCCCTAGACTTAGAACTACTTAGACCTAACTAACCTAAGGACATCATACACATCCAAGCCCGAGGCAGGATTCGAACCTGCGTCCGTAGCAGCAGCCCCTAGAACCGCTCGACCACAGCGGCTGACCTCCTGTCACTCCGTCCATCACGAAAACTGAAGATGTATCGAAGACCGTTAGATGGAGACAGTCGGCAGATTACTTGCTCACCAAACTCCACCCGATCGACGGTCGACGATCGACGTGATAACCGACTTCACAGGCATCTTAGATGTACACTACATAATAATACACCAATACGTTGACCACTGTATCTTTTGAGGAAGAGGATATAGAACCAATCATAACGAAATCGAAAAACTGAATAGCTCCAGGACGAGATAATATTCAAGTTTTTGTATGTGTATCAGTTCTAGTTTTTGTATGTGTATCCTTGTGATGATGGTCTGCGAGAATTCGACCGTCACTTACGTAACAAAATGAAACACATATAGCCGTTGCTACATAGCAACCAGTTTTGGTGACTCAATACACCATCTTCAGACCTTAACTGACGCTGAGAGGGTGCATTCCAATCGTGTACATAATCAAATCAGTGTCCAACACCTATGAATTCTGTAGAATAATATAAAAGCGATGTTGTGTTTGGTAGTTGATGGTTACAGATACATCGCTTTTACGGTATTCTGCGGAAGCTGTTGGCCACTAATGGGATCGTGTACACGATTGGAGTTCACCCCCTCAGCATCAGTTAAGGCCTGAAGACGGTGTGTTGAATCCTCGAAATAATATAATAAAATAACAACAAAGCGACGGCTGCGATTAATTCATTTTATTACGCAGATGATATTCATACTGTAGCTCTCAAACAAATAAAAGTACAAATTGTTCTATAACTGCACTACTGCGCGATTTCTTAGCACTGGGTATGAAAATTAGCAAAAGCTGTAATAACGAAAAAGCTCAAGGATAATATCTGGCCAATTGCAAATCCTATAGAGCAATGTGTTTGATTAACATACTTGCAGAGGTTGAGGAAAGGCTCTTCTGTGATAGGTTACACTCAAACATGAAGTTTCACGGACTTAAGGGGCTCCGGAACGCCCTATACTTGCAATGTTAAAATAACGCTTATAAATTACATCTTTCCTCACAAAGTATTTGAGGTAGGAAGTTGAACTTTTTACAGATTATTTATTGGAATATGGGCTACAACTTAACACAGGGATTTTACAAAATTTTAGTTCAGTTATTAAAGATGATTTTTTTTTCAATTGTAATGAAAATTCACAACATTTCTTTGCAATTTTTTATTTATATATTCAAAAATATACAGTTTTTTGGAAAAAGGCTGTGTTAAATTATGCAGAAGGTACTTTGTAACATTTACTGAAAGTTTGAAACAAATATGTTTGAAAGATCCTTAGAAAACATGTAATTAGTATGAGAAAATAAAAGTTTTGGGAATCGAGCGACAAAGATTGGATTAACTTTTTAGTGTATTCCAGGTCCATAGGATGGATTATCTTCATCCTCTGCAAACTGCTCCTCCAGCTTCCTCTTGTTCCTCCTCCTGTTTACTCTTGCTTGTATTTCTAGACTCTTTACAGCCCTGTCTGCAGCCCGAAGGCGTTCCTTGTCTAAAGCAAGCATCGCTCATACCATGTTAGAACCTATCTTCATTCCCATATTTCTAAATACCTTGCACCTTACAATGTTGCCAATATTGAAAGTCGCAACAGCATCATACACACCAAAGTGAAGTGTTTCTATTCCAACAAATACAGTCTTGGGGATTCTCGACCATATAACACTATTTACACTTTCATTGGGGTTTTGAGTTTTTCCGTGAATACACTTTTTCAACAGTTCAGGTGCTGGCAAGTCTCTGAAAATAGGTTTTATCACCTCCATTATTGCATGAGGCAGACTATGCTTATGAGTGTACACTTCACCAGTTAGCAATCCTTTGTTATATTTACACCAACTGTCTTCTTCCTTGGAACACAAGCTATGTTGGGGATTTTCATCGTCTTTATTGTTTACAGTAATAACACATACCTTTGGCTTTCCAACATTTCTCCTTTTCTTAAAAGCCTTCAGAGGATTTCTAATAACTTTACTTTTACTCATTATTATACTTCAACAAAACAGAGACTCAAGAAACAGAATTAATTACGAATATTTTCGAGATAACGACAGAGTAAATAAACATGAAACAATCGACAATCACACCAGCGATATATATTGAACCATCACAGGTTAGCCACAACACATACTTTATCTCTCATCACTAAAATGTACCTGATGAACACGGACGTTAATAATAACACCATTTGACAGCAGTTTAACAGCGCCACAGTGGGTCACGCCCATGTAGAACACATTTCAAAAAAAAAATTTAAAAATAGTTGTAGTCTTCGGAATTGAATAAATAATTATAGTCTGCAGATTCAGAAAACGCAAAAAAGTAAAAATTGAACTTTTCATGATTTTGAGCCTTTCCGGAGCCCCTTAACCAGTGGCAGTTTGGCTTTAGGAAAGGGAAATGTACTGAAGATTCGTTTAATAACGCAGTCGAAACAATGGTCACATGTGACGAAAAACGAGCAGTTGCAATATTACGCGGGCTGCCCAGAAAGTAATACACCGCATTTTTTTTCTCATCCGAAAACATTGCCACGAAAGCGAAACGTTACGTATGTATTATTTGTAGCCTCCTTAGTGAGCGCGCCAAGTTTCCGCACTTCCGACAGATAGAGTAGCTGCAGGACAGTTTTAAAATGGCGTCTGTAGGTGATGTACCTTACAAGCAATGTGATGTCATTGAATTTCTCTCTGCAGAAACTGTGGAGAATGTTCACAAACGCTTGTGCAAAGTCTATGGAGCAAAATGGCTCTGAGCACTATGGGACTTAACATCTATGGTCATCAGTCCCCTAGAACTTAGAACTACTTAAACCTAACTAACCTAAGGACAGCACACAACACCCAGCCATCACGAGGCAGAGAAAATCCCTGACCCCGCCGGGAATCGAACCCGGGAACCCGGGCGTGGGAAGCGAGAACGCTACCGCACGACCACGAGATGCGGGCTCTATGGAGCATCTGGTGTCGACAGTCGCTGGGCACGGTGGGTGAGGTCATCAGAAGGCGGTTCGGCGGAGCTCCACGATTTGCAGCGGTCGAGGGGACATCCACGGCTGTGACACCTGACACATTGCAGCGAGCTGGTGTCATTCGGGACGACAGAAGCATTACGACTCGGCAGTTGGCGCTGCATCTGTCAATCAGCAAAGGAAGTGTGGATGCAAACATCCGTGCTCTCGGACATTCAAAAGTGTGTGCAAGATGGGTCCCCCGGTGTCTAACGGTGGATCACAAATCGCACAGAAAAAACATTTGTCTCGATTAGTTGCAACGCTCTGATGCTGAGGGGAAGGCCTTCTTGTCCGGGATTATGACACAAACTGACGGAAACAAAATGACAATCGATGGAATGGCGCCATTCCCACTCCCTATAGAAAAAAAAATTCAAAGCAACTGCTTCCGCCGGTAAGGTGGTGATCACCGTGTTCTGGGACTTTGAAGGTATGTTTCTCATTGATGTGATGCGATGAGGCGGTGCCATTAATTCAGAAGCATATGTCAACATATTAACAAAACTCAAGATACTCTTCCGGCGACTTAGGAGCCACAGCAACACAGGAGATGTTTTCCTGCAACATGATAACGCTCGGCTTCACCCAAGTCTGCGGACTGCTGAACACATCGCAAAGAAGGGTTGGACTCTGTTACCCCATCAACCCTACAGATCTGACCTAGCTCCCTCGGACTTCCACTTGTTCGGGCCATTAAAGGATGCCATTCGTGGAAGACATTTTGAGGACAATGAGGAGGTGATTCACAGAGTGACGCACTGATTCCGGCACCAGGACAAGGATTGGTCCCGACAGAACATACAAGCCCTTGTTTCGCGCTGCAGGAAGGCCATAGAACGGGATGGATATTACGTGGAAAAATAGAGTGTGTAGATAAAACATCATTATTTTATGTGTATAATTCTCGTTATCTTCAATAAAGAATTGTTGAAGAAAAAGAATTCCGTGCATTACCTTCTGGGTAACCCTTGTAATTGATACCGTGGGGCATGTGGTAAGCTACGGTGGCCCGTGTTGTTTGCCCAAATGCGAGAACTATCGTTACCTCAGTGTCTGCACTGCAGCTTCATACGTTACTGTAGGGGTGGAGACGTGGAATGCCCAGTCTGCAGACAAAAAGTACCAAAGGGTGCCCACAGTGTTCGATTTTTGGGCTAGTATTTTAAGATTTGGAAAGTTAACCTCTCGTGTGCCAATTAGATGAAGATGACCAAGTTGAGGGCGTGATCTAATATGCTGACGATGTCTCGGCTGTGGTGCCAAGGAACTCAAGTGCTGAGATGTAGGAAATGGCGTATGGGCTCTCCCAGATGCACCAACGGTACAAAACAAATTAACCACAGCACCACAGAAAACTACACATAGGCTCCTAAAAGGTCACCTTTCATTAGGTACCTTGGAGTCCAACAGGACGAAAAGCGTAACTTCCCACAACACAGACATCAGCACATAAAGCAAGTAGCATTATGCACAAAATTTCCCACGTCTCCTCTGGGCGCACAACTTCAGTGACGAGGAGCAGGTAAATCCTGCGATACGCACAGAAGGGTCTGCTCCTCAGACTCACAGTGGTCTTTGGCACTACGCCGATCAACGCTTTACTGGTGACTCTCGGAATCTACCCGGTAGACGCTACGATAAAATGTCGTGCAGACGCCTATTCTTTACGTAAAGGGGCTTTGAAAATAAGTCCAACAAATCTTAGACCAACAGGTAACAACTAAAACCCAACTCCTGGACTGAAATGTTGGTACGTGGCAGAACGACTGGGACAACAGTGGAAAGGGCCACAGAGTCCACTACCAACTTTTGCCATGCAGTCGCGAACGCCTGTTCCTTAGTCACGTGAACCTCACTCAGGGCTTGGTAGCATATTAACTAACGAGACACGGCCCACATCCAGTTTACTTGTGCAGGTTCAACAGGAAATACAATGACATCTGTCAGTGTGGTCATTCGGTATAGCTTACCCCTACCTAATACGTAGCTTACATGAGTGAAACGCAAAACTATCTAAAATTGCTTTCCCGTAATGTTATGGGAAGAGAGGACTGCTTCAATTGATAAAAACTGATGTTGTTATTGAATAGGATCTTTGCCTCTTTAGGTCAAAAAAATGGTTCAAATGGCTCTGAGCACTATGGGACTCAACTGCTGTGGTCATAAGTCCCCTAGAACTTAGAACTACTTAAACCTAACTAACCTAAGGACAGCACACAACACCCAGCCATCACGAGGCAGAGAAAAATCCCTAACCCCGCCGGGAATCGAACCCGGGAACCCGGGAACCCGGGCGTGGGAAGCGAGAACGCTACCACACGACCACGAGATGCGGGCCCTCTTTAGGCCGTTTAAATAAAACTTTATTTGTAGGGAATATTCTGATAATTGATTTCTGAATGCATTATCTCCTGCTATTTACCGAGCGTGGTGGCGCAGTGGCTTAGCACACTGGACTCGCATTCGGGAGGACGACGGCTCAAACCCGTGTCCGGCCATCCTGATTTAGGTTTTCCGTAATTTCCCTAAATCGTTTCAGGCAAATTCCTGGATGGTTCCTTTGTAATGGCACGGCCGATTTCCTTCCCCATCCCTCCCTAATCCGAGTTTGCGCTCCGTCTCTAATGACCTCGTTGTTGACGGGACGTTAAAAAATAGTCTGCTTCTCCTTCTGCTATTTGTTTGAGTTTGGTCTAAGCCAGAGTCGATTAATAGTATCTGCTTTTATGTGACTGCATGAAGAGCGCTGAAATTTATACAGTCTACCTAGATGAACACTGGACTTCGAAAAATAATAAATAACGCAGGTTCTCACGTGCAGATAACGGAATTACGATCGGTCGAGAATGGTTACCGATCTTCCACACTTCCAATCACTAAGCCTAACACTCTTTGTTAAAAATGACTTCAGTTTGAAAGGTGACTCGAATCGATTATATTACTTGAATGAAAAACGGGATGCTTTTTATGGCGATATTATTGAAATGAAGCAGCTCTCACTTACACAACAATTCCCTCTATCACGTAGAAGCGTCAAGAAGACAGAGAGATAAAGCAATCATGAATCATGGTTTTATAATCGTTACATGAGAAACAAACTCGTCACGATAATGAACATACTTGAAATACTTTACACTTTTTATTTACCATACGTAATTGCAAACAACGGCTTAAAATATTCAACTAGATAGAATTAGTGTAAAGAGCGCCGCAACAGGAAGACCTGACAACATTAGTTTTTACGGTGGCACCTTGAAATGGAGCTAGGGATCGAACATAGACTAACCAACCACTATACGAACTTTTAAGAAATTACAAATTGAGGGTAATGATAATACCGCTAACACCATTTCCCGGCTTGAAAAACCCAAATTTGCTAGGACATGGCACTTGAGAAATTCCTCCCACCCCGCGATGCTGGCGGATCGCTTTGTCATCGTCTTCCAAATGGTATTATTTAGCTGCGGCACGGGCGGCTTTCCAAGCCTTGGAGCTGCTATAGTGCCTCAGCTGGCCCGTTCCAGACCTGGCCCAGGTAAAAATACCGGGCAGTACCGGGAACACCATCCAAGGCTCCTCGAAGCAGTCAGATGCGATGAGCGCTCAACTACAGAGGGTAAAACATCTAAACTATATAAGGGAAAAAATTTTTACCATGAAAACTCTTTGGTACTTCACCAGATACCAAGAAAAACTGCAGTCGGTTGTAGGGCCAAGAACCAATAAATTCGCAGATAGACTCTTTCGCCATACCATATCCGTGCAAATGCGAATATCTGATTGTGAACAGAATGTTCCAAGAGCCGAGAGAATACTGTTCCGATTGTGTTGTCCTTATCATCTAGACACTGCCACACTGTGTGGCGTCAGATGAGAAGACACGCAACTCAGCGGCCGAGCTTACCCAGGTGGAGAGTCCCGGCCATCAATGCCGTACGACCATCATCACTGGGTTAACATTTTCTATTATGCTAGTGTGCAGGTAGACAATATCAGACAGGTGTGAGTATACATGCAGGGACAATTGTTTACCTAAGATTACTGACACCAAAGTTAGTTACAAGAGACGAATTTCTGCATAACATAGACAGAGAAACAATTCACGTTGGTATAGTTTGGCGCTGCTATAGGAAACCCGCAAGTAGTGGAGCACAATACCACGGGAGAACCTCACTTACAAACAGATAATTCAAATACGTCGTCTTGAGTCGTGGGTGACATTAAATAAACGGAATACGGGGTTAATTTTTTTATTGTTACTCTACCTAAGGACGTTATTAATACTGATAATTTACACGTTGCCTTTGTACGCCAATTGGCACATGTTCCTCAGCACGAGCGCCACCTGCCCTGTTTTCAGAGTAACTACGCTTGCCGATTACACTCCGTCGGTTGTGAGCTCTGCAAGATCCATGAGCTATTTTATATCAACGTGACAAACCCTAATTCTAGGGCTATATTTTATTTTTGACACATGGATCTATGCCGACAATTGTAAAAACGGCGATGGTACATTAGTCCTTACTATTGTAAAATTCTAAGTACCAGTCGTAGTTATTATACTTCTGTAATGCAAGAGTTCTCTAATTTGTCTTAAAATTTATTCTTGGCTTATAAGTTTCATACTTTTTTAATGTAAGCTATGATGTTCATTGCCCTTAGGTTACCTTCTGAAGAAGACAAATTTATATTTGTCGACACCTAGGTAAAGAATTTCTTTATCCATTGCAACTGGTCGGCTGTTTATAATTTTATTATTGTATTGTAGGGCTATAAACTTTGCCATTCCTCTACTGTCAGTACAACAAACTTTCGTCTTTGCGTTGGATAGCGAGGAGACGTCAATTCCATGTTTATTTTCTAGCATAGGTTAATTATAAGTACTTTATTGTGTTAGCAGAACGAAGAGATTTATTAAAAATGGACAAATGGAAATTCGGGCGACGCAATCGCCGAGTGGTGCGGCTAAAGATGAGGTTTTGGCTTTTCTGTGGGTTTACTCAGATCTTTTCATTTGTTACGCATCTCGACCAGGAGATTGAAGCGACTGTGGAGCGAGACGTGAGAGAGTTAGATGTGATGTGTAGCTAATTAAATGGTGTGGTCTAGTTATTGCATGAGATATTGTAGGGGTTATGTGAGTAGGAATAGCTGCAGTGTACACGAAGTGACAAGAGACATAGGATAGCGTTATGCATATATACATTGGTGGTAGTATTGCCTACACAACGTATGTATTGGCGGATCTGTCATTTGTATGCAGATGATTCACATGGAAAGGTTTCCGATGTGATTACGGTCGCACGATGAGAATTAACAGACTTTGAACGCGGAGTGGTAGTTGGAACTAGATGCATGGGACATTCCATTTCGGGATTCGTTAGAGAATTCAATATTCCGAGATCCACAGTATCAAGAGTGTGCCGTGAATACCAAATTTCAGGCATTACGTCTCCCCACGTACAACACTGTGGCCGACGGCCTTCACTTAACGAGCGAGGGCAGCGGCGTTTGCGTAGAGACGTCAGTGCTAATGGCCAAGGTACATTGCGTGTAATAACTGCAGAAATCAATGTAGGAAGTGGCGTTAAAAGGCTATGGCAGCAGACGACCAACGCGAGAGCCTTTGCTAACAGCACATCACCTGCAGGCTCTCTCCTGCGTTCATAACTACATCGGTTGGACTCTAGACGACTGGAAATACGTGGCCTGGTCATATGAGTCCCGATTTCAGTTGGTAAGAGTTGATGATTGGGTTAGAGTGTGGCACAGAGCCTATGAATCCATGGATGCAAGTTGGCAAGAAGGCACTGTGCAAGCTGGTGCTGGCTCCACTATAGAGTGGGCTGTGTTTACAGGGAAGTGACTGGATCCTCTAGTCCAGTCATTGATGGCAAATGGTTATGGTCGGCTTCGTGGAGACCATTTGCATCCACTCATGGACGTAATTTTTTATGGATGACATTGCGTCATGTCACTGGACTACTATTGTTCGTGATTGGTTTGAAGAGCATTCTGGACAACTCGAGCGAGTGATATGGCCACTCAGATCGCACGACATGAATCCCATCAACCGCCTATGAGACATAATTGAGAAGTCTATTTGTTCACAAAATCCTATTCCGGCAACACTTTCACAATCATGTACTGCTATAGACGCAGCATGGCTCAATATTTCCGCAGGGACTTCCGACGACTGGCTAGTGCATTGCACTATGATTGGCTGCAATATGCCAGGAAATAACGTCCGAGACGATAACAGAAAGCGCCCCATGGCTTTCGTCACCTCACTGCGAAGAATATAAAGGAGAAAAGGAAGGAGGGAAGGTTAGGGTGTTACGTCTCACTGAGGACGAGATCGATAAAGACGAACCACAAGGTCTGAGCGGGAAAGTGTGAGGAAGCACGCCTTTCTGACGGACCGTGGCAACATTCGCCTTAAGGGAGGTAGGACGTCAAACGGGACGACTTGGAGCAGGAGAGACACCACAGGAATTTTTAACTTCCACTGTCTATAATTTAAAAATAAATTCATAAAACTTTGTCAGAAGGACCAGACAGGATTCAGGATTTACACTTATAGTGGTGGAAGTTCAAAAATACACTGCTGGCCACCGTAAATGCAACACCCTGAAGGAAGCATCCGAATCAAGTGAAATTTACACCATGGGTTTGCAGTGATGAGATATGCAACTGATTAGAATTTCAGCGCAGACGCACATCACGCGCGCCTGTGGCGCCACCTCATAGCGCCATTTAAGGCTTGGCGATTTCGACGAGTGTACGTTTGGCACGTGTGTTTACCTTGTGGTTGTTTCACAAGACGATCAGTTATGCCTCGTAGACAACAGCGAACATCTTTTGATCAAGTATCCGAGTTCGACAGAGGAAGGATAGTGGCTTACCGAGATTGTGGATTATCATACAGAGAAATCGCTAGTCGTGTTGGACGAAACCAAACAACTGTAATACGGATATGTGACCGTTGGATGCAGGAGGGTACGACGGACCGACGTGGTCGATGCATTCACCTCGGTGCACCACTGCACGTGCTGATAGGCAAATTGTGCGCATGGCAGTGACGGATCGCTCAGTGACATCCCGAACCATAGCACAGCACATTGCGTCTGTAACGCATCATCCAGTGTCTGCGCGTACCATTCGACGCTGTTTACAGCAGAGTGGTTTGTCCGCAAGACGTCCATTGCTTCGTCTACCATTGACGCAGAACCACAGACGTCTCCGTCGCCAATGGTGCGATGACAGACGGATGTGGACGGCAGAATGGAATGACGTTGTCTTTACTGACGAGGCACGCTTCTGTCTGCAGCACCACGATGGTCGGATTCGAGTGTGGAGACACCGTGGAGAGAGGATGCTGGACAGCTGCATTATGCACCGCTACACTGGTCTTGCACCGGGTATTATGGTATGGGGCGGTATTGGATATTACTCTCGCACGCCTCTAGTACGCATTGCCGGTACTTTAAATAGCCGGCGCTACATATCCGAGGTGCTGGAGCCAGTTGTCCTTCCTTACCTTCAGGGCTCGGCCACAGCCATATTTCAACAGGATAATGCGCGACCACACGTGGCACGCATTGTCCAAAGGTTCTTCGTCAATAACCAGATTGAATTGCTTCCCTGGCCGGCTCGATCTCCGGATCTTTCGCCGATAGAAAACATGTAGTCCATAGTTGCTCAACGAGTGACCCAGATTACATCCCCAGCTGCCACACCAGATGATCTTTGGCAACGTGTGGAAGCTGCTTGGGCTGCTGTACCCCAGGAACACATCCAACGTCTCTTTGACTCAATGCCGAGACGTGTGGCAGCGGTGATCTCCAACAATGGCGGCTACTCTGGCTACTGATTCTGGCAGGAACATGTCACAGACGTCCGTAAACGTAATCATTTGATACTTGGTCAACATGTTATCTACAAAATATTTCTTGGTGTTGCATTTACGGTGGCCAGCAGTGTATAAGAAAATAATTTATTTTTTTACATTTGTATTTCACCTTTTTTCACTTACCATTGGCTGCATTTGTTGCTATAGGTACACTTTTCTTCATAAGTAAGGGAGATCCTTCGATTAATTTTGCACAGCATACAAACCATATTTACAGGTGTATGAAACTCTAGAATTTTCCAAGTATATTAAAAACTGTGGTAAAAATTGAGATAAGTAACTATAATATTTGAGTTTCTTCTAAACATAAACTTTAAAATGTAACAGCGCATTCATTTTTTCATAAATTAAATAATTTCTAGAGTTTCATACACCTGTAAGTATGGTCTGTACGCTGTGCAAAATTCATCGAAGAATCTCTCTTACTTAGGAAGAAACGTGTACCTATAGCAAAAAACGCAACCGATAGAAGTGAAAAAATGATGAACTTTCACATGTAAAAAAAATTTATTTTGTTATTTTTTTTTAACTTGCACTGCTATGATTGTGAATCCTGAATCCTTCCTGGTCATGCTGACAAATTTTTATGAATTTATTCGTAAAAGTATAGACAGTGGAAATTAAAATGTCTTGTGGTGTCTCTCCTGCTCCAAGATGGCCCGTTTGACATCCTATCCCCCTTAATCGATTTAGGAAATCAGGTCAGATTACCTTCCATTAAGAAATGGCCGGAATGGGATCTGAACCGCCGGACTACGGAACCACGCTGCTCCGTGGCAGAGAAACCACGAGGCGCGCCAGCAGTAAGGGGAACGATGAAGGAGTTGGTGTGAGCGACTGTGACATATGGAGGACGGTGGAGGAGGATGGATGCTATTAGGCGGACGTTGTTAAGTGGGAGCATGTAGGTCTAGTAGCCCGTCGGAATAGTCTGCCGTTATCATTGAACCTAATCTCCTAACGACCTCGGTCTCCGTGACATTTGCAAGGAGTGCGGTAGCCTGGGCGCCGGCGTCGAGTATGGCGGAACATTGTCCAGCGCCCGGCAGCCAGAGGTCAGGCAGGCAACGGGAGGAAAGGAAGGGGAAGGGAAGCGAGTGAGGGGCCCCGGGAGGAAGTGGCGGAGCAGACTGCAGACTGCGGCTGGCCTCCAGCGGCGGCCGGAGAAATGCGGGCGCTGAATGCCAGCCGATCGCTCACGTGAGCCAGAGGCGCACGTGCTGGCCCTGGAGAGGGGCGTGGCTCCACAGGCAGCCGCTTCCGCCAACAGCCGCCGCCGGTCAGACACTGGCGGTGCCGCGCATGCGCGTCCTGGCACAGCTCGCGAACTGTTTCTGGCCGACTTGGTCATAGGCGATTACCGGCTTCGTAATTTCTGAAATGGTTCAAATGGCTCTGAGCACTATGGGACTTAACATCGGAGGTCATCAGTCCCCTAGAACTTAGAACTATTTAAACCTAACTAACCTAAGGACATCACACACATCCGTGCCCGAGGCAGGATTCGAACCTGACCGTAGCAGTCGCGCGGTTCCGGACTGCCTAGACCCGCTCGGCCACCGCGGCCGGCGTAATTTCTGACGTTTTCCATGATGTATTGTACGTTAACCGGGCACCTAGAAACGACGGAGAGGCTCCGTCCCCGCCGCAGCCGCAGTGGTCGACAACCCCACGACGACTGCCGCAGTCCATTTCATCCGTCCGCCGCCCCACACCGAACTCAGGGTTATTGTGCGGTTCGGCCCCCGGTGGACCCCCCCCCCCCCCCAGGGAACGTCTCACACCAGACGAGTGTAACCCCTTTGTTTGCGTGGTAGAGTAATAGTGGTGTACACGTACGTGGAGAAGTTGTTTGCGCAGCAATCGCCGACATAGGCGGAATAAGGGGAACCAGTCCGCATTCGCCGAGACATATGGAAAACCGCGTAAAAACCATCTACAGACTGGCCGGTTCACCGGACCTCGACACAAGTCCGCCGGACGGATTCGTGCCGGGGACCAGGCGCTCCTTCCTGCCCGGAAAGCCGTGCGTTAGACCGCACGGCCAACCGGGCGGGCTTCCATGATGTCATTGATGTACAATATACAAGGTGAATAAAATTCTTCTGGATTTTTAACCACATTGTGAGGGTGTAAAACGATGTCTCGCCACTATTGCAACTGGCCTTCAACTGTTTTTGCTAATTGCTGAAAGAGAGATGTTTGGTTCTCATTCATCAGTTAGCCGAAAGACTGTTAAGTCTACAATGCAGCCACAGATCCAGAAGAATTTTATTGATTGTGACAATAGCCGCTGAAGCCTATGCTTACATTTAATATACAGCATGTATTAAAGGTCTAGAGATAATAGATAACTTCAGGGGAAATAACTTGTCTTAGAAACAAAATGTTCACTGACGCTGCCCGGTGAGCTTAGGTGTCCATTAGTATTCGCCGGCCCGCGTCGACGAGATCTCAGAGAACTTGCAGGGTCTTCTAACCAAGTGTGCTGCATACTACCTACCCCAGTAAATTGATTGATTTTCAACAGGAAAATCTTAAGAATGACTGTGATTAGGAGGAGAAAGATATTTGAAAAGGAATCGGGAACTCAGCCTAACCCCTTTCGTGGCAACGGCCTTGCCGCAGTGGATACACCGGTTCTTAAGCACTGTCGGGCGTGGCCGGCACTTGGATGGGTGACCATCCGGGCCGCCATGTGCTGTTGCCATGTTTCGGGGTGCACTCAGCTTCGTGATGATAATTGAGGAGCTACTCGATCGAATAGTAGCGGCTCTGGTCAAATAAAACGATCGTAACGACCGGGAGAGCGGTGTGCTGACCACACGCCCCTCCTGTCCGCATCCTCATTGAGGATGACACGGCGGTCGGATGGTCCCGATGGGCCACTTGTGGCCTGATGATGGAGTGCTAACCCCTTTCGTAGGAGCAGATGACTGGATGATAGGCAACACACATCACATATGGACGCTGCAGAGTGCCCACACCCTGCTGCCTCTCAAGGGTATAGCTAATACAAAAGTTAAGTATTCGACGGGGATTCAGATTCCCCGCCTAGCTGGAGAGTCGATAGAGAGAACCCGTCAGAGACACTAGGGCTCCAGGCGACAGCCGAAACTTTCGAACGCGCGAGGCGCAGCATCCGCGAAAAGCACGTAAAGTGGCACCGCCGTCTGTCGAGTGTTTACCGCCCGGCTGTCACTCTAGTGAAATGTTCAAATGTGTGTGAATTCCTAAGGGACCAAACTGCTAAGGTCATCGGTTCCTAGACTTACACACTACTTAAACCAACTTATGCTAAGGACAACACACACACACCCATGCCCAAAGGAGGATTCGAACCTCCGGCGGGAGGAACCGCGCAGTCCGTGACGCGGCGTCTCAGAACGCGCGGCCACTCCGCTCACGCTAGTCTCTGAACTCTTTAGTTGTCCGCCATTGAATAGGAGAGTCATACAAAAGAACGTTTTAGCTCTACTTTAGATACATTGTCAGTGCTGTGGATTGAATTGGGAATACCCAAATGCGTACCAACGATGATTTGTCATTTCTTATTGCGTTACCATTACGATTTTTAGAGCGTACTTCCACTGTCTATCCTGTCTTACATTTTTGTCTTGTTTACTCGTTTCGGTATACTGTGAAAGTTAAATATGTTTTATGTCTGAATCTGTTCTGTGTGAAGCCTATGTAACTACGTGCGAGGGTACGACGTAAACTAATTTATACTCTAAATTGTCAAAACAATCTGTAGTATAACATTTCCAGTGGTGAGATGGCTGTATCGGTACGTTCTGAAAGCCAATAAGTTAAACAAATAGTACGCTCATGACATCGGCTGACTTACATTTGTTATTTGGATTGCTCTCTGGGTTGTTGTATACACCTAAGACGACATTGATTACGCTGTAGACCTGTTTTGGTTACCTGTTCACTTCGTGAATTTCGCTCTCATTTGCCGCCTGTTCCGTTTTGCCAGTCTCTGTGTTACCAGCAGTGCGAGCTATAAACGTTGTTCTACCTACGCAGAGTAGAAAATAAAAAAAAAGGTCATCAAGGTCGCCGGGGAGCGCCAACTAAAATTTTGTCTCTATCAAAAGTTGTTCCCTGTGATTTACCACCCCTAGACGTTTGAGACGTTTGATGCATAGACTTTGAGACAGTCCGTATTTACACGTGGCCACCAAGAATGACGCTGCATAATATTTCGACGAATCATTTGATACTGTTCCACAATGTCGTTTAGCGGGAAAAAAAGAGCCTACCGAAATCGGAACAGATCTGTGGATGGATTCAGGACTTCCTTGGTGACAACACGTAGCTCTTAATGGAACAAAATCGATAGATCTGAATTTCAGGAGTACCGCAATGAAGTGTTATAGGTCTGCAAGCCAGTCTGAGGATCATAGCAAAAATCTTAATAAAATCTGAT
The DNA here is from genome assembly GCF_023898315.1 of Schistocerca nitens. Classification (NCBI taxonomy): domain Eukaryota; kingdom Metazoa; phylum Arthropoda; class Insecta; order Orthoptera; family Acrididae; genus Schistocerca; species Schistocerca nitens. The sequence goes on from NC_064617.1 coordinate 146,738,782, forward strand.
TTACCGACAAAAAAGGAGCTTAAAAAACACTTGTCCGACTGCTTCATGAGTATTGCTCATTGGGATTCTTACGAAATCAGATTAACGGAGGATTAAGGCAACATCCAACGAAGAGCGGTGCGTTTCGTCACGGGATCGTTTAATCGGCGCGAGAGCGTTACGGAGATGCTAAACAAACTCCGGTGGCAGGCGCTACAAGAGAGGCGTTTTGCATTACGAAAAGGCTTACTATTGAAATTCTGAGAGACTAGGGTCCAGGAAGACTCGGGGACATATTATTTTCCAACAATGCATCTCACAAAATGACCCCAACGAGAAAACCCAACAAAAAATTAGAGCTAATTCGGAAGTTTACATACAATCATTCTCACTACGTGCCATTCGCGAATGGAATAAGGAAGGGGGGGATCAGATAGTGGTACCAGAGGTACACTCTGCCACAAACCGTAATGTAACTTGCAGAATACGGGTTTAGGCGTGGATGTAGAAATATTGTGCGGTAAAAAGATGTCGGCAACGGAGATGGATACTCTGAAATATATCTTCTACTTGTTTTTTTTTTTTTTTTCAGAACATCACGTTGTTGCCATACTTCTCCCATTCGGTCGTCATTACTAAGGTTTCATCGATTTAGAGCCCCACTATCCAAGGCTCTTCATTTACGTTTACACAATTTTTTAACGGGGGAGCGTTATTTCTATCAGCAGGGTAATTTTGCACGATGAACCTTCGGTCGAGAGTATCCGAATTTGTTTGGATACGGGGGCACCCATTGCTTAACGTTAATACACTACAGGCCATTAAAATTGCTTCACCACGAGGGTGACGTGCTACAGACGCGAAATCTAATAGACAGAAAGAAGATGTTGTGATATGCAAATGATTAGCTTTTCAGAGCATTCACACAAGATTGGCGCCGGTGCCGACACCGACAACGTGCTGACATGACGAAAGTTTCCAACCGATTTCTCATACACAAACAGCAGTTGACCGGCGTTGTCTGGTGAAACGTTGTTGTGATGCCTCGTGTAAGGAGGAGAAATGCGTACCATCACGTTTCCGACCTTGATCAAAGACGGGTTGTAGCCTATCGCGATTGCGGTTTATCGTATCGCGACATTGCTGCTCGCGTTGGTCGAGATCCAATGACTGTTAGCAGAATATGGAATCGGTGGGTTCAGGAGGGTAATACGTAACGCCGTTCTGGATCCCAACGGCCTCGTATCACTAGCAGTCGAGATGACAGGCATCTTATCCGCATGGCTGTAACGGATCGTGCAACCACGTCTCGATCCCTGAGTCAACAGATGAGGACGTTTGCAAGACAACAACCATCTGCACGAACAATTCGACGACGTTTGCAGCAGCATGGCATATCAGCTCGGAGACCATGGCTGCGGTTACCTTTGAGTTTGCATCACAGACAGGAGCGCCTGCGATGGTGTGCTCAACGACGAACCTGGGTGCACGAATGGCAAAACGTCATTTTTTCGGATGAATCCAGGTTCTGTTTACAGCATCATGATGGTCGCATCCGTCTTTGGCGACATCGCGGTGAACACATATTGGAAGCGTGTATTCGTCATCGCCATACTGGCGTATCACCCGGCGTGATGGTATGGGGTGACGTTGTTTACGCGTCTCGGTCACCTCTAGTTCGCATTGACGGCACTTTGAACAGTGGACGTTACATTTCAGATGTGTTACGACCCGTGGCTCTACCCTTCATTCGATCCCTGCGAAACCCTACATTTCAGCAGGATAATGCACGACCGCATGTTGCAGGTCCTGTACGGGCCTTTCTGGATAGACAAAATGTTCGAATGCTGCCCTGGCCAGCACATTCTCCAGATCTCTCACCAACTGAAAACGTCTGGACAATGGTGGCCGAGCAACTAGCTCGTCGCAATACGCCAGTCACTACTCTTGATGTACTGTGGTGTCGTGTTGAAGCTGCATGGGCAGCTGTACTTGTACACGCCATCCAAGCTCCGTTTGACTCAATCCCCAGGCGTATCAAGGCCGTTATTACGGCCTGAGGTGGTTGTTCTGGGTACTGATTTCTCAGGATCTATGCACCCAAATTGCGTGAAAATGTAATCACATGTCAGTTGTAGTATAATATATTTGTCCAATGAATACCCGTTTATCATCTGCATTTCTCCTTCGTGTAGCAATTTTAATGGCCAGTGGTGTAGCTTAACGCAAAACTCTTTCCCATCGAAATCCTTTGTTTCCTTTCAGAGAGATAGAATTTGACCTATTTTGCAGCATTTCCTGTTAAATCATAATATTCTAATTTATTTAAAAGGATATTGTGATTTCCACAGCCAAGTACCTCTGACAGGACACAGAATATACTGGTAGCGTGTAATATATTTTATAATGTGAAGTAAGTAATTTCCGCTGTATGAGTATATTTGTAGCCTTAAGAAATCCGAATTGTGACTTTAAACACTGAAAAACCAGCAGTATCTTATTTATTATTTACAGCAATCGATACTTCAGCTTTTGTGGGCCTCTTTCATGCGAGAACTTTCCTACTAGTGTTTCCTCACATGCTAACGCAACAGGGCAGAAGAAAAAAAAAGTAGATTCGTATCAGGAACTTAGGAAGTCCTCGTTACCGCTCTATGTCAGATGACCTCCTAGAACCGGCCACTCTCTAGAATCATTTCATACATGACTATGCGGATGCGGTTCAGCATGGGTGACCTCGGCAGCTGGAGCACGGCCAACCAGCGCGGTGTCAGCTCGGCCAGAGGATAGCGCTCTCCTGCCGATCCGTACCGTCCGCCCGACTGTAAACTTGGACCCCGCGGACGTGTTTGCGTGCGAGACTGCGCTATGCAAAGCGGGCTTCGTGCGGCCACGGTCGTTGCTGTGCCGTAACGGTTCCGCGAAAAATAACCGACACTCGCTTTTGTCTGATGCGTCCGCACAATCCCGTTGTCCAGCTAGCTTCCTGCGTAACGATTCGATGACAAATAGGTGGCAGCGTCATCATCTTCAGCCAAGGACGGACCATAATTTAAAGACGTATACCTCCAAAACACTTTGATCATAACATAATACGAGGGCTATTCGGAAAGTAAGGTCCGATCGGTCGCGAAATGGAAACCATTGTGAAATTCTAAAATGTTGCCATCTACTTCTCTACATACTCGCCACTCAGACATTTCTCGTAGCGTTGTACCAACTTTCAATACCCTCGTCGTAGAACGCACCCACCTATGCTTTCTGTCAAATCTCTACGCTGGTCTACAGCTTTTTGTCCGTGCCAAAATGTTGTCTTCGTAGCTAGCGGTTTATGTGAGCGGAAACGAAACTCAGTGGGAGCCAATTACGGGCTATATTGTTGGTGATGACAATGTTGACTGGAATACTCTCTTTCAAATTCTGAAGGTAGCAGGGGTAAAATACAGAGAGCTAAAGGCTACTTACAATTTGTACAGAAACCAGATGGCAGTTATAAGAATCGAGGGGCAGGAAAGGGAAGCAGTGGTTGGGAAGGGAGTGAGACAGGGTTGTAGCCTCTCCCCGATGTTATTCAATTTGTATATTGAGCAAGCAGTAAAGGAAACAAAAGAAAAATTCGGAGTAGGCATTAAAATCCATGGAGAAGAAATAAAAACTTTGAGGTTCGCCGATGGCATTGTAATTCTGTCAGAGATAGCAAAGGACCTGGAAGAGCAGCTGAACGGAATGCACAGTGTCTTGAAAGGAAGATATAAGATGAACATCAACAAAAGCAAAACGAGAATTATGGAATGTAGTCGAATGAAATCGGGTGATGCTCCGGGAATTAGATTAGGAAATGAGACGCTTAAAGTAGTAAACGAGTTTCGCTACTTGGGGAGCAAAATAGCTGATGATGGTCGAAGTAGAGAGGATATAAAATGTAGACTGGCAATGGCAAGGAAAGCGTTTCTGAAGAAGAGAAATTTTTTAACATCAAGTATAGATTTAAGTGTCAGGAAGTCGTTTCTGAAAGTATTTGTATGGAGTGTAGCCACGTATGGAAGTGAAACGTGGACGATAAATAGTTTAGACAAAAAGAGAATAGAAGCTTTCGAAATGTGGTGCTACAGAAGAATGCTGAAGATTAGCTGGGTAGATCAAATAACTAATGAGGAGGTATTGAACAGAATTGGAGAGAAAAGAAATTTGTGACACGACTAGAAGAAGGGATCGGTTGGTAGGGCATGTTCTGAAGCATCAAGGGATCACCAATTTAGTATTGGAGGGCAGCGTGGAGGGTAAAAATCGTAGAGGGAGACCAAGAGATGAATACACTAAACAGATTCAGAAGGATTTAGGTTGCAGTAGGTACTGGGAGATGATGAAGCTTGCACAGGATAGAGTAGCATGGAGAGCAGCATCAAACCAGTCTCTGGACTGAAGAACACTACAACATTGTTGGTAATGAAACACTTCACATCGAATACGTTGCAGGAGTATCTTCATTGACCCTGCAGAGTGCGGGCGAGAACTGTCACGAAGAAAGAAACGCACGAGAGTCATGTTATGTGGGCTGAATAGCTTCAGGCGAAATCTCTCCCCAGACCCTCACACTTGGCCGGTGACATTTTTTTCTAGGCACCTTTTCGTGCTCACTGTGCCCTCAAAACTGAAAAGTGACGTGACGCGATTGACGGACATACTAGAGCCACTGCCCAACGCATCTGTGCAAAGTGTCATCGGATTTTTACTGTCGTTTCCATTTTGCGATCGATCGGACCTTACTTTCCGAATGGCACTTGTATGTCTCACTACAGGGTAATGTGTTCTGAAAGAAAGAGAAGGTAACGGAGCAATAAATTTTAATGTAATGTACTGGGAGACAGCATTAACTGGTAATAGATGCACATTCACAATATGTCGATAACCATCGTAACATCATATGTAGGCACGATTAATTGAATCAGAGGCGGCTTCCTCGTATTTAGCGTCCATATCGCCTCTGAAGATCACAGCGAAGTCGTGACAGGGACTCCATGAGAATCGTAGACGGGTTGAGGATTTTGGATCGCCCACAGCTTACATAGAAAATGCGTCATCACCACGATCCAGATGATTGAAATGGTAGTATTTTTTACAGTAGTCTTTGATTATAAGAAGTTTTTATTTCATACTGTAACCATTTTCTGTCAGTAATCTTCATCTTCAGATCAGACTGTGTTAATAAATTTGCATACATAAAAATAATAAAACGGCTGCTAACATTGGCAGCGTAAAAAAATATATACATACAATAAAAAACTATGGAGTAATGAGTTTTACAAGAGAAAGAAGATAGTGAAACAAGTATCTGCAAAATAGAATAAAAATTGCATTGCAGGACATCAGCTGCTATGGTAACCTTTGTTATTGGTATCAGTTTCGAATGTTGCTGATTATTATTTATAGAGGGTGTGAAAAACAAAGGTGGCCTGTAAAATATTTCATGCACCTTGAGGTAGGCAACCCCTCTCACATCATACGCCACAGGTGTAGATGACGAAGGCGCATGAAATATTCCTCTCTGTACAAGAAGCTTTTCCATTACAGTATCTGTTTGCATAATTACACGACCTTCTATCCCGCCCTACTTAGCATCAAGTTACGAACTAGACGACAGGACGCAATACAAAGAATTTAAAAATTATTCAGAAGATCCAGCGTGTTTAGAACATAATACTACAGCGCACGTAACCTATGGAAGCTTATGCACTGTTACAACAGCATCACTATTAGAGGTCTGTCATGGTTCAGACATGTAACAGCGGCATTGTTCCACCACTGCAGTGCAGTGTCTGAGACGCTGCGTTGACTATCAACAACCGCATTCAGTTGAGAATGTACTCGTAAATTGCGATTATGGTCTCGCATCAGCTGTAGAATATTTCGGAACAACTGAAAATTTGTGCTGGATCGGGACTCGAACCCAGATTTCCCACTTGTCACGAGCAGTCGCCTTAATCAATTCGGCTATTGGAGCACGTTTGCAGGAGTGGTCCAAATCCACATCAATGCCGATGTCTACTCTCCCTTGTGTTCGCACTATAGCTGGAGCAAAACCATAATCGCAGTAGGCGGGCTGAAAGGTAAGGAATGAGGAGGTTCTACATCTACATCTACATACATACTCCGCAGTCCACCATACGGTGCGTGGCGGAGGGTACCTCGTACCACAACTAGCATCTTCTCTTCCTATTCCACTCCCTAACAGAACGAGGGAAAAATGACTGCCTATATGCCTCTGTACGAGCCCTAATCTATCTTATCTTTGTGGTCTTTCCGCGAAATGTAAGTTGGCGGCAGTAAAATTGTACTGCAGTCAGCCTCAAATGCTGGTTCTCTAAATTTCCTCAGTAGCGATTCACGAAAAGAACGCCTCCTTTCCTCTAGAGTCTCCCTCCTGAAGCATTTCTGTAACACTCGCGTGATGATCAAACCTACCAGTAACAAATCTAGCAGCCCGCCTCTGAATTGCTTCTATGTCCTCCCTCAATCCGACCTGATAGGGATCCCAAACGCTCGAGCAGTACCCAAGAATAGGTCGTATTAGTGTTTTATAAGCAGTCTCCTTTACAGATGAACCACATCTTCCCAAAATTCTACCAATGAACCGAAGACGACCATCCGCCTTCCTCACAACTGTTATTACATGCTTGTCCCACTTCACATTGCTCTGCAATGTTACGCCCAAATATTTAATCGACGTGACTTTGTCAAGCGCTACTAATGGAGTATTCAAACATTACGGGATTATTTTTCCTATTCATCTGCATTAATTTACATTTATCTATATTTAGAGTTAGCTGCCATTCTTTACACCAATCACAAATCCTGTCCAAGTCATCTTGTATCCTCCTACAGTCACTCAACGACGACACCTTCTCGTACACCACAGCATCATCAGCAAACAGCCGCACATTGCTATCCACCCTATCCAAAAGATCATTTATGTAGATAGAAAACAACAGCGGACCTACCACACTTCCCTGGGGCACTCACCTTCGATGAACACTCACCATCGAGGACAACGAACTGGGTTCTATTACTTAAGAAGTCTTCGAGCTACCCACATACTTGGGAACCAATCCCATATGCTCGTACCTTAGTTAGGAGTCTGCAGTGGGGCACCGAGTCAAACGCTTTCCGGAAGGTTCTCCGTAGAATCGTCGAGGAAAGGGGTATATGGAAAACGCAGACGAGAAAAAGGCTCGGGATGTTATAAAATCTGTTAAGACGTTACAGATTAACTACTATGGTACTAAAGGAAGCTACAGAAAGAACTGTAGAGGAAAACGAAGATTGGGACATATCCAGAAAATAACTGAGAACGTAGGTTCCAAGTGCTACTCTGAAATGAAGAGGTTGGCACAGGAGAGGAATTAGTGGCGGGCCGCATCAAACCAGTCAGAAGATTGATGACTCAAAAAAATCGGAACCTGTGAGTTCATTTTTAACTAGACGCGGCTGCTAAACGTCAACACAGTGCCTCAGACTCCGCACTCTCTCATGCCATAGCAAGACAGTGACGAGGGAAAACAGTGTCTCTCCCTGTGCGGGAATCGCGGCAGTACGGTGCGAGCGCAAGGTAGGCACCAGGACAAATAGAGATTTGGTTTGCTCTTGTACCGGTTCTCGGATAACACGTGGTGGTTAAGTCGACCGCTAGCGACAAGCGCGAAATCCGTATTCGAGTCCCAGTCCAGCACAAATTTTCGATTCTTCTGAAATATTCTGCAGCTTATGCGTAACCGTAGTCGCAGTTTGCGAGGTCGTTCCTAATTTTTCCAACTGTTTAGAAGCCTCCGGACAATGGACACACTGAAACTGCTCATACGTAAGTTCCAGGTGTAACGGTACATCCTCCTCTAGCATTACTTTTCCTCAACAGTAGTTGTAGATACCAGTATTATTTTTAGAATTTTGGAAAGGTCAAAATTGTCTCAGTTGCTTTTCTGAAAACTTTCACATAATTTTATACACTGTTAGTTATATTTCAAGCTAAAATTTATGAGACTCCCAACTTTTCAGCTACTGTCATACTTTCGGAGTTATTCTAGGTGGCAATAGTTAGTGACTCACCCTGTATATTGTAGTAGAACTTTCAATAAGACATAAATTTTAATTAATCAAGCGTTTATAAAAGTATAAATCATAGAATAGTACATGTAAGTGGAATGCAGTTTATGTAACATTTTGAAATATGTATGTGCTTATTTGATATTTCATGTGCAACTGTATTGAAAACAGAATGAAAAATCAGAAAGAAATTGGTTACTGGTGGGAGCAGAAGACATAACACACAGACTGTTTCCACTCTGCTACGTCTCACAGTGCTCCACCGGGAGCCGCGCTCGAATATTCAAAACGTGTGACGTCACTCCTCTGTGCAGAGGCCCGGGTAAACAGTGTTTCATTTAGTGTACATAGCACCTTCGAAAACGCTGCGGCTCTCAGGCCCCCATTGAAGACAGCCTTCTCAGAAGGGGACGACACGTTGTGTTTCAATAAGAAATTCATCCGACCACGGCATAACAACCCGGAATATGTTAAAAAGTTTCGGCGCTTCAGTCCGGAACCGCACTGCTGCTACGGTCGCAGTTTCGAATCCCGTCTCGGGCATGGATGTTTGTGATGTCCTTAGGTTAGTTAGGTTTAAGTAGTTCTGAGTCTAGGGGACTGATGACCTCAGATGTTAAGTCCCTTAGTGCTTAGAGCCATTTGAACCATTTTTTTGTTAAAAAGTTTAAGTGGTTATAGTGTTTCGTCTCACCTATGTATACAGGGTGTATCACAATTCACGTCACACGCTTCAAGAGGTTGTATAGGGAACTTCCTAGATCAAGTTTTACATAGGAACTAGAGTTCGGCAACGTCATCCATCGACGCTGCAGAGCGTCAGAGATATAGGAGCCGGAACCTGTAAATGTATGTACACACAGGGTGATTCCGTGATGATGTTACAAACTTTCAAAGATGATTGGACAAGATAACTGTATCAATTTGAGGTAAGGGACCTGTGTCGGAAACGAACGAGTCTAAAGCTATTAGCGAAAACCGTTCTGATACCTCTGACAGTGGGCTACATGTGTCGGCACTGTTGTTGCTAAGATTGAAGAGAAGGCAGCTTTCAGAAGTAATAGTATGGACCAAAACAAGAAAAAATGTCCAGAAAGCATGGGCTCTAAAACAAATAGCTTAAGAGCTGTGCGCACTTGTTCAACAGATGGCTCAAATGGTTCAAATGGCTCTGAGCACTATGGGACTTAACATCTGTGGTCATTAGTCCCCTACAACTTAGAACTACTTAAACCTAACTAACCTAAGGACATCACACACATCCATGCCCGAGGCAGGATTCGAAACTGCGATCGTAGCGGTCGCGCGGCTCCGGACTGAGCGCCTAGAACCGCTAGACCACCGCGGCCGGCTGTTCAACAGAGGAGATGTGTTTCACACTAATGTAGATGAACAAGTGCTCATAGCTCTTAAGGTATGCATTTTACAGTCCACTTTTACTGGACATTTTTTCTTGCTTTGGTCCATTCTACCACCTCTGAAAGCTGCCTACCCTACAATCTTAACGGAACCGGTGGATGGCCGGCCGAAGTGGCCGTGCGGTTAAAGGCGCTGCAGTCTGGAACCGCAAGACCGCTACGGTCGCAGGTTCGAATCCTGCCTCGGGCATGGATGTTTGTGATGTCCTTAGGTTAGTTAGGTTTAACTAGTTCTAAGTTCTAGGGGACTAATGACCTCAGCAGTTGAGTCCCATAGTGCTCAGAGCCAGCCGGTGGATGTATCCCACTGTCAGAGGTATCAGAACGCCTTTCCCTTATAACTTTCGACTCGTTCGTTCCCGGCACAGGGACCCTTACCTCAAATTGTCCGCCCCCGGTAGCTGAGTGGTCAGCGGCACACAATGTCAATCCTAAGGGACCGGGTTCGATTCCCGACTGGGTCGGAGATTTTCTCCGCTCAGGGACTGGGTGTTGTGTGTTGTCCTAATCATCATCATTTCATCCCCATCGACGCTCAAGTCGCCGAAGTGGCGTCAACTCGAAAGACTTGCACCCGGCGAACGGTCTACCCGACGGGATGCCCTATTCACACGACACATCTCAAATTGATGCAGCTATCCTTCTCCATCATCTTTGAAAGTTTGTAACATCATCACGGGACAGACCTGTAGGTACATACACTTACAGGCGCCGGTGCCTATAACTTTGACGCTCTACAGTGTCCTTGGATGATGTTTCCGAAGATGGGTTCCTATCTAAAACTTGAACTACTAAGTTCCCCGTACAACCTCTAGAATTGTGTAACATGACATCTACATCTACATTTACACCCCGCAAGCCACCCAACGGTGTGTGGCAGAGAGCACTTTACGTGCCACTGTCATTACCTCCCTTTCCTCTTCCAGTCGCGTATGGCTCGCGAGAAGAGCGACTGCCGGAAAGCCTGCATGCACGCTCGAATCTCACTAATTTTACATTCGTGATCTCCTCAGGAGGTATAAGTAGGGAGAAGCAATATATTCGATACCTCATCCAGAAACGCACCCTCTCGAAACCTGGACAGCAAGCTACACCGCGATGCAGAGTCCGCCACTTGAGTTTGCTAAACATCTCCGTAACGCTATCACGCTTACCAAATAATCCTGTGACGAAACGGGCCGCTCTTCTTTGAATCTTCTCTATCTCCTCTGTCAACACGACCTTCTAAGGACTCTCTCAATGAATCTCAACCTGGCACCCACCTTACCAACAATTAATTTTATATGATCATTCCACTTCAAATCGTTCCGTACGTATACTCCCAGATATTTTACAGAAGTAACTGCTACCAGTGATTGTTCCGCTATCATATAATCATACGATAAATGATCCTACTTTCTATGTATTCGCAATACATTACATTTGTCTATGTTAAGGGTCATTTGCCACTCCCTGCACCAAGTGCCTATCCGCTGCAGATCTTCCTGCATTTCGCTACAATTTTCTAATGCTGCAACTTCTCTGTATACTACAGCATCATCCACGAAAAGCCGCATGGAACTTCACTATTTCTTGGTCATTTATATATATTGTGAAAAGCAATAGTCCCATAACACTCCCCTGTGGCATGCCAGAGGTTTAACGTCTGTAGACATCTCTCCATTGAGAACAACATGCTGTATTCTGTTTGCTAAAAACTCTTCAATCCAGCCACACAGCTGGTCTGATATTCCGTAGGCTCTTACTTTGTTTATCGCGCGACAGTGCGGAACGGTATCGAACGCCTTCCGGAAGTCAAGGAAAATGGCATCTACCTGGGAGCCTGTATCTAATATTTTCTGGGTCTCATGAACAAATATAGTGAGTTGGGTCTCACACGATCGTTGTCTCCGGAATCCATGTTGATTCCTACAGAGTTGATTCTGGGTTTCCAGAAATGACATGATACGCGAGCAAAAAACGTTCTAAAATTCTATGACAGATCGATATCAGAGATTTGGGCCTATAGTCTTGCGCATCTGCTCGACGACCGTTGTTGAAAACTGGAACTATCTGTGCTCTTTTCCAATCATTTGGAACCTTCCGTTCCTCTAGAGACTTGCGGTACACGGCTGTTAGAAGGGAGGCAAGTTCTTTCGCGTACTCTGTGTAGAATCGAATTGGTATCCCGTCAGGTCCAGTGGACTTTCCTCTGTTGAGTGATTTCAGTTGCTTTTCTATTCCTTGGACACTTATTTCGATGTCAGCCATTTTTTCGTTCGTGCGAGGATTTAGAGAAGGAACAGCTGTGCGGTCTGCCGCATCCTGTATATGATACAGTTCGTAGAATGTACTATCCCAAACTCCTCTACATCCCTCAGAGACCGAATAGCTAATATCTGATAACTCAACATGGAAAAAGTCATGTAAATGGAGCAGCAGAGCATCATCTTCATTCTCTACTTCTGCTGCAATGAAAAAAAAAAGAAATATGCCTACCGGTCTCCGTTACCGCTAAAGATTTTCCGGCTTAAAAAACTGTGGTCTTCGCGTGATTTCTAATTAAACGGAAGTGGAACAAACCACAGCGTGTGCACAGATGCTTGGTTTTCAGAGAGAGGTCACAGAATTGTTCTTTCAGTACATTTGCTTGAAGATCGGCGGAATGCGAAGGATACGGAATAAATTACTGGTTCTGTTCGGTTCGGCTCCGACGGTATTCAGAAGGTGAAACGCATCGGCGGGCCATCGCAGAGGAAAGGTCGCGGAGCGCGCCTGCACCGAACGGCAGACCCCTGCAGAGACGGAGGAATGCTCGGCCTGTCCACGGCACGCCGTCTGACGGGAGATCAAGGACGCCGACCAGCCGAGCGCCGCCGTGGGCGGAAAGGTTCTCTCCCAGCTCCCAGAGGGTCCACTTCCTGCGCTACTGGGCTACTGACTTGAAACGCTGCCACGGTGAGACCGTCAGATAAGGAAGAAAGGCCCGGATTTAACGGCACTGTGGGTTCAGAGCCGCACTTGCACGATACGCCAAAGAGTTGGGCGACTTACAAAAGTGGGTCTGATTTCGACGGTTTCTGAGGGACATCCGAACGGCTATTCATCTTGATCCGAATGATGACTTACAACTTACCTACGTGTATATGCCCTATACCACATTGCATGACCACTAGAAACTCCTTCTGTTCTCTCAAGGATTTGTGCTAACCGCATCACTATTGGTTACCAACAGAAGTCGAATGGAAGGATGGCTCCCATTTTAGGATCTTTTGGTTCGTCACAAAGACGACTGCAATTCAGGACACGCAGTTTATCGGAAGCCGATTCATACAGACTTGCATTTATACGAAAATAGCTGCTACCACCCTTCCGAAATTTGGTTCACAGAGCACACGGCACTGTTGACCAGAGCAGTCTGCAGGATGTGTCTATACACTTAAATGGGAGTTTTCGAAGCAAACTGGTGTTCTCCACAAACGTAAGCCACTACGAATGTAATCTAAGGAGGACATAAGCAACGAGGAAGAAGGAATAGGTTTAATCCATAGCTTTTCTGCCATATGTGGGAAACTTTTCGTCAAAAAAGGTCACATCTTTTCCAAGCATTAAATCAAAGTGATTTTTCGCCTTCACCGAGAGCAGCAGCACTTTTTGGTTCCGTTAGATATAGTTTGATGCTCTGCAAATCGATTGCGTGGAGCTTGCACATAGTCGGGATTTTTCTGTGTACACCGATGACATTGTAATTCTGTCAGAGACAGCAAAGGACCTGGAAGACCAGCTGAACGGAATGGACAGTGTCTCGAAAGGAGGATATAAGATGAACATCAACAAAAGCAAAATGAGGATAATGGAATGTAGTCGAATAAAATCGGGTGATGCTCCGGGAATTAGATTAGGAAATGAGAGGCTTAAAGGTGTAAATGAGTTTTGCTATTTGGGGAGCAAAATAATTGATGATGGTCAAAGTAGAGAGGATAAAAAATGTAGACTGGCAATGGCAAGGAAAGCGTTTCTGAAAAAGAGAAATTTGTTTACATCGAGTATAGATTTAAGTGTCAGGAAGGCGCTTCTGAAAGTATTTGTATGGAGTGTAGCCATGTATGGAAGTGAAACATGGACGATAACCAGTTTGGACAAGAAGAGAATAGAAGCTTTCGAAATGTGGTGCTACAGAAGAATGCTGAAGATAAGGTGGTTAGATCACGTAACTACTGAGGAGGTATTGAATAGAATTGGAGAGAAAAGAAATTTGTGACACGACTAGAAGAAGGGATCGGTTGGTAGGGCATGTTCTGAAGCATCAAGGGATCACCAATTTAGTATTGGAGGGCAGCGTGGAGGGTAAAGATCGTAGAGGGAGACCAAGAGATGAATACACTAAACAGATTCAGAAGGATTTAGGTTGCAGTAGGTACTGGGAGATGAAGAAGCTTGCACAGGATAGAGTAGCATGGAGAGCAGCATCAAATCAGGACTGAAGACCACAACAACAACAACAACTTGTTGAGCCACACAGAAGATACAATAATAACAGTAAGAGGATCAGGCATGAGAAAGATGTGCTGCATCGATATAATGCTGCATTAAACATGAAGCTTCCAGAGGAGATTTTTTTTTCCGGCGCCAGTGGCATGCGGGTCAGGATTCTGGCACGCCGTGAGCCCAGAGCGGAACGTGGGCCTCTTTGCAGGAAAGGCAGGGCGAGGCGCGAGGTGAACGTGCTGGCCCCGAGGTGCAGATGCGTCGGTCTGCTGGCGGGGCACCTTGCAGACAGAGAGAGAGACAGCAGAGCGTAGTTCCGCTGAGGTCAGTGCGCTGCAGACACGCAGCCCCGTGTCCCATACAACACGTTCAAGTTTCCACGCGAGAGGAGACCACAATACCGCTTACAATCTGAGCTGCGCGGAAGCGTCATTCTTCAGACTTCTCTACAACAATCTTTCGATCACGCTGCTTCGAACTTCTCCAGCAGCACACTTTAGACATCCAGTCACTAAAGAATAGGCATCTCAGAAGATTTCATACTATTCCATCCTTATGGATTTCATAATTCGCAACGTGTCTCAGTTACCTTAAGACTAGGGCTATGAAAAATAAAAATCATGGACTACGTTCACAAAATCACTGTACTTATTCAAGATAGTCTCCCCCTGAATCAAAACACAGCTGAAATCATTTTAAAAGTGTTTTGAACCAGCTACTGTAGCCCCTCTTTGGATTTTCATTTAGTACTTCAATGCAATTTTCTAGGATGTCCATAACTGCGTCATGACGGTGTCCTTTCATTGCCAGCTTCCATTTGGGGAACAACCAGAAGTCGGCTCGGACAAAATCCGGCGAGTACAGTGAGTGATCCAGGACTGTGACATATTTTCTGGCCAAAAGCTCGTGCACAATCTTCGCTTTGCGGGCTGGAGTGTCGTTTTGGATGAGCAGCCAGGAACCTGGCTGTCGATATTCTCGTCGAATTCGACGACCTCTCGCCGGCATACACTCGAGAACTCAAACAGCTTGTTGTTGCTTCACTGCTCCACTGCCATTTTCCAACGCGTGTCAGACACCACTTCGCGGCCAGGATGCCTGCTGCAACAATGCTAGTGCTTTGACTTCCAACACAGCTGTTCTTGAAACTTCAACGATAGCAACGCCGAAAATCGCCACGAGATAGCATTGCAGTTTGGAATTTAACACAAGCAGTCCTGACTGTGCGTGATAATGGCCGCAGAAACCTATGGATATACTGGGTGTAACAAACAGGTATGACCGAACTTTCAGGATACATTCTTTTTCTAATATACGTCTTCTACATAAACTCAACACGGTTTTATGAAAATTGTGTTTTCTACGAAGGACTCTCATTTAAGTTCCTCAAATGTTTGTACATTACTGGTCATTAAAATTGCTACACCACGAAGATGACGTGCTACAGACGCGAAATTTAACCGACAGGAAGAAGATGCTGTGATATCCAAATGATTAGCTTTTCAGAGCATTCACTCAAGATTGGCGCCGGTGGCGACACCTACAACGTGCTGACACGAGGAAAGTTTCCAACCGATTTCTCATACACAAACAGCAGTTGACCGGCGTTGCCTGGTGAAACGTTGTTGTGATGCCTCGTGTAAGGAGGAGAAATGCGTACCATCACGTTTCCGACTTTGATAGGGGTCGGATTGTAGTATATCGGGATTGTGCTTTATCGTATCGCGACATTGCTGCTCGCATTGGTCGAGATCCAATGACTGTTAGCAAAATATGGAATCGGTGGGTTCAGGAGGGTAATGCGGAACGCCGTGCTGGATCCCAACGGCCTCGTATCACTAGCAGTCGAGATGACAGGTATCTTATCCGCATGGCTGTAACAGATCGTGCAGGCACGTCTGGATCCCTGAGTTAACAGATGGGGACGTTTGCAAGACAACAACCATCTGCACGAACAGTTCGACGACGTTTTCAGCAACATGGACTATCAGCTCGGAGACCATGGCTGCGGTTACCCTTGACGCTGCATCACAGACAGGAGCGCCTGCGATGGTGTACTCAACGACGAATCTCGGTGCACGAATGGCAAAACCTCATTTTTTCGGATGAATCCAGGTTCTGTTTACAGCATCCTGTTGGTCGAATTCGTGTATGGCGACATGGCGGTGAACGCACATTGGAAGCGTGTATTCGTCATCGCCATACTGGCGTATCACCGGCGTGATGGTATGGGGTGACATTGGTTACACGTTTCGGTCACCTTTTGTTCGCATTGACGGCACTTTGAACAGTGGACGTTACATTTCAGATGTGTTACGACCCGTGGCTCTACCCTTCATTCGATCCATGCGAAACCCTACATTTCAGCAGGATAATGACCGACCGCATGTTGCAGGTCCTGTACGGGCCTTTCTGGATACAGAAAATGTTCGACTGCTGCCCTGGCCAGCACATTCTCCAGATTTCTCACCAATTGAAAACGTCTGGTCAATGGTGGCCGAGCAACTGGCGTGTCTCAATACGGCAGTCACTACTCTTGAGGAACTGTGGTATCGTGTTGAAGCTGCATGGGCAGCTGTACCTGTACACGCCATCCAAGCTCTGTTTGACTCAATGCCCAGGCGTATCAAGGCCGTTATTACGGCCAGAGGTGGTTGTTGTGGGTACTGATTTCCCAGGATCTATGCACCCAAATTGCGTGAAAATGTAATCACGTGTCAGTTGTAGTATAATATATTTGTCCAATGAATACCCGTTCATCATCTGCATTTCTTCTTGGTGTAGCAATTTTAATGGCCAGTAGTGTACTGGGCTTTCATATGAGCTATACTGAGCTATTACGACTCTAGCAGTGCGTTTCTGAATTCGTTCGATATCTGTTGTCGCGCCTAGTTGCCTCTAGGTACTGCAACATGGTTGCACAAGCTCTTGTATCCGATTTCCTTTTCGGACTGCAAGGATTCAGTCCTCCCGTCCCGCTATAAAAATCATTAAAGAAGCTAAGTGTGTGGTTTCTGTACGTTCGGTGTTCTGTACTGGACAAAGTGGCTGCCGTTAGTGGCTAGCGCTGCCATGTTATAGTCTTAGGTGGAGATTTCAATTTACCAGATATAGACGGACACTCAGATGTTTAGGACGGGTGGTAGGGACAGAGCATCGAGTGACATTATACTGAGTGCACTATCCGAAAATTACCTCGAGCAATTAAACAGAGAACCGACTCGTGGAGATAACATCTTGGACCTACTGATAACAAACAGACTCGAACTTTTTGACTCTGTATGTGCAGAACAGGGAATCAGTGAAGGCCGTTGCAGCATCCCCGAATATGGAAGTTAATAGGAATATAAAAAAAGGAAGGAAGGCTTATCTGTTTAGCAAGAGTAATAGAAGGCAGATTTCAGACTACCTAACAGATCAAAACGAAAATTTCTGTTCCGACACTGACAATGTTGAGTGTTTATGGAAAAAGTTCAAGGCAATCGTAAAATGCGTTTTAGACAGGTACGTGCCGAGTAAAACTGTGAGGGACGGGAAAAACCCACCGTGGTACAGCAACAAAGTTAGGAAACTACTGCGAAAGCAAAGAGAGCTTCACTCCAAGTTTAAACGCAGCCAAAACCTCTCAGACAAACAGAAGCTAAACGATGTCAAAGTTAGCGTAAGGAGGGCTATGCGTGAAGCGTTCAGTGAATTCGAAAGTAAAATTCTATGTACCGACTTGACAGAAAATCCTAGGAAGTTCTGGTCTTACGTTGAATCAGTAAGTGGCTCGAAACAGCATATCCAGACACTCCGGAATGATGGTGGCATTGAAACAGAGGATGACACGCGTAAAGCTGAAATAATAAACACCTTTTTCCAAAGCTGTTTCACAGAGGAAGACCGCACTGCAGTTCCTTCTCTAAATCCTCGCACAAACGAAAAAATGGCTGACATCGAAATAAGTGTCCAAGGAATAGAAAAGCAACTGGAATCACTCAACAGAGGAAAGTCCACTGGACCTGACGGGATACCAATTCGATTCTACACAGAGTACGCGAAAGAACTTGCCCCCCTTCTAACAGTCGTGTACCGCAAGTCTCTAGAGGAACGGAGGGTTCCAAATGATTGGAAAAGAGCACAGGCTTTTCGCGGATGATGCTGTAGTATACAGAGAAGTTGCAGCATTAGAAAATTGTAGCGAAATGCAGGAAGATCTGCAGCGGATAGGCACTTGGTGCAGGGAGTGGCAACTGTTCCTTAACATAGACAAATGTAATGTATTGCGAATAAATAGAAAGAAGGATCCTTTACTGTATGGTTATATGATAGCGGAACAAACACTGGTAGCAGTTACTTCTGTAAAATATCTGGGAGTATACGTGCGGAACGATTTGAAGTGGAATGATCATATAAAATTAATTGTTGGTAAGATGGGTACCAGGTTGAGATTCATTGGGAGAGTGCTTAGAAAATGTAGTCCATCAACAAAGGAGGTGGCTTACAAAACACTCGTTCGACCTATACTTGAGTATTGCTCATCATTGTGGGATCCGTACCAGATCGGGTTGACGGAGGAGGTAGAGAAGATCCAAAGAAGAGCGGCGCGTTTCGTCACAGGGTTATTTGGTAACCGTGATAGCGTTACGGAGATGTTTAATAAACTCAAGTGGCATACTCTGCAAGAGAGGCGCTCTGCATCGCGGTGTAGCTTGCTCGCCAGGTTTCGAGAGGGTGCGTTTCTGGATGAGGTATCGAATATATTGCTTCCCCCTACTTATACCTCCCGAGGAGATCACGAATGTAAAACTAGAGAGATTAGAGCGCGCACGGAGGCTTTCAGACAGTCGTTCTTCCCGCGAACCATACGCGACTGGAACAGGAAAGGGAGGTAATGACAGTGGCACGTAAAGTGCCCTCCGCCACACACCGTTGGGTGGCTTGCGGAGTATAAATGTAGATGTAGATTTGCAGATAAAAGACACCGCACGTTCTCGGAAGTGAAGGCCAGAACACTGGCGTAGGTGGCTTTCCGCGAGTGGCAAGGGAACGTAACGGTCCTTCCAGAGGGTGCATAAAAAATACTGTCTCAGCAAATCACAGATCAGAGATAATTAGAGTAATACAACAATAATTAAAACTTATGTTCAGAAGAGACAAATAGTTGCTCAAGACAGAGACCACTCTGACCGAGACAAGAAAATCATAATTTAATATAAGAAAATATAAAAAGTGATAGCAAAAGTACACAGAGTGGGAGACATAGCCCCCCCCCCCCCCCCCCCCCCCCCCGTTATTGGCTGGCGCTTCTCAAGAAGTACATACGCCACTTTGCCCACGATTCTCTCTCACTTACCTAGCCAACATTTTCTGACTTGTTTCTCGTGGTAGGCTTGGTGAACTGAAGAATACGGAGTGGTATGCCGTTTTGGTAGTTCGCAGCAGTGTTGCAACTTGTTTCTGTCCTCAAAACTTCAGACATTTACTTTTCTGTAACAGTTCTGAAGTAGTTCTCCTTCTTTTCCTTTTACCTTTGCTCCTCATGGAAGCAGGGTCGGCAAGGTTATTAATGGATTTGTCACAAGGTAGCCAGATGCTCTTCCTGTCGTCACCCCAGTTAAACCCCCCCCCCTCCCCCTGCCCCGAGACGCAATATGGGGACCTCAACTGTCTACAAGTGGTGTTATTCATGTGAACGCGAGAGAAAGTTTGCTAAGGCTATAAGGCTGCATCATAATTCCAGCTCGAACTGTAACTGCAAAATACTCACACGATCTATTTACAGAAGATTTGGATAGCGAATTAAAGTTCAAATAAGGAAATAAGAATTTTGATATTTTCCGATGCCATTGTAAATCTGTCAAAGACAGCAATGGAGCAATCGACCGGAATTAATAGTGTCCCGAAAAGAGATTATAAGTTGAACATTAACAAAAGTAAAAAAAATGGTAATGCAATATAATTGAATCAAGTCACGTGATACCGAGGGGATTAATCAGAAAATGAGTTCTAAAAGTAGTAGATGACTTTTACTTTTTATGCAGCGAAATAATTGACGGACGAAGTAGAGACAATATAAAATGCAGGTAGGCAATAGCAAGGAAAGACTTTCTGAAAAAGAGGAAATTGTTAACATCTAATATCAATTTAATGGTATAATTTCTGAAGGTATTTTCTTGGAGTATAGCCTTGTACAGAAGTGAAATGAGGACGATAAGACAAAAGGACAACAGCAGCTTTTGCAGTGTGGCACTATAGAAGAATTCTGAAGATTGTATGGGTAGATCGAATAACTAATGAGTAGGTGGTACTAAATCGAACTTGGGGAAAAAAGAAATTTGTGGCACAACTTGACTAAAAGAAGGGGTCGGTTGATATGACACTTTCAGCGACGTCAAGGACTCGTCAGTTTAGTATTGGAGGGAAGTGTGGATGGTAAAAATTGTTGTGGGTAGCAGAGGAACGAAAACAGTGGGCAGGTTGAAATGGATGTAGGTTGCTGTAGTTGTGCAAAGATAAAGAGGCTCGGGTGGAGAGCTCAGTGAAAACAGTCTTCATCCTGGAGACCTGAACGACAACAAAATAAGGATAGTTCGCATCAATTTAGACGGATTAGTAATTGCAGATGGAGCCTTCTGTGCCAGGCCTTCGTCTAATTCGACCTCTTCCCTTTGTGTAATGTCCACAGCAGTGGTTGGAGGACCCAAGAAGTTCCGGCTGTAGAGACTGTCGGAATGAGGGGCGGGGGTGGGGTAAGGGGAGGGAGGGGGTGGGGCGCCTGCACGCCCCGGTGGTCGCCGTTAGACGCCGCCGCCGCCCGCCGCCCGCCGCCCATCTCAGGGGTACTGGCCTGATTCCTCAAGTAGCGGGCAGCCTTCCGTCAGCGCGCGACCAGAAATCCGCGAGTCAGGTCGGCGCCGAGGAACGCTGATTAATGCCGTGTTTTGCTCCACGAAACGAACGGTCGCCGGTTTACGGGTCAAGAAAACAGACAAGTGTAGAGAGACAGGCGCTTTGGGGATCTGTGGAGAACTGTACGTGAAATTAAAAAACTAAGTGGAGTAAAACATTATTCTTACTTTTTTATTTATTGAGATTTTCCTCTGTACAAAGGCTTTTCTCCAACATAACAATCCAGAAATTAATACATCTCTTACATAAGCCCTTAATTTATCTCTTCAGGATGTCGCTCCAGGTGTTTCAATCTTGCATATCTTCTTGCTCTGCGCTCTCTCATTGTTAAGCGTACATTCTGGAGCCAGGTGGTCACAGGGCGTCCTCTTCTCTTATTTCCCTATGGTTCCCATTCCAGGATCATTTTCGAAATTCTGGCTTCTTCCATTCTTTTTACATGCCCGTACCATTGTAACTTCCTTCTATCCATCACGTCATGTATTCTCTCTCTTACTTCCATTCCCTTTATTATTTCGTCGTTTCTTACTTTCTATTTTCTAGAAATTCTTGCTGATTTTCTCCAAAAGTCCATTTCTACTGCTTACAGTTTTTTTAGGTGTTTATGATTTGTAGTCAAAGTATACACTCCATATATAACTATGCTCTATAGTATCGATTTAGATTTTTTTCTTTTTTGGTTCGGTTTATTACATTTCTGCTCCATAAGATTGAGTTGAGCATCCCAATGACCTTCCTTCCACTCCTGATTCTTTTATTAATTTCTGCCTCCGATTTTTCCTTGCAACTCTAAAAAGAATCCCAAATAAGAGAAAATACTGACCTTTTTAATTTTCTTTCCCTCCGTGTATAAGTCAGCTGGATCATTAGTGAGGTATGCTGTTTTCTGGTAATTAATCATCAATCCCCGCTTTCTGAATTCCATTGCTAATTGGTTACACGTATAATTTGCATCCTCCCCGTCTTGTGCTATTACTACTCGATCATCGGAAAATAGTAGGTGATGTAAGTAAACTCCATCTTTAATTTCTAGCCCCCCAACCCATTGCATTTACGAAACCAAGTATTAAGATTGATATCTATATACATTATAAATAATATTGGTGACATGGGGCAGCCTTGTAACATACCATTGCTTGTTCTAAATTTCTGAGAAATTTTCATTTGACATATGTTATATTTATACATTTCTTGCATTATTTTAATTAAAGGACCATTTATGTTTGCCAAATGTAATGCTAACCAAAGTAGTTTTCTCGGGACAGTATCAAATGCTTTTTCTAAATCTATGAAAATTAGCCCTATGTTTTCTGATTTTTCCCTATGTTTCTCCAAAATCTATAGTAATGTGAAAATATGGTCTACGCATGATCTACCAGCTGTCAAGCCACATTGGTCTTCCTGGGTTTTAAAATTTATTTGCAGCTTATTTTTAATTATTTTCCCAAAAATTCTCATCAATGTGTTTATAACGCAAATTCCTTGGTAGTCTGAGCAGCTTTTGCGATCCCCTATCCTAAATATAATATCAATATAGCACAGTAAAACATACTCAGCTTAATTCCTAAATCAGTACTCGCTTTTTGTAACGTGTAGAAATCTGTCTCATCAAATATTTTTGCTGCATGGTGGTCCTCAGTTGATAATTAGTGTATGAGACTTATAGCGTATTGGCACATCAATGGCTGCCATATGACTGTTTACGTTCTACACCCTGTTCTGCTTTTTCAGATTACAAAAACTTCATCAAATGTGCACATTTTCACGTTATTTACAAACGTGTTTATCAAGTAAATTTGTGTCAAAAGTATTCATCACGTTGACCACAGGAATTAGTCACATCAAGTGCATTATAGCAGGCGTGAACGAAGGGAGGAAGGGGGGGGGGGTGGATGGCCAGCATAGAGGACATAACCCACCCCTTCAAAGCAAATATTAGTAAAGCCGTTTAAAACATTGTGGTCTGTGCACAGCTGGACTATCACTTTACTAAACCCGGTCAGAGACAAATCATCCTCAGATATACTCATATGTGTAACAACAGAAACAAAGCTGGCAGTCTGCGTGACGACTCGCCGTGCTGTCCAGCGAAGCTATAAGCTTCAACGGATGCCCGCAGAGGACGCTGGCTAAGCTGCTAGTCAAAGTGCAGCCGTGCCATTACGAGAAGAATTAAAAATAATGATTTTTACGTTACTCATAACGCTATATTTCAGCTTAATGGTTAAATGCCCATCATCTCTCCAATGGTCATACCTACTGTGATATTCGCTTTTAAGATACCGCTACTGACCGAAATTCGAAATGTTAGCAATGACAAACGCGGGTCGCTATGACTTTGCGTTTGATATATATTACAACATACGTTGCTGTGTATAAAATTTAGATACCGTATTTACACTGAAGCGCCAAAGAAACTGGTATAGGTATACGTATTCAAATACGGAGATACGTAAACAGGCAGAATACGGCGCTGCGGTCGGCAACGCCTATATAAGACAACAAGTGTCTGGTGCAGTTGTTAGATTGATAACTGCTGCTACAATGGCAGCTTATCAGGGTTTAAGTGAGTCTGAACGTGGTGTTATAGTCGGCGCACGAGCGATGGGACACAGCATCTCCGGGGTAGCGATGAAGTGAGGATTTCCCCGTACGACCATTTCATGACTGTACCGTGAATATCACGAATGTGGAAAACATCAGATCTCCGACATCGCTGCGGACTGAAAAGGATCCTGTAAGAACGGGACCAACGACGACTGAAGAGAATCGTTCAACGTGACAGAAGTGCAACCCTTCCGCAAATTGTTACAGATTTCAATGCTGGGCCATCAACAAGTGTCAGCGTGCGAACCATTCCATGAAACATCATCGACGTGGGATTTCGGAGCCGAAGGTCCACTCATGTGTTCTTGATGACTGCACAACACAAAGCCTTACGCCTCGTCTGAGCCCTTCAACACCGACATTGGACTGTTGACGACTGGAAACATTTTGCCTGGTCGGATGAGACTCGTTTCAAACTGTATCGAGCGGATGGACGTGTTCGGGTATGGAGACAAACTCATGAATCCAAGGACCCTGTATGACAGCAGGGGACTTCGAGCTGCTGGAGGCTCTGTAATGGTGTGGGGCGTGTGCAGTTGGAGTGATATGGGACCCCTGATGCGTCTAGGTACCACGCTGACAGGTGACACTTACATAAGCATCCTGTCTGATTGCCTGCATCCATTCACGTCCATTGTGCATCCCGACGGACAATTCCAGTAGGGCAATGCGACACCCCACACGTCCAGTATTTCTACAGAGGCTCCAGGAACTCTCTTCTGAGCTTAAACCTTTCCGCTGGCCACCAAACTCCCAAAACATGAACATTATTGAGCATTTTGGGATGTCTTTCAACCTGCTGTTCAGAAGAGATCTACACCCCCGATACTCTTCTGGATTTATGGACAGCCCTGCAGGATTCATGGTGTCAGTCTCCTCCAGCATTAGTCGAGTCCATGTCACTTCGTGCTGCGGCACTTCTACGTGCTCGAAGGGTCCCTACGCGATATTAGGCAGGTGTACCAGTTTCTTTGGCTCTTCAGTGAAAGTTTTCTTTGGATCTGTGAGCAAGTCTGTCTTCAGTCTCAAGGAAATGGTTTTCGTGTAGCGTGTTCACTTCCGACCGCCCGAGCGCAAGAGAGAAATATTCATAACATATTTCTTAAAATGACAGCATACAAGGAAAAGACGTTTCGCCTTATGGATAACGGATCTTTTTTATCTGTTTCTATATAAGGAAAGCCACAGTGTTTTTTAATTTTTTTTCAATTCAGTAGTGTAATTTTTATTAAGTCATCGATAGCTATTGAAAAGAAAATTTGTTAGTATGAAAATAAACGTGAAATTTCTTCTCTTATTTTACTGCAGAAAGCACAATGAGGTTTTCTGTGAGATCCTGACCTCTCTGGTCGCCTGTTGCCTGTTTAATAAACCACTGTTTTTCAGGGTTCTGTCGCAATAGCTATTGCAAGGCGAGTTTGTGAAATTTATACTGTCTTTGGCAAAAGAAGTAAAATTAAACCTATCATTATTAGAACTGTGGCCGTTACTCATAAATGACCATGCTTCTTCAAATGTGAAATTGTTAACAAATCGGAAAAAAAATCTGTAATTCTGTTGCAATTTTGCCAGAATCTCGACCCCATCATGATTTTAATACTGAACGATTGGAATGGAAACTTCCAAAGGATTCCTCCTTGTTCTTCACTTGAGAAAAAAAAAATTGCAGCGATTAGTGTACCATATTTTTGTTCCCCTCTCTATTCACAGTGAAATAGTAAACATCTATATCATAATTATCTTTCAATATGTTACAGCTAGATTATATTTATTTATGTTTTAACCTTAGTGTTCATGAAGGAATGACTACCACATTTTCATAACCTTGTTATCCACAGTAAATCGCCTATGCCATTTCAGCCACCGAGCCTCACTACACAAACGAACAAATATCTGAAAAGATCAGCATTCCAATGTCTCTCGTTTGCTACAGTTATTAATTCTTGCACTATAGAAATTGGATGTGGATCATTCATGGATTGAACAGACACCGATTGTAACATATTACATGTGAATATTGCACGTTTCGTGTTTACTTTAGCAGTAAACATTGTTGCCATATTAGTTAGTTGGTTACAAATGTAGTGACTGCCATAGTCACATTAGATTACTATCGCTCTTTCAGTCAGGAGATATGGGAGTTTGAAGACTCTTTTTGGTTTCCTCTTGTACAACCAAAACGTTTCGTTTCCTGGTATTGGTAGATTATACCTACCTCCGCAGCCGAGACCGCTTACGCATGCCATTGCGGCGGCTCTCGACTCGTAGATAATTCGGTTCGAATCCTGGTGGTTGATGAAGTATCCACTGCAAGTATTTGGCCGGAAATGGGAGGGGAGATGGTGATGTAAAGCCTCTGATCACCAATCTTTGTGTCAATGTCCTGGATTAAATCTCAAACCTCTGCACAGTGCCTCATAAAGTGAGAGCATGCGACACTGTTAATGGTGACCCGTCCGTCGGATGTGCCCGCACCAGGTTTCACCCTCTCCCTTCTGTCATTATCATCATCATCATCATCATCATCATCATCGAGCACCACAAACATAACGCTGTACTATACGAGCTGTAGCGCTGCTTCTATCGGAAGGTTGGTCTTGAACGTTTTCTAAAGCTGTTTATTTCCCCACACTCCCGATCCTGAACGCTAAAAGAATGACAGATTGCAGTCCAGATGAGACCACCCGCAATAGTGGCCTAACACTAACTCTGTAGTACGTGGGCAATGGTTTATTAAATTGAAGAGCCAAAGAAACTGATACACCAGCCTAACATCGTGTAAGACCCCCGTGAGTACTGACAAGTGTTCGGCACTGTACTCTGGGTGTCTTACCCTAACATTAGGTTACGCAACATGTTTGATCCATGTAATTACTTCTTACAAGAGCTACATCTTTCCTAACAGCATAGAATGATGAGCAAGAGAAATCCAACCGCCACAAACAGATTTTTTTTATAAATAAACAATGTACCCTTGAATTTCCCGTTATGAGATCCTTTCTCTCCACCAAAGAGCCATCAATTCCCATATATTCCATACTCTTCCTTAAATCCCCTAAATTGTTTAAATAAACAATATTCCACAAATTGTGCCGGCTGGGGTGGTCGAGCGGTTCTAGGCGCTACAGTGAGGAACCGCGCGACCGCTACAGTCGCAGGGTCGAATCCTGCCTTGGGCATGAATATTTGTGTTGTCCTTAGGTTAGTTAGGTTTAAGTAGTTCTAACAAGGGAACCTCCCCAACGCACCCCCCTCAGATTTAGCCATAAGTTGGAACAGTGGATAGGCCTTGAAAAACTGAATACAGATCAATCGAGAAAACAGGAAGAAGTTGTGTAGAACTATGAAAAAAATTAGCAAAATATACGAACTGAGTAGTCCATGTGCAACATATGCAACTTCAAGGGTAATGCGCAGTCATGTGCGCCGTGGTCCTGTGGTTAGCGTGAGCAGCTGCGGAACGAGAGGTCCATGGTTCAAGTCCTCCCCCGAGTGAAAAATTTACTTTCTTTATTTTCGCAAAGTTATGATCTGTCCGTTCGTTCATTGACGTCTCTGTTCACTGTAATAAGTTTAGTGTCTGTGTTTTGCGACCGCACCGCAAAACCGTGCGATTAGTAGACGAAAGGACGTGCCTCTCCAATGGGAACTGAAAACATTTCATCGCAAGGTCATAGATCAACCGATTCCTCCACAGGAAAACACGTCTGATATATTCTATACGACACTGTTGACGGCATGTGCGTCACATGACAGTAATATGTTGTCGACCCATCTAACTTGTACACTTGGCGAATGGGTAAAAAGATTCTTCTACCTTGCCCGATTTAGGTTTTCTTGTGGATGTGATTATCACTCCCAAAAAAGTGATCGCATCGGACGGACAGATAACAATTGTCTGAAAACAAAAAAATTAAAATTTTCAGTCGAGGGAAGACTTGTACCAAGGACCTCTCACTCCACAGCTGCTCACGCTAACCACAGGACCACGGCGCTCCTGACTGCGCATCACCCTTGAAGTTGCATATGTTGCACGTGGACTACTCAGTTCGTATATTTTGCTAATTTTTTTCATAGTTCTACACAACTTCTTCCTGTTTTCTCGATTGATCTGTGTTCAGTTTTTCAAGACCTATCCACTCTGCCAACTTATAACTAAATCTGAGGGGGGTGCGATGGGGAGGTTCCCTTGTAAGTTCTAGGGGACTGATGACCTCAGAAGTTAAGTCCCATAGTGCCCAGAGCCATTTGAACCATTCCAGACATTGTCTAAATATTTTAAACAATATTTCATACACTACAATCGAATTCCCTCCAAATGACCGATCAATGGAGTCATTTTCCCGCCAATTTCCGGGAGGGAGTTTGGGAAGGGAGGAGGTTTACCAAAGGAGGAGAGGTTAATTAAGTAATCAATCAAATTGATAAGCGTGAGAGGGGCTATTCCAATAACTCAGACCTGAAAGTGTACCTGTATCAGCAAGGGGGGGAGGTTTCCTGAGGGGGGAGGGGGCTGGGGAACAATAGGTTAAGTGCCTGTCAATCAAAAGGAAGGATCCTTTCAGCAGAACAATAGGTTAAGGACCTGTCAATCAAAGGAGAACAATAGGTTAAGTACCTTGAGCCGTGCGTGGCTCACGGTCATGCTGTTTATTGCTCTTATTGCTCGTCATCTTGTTTTTAAGGTTCTGTCGCCTCCTTTTTTTACATTCGATTTACTACGTTGCTGCTTTGCTTGCCCATGAGTGGCAGCAGCAGCGCTTATCGATAAGTGCACTGTCATACCATCTCTGGAACGACCGCTAGTATTTCCAGGTCGTCGTGTGTCTGCAGTTCAGTCGTGGACGGAGGGCCAGTGAGGTGCGGACAGCCAGTACTTGCTGACCGCTGGCCACACACATGAACCTTCCAACGGAAGGATATTGGATCGAACGCCAGTTGGTCGATCAGTCGTTCGTCTCATCGGACGACGTGTATTTGGTCGCTGGCCACTTATGGAATCTGTGAGTGTGAGTGTGTGTGTGTGTGTGTGTGTGTGTGTGTGTGTGTGTGTGTGTGACTTGTGATTTCGTCCTGGTTGTTCCACAGCAATGGGAATTTCTGGCCACTTATGGAATCTCTGTGTGTGTGTGACTTGTCATTTCGTCCTGGTTGTTCCACAGCAATGGGAATTGATTAGGTTGTTGGTTAGTTCGTCAGCCGTCCCTAGGTCGTGCTGACGGCCGATTATTTAGTGTTACACTTGACTGCCTGTCTCACCTAAACTTATGTTAGAGTTTCCTCCCCAGGCCGACGCTTGGCACACTTCTGAGCACCACTGTTCTGTTGTTTGTGATTGTGATTTTCTTTGTCGCAAGTACTGTACCAGGCCTTCAGCCATGTATTAATTTTGTCTGTTCTATGTTCAGTATATGGCCTTCAGCCGAACCTTATGTGAAGTATTTTAAGATTAGGCCTTCAGCCTACTAAATTAAAAATTTGTCTAAAAACCTTTTAAAAATTCCTTACTGGAGTTCTTGTTATCCAGGCCTTAAGCCCACAGTTCTATTTTGTAACTAAGACCTTCAGCCGTGTGTATTCCTTAACGCAGTTTTAATAACTTGTTTTCTGGCCTTGAGCCGTATTGTTTCTGAATTATTTCAAGAGCATGTGTGATTAAGTGTTTTTAGCAATAAAGTTTGTATGTTTGTGCAACTAGCAGCAACTGATTTGGGCCCCTTTCCACAACTTTATCCGCTCTGTCTAGCGAAATCAGATTTCCTACCTGTCAATCAAAGGAGAACAATAGGTTTGCCCCTGAGTGCATACCTGCCCCAGGTGTGGGTAACCCGCACTAACAAAATGGACCAGAACCCTTTTGCCCCCCTAACTTACGCAGCGCTCCAATATTTCTGGAGGATTGTCGCCCTGCTGTCGTCACACATTCAATCCTGGTCGGGTATTTTTGTGTCCCACAGCGATTCTCAGTGCTGCATGACGTCGTTACAAATTCTCTTTCTACAACTATTTTATAACAAATTAGCACAAGACAGTTTCTCATACTCGTGAATGCGTATGATTGCTCATCAATATTCTTTATTCATTCTCCTATCTTTATAAGACGAATAAAATTCATGTACTAGTAGTTGTCACAGATGAACCGTTAAAATGCATCAATTACACTCACCTACTCTCTACAAACACACATACGAAAGAACTCTATATATCCGCAAGGAAAGGGGCCAATTTGTGCAGAGGAATAACATTCTTTCCGACACGTGGTTGAAGTCACTCTGTGGAATATCCCACCCAACAGCGTCATACGAAATTTACATTTTCCATCTGCCGTTCTCTCTGTACACCCCCTGTGAGTTTCCTTTTTATAGAAATTTTCAAACATTCTTATATAGAGCGATTCAAAAACAATGTTCAAATGTGTGTGAAATCTTATGCGACTTAACTGCTAAGGTCATGTCCCTAAGCTTACACACTACTTAAGCTAAATTATCCTAAGGACAAACACACACACCCATGCCCGAGGGAGGACTCGAACCTCCGCCGGGATTAGCCGCACAGTCCATGACTGCAGCGCCTTAGACCGCTCGGCTAATCCGGAGCGATTCAGCTGTAGGAAATTTTGTACTGCCATACGTTTTCACTAGAGGCCACAGTTTCGATTAATGCGTTTTTCTTGAATAATTTGAAAATTATGACCCCTAGCGAAAATGTATCGCAGTACAGAATATAACTACATTAAATTTCCTACAAAAAGGTCTGGTCCTTTTTTCTGCAGGGATTATAGTTTGCACTTAGTAAGTGCGATAATATGAAAATCTTGTGCGTGGTATTTGTAGATGCTGCAGGTTGCATAAAACCCATACCTAGGGGCAGCTGAATGACCCTGTGTATGCACTGTGTAACAGGGATGGTAATAAAGCTTTAAATATCACGTCGAAAAAACAAATATCTGTTATGAATTTTCTGTCTGTTTGTTTGTTTGTAGGTATGTGTGTCTAAAGTCCCAGAACACTTTGCAACCCTGCTCTGCAGTACTATAGTACGACGCTAGACGAGACGAAACAGAATGGTGTATATCGTTTCCACTTTATCAATGGTCTGCTCCAAAGTACCATGGGACGCCGCTAAGCGAGCAAAACAAAGTGGTGCAGACTATTGATAAAGTGGAGACGATATGCACCATTTTGTTTTGTCTCGTCTAGCACCGTGATAATTGAAACTTTATCACTCTTAACGTTAGTTAAACTAAAAAACACTGCCTTTCTCACTAAAACACCAAACTGTGCATGATACACTGAGATCACAAAAGTCATTGGATACATCCTAATGGCCGTGCGGTTCAAGGCGCTGCAGTCTGGAACCGCTAGACCGCTACGATCGCAGGTTGGAATCCTGCCTCGGGCATGGATGTGTGTGATGTCCTTAGGTTAGTTAGGTTTAACTAGTTCTAAGTTCTAGGGGTCTAATGATCTCAGAAGTCGAGTCCCATAGTGCTCAGAGCCATTTGAACCATTTGATACATCGTATCGGACCTGTTTTCGCCCGGCGTAGTTCAGCAACTCGACGTGGCATGGACTCAGCGAGTCGCCGGAAATCCACTCCAGAAATATTGAGCCCTGCTGCTTCTACAGCCGTCTATAATTGTGAAAGTGTTGCTAGTGCAGCATTTTGTGCACGAACTGATCTCTCGATAATGGTTCAAATGGCTCTGAGCCCTATGGGACTTAACATCTGAGGTCATCAGTCCCCTAGAAACCTAACTAACCTAAGGACATCACACACATCCATGCCCGAGGCACGATTCGAACCTGCGACCGTAGTGGTCGCGCGGTCCCAGACTGTAGCGCCTAACCGCTCGGCCACTCCGGCCGGCCGATCTCTCGATAATATCCCAGAAATGTTGGAGGGGATTCATGTCGGCCGATCTGGGTAGCCAAATAATTCGCTCGAATTCTCCAGAATGTTCTTCCAACCAAAAGAGAACAACTGTGTGATCCATAAAAATTCCATCTTTGTTTGGGCACATGAAGTCCATGAATGGCTGCGAATGATCTCAAAGTAGCCACATATAATCATTTCATTACCAACAATGATCGGTTAAGTTGGACCAGAGGATCCGGTCGAGACCATTTAAATACAGCTTATACCATTATGGAGCCACCACCAACTTGCACACTGCCTTGTTGACAAGTTGGGTCCATAGTTTTGT
The DNA here is from genome assembly GCF_023898315.1 of Schistocerca nitens. Taxonomy (NCBI): domain Eukaryota; kingdom Metazoa; phylum Arthropoda; class Insecta; order Orthoptera; family Acrididae; genus Schistocerca; species Schistocerca nitens. The sequence goes on from NC_064617.1 coordinate 146,770,450, forward strand.
GGGATCTGCGCCACGCTCGAACACTGCCATCAGCTCTTACCAACTGAAATCGGGACTCATTTGACCAGGCCGCGGTCTTCCAGTCGTCTAGAGTCCACCAGACATCGTCACGGGCCAAGGAGAGGCGCTGCAGGCGATGTCGTGCTGTTAGCTAAGGTTTCTCGCGTCGGTAGTCTGCTGCCATTGCCCATTAAAACTACATTTCGCCGCAGTGTCCTAACGCATACATTTGTCATACGTTCCACATTGATTTCTGCGGTTATTTCACGCAGTGTTGCTTGTCTGTAGGGGCTGACAACTATAGGCAAACGGCACTGCTCTCGATCGTTAAGTGAAGGCCCTTGGTGAGAGGTAATGCCTGAAATTTGGTATTCTCGGTACACTTTTCACTTTGGATCTCGGAATATTGAATTCCCTAACGATTTCCGAAGTGCGTCTAGCTCCAACTACTATTCGGCGCTCAGAGTCCGTTAATTCCCATAACCACGTAGGAAACTTTTTCAGATGAATCACCTGAGTACAAATGACAGATGCGCCAATGCACTGTCCTTTTGTATCCTGTGTATACAATACTACCACCACCTGTGTATGTGCACATCGCTATCCCAAGACTTTTTGTTACCCCAATGTAAAGTGTCACGATATGACAAACCATATTTCTTCCAAAGCATCTGTATACATGTTGCCATTATTTTGATAGCACACCTATTACCTGCCCTTGGCAACGTTAGCGACAAGGCCGATTACGCCAACAGCAGACGCATTCGTTGTCCTCCAGAGCTCTGTGACTGCACCGTTCCTCGGCGTAACGCCGCCCACTTCATGGAGAACAAGAGGTGACAGCTGCGGGACACGGCGATTGAATTCCGACGTATGCACTTCGGCACGGCGACCCTGACATTTGGCGCATTCTAGGCGCTTCTGGACCGTTGTGACAGCGGGTCCCCGTATCGCACGCGGCCATCGACAGACCAGTAGGTCGTGCCGAACAATAGGCAGCCGCATACGCTTCCATGTCCCGCTCATTCACCGAAATTTCATGCAAAAAAACAGATCCTCAGATACCGCCAGAGACCTTAAGACAATAGACAGCCTTCTCCGAGATACTGAGAGCGATCTCACGAGAGGAACACACGTCCTTGGCATTATGTTAGAGCTGCCGCCATGTTTCGCCCCGGATTCTGTGGAAGGAAGGCGACTTTCAACTGTTACGGATTCAGTCAATTCATCCTCAGGAAAAAATCGTCTGTTAAAATTGTAGCTCTGCTGCTTACCGAAGCGACAGAGGCGTCACATATCATTGTGTATTTCTGTGAACATTACAATAAACAATTATAATATAAAACTTATTAAACAGATGGTTTTGTGATATTCACCAACTCCTGCCTTCTATGGAACTGGAATTGTTACAATTACCTTACAGTCTATGGGTATTTCGTCTGTCTCGTATTCGTACCTCAAGTACCAGATGGAACAGTTCTCTGACGGCTGTTTCTCCCTAGGATCTCAATAATTGTTTTTCCTGAGAATTACATCCCTCCGAGTAGCCTTGTCCGGGAATGCGAATAGCGGACTAATTTACCTGCGCAATATTTCACCCAAGATGATGCCATCATCATTAAACCATAACGTAGAGCTGCATGTAGCCGACCACTGTGTCCGAGCGGTTCTAGGCGCTTCAGTCCGGAACCGCGCTGCTGCTATGGTCGCAGGTTCGAACCCTTCCTCGGGCATGGATGTCTGTGTTATCCTTAGGTTAGTTAGGTTTAAGTCTAGGGGACTGATGACCTCAGATAAGTCCCATAGCGCTTAGAGCCATTTTTAGCCATTTTGAGCTGCATGTCCTCGGAAAATAGAGCGGCTGCAGTTTTCCCTTGCCTTCAGCGAGGATACTGTCGCAAATTATTTACAGAAGAGTGCAAAAACTGGTAGAAGCCGACCTCGGGGAAGAACAGTTTGGATTTCGAAAAAAATTAGGAACATGCAAGCCAGTACTCAGCGCACGACATATCTTAGAAGATAGGCCGAAGACAGACAAACCTATATTTATGCATTTGTAGATTTAGGCAAAGCTTTTGACCGTATTGACTGCAGCAGGGACAAAATACAGGAAGCATACTGTTACTTACAACTTGTACAGACATCATACTCCAGTTCAAGAGTCGAACAACACGTAAGGGTAGCAACAGTTGGCAAGGGACTGAGACAGGGTTTTTATTCTATCTTCCACCGCAAAAACATTAAATGAAACCTAGGAGAAATTGGGGAAGGGAATTAAAGTTCGAACGGAAGAAATAAGAACTTTGAAGTTTGTAGATGAGATTGTAACTTTGTCGATGGCGGCAGAGGAATTGGAAGATCAGTTGAATAGAAGTAATATTTTATTGATAAGAGACAGCAAGATGAAAATTAACAAAAATTTAAAAAAAACGGTAATGGAAATTAAACGAATTAAATCGGGTAATGTTGAGGTAATTAGGTTAGTAAATGAGACAATAACAAGGAACCGTTTGAGTGCGAGGTGGCAAGTTCAGTCTTCAGTAACGTTCATTTGAAAGTGTTGTGCTAACAATTACGACAGGAAAAAATTAGGTGGTAATGACTCACCGTGTGCATCAGGAGGGCGACATAAAATGAGTGTTCAGGAGGTGCAGGGATCAACCTTCTATGGAATGTCTGCATTACACTTCAAAACATGGACTTCGTCGACATTCAAGAAATGTTCAAAACAAGCCATTAAGTTGCACCATGAACATCGAATGAAAAATGCTGCGTCACAGTGTCTAGAAAGGTTCGCACCATCAGACTGCAGGCGAATTTCTTGGGAATTACAAACCGTGCACCACGTTCAGCTAGGTATCCACTACCACTATAGCGAGTTACTAAGCAGTTCAACCACATTGTGCAGACCCATGCTGTGCTCACCATTGGATACCTCCAGTTCCGCCCCGTGTTGCTATTAGAGGCCAATATTACGGTTGCATGGTAGACAACGTGTGGGGCGTCGAATGCCGTAAACATCGTCGGCGTTTTGCGACATTGCAGTCTAGGAGTTCCGTGTAAGAGCAGTTCATGAGTTATGCCATTTGAGTAGTGAATTTCGATAATGGCCAAAGCAGAGAGATTATTTAATGCAGACTGGCGATAGCAAGAGAAGTGTTTCTCAAAGATAGAAATAGTGTAGCATCTTATCGCTATAAATAAAAATTAATGTTTCTTTGTATGTTTGTCCTCTATGTGTTTCTAAACCATCATCCGATTGCGATAAAACTTTGGTGAGTTGTTCTCCGTACGCCCGCAAAGGTTCCTGACACCCCCCCTCCCCAAAAAAAAAAAACATAATAAAGGAGATTTCACGTCATAAAAGTGAGATGCCACAGCACGAAAATACCCACATTAATGCATCCTCCATTTGAGAATGAGAGCACTTAGCAAGAGGCAGAAAACTTTACATAAACCACAGGGGTATTGCAATGCAATGTTCGTCAAAATTTCAAATCAATTGGTTAAGAATTGTCCGAGAAATGCTACGAAGAACAAATTCTAACCCGCTGATTAAAGTAACGCGTGTCTCAAATCGCCAGTGGTGTGGTGATACCTACAGAAACTGACTTTAAAAACCAGTATGCGTGTACAAGTACAAAACGGTACATCCGCTGAGTGTTTCCCAAGACAATTGTTGGAAACTGGAAATGGGAAAATGGCAACGGTATCACATTGCTACCAAACTTTAGTTAAATCACAGCAGCCAGAGACGGATCGATTCACAAAATTTTCCCACATCTCGCACACAACTATTGAAGTCACCAGTGGCTCAGCATACATGCTGTAATAGCAGCTAAAATCGGCGGTCAGTACCATCAACAAAATATGAGGGCAGTCGACAACTTATAAATCCTTCGATACTCTAATGCAGGGCTTAACAACTGGCCGGTTTTGAGCACGAGTACTCACGTCTGCTCAGGCACGTGCTCGCGAGCAGCTGCAAGGTCGCGGAGTGGGGAGGGAGGGGAGGGAGGGGAAATGCACGCGCACATTTGAATAGGGCCGCAGCATGCCTATTGAATTCGCGCCGACTGTGTAACGTGTAAAGTACTACGATCATCTCGTAACAGTCACTTCGCTGGTTAAGAATCATGTCAAGTCGCCGTTGTGTAACCCCAACCATGCTTTCGCAGTTCAACCCCCATTGGGAGGAATTGTATCTGTTTACTGAAAAAGATGGTGTTGCAAAATGATTAGTATGTTACAAAACGCTGAATTCTTTTACGAAATTTAATTTGCAGCGACATTATATGTCGTACCACGCGAAAGACTACGGACGTGGAAAATGTGATTGACCAGATCGTGCACAGGAAGTTATTAAACTTAAAAGGAAGCTATCCGAAGAAGATCTGGACGATGAAGAAAAATCAACTGAGGCAGCTCTCAGAGTGGGTTACAAAATTGCTTTGCTTTTAGCAAAATCCCTGCGCCCCTTAACTGATGGCGATGTAATAAAAGAATGTTTGGTAGCTGCAGCGGAACATTTGTGTCCATCTCAAGTTGAACAGTTTCTGATTGTGCCATTATCTAACATGACCATTATGTGTCGCATACAGGACATGGCAGACGACGTCCAGAGCCAGTTTGCAAATATCTGTAAAGATTTTATGGCGTATTCTCTAGCTCTGGACGAAAGTGTTGATATCACTGGAACAGCGCAGCTTGCCATATTTATTAGAGGTGTTAATAGAGATCTTCAGCTGAGGGAGGAGCTTCTCGATGTAGTAGCCATGAAGAACACTACAACCGGAGGTGATATTTTAAGTAGTGTTGAAGAAAGTGTTGAAAATATAGGATTGTCGTGGAATTCTTTAGTTTCAGTGTCTACAGATGGTAGAGGCATACACTAAGCTAATAAAATTATGAGGCACGTGTACATTCTCCTTTATTTGTTTCATTTGTCGCAGTAATAATTCGTGAGTGATATCCCTGCAGGTGGCCGCGGATTTACATCGACTGGCGGCAGCTGTTGTGTACCCCACGTGACTCTCCCCACTCTCCGCTCTGGTCCGGTAGTGGGGGTAGCGTGCTCGCGCTACTCCATGCTCGCGCCTTGCTGCTCACAGCTTGCTCCGCGAGCACGTATGTTGTGAAGCCCTGCTCTAATGAATCAAGACGAAGTTATAAATTATCCGACTGAATTCTGTCGATATTAAAAATTGGCGTGCCTTTCTTTCTTCTCAGAACTATCAGTCTAGCACAGCTTTGCAACGGTACCAGACTTTCAGTGAAAAGGGATCACTAATAACATCATCTAAGCTACAATAACAAAAGGAAATTTTAAAGGAGAAGATGTACTGTTACCACGAATCCCAGTGACTCTAACAGATATGCCACTCGCGTTACCGAGTGAGGTGGCGCAGTTGTTGGCACACTGGGCCAGTATTCGGGAGGACAACGGTTCAATCCCGTGTCCAGCCATCCTGGTTTAGGTTTTCCGTGATTTCCCTAAATCGCCTCAGGCGAATGCCCGGATGGTTCTTTTGAAAGGCTACAGCCGACTTTCTGCGCCACACTTCCGTAATCCGATGGGACCGATGACCTCGCTGTTTGGTCCCCTCGCCCAAACCAACCAACCATTCAACTCTTGCAGTTTCCCGTGAGACTCCCATTTCCAATGACTTGCAACAAGACGCAGGGACAAACATTATAAGAGTGTGGACTAAATTGAAAAATCAATCCATGCTGCTCCCATGGACAACTGTATGTGGCTTGCTCAAGCGTCGGGAAACCGTCTGACTTATTCATGTACTCATCAGGCGGAAAAACAAAAAATATTATACATCCAAAAGCGTTTCAATAAATAGTTTATAAAACTAAACACTTTTTTCCTCTCCGTGCCATTGCAACGCTTGCCGGGTACCGCTAGTATTTACACAAATGTTATAAAGTATTTTCTGAAGGTATTTGTCTGAGATACAGTTTTGTACGAAAGTGAAACATCCATGGTTAACAGCACAGACAAGAAGAGGATAGAAGCTTTTGAAAAGTGGTGGTACAAAAGCATTCTGAAGATTAGATGGGTAGATCGAATAACTAATGCAGAAGTACAGGATCGAACTGGGGATAAATGAAATCTACGCCACACCTCGACTAAGAGAAGGGATCAGACGATAGGGCACATAATCTGCCATTGATGAATGCTCACTTAGGTCGTGGAGATAAGGAAGGGTAAAAACTGTAGAGCGAGACGAACGCTTGAGTAGGGTGAGGAGTTTCAAGTGGATGCAGGTTGCAGAAGCTGAGCAGATATGAAGAGGTTTGCACAGGCTAGAGTAGCGCGCAGATCTGCATCAAGTCAGCCTGCGGACTGAAGACCACAACAACGTATTTCAGTAACATTCCACACAACTTTTTTTGCATTCTACGGCAATATGCAGATAACGCAGTTGTTTACCCACGGGGTCCATGATTAGAAAACTTATACAAAATGCAGAGATACTGGCAGATGGTCAACTCTTGATGCAAAGACTGGTTACTCAGTCTCAACGTAAGAAAATGCAACGCGCGTAAACAGAGGAAACGGACAGCTTTCGGTACTGTCCACGACTGGCGGCTATTTGCTGGAGTTAGTCAAGAACCTTGGGAATGTGTCAGATGTGATTTGAAGTGGGAAGACTGCATATTGTGTTGGTGTATAATTTCGCACCGTTTTTCCATAAGGTTAATAAACGCAACAGATACACGTAACACAGGCTTTAGTCATCAATAACATAGTCTTCTTCACTATTTACAACGGTCTACCAACCCTGGGGTAACTTCAATTCCGCGATTGTAGAAATCACGTGGTTTTGAGGCGAAGAAATCGTCGAGCTATGTTCGGAGCGCATTTTCATCCGAAAAGGAAGTTACTTCAAGGTTGTTCGATAGAGGGCGGAAAAGGTGAAACTCTGACGGCTCTGACGGCTGTGAATATGTTGGGTGCAGAAAGACTTCCGAACCCAGCTCTTGTATAGCCCTTTCAGATCGTCCAGCTACAATTGTGTACATTAAATTTTACTGTGTCGTAGCTGCAATGGAAGTATTTTTTCCAAATCGAAACCTGAGGTACACATTTGTGAATGTTCATCCTTTTCATCATGCACAAGCGCTGCCAACTGTTAGCATCACTGTGAAAATACCAGCAAGTCGACATAGCAGTGCACAGCAGTTCGTGACCACTACAATACACGGATGTGGCTGGTTCGCTTATATTCCAATGTATAATTGAATATTGTTATTGTTATTTTGTTTATATCTGAAATGTTCCGATTTCTCCACTTGGCGCTCCATTTTCTAGCGTCCACAGCTCCACTATCTCCATATGACAAACAGAGAATATGTGAACTCACATAGCAACAGCAAACTACAAATGAAAAATGACTATCGATAAATAAACCCACTGCAACCAGAATACCAACGTGCAAAACAAAAACTCTACGAACTCAAGCATCGACCTAATAATTCCATTCGTAGGAAATGAAGACGCGACACAGATTTATCGGAGGAACCCTAAGAAAGTGCGACTCACTCACGAAAGAGGTGGCATGTATAACGGCCTTTCCACCTATTCGTGAATACACTTAGTCAGTCTGGGATTCTTACAAAGAAGTACAGAATATTCAAAGAAGAGCTGCGAGAGAGCGCCATACCAGTGCTCAAAAAGCTACAGTGGGGAACGCTACAAGACAAGTGCTGTGCATCACACACAGCCTTACTCTCAAAATACCGAAAGCCGTTGTTACATCACTAGTTAGTAAACATATTTCTCTTTCCACTTGTATCTCGGGTTATGACCAGAAGGGAAGGATCAGAAAAATTCGTTCGTTATACATGGACTACCGACACTCTTTCGTTCCGTACATTAAGAGTATATCGGTGAATATAAGAGTCTGGCGTGGCGGATATTGAGGAAGAGGGGAGGGGGGGGGGAGGGGTGTAATGATTCTGGTTCGCCCTGTATCCTCGGACACCTTATCATCTTCATGGGATCAAATCACAATGGGCTATCCACAAGGTTCAATCGCGGGTCTAGGCACTTTTCTCGCTCCACATTAATAATCTGATATTTTACTTGAAATAGGAGGCAAAACTAGTCCTTTTTGCAGATGGTACAAGCGTTATACACATGCACGTCAAAGAAGAAGCCACAGGAAAGTTGTAAATTGTGTTTTTGTTATAGTTAGTGCACAAAAGGACTACCTTTAACTTTTGAAAAAAGACAGCGCATCTAATTTTCTACTATCAACCCCCCCCCCCCCCCCAACTAGTTTGGTTCAAATGGCTCTGAGCACTATGGGACTCAACATCTATGGTCATCAGTCCCCTAGAACTTAGAACTACTTAAACCTAACTAACCTAAGGACAGCACACAACACCCAGCCATCACGAGGCAGAGAAAATCCCTGACCCCGCCGGGAATCGAACCCGGGAACCCGGGCGTGGGAAGCGAGAACGCTACCGCACGACCACGAGATGCGGGCCCCAACTACTTTGATTGTAGTTAATCAACAAAGAGACCGGGTGAAAAGTTCTCAGTGCAGTGTGCACATTGATGAGAAATAAACTGGAAAAACCATTTAACGTTCCTGCCATAAAACAAGTAAGTTCAGCTACTTTTGCCATAAGAATAATTCTCTACTTGGTGACGCAGAAATAGTAAGTAGGGAAATTTAGCATATTTTCATTCATTGGTGTAGTACGGGATTATATTCTCGGACAGCTCTTCACTTAGGCAAAAAGTATTCATAGCGCAAAAGAAGGCAATTATAATTATGTGTGGAATTCACATACGTATATCTTGCAGTTAACTGTTTATATAGGCAGTACATTTAGTCAGACATGATCTGCCAGTTGCCTGCAGTGAATCTAACTTTGTGGCAGAAACGAGTGAAATACTAAGTTATAAAACTATTTAACAATCTGTCCGTTGAAATAAAATATCTAACAGATAGCGGAAGTGTTTCCAGACGTAAATTATAGTTGTTTCTTCTTAATAACTCTTCTCCATGACAGTGAAATTATTGAACCGAAATAGTCACTTGCAAAACTGTAAATGGCCAGCATGTAGCTGTATACATATTCTAATTGTTTCTGCATTAACTATTTTTCTCACCATAAGATGATGTGGCTGCTGTGAACAGTATAACTGCTCCCCACCCACATTCTATATACTTATTCCTCCTTTCTGCTCCCTCCTCCCTCCCTTTCATCTATTCATCACATTCACCATTTGTTTTGTCCACATAGCATAGTAGTCTCTGCTGGTACTCACTTGTGTATTGTTTTGACCTTTACTTTCTTATACTTTTAATTTTTGAGTGCAATGTAATAAGAGATTTATTTTTTATAGCTACTTTGTGTAATTCAATAAGACTGTATTCTTCGTATAGATATAAGGGTGTCTCTCCTAACAGTGTCATGCGCATTGTATCTGGTTTTTCAATAGAAATTTTTAATTTCGTTTTTGCATTGCGTAGCTGAAGTCAGCCCAAACAAATACAACGACCGAAACAAAATTGCAGCACCAAGGAGGAGTTGTAGACATAAGCGAAAGTTGGTACGTGTGTTCCTGCATCTGAAAGATGTCTATTAAAATTTCGCGACAGCCAATAGCGCCACTATGAGGACGCAAATAAAGTTTGCTTTAAATACACGCTCTAACTGTCGGGAGCATTAGTTACCTTTGGACGTGCTGTGTTGATGTTAGTCAATAATGCCTTGAAGGCGACGACGGCGGCATTATCAATTCTCACTGAGTTTGAACGAGGTCGTGTAATAGGGCTGGATGTTCCTTTTGCGATACTGCAAAAAGACTTGCAGCAATGTAGCCATTGTTCAAGACTGCTTGCAGCGGTGGTCACGAGAAGGTACAGTCGCCAGAATACGAGCTCCGGACGGCCAAGTGGCACTGCCGAGAGGGAAGACCACTGTGTTCGATGTGCGGCCCTGGATCATAGTACTGCAATTGCAGTGCCAACATGAGCGGCAGTTTGCACCATAGTGACACAACGAACTGTTACAAATCGGTTACTTAAAGTTCAGCTCCGCGCCAGAAGCCTTGTAGAATGCGTTCCACTGATCCCAAACCACCACCATTTGCGACTTCAATGGTGTCAAGCGAGAGCTCATTGGAGGGCAGGATGGAGATCTGTTGTGTTTTCTGATGAGAGCTGGTTCTGGCTGAATGCCAGTGATGGCCATGTGTTGGTTAGAAGGAGGCCAATTTAGGGCCTGCAACCGCCCTGTCTGCGTGCTCAACACACTGGACCTACACCTAGTTATGGCCAGCGGTACGATTTCATATGATAGCAGGAGCACTTTCGTGTTTATCCCACGCATCCTGACTGCAAATCTGTACGTCAATCTGGTGATTCGACCTGTTGTGCTGCCATTCAGGAACAGCAGTCCAGGTGGTGTTGTCCAATAGGATAACGCTCATCCATATACTGCTGTTATAACCCACCATGCTCTACAGAGTGTCGACAATTTGCCTTGGCCTGCTCGATCACCAGATCTGCCCTTAATCGAGTACATATGGGACATCATTGGACGACATCCCCAGCGTCATTCACTGTGGTGTGCGTACTGTAAGACCTTCAGTACACACACCAGCAGATTATTTGACTTGTCGCTCTATCGAAGTAGGCGAGTGTCAGCAATATGTCTCGTGGTCTTATAGTGGTGTGTTTATCTTCTGCCGTTAGGTCAGACAATAGAAATCCCACTTGCATGCTTAGAGTAGCAGACTGACGGTGACCAACTTTAAACAGAACTTGATTAATTTTCACACACATTTATTAGAATAATAACAAGCATGAAAATTACTTAACTTGGTTCTGGATGCTATTTACAATTGACAATCTGAAGTTCCTTTGGTATTGATACGTTAATCTTATTCTCACATATATCTCTGATACTTGACAAAAGTGTCTATACATTTATCTTCATGGCTATGTACAGGAATATGGTAATCTTATTAGGCGCAGACTGAAACTTGACTATAGACTGGTACAGACAAATGTAGACTGGTACAGACAGGTGCAGACTAATACAGACTGACTAATCGGAGGTCTGTACACTCGTTATAATACCTCGCGGGTTCAGGTATCACTGCGCGAGTGTGATCCGCGAGGAGAAAAGGTTCTACGTTAGCAGCAATCTCATTGGTTGCGTTACATATTAATACGCGGATCGGAGGAAGCAGAATTTTGATCATCTCTATGGCAGCGCCATCTCGTAGTGCGGAGACGGACGAGCGCTGCGCCTGCGCTGTTGAGTCGTGTGAAGTTAGCACCCCTTTTTCGAGAAATATACATTTTTTTCAGAGTTCTTGATAGATATGGCATAGTTCTAGAGTTCTTTGTACAAAATTTCAATAGTTCTGCAGAATTTAGCGAAGAAAACAAAAATATTCGAAAAAATTTTCATATCGAAAACGTTCTTTGGCAATTTCCGAAAAATGTAAATAAGTACAAGAGTTCTGAGCACAGTTCTGAACAGAGCTCCAAGAGTTCTTTCGAAACTCCAAGTAACGTTTTTTTGTGCAGCTAATGGTTTACGAGATAATTGCATTTTAATGAGAAAATCTTTTCACTTACTGTGAAGTTGGCACCCTTTTTTTCAGAAATATATATTTTTTTCAGAGTTCTTGATAGATATGGCATAGTTCCAGAGTTCTTTGTATAAAATTTCAATAGTTCTGCAGAATTTAGCGAAGAAAACAATATTCGAAAAAATTTTCGTATCGAAAACGTTCTTTGGCAATTTCCGCAAAATGTAAATAAGTACAAGAGTTCTGAGCACAGTTATGAACAGAGCTCCAAGAGTTCTTTCGAAAATCCAAGTAACGTTTTTTTGTGCAGCTAATAGTTTACGAGATAATTGCATTTTAATGAGAAAATCTTTTCACTTACTGTGAAGTTGGCACCCTTTTTTTCAGAAATATATATTTTTTTCAGAGTTCTTGATAGATATGGCATAGTTCTAGAGTTCTTTGTACAAAATTTCAATAGTTCTGCAGCATTTAGCGAAGAAAACAACAATATTCGAAAAAATTTTCGTATCGAAAACATTTTTTGTCAATTTTCGCAAAAATTAAACTTGTACAACAGTTCTCAGGACAGTTCTGAACAGAACCCCAAGAGCTCTATCGAAAATCCCAAACAACATTTTTCTATGGCGATAATGGTTTGAGATAAATTGATTTAATATGGGACACACTTTCTTTACGGAAAATATAAATATGTTCGTACAACAGTTCTGATGACAGTTCTGGACACCACGTGAAGAGTTCTATCGAAAATCCTAGTGAAATTTTTTTGTGCAGGTAATAGTTTAAGAGGTAATTGAAACTTAATTAAGAATTCCATAAGAGCTCCTACTGTGAAGCTGGCACCCTTTTTTTCAGAAATATATATTTTTTTCAGAGTTCTTGATAGATATGGCATAGTTCTAGAGTTCTTTGTACAAAATTTCAATAGTTCTGCAGAATTTAGCGACGAAAACAATATTCGAAAAAATTTTCGTATCGAAAACATTCTTCGTCAATTTCCGCAAATTGTAAATAAGTACAACAGTTCTGAGCACAGTTCTGAACAGAACTCCAAGAGTTCTTTCGAAAACCCCAGTAACATTTTTTTGTGCAGCTAATAGCTTACGAGATGATTGCAGTTTAAGGAGAAAATCTTTTCACTTACTGTGAAGTTGGCACCCTTTTTTTCACAAATGTATACTTTTTTCAGATTTCTTGATATAATATGCCATAGTTCTAGAGTTCTTTGTACAAAATTTCAATAGTTCTACAGAATTTAGCGACGAAAACAATATTCGAAAAAATGTTCGTATCGAAAACATTCTTCGCCAATTTTCGCAAATTGTAAATAAGTACAACAGTTCTGAGCACAGTTCTGAACAGAACTCCAAGAGTTCTATCGAAAACCTAAGTAACATTTTTTTGTGCAACTAATAGTTTACGAGATAATTGCAATTTAAGGAGAAAATCTTTTCACTTACTGTGAAGTTGGCACCCTTTTTTTCAGAAATGTATATTATTTTCGGAGTTCTTGATAGATATGCCATAGTTCTAGAGTTCTTTGTGCAAAATTTGGATAGTTCTGCAGAATTTAGCGACGAAAACAATATTCGAAAAAATTTTCGTATCGAAAACATTCTTCGTCAATTTTCGCAAATTGTAAATAAGTACAACAGTTCTGAGCACAGTTCTGAACAGAACTCCAAGAGTTCTATCGAAAACCCAATTAACATTTTTTTGTGCAGCTAATAGTTTACGAGATAATTGCAATTTAAGGAGAAAATCTTTTCACTTACTGTGAAGTTGGCACCCTTTTTTTCAGAAATGTATATTATTTTCAGAGTTCTTGATAGACATGCCATAGTTCTAGAGTTCTTTGTACAAGGTAGGAGACGAGGTACTGGCAGAAGTAAAGCTGTGAGTACCGGGCGTGAGTCGTGCTTCGGTGGCTCAGTTGATAGAGCACTTGCCCGCGAAAGGCAAAGGTCCCGAGTTCGAGTCTCGGTCGTGCACACAGTTTTAATCTGCCAGGAAGTTTCATATCAGCGCACACTCCGCTGCAGAGTGAAAATCTCATTCTGGAAACATCCCCCAGGCTGTGGCTAAGCCATGTCTCCGCAATATCCTTTCTTTCAGGAGTGCTAGTTTTGCAAGGTTCGCAGGAGAGCTTCTGTAAAGTTTGGAAGGTAGGAGACGAGGTACTGGCAGAAGTAAAGCTGTGAGTACCGGGCGTGAGTCGTGCTTCGGTGGCTCAGTTGATAGAGCACTTGCCCGCGAAAGGCAAAGGTCCCGAGTTCGAGTCTCGGTCGGGCACACAGTTTTAATCTGCCAGGAAGTTTCATATCAGCGCACACTCCGCTGCAGAGTGAAAATCTCATTCTGGAAACATCCCCCAGGCTGTGGCTAAGCCATGTCTCCGCAATATCCTTTCTTTCAGGAGTGCTAGTTCTGCAAGTTTCGCAGGAGAGCTTCTGTAAAGTTTGGAAGGTAGGAGACGAGGTACTGGCAGAAGTAAAGCTGTGAGTACCGGGCGTGAGTCGTGCTTCGGTAGCTCAGTTGATAGAGCACTTGCCCGCGAAAGGCAAAGGTCCCGAGTTCGAGTCTCGGTCGGGCACACAGTATTAATCTGCCAGGAAGTTTCATATCAGCGCACACTCCGCTGCAGAGTGAAAATCTCATTCTGGAAACATCCCCCAGGCTGTGGCTAAGCCATGTCTCCGCAATATCCTTTCTTTCAGGAGTGCTAGTTCTGCAAGGTTCGCAGGAGAGCTTCTGTAAAGTTTGGAAGGTAGGAGACGAGGTACTGGCAGAAGTAAAGCTGTGAGTACCGGGCGTGAGTCGTGCTTCGGTAGCTCAGTTGATAGAGCACTTGCCCGCGAAAGGCAAAGGTCCCGAGTTCGAGTCTCGGTCGGGCACACAGTTTTAATCTGCCAGGAAGTTTCATATCAGCGCACACTCCGCTGCAGGGTGAAAATCTCATTCTGGAAACATCCCCCAGGCTGTGGCTAAGCCATGTCTCCGCAATATCCTTTCTTTCAGGAGTGCTAGTTCTGCAAAGTTCGCAGGAGAGCTTCTGTAAAGTTTGGAAGGTAGGAGACGAGGTACTGGCAGAAGTAAAGCTGTGAGTACCGGGCGTGAGTCGTGCTTCGGTAGCTCAGTTGATAGAGCACTTGCCCGCGAAAGGCAAAGGTCCCGAGTTCGAGTCTCGGTCGGGCACACAGTATTAATCTGCCAGGAAGTTTCAAAATTTCAATAGTTCTGCAGAATTTAGCGACGAAAACAATATTCGAAGAAATGTTCGTATCGAAAACATTCTTCGTCAATTTTCGCAAATTGTAAATAAGTACAACAGTTCTGAGCACAGTTCTGAACAGAACTCCAAGAGTTCTATCGAAAACCTAAGTAACATTTGTTTGTGCAGCTAATAGCTTACGAGATAATTGCAATTTAAGGAGAAAATCATTTCACTTACTGTGAAGTTGCCACCCTTTTTTTCACAAATGTATACTTTTTTCAGATTTCTTGATAGATATGCCATAGTTCTAGAGTTCTTTGTACAAAATTTCAATAGTTCTACAGAATTTAGCGACGAAAACAATATTCGAAGAAATGTTCGTATCGAAAACATTCTTCGTCAATTATCGCAAATTGTAAATAAGTACAACAGTTCTGAACACAGTTCTGAACAGAGCTTCAAGAGTTCTTTCGAAAATCCATGTAACATCTTTTACTGCAGCTAATATTTTACGAGATAATTGCATTTTAATGAGAAAATCTTTTCACTTACTGTGAAGTTGGCATTATTTTTTTCAGAAATGTTTTTTTCAGAGTTCTTGATAGATATGGCATAGTTCTAGAGTTCTTTGTACAAAATTTCAATAGTTCTGCAGAATTTAACGAAGAAAACAACAATACTCAATCGAATAGCAAACATTCGTTATTAATTATCGCAAAAAGTAAATTCGGACAACAGTTCTGAGGGCAGTTCTGAACAGAACCCCAATAGTTCTATCGAATATCCTAATTACAATTATTTGTGCAGCTAACACGTTACGAGATAATTGAAATTTAAAGAGTGAACCTCTTCACTTACTGTGAAGTTGGAATCCTTTTCTTCAGAAATATATATTTTTTCAGAGTTCTTGATAGAAATGTCATAGTTCTAGAGTTATTTGTACAAAATTGGAATAGTCCTGCAGAATTTAGCGAGAAAAACAACAATACTCGAAAAATTTTTCTTATCGAATACGTTCTTTGTCAATTTTCGCAAAAAGTAAATTCGTACAACAGTTCTGAACAGAACACCAAGAGCTCTATCGAAAATCCTAATAATATCTTTTTGTGGCGATGACAGTTTATACGGTAACTGCTTTGATGTTAGACCCACTTTCTCCACAGAAAAAGTAAATTCGTTCAACAGTTTTGATGAACAGTTCTGGTTAACACCTCAAGACTTCTATCGATAATCATAATAACATTTTTTGTGTTTATAATAGTTTGTATGGTAATTGATTAATTGTGGGGCACTCTTACTAAAAAAAAAATTATGTCTGTTCGTATGCTCTGATGCCAGCTCTGGATAGCATTGTAAGAGTTCTATCGAAAATACTAGTAACATATTCTGTGCAGGTAATTGTTTACGTAGTAACTGCCTTTATTAAGGAATGCTTATGAGCATTTTCCGTGAAGTTTGAACCCCTTTTACGATAAATATAAATTTTTTTCACAGTTCTTGATTTATATGCAAAACACGAATAGTTCTACAGAATTTCGGGAAGAAAACATTAACTCGGCAAAATTTTGGTATGGTAAAAAATTATTTGTCAGTTTGGAAAAAATAAATTTGTATAACAGTTCTGTTGGCAGTTCTGGATAGCACCGGAAGAGTTGCATTGAAAATGATAAGAACATTTTTGTGGCGATAGTATTTTATACAATAATTGTTTTAATCTGATACTCACTTTATCTAATATAGCAAAATTCGTAGAATAGTTCTGATGACAGTTCCGAATATCACCCACAGAGTTCTACCACAAACTATAATAACATTATTTGTGACGATGACATTATACACTCCTGGAAATTGAAATAAGAACACCGTGAATTCATTGTCCCAGAAAGGGGAAACTTTATTGACACATTCCTGGGGTCAGATACATCACATGATCACACTGACAGAACCACAGGCACATAGACACAGGCAACAGAGCATGCACAATGTCGGCACTAGTACAGTGTATATCCACCTTTCGCAGCAATGCAGGCTGCTATTCTCCCATGGAGACGATCGTAGAGATGCTGGATGTAGTCCTGTGGAACGGCTTGCCATGCCATTTCCACCTGGCGCCTCACTTGGACCAGCGTTCGTGCTGGACGTGCAGACCGCGTGAGACGACGCTTCATCCAGTCCCAAACATGCTCAATGGGGGACAGATCCGGAGACCTTGCTGGCCAGGGTAGTTGACTTACACCTTCTAGAGCACGTTGGGTGGCACGGGATACATGCGGACGTGCATTGTCCTGTTGGAACAGCAAGTTCCCTTGCCGGTCTAGGAATGGTAGAACGATGGGTTCGATGACGGTTTGGATGTACCGTGCACTATTCAGTGTCCCCTCGACGATCACCAGTGGTGTACGGCCAGTGTAGGAGATCGCTCCCCACACCATGATGCCGGGTGTTGGCCCTGTGTGCCTCGGTCGTATGCAGTCCTGATTGTGGCGCTCACCTGCACGGCGCCAAACACGCATACGACCATCATTGGCACCAAGGCAGAAGCGACTCTCATCGCTGAAGACGGCACGTCTCCATTCGTCCCTCCATTCACGCCTGTCGCGACACCACTGGAGGCGGGCTGCACGATGTTGGGGCGTGAGCGGAAGACGGCCTAACGGTGTGCGGGACCGTAGCCCAGCTTCATGGAGACGGTTGCGAATGGTCCTCGCCGATACCCCAGGAGCAACAGTGTCCCTAATTTGCTGGGAAGTGGCGGTGCGGTCCCCTACGGCACTGCGTAGGATCCTACGGTCTTGGCGTGCATCCGTGCGTCGCTGCGGTCCGGTCCCAGGTCGACGGGCACGTGCACCTTCCGCCGACCACTGGCGACAACATCGATGTACTGTGGAGACCTCACGCCCCACGTGTTGAGCAATTCGGCGGTACGTCCACCCGGCCTCCCGCATGCCCACTATACGCCCTCGCTCAAAGTCCGTCAACTGCACATACGGTTCACGTCCACGCTGTCGCGGCATGCTACCAGTGTTAAAGAGTGCGATGGAGCTCCGTATGCCACGGCAAACTGGCTGACACTGACGGCGGCGGTGCACAAATGCTGCGCAGCTAGCGCCATTCGACGGCCAACACCGCGGTTCCTGGTGTGTCCGCTGTGCCGTGCGTGTGATCATTGCTTGTACAGCCCTCTCGCAGTGTCCGGAGCAAGTATGGTGGGTCTGACACACCGGTGTCAATGTGTTCTTTTTTCCATTTCCAGGAGTGTATGAGATAATTAATGTGGGACTCACTTTTGTCATGTAAAAGTAATAAATTCGTACAAAAGATCTGATAGCATTTTTTAATACGACCCTAAGAGTTCTACCGACAACTGTAATAACATTTTTTGTGGGGATAACAGTTAATGAGATAATAGCATTTTCGAGAGACCCACTTGGTCTACATTATAATAAATTGGCACAACCCTTTTGCTGACAGTTCTGGATAGCACCGAAAGAGTTCTTTTAAAAACCCTCATAACATTTTTATGGTGCCAGTAGATTATGAAATAGATTGTGTGTTCACTCTGCAGTGGGTGTGCGCCGATGTGAAACTTACTGGCAGATAAAAACTGTGTGCCGGACCGGGTCTCTAACCCCAGGCTGTGACGAAAGAATATCGTCACAATATCCTTTCGTCCAGGACTGCTTCTTCTGCAGTTTTCGTAGGACAACTTCTACGAAATTGGGAACGCAGGAGATAAAGTACTGCTGGAAGTACAGCTATGAGTACGATCGTAAAATCTCACTTTTATTTTGGAAAACCGAAAATCGAAAACCCGGATGTATATTCTACTAAATACAAAAAGTCTAAATGTTCAGCACTATACAAATGCCAGTACACCTTCTTAAGACTGACTGTAGTGACTGTAGGTGGAAGCGTGGGATGTGCACGCTTAGATGATTCAAGGAGAGAAGGCTCGTCAGTGCAAAACAAACAGATGGCTGAGAGAGCAGATACATTCACACGCGCCACTAACCAGATGGTGTCACACCTGTCGAGAATCGCACCAGAGGTACAATGAGCTGTGGTGGAGTGCTGTTGGCGTGGTTACTATGCAACTTACTTTATGGGCATCAATACACCGTTATATTAATGTACAATACTTGAGAAACAATGTCATTCACACACTCCGAGTTCCTTATCACTCAGTACTAGACTAAATTACCGGCCTAGTGATAAGCAGCCTATGTACCTCACCGACTACACATCTTCGTGTTACAAGAAAAAAAGAGAAAAATACCAAGGGACACAAAATATGAATCCGGATAAACCGGAAATCCGGATTACTGAGGACCAAATAAACGAGGTTCTTATTTACAAATTTCGGACTTCTTATTAACTTTAATACTGTATCCCCTCAACATTATAACACCTTTATCAGTCATGTATTGAATTAGGATTTAAACATACTACTTAGTTCGTTTGTACGATATATTCAGTAAATATACTTACATTTCTATACATTGTAAAGACTTTTAACTCTCGCTGTAGTGTAACTCATCAAACTTCCACACTTCCTTTCTAACTAGAACAAATGTTTGCGACAATATTAACGAAAGCAATTTCAAATTTATTCGTTACACACAGCACATGTTTTTATGTATCCTAGCGGCTGGTGATGTTGCCACATAACTGTCATCCATGAGGGTCCTGGGCATATTTTTAGCTGTTAGTGGGTCCTGGATGTCATGAGAGCTCAAAACAATTACTGTTTTACGTAATAAAATTCATCTGGTTCTTCCTGATTCTAAAAGTATACACTTCATGTGTGCCTTTCATTGTTGTATGATTCAGTATCGACGCTAATGCTCTCTTGATGAGATATGAGCCGATTGCTCGTTTTTATCCACTGTGCCCTTTCGTATTTCATTTCAGCGATTAATTTATTTGTTTATCAACGTAGTAAGTAGTACAAAGCTAATCCAGAATGTAAACTGCACTTAAATTCTGTTTGAACTGTTTAATAGTCAGTGTCCGCTGTCTGAACGTCAAATTTCAGATTAATACACTGCGCGTGGTTGCGTTATTTTACAGGAATTTTATTATTGTGAGTGGGAAGTACTAGATAGTGTTGAAGAAATCCAAGGCATATTGTTCGAAGAGCATATTATTATTCGAAATTTACCTGTACCAATAGGTGCAGCCAAAGCAGCATTTGTGATGCTGTAATTACCTCATAGATAACGATATTTGTCTATTGTAGTTTTGTATTCCAATCAGAATTTTGAGAGCATCAAAGCCTCATTTCAGCGTGAGAGAGGGGTAAAATCAATAGATGATATTGAACTGAATGCCTTCATGAGTCTCTTGTTTTTAATTGTTGTTAACAAAAGTAACAGATAAAGCCTGGAAGATCTGTGTGGAACTGATGGTGATGGCATTGAAAAATTTCACCTCGCAAATGAACATAAAACGTTTCAAATTTATTCTGGAGAGCCTTAGATTTTACAGTCGCGCTATTCGTGATGAAAGGAGACAATTAGACAAGCTAACAGCTATTCGGGAAATATTTACTGTGTTTGTACGCAACTACCACAAATCTTACACCCTTGGAGAAAATGTTACAGTAGACAAGAAGCTGGAAGGATTCTGTGGAAGGTACAGTTTTCGCCAATATGTATCAATCAAAACAAACGAGAATGGATTCTGAAGTGTGGATTCTTAAGTATTTTACCTGTACAATTTGGAAATATACGCTGTGTTGCAACCAGAAGGATTTACCAACTGAGCAATAAACATTTTGATGTTGTTCTGTGACTGTGTAAACCTATATATCAGTCAGGTCGAAATGTGAAAGCGGACAACTGGTTTACTAGTACTGGAATGATAATAGAGCTATGAAGGGAGAATTTCTCTTTTGTTGGCATGATGAAGAAAAACAAGCGTGGAGATTTCTCTAGAGTTTGCTATCAGTAAAAGAAGGGATACCCACATTTCCTTTTTTGGCTTCCACAAGACTGAACTCTAGTTTCCTCCGTACCTAAAAAGGGGACGTGTGTGATCCAGGCATCACGTTTGCATGAAGATAATTCGTTAGATGCTAACATTGTAGATAAACGGAAGCCATCCACCGTAAATTTTAAAATAGCGTTAAGTGTGGTATTTTCACAGCGGATAAGCCGAATGCTTTGTACAACGCTGCAAGAAATGTGCGCCGCTGGTCAATGGTTGTATTTTTGTAATGATCAGTACCGTTGGAATCTATGCACAAGTGATTTATTGTGGCAACAGTAAGAATTGTATCAGAAGGAAAGGGTTCCTGAATCAGCTATGTTATACAATGTTGTTTTCTTCGCTAAATTCTGCATAACTATTGAAATTTTGTACAAAGAACTCTAGAACTATGTCGTACCTGTCAAGAACTGTGCAAGAAATATACATTTCTGAAAAAAAGGGTGCCAACTTCACAGTAAGTGAAAAGATTTTCTCTTTAAATTGCAATTATCTCGTAAACTATTAGCTGCACAAAAAAATGTTACTTAGGTTTTCGATAGAACTCTTGAAGCTCTGTTCAGAACTGTGCTCAGAACTGTTGTACTTATTTACAATATGCGAAAATTGACGAAGAATGTTTTCGATACGAACATTTTTTCGAATATTGTTTTCGTCGCTAAATTCTGCAGAACTATTGAAATTTTGTACAAAGAACTCTAGAACTATGGCATATCTATCAAGAAATCTGAAAAAAGTATACATTTGTGAAAAAAAGGGTGCCAACTTCACAGTAAGTGAAAAGATTTTCTCCTTAAATTGCAATTATCTCGTAAACTATTAGCTGCACAAAAAAATGTTAATTGGGTTTTCGATAGAACTCTTGGAGTTCTGTTCAGAACTGTGCTCAGAACTGTTGTAGTTATTTACAATTTGCGAAAATTGACGAAGAATGTTTTCGATACGAAAATTTTTTCGAATATTGTTTTCGTCGCTAAATTCTGCAGAACTATTGAAATTTTGTACAAAGAACTCTAGAACTATGCCATATCTATCAAGAACTCTGAAAAAAATATATATTTCTGAAAAAAAGGGTGCCAGCTTCACAGTAGGAGCTCTTATGGAATTCTTAATTAAGTTGCAATTACCTCTTAAACTATTACCTGCACAAAAAAATTTCACTAGGATTTTCGATAGAACTCTTCACGTGGTGTCCAGAACTGTCATCAGAACTGTTGTACGAATATATTTATATTTTCCGTAAAGAAAGTGTGTCCCATATTAAATCAATTTATCTCAAACCATTATCGCCATAGAAAAATGTTGTTTGGGATTTTCGTTAGAGCTCTTGTGGTTCTGTTCAGAACTGTCCTCAGAACTGTTGTACAAGTTTAATTTTTGCGAAAATTGACAAAAAATGTTTTCGATACGAAAAATTTTTCGAATATTGTTGTTTTCTTCGCTAAATGCTGCAGAACTATTGAAATTTTGTACAAAGAACTCTAGAACTATGCCATATCTATCAAGAACTCTAAAAAAAATATATATTTCTGAAAAAAAGGGTGCCAACTTCACAGTAAGTGAAAAGATTTTCTCATTAAAATGCAATTATCTCGTAAACTATTAGCTGCACAGAAAAACGTTACTTGGATTTTCGAAAGAACTCTTGGAGCTCTGTTCAGAACTGTGCTCAGAACTCTTGTACTTATTTACATTTTGCGGAAATTGCCAAAGAACGTTTTCGATACGAAAATTTTTTCGAATATTGTTGTTTTCTTCGCTAAATTCTGCAGAACTATTGAAATTTTGTACAAAGAACTCTAGAACTATGCCATATCTATCAAGAACTCTGAAAAAAATGTATATTTCTCGAAAAAGGGGTGCTAACTTCACACGACTGCGCTGTTGTGCTTAGCGGGGCACGCTCTAGTGGGAAAGTTGTGTACGCGCTGACTACGCAGAACTACTGTATGTACACAACATTCACAAACAGTATTAACCTCCCTGTATTTTCTGACCAAGTGCAAGAGACATGGAACTCCATCCCAGAAACTGACATCCAGCACCTGAACAACATAATGCATGCATTCAACACCCTGGCGGTCTCACCCATTGTTAATGTACCAGCATTCCAAATTTGTAGTGGCTTATCTTGGACTTACATGAACCTGTGATCCTGCAGTGTTAATCACTTAAATACTTTACCTAGACAAATGAATTTCCGGAATTTCATTTCTCTATATTAATTATTTTTTGGTGTTGAGATTGTTTCCGTCAGGGTATTGTTGTGGAATGCTAACACTGCGCATTCCAGTTTTTAAGTCGAGAGTAAATTGTGCCGGCCAGGGTGGCAGAGCGGTTCTAGGCGCTACAGTCTGGAACCGCGCGACCGCTACGGTCGCAGGTTCGAATCCTGCCTCGGGCATGGGTGTTTGTGATGTCCTTATGTTAGTTAGGTTTAAGTAGTTCTAAGTTCTAGGGGACTTATGACCTCAGAAGTTAAGTCCCATAGTGCTCAGAGCCGTTTGAACCTGTTGTGTTGGCAGAAGAGCCAACACCTTGTTACTGGTGGGGGCCGAAATGCACGCGTTTTAGCTCACGCAGGCTGGCGTGAGGTGGGAAGGACTCTACTGACGTGAGGTCTGGAACATGACAAGGAATTAGAATTCAGAAAGCGGACGTAATTAGTTTGATACTTAACTTTAATCCATTAATGATGAACGTCGCTCTTGACGGTACATGATTCACAATATTATCTGTTCAGAATAGTAACTGAATATGGTGCCTTGCTAGGTCGTAGCAAATGACGTAGCTGAAGGCTATGCTAAACTGTCGTCTCTGCAAATGAGAGCGTATGTAGTCAGTGAACCATCGCAAGCAAAGTCGGCTGTACAGCTGGGGCGAGTGCTAGAGAGTCTCTCTAGAACTGCCGTGTGGCGGCGCTCGGTCTGCAATCACTGACAGTGGCGACACGCGGGTCCGACGTATACTAACGGACCGCGGCCGATTTAAAGGCTACCACCTAGCAAGTGTGGTGTCTGGCGGTGATACCACAGAACCATTTTTGAATAAATTGTATGCCATGCACAGAAGGCAGATTTAACAGGTTCCCCGAGCAGGAAACGTCTATGGGAAGGCTGAGAGATCTGGACAGCGTATGAAGTCGCTTCCCTGCGCTGAGCCGAAATAGTGCCTTGGAGAGCGCTCTCAACCCCGTACTGCGCGTCACGTCACGTCAGTCACGTAACGTCAAGGTGCAGTGACGCACGATTCGGAATTACTCGGCCAGGCGGTGCATGTAATGTCCCGGTTACGAGTCGTCCGATCGCCCGCCGCAGACGTACGTGCTGCCCGTAACATTGCTTTCACTTACCACCACGGCAGCCACAGTGCGCATCTCGGTTTTGATTGCTGCCTCTCTCTGCAGCAGAAGACTCCTTACTGCCAAAACAAACGCTTATTTCCCTTCGAAGGTCTCGCTATATAGCTCGGTAATAGCAGTTAGTAAAGATTTTCATAGTCACGTAACCTTTTCACAGCGGCGTTACTTGTCGAGGAGTATTTAGCGTGTTTCGCTGAACCGTTACTCCCCAGTCGCACGCGTTCCCTCGGGAACGTTTGAAAGGCCTCTGCCGCGGCCACCCAGCGTCGCGTCACGCCTGCTTATACAGCCAGGCGAACGGGTGGACCGTCTCATCAGCGGTATTCTCTGAAGACGATATCCTCTTTGGAGGTTGCTGTTACCAGTTAACTTCGATTACATCAGAACAATACTGAAACCTCGAGCTTTGTAGTGTTAAAATACAGGGTGAACACACTTCACTGATTACAGAAATTTACTTCTAAGGAACTATGCTTGCTATAGCTACACGGTTTGCTGCAAATGGTAGCTTCACTCTAAATTTTTCATGGGTGCACTTTCAGAAATGTGCTCTGACAGCTCAGTTACCGGAATTTCAGCAACGGGTAGTGTTTCAACAAGATGGTGCACGGCCGTACTGGTGGTCATTTTTGTTCTCCAATTGTTGGGTGGATCCTTCCTGGACAGATGCGTCGGTAGGAACAGCCCACGTTCTAGGGATGGGAAAAGCCGATCGGTTAAAACCGTTATTTTATTTCTGAATAACCGATATTTTTCAGTATTTGTTTGGTGTCGCTTGAACTAATAACCGAGTAAAAAAAAAGAAAAATCAATTAGCTATTGCAGCAGTGCTAAATTTTTGGTTTTTAAATAAACTTTTTTTAAAAAAGGAGAAATTTTTATTCGTAAGATCTGCATTGGGTTCACAAATTGCGTAATTATTGAAAATGGGAAAAGCGCTCAGTGCTATTTTAATAACAGCGTCACAGAAGCGAGCAATAAAAACATGGCTTAAGAATTGCTACAGCATTGCTGAGACAGTAATGTCCCTGTTGCCGTGCGTAGTGGCTTTAGGTACGCGTGTACGTACATGTGCAAAACTTGTCCCCACCTGGTGTGTACGGTGGTTTCTCGGTGTTGTCGCCGGACATCCATTGTACTGTAGAATGCCTCCAACGCTAGTCTGGAAATATTTTAATGAATTGATGTAGCAATGAAGTACAATGTTACAATTGCTTTAGTATAGCTCGGTGTCGGATAGACCTTCACAGACAGCACCTCGTGTTCCTGCTGCTAATAAGGCGAGTACACCGTTCGTTTGTTGTATATTTTCACGAGCGTCCAACAGGAGCGACTTATTTACAGATACCTGTGTAGTTACTAGATTATTTTTGTAATTTCTTGCATATTCGAGTGCTTACTAGGCACAAGCTTTTATTTTAATAACAGCGTAGCATACAGCACCGCCGTTGTTATCGACCCTCATATTGTGTAGGCTTTTGTTTGTATTGGTTAGTGTAGCTCAGTGTCGTTTAGACCATTAGTGAGAGAGTACTTTGAATTCCTGCTGCTAATAAGCCGAGTACACCGTTCGTTTGTTACATATTTTTATGAGCTTCGAACAGGAGCGACTGCAGTAATGGATAGGAACTGTGAAACTGTGATTGCTGTGTACAGTAGCGAGCTGAGTTGGCGACCCTTTGTTCACAGCTGCAGGCTGCGTTGGCTTCTGTCACACAGCTTGAGGCTGCTGCCAAGGGGCATCACTGTGGGGTGTCAGATGTGGGGATGCGAGGGACTTTGAGCACATCCCACGTGTCCCCCGATCAGTCCACTGCTATGGCCAACCCAGGTACTGCCTGCACTGAGGTTGACCCCTCACCTACGGTCTAGTGGGAGATCAATCCAAAGTCTGGCAGGCAGCGAAAAACTTTCTCAGGGGCCGATCGTAGGGCCTCCCCAGTTCGTTTGACAAACATGTTTCGAGTGTTATTTGTGGCTGATGATGTCTCTGAGCCGGATGCAGTCGTCCACCCTGTTCCAGAGGAAGCTTCTCGGCCCGCAAGGTCTGGGCATTCATTCACAGAGGGTGGGTTTGCTGGTAGTTGGGGGGTCCAATGTTAGGTGCGTAATAGGGCCCCTTAGGAACATGGCTGCCAAGGAGGGGAAGGAAGCCAACATGCACTCCGCGTATGTACCAGGGGGGGAGTCATTCTGGATATGGAAAGGGTTCTACCAGATGCCATGATGAGTACAGGGTGCAGACAACTGCAGCTGATGTCAGTACCAATGACGTGTGTCGCTTTGGATCGAAGGAGATTCTCACTGGTTTTGGGCGGCTAGCAGAAATGGTAAAGACTGCCAGTCTTGCTTGCGAGATTAAGGTGGAGCACACCATCCGCAGCATCGTCGATAGAACCGACTGTGGTCCTTTGGTGCAGAGCCGAATGTAGGATCTGAATCAGAGGCCCAGGCGGTTTTGTGACCATATAGGCTACAGATTCCTTGACTTGAGTCATCGGGTGATGGGTTTCCGGGTTCTGCTTGAAAGGTCAGGAGTCCACTACACACAGGATACGGCTACACGGGTAGCGGGAGCTGAGTGGGACTGGAAGGCTTTTTAGGTTAGAGGGCCTCAGGGAAATACAGAAAGAGCGTCCGTCTAAAAGGGGACAGGTAAAACAAAATAAGTTAGTTGTAGAAACGATCGGTATTGTAGCTGGAAATTGTCGTAGCTGTGCTGGGAAAGAACCAGAGCTCCATGCTCTAATAGAAAGCACTGAAGCTCAAATAGTTATAGGTACAGAAAGCTGGCTAAAGCCGGAAATAAGTTCAGCCGAAATTTTGTCAAACGACCTAACAGTGTTCAGAAAGGATGGATTAAGTGGTGAAGTATTTATTGCTGTCAGAAGTAGTTTGCCTTGTAGTGAAATTGAAGTAGATAGTTCCTGCAAAATGGTATGGGTAGAGGTTATACTTGACAATCGGACTAAACTATTAACTGGATCGTTTTACCGACCCCCCCCCCTCCCCCCGACTCAGAAGATATAGTTGCTGAACAGTTCAAAGAAAACTTGAGTCTCATTTCAAATAGGTACCCCACATATACAGTTATAGTCGGTGGTGACTTCAATCTACCCTCGATATGCTGGAAAAATTATACGTTTAAAGCCGGTGGCAGGCATAACACGTCATCCGAAATTGTACTTGATGCTTTCTTAGAAAATCATTTTGAACAATCAGTCCGTGAACCACTCGAAGCGTAAATTGTTGTGAAAGCTTACTCGACCTCTTAGCAACAAAACATCCTGGACAAATAGTGAGTATCATGACGACTACAGGGATTAGCGACCACAAGGCAGTTGCTGCTAGGCTAAATACCGTAACTCCCACAACCGTCAAAAAGAAACGCAAAGTGTACTTGTTTAAAAATGCTCTTAACGCCGTTTTAAGAGACAGTCTTCACATCTTCCGATCTGTTCATGTATGCGTAGAAAACTTGTGAAATGATTTCAAAGAGATAGTATCGACAGCAATTTAGAGATATCTGCTAAATAAATTAATAAGTGATGGTACTGACCCTCATGGTACACAAAACGGGTCATATCGCTGTTGCAGAAACAGCGAAAAAAGCATGCCAAATTTAAAAGAACGCAAAATCCCCAAGACTGGCAAAGTTTTACGGAAGTTCGGAATATAGTGTGTACTTCAATGCGAGATGCTTTTAATAATTTCCATAACGAAACATTGTCTCGAAATCTGACAGGAAACCCGAAGAGATTCTGGTCATGCATAAAGCACACCAGTGGCAAGACGCAGTCAATACCTTCACTGTGCGATAACAACTGTGAAGTCACTGATGACAGTGCCACTAAAGCACAGTTATTTTCCGAAACTCCTTCACCAAAGAAGACGAAGTAAATATTCCTGAATTCCAATCAAGAACAACTGCCAAGATGAGAAACATAGAACCAGATATCCCCGGTGTCGCAAAGCAGCTTAAATCACTTAATAAAGACAAGGCTTCAGGTCCAGATTGTATACCAGCCAGGTTCCTCTCAGAGTAAGCTCCATATTTACAACCACTCGCTCACAGAAAGATCCGTACCTAAAGACTGGAAAATTATTCATGTCACACCAATACCCAAAAAGGGAAGGAGGAATAATCCGTAGAATTACAGGCGCATAACACTAACGTCGATTTGCAGTAGGGTTTTGGAACATATACTGTATTCGAACATTATGAAGTACCTTGAAGAAAACGATTTATTGACACATAGTCGGCACGGATTCAGAAAATATCGTTCTTGCGAAACACCACTAGCTCTTTATATTCATGAAGTAATGAGTGCTATCGACAGGGGATGTTAATTTGATTCCATATTTTGAGATTTCCTGAAGGCTTTCGACACCGTTCCTCCCAAGCGTCTTCTAACCAAACTGCGTGCCTATGGAATATCGCCTCAGTTGTGCAACTGGATTCATGATTTCCTGTCAGAAAGGTCACAGTTCGTAGTAATAGACGGAAAGTCATTGAGTAAAACAGAAGTAAATCCGGCATTCCCCAAGGCAGTGTTATAGGCCCTCTATTGTTCTTGATATATATTAGCGATATAGGAAACAATCTTAGTAGCCGTATTAGATTGTTTGCTGATGATGCTGTCATTTACCGTCTTGTAAAGTCATCAGATGACCAAAACGAATTTCAAAATGATTTAGATATCTGCATGGTGCGGAAAGTGGCAATTGACCCTGAATAAAGAAAAGTGTGAATTTATTCAAATGAGTGCTAAAAGAAATCCACTAAATCTCGATTACGCGATAAGTCGCACAAATCTGAAGGCTGTAAATTCAACTAAATACTTAGGGATTACACTTACAAATAACCTAAACTGGAACGATCACATAGATAATCTTGTGGGTAGAGCAAACTAAAGACTGCGATTCATTTGCAGAAGAGATACAAGGTGCAACAGGTCTACTAAAAAGACTGCTTACACCACGCTTGTCCGCCCTATTCTGGAGTATTGCTGTGCGGTGTGGGACCCGCATCAGTGGGACTGGCGGATGACATCGAAAAAGTACAAAGAAGGGAGGCTCGTTTTCTATTATGGCGGAATAGGGAAGATAGTGCCACAGATATCATACGTGAATTGGAGTGGCAATCATTAAAACAAAGGCATTTTTCGTTGCGACGGGATCTTCTCATGAAATTTCTATCACCAGTTTTCTCCTATAGCACACTATATTTTTTTTTATTAGGTAATACACTCCCTCTACTCGAGTTCCGTTCGAAAACGTATCATAGTGTACCATTCAAGAGAACATGACGTTATTAAAAACGTAACACAAAACTATGACTCTCGTGTAGTAGTACACAGTTACCCCTATCTCGTCCACTTGCTGGAGCAGACAGTAAGAAGATGGAAACAAGGAAAATGCACAGCGGTCATTCAGTCAACCGTCTCCAATTGGAGGTTTGTGTGAGCACAATGTACATCGACGAAGAGAAGTTTCTTCCCCCCGTCCCTGTACGGGACATTGTACCACAAGAATCCTCAACTGAAGACTCTTGATTAAATGACCAACGTATTTTCCTTGTGTTTCCGTTTGTTGTTTACTGTCAGTTCCCGCAACTGGGTGTACAACTTTATCTCGAGTACCCGCATTATATGTAAGGGCAGAAGACTCAAGTCTTTTATAATAAATTCATGTTTACGTGTACGGTTCACTGCAGTGTGTTTCTCAACAGGTATCTACATCTACATCTACAGCTACATCCATAATCCGCAAGCCACCTGACGGTGTGTGGCGGAGGGTACTTTGAGTACCTCTATCGGTTCTCTCCCTTCTATCCCAATCTCGTATTGTTCGTAGAAAGAAAGATTGTCGGTATGCCTCTGTGTGGGCTCTAATCTCTCTGATTTTATTCTCATGGTCTCTTCGCGAGATATACGTACGAGAGAGCAATATGCTGCTTGACTCCTCGGTGAAGGTATGTTCTCGAAAAATCAACGAAAGCCCGTACCGAGCTACTGAGCCTCTCTCTTGCAAAGTCTTCCGCTGGAGTTTATCTGTCATCTCCGTAACGCATTCGCGATTACTAAATGATCCTGTAACGAAGCGCGCTGCTCTCTGTTGGATCTTCTTTATCTCTTTAATCAACCCTATCTGGTACGAATCCAACACCGGTGAGCAGTATTCAAGCAGTCGGCGAACAAGTGTACTGTAACCTACTTCCTTTGTTTTCGGATTGCATTTCCTTAGGATTCTTCCAATGAATCTCGGTCTGGCATCTGCTTCACCGAAGATTAATTTTATATGGTCAGTCCATTTTAAATCACTCCTAATGCCTACTCCCACATAATTTATGGAATTAACTGCTTCCAGTTGCTGACCTGCTATATTGTAGCTAAATGATAAAGGATCTTTCTTTTTATGTATTCGCAGCACATCACACTTGTCTACATTGAGACTGAATTGCCATTCCCTGCACCATGCGTCAATTTGTTGCAGATCCTCCTGCATTTCAGTACAATTTTCCATTGTTACAACCGCGCGATATACTACAGCATCATACGCAAAAGCCTCAGTAAACTTCCGATGTTATCCACAAGGTCATTTATATATAGTGTGAATAGCAACGGTCCTACGACACTCCCCTGCGGCACACCTGAAATCACTCTTACTTCGGAAGACTTCTCTCCATTGATAATGACACGTTGCGTTCTGTTATCTAGGAACTCTTCAATCCAATCGCACAATTGGTCTGATAGTCCATATGCTCTTACGTTGTTCATTAAACGACTGTGGAGAACTGTATCAAACGCCTTGCGGAAGTCAAGAAACACGGCATCTACCTGGGAACCCGTATCTATGGCCCTCTGAGTCTCGTGGACGAATAGCGCGAGCTGGGTTTCACACGATCGTCTTTTCCGAGACCCATGCTGATTCGTACAGAGTAGATTTCTAGTCTCCAGAAAAGTCATTATACTCGAACATAATACGTGTTCCAAAATTCTACAACTGATCGACGTTAGAGATATAGGTATATGGTTCTACACATCTGTTCGACGTGCCTTCTTGAAAACGGGGATGACCTGTGCCTTTTTCCAATCTTTTGGAACGCTACGCTCTTCTAGAGACCTACGGTACACCACTGCAAGAAGGGGGGATAGTTCCTTCGCGTACTCTGTGTACTAAAATCGAACTGGTATCCCATCAGGTCCAGCGGTTTTTCCTCTTTTGAGCGGTTTCAATTGTTTTTTCCATCCCTCTGTCATCTATTTCGATATCTACCATTTTGTCATCTGTGCAACAATCTAGAGAAGGCAATAATTCCAGAACAGTCTTATTGCATTTATTATTGTTATAATACCGCCAACCGGTTTCAACCCGACGTAGGGGTCATCTTCTGGGCGTTTACATCATTGGTCGACTGCTGGTGGTGTCACTCCTGTCTACATAACGGCTGGAGTGACACCACCAGCAGTCGACCATTGGTGTAAACGCCCATAAGATGACCCCTACGTCGGGTTGGAACCAGTTGGCGGTATTATAACAATAATAAATGCGATTAAGACTGTTCTTGAATTATTGATTAATCATACTAATCGCTGCTTCATCTCCACAACCATGTTGGCCAACAATCTAGAGAAGGAACTACAGTGCAGTCTTCCTCTGTGAAACAGCTTTGCAAAAAGACATTTTGTATTTCGGCCTTTAGTCTGTCATCCTCTGTTTCAGTACCATTTTGGTCACAGAGTATCTGGACAGTTTGTTTCGATCCAGCTACAGCTTTGACATAAGACCAAAATTTCTTAGGATTTTCTGCCAAGTCGGTACATAGAACTTTACTTTCGAATTCATTGAACACCTCTCGCATAGCCCTCCTCATACTACCTTTCGCTTCGTGTGATATTTGTTTTTCTGCAAGGCTTCGGCTATGTTTATGTTTGCTGTGAAGTTCCCTTTGCTTCCGTAGCAGTTTTCTAACACAGCTGTTGTACTACGGTAGCTCTTTTCCATCTCTTACGATCTTTCTTGGCACATACTCATCTAATGCATATTGTACAATGGTTTTGAACTTTGTCCACTGATCCTCAACACTATCTGTACTTGAGATAAAACTTTTGTGTTGAGCCGTCAAGTACTCTGAAATCTGATTTTTGTCACTTTTGCTAAACAGAAAAATCTTCCTACCTTTTTTAATATTTCTATTTACGGCTGAAATTATCGATGCAGTAACCGCTTTATGATCGCTGATTCCCTGTTCTGCGTTGTTTCAAATACACTCCTGGAAATTGAAATAAGAACACCGTGAATTCATTGTCCCAGGAAGGGGAAACTTTATTGACACATTCCTGGGGTCAGATACATCACATGATCACACTGACAGAACCACAGGCACATAGACACAGGCAACAGAGCATGCACAATGTCGGCACTAGTACAGTGTATATCCACCTTTCGCAGCAATGCAGGCTGCTATTCTCCCATGGAGACGATCGTAGAGATGCTGGATGTAGTCCTGTGGAACGGCTTGCCATGCCATTTCCACCTGGCGCCTCAGTTGGACCAGCGTTCGTGCTGGACGTGCAGACCGCGTGAGACGACGCTTCATCCAGTCCCAAACATGCTCAATGGGGGACAGAGCCGGAGATCTTGCTGGCCAGGGTAGTTGACTTACACCTCCTAGAGCACGTTGGGTGGCACGGGATACATGCGGACGTGCATTGTCCTGTTGGAACAGCAAGTTCCCTTGCCGGTCTAGGAATGGTAGAACGATGGGTTCGATGACGGTTTGGATGTACCGTGCACTATTCAGTGTCCCCTCGACGATCACCAGTGGTGTACGGCCAGTGTAGGAGATCGCTCCCCACACCATGATGCCGGGTGTTGGCCCTGTGTGCCTCGGTCGTATGCAGTCCTGATTGTGGCGCTCACCTGCACGGCGCCAAACACGCATACGACCATCACTGGCACCAAGGCAGAAGCGACTCTCATCGCTGAAGACGACACGTCTCCATTCGTCCCTCCATTCACGCCTGTCGCGACACCACTGGAGGCGGGCTGCACGATGTTGGGGCGTGAGCGGAAGACGGCCTAACGGTGTGCGGGACCGTAGCCCAGCTTCATGGAGACGGTTGCGAATGGTCCTCGCCGATACCCCAGGAGCAACAGTGTCCCTAATTTGCTGGGAAGTGGCGGTGCGGTCCGCTACGGCACTGCGTAGGATCCTACGGTCTTGGCGTGCATCCGTGCGTCGCTGCGGTCCGGTCCCAGGTCGACGGGCATGTGCACCTTCCGCCGACCACTGGCGACAACATCGATGTACTGTGGAGACCTCACGCCCCACGTGTTGAGCAATTCGGCGGTACGTCCACCCGGCCTCCCGCATGCCCACTATACGCCCTCGCTCAAAGTCCGTCAACTGCACATACGGTTCACGTCCACGCTGTCGCGGCATGCTACCAGTGTTAAAGAGTGCGATGGAGCTCCGTATGCCACGGCAAACTGGCTGACACTGACGGCGGCGGTGCACAAATGCTGAGCAGCTAGCGCCATTCGACGGCCAACACCGCGGTTCCTGGTGTGTCCGCTGTGCCGTGCGTGTGATCATTGCTTGTACAGCCCTCTCGCAGTGTCCGGAGCAAGTATGGTGGGTCTGACACACCGGTGTCAATGTGTTCTTTTTTCCATTTCCAGGAGTGTAGTTCGGGTCTGTTTGTTACCAGAAGGTCTAACATGTTATCGCCACGATTCGGTTCTCTGTTTAACTGCTCAAGGTAGTTTTCAGATAATGCACTTAAAAAAATTTCACTGGATTCTTTGTCCCTGCCACCTGTTATAAACGTTCGAGTCTCCCAGTCTGTATCTGGTAAATTAAAATCTCCACCCAGAACTATAACATGGTCGGGAAATCTACTCGAAATATTTTCCAAATTTTCCTTCAGGTGCTCTGCCACAACAGCTGCTGAGCCAGGGTGCCTATAGAAACATCCAATTACCATGTTTGAGCCTGTTTTAACCGTGACCTTCACCCAAATTATTTCACATTTCGGATCTCCGTCAATTTCCTTCGACACTATTGCACTTTTTATCGCTATAAACACGCCTCCCCCTTCACCGTCCAGCCTGTCTCTGCGGTATACATTCCAATGCAAGTTTAGAATTTCATTACTGTTTAAATCTGATTTCAGCCAACTTTCCGTCCCTAGTACTATGTGGGCATTGTGACCGTTTATTAATGAGAGCAGTTCTGGGACCTTTCTGTGGACGCTCCTGCAGTTTACTATTACCACATTAATATTGTCATTCCCTGTTGCATTTTGCCTACTGCTACCTTGTGACGTCTCAGGAGGCGTCTTGAAAGGGTTAGGGAGGAATTCTCTAACCTAAAAAACCAAATGTGCACTCCACACGTACTCCGCTAGCCTTGTAGCCGCTTCCTGCGTGTAGTGCACGCCTGACCACTCAGGGGGACCCTACATTTCTCCACCCGATAGCGGAGGTCGAGAAATTTGCACCCCAGATGGCCGCAGAATCGTCTGAGTCTCTTGTTTAAGCCTTCCACTCGGCTCCAAACCAGATTCCACCCCACGAGCGAGGCTTTCCGCCTTCACCAACTCCGCCAACCGCCTGTATGTACTGAGGATGACCTCTGAACACAGACGGCAGGAGTCATTGGTGCCGACATGAGCAACAATTTGCAGTCGGGTGCACCCAGTGCTCGCTATCGCCGCCGGCAGGGCCTCCTCCACATCTCGGATGAGACCCCCCGGCAAACAGACAGAGTGAACACTGGCCTTCTTCTTCGACCTTTCTGCTATTGCCCTAAGGGACTCCATCACCCGCCTAACACAGGAGCTCCCAATCATTAATAAACCCCTCCTCCCGGGTGCCTGCTCGGACCTTGCTGAAGGAGCGGCTACATGTCCACTCACAGGCAGAGCGGACGATGCCACACGGCCAGCCTCCACATTGACCCTCCGCCTCGTGCGCCACGAACGCCGCTAAACCCGCCACTCCCCTTGGGGAGAGGGTGGCGCAACCGCGCCCGGTACCCACGAAGATGTCTCGACAGCAGGGACCGTGGGTGAAGCATGTCAAACCTGGGGTGTACCATGCGACGCACCACACTCCCTATGGCCGCTATACTCCGAGGCAGCAGCCTGAAGACGATTGACCGTGGCCATCAACACGCTCAGCTGTTCGCGAACAGTGGCCAGCTCCTCCTGCGTCCGTACACAGCGGTCACACATCCTATCCATCCTAAGAAATCAACAATTTACTGTAGAGAGTTAATGAACTTTTAACTAGACTGCTAATTCACTAAAGGCGGCTGATAGCTGACTAACCTGTGGTTACTAGACACTTCCTGTTGGAAACAATCAAAATAAGCACTACCTGTCTCTGGACTGTATTCAAAACAAACACGAAATCTATGGAACACTATTACTAGTACTCGAAAATTAAAGCTTCCTAAAAGCAAAAACACACGGAAAAAAGGGACAAGTAATAAAAACACAGTTAATACTTGAATTTACGTAGCTTTCTGCACAGCAGATGTGAAGCAGACGGCAGTTACGGCGATACTGACACTATTGAACAGAGGAAGTAGTTTCCGAATAAGAAATGTAGGATGCTGTTTAAAACAGGCGTTCATATCTCCGAAAGGAACCAAATTTCAAAAAAGTCAGATGTGCCCGTTAATGCCCCCCCCCCCCCCCCCCCCGGTAACTAAATAACTCTTGCTTGTTACTTTTTTGATTTTTGCTTCTGGATAAAAAGTTATCCGGATAGTAAAGATGCATCAACCAAATACTAACATGACGTTCTACATCCATATCTACATCACTACTCTGCACTTTACATCTAAGTACTTGGCAGAGTGTTCATTGAATCACTTTCTATTTCTTTATCGTTCCACTCTCGAACAGCACCTGGGAAAAATGAACACCTTAGTCTTTCCTTATTTTATTACAACGGCCATATCTCCGTATGTAGGTGGGATTCGGAGGAGAAAGTTGATGACTGAAATTTTGTGAACAGATCTCGCCGCAACAAGAGAAGTATTTGTTTTAATGACTGCTGCTTCGACTAGCATATCATACGAGTGATACTCTCTCCCCTGTTTCGCAATGATACACTCCAAGAACAGAAAAAAAACTGACCCACCACGAAGGAATTATCCGAATGGGATGTAAATGAGTAGATGTGATGTACACGTATACACAAGCAAATGATTACAGTTTCAGAAAAATTGGCCGATTCATTCGAGAAGAAAGAGCTTCACAAACTCAGCAAGTCAATAACGCGTTGGTGCGCTGCTGGCCCTCATGCAGTGAGTTATTCTGCTTGACACCGACTGATAGTACGAGGTGCATTCAATTTCTAAGGGCACCGATTTTTTTTCTAATTAACTACTCACCCGAAATCGATGAAACTGGCGTTACTTCTCGACGTAATCGCCCTGCAGACGTACAAATTTTCACAACGCTGACGCCATGATTCCATGGCAGCGGCGAAGGCTTCTTTAGGAGTCTGTTTTGACCACTGGAAAATCGCTGAGGCAATAGCAGCACGGCTGGTGAATGTGCGGCCACGGAGAGTGTCTTTCATTGTTGGAAAAATCCAAAAGTCACTAGGAGCCAGGTCAGGTGAGTAGGGAGCATGAGGAATCACTTCAAAGTTATTATCACGAAGAAACTGTTGCGTAACGTTAGCTCGATGTGCGGGTGCGTTGTCTTGGTGAAACAGCACACGCGCAGCCCTTCCCGGACGTTTTTGTTGCAGTGCAGGAAGGAATTTGTTCTTCAAAACATTTTCGTAGGATGCACCTGTTACCGTAGTGCCCTTTGGAACGCAATGGGTAAGGATTACGCCCTCGCTGTCCCAGAACATGGGCACCATCATTTTTTCAGCACTGGCGGTTACCCGAAATTTTTTTGGTGGCGGTGAATCAGTGTGCTTCCATTGAGCTGACTAGCGCTTTGTTTCTGGATTGAAAAATGGTGCCCGCATCTCGTGGTCGTGCGGTAGCGTTCTCGCTTCCCACGCCCGGGTTCCTGGGTTCGATTCCCGGCGGGGTCAGGGATTTTCTCTGCCTCGTGATGGCTGGGTGTTGTGTGCTGTCCTTAGGTTAGTTAGGTTTAAGTAGTTCTAAGTTCTAGGGGATTTATGACCACAGCAGTTGAGTCCCATAGTGCTCAGAGCCATTTTTTTTGAAAAATGGCATCCACGTCTCATCCATTGTCACAACCGACGAAAAGAAAGTCCCATTCATGCTGTCGTTGCGCGTCAACATTGCTTGGCAACATGCCACACGGGCAGCCCTGTGGTCGTCTGTCAGCATTCGTGGCACCCACCTGGATGACACTTTTCGCATTTTCAGGTCGTCATGCAGGATTGTACACACAACGCACAGAAATACCAACTCTGGAGGCGATCTGTTCAACAGTCATTCGGCGATCCCCCAAAACAATTCTCTCTACTTTCTCGATCATGTCGTCAGACCGGCTTGTGCGAGCCCGAGGTTGTTTCGGTTTGTCGTCACACGATGTTCTGCCTTCATTAAACTGTCGCACCCACGAACGCACTTTCGACACATCCATAACTCCATCACCACATGTCTCCTTCAACTGTCGATGAATTCCAATTGGTTTCACACCACGCAAATTTAGAAAACGAATGATTGCACGCTGTTCAAGTAAGGAAAACGTCGCCACTTTAAGTATTTAAAACAGTTCTCATTCTCGCCGCTGGCGGTAAAATTCCATCTGCTGTACGGTGCTGCCATCTCTGGGACGTATTGACAATGAATGCGGCCTCATTTTAAAACAATGCGCAAGTTTCTGTCTCTTTCCAGTCCGGAGAGAAAAAAATCGGAGGCCTTAGAACTTGAATGCACCTCGTATTGTTGGACGTCCTTCTGAGAGTCCAAATGGCGCATCAGATCGTCAAAATCCCGAGCTGGATGGAGGATCCTGCCCATAATGCTCCAAACGTTCGCAATTGAGGAGAGATCCTGTGACGTTGCTGGCCAAGGTAGTAGTTCTCAAGCACGAAGACAAGGAGTAGAAAGTCTCGCCATGTGCGAGAGCACATTATTTTGCAGAAAGGTAAACCTAGGATGGTTTGCCGTGAAGGGCAACAAAACAGATTGTAGAATATCGCCGACATACCGCTGAGCTGTAGGAATGCCGGCGATGACAACCAAAAGGGACCCAGCTATGAAACAAAATAGCATCTCAGATCATCACTCCTGGCTGTCAGACCGTATGACGAGCGACAGATAGGTTGGTACCCCATCGCTGTCGAGGCGTCTGCAAGTATGTTTTCGCTGGTCATCGGGGCTTAATTCTAAGCGGGAAACATCACTGGAGCCAATTCTACTTCAGTCAGTGCTACTCCAGGCTGAAGACATCAACCTGACTGTCGCCCGCCATACTGCCTGACAACCCAGACTGATGGTCTGGACTGTGTACTGTGCGGCTGGTCCCGGCCGAGGTTCGAGTCCTCCCTCGGGCATGAGTGTGTGTGTTTGTCCTTAGGATAATTTAGGTTAAGTAGTGTGTAAGCTTAGGGACGGATGATCGTAGCAGTTAAGTCCCATAAGATTTCACACATATTTGAACATTTTGATGGTCTGGGGTGCCATTCCATTTCATACCAGGATCCACTTGGTTGTCATCCACGGCATCCCTATAGCGCAGCGGTACGTCAACGATATTCTACGCCCCGTTTTGTTGCCCTTCATGGCAAGCTATCCTAGGCTTGCATTTCAGCAAGATAATTTCTACCTGCACACGGAGAGAGTTTCAATTGCTTGGCCTCGGATCTCTCCCCAATTAAGAACGTTTCAAGCATTATAGGCAGGGCCCCCTAACCAGTTTGGGATTTTGACACTCTAACGCCACAGTTGGACTTAATCAAGCAACTCTATCATCAAAAGCCAAACCGAATAACGCTTGCATAAGGGCCAGAGGTGCACCAACGCGTTATTGTCTTGCTCAATTTGTGAACCTTCTTATCTCGAATAAATCACCCAGTTTTTCAGACATTGTAATCATTTGTTCGTGTGTACATGTTCATCACATTTACCGATTTCTGTCCCATTTGGTGGTGCGCTGTTTTTCGTCTTAGACTGTACTATACATTGATATATAAATAATTGTGTAGCCACTAATTTACACGTAAGTAGACTATTAAAATAAAAGTTGAGGTAGTGTAGCATTAAGTTAAAGATAACTGTAGTGCCACAACAATGTAGCAAGTGGCCGTTAACAATACGACGCGAGAGGCTTACACCAGAGTCAGCCGTTGCCTGTAGTTTTTAGACGCGTAGTAGTAATTCGCATCAGTTCATAAAATGCTGTCGTTGTTGAGGCACTTTGGTTTTACTAGCCAATCGAGCTGTATGTAAGGTGCAACAAAAGGAAGCAGAACGCGTTTATGTGATAAACGTCAGCAGTTAAAAAATGTAAAAGTCTACTGGAAACGTGCATAGTGCTCAGAGCCAATCTACTGGAAACGTGTGTTCATCAGTACTAAAAAGGCCCCTCACTGGATTCCTTATTCGACTATAATCATCCT
The DNA here is from genome assembly GCF_023898315.1 of Schistocerca nitens. Taxonomy (NCBI): domain Eukaryota; kingdom Metazoa; phylum Arthropoda; class Insecta; order Orthoptera; family Acrididae; genus Schistocerca; species Schistocerca nitens. The sequence continues at coordinate 146,810,167 of NC_064617.1, forward strand.
CTCTCCCATTAATGAGAGAAAACAAGCTGGTGAAACCCGCTGATCCCAGCTGCCAAACACGAGCGCTACTGTTTGGCATCGCACTCGCATTACCCGTCTTCTTCCTCGGTCATTCAATGGATGTAAAAATCCGCTCTACAGCAAAATCACTTTCGTTCTGATCATTTTTTGGTTTGCTATACTCCACGGAGCATTCGCCCGCCCCTAGACGGCACCGTTCTCCTCGCTCGCTCGTGGCAACTTTTAGCGTAGTCACATCAGTTCGCTTTGTGCTTTTGCGAACTGGCTGCACCACTCTCCGCATGCGCTAATTAAGAACAGCATTCTGTAACCCATTTTTTTTAAATCGGAAAGTATACCCGGAGTTGAAATTCACAGAGAACTTCAGCAGAATATGTGAGGTATGTTCTGCCTGGCGAAGTGTTTACCACCGTTTTGAGTAATTCAGAAGCACCAAAACGAACGTGAATTACGAGGAAAGACCAGCGCGACCAGTCAAATTCACTACGAATATCAACACTGAGCAAAACTATGGCCGGATTTCCGGTAGCTGACTTCTAACTGTTGATGAAGTGACAAACCATATTCACAGTAGTCATCACTGCGCATGTGGTATTATCCATAAAAACAAGCTCGCCTTTTGAAAAATCTGTGGGTGTCCCTAAGCAACTCAACGAAGAGCACAAGCGCAGTCATGTGAGATTCTGCCAGCAGCTACTGGGCCGTCATGCTAATCAAATATGTTTTAAAGGATCATCACTGGAGACCAAACATTGGGTCATCATTTTGAACCAGGGAGAAAACGCCTAAGCATGGAATAAAAATGTCTCAAATCTCCTGCCAAAAAGAAATTTAAGAGTCAACCCTTCATAGAAAAAGTTATGCTCATAGTTTTCTTCGGAGACGCAAGGGCCAATCCTGGAACATTAGCTGGGAACGGGATCAACAATAATCGTTACATGCTATGCCTTGCGACATATTAAGGCCTGCAATTTGAAGCAGATTCCGAGGTGTGTTTTCAAACGGCGCTCTCTTTTCGCATGACAAAGCACGACCACATACTGCCGCCCACACTGCTCAAACCCTTCGCAATACGAGCTCACATTCCAAGGCGTTGAGGCATCCTGCAAAAAGTTGTGACCTCGCATCTTCGGATTTCTATTAGTTTCGTCCATTTGATGGTGGTTTAATGGGCCGGCGACTCACCTCCAACGAAGAGGTGAATGACGCGGTACATACATAGCTTACTGCTCAACTGTTGGGCAGGTAGTGCAACGATGGACCAAGGACACTGGAACAATGACAGTGTTGAGAGATGATGTCACTGTATTTTTTGTATTGTTTTTGTAATAAATCAGAAAAAAATGTTATATAAATAGTTTTAATCATTCTCGTAAGACTTCTCTGCAGGCCTCTTTGTTTTACTGCAGTAGATACGTCTTCCATACACATGTGAAGAAGAAAGCTTAGGGTTTAAAGTATCGTGGAGGTTGCTGTCATTACAGCCACAACAGAGGCTCGGCTTGGAGAAAGGAAGTCGGCCGTCGCATTTACAAAGGAACTACTATGGCATTTAGCTTAAACATTTGTAAGCTGCCCTGCTCTTTCGACTATACTGGTATTCATGCAAAATGATGAATACACTTCATGCCCTGAAATTAATCCCCAGACAGTGAATGTGACCCAATGATAACGTGATGTCACTTTTTACGAATGATAGGAGATGGCAAGGGGGAAAAGTCACTCGGAAATAACGCAACTGAATACTGAGCATGCACGTGAATTGCTAACTACACAACTTCCCAAGTGTGGTAAATCGCAACCTTATAGGCCCAGTCTGTGCAAGGCCAAGTGTCTTTGTCGTCCGTTACTTATGTCACCTAATAAGCTGTGAACATTTAGAATGTCTGCTGAATACAGTTATTTGCAATTACTTAGACTCAGCAGTAGGAATTCTCGGAGTAACTGCGTCAGCACCGACTTACTTTGTTTGCAGAAAATCTTTTACGAAACAAGAAATTGTAGTAGGAAGGCGTGTGCAATGCAATCCTGAATCAAGAGCAATACAAATACGAGTGCAAGAAACGCACCACTCCATTAAAATACATAAGCATTCTAATATGAGGCAAATACACTTGGCGGAAATTGGTAATTCCAGGAAGAGGGTGGGAATAAATGAATTCGTGAAGTCGACATGTAGTAGGCAAACAGTATATTTTACCAGTAGATTATTCAAACAACTTCGCCGTGGTGGCGCTGAATAAACATCGCGTCTGAGTATCTCACATTCCTTCCGAGCAACGTCTCAGAATTATAAACTGTCAGTAAGTCATTTGAATTTACAGATGCCTAATAGAGAGACGGATTCAGATCACATGTTGCGAATCAATTGCAAATGTGAACGAAGGTCCGATATTCTTCATGTGAAAAATGGAAGTAAAAACAGGCGAAAACGACATGATTTTATATACCCTGACAACTGTAACAGTTCCCAATCAGATGAAAACTGTTGCAATGTTTGCGACATGCTGCGGTCTCGCCATTACAACGAAGTTAGCTGGTCGAATGCGTTCATGTTCACATCAGACAAATGCCTGCTGAACTATTCGCTAAAGCGTACTGCTCCAAGCGACGGACCGGGAAGAAGTGCCACCTTTGTCCTGCAAAGCGTGATGGAACAGGAACGAATTCTGCTGCCTAGCGTTCTCATAGGTCCAAGCCGGTCAAAGCTCTTAGTCTGCGGTAAAAGAAGCGGTAAAAGAAGTTTTAGCAAATATACGTCGCTCTATGGAAAGAAGAGACTAGTGAATGAACGTCTGCTATGAAACAAGTGACTTACGCCGAGCGTGGTGAAGTTCTGTAACGCCTGAAAGGTGTTCGATCTAAATGGCTGCCTTTTATATTGCTGAGAAACCACGAATAACGTAAATCTGGATGGTTGCAACAGCTGTCCTATCGAATGCGAGTCCATTGTCTTAGCACTGCGTCACTTAGTTCTCCAAGTATTTGTGAGAATTCTGGGTGTTCTGCTGTTAGCCACTGTCTTTGCTACGAAACTTTTGGACTAATACGCAACTACTAGCCTAGCCAGATTCATGACTCACAGAGCAAGCTGGTGTAGTGGAGAAGACATTAGACTCGCATTCAGGAGGACAGAAGTTCTGATCCCTGTTCAGCCATCTGGATTTAGGATTTCCATGGTTCATCTAAATCGACTAATGTAAATATTGGGTTGCTCAAAGGGACGACGCAGATTTGCTTCCCCTTCATTACACTATCTCATTAGAGATATCCGTAGACTGGACGTTAACACGAATATTACTTTTCTCTTGTGTGACTGACTATTGGATATATTAAGTTCCCATCAAGGCTGGGGATCTCTTCATCGGCTCAATAACGGCTCTAGTGGGTCTCTGTTACGTGACAAGTCCTTCCGTTCTTGTTGCAGGTGAACGACTCGAACGTGAGGGAGCTGCTCACAGAAGCAGAATGGGCCACGCTCGTTGGATCTGCCTCAGCCCACGGTAAGTGCGTCACCTCCTGAGTGTCACTTGTATATAGCATAATCAGTCAGTAAATAGCAACACTAACTGAAATTCGACTAAGACAGTTTGTTGTAATTAACAAACACATATTGCAGTAGCCGCTGTTAGTCGCAATTTGTTGGTATATTTCGATTAAAATAACTTTGTGACTGAGACTGCAGCGACGGGGTGGTGGTGGGGGTGAGGGAAGTGTGTCGGTGTGCAGCCAGCCACGCGTAACAAGGCTCCTACAAAAAAGGCAACCCAACCAGCACGTGCCGCACGGAAAAGAACTACGATTGGCTGTAGAAGAGCCTACAAAAGAAAATCGCTGCCAACCGCCAGTACGGTTGCTAGCTTTCGTCTGCGAAGCGCAAACGGGCGCAAGCAAAAACAGTAGCTGTCGATAGACCTGTGACGACACCGAGGCATTACTATACAGACGTATACAAAACCACGTTACTTGATTGGTTGAGGTAGACGTGCGAAGTGACCGTGCCAAGCCAAAAGCACATGTCAGGCATAGCCAGGCACAAGACTGCCAATTCGTTGGTCGTTAATCAGTGAAGTTAACTTTTCGAGTAACGTATTAACTCTTAAGTTAACTATCAAAGACGTTAACGGACTCTTTAATTTTCGTTTAACTTTTTATGATTCCGTTAATCGTTAATTAGGTACTGTTTACGGCGAAATGAGATCACGCCGCCTGCGGAAATCACGTTCAGACAAGTTGAGGTCATGTGCGTGTGTGGGTACGCCGGGGTGCGCGCGACTGATGTAAACAGTCGAGTGCGAGCGAGAATAAGTAATTGTTGGCTGTTTGTTGTTGGTTATATACTGTCCGAAGACAGGTTTGATGCAGCTCTCCATGCTACTCTATCCTGTGCGAGACTCTTCATCTCCGAATAACTATTGCAATTTACATCCTTCTGAATCTTCTTACTGTGTTCATCTCTTGGTCTCTCTATACGATTTTTACCCCTCATACTTCCGTCTAATACTAAACTGCTGATCCGTTGATGTCTCAGAATGTGTCCTCTTTCGGTCAAGTTGTGCCACAAAATTGTTGGCTCCCCAATCCTATTCAGTAGCTCCCCATTAGTTATGTGATCTGCCCATCTAGTCTTCAACATTCTTCTGTGCCGGCCGGGGTGGCCGAGCGGTTCTAGGCGCTTCAGTCTGGAACCGCGCGACCGCTAAGGTCGACGGTTCGAATCCTGCCTCGGGCATGGATGTGTGTGATCTCCTTAGGTTAGTTAAGTTTAAGTAGTTATAGGTCTAGGGGACTGATGACCTCAGAAGTTAAGTCCCATAGTGCTCAGAGTCATTTGAACCATTCTTTTGGAGCACCACATTTCGAAAGCTTCTAGTTTCTTTGTGTCTCAAATGTTTATCGTCCATGTTTCGCTTCCATACATGACTACACTCCAGACAAATACTACGACCAAAGACTTTCTAATACTTAAATCTATATTTGATGTTAACAAATTTCTCTTCTTTAGAAATGCTTTTCTTGCCATTGCCTGTCTACATTTTATATCCGCTCTGCTTCGACCATCATCAGTTATTTTTGTGCCCAAATAGCAAAACTCATCTACTAAGTGCCTCGTTTCCTAATCTATGAGGATGGTTTGAAAAGTTCTCGAAACGGAATAAAAAAAAAGTACTTACATAACTGAAACTTTTTTTTATTTTTCAGTGTTGTCTCCTTGTAGATTAATGCACTTGGTCCAGCGATGTTCCATTGCCTTCATCCCATCTCGAAAATGAGTTTCCTCCAGGCTTGCAAAATAGCTGTCAACTCCGGCTATCAATTCTTCGTTTGAAATGAATCTTCGTCAACCAAGAAAAATTTTCAGTTTTGGGAAGAGATGAATGTCTGACGGAACCATATCAGGTGGGTAACGCGGGTGTGGCAACAATTCATACCTTTGTTCGTGTAACTTTGCCATGGCGACAGCACTTGTGTGCACACGTGCATTGTCTTGATGGAAGATGACTTTCTTCCTTGCCAAACCTGGCCTTTTTTCGCGTATCTTTTGTTGCAATTTGTCCAGGAGGTTAGCATAGTATTCTCCAGTAATTGTTTGCCCAGTGGAGAGATAACCTACAAACAGAGTCCCCTTCGCATCCAGGAACACTGATGCTATGACCTTTTCCGCCAAAGGAATTGTCCTTGCTTTCTTCGGTGGCGGAGAATCAGCATGTTTCTACTGCTTTGATTGTTGTTTCGTCTCTGGGGTATTGTAGTGCACGCACGTTTCATCAGTGATCACAAACCGGCGCAAAAAGTATTGTTCGTTTCTTCTAACACGGGCTAAACACTGTTCCGATATGTCCATTGTAATACGGTTTTGATCCAGCGTCAAGAGTCGCGGCACCCATCTTGCAGATTATTTTTTCATTTCTAATTCTTCAGTTAAAATGTGATATACCCTTTCAGATGACATCTGGCAAGCGCGAGCAATTTCACGCACTTTCAATCGGCGATCCTCTGTGACCATTTAGTGCACTTTTGCAATGATTTCTGGAGTAGTGACACATCTTAGCCGACCACTGCGCGGATCATCATCTAAGCTCTCCCGACCAAATTTAAATTCATTTGTCTGCTGCTTCATATTCAACTGTTGCCCAGAGTATTCTGGAAATCGGCATGAATGTCATTTGGTTTCATACCTTTCTTTACTAAGTACTTAATCACTGCTCGAATCTCGATTTTTTCCATCTTCGCAAATCTCTACGCTGAACAACACAGCCGCATCACCGCCATAGCTCTCTTCCAAGAGCATTGACGTGGCACGTGTCTACAGGCAACAGTTCAACAAATATCACGTGAACAACTCGTTGCGCTAGCGCTGACCTCTCGAGGTGATTCCGAGAACTTTTCAAACCACCCTTGTAATTGCCTCAGCATCACCTGTTTTAATTCAACTACATTCCATTGTCCTTTTTTTGCTTTTGTTGATGTCCACCTTATATCTTCCTTTCGAGATAATGTCTATTTCGTTCAACTGGTCTTCCAAGTCCTGTTTCTGGGAGAATTACAATGACATCTGCAAACCTCAAAGCTTTTACTTATTTTCCCTGAACTACAATTCCTACTCCAAATTTTTTTTTGGCTTCCTTTACTGCATGTTCAGCGTACCACTGGTTCCCTTTCATGCACCTCGACTCATATTACTGCCATCTGGTTTTTGTACAAGTTGTAAATAGCCTTTCGGTCCCTGTATTTTACTCCTGCTACCTTTAGATTTTCAAAGAGATTATTGCAGTCAGCATTGTCTAAAATTTTCTCTAGGTCTATAAATGCTATTAACGTAGGTTTGTCTTTCCTTGACCTATCTTCTACGTTAAGTCTCAGGGTCAATATAGCTTCGCGTGTTCCTACATTTCTCCGAAATCCAAACTGATCTTCGCCAAGGTAGGCTTCTACCAGTTTTTCCATTCTTCTGTAAAGTATTCGTGTTAGTATTTTGCAATCACTAATCAAGCTGATAGTTTGGTAGTTTTCACACGTGTCAGCAACTGCTTTGGAATTGCAATTATTACAGTCTCCTTTAAGTCTGACAAGGGGAGGCCGCCAATTGTGAAATTCAGATTCGACTCATACTGCGCATAATAAAAGCTCATGGCCAGAGGTGTAATGTGGCAAAGCACCAAGATGCACTTCTCAGCCGTTGTCGAGAAAATCGACAGTTAAAATATACCGTTGCGGTGAAATACTCTCTACGATTAATATATATATATATATATATATATATATATATATATATATATATATATATATATAAAAACTATTAATGAATTGCTTATGCATGTTGGTGAAGGCGGATCGCTCTCCAATTGTACCGCCTCCTCCATTTTTCCGTTTGTTTAACAGGGTGTACCAAAACTCTCCCGTCCGCACGGATTTTCGACGATGTTATAAGTTGCGCTAGGGACCGCATCTACCTTCTTTCGAAGTTAGCAGGCAACTACGCTGTTATGCGGCGGCTCGTTTCGGCCCATTCATCTGTCCTTCAAGTGGAACGAGCGAGTAGCGGAGTTTATATTTCATACCTGCCACAGCAAATTTGTGTTCGTGGGGTTTCTATTCTAATTCGAACGTTTGACTTACGCTATACGTATTCGTTTCGGAATAACGTTTCTACGTCTTCCGTTAACTATACGTGGTTAACATTATGAAGACAATTAATAACGTTTGTGAAATACAACTTTGTTTGCGGAAAACATAATGATGTTCGAAGTCGCCAGTTTTTCCACGACAAACGACTTTCAACAACTTATTATATGCATAATTGTTGCAACTGATTGCCGGGAATATATAGACACATTTGAATTACAAAAAACAAATACCAAAAAAAAACAAAGTTGCATGGCGCGAGATTCGATCCGGTAACCTTCGGATTACGACCCCGAGCGCTTACCGCTGCGCCACGACGATGTAGAAAATCATTAATCGTAGAGAGTATTTCACCGCAACGCTTTATTTTAACTGTCGATTTTCTCGACAACGCCTGAGAAGTGCATCTTGGTGCTTTGCCACATTACACCTCTGGTCATGAGCTTTTATTATGCGCAGTATGAACTGAATCTGAATTTCACAATTGGCGGCCTCCCCTTGTGAGTGTATTTCGCCTGTCTCCTATAACCAGATGGAATAATTCTGTCATGGCTGGCTTGCCTCTCCCAAGGCTATCAGTAGTTCTGACAGAATGTCGTGTACTCTTGGGGCATTGTTTCGAATTAGGTCTTTCAGCGCTTTGTCAAATTCTTCTCACAGTATCATATCTCCCATCTCACTCTCATCTAAGTCCTCTTTCCTTTCTGTAATACTGATTTCAAGTTCATCTCCCTTGTATGTAGGCTCTCCTATATATTCCTTCCACATTTCAGCGTTCCCTTCTTGGCTTACGACTGGTTTCCCATATGAGCTCTTGATATTCATATAGCTGCTTCTCTTTTCTCCAAAGGCCTCTTTAATTTTCCTGTGAGCTGTATCTACTTTACCCTAATGAACAATCTTTCTCCAATTTCTTCAGCTTAAATCTAGAGTTCATAACAAATAACTTGTGGTCAGGATACACATCCACCCCTGGAATTTAAAATCTGGTTCCGAAATCTCTGTCTTACCATTACACAACCAGTCGGAAATGTTTCAGGTCTCCAGGTCTCTTCCATGTATACAATCTTTTATAATTCTTAAACCAAGTGCTAGCAATAATTAAATTATGCTCTGTGGAAAACTCTACCAGGTGGGTTCCTGTTTCATTCCTTTCCCCCAGACCATATTCACCAACTATTTTTCGTTCTCTTCCTTTTCTTAATATCGAATTCCAGTAACCCATCAGTATTAAATTTTCGCCTCCCTCAACTTTGTGAATAATTTCTTTTGTCTCGTCATATATTCCTTCGATCTCATCATCTGCAGATCTGGTTGGTATGTAAATTTTTGCTACTGTGGTGGGTGTGGGCTGCGTGTCTGTTTTGGCTACAATAATGTGGTCACCGTGCTTTTCATAGTAGCTTACCCGCATTCATATTTTTTATTCATTATTAAAGCTACTACTGCATTACCCCTATTTGATTTTGTATGCGTGTTTTAGTTGATTTACTAAGTTTGCGTTAGGTACTACTTTTTGTTAGTGGATTGACTGTGGATATTAAATTATAGAACTGGATTCTAGCTCTGCAACTAGGGTTGCCACATATTGTTGCGACCTCGTTGGGACAGTCTGAGACGGGGATGTGCATACGAAGAAAAAAAATTTTAACATAATTACTTTTTATTTTGAACACAATTACATCGAACTTGTTATGGTAGAAGTAGTTGGTACACCATGTTTTTCGGAAGATTTCACCTTTTTCAAAAAGTGTCTTTTTTCACTTACGTATTTATAAAACTCCATGCATTTCAGCTTATAGGTAAACTGGCTCTGAAAGATTGATTCCACAGTCCCCGGCAGCAGTTGATTTCTTTCATCAGTCTACTGGACCGACATCAGCAAAAATACTCTTTTTACAGTGGTCTTGTGTGCAGGAGTAGAAAACAGTTACTTGCATAATTTTAGCAGTTGACATTTCTCTTCAGGATTTTCAGTTTCCTTAAGAAACTAAATACACTTTTATTCCACGGAGTGTTTAGACTTCCATTCTTCCGGGTCATGCTTAGTTTCTAAAAATCCCTTCATATCCATATATTCCTGAGAATAGTTGTCGCCTGAAATCATCACACCATTTTTAGTCAGATATATAATAGTGTTTTCAATCACCACACAATCTGGGTTTTCAGGTAGCGCATCCTATCAAATACTTGATATTTATTAAAAGAAATAGTCCATTTTATATTTTTCTTTATTTATTTATTTTTCAAACAGAACGCAGAAAAATGCACTGGTCTGACTACTGAAAAAAATCTGAAATTGTTTTAGGTGGCCTGTCTTCGGGGTCAACCACTGTTTTAATGTAATCCAAAGTTTAAGAATTCTCTCAACTACTGGCATTAAGGACAACCATCTTGTATTTGAGTGAGACAGAAGAGCCTGATGATTGACATCAACGTGTAAGCAGATCTCTTTCAGCTTCTCTGTCCTTACCGCGTATATTGAAAAATATGAAATATTTTCATGACGATTATTTCAATGTCGGCAGTTAAGATTCCACAGCGCTTGAAATAGTGTTATGAAGAATATGGGCAGGGCATCCAATTCCTTCTACATTTTTCTTAGTTCTTTCATTTGATGAAAAACAGTCTGGTAGCGCATCGATGAAACCCTCCGAAGCTGGTGTTGGTATTGGTATTGTTATTGTTTCCACAAAAGTGATTAATTTATATAATGGGATTTGGAGTTGTCTTAAACTGTCTAGATAAAACTTTGCAATTGTCTCCGATATATCGTTATCCAGCAAATCAAACCTCAACAGCTTTTGTTGGATTCCGTCAGTTTCAGTCAAGTATTAAACATCTAAAGGAAACAATTTATCAGCCTTGTGGTTCCATGCGTCCGTGCCTATGTCGTAAAATGAAACTTCCTGTAATTGTTTTATGCATTCGGACACGGAGGGTGTTGGGATAATATTTTAACAATCGCTGTAGCTTTGGTTCAAAATGTTCAAATGTGTGTGAAATCTTATGGGACTTAACTGCTAACGTCATCAGTCCCTAAGCTTACACAGTACTTAACCTAAATTATCCTAAGTGCAAACACACACACCTATGCCCGAGGGAGGACTCGAACCTCTGCTGGGACCAGCCGTACAGTCCATGACTGCAGCGCCCAAGGCCGCTCGGCTAATCCCGTGCGGCGTAACTTTGGTCCTGGCTGCATTGTTTGGCGGCGACACAGCAGTCAATACATTGCGGCATTCAGTTTTACAGTACAGTCAGGACAACTGAAGGATTTAAGATATCTGATATCTGTATAAGCTGTTGTTAGCAGCAACGAGCAATTTTTCCTGGGTATCTTCTTTAATCATGAATGTAGACAAAGGTTTTGATGTCGATGCTACTGCGAATCTGTTTGTATGATTCTTCGTAGAAATGTGGTGCCTCACATCAGCCTTACCTCCTTGGGTTACTGACGTGAAACAGCTACAAATCTCACACGACGCTTCCTGGTCCGTACGTCCTTTGTTGACAAAAGACCACTCTTCTGTGTAATCATCCGAAAAGTAACACTTTCTATTCCTACGCATTTTCGTAAGCTATGATAAGTTTATTCGACGGTACACACTTGACAATAGTACTTCGGTCACAGAAGTACACGTCGCTGTACACTTCACGTCCTGTGTACCCGCAGTACACCCTGCAATCATTATTACTTTGCGTGCAAAACTAACAGGACGTAGAGAATGCTCGACTGAACAATTTGAGGTACGGAACCTGAGGTCGGAGAAGTCCGCTTAAGAAGATATGGAGATAAACTTTTCTACCACTTTGTCTAGCATTACTGTTTTCCAGCTTACGTTTACGTGTGGTGTGCTGTTTATATGCACGTACATTCTTTATTTCCTACAAGGAAACAAGGAGGACTACCCTGAGTATTAGGAAGTCATGATGCAGGTTTTGTTTACTTGTCCATAAGGTGGCTCTGTCGTATCTTATTCACTTTGTCCCATGACAGCACGTGTTACGAATCAACATTCATTACTCGGTGCTATTCACGGACGTATAGTACAATACGGTGGAGCAGTACCGGTACAGTTACGCAGAACTCATTGACATGCACCTTGTGTATGGGGAAGTACGTTGCAGTGCTCTCGCTGCTGGAAGGCTCTTCGGGGAACGATTTTCTAACAGTTCACATCCGTCACGACGAATTTTTATTTCTCTCGATAGACGAATGCGGGTGACTGGTTCATTGAAAAGAAGAAACGAGGGACCTGGCAACATGAGGACCACATCAGGGATACTTTTCCGGGTGCGTCAGAATCTTGTTCACCGATGTCATGCTTCCATTGAGGTAGATGGCCGTCAGGTTCAGTAAATTTTGTAAGATACAGTATAAATGGTACGCTTCATTGTGTTAATGATGGTATTTGCAGTTAACTTTAACTAGTGTACATAAAAAAGTACAAACTAATGTGATTTTATTCCTATTATCTCATTAAGCTGACTTCTCCACCCCAAGTTCCCATCTCAATTTGTTCAGTGGAGAATCTTCTATGTCCTGCCAAATTTTTGCACGCTCTTACGGAAATATCCTGTATAGTTCAAACATGCAGCAGTTTTGAAACTAAGTATTAAGAGCGCATCAGAGCCTTAACGGGGGTAGGACGTTGAAAGGTGGCTACACTGAGCCACAGCGCCAGAGATCGCTAGAGAGCATTGTTCCGCCGCCTCCACGGGCTGTCATTATTGAGATGTGCTAGAGGTCACTGCTTGGGGAGAGCTCGTAGTAGTCAGTTGGTGTTCAGATGTGCTAGTAGGGAGTGCTTGCTGAGATGTGATACTGAAAGGTTCTTGTTCAGATGTGGTAATAGCGAGGCGGTGTGGAGATATATTGTAATTATGAGAGTGATTTTGGTCAATATATGAAGGTAACGAAACTTGATTTATTTTTCATTATTTCCATGTTTTAAATAATGTGTCATTACAGGTTCAGTCAACAAAGCATCTGGCTTGGGTTCTTGGATTAGAGTGTAATTGTGGTTCTCTTGAGTAATTATGGTATTTGTATTTTCTTTAATTAATTCAGTATAATGTTATTTAAAAATTGTTGTGTTGTTGAAGAAGAACCGTGCCAGATGCGTACGTTGAGTCACACTCCCACACACAGAACAGTTACTCTTGTGCTTGTTGTTGCGTTGGTTTTATAGTTGCTGGGGGCTTAATTAATTAACTGTGTTAATGAAAATTTCCATTTCATTCTTTGTTATTGTTCTAAGCAGTCAGATTGCGTAACAATAACAGTCAGGGCCAACCGTTACGAGACTTCGTAATCGGACAGACAGCTACTAAAGCAGAAATTAAAATTATTTGCATTAATATTTTTATTAAGCCCCCATGCACGTGGCGTCCACTGCTTCGGATCGTCCCTTGGAATTCTTCTGATTGTAGAAATAGTAGACAGTAGGATTGTTGTAGTAATTTGTAGTTAGTAATTGTAGTCTATATTGCATGTGTAGATTTGGTAATTAGCATTCTTCTAATGGTATTTTTCAAAATTTAATTTTTATTGCCTTGTATACGCGTTTGACAATTTAATGCAATTATTTCAATTGTTCGTTAATCGTGTTTGAGGGAAGCATTTCGTGTGAAGGGTATTGTTGGAGATAAAGAGTCATTGTGTGTAATTTTCATATAGTGACGAGTTTTGTATATTTTGTAAATGATTACGCGATCAATGAAAAAGGCAAAAATGATGAATAGTGAGAATGACGAAATTGTTGACATGGCGAACTCGCCAACACAGGAGAACAGTATGTTGAATAATGAAGTGGAAATCAATTTAATAAGTCGGGAAAGTAGTCCGGAACCATTTCAAAATTTTTCTCAATCAGAAAATTCACAGAATACGAGATTAACGATAGAAAATTCTGGAATAGCATCAAACACAGATAGCTTTACAGCTATGACGAATGAAACTGGTTTTGCGGGAAATGTTAGGGGCGAAAGGAATTGCGAACAAGCTAATATGGAGCAGTTGATGGGTGCAATATTAAATTTGGGATCACAAATAGGAACAATTAAAACACAGATGGGAACAATGGAAACACGGTTAGACTCACTGGGATCACAGTTACGATCTGAATTAAAAACAGATAGGGGAACAATGGAAACACGGTTAGACTCACTGGGATCACAGTTGGGATCACAAATAGGCACAATTAAAACAGAGATGGAAACAATGGAAACACGGTTAGATTCACGAATAGGGACTTGTTTCAAAAATATGAAAGATGAATTAAAGAAAGAAATCAGAGAAGAAGTACAACCGATTTTGAATGCTCACAATAATAGATTAATTGCAGTAGAGATTAGACAAAGGGAACAGGATAGAGAACAGGAGGAGAGAGATCGCGTGATAGTACAGAAATTTTCAGAGTTAAATTTACAACGTGCACACGATAAGGAAGAAATATTTGAGAGAATCGAGGAATCCGTACCAAATGACAGAATAAATAATCTAACACAACAATATGAACAGTTAACTACCAAATGTGTCAACACTGAAACCCGAGTCGCGACACTTACGGAAGACGTAAATAAACAGAAAGAACAATTAGGTGACTTATCGGAAAGAGTTGAGGAGATTTCAGATAAATTGACAAATCTTAGTTTACATGGGGACAGAGATTCAGATGATACAGCTCCATTACCATTTGCAGAAACCGAAGAGTACCAGAACATAAATAAGCATGTTGAAAATCAGGGAAAATTTAATGAACGCGTTAAAAAGGAATTTGAGGCATTACAAATGCAAGTCAAACAAACTGAAAGCGAAATCGTAGGAAATGATAGCAAAAGAAATTTGGAATCACAGATAGCAGAGGGGTTTGAAGAAAATAAATTGTTTCATTTACGGGATGCAACAAGAGAGCGCCAGGCGCGCGAACTTGACAATAATCGACATTCAAACTGGGACAGACGCGGTAGGTCTTTGTCGCCGCGAGACGGAAGCTTTGACTGTAAACACTTCTTGACTATTCGGAAATTTAAGATCTTTTGCAATTCTAGGAATGACATACGTCCATGTTCATGGTTGGATCGATTTACGTGCGCACTTCCGCCAGATGTGCCACAGTGTCACAAACTGAAATTTATGTGCAGCTATTAAAGTCCTCAGGGGATTCACTACACTAAGTGAATATGTGCCGTAGCGATCACAGGGCCCCGAGCTGTAGTGGTGCTATTTCCCTTTTAGTTTCCTGCACCGCTGCCTACTCTTTCACTATTCTTTGCATCTATAAAAAACAATTCTTCTACTATCCATCTATCTAGACAGTAGGTAAAGATTAACCGGATATGACGATTTTACCCAAAAGTGACTTCGGAAATTACTGCAGCATTCATTCGTAATTTAAACGAAATTTTACCTGTTTATCTTCGTGACAATATCACTTCTTATGTTGACGACATTCTTATTGCTAAACGTTCTTGGAGTGAGCATAACAAAATTTTGGATTCATTATTACGTATTTTTGCACGAGTTGGCATGACAGTGAACTTGGAAAAATCTGAATTTGGTCGTTCTCAGGTGAAATTTCTCGGTCACATTATTTCTACAGAAGGTATTCTCCCTGATCCAGAGAAACTAGACGCTATTCATAATTATGCTGTTCCTACCACAAAACGTGATGTTCGTAGTTTCCTTGGTGTCTGTAATTTTCTTAGACGCTTTGTTAGATTGGACAATTTGGCCACACCTCGTTTATGTGAATTATCTGGAAAAAATTCTAATTGGTGTTGGGATGAGGAAGCTCAGTCAGAATTTGAACAACTTCGTGATGCTTTAGTTGCTGCCCCACTTCTTTCACATCCGGATTTATCTAAAGATTTTTGTTTGGCGACGGACTCATCATACAAAGGCCTAGGTGCACATTTATTTCAAGAGATAGAAGAAAACGGCGTTGTAGTACAGAAAACTGTTGCCTTTGGAAGCCGTGTTCTCTCTAAATCAGAGAAGAATTATTCGATTACGGAACTTGAAGCTTTGGCTGTTGTTTGGGCTTTCACAAAATTTCGCACATTTTTGTTTGGCAGACATACTAAGGTTTACACCGATCATCGAGCTCTGGAATTTCTTATGTCGACAAAATTAACTCATGGCAGATTGTCACGATGGGCGTTGTACCTACAGGAATTTGATTTTAGTATTGTTTACATACAGGGATCTTCAAATATTGTTGCTGATGCTTTATCACGTGCACCTATGGGTTTGAAACAAAGTGCCGAAGAGGACGGCAAAGAAAACCATTATTGTTTGATGTACATTCAAGGTGTTGCGTTTGAGAACTTTATTTCGTCTTCGCTCCAGGACATCGCTAAGGAGCAAAATAAGGATCCAATCTGGAAGGACATTAAGGAGAAGTGGAGGAGAAAGGAAAGCGTAGCGATCAGACAGTATTATTTAGTTCGCAATGATATTCTTTTCAAACGAAAATCGGTCGACAACTCTGTTTGGTTAGTTTGTATTCCTGATGAGTGGGTCAATAAATTGATTTGGTACACACATTTCAGTTATGCGCACTTTGGTCCCAGAAAATGCTTTCATAAATTACGAGAAAATTGCTACTTCAGTAATATGGAAAAACGTATTCGATCTGTTCTTGCCAAATGCAAATTATGTCAAAAGGCTAAGCCGCCAACAGTTTCTCACAGAGCACCGTTGTTTCCTATCATTCCAGCGAAATTAAAGGAGATGGCTGCAGTCGATTTGTTCGGTCCAGTGGTTCGTTCTACTAATGGTTTTGCGTATATTTTCGTAGCAGTGGAATTAACATCAAAATATGTGTGTTTTACACCTTTACGCAAAGCAACAGCTCGTTCAGTATCTAATGCTTTCATCAAACATTTTCTTAAGGAAGTTGGTCATGTTGATAAGGTTATATCAGATAATGGATCACAGTTTCGCTCTAAAATTTGGCTTCGTACTCTACGGCGTCGTAAAATTAAACCAATTTTCATTTCACTTTTTCACCCTCAATCTAATCCTTCAGAGAGATGGATGAAGGAAATCAATAAATTGTGTCGTCTTTATTGTCATCAGAATCACAGAACGTGGGATCAGTATCTTCATCTTTTTCAAAACATTCTGAATGAACTTCCTAATGATTCAACTTCTTTACCGCCTACACTGATATTAAAGAATAAAGCACCGACAAATCGCATTTCTGAAATCGTTCCTTTTCCGCCTTCACGGAAACTGCGGCATTCTGAAGTTGTCAACCTGGCTCTACAAAATATTGCATCGGCGGCTGCTAGAAGAGAGAAATCAGCGAAACGTCCTGGTCGTTTAAAAATCTTGTCAGTTGGCCAGAAGGTGTTAATTAAGTCCCACCGTTTGTCTCATAAAGGAAAAGGCTTGTGTCGCAAATTTTTTCTGCTTTATAACGGTCCATATAGAGTTCGCAAAATTATACATGATAACACTGTTGAAGTAGAAACTCTTAAATCTCGACGCTCTAAGGGAATACATCACATATCTAACGTAAAAATTTTTGTGGAATGACATACTTGTGAGAAACCAACAGTTTACGTAAACATGGAGAGAGTACAAGGATACCGCGCTGTGTTTGGCGGCGGCACATACTCAAAGCAACAGTCAGTCTGCGCGCCGCACAAGGCAGTCGTTGACCGCAAACAATTACCTTCCTACGTCACGCGCCTACAGCTGATCGAGCGCTCAGTGCGAATGCACTGACAGACGTAAACAAATACACAGTCTAATTTCTCCGACTAAATTCTGTATAAAGCTATAAGGACTTAATAAATTATGTTATTAACGTTCAGTATTTTTCAGGATACGGTTGTATAAAGTATTTAAGACCTTCAGGTAAATTCTGTGCGTGTCCGACGTTAAGACGACTTGCTTTGGAGAAAATTTTCAGGAAGAAGGTCATTTCGAAGATGAAACTAATAAACTAAAAAGGGTAACTATTAATTGAGTTTATTTTTCAGGTAACATAATTTCACTTAGGTACGTACTTTAGACGTAATTTGCTGCTCGCGATTACGTGACTCATACTTTGTGCTAAATTTTATGTTCTATGAAATTACTTGTGAAGCGACGTGCTTGTGTACATTTACTGATTTTGACAATTATTGATTAATGAACAGTGTTATTACTTGCGTATATTATGCATCGCTTGGCTGCTATGCTTTTTCACTGACGTCATATTTTTTTTATTATGTGCCTGCTGTGCTTAGTTATTTAAATTATAATTGTCACCTGATTAATTGTGCTGATGTGGTTAGATATGTAAGTTATACTTTGTGATTTATCTGCTTGCGCCTTCATGTTTACTTATTAAGATTACATATGAAGATTTATTTGCTTATGGCGATGTGATTCTAATGACCTGTTTATTGTGTAAGGCATGTTTGCTGCTGTGCGTATGGATTGCATATTTACACATTTCTGTTTTGTTGTCATAACTACTCTTCAATCTAGTATATAGAAATGCTGATATACTGTGTACAAATATAGAGTTTAGGTTACACTGTGGTATTAATTATAGATTGTTCACTTGGCAGAGCCTCGTTGTAGGGATTGTGCTGCATCCACTTGTTGACATTCTGTTCTCTACTGGTATATTTACTCGCTATTGCATGTTTTGCTTACGCTCAGTGCCTTATATTTTTAAGATAAGAAAATGAACTGCTATAATTCGACGAACGACATTAGTAAAAGAAAGTCATAGAAGTCACATGAGCTGAGGTTTTATGGAAGCTGTATAAATTTATGCTAATAGGAAGGAAGCTAACGACATGACAGACCAAAACTAGGTTTAGACCATTGACAGTATTACACTGCATTTTTCGTGAGCAATTGAAATAGGAAGTGACACTTGACACAAGGAATACTCCACATGATTGCTTCTGCCATGATTCTTGAAGTGGTGTACACACTGTGAAATATTATGATTATTCACACTCCGTAATCGTACTTAATTACTGAGAGTTATTCGAACTAAGTCTGTTAGAGGTCATGTATGCATTTCTTTTATTTAATGATGGACAAGGAACCAAAATGTATCTTATAATTTATAATGAGTAGAAAATTTGGGTCAGATGGAATACACAGAGGTTGTGTGTGGACAATGTGTCTTCGGATTGTATGGGATGCTGAATTGAAGTTGCACTAGGATTTTATCTGTACTTGTTCGAGGAGACTGACTAGAGGAAAGAGTTGTTATGGAAGTGAAATGATATTGGTGCTGAGGTTTATATGTATCGACGTATTATTGAAGTATTAAGATTAAGTGATGATTATTGGAGTTTGGTGGATAAGAGGTAAAGTAAGTGAGGAGCATATTTTTTTTTTGTTGGTCCATATGGAACAAGGAGGATGAAGATGGCAGACTAGAACACTCAAGTAGAAAGAAGATTGCCTACACACACACTTTGTTAAATCAATAAGCAGTATACATTTTTTTTTGAAGAGAGGAAGTATTTGCATATCTTGGCTCACTGACAGTTGTTCAGCAACAGTACAATTTGATCTGGCTTGGCAAACATTGGTCTTGACATGATGACTATGACGTTGACTAACTATTATTGACTGTTATACATTGCTGCCACTACTACTTGGTACACATGATGAACATCAAATCTTGGACAGAGTTACATTTACACAGTTAACACTATTCAATTACACAGTAGCACTTAATGAGGATGAAAGATGAGTGGATGTGTTTTGTGTGTTTTCCTTTCCTAATCCTACCCACCTATCTCCTAAATATTATTTTATTTGTTGGTAGTGGCTTGCACTGACACCCATAAATATTATAGGTTAACTGTTATTGTGTACTGTAATAGTTAATGTGACAATTAACTGATATCATTTGTGTGTTTATTATGATTTGTATGTTTAGTGTAAGAGCATTGATTATATTTTGTTAAAGAAATTGTATGTGCATTCAAACTATTGTTCATGACTGAACTGTCTCAGTAGTTATGGTGAATAGTATGGACTGTTACTTGCACTTTTTCTACATGATTGGTGCCACAAGGACATGTTTAATTTCTGCTGATGAACTGTGTGATCAGTGATTGTAAAAAAAAATTATGGACTGTTACTTGTACCTTTTCTACAATATTGGTGCCACTAGGACATGTTTAATTTCTGCTTATAAACTCTGATGAACAGTGTGATCAGTGACAGTGTATTTTATTGAACTGCTTCTGCTGAGAAATGTGACTTGTTGCTGTGTGTACCTGCTCAACATTGCTGGGTACCACTGATGGACTGTTTCTACTGAAAAGATGTCACCTGTTGCTGTGTGTACCTGAACAACATTGCTGGGTACCACTGATGGACTGCTTCTACTGAAATGGTGTTACTTGTTGATGTCTGCACCTGCTCAACATTGCTGGGTGCCACTGATGGATTGCTTCTACTGAAATGAAGTCACCTGTTGCTGTGTGCACCTGCTCAACATTGCTGGGTGCCACTGATGGACTGCTTCTACTGAAATGAAGTCACCTGTCGCTGTGTGCACCTGATCAACATTGCTGGTGCCACTAATGGACTGCTTCTACTGAAATGGTGTTACTTGTTGGTGTCTGCACCTATTCAACAGTACTGGGTGCCACTGATGGACTGTTTCTATTGAAAAAATGTTACTTGTGGTATTTGCACCTGTTGACCATTGCTGGGTGCTACTGCTGGAACTGTCAACTGCTTATTCTTGGGCTATGGAAAGCGTTTATGTGAATATTTGTATAAACTGATTTATTGTGTATTACTGTTTGTGGAAAGTTATGAGACTCTTACCTGCACATATTCGTCATTGCTGACGCTATTGATTGAACTGTTTAACCACATAATACTTGTATAAACTGTTATGTAAAGTCACATGTATGAAAGAATTTGTATTGCTTACTGTATTCTATATAATAGGTTATTGAAAGGTCAGTGCAAAGCCAAAATTTTATCTAGTTATATGATATTTACGTATTAATATTATCTTTTATTTTTGTCTGTATTTTTTTGACGAATTTGGTGGTATTTTCACCACCAATGCTGGCAAAAATACCATCAAATTCTAGCCGTGGAGGAAGGGCATATGAAAGGTGGCTACACTGAGCCACAGCGCCAGAGATCGCTAGAGAGCATTGTTCCGCCGCCTCCACGGGCTGTCATTATTGAGATGTGCTAGAGGTCACTGCTTGGGGAGAGCTCGTAGTAGTCAGTTGGTGTTCAGATGTGCTAGTAGGGAGTGCTTGCTGAGATGTGATACTGAAAGGTTCTTGTTCAGATGTGGTAATAGCGAGGCGGTGTGGAGATATATTGTAATTATGAGAGTGATTTTGGTCAATATATGAAGGTAACGAAACTTGATTTATTTTTCATTATTTCCATGTTTTAAATAATGTGTCATTACAGGTTCAGTCAACAAAGCATCTGGCTTGGGTTCTTGGATTAGAGTGTAATTGTGGTTCTCTTGAGTAATTATGGTATTTGTATTTTCTTTAATTAATTCAGTATAATGTTATTTAAAAATTGTTGTGTTGTTGAAGAAGAACCGTGCCAGATGCGTACGTTGAGTCACACTCCCACACACAGAACAGTTACTCTTGTGCTTGTTGTTGCGTTGGTTTTATAGTTGCTGGGGGCTTAATTAATTAACTGTGTTAATGAAAATTTCCATTTCATTCTTTGTTATTGTTCTAAGCAGTCAGATTGCGTAACAATAACAGTCAGGGCCAACCGTTACGAGACTTCGTAATCGGACAGACAGCTACTAAAGCAGAAATTAAAATTATTTGCATTAATATTTTTATTAAGCCCCCATGCAACGTCAAACGGACCGACTTGGAGCAGGAGAGTCACCACAGGACATTTTAGTTTCCAATGTCTATACTTTTACTGATCATTCCGTTCAGCAGATCATTTAATTCTTCTTCACTTTCACTCAGGATAGCAATGTCATCAGCGAATCGTATCATTGATATCCTTTCACCTTGTATTTTAATTCCACTCCTGAACCTTTCTTTTATTTCCATCATTGCTTCCTCGATGTACAGATTGAAGAGTAGGGGCGAAAGGCTACAGCCTTGTCTTATACCCTTCTTAATACGAGCACTTCGTTCTTGATCGTCCACTCTTATTATTCCCTCTTGGTTGTTGTACATATTGTATATGACCCGTGTCTCCCTATAGCTTACCCCTACTTTTTTCAGAATCTCGAACAGCTTGCACCATTTTATATTGTCGAACGCTTTTTCCAGGTCGACAAATCCTATGCAAGTGTCTTGATTTTTCTTTAGCCTTGCTTCCATTATTAGCCGTAACGTCAGAATTGCCTCTCTCGTCCCTTTACTTTTCCTAAAGCCAAACTGATCGTCACCTAGCGCATTCTCAATTTTCTTTTCCATTCTTCTGTATATTATTCTTGTAAGCAGCTTTGATGCATGAGCTGTTAAGCTGATTGTGCGATAATTCTCGCACTTGTCAGCTCTTGCCGTCTTCGGAATTGTGTGGATGATGCTTTTCCGAAAGTCAGATGTATATCGCCAGACTCATATATTCTACACACCAACGTGAACAGTCGTTTTGTTGCCACTTACCCCAATGATTTTAGAAATTCTAATGGAATGTTATCTATCCCTTCTGCCTTATTTGACCGTAAGTCCTCCAAAGCTCTTTTAAATTCCGATTCTAATACTGGATCCCCTATCTCTTCTAAATCGACTCCTGTTTCTTCTTCTATCACATCAGACAAATCTTCCCCCTCATAGAGGCTTTCAATGTATTCTTTCCACCTATCTGCTCTCTCCTCTGCATTTAACAGTGTAATTCCCGTTGTACTCTTAATGTTACCACCGTTGCTTTTAATGTCACCAAAGGTTGTTTTGACTTTCCTGTATGCTGAGCCTGTCCTTCCGACAATCATATCTTTTTCGATGTCTTCACATTTTTCCTGCAGCCATTTCGTCTTAGCTTCCCTGCACTTCCTATTTATTTCATTCCTCAGCGACTTGTATTTCTGTATTCCTGATTTTCCCGGAACATGTTTGTACTTCCTCCTTTCATCAATCAACTGAAGTATTTCTTCTGTTACCCATGGTTTCTTCGCAGCTACCTTCTTTGTACCTATGTTTTCCTTCCCAACTTCTGTGATGGCCCTTTTTAGAGATGTCCATTCCTCTTCAACTGTACTGCCTACTGCGCTATTCCTTATTGCTGTATCCATAGCGTTAGAGAACTTCAAACGTATCTCGTCATTCCTTAGTACTTCCGTATCCCACTTCTTTGCGGATTGATTCTTCCTGACTAATGTCTTGAACTTCAGCCTACTCTTCATCACTACTACATTGTGATCTGAGTCTATATCTGCTCCTGCGTACGCCTTACAATCCAGTATCTGATTTAGGAATCTCTGTCTGACCATGATGTAATCTAATTGAAATCTTCCCGTATTTCCCGGCCTTTTCCAAGTATACCTCCTCCTGTTGTGATTCTTGAACAGGGTATTCGCTATTACTAGCTGAAACTTGTTACAGAACTCAATTAGTCTTTCTCCTCTTTCATTCCTTGTCCCAAGCCCATATTCTCCTGCAACCTTTTCTTCTACTCCTTCCCCCACAACTGCATTCCAGTCGCCCATGACTATTAGATTTTCGTCCCCCTTTACATACTGCATTACCCTTTCAATATCCTCATACACTTTCTCTATCTGTTCATCTTCAGCTTGCGACGTCGGCATGTATACCTGAACTATCGTTGTCGGTGTTGGTCTGCTGTCGATTCTGATTAGAACAACCCGGTCACTGAACTGTTCACAGTAACACACCCTCTGCCCTACCTTCCTATTCATAACAAATCCTACACCTGTTGTACCATTTTCTGCTGCTGTTGATATTACCCGATACTCATCTGACCAGAAATCCTTGTCTTCCTTCCACTTCACTTCACTGACCTCTACTATATCTAGATTGAGCCTTTGCATTTCCCTTTTCAGATTTTCTAGTTTCCCTACCACGTTCAAGCTTCTGACATTCCACGCCCCGACTCGTAGAACGTTATCCTGTCGTTGATTATTCAATCTTTTTCTCATGGTAACCTCCCCCTTGGCAGTCCCCTCCCGGAGATCCGAATGGGGGACTATTCCGGAATCTTTTGCCAATGGAGAGATCATCATGACACTTCTTCAATTACAGGCCACATGTCCTGTGGATACACGTTACGTGTCTTTAATGCAGTGGTTTCCATTGCCTTCTGCATCCTCATGTCGTTTATCATTGCTGATTCTTCCGCCTTTAGGGGCAATTTCCCACCCCTAGGACAAGAGAGTGCCCTGAACCTCTATCCGCTCCTCCGCCCTCTTTGACAAGGACGTTGGCAGAGTGAGGCTGACTTCTTATGCCGGAAGTCTTCGGCCGCCAATGCTGATTATTTATCAAAATTTAGGCAGTGGCGGGGATCGAACCCGGGACCGAAGACGTTTTGATTATGAATCAAAGACGCTACCCCTAGACCACGGGTACAAAGGTTATCTTTTTAAATTTCCAATTTTTGAAGTTTACTGATTTTTATTTTTAGTTTTTATACTCAGTGGGTGCTCTATGTTATGAACACTGTGATATGCAGCTGTCAGTGGCGCTCTTGTGCTGAAATCACTTTTTACGTTTTTAACAAGAAGCCGCATTATGGTTTGGAGAATGTAGAGTCTTGCGCCGTAGGAAGCTAGGGAGAGGACTTTATTATGTTGGCCCGTTCCTCTTTCTACAACACAAAAGCACACGTGGATTAATACGGTTCTTTATTTACATAAACAGGAAGTTGTTACTTAACTTGTATAGAGTCCATGTACTGTGGTACAAGCTCTTCCGTAATTTGGTTCAAATGGCTCTAAGCACTATGGGACTTAACATCTGAGGTCATCAGTCCCCTAGAACTTAGAACTACTTAAACCTAACTAACCTAAGGACATCACACACATCCATGCCCGAGGCAGGATTCGAACCTGCGACCGTAGCAGCAGCGTGGTTCCGGTCTGAAGCGCCTAGAACCGCTCGGCCACATCGGCCGGCTCTTCCGTAATAGTCTACTTGGAGACAATATCGATAATCTTGCTATTACAAACTTTAGTCTCACTGCTGGGTAAAGTACAAGTCCCGCTATCAACACTAATCTGTTCGCGATCTACTGTCGTAGCCTGCGATGTGAACAGACAGACGCCAACTGGAAGTGTGAGTCAGTGCAGCCCTCCAGTCTGCGGCGGCGGCCTACATACTTACTGTCGAGAGGGCGCTGGCGGCATGTTGCTTGTTGGTGTGTCTCTGGCCTCTCTCATGATAAGTGCACTTGGTCCAGTGCCTAGTATCGATCTTCGCGCTACATCTTTGCCGACAGGTGTGCTGGTGACAACTTGAGCCAGCACAGAGAATGAAATTTTTTAAAAAGTTTATTGATTCTTACTATGCATCCTGTAACATATAGCTGCCACTGGCACTCTCTCGCTGATGTAACTCTTTATTTTTGACAAGAAGGTTCATTATTGACTATAAGTGGGATTTTTAAGATTGATTGTTGCTATCAGCTTTTGCACTAAGGGAACTGTGTGTTTTATATAGGGTGCCATATAGTCAACCCCGGCAGTTTTTAAAGTTCGTGTGACTATATGTTATAGTCTATGTTCGTATTTGCATTCACCCGCATTTCACTGAAGTGTGTTTTAAGAATTAGATGCCGCACTTGCTAGGCATATAGGCATAACATTGACACCACTATTAATCAGCAGTGACAGGTGGAGTGGTATGATCTCATGCATCAGAGGGAGAGGGATATAGATTCTGGTTTTAGCGAGATTCGATATAGGCAATGTTTTTGGTTGTAATACTACATGGGACACTCAAAATTGGTATTCAGAGCTCCCCTATGTACTTTTATGCTTTCCCATTATAGCAATGTATTTTATATACCATACCTTAATTTTTAAATTTTTTACTCCATTACTATTTTGGCTATTAATATGTAAGCATTTTATCAGCACTTTTTAGAACACCACTCATCTATAATAACTGTCATGGTTTGTTGTTATGACAAGATTGGTATTCAGAGCTCCCCTATGTACTTTTATGCTTTCCCATTATAGCAATGTATTTTATATACCATACCTTAATTTTTAAATTTTTTACTCCATTACTATTTTGGCTATTAATATGTAAGCATTTTATCAGCACTTTTTAGAACACCACTCATCTATAATAACTGTCATGGTTTGTTGTTATGACAAGATTTATCAACTGAACTCTATCATAGCTCACAGCCTGCAGGCACCATCTGCCGAGTTCACTAGTCTTAAGGTCCTGTATGTTTTCATGTCCAGTGCGATATGTGCAACCAGAATATGCACTACAACTCTGGCATATTTAAGATATAAAGCCTTATTGTAGGCCTGATCCCGTTTGGTTTGCACTGGACTGCACCAGGTGCCGCAGTAAGGTAATATGCTGCTTCTATCTAATTTGTACTGTGGGGTGTCAATTTTGGGACGAAGCAGGTTACATATTTTTTTTTAAAAATACCTTTCGATCATCTTCTATTTTGTAGGACGCCGTGCAGTGTTTTTAAAGCTCTGACAAAGGGGAATTTACCTGCTGATATTTTATGCGCGGTATCCCGTGTACCCATCGGTACCAAATATCAGAAAGTTGTTTGATATTTTCTTGGTAATCCAATTTCACCAAATGGGATCACGCCACTATTATGAAATTTTGCATTTCTCCTGTAGCCCAATCCGAAGACAAAATAGTAATAAAAAATTTAACACTGCAACTACTCGTTTCTTCTTCAAACGGATGTCAGTTCGATTATCATGCTTGCCGACGCGAGTTTACGATGGATAGAAGGTTATACGTTTGAGCTCGTCTCCATGCATTGGTGGGATTTTTAACGCTGTCGCGTTATTGAAGTAAGAAAACTAGCCACAAACAAAAGACCAAGACCAGCTCACTGCAGTCTTATACTCTGCATAACGGTTGACGCGTCTTTTCGAAAGTGCCTTTCTAGATGAACAAGTGCGAGCATGTTTTTGCAGTTAAAGATGTACCGGCTACTGGTTTCGAAAGTAAAGGGGAAGAGAAGATGGCTAAAAGAAGTGCCAGTCCGTCTCTCGCCGGTGCCACGTAAGAACTGGTCGTTCTTTGCGTGAGTGCGCTTTCTCGGCGGTGCTCGCCTCATCTGGGAACCGCGCTCTCCGGCGAGTAGCGCAACCGTCAGAGGGAGGGGTAGATTAGGAGGCTGTCTTCTGGAGTCTGTCGTTTTCTCTTCAGACGACAAGCTTTCTTGTTGGACACATACCCCTCTTCAGTATTAGTTGTAAATATAAGTCTATATCCACTGCATATACAATTTCGACCTCTTTCGTGACATTGGTGAGAAATGTAGGGGCAGTCAAAAATATGGAAACACCAAAAACAACTGTTTAGGAAAGTCAGTGGCATTTAATACAGGTTCAAGTTGTCTCGGAATGGATAAACACAGGTCCTGTACGGATTTAAGGGAATCTTAGACCATTCTTCCTGCAAAATAGTGGCAAGTTCATATAATGTTTATTAAAGTGGATAGCGATCGCACACCCTTCTCTCCAAATTAGACCATAACAGTTCAGTTATCTTGAGATCTGGAGACTATGGTGGCCAAGAGAGATCGACAGTCCATCACTGTGGTCACGAAACCAATCCTAGACGATGTGAGCTGTGTGAACAGGGGTCCTGCGTCTTGGAATACGGCATCACCACTGGGGAACAAACATTGTCTCATTGGAAGGACCTGATCAGCCAAAATAGTCACATAATCCTTGGCAGTAATGCTACCTTGCAGAGTACCCATGGAATGCCACGATGTGGCTGCCCAAATCGTCGCCGAATCCCCGCCATGTTTCGCTCTTGGGACGTAAACTCTACCAGAAGATGGAAACAGTAGACCGATCCGGCCAAATTACTTTCTTCTATTGCTCCATAGTCGTGTTTTATGGCTTTGGCATCACGTTTTACTGTTACGGGCGTTTTCAACACTGATGAGAGGTTTTTTAATTCAAATCGTCCTAAAATTCCCTGCTTCTAGAGCTTCCTTCGTGTTTTGGTGTTACAGGCATCACACATGCGACATTCATTTCTGCAGTGACTTCTGCATTCGTCGTCCTCTTGTATTTCCTGTCAGTCATCTACACTACTGGCCATTAAAGTTGCTACACCAAGAAGAAATGCAGATGATAAAAGGGTATTCATTGGACAAATATATTATACTAGAACTGACATGTGGTTACATTTTCATGCAATTTGGGTGCATGGATCCTAATAAATCAGTACCACCTCTGGCCGCAATAACGGCCTTCATACGCCTGGGCATTGAGTCAAACAGAGCTTGGATGGCGTGTACAGGTAGAGCAGTCTATGCAGCTTCAGCACGATACCACAATTCATCAAGAGTAGTGACTGGCGTATTGTGACGAGCCAGTTGCTCGGCCACCATTGACCAGACGTTTTCAGTTGGTGACAGATCTGGATAATGCGCTGGCAGAGCAGCAGACGAACATTTTCTGTATCCAGAAAGGCCCGTACAGGACCTGCAACATGCGGTCGTGCATTATCCTGCTGAAATGCAGGGTTTCGCAGGGATCGAATGAAGGGTAGAGCCACGGGTCGTAACACATCTGAAATGTAACGCCCACTGTTCAAAGTGCCGTCAGTAAGAACAAGAGGTGACCGAGACGTGTAACCAATGGCACCCCATACCATCAGCCAGTATGGCGATGACGAATACACTCTTCCAATGTGCGTTCACCGCGATGTCGCCAAACACGGATGCGACCATCATGATGCTGTAAACAGAACCTGGATTCATCCGAAAAAATGACGTTTTGCCATTTGTGCACCCAGGTTCGTCGTTGAGTACACCACCGCAGGCGCTCCTGTCTGTGATACAGCGTCAAGGGTAACCGCAGCCATGGTCTCCAAGCTGATAGTCCATGCTGCTGCAAACGTCGTCGAACTGTTCGTGCAGATGGTTGTTGTCTTGCAAACGTCCCCATCTGTTGACTCAGGGTTCGAGACGTGGCTGCACGATCCTTTAGAGCTATGCGGATAAGATGCCTGTCATCTCGACTGGTAGTGATATGAGGCCGTTGCGATCCAGCACGGCGTTCCGTATTACCCTCCTGAACCCACCGACTCCATATTCTGTTTACAGTCATTGGATCTCGACCAACGCGAGCTGCAATGTCGCGATACGATAAACCGCAATCGCGATAGCCTACAATCCGACATTTATCAAAGTCGGAAACGTGATGGTACGCATTTCTTCTCCTTACTCGAAGCATCACAACAACGTTTCACTAGGCAACGCCGGTCAACTGCTGTTTGTGTATGAGAAATCGGTTGGAAACTTTCCTCATGTCAGCACGTTGTAGGTGTCGCCACCGGCGCCAACCTTGTGTGAATGCTCTGACAAGCTAATCATTTGCATATCACAGCATCTTCTTACTGTCGGTTAAATTTCGCGTCTGTAGCACGTCATCTTCGTGGTGTAGCAATTTTAATGGCCAGTACTGTACAATGCACATGTGTCAAGGTCACTCAACAAAGAGATTCAACTTCGTAGTGACTTAGCGGATGATTTTTTAGGCTTTCCCTGTATGCGGTACGGTGTCTCTTGAAACACCAAACACTTCGGCTACCTTGGTAAGGGAAGCACCCGTCATACGGGCACCAGCAATTTGCTGACGTTCGATTTCACTTAACTCCGCCATAATGCACTCACAACTACACAGATGTCAGATCTGACCATGACATGAACCACAGACCTAGCCGTTGTTGGGGAGCCTTGCGTGCCTCAGCAACACAGATAGCCGTACCTTAGCTGCAACTAAAATGGGGGGGGGGGGGGATGGGAATCTATTGATCTATTGAGAGGCCAGATAAATATGTGGTTTCTGAAGAGGGGCGGCAGCCTTTTCGGTATTTGTAGCGACAACAATCTGGATGATTGACTGATCTGGCCTTGTAACACTAACCGCAATGGTCTTTCTATGCTGGTACTGCCAACTGCTGAAAGCAAGGGGGTACTATAACCGTAATTTTTCCCGAGAGCACCAAGCTCTGATGTATGGTTAAATGATGATGGCTCTCTGTGGTGAAATATTCCGGACTGCTCAGGAAGAGTCGTCATCGGAAGAAACAAAACCGGCGTTCTGCGGATCGGAACGCGGAATATTAAATCCCTTATTTAGGCAGTTTGATCAGAAAATTTAACAAGAGAAATCCATAGGTAAAAGTTAAATATAGCGCGAATTAGTGAAGTTACGTAGCAGGAGGAACAGTATTTCTGGTCAGGTGAATATAGGTCTATAAACGCAAAATCAAACAGGAGGAATGGAGGGGTAGATTTAATAATGATTAAGAAAATAGGAATGCCGGTAAACTAATATGAACAGCATAGCGAACGCATTACTGTAGTCAAGACAGACACGAAGTGCACAACCGCCTTAGTAGTACAGCAGGCCGGTGTGGCCGAGCTGTTCTAGGCGCTTCAGTCTGGAACCGCGCGACCGCTACGATCGGTGGTTCGAAACCTGCCTCGGGCATGGATGTGTGTGATGTCCTTAGGTTAGTTGGGTTTAAGTAGTTCTAAGTTCCAAGGGACTAATGACCTCAAATGCTAAGTCCCATAGTACTCAGAGCCATTTGAACCATTTTGAACCTTAGTAGTACAAGTTTATATGCCAACTAACTCCGCAGATGATGAAGAGACTGAAGGAATGTATGATGAGATAAAATAAATCTTCAAGTAGGGGAGACGATAATTTAATAGTGATGGGGGATTGGAATTCGATAGCAGGAAAAGTATATGGACTGGGGAAAGGAATGGAAGAGGAAACCGCCTGGTAGAATTTTACACAGAGCATAATTTAACTGTTGCTAACACTTTGTTTAAGAATATAAAAGTAGGTTGTATACGTGGAAGAGACACGAAGTCACTAGAAGGTTCCAGATTAATTACGTAATGATAAGACAGAGATTTCTGAAACAAATTTTAAATTTAAATTGTAAGACATTTCCAGGGGCAGATGTGGACTCTGACCACAATTTATTGGTCATGAACTGTAGATTAAAACTGAAGAAACTACAAAAAAGTAGGAAATTAAGGAGAAGGGACCGGGATAAACTGAAAGAGCCAGAGGGTGTAGAGAGTTTGAGAGGGAGCATTAGAGAACGATCAACAAGAACAGTGGAAAGGAATACAGTAGAAGGAGAATGGGTAGCTTTGAGAGATGAAATAGTGAAGGCAGCAGAGGATCAAGTAGGTAAAAAGACGAGGGCCAGTAGAAGTCATTGGGAAACCCAAGAGATATTGAATTAAATTTATGAAGGAAGAAAATGTGCAAAGGTAGTAATTGAAGCAGGCAAAAGGGAATACAAACGTCTAATAAATGAGGTTGATGGTAAGTGCAAAATGGCTAACAGGAATGGCTAAAGGACAAATGTAACGATTTAGAAGCATATATCGCTATGGGAAAAAATAGATGCCACCTACAAGAAAATTAAAGAGATTTTTGGAGAACAGAGAACCGCCTGTATGAATATCAATAGCTCAGATGGAAAAACGGTTCTAAGCAAAGAAGGGAAAGCAGAAAGGTGGAAGGAGCATAGCTCTGGAGGGTCTGTACCAGGGAGATATACTTGAGGGCAATGTTATGGAAATGGAAGAGGTCGTATATGAAGATGAGATGGGAGATATGATACTGCGCGAAGAGATTGAAAAAGCACTGAAAGACGGAGAAGAAATAAAAGTTTTGCGGTTTGCAAATTACATTGTTATTCTCTCTGAGGCAGTATCATTGTCCTTGTGTGCCAACGATCTTTGCTTTTACTGGACGAGCAGTTGAACGGAATGGACACCGCCTTGAAAGGAGAATATAAGATGAACACCAACAAAAGCAGAACAAAGATACTGGAAAGTAGTCGACTTAAGTCAGATGATGGTGAAGGAATTAGATTAGGAAATGAGACACTTAAGGTAGTAGATGAGTTTTTCTATCTGGGCAGCAAAATAACTGATGATGGAGGAATAAAGAGGATATAAAATGTAGACTGGCAATGGCAAGAAAAGCATATCTGAAGAAGTGTATTAAGGTCTAGTCAGCATCTTTGCTTAAGTTAGTGAAGATGGAGAAGCCACATCAGCTGGGCAGTGAAGGGCAGTCCTAAGAAGCGGTAAGCCTCCACCACACTGAGTAATAAGTCGTCAAGGTAAAGTTCTGGTTGTGGATAAACACTAAGACGAAGAGCATGAAGTGTCAGAAAACTGCAAGCTGCGGGTGAGGGCCCATGACTGCACCTTCGAACGGCGCCCTGAAGTCGGCGTTCAGGAACACCCACACTAGAGGAACAATAGTAAAAGCAAAGATCGTTGGCACACAAGGACAATGATACTGATGACTCCACTGCTGCTGCTAGAAAGAGAGGGATACTTAGCACAGAGCCCTGTGGGACTATTCTCTTGAATAGGGGTTAGGGGGATTCCTTGGCAAGCACTAACTCGAAGCCAGAAAGTACGGTGTGACAAGAAGTCTGTACAAAAAACGAAAGTGGGCTCCGGAGATCCTACTCACGTATGATAGCGAAGGATGTGGTGTCAGCAAGTGATGTCATAAGCCATTTGTAGGTTTAAGAAGATAGCAATAAGGTGTTGACATCGGCCAAAAGCTGTCCAGATGGCGAACTTCAGGAAAATCAAATTACTAGCAGTGGAAGGACCTTGGCGAAACCCGCCCTGGGATGGAGTCAGAAGTCCCTGACACTCAAGGAGCCAACACAGCTGCCTGCTCAGTGTACCTGAGCAACTTACAGAGAACATTGGTGAGACTAATTAAGCGATAGCTGTCTACTCTAGGAGATGCTTACCCAGTTTTGGTACCAGGACGTGCTTTTGTGCTTTCCCACCATTGAGATGGGAATGCACCCTCGCTCCAGAGATGGTTGAAGATGGTCAGGAGATGACGCTTAAAATCCAGTGATAGTGTTTAAGCATTTGGTTTTGAATGTTATCTGGCCCTGGGGCTGTATCAGGGCAAAGACCTAGAGCACTGAAGAATTTTCATACACTGAATGGAGCATTATAGACCTCTAGGTGGCATGTAGTGAAAGATAAGTGCAATCGCTCAATCTGTTTTTTAAGAACACGAAAGGCAGGTTGATAGCTCTCAGATGGAGAGATTCAAGCCTAATGCAGAATAAAATGTTCGGCTATGGCACATAGATCAGTGAAGAAAGCACTTTTGAAGGAAATCCAAGTATACTTACAGAGGACTGACATATGTAGAGGCACCTGGCATTTGATTTTCGCCCTAACCTGCAAAGAAGGTGTACGTGGTCCAGCGGTTGAAACTTACTGTTCCCAGCATTCTTGCTTCTATAATGTTATTAAGTGGCGGATCTGGGCATGGAGCCTTTTAAAGGTACTGAGGTGCTCGATTGATGGATGCCACTTATGGCATGGAGAGTGCACTACAGTCTGTAATGGCCTCGATGATTTCTGACGTCCATCAAGGTACTACTTCCGATGGGGGGATCCTGAAGAATATGGGCTCGCTAAGTCAGCTGCCAATAGAATGGATGCACTTGCATTCTGGATAGCCTTGTCAGTGACTCCATGTAGAGGGGAGCTAGGAATGAGAGTGTAGGTGTAAGCATCCCAGTTGGCATTGTGGAGAGCCCATTTACAAAGGCACCCAGGGAATGACGCTGAAGGAGGAAGATTGGGAATTGGTCGCTATACACAGGTCATTGTGGAGCCTCCAGTGGATTGATAGGAGAAGACCAGGGCTACAAATAAAAGATCAATGACCTAGTAAGTTCCATCTGCTACACTGAAGTGTGTGGAGGCACCAGTATTCAGTAGACAGAGGTTGAGATCTGCCAGTAAATTTTCAATGTCTTTACCATGGACAATCATCTTGGTTCCATCTCACAAATGTTTATGGGAATTGAAGTCGCCCAAGACTAGTAAAGAGCACGCCACCATCAGGAGGGAGGTAAAAATTACAGATAGTAAAATACTGCAATGCCCTTATCTGAACAGCTGGAGCCTCCAAAGTTGCATAAAGACACACAAGTTCATTACATACAGAGTCCAGAACATACGTGCAAGCTCCACTGACACTATATCGTAATCGACACAATTCTTAAAATATTCCCGACAGCCACAAAGGGCGGGGGTCCTTGTTGCTGGAAACCAAGTTTCCTGAAGGCCAGAGCAGAAAGCAAGGAAGGAGCTTGAGAAATGTTTTAGCTCAGGAAGGTGGTGGAAAAAACCACTGATATTCCATTGGAGAATCGTGCTGTCAGTTTGCTGTGAGGGTGTGAAGGGACCAAGGAGCAGATTATGTCCCATGGTCATTTGCTGCAAATAGTTGAGAAAGTATGGTATCAGGACACATAGGTTCTGTGACACTTTGTATGGTGCGATCTGGAGAACCAGGGGAGATGCCTGAGGGATCCCTTCTTGGTATGAGAAGCTGGAGGATGAGGATTGGCGTCCCCTATTGGTGGAGAGTCACTGCTCCCAAAATGGGTGTAGGGGAAGCAGCAGGAGGAGAGCCCACTATCATCAGGGGGCAGACATGGTTGAACAGCGTAAGGTTTGCTGTAGGATGCATAATGGAGAAGACTACCGTCAGTAGAGAAGGCAACGTCATCATAGGTGTAGCATATCACATTGTCATATGAGCAGGATGTAGACTCATACTTTCTCTTAGCCTCTTGGTATGGGAGTCTGTCCAGATTCTTATATTCCTGTATTTTTTCTCTCTGTGAAAAACAGTGTACTCTGGTGAGCAGGGAAAATGGTGCTCTCCACAACTGAGACAGATGTGGTTTGGAGCACAAGGAACCTTCGCATCCAACAGTCATCCACAACCCCTACACCCTGGGCTGGCATCACTGAGCGAAGATTTGTCAGAATTTCAAACATTTGACGCACAGCATTGGGGTGGGGAGCGAGTGTGTGTGTGTAGAGGAGGGGGGGGGGGGGGCAATATAGTTTCACGTCACATTGATATACCATGACCTTGACCATTTTAGGCAACGAATTGCCCTCAAAGGCCAAGATGGAGGCCCCAGCAGAAACCCTATTGCCCTTTGGCCCCCTATTGACACAACAGACAAGGTGTACACCCAGTCACTTCAAGATGGTGCGTAGCTCAACATAAGGCTGCAAGAAGAGTTCACAATGTAAAATGATGCCTTGAACCAGTTTGAGTGATAGTCACTGGAATGTTACCCAGCTTGTCACAAGCAAGCAATGCCAATAACTGGGCAGGGGATGCTGTTTTAATCAAAATTGAGAGACTCTTCATTTTGGAGATGGCTGCAACTTCCCAAACTTGTCCTCTATAGTCCACAAAGAATAAAGGCTTTGTGGCAAAAAAAGATCCCAATCTGTCTCTGCCTTGTACAAAGAGACTAATGGAGCCGTATGAGCACCAGTTAACTATTTAGGAATATACGTCAGTTATAAATATGAAAGGTATTTTAAAATCAAACTACCATGTTCCAGTAAATTAAAACTAGAAAAGAAACACGAATTAAGTACTACAAAGTAATGGACGTGCCTGCTTTTCTCTAGGGGTCTGAGACATCGAATTTGAGGAAAGTTGATAAAAATAAGATACAGACTACTGAAATAAGATTCTTAAGAACAGTAAAAGGCTGTTCCTTTTTAAATAAAACTGAATGTGAAAAAATAAGGGAACAATTAGGAATAACTTCTTAGGAGGAAAAAAATTGTAAACTACTGAAATCATTGAAGACAACATGTCAAGAGAACGCCGAAGGAGAGGATCCCAAGAAGAGTCTTCTACCTCAGGCCTAAGGGAGAAATATGTCTGGGAAGACCAAACAAACGATAGTCATATATGTTTTGAAGTCGGTATGTGCAACATTGCCTAATCAGTGGAGTGCAGAACATGAAGACGACACAATCTAGAGGAATTTCGAGCTGGTGTTCCTTTCTTTTCGAAAGTTTGTCCTTGGGTTGCTGCAAGTCACTGATGCGCGTCAGTTTAAATTAAATGATAAAAATGGACAACGCAAGGAGCAGCGCAGGTGGCTGTGGAGAGGAGGGCCGAGAGAGGTAAAAAAAACAAGGGCAGCAGATGCTCGAAATTTAACGCGGAGTTCAATGCGAGACGCCTATAACAGTTTCCACAACGAAACTCTGTCTCGAAACCTGGCAGAAAATCCAAAGAGATTCTGGTCGTATGTGAAGTATGTTAGCGGCCAGAAACAATCAATGCCTTCTCTGCGCGATAATAATGGAGATACTATCGAAGACAGTGCTGCCAAAGCAAAGTTACTAAACACGGCTTTTCGAAATGCCTTCACAGAAGAAGAAGAAGTAAATATTCCACAATTCGAATCGAGAACAGCTGCCAACATGAGTAACGTAGAAGTAAATATCCTCGGAGTAGGGAAGCAACTCAAATCACTTAATAAAAGCAAGTCTTCTGGTCCAGACTGTATACCAACTAGGTTCCTTTCTGAGTATGCTGATGCCTTAGCTCCATACTTAACAATCATGTACAACCGTTCGCTCGACGGAAGATCCGTACCCAAAGACTCGAAAGTTGCACAGGTCACACCAATATTCAAGAAAGGTAGTAGGAGTAAACCACTAAATTACAGGTCCATATCGTTAACGTCAGTATGCAGTAGGCTTTTAGAATATATACAGGGTGTTACAAAAAGGTACGGCCAAACGTTCAGGAAACATTCCTCACACACAAAGAAAGAAAATACGTTATGTTGACATGTGTCCGGAAACGCTTACTTTCCATGTTAGAGCTCATTTTATTACTTCTCTTCAAATCACGTTTATCATGGAATGGAAACACACAGCAACAGAACGTACCAGCGTGACTTCAAACACTTTGTCACAGGAAATGTTCAAAATGTCCGTTAGCGAGGATACATGCATCCACCCTCCGTCGCATGGAATCCCTGATGCGCTGATGCAGCCCTGGACAGTGGCGTATTGTATCACAGCCGTCCACAATACGAGCATGAAGAGTCTCTACATTTGGTACCGGGGTTGCATAGACAAGAGCTTTCAAATGCCCCCATAAATGAAAGTCAAGAGGGATGAGGTCAGGAGAGCGTGGAGGCCATGGAATTGGTCCGCCTCTACCAATCCATCGGTCACCGTATCTATTTTTGAGAAGCGTACGAACACTTCGACTGAAATGTGCAGGAGCACCATCGTGCATGAACCACATGTTGTGTCGTACTTGTAAAGGGACATGTTCTAGCAGCACAGGTAGAGAATCCCGTATGAAATCATCATAACGTGCTCCATTGAGCGCAGGTGGAAGAACATGGGGCCCAATCAAGACATCACCAACAATGCCTGCCCAAACGTTCACAGAAAATCTGTGTTGATGACGTGATTGCAGAATTGCGTGCGGATTCTCGTCAGCCCACACATGTTGATTGTGAAAATTTACAATTTGATCACGTTGGAATGAAGCCTCATCCGTAAAGAGAACATTTGCACTGAAATGAGGATTGACACATTGTTGGATGAACCATTCGCAGAAGTGTACCGGTGGAGGCCAATCAGCTGCCGATAGTGCCTGCACACGCTGTACATGGTACGGAAACAACTGGTTCTCCCGTAGCACTCTCCATACAGTGACGTGGTCGACGTTACCTTGTACAGCTGCGACTTCTCTGACGCTGACATTAGGGTTATCGTCAACTGCACGAAGAATTGCCTCGTCCATTGCAGGTGTCCTCGTCGTTCTAGGTCTTCCCCAGTCGCGAGTCATAAGCTGGGATGTTCCGTGCTCCCTAAGACGCCGATCAATTGCTTCGAACGTCTTCCTGTCGGGACACCTTCGTTCTGGAAATCTGTCTCGATATAAACGTACCGCGCCACGGCTATTGCCCCGTGCTAATCCATACAACAAATGGGCATCTGCCAACTCCGCATTTGTAAACATTGCACTGACTGCAAAACCACGTTCGTGATGAACACTAACCTGTTGATGCTACGTACTGATATGCTTGATGCTAGTACTGTAGAGCAGTGAGTCGCATGTCAACACAAGCACCGAAGTCAACATTACCTTCCTTCAATTGGGCCAACTAGCGGTGAATCGAGGAAGTACAGTACATACTGACGAAACTAAAATGAGCTCTAACATGGAAATTTAGCGTTTCCGAGCACATGTCCACATAACATATTTTCTTTATTTGTGTGTGAGGAATGTTCCCCGAAAGTTTGGCCGTATATTTTTGTAACACCCTGTATTGTGTTCGAACATTATGAATTACCTCGAAGAAAACGGTCTATTGACACACAGACAACATGGGTTTAGAAAACATCATTCCTGTGAAACACAACTATCTCTTTATTCACATGAAGTGCTGAGTACTATTGACAAGGGATTTCAGATCAATTCCGTATTCCTGGATTTCCGGAAGACTTTTGACACTGTACGACATAAGAGGCTCGTAGTGTAATTGCGTGCTTATGGAATATCGTCTCAGTTATGTGACTGGATTTGCGATTTCCTGTCAGAGAGGTCACAGTTCGTAGCAATTGACGGAAAGTAATCGAGTAAAATAGAAGTGATTTCAGGCGTTCCCCAAGGTAGTTCATAGGCCCCGCTGTTCCTTATCTATATAAACTATTTTGGAGACAATCTGAGCAGCCGTCTTCGGTTGTTTGCAGACGACACTGTCGTTTATCGACTAATAAAGCCATCAGAAGATCAAAACAAACTGCAAAACGATTTAGAAAATACACTCCTGGAAATTGAAATAAGAACACCGTGAATTCATTGTCCCAGGAAGGGGAAACTTTATTGACACATTCCTGGGGTCAGATACATCACATGATCACACTGACAGAACCACAGGCACATAGACACAGGCAACAGAGCATGCACAATGTCGGCACTAGTACAGTGTATATCCACCTTTCGCAGCAATGCAGGCTGCTATTCTCCCATAGAGACGATCGTAGAGATGCTGGATGTAGTCCTGTGGAACGGCTTGCCATGCCATTTCCACCTGGCACCTCAGTTGGACCAGCGTTCGTGCTGGACGTGCAGACCGCGTGAGACGACGCTTCATCCAGTCCCAAACATGCTCAATGGGGGACAGATCCGGAGATCTTGGTGGCCAGGGTAGTTGACTTACACCTTCTAGAGCACGTTGGGTGGCACGGGATACATGCGGACGTGCATTGTCCTGTTGGAACAGCAAGTTCCCTTGCCGGTCTAGGAATGGTAGAACGATGGGTTCGATGACGGTTTGGATGTACCGTGCACTATTCAGTGTCCCCTCGACGATCACCAGTGGTGTACGGCCAGTGTAGGAGATCGCTCCCCACACCATGATGCCGGGTGTTGGCCCTGTGTGCCTCGGTCGTATGCAGTCCTGATTGTGGCGCTCACCTGCACGGCGCCAAACACGCATACGACCATCATTGGCACCAAGGCAGAAGCGACTCTCATCGCTGAAGACGACACGTCTCCATTCGTCCCTCCATTCACGCCTGTCGCGACACCACTGGAGGCGGGCTGCACGATGTTGGGGCGTGAGCGGAAGACGGCCTAACGGTGTGCGGGACCGTAGCCCAGCTTCATGGAGACGGTTGCGAATGGTCCTCGCCGATACCCCAGGAGCAACAGTGTCCCTAATTTGCTGGGAAGTGGCGGTGCGGTCCCCTACGGCACTGCGTAGGATCCTACGGTCTTGGCGTGCATCCGTGCGTCGCTGCGGTCCGGTCCCAGGTCGACGGGCACGTGCACCTTCCGCCGACCACTGGCGACAACATCGATGTACTGTGGAGACCTCACGCCCCACGTGTTGAGCAATTCGGCGGTACGTCCACCCGGCCTCCCGCATGCCCACTATACGCCCTCGCTCAAAGTCCGTCAACTGCACATACGGTTCACGTCCACGCTGTCGCGGCATGCTACCAGTGTTAAAGACTGCGATGGAGCTCCGTATGCCACGGCAAACTGGCTGTCAATGACGGTGGCGGTGCACAAATGCTGCGCAGCTAGCGCCATTCGACGGCCAACACCGCGGTTCCTGGTGTGTCCGCTGTGCCGTGCGTGTGATCATTGCTTGTACAGCCCTCTCGCAGTGTCCGGAGCAAGTATGGTGGGTCTGACACACCGGTGTCAATGTGTTCTTTTTTCCATTTCCAGGAGTGTATATCTGAATGGTGCGAAAAGTGGCAGTTGACGCTAAACAACAAAAAGTGTGAGGTCATCCACGTGAGTGCTAAAAGGAACTCGTTAAACTTCGGTTACACGATAAATCAGTTTAATCTAAAAGCCGTAAATTCAACTAAATGCCTAGGTACTACAATTACGAACAACTTAAATTGGAAGGAACACATAGAAAATGTTGTGGGGAAGGCAAACTAAAGACTGCGTTTTATTGGCAGGACACTTAGAAAATGTAACAGACCTACTAAGAAGACTGCCTACACTACGCTTGTCCGTCCTCTTTTAGAATACTGCTGCGCGGTGTGGGATCCTTACCAGATGGGACTGACGGAGTACATCGAAAAAGTTCAAAGAAAGGCAATACGTTTTGTATTATCGCGAAATATGGGAGACAGTATCACAGAAATGATACAGGATTTGGGCTGGAAATCATTAAAAGAAAAACGTTTTTCGTTTGACGGAATCTTCTCACGGAATTCCAATCACCAACATTCTCCTTCGAATGCGAAAATAGTTTTTTGACACCGGCCTACATAGAGAGGAACGATCACCAAGATAAAATAAGGGAAATCAGAGCTCGTACCGAAAGATATAGGTGTTCATTCTTTTTTAAGTCAGTTCCATTCACCTAGAATGACGACAATGATCACAACCATAGTTGCTTACTCACACAAGTTCAGAATTTTAAGCAAGCCGTTAACTAGATAACTCCAGTATTAAAAATCAAATTTCAATTCCAAAATAATTCTTGCGCCCAAAGTGGCGTTAACAGTAATGATAATGAATTGTCAGTCAGATTGTAAACTTAAATGACTGAGAAGTCAATTACACAAATTGACTTACAGTAAAATGGTAAACAATAAAACATAGAAGAACAAACGTTAGATAACTCAAATATTACGAATCAGATTTCAGTTCCTAAAAATTAACTTCGAGAGCGATAAACTGTTACGCCCATATGGCGGTAATAGTAAGATCAAAAACTCTCATTCTAAACAGCAATAATAAGTCACAGAAAACTTTAGGCATTCATTCAAACAAGCAGTATAAAATATATTAAAATCATAACTACAGAAAATTAATCCTTGGCAATAAGCCAGTTACACAGTAAGGCATTACAGTAACCGAGCGATTGAGTAGAAGTGCGGCGCCGGCCGCAGTGGCCGAGCGGTTCTAGGCGCTTCAGTCCGGAACCATGCGGCTGCTGCGGTCGCAGGTTCGAATCCTGCCTCGGGCATGGATGTGTGTGATGTCCTTAGGTTAGTTAGGTTTAAGTAAGTAGTTCTAAGCCTAGGGGACTGATGACCTCAGATGTTAAGTCCCATAGTGCTTAGAGCCATTTGAACCATTAGAAGTGCGGCGAACACTTTGACAACACGAGGCGGCTTCACTGCCCCCACGGCTGGAAAGGCCAGACAGATACAGAGGTACACTCACAACACACTGCAGTTGTGCATGTGAAGACAGTTTTATAGCATGAGCTGTTTTAAGATAGAGAGCGGAAATCAACAAGCCCGGGAACGGACCGTACAGAAGCCACAGTGGCGGCAGCCACGTGACATGGAACCACAACACAGCCAGCGCGGCCCGTAAAGGGCTTACACAAGTAGCAGCCGACAGACGGACGGACAAACTGGACGTGTGTAGGCGCTCTGACCGATAGACGAACTTTCCTTGTCCACTCAACAGATTTGTGCCGTGTGTAGCGCTGACCTGCCAACCGCCAGACGAAAGTTCGTCTTTGGTCTCTGTGCGCAGTATTAAATGCTGTTCTAATTTACGTAACAGCGGCGAGGCGGAAGAAACTTTAAGGACAGAGTTTCTGGAGAAATTTAAAAACTGCAGATGTTTGTGGAACACGTTCTGTGATGAGTATATCAGTATAGATGCAAGAAATGAAGCACTTTTTCATTTTTTAATGAATCCATAATGGTTTCGTGTGGAATTTAGGGAGAATAAAGTCCGTCGACCTTCTGTTTTTACGTTTCATTCCCGAAACTTATCGAAAATGAATTCTAAAAGCCGAAATACCAACCGTTAATGGACGTTAATACAATAAACGCACTTCCTTCGTTGGTACAAACGCTGGAAAGGAGTCCAGTCTATTTCCAAGCCTCCTGCTATGAAAAGTGGGATATGGGATTTTTTTCTTCAGTTTTAAGAGTTGCTAAATGCTTCATTTCTTGTGTAGTTTTTGTTGTATTTATTAGATGATGTACGAGGTGTGGCTAGAAAAAAACCGGACTAGTACTGGTGAAACAATAAAACGAATGCAATAAGGCTGAAAGTCGCGTGGCCTGTCACGTGACTCTCGCTCCGCCTACTGCTCGAGTTTCATCTGCCTCCTGCACTCAGTCTGCCCGTGGCGTCTGTTTTAAGTAGTTGACGTTTTGTCTGTGCGTCGGAAAATGTTGAGTGTACAGAAAGAACAGCGTGTTAACATCAAATTTTGTTTCAAACTAGGAAAATCTGCAAGTGAAACGTTTGTAATGTTACAACAAGTGTACGGCGATGATTGTTTATCGCGAACACAAGTGTTTGAGTGGTTTAAACGATTTAAAGATGGCCGCGAAGACACCAGTGATGACACTCGCACTGGCAGACCATTGTCAGCAAAAACTGATGCAAACATTGAAAAAATCGGTAAACTTGTTCGACAAGATCGCCGTTTAGCAAAAAATGGTTCAAATGGCTCTGAGCACTATGGGACTCAACATCTTAGGTCATAAGTCCCCTAGAACTTAGAACTACTTAAACCTAACTAACCTAAGGACATCACACACACCCATGCCCGAGGCAGGATTCGAACCTGCGACCGTAGCAGTCCCGCGGTTCCGGACTGCAGCGCCAGAACCGCTAGACCACCGCGGCCGGCTGCCGTTTAGCAATCAGAGCAGTGTCTGAGTTAACAGGAGTTGACAAGGAAAGTGTCGAACAAGTTTACCGATTTTTTCAATGTTTGCATCAGTTTTTGCTGACAATGGTCTGCCAGTGCGAGTGTCATCACTGGTGTCTTCGCGGCCATCTTTAAATCGTTTAAACCACTCAAACACTTGTGTTCGCGATAAACAATCATCGCCGTACACTTGTTGTAACATTACAAACGTTTCACTTGCAGATTTTCCTAGTCTGAAACAAAATTTGATGTTAACACGCTGTTCTTTCTGTACACTCAACATTTTCCGACGCACAGACAAAACGTCAACTACTTAAAACAGACGCCACGGGCAGACTGAGTGCAGGAGGCAGATGAAACTCGAGCAGTAGGCGGAGCGAGAGTCACGTGACAGGCCACGCGACTTTCAGCCTTATTGCATTCGTTTTATTGTTTCACCAGTACTAGTCCGGTTTTTTTCTAGCCACACCTCGTATATAGGGTTACCAACTTTCTACAGAAAAAATAAGGGATCGAGTAGGAAGCCTACAAAATAAACAGTTCAAATAGTGTTTTCTACCAAGAAATATATTTAAAATGTTCATACATGTTTTATTTTGCATTATTGCTTGTATTTATTTACAGACTTTGCTCCTTTTTGCAAAGATTCATTCGATTTTACGTATGTACAGAATTCTCTACAATTAAAATTAAAATTCACTGCAACTTGCAGCTCTGCTTTTATGATCTCAGTGGTACATCTGCTGTGCACCTATCCGCATTTATGGTTCATTAGGGAAGAAATTCTTTCTGCCTCAGGATTTGAACCAGGAATGCTTAATACAAACTCAATACGTCCAGCAAATTGGGAACCTGAACATTTTTGGCCCTCAAGGTACAGAAAACTTTAACCCACCTTCTGTTTGCATTGCCTTCAATAGA
This sequence comes from Schistocerca nitens, assembly GCF_023898315.1. Lineage (NCBI taxonomy): Eukaryota > Metazoa > Arthropoda > Insecta > Orthoptera > Acrididae > Schistocerca > Schistocerca nitens. Next base: position 146,853,928 of record NC_064617.1, read on the forward strand.
TATGCTTTGCTTCAAAATATTCTTTACATCACAAAACTCGTCGTACAAACAACCTTCATCTAAATAATCTATCTGCACTGACTCCATTATTTCTTGAAGATGCTTAAATTTTAGATCAGAACTTAGACAAAGAGGTAATGAAGAGTCATCTGACATTGGCAGTTGATCTTCAGATTCGAAATTATTGACCAAACGTGTTTTCAATGACACATAAAATTCCATAAGATTATCTTCAATGTGGTTTCTTGTCATGGAACAAATTAACTTATTTAAAACTTTATATGTGGCACTACCAAAATATCTGTCACTCATTCTTTGCCCAATTTTACTGATCAAAGTCTTGACTACCTCATAAGTTTCCATTATAGTAACATCAGAGCTTTCCGAAAACTTAGAACAATCTGGAACAACTGCACCAACATCGGAAAAAAACTTAAATAAATCTTCAAAATTAACTCTTTTTAGTGTCGTCAGAATCGTTTGAAAGTGTCTTTAGAGCTTTGGGACAATCATCAACACTTCTCATATAACTTTTAATGGGTTCCCAATTTGTAAATTCTACCAACTGCTTGTGTTAAAGAAAGTCATCTAGTAGGTACATGTCGGATAATTCCACTCCATTCTACATCTACAAATTCAAAAAAGGATTTTAGAACTTCCCTTCATTTTGTAGAAATGAAGAAGTGACCATATAATTTTAGGACCAAATTTTCAAGATCAATATCTATGGTATCAAAGGCATGTTTCATCGCATTGTGCAAAACATGATTCGAAGAGTTTGCCTGGAATATTTGTTTGTTATCATCATTTAACAGCTTAAATACTGAATTACGCTTTCCGAAACTAACATTGGCATTATCAGCAAAAAAAGCACTCCAGGTTGTTTATATCAAGTTTGTGGGACTCAGGCGAACGTTTTAACAAATTGTGAATAGACATTGTTGTTTCACTGCTCTCTTCTATAAAATCCAGACGTTTATTCTGAATTCCAATTTCAGGACCAAAATATCTCGCAACAATAGGAAACATCTACGTATTTTTTATGGTTTGAAGAATCAGTTGCTATAGAGAAAAATTTCCTCGACTTATTGGGATCATTCGAAATTGCAACAAAATCTGAAACGCTTTTTTGAGCCAAAACTTCTTTCTCTATTGCTTCAGCTTTAGTGCGCCCACAATACATTTTTTGTAATATTAGAATCACTGAATACATCCTTCGCGATTTTAACATTGCTGTCCAAGCCATTATAACTAACAAGGTGAGATTATGTTTCACTGAGTGATATTACAAATGTCATTTCTGCTGCAAAAGCTCTGTGTAATCCACTTGTGGTGGAGCTACCAATAGCAGAAAAGAAGCTGTAAATCTTGGAAGACTCCTTGATGTCTTTCTCCTTGTTTGTATGGCATAATTATATTGAAGATATTTATTATTACGTAATTTTAAATTGCACCAAAGAGGTACAATGGTACTACAAAATTGACAAAAAGACCTGTAGTCTTTGCACGCTGCGAACAGTTGGTATTGCCACAATGTGCCACACTAAATTTCGGTTTGCAGATACTACAGAAGGCTTTGAAACAATTAGCTTTCACAGGAATACACACATGTTTTTAGTTTTCTTCCTTGTGGGTGATATCACCCTATCTTCATCAATACTCATCTTAAATCAAGAAATCACAAACTTCGAATCTGATCAAAACAACGTCACGTCCTCTGCTAATGTGTTTAGAGCTTCCACAAAAGCAGCTATGTGCACAACTGAAGTAACAAGTTAAATACTTCGTGCCTTGGTGGCATTGTAATTAGTACACTATTAGTACTGACGAGTTAAATCAGGAAAAAAGCTTTCAAGAAGTATGTGTCGGTTATCAAAATAAATGCGAAATTAGAAGCAGACATAAGTGGCAAAGTTGACGACAATGCAGACAACAAAGCGGTGAACACCGACTAATAGTACGCTGCACAGTTGGCGACGAACATCTGTAAATCGCTACGACACGAAATACCCCGACAGCCGCCGAGAGCCACCGATCAGATACTAAGGAGCCCGCGTGCCTAGTTACAGCTCCGCGTAAGTGAACGTCCAGACGAGCGTTTATTACACGTGCGGCACCGACAGTGCTGGCCACACGGGCCCTCTCCCGAGCAGTGTTAATCCCCTCGGCTACGTCCACATGAGTGTTTCTTTCACGCGCGTTCGTACGGTAAGTCATACGGCCAATATAGATCACTATTTGTTTTAGTACTGCTTCTGTGCAAACTGCGGCAACTTTTACTGCGCACAGTTAGTATCAATTGTGAGCGTGTTAGGCGAAATACATTATTTGGACTACTTTTGCAAAAGAGAGAAAAATGCTGGATAAATTCGAAATTATACGGGACAAGGGGTCTGAACAAAAAGGTAGCCAACATACGGGATTTCCCGGGAAATACGGGACAGTTGGCACCCCTAGATGTGCGCCACCACCATGTGTAGTATTTCTTCTACGAAGTTGAAATGGGGTTCTTATAAAATTTGAAAATTTGTGGTAAGGTCTTATGGGACCAAACTACTGAGGTCATCGGTCCCTAAGCTTAAGCACTACTTAATTTAACTTAAACTAACTTACACTAAGGGCAACGCACACACCCATGCCCGAGGGAGGACTCGAACCTCCGACGGGGGTAGCCGCGAGTTTCTTAAACTTACATGTCATCTTTTATGCTACGTAAATAAATGGCGTTTATGTAAACGTATTTTTTTTTTTTTTTTTTTTTTACCGTGATGTATTTCCTTAGTCAACTGTAAATCACATTGCAGGTTGCAGGAATCATTTTAGCTGATAATTGTGGGGATACAACAGCACTGAATTTGAGGTCCTCTTAACTTCTGCCTCTTAACTAGAAATCGTATTGCAGCTAACAGCCTCTCCTTGCATCTTACAGCCTCTCTCACGACTGTATTCTTTACTGTTAAGAATGGTTTGATGATGTTCAGGAGCACCAAACGTATGTTTTATCCGTTCTTAGATAATTGCGATAATCATCGATTCCCAGCTGCTGAAGTAACAGAACGTGGGTAAATTTCTTTCTTTGCATTAGCCACTAGTTTGTCCACAACTTTCTCTCCGCGTTTTTTTTTGTTTTGTTTTTTCTTTTACCTCTAAAACAGCCAAGGCAAACCCCCTTTTCTGTTTCTGTGTGGAAAAAACAATGAACTTCAACAAACCACACCGACAGGGCGACGCAGTAATCGCTGAGTGCAGTCGATCGGAACGTGTGTAGGCTGCCACGAAACTGGTCGGCTGGTCAGTCTGCCGGTAAGTTCGTGCTTGTGTAGGGGCCTCAAGACGGGCGCGTGAGCGGAGAAGTGGGAAAAGCTGCTAGAACGCCCACGACAGACTGATCCCAGTTAACTACAAACAGAGCCTTCCACCTAAACGACACAACGGCCGACCAACTAACGGTTGTATGCAACCAGTCCTGGCCAAAAAAACACTTGGTGCCAAGCATGAGTAACTCATCTGGATGATACACAACAAAAAATGCAATGACGATTTAAAGACATTACATAACTCATAGTAATTTCCTGTTCCGTAGCATGATTCAATTAATCACTGGTAAATGCTCACACCAGCTAGATATTTAGTACAGTTAACTTTCACCAAGCCTTTTAAAGGAATTGACTGACATTTAAACCTCGGGCACCAAATACTCGTGCTAACGGCCCAGTCCACAATCCCATCGCCAGAACACCTTAGCCAACGCCAGACAGAACCAACGTACAGCTTTTCCCGCGGAGACGAAACTATCTTCTTCCAGCAGATAACTCCAATCGCCCCGCTGAAAACACAGGAACACGCCACGTCTGCTCCTAATGCGGCTTAGCCCACAGAAGAAATACCGAAGAGCTGCTCGCGCTACAGCCTTCCCGTCGCATTGAAGCGGGTAAGGTACACACACCAGGCGGCATCTGAAACAAGGCGAGGTCTCCTCTTGAGTGGTGTCCGTTTCCAACTTCCCTTTCCGGTTCCGAGCCACCTCCGTGATGCGCGAGAAGGCCAGAAGACGGCGCCGCAATCATACAGCAGACAGCACGAAGTCGCATCGATACATCACGGGGGAGCCACACGGCTCAATCGGGTGTCTCCGTGGAGTTGGTGGCCAGCTCTGCGCACTAAGCAACCTTTGTGCAGCTTGGCGTCCACGATTTTAAACGTACCACCGACACCAGCTGCGCTAGATTACAACTGGTCTACACATGATCGAATTCACAAAAAAGTCCGAGAAACAGGTTGACTCCAGTATGGGCAGAAAAACTGGTGTTAGACCAGTCGAACCACGAATACAATTCTGCTCGAGCAGATATACTTAGATCCTCCACGCAATACCTATCTTTCAGATGAGAAGAAGGGTAAACTGAAAGATCAGCGCCTGTGTCAATGGAAACTGCAGTCTGGTAGAGTTCTCTGTTATATATACTCAATAGCTGTCCGGTTTGAAACCAGGCACCGTCGCTACTAATTTCAAACGGCGTTTCCCTTGTCACAGGGCGGTCGACACCGCCGAGCTTCAGCACGAATTGTTTTGGAATACTCTGATGGGCGAACGTTTGTTTCTGCTGGAATAGCATCGCCGTCGCGACGCACGTGTAAAACTGCCATTGGCTTAGTCAGCTCAGCTGCTTGTGCTTGCAGTGCTCCAGGAGAAGTCCTTCATTTCGGCGGAGACAGTTGCGACGCCCGTCGATGGATCCATCTCGACTGTTCGATCAGCATTTTGGACGAGAGCGTCGAGGTCAACAGCGCAAACTGTGAGTGTTTGCTGCGCATCCGCAGGTAAGCGCGACAGCCAAATGTTCCGCAGAATATCGTCGTCGATTGCGTTGCCCGCCAGAGTGCGAAGACGACGAAGTACATAGTTGAGATGGTGTGCGGTCGCCGAGTGCTTCAGTGACGATTAATTTCTCGAGTCGTTTAGCTTCCAAATGCCATAACTGCACGATTTACGTAGGCCCATCTTGCCGTTCTTGGCGGCGAAGCTAGGATGTCTTATACTTCGTACCGATTCGCTCCTTAGTTGCAGCCACCACATAATCGTATTTAGTTCTGTCCGAGGTGATGTGGTTCAAGACGTGTGTCATGTCGGTCGAAGCACAGTACGGGATTCTACGACCAGAAGGGCACGGTTTTCCCCGCAGTCGGACTGAGGATCACATTTGCCGCTGGCAAGTCAGTGATGGTCACTGCAGGCGTTGATTACGCGACGCGGTTGTTTACAAGTGATTCTGCGTGGCGCGGGTGATGTGAAAACTTATGTACGATGTGTTTTTTCGTCCCGGCGCGTGAGGTACCAAATATCGTGCGTAAATGCAATTTATCGAAGCACGCATCATAACAATTACTTACAACAAGTTATAGTGATCGTAAGACTGCTAGTAACGTCTATATCCATTCCTTGTTTTGAGATCAGAGGCAGTGCGGGGAATCAAAGAATTTACACTGATCACATGAAATATTTAGCAGTTAATTCACTGTTGGTGTCACTGTCCACATATGTAATGGCCATATGTATATTTCAAACTCGGTAACTTTGTGAATTTTATTTGACACTAGCTGAGAAACCGGGTGTTGGACGGGTATTTATTTATTACAATCTTCTGTTAGTCTTTACCCTCCTCCCGCTTCTCTCTGTTCATCTCCTCCTTCCCCTCCTCTTGCCCCTCTCCCTGTCCATCTCCTCTTTCCCCCTCTCTCTATCCACCTACTACTCCCCTTCTCGCTATTCATCACCTTTCTCTTGATCTACCTCTCCTCCGTCCTCTCTCTAGCTATATCCCCTGTCCCTGTCCATCACTTCCATCCCTCCCTCTCTCTGTTCATCTCAATCCCCCCCCCCCTCCCTTTATCACCAGTTTCTCTCTCCAGATCTTCCACGCCCTCTTCCTATTCATCTCAACCCTTTCCTTTCTGTGTCCATCACCACCCCCTCTCTCTGTCCATCTCCTCCCCTTTCTCTGACCATTTCTTCCTTCCCCTCTGTCTGTTCACCTCCTCCTCTCCAACCTCCCTGCCTATCTTTTCCTCCCTGTGTCTCTGTCCATCTCCTCCTCTCCCCTCTATCTGTTCATTTCCTCTTCCTATATCACCGTTCATTTCCTCCTCTGCCAGTCTGTAGCTATCTCCTCCTTCAGCCTCTCTGTCTATCCATCCCCTAGTCCTCCCTTCTCTCTCAACGTTACTACACGGCGGTTCTTACCCCTACAGATTTTTCCCCAGATTGTAACTAATATGTGTGTCAAACTTGACTGAAATCGTTCCAGAATGAGCTTTGCTAGCATACTCAGATGTCAAGTATATTTCATACCTGTTTATAATATTTCATGCGTATTCGTACACATAATTTACCTGTATGTCCAGCGAATTTCGCCCGGCATTTTCATTTTTCCTTAGCGTAATGTTTATGACGTTCGTATCTCCTGAACTGTATGCTGTATAATGAAGTAATTTTTCTGGTACATTCAGTGGTATATGTGAATACTGTCAGCAAAATGTGTCACGAATGCAGTTAGTTGTAAAGAAATAATAAATTAAAAACTCATGCTTCATGTGGCAGTTTTACTGCATTAATGGCGAAAATGTAGTAAGCGATAAACTTCTTTCCTTTTATCATTTTGTGGGGCTCGGCAGCGAGGAAAAGTTTCGTGTATGTTTGAAATTACGTGTTAAGTTTTTTAGAAGTCTCTAAGTGCTCTCATCCTCAAATACTGGGTAACTTAAGTATGGGTATTCTCGCGTCATGGGCTACACTGCTTTCTCACCACCTCCCCCATATCTTTGATAAGTGGGTGGTTCGTACCCCCACAGTGACTCTTTCCAGGCAGTAACTAATATAATATATGTACCAGGTTTGGTTGAAACTGGTCGAGCGGTTTAGGAGGAGATGTGGAACATACGTACATCCATTTTTATAATTTGTGTGGGTATCAAGTAACCTCTCAATTCAAGCTCTGAAAATGCGCTATTACTTTGTGTTTGCTGCACTTGTCTTCTAGTCCAATTGTAAAACTGTTGCCTGAAATAAAGAAAGCAAATCATCTGAATAACAGTCTTGGATTCAAATTAATTACTTTACAAAAAAATTTAAAATATGAGCCCATAATATCGAATATAAATTCGAAAAATGATTTTTTTCTGATGTTACAATTTCCATAGCACATCCAATTGTACGACTTAAACCCGTTATCAAACTGTTTTAAATCAACGTTTTATTTTAAACAACCGGTGTATCTCTAGGATGGTCTCGGGGAGGAGGGCGCGGCAGCCGGTGAGTGGGTCAATCTGAACCAACCAACAGTCCGATCACTGGCGAACAGCATGCCATGGTGACAGAAGCCATGTGTTGTTATGATGCTCACTTGGGGCAACGCAGTATCCAATGTTACCCAGCAACATTCATATTTTACAGATTAACATAGACTTGCACATCCGGAAACTGCCCATTTTTTCCCACAGTAAAGCCTTTTTTTCGTTAGACTTATTCGTTGGTTACCTTCTCCCCGTGAATGTGTATCCACACATGTTTACGTGTATGCAGCTGCTGCAACACTCTCTCTGAGCTGTTTAGCCCCGCGGAATTAGCCGAGCGGTCTGGGACGCTGCAGTCATGGACTGTGCAGTTGATCCCGGCGGAGGTTCGAGTCCTTCCTCGGTCATGGGTGTGTGTGTTTGTCCTGATGACCTCTGATGACCTTAGCAGTTAAGTCCCATGAGATTTCACACACATTTGATTTTTTATTATTTTTTATTTATTTATTTTTTTGAGCTGCTTCGGTGATCGCCAGTCTAGCAGTTACTCTGTCACACGCCTACAGACAGATGATTGCGCTTTTAGGAACAAATACGTTTACAAAGTACTTAGTTAACCTAAGTCAACAAGTGACTAACGCGCTCACCAAGTCGTCACATCACTCAGTTTCAAAATGTAGACGATATTTAAGGTAAAAGAAAATTTCATTAAAAAAACAAGTCGGAATTAATTCATCTTTGTATTCACTCGTTCATTCTCAGACAAATTTTTGCCGTCACTATTCACAGTGTTTCCAAGTTCCAAATTGCAATGCTATCTCGTGCCGAGTTGTGGGGTTACGATCCTTGAAGTTTGAACAACAACCCTGTAGAAGGCCAAAGCGCTGTCATCGCTGCAACAAGCGTCCTGGCCGCGAATGTAATATTACGTGTCTGACACTCGTCGGAAAATGGCAGTGGAGTAGCGAGGCCACATGAAGTTTTGTGTCTGTGAGCGACAATTCGTCGGATTCGACCCAAATACTGAAAGAGGTTCCTGGTTGCTCCTCCATGACAACGCTCCAGCCCACAAAGCGAAGATCGTGTGCGAGGTTTGGCCAGTATCACAGTCCTGGATTGCCCGCCGTATTCGCCGGACTTGCCCCGAGCCGACTTTTGGTTGATACCCAAACTGCAGCTGGCGATGAAAGGACGCCGTTACGATGCAGTGAAGTACATATAAGAAAATTTTACTGCAGTACTAAACGCTATTCCGAAAAAAGGACCACAGTGATTGTTTTAAAACACTTTTAAAACGATTCCAGCTGTGTACTGATTTAGGGGGAGACTATTTGGAACAAATACAGTGATTTTGTGAACATAATCCATAGTTTTTACTTCTCATTGCCTCAGTCCTGATGGAATTGGGACATCCTGCGTATATATATTTATACGCTGTTTGTAGCTGGGGTACTCAACATGAAAATATTGGAAAAAAGGATAAGCAAATGAAATTCATGATACAGACGTATGTACACTATTGATCGCTGTGCTATACAGAGAAAGATAAAAGCAAAGATAAAAGCAACAGAAAGTGCCTTATTCACACACAAAAATGAAGCAACAGATTGTACAGTAACACATCTCGTATTTTACATTGTACTGTACAATTTATAAACGAGATATATATATCTTTTCATCTACTTTGTTATTGGTCAGAGACTCTGGGGACGTTCCGGCGATTTGCCTTTACACAAACAACCTGTTTCTCAGAATTGTACAATTTTTCATGCCATCGTCTAATGCTTTTTCTGTAGGAGGATGCACACCATACCTAGAACGAAAGCCACGCTCAACAGTTATTACCGACCCGCACACACAAAACTCTTTCTATTGTACCGACACCATTTATTACTAGAACTGAAGTGGGCACACACTGCCGCTACCTAGCGGGAACCATGTAAAAGTCGAGAGTCTGGTCATTTCAACAGTACGATACTCACGCACATATCTCAAATAACATAATCTTTATGATTTTTTCAAAATCGTATGATTCTTTTTCATACACCTCGTACGTTAAAATTTTTAAAAATTTACTTAATTCCTTTGTATCTTCGATATCTTTTTGCAGTTTATTATACAGAGTGATCAGAAACGGTCTGAATAGTTTTTACGTATGTTGCATGGTAAGCTGCACGGAGTAATAATTATTTAGAACATTCGATACAGTACGACATTTCCAAGGTAATTGCATAGAAGTTATCAGGCCGTTAGGCGAGCAAATTCAAGCGGTCCGCCAGAGATGGTGACGTGGGACGGCAGTTAGTATCGAACCAGAACCAAAGACTGAGCAGTCTCGTGCCTTATAATCTACGCTATCGGAATAACTAATTGCATGTGACGGACCGCTTGAATTTGCGAGCGCAATGGCCTCATTGGCTAACTTTCAAACTTTAATGCTAATTAACTCGGAAACGGTGCAATGTACTGGTTCTTTTCTTGACAATTATTTCTCAGCACAACCTACCCTGCAACGCCCTTGCAAGCCTTTAGACTGTTTCTGACCACCGTGTATAGCTTGACTTCTTCGTAAAATGTATTGGTTTGGCCCTTAAATTTACTCTTAGTTCATGTATGGACCTGTCTGCTATATCCACTGAAGACCCAAAACATTATGACGAAGCAGTATGGCGTTGGTCGACCTTCGGAACGCCGTACAACAGCGATGCAGTGCGGCACAGACTGGACAAGTTGTTGGTAGGTTTGCGGTGTCACCGGATGTCTGCGCACTGATCATGCGTGCAACTCACGAAAATTACGGACGGGTAGTTTGTGGGCGCTGAAGGGGCACCCAATAACGTCCCTGATGTATCTCATTGGATTCAGATCGGACGAATATGGTGGCCAAAAGCTCAACGTGAGTTTACTATAATGTTTCTCAATCCACTGTAGCACGATTCTGGCCTTGTGATGCGGTTGTTACCGAACTGAAAGATGGCTAGCCGTCTGGGGAAATATCAAACATGAAGCGATAAAGGCACTTTGCAACGATGTTCACGTAGTCCACAGCTGCCACAATGACTTCAGTTACTACCACAGGTCCTGTGGAAGACCAGGCGAACGTCGGTCACAGAACAATACTGCCCCCATCGGCCTGCCTGAGTGGTACAGTGCTATTTCCGAATAGCCGTTCACTGGAATAATGGCGCATTCGGATATGACCTTGTGTAACAAGAAGCGTAATTCGTCTCATCCTGTGACACGTTTACAATGACGACATAAACGTTTTCTGGGTATGGTACCGCGTCATAATGTATAAAACTACTGCTGCTCGAGGAAAACAAACGTTTCGGCTACGGTTGTAGCGGCCTTCTTCTGGGTCTACTGGTGTGTTCTAGCTATGCAGTGTCCCTTATATTCTGTTATTACTGTTCACTGCGCATGCCATTATGTCATAATTTTAAAAAGATAGTTCGTTTCATTGGTCCCTTAAGGAAGACCCTTTCATTGGTCACTTAAGGAAGAAGGAGAGGGAACTTTATTTTATTGGGTTATTGCGGTGGAGGGAGAACGTAACCTCTGTTGTCCATTGGGTCTTGTGTCATGTGCCTTGATTGGTGGTCACCGTCGAATGAGAAGTTGGCTACTGTTTACCTGATGCTGGAAGTCGACCGCTACTGACTCTGGCCGCGGAAGCGTACGCAACTACGTTTACATTGATCTACGATCCAATCTAATGGTTCCGTGCCCACTGGAATCGTGATTGACGATGTCGTTAGATGAAGGTAGCCCATGTTCAAAAACGAGTACAGAACGCTGTGCTCCGAAACACTCGTGCATGCACCAGCATTGTACTCTGTCACCATTTCTGCCACAGATCGCCCTCTATCATGTTTCACAGAGTGAGCGAGCCTCAGACCCTCCACGTCCTGTGATGAGGTGTGGACGTCAACACCCTCGTCCCCTGCTCGTGGGTCCAGCATCCTTCAACCACTTTCCATTGATGCTCGCGACAGGAAGACACAAACAGCAGACTATCTTCGCCGGTTCCAAGATGCAGTGCCATCACAAAATTGGCTTTATCAAAGTCGCTTATGTCAGTGGCTTTCCTTATTTGCGGCCCGAATCGTTCAAAATGGTTCAAATGGCTCTGAGCACTATGGCACTAACAAAAAAGTGTTCAAATATGTGTGAAATCTTATGGGACTCAACTGCTAAGGTCATCAGTCCCTAAGCTTACACACTACTTAACCTAAATTATCCTAAGGACAAACACACACACACCCATACCCGAGGGAGGACTCGAATCTCTGCCGGGACCAGCCGCACAGTCCATGACTGCAGCGCCCCAGACCGCTCGGCTAATCCCGCGCGGCTGGGACTTAACATCTGAGGCCATCAGTCCCCTAGAACTTTCAACTACTCAAACCTAACCAACCTAAGGACATCACACATATCCATGCCCGAGGCAGGATTCAAACCTGCTACTGTAGCAGTCGCGCGGTTCTGGACTGAAGCGCCTAGAACCGCTCGGCCCCACGGCTGGCGCCCGAATCGTCGCTAAAACGATTCGTCTCTACTCCGCTTCTATATACTCCAAGATAAAAAAAGCAGTACAGCACGAATGAATTAATCGAACAAAAATCGTTATATGCTATTAAGATGTACAGAAAAACAAATGATTAGTTTTGGGAAAGTTGGATGATTTATTCAAGAGAAAGAGCTTCACAAATAGAGCAGGGCAATAATGCGTTGCTTCGCTTCTGCCCTGATACCAGCAGTTCTTCGGTTTCGCATTAATTTACAGAGTTGATGGATGTTCTCTGAGGGACATTGTCCCAAATTCTATCCAGTTGGCGTGTTAGACCGTCAAAATCGCGTGATTGTTGGAGGGCTATACACATAATATTCGAAACGTTCTCAGTTGGGGAGAGATCCTGCGATCTTGCTGACCAAGATAGGGTTTGGCAAGCAAGAAGACAAGCAGTAGAGACTCTCACCGTGTGCGGGCGGGAATTATCTTGCTGGACTGTAAGCCCAGGGTGGCTTGTCATGAAGGGCAACAAAACGGGGCGTAAAATATCAGCGCAGTAACGCTTTGCTGTAAGGGTGCCACGGGTGACAATCAAAGGGATTCTGCTAGGGAAAGAAATGATGATATTTGGTTTGTGGGGTACTCAACGAAGCGGTTATCAGTGGCCACACAAATTCCCAATCTTTATACTGACCAGTCTCGCCATCTTCCCAAATGATCATGAAATGTTGAGGGCAACACAAACACGCAATTCCCGGGTGGAGAAAATCCTCGAGCAGGCTGGGAATCGAATACGGGAGCGCGTTATCCAGAGGCAGAAAGGCTAACCACTAGACCACGAGCTGTGGGCACGAAAAGAAATTGCACCCCAAACCATCGCTTTCTGGTTTTCAGGTGTTATAGTGGGCGACAGTCAGGTTGGTATCCCACCGCCGTCAGGGGCGTCTTCAGACACGTCTTCGGCCTGGAATCTCACTGACTGAAGTAGAATTGTCTTCAGTGATGAGTCCCGCGTCGAACTGAACCCCATTGACCAGCGAAGACATGTCTGGAGACTGCCAGTACAACGGCCGAAAAACGAGGAGTTATGGTGTGGAGTGCCATTTCTTTTGATGGCAGGACCCTTTTGGTTGTCATCCGCGGCACAGTGGTACGTCGACGATATTCTACTTCCCGCTTTGCTGCCCTCCATGGCAAGCTATCTTCGGCTTACATTTCAGCAAGATAGTGCCCGCCCATGCACGGCGAGGGTTTCTACTGGTTGGCTTCGTACTTGCCAGACTCTACCTTGGCCAGCAAGGTAGCCAGATCTCTCTCAAGTTGAGAGCGTTTGAAGCATTATTGACAGGATCCTCCAACTACTCGGCGTTTAGACGATCTAACGTACCAATTGGACGGAATGTGGCACGATATCCATCATGATGACATCCAACAATTCAATCAATCAATGTGAAGTCGAATAACTGCTCGCATAAGGGCCAGATATGGGCCAACACGTTACTAACTTGATCAGTTTGTGAAGTCTGGTACCACGTGCCGCGGAATTTGAATCTGCGCCAGACGTCATGGACGTCGAAAACCCCTAGAGGTCTCTCCACCATCGCGCCGTAAGCTATGGAGGCGCGCGCCTCCTGGCCCACTTTTAGTGTGAGGGTGTCACAGTGGAACACGTGGTTCCAGCAGCCAATAGCGGCGCCCCCGATAGCGTACATAAGCGCCTGCCTCTCGCTCAGCCAGCCCGTTCCCCACGTGGATCCTCTATGACCTCATTCCTTTCCCCCATCTGCTCCTATTCCTTGAACATATCCGTATACTCTACACGTCCCACCGCCTTGATCCCCCTCACCCCCTGGTTGCTCCTCTCCTCTCCCGTCCCCACCCCCTGCCACGTCTTCACTGTTGTGTCCTCCCTACCCTCCATCTCTACTCCCTTCATCTCCTTTCCCAAGGTGGCTTCCATCAACTCCCCCTCCTGGATGATGCCCTCTCTCCCTTCATTTATCCATCAACTCTGATCGTCCCCTCTCCTTTCCTCTGTCCTTACCCTGGGCTCCCTCTCCCACCCCTTCCATCCTGTTTTCTCCCCACCTAATCTCTCCCTACCTCCCCCCCCAGTCCTTTTGTATTCCCCTCCTCTGTCTTCCCCAATCCCTGTCGCGCCTTCCCCAGCATCCCCCACCCCACTCATGGGTCCTCATCCTCCATCGGCTCCTTCCCCCCCCTCCCCCCACTTCGTTTTTTCCTCTCCTTCCCCCCCTTTCCTTTCCCGTCATCTGTCCCGGTTCCCCCCCGTCTGCCCTCAGCTGTGGTATATCATATTTGTGCCAATTTTTTAGTGCAGTGTTCAAATGAATGTTCAGTGTAGTTCGTCTTTCCACAGTGTTGCGAACAGAAACCGTGCTGTCGCTGGGTGTAAATTTTATATCTCCTGCGAACAGAAACCAGACTGTCGCCATGTTTTTTTAATTGTATGTCTATTCTTTTACCTGTCTGCTTCATAGAGGGTGTTACAAAAAGGTACGGCAAAACTTTCAGGAAACATTCCTCACACACAAAGAAAGAAAATATGTTATGTGGACATGTGTCCGGAAATGCTGTTGTTCGTTCTGTCCTTCGTTGGTCGTGTCCGTCCTCTCCCGTTGTGTTGTTTGCGGGCCTCTCCGCGGGTCCCGCCGCGCTTTCCGTCTTTTCAACCCCGCGACCGTCCCGGTCGCAGTTACAACACGAAGCTGTATCTCTTGAACAAATCATCTAATTTTTATGATCTGTAATTGTTTGTCAGTGCACGTACTGACGACTTCCCTTCTATTCCGATTAATTTCTTCGTGGTGCGTCTTTACGTTTCTTTTCATTTTTTTTAAAGATGATTTCCTCGAACTGGCAAAATACCGCACTTTTAAATAGCTCAATGCAGTTGGCTCTTTTGTGAATGACCTTGACTGGTGGAATGTAAAGGAAAGTCTGAGTGAGGGGTGTGCAGTTGCAGAGGGCGCGGTGCGGGTGTGCCGGGCCGTGGCCGGCGCGGGCCCCTTCCTGGTCCTGCGGCTGGACGCGCCGGCGGACCTCTCCCCCGGCGGCCGCCAACTGCGGCTGCGCGTCCGGCCCGCGCCACTGCTGCTGTCTCCCCGGCTGTCGCTGCGCGGCGCCACCGTCGGCGACCCGCGCGGCCTGCAGCGGCACTGCTACACCGCCTCCGGCCCGCCCGGCGTCGTCGCCGCACTTGTCATACACGGCGGCAGAACGGTCAGTCCCAGCCCCGTGGAGCATTTGTACCACTCCTCAAATTACACTAAACGTTGCAGCTTGCATACTTGGTATAAAGTTATTTGTTTACTACCGTAAAATGGGCCTTGGGAGAGCCAGTCCTGACAAAACTCTACCATCTGGTGAGCAAGATGTACGGGACAGGCGAAATACCCTCAGACTTCAAGAAGAATGTAATAATTCCAATCCCAAAGAAAGCAGGTGTTGACAGTTGTGAAAATTACCGAACTATCAGTTTAATAAGTCACAGCTGCAAAATACTAACGCGAATTCCTTATAGACGAATGGAAAAACTGCTAGAAGCCGACCTCGGGGAAGATCAGTTTGGATTCCGTAGAAATGTTGGAACACGTGAGGCAATACTGACCTTACGACTTATCTTAGAAGAAAAATTAAGGAAAGGCAAACTTACGTTTCTAGCATTTGTACACTTACAGAAAGCTTTTGACAATGTAGACTGGAAAACTCTCTTTCAAATTCTAAAGGTGGCAGGGGTCAAATACAGGGAGCGAAAGGCTATTTACAATTTGTACAGAAACCAGATAGCAGTTATAAGAGTCGAGGGGCACGAAAGGGAAGCAGTGGTTGGGAACGGAGTGAGACAGGGTTGTAGCCTCTCCCCCATGTTATTCAATCTGTATATTGAGCAAGCAGTAAAGGAAACAAAAGAAAAGTTCGGAGTAGGTATTAAAATCCACGGAGAAGAAATAAAAACTTTGAGGTTCGCCGATGACATTGTAATTCTGTCAGGGACAGCAAAGGACTTGGAAGAGCAGTTGAACGGAATGGACAGTGTCATGAAAGGAGGATATAAGATGAACATCAACAAAAGCAAAACGAGGATAATGGAATGTAGTCGACTTAAGTCGGGTGATGCTGAGGGAATTAGATTAGGAAATGAGACACTTAAAGTAGTAAAGGAATTTTGCTATTTGGGGAGAAAAATAACTGATGATGGTCGAAGTAGACAGGATATAAAATGCAGACTGGCAATGGCAAGGAAAGCGTTTCTGAAGAAGAGCAATTTGTTAACATCGAGTATAGATTTAAATGACAGGAAGTCGTTTCTGAAAGTATTTGTATGGAGTGTAGCCATGTATGGAAGTGAAACATGGACGATAAATAGTTTGGACAAGAATAGAAGCTTTCGAAATGTGGTGCTACAGAAGAATGTTGAAGATTAGGTGGGTAGATCACGTAACTAATGAGGAGGTATTGAATAGGATTGGGGAGAAGAGGAGCTTGTGGCACAACTTAACTAGAAGAAGGGATCGGTTGGTAGGGCATGTTCTGAGACATCAAGGGATCACAAAATTAGCATTGGAGGGCAGCGTGGAGGGTAAAAATCGTAGAGGGATACCAAGAGATGAGTACACTAAGCAGATTCAGAAGGATGTAGGTTGCAGTAGGTACTGGGAGATGAAGGAGCTTGCACAGGATAGAGTAGCATGGAGAGCTGCGTCAAACCAGTCTCAGGACTGAAGACAACAACAACAACCAACCGTAAAATGGGGTTACTTTGTGACTGTAGGGGCTACTTTGTGACATACGTTAATTTTCGCTTATTTCGAATCTCCCGCTGCGTCCAAGATGCCTAGAATCCAAAGATTAACTCCAGCGGCGTTCCTGTAGTGCTGCACCATCTTGCGGCAGCCAGCTGAATCTGCTGCGCTTCTTTTGTTCGTCGACAGTGCGTTGGTCTTAAAACCTGCTTTGGAGCCATTGTTTGAATTGTTTAAACTTTGTGTGCTGGAGCCGTTCATGTGAAAGAACTGCATAAAACAGGTATGTACGCCTGATTGTTAATATGTTGGCTACATTATGGCGTCATTGGACGTTAATTGTAATGTTTATGTAAGCAGTATAATTATACAACCATAAAATCAACATGCCAGTAGTAGAAGCGACCATCGGTAGGACGAAGGCGAAATCTTCGAGTCCTGGTACTGGCAATACTCAGCAGCCGAAGAAAAAGTGTTCTGAAGTCTCAGGAAGAGTCACTGATAAGGTCGAGTCCTCAGATGAGAGTGAAATCATCAAGTGGACCTATGAAGATCTGAGTGACTCGGAAGCCGTCTGTGAAAGTTCATCAGATGAGCCATCAGACAGAGACGCACCTTCGACTACTGGTAAGTTACATCGAGACACAAGAAACGTGCACCACTTTGAAAAGGGCCACTGAGAAGATCCCTGAATGCACATTCAAACTTGATGACTTTGTGGTAGTGAACTTCGAAGGGGAAATGTTCCCCGGAAGAGTGACTGATATCGAGCAAGGAGGCTACATGGTAAGCGACATGGAAAGGTGAAAAATACGCTGGAAGTGGCCAGAACGAGATGATTCCATTTATTATTCAACGGAGGAAATTCTGTATAAAATAGCACCTCCAACACCAGTAGAAAAGCGAGGTCTGTTTGATGTTAAAGATTTATTTTTGGATTAAGTAGCTACCATTGTAAATTCTTTATGTTGTCAAACAATAAACCAATGTTTTGTATATTGCTTTAAACAAACATCTGATGGGGTAACTTTGTGTCAATGTTATTTTCCATGCATTTCGAAGCAAGAACAGAGCTTGTCACATGGTAGCCCATCCAGTGGGGTAACTTTGTGACAACTTGTAGCAGTTATATAATTCTGTTGAACATATTTATTTGTATAACATATGGCCACAAAGTGGAAGGTTTCAGCAACTTCTTGGTATTACTTATTAAATTTCATAATTTACACTTGTAAGCCAGGACGCGTCCTGGCGAAACAGCCTCTCACTTTCAAAAGAAAGATTAGAGAGGCGATAGAAATAGCCAAAAGACCCGCCAACATGAATAGAGAGGACGGGTACAAGCTTCCGAGGTCTTGGCTGCCTGCAATAGCAGGGCTATGGAGCGGCGGCAGTGCCGTGGCGGCCCATGCAGACACGCGGAGAGCCGCAGTAGTGGTCGCGAGCACACAAAGCAATGGCACGCCGCAGCCGGCTTCTGGACAGCATGGAAACAGTGTGACGTCACAGCCATCACCTGTTCGCTATTCGTCCGTCTCCTCCAATGGGGTGGATTAATATAAAGACCAATAGAAAACAGCTATTTCAGCCAATGACGGATAATAAAGGAAACACCAATAAAGCATACCTTTCACCCCTCTTCCTCCTCTTTTTACAGCCAATCAAGTAACGACACGGTTTTCTCGTGCAGCTATTTAGGGAACCAAGTGTGTTCATTTAGCAGTTAACGTAAGGCCCTGATGAAGGCTAGCTGCAACGCTGGCCGAAACGTTGGCGCATTTTAAATTATGACGATGCGGTTTGATACCCTGAAGAATTTTATTGAAGATAATTTACACTGTTTGTCCCGTGCGAGTAAAACCTTAAAAACTGTCACAAAGTAACCCCATTTTTACAGTATTCTAAAAAATACTTCACCAGTCATAAACTGTTTACTCATATGTAAAATATTGCACCAGGCATAATGCACCTCCACTGTGTTTGCACTTCTCAGGCAGGGGGTGAATTGATTACTATTCGTAAGCAGATCGAAATCGTCCTGAGGACTGTCAAGCGATTGGAAGCTGCTGAGAATGGGTGTATTGGCAGCACTGCCAAGAGCTTTGTCCCAGAGATACCAAACACAGTTCAACAACTATCCTCTCCTGTCGACACTGTCTCTCTCTAGGCTTCCTGTGCAGGGTAGGCACTGATCAAGAAGGATTCGGGGTGCTATACCTATCCTTTTAACAAACAAGTCTTTCACTGGAACTGAGCCAGTCGGACTCCCTTCGCCTGTCTTGAGGAAACTTCATTTTTCCTATGGCAGTAGGAGGCAAGCACAAAAGGGTAGGTGTCTATTAATCATGAGCAGTTCAAACTTCCGGCGAATAATGGTACCTCTTAGGGAAATGGCAGCAATCGATGGGAAGGAACACCATGTACGCTCAGTCTACATGCCTGGACGCCTCATTAAGCTTGTTCTACATCTACATGGATATTCTGCACATCACATTTAAGTGCCTGGCAGAGGGTTCATCGAACCACCTTAGAACTCTCTATTATTCCAATCTCGTATAACGTGCGGAAATAATGAACACCTGTATCCTTCCGTACGAGCTCTGATTTCCCTTATTTTATCTTGGTGATCGTTTCTCCCTATGTAGTTCGGTATCAATAAAATATTTTCGCATTCGGAGGAGAAAGTTGGTGATTGGAATTTCGTGAGAAGATTCCGTCGCAACGAAAAACGCCTTTCTTTTAATGATGTCCAGCCCAAATCCTGTATCATTTCTGTGACACTGTCTCCCATACTTCGCTATAATACACAACGTGCTGCCTTTTTTTTGAACTTTTTCAATGTACTCCATCAGTCCTATCTGGTAAGGATCCCAAACCGCGCAGCAGTATTCTAAAAGAGGACGGACGAGCGTAGGGTAGGCAGTCTCCTTAGTAGGTCTGTTACATTTTCTAAGTGTCCTGCCAATAAAACGCAGTCTTCGGTTAGCCTTACCCACAACATTTTCTATATGTTCCTTCCAATTTAAGTTGTTCGTTATTGTAATACCTAGGTATTTAGTTGAATTTACGGCTTTTAGATTAGACTGATTGATCGTGTAACCGAAGTTTAACGAGTTCCTTTAAGCACTCATGTGGATGACCTCACACTTTTCGTTATTTAGGGTCAACTGCCTCTTTTCGCACCATTCAGATATCTTTTCTAACTCGTTTTGCAGTTTGCTTTGGTCTTCTGATGACTTTATTAGTCGATAAACGACAGCGTCATCTGAAAACAACCAAAGACGGCTGCTCAGATTGTCTCCAAAATCGCTTATCTAGATAAGGAAGAGCAAAGGGCCTGTAACACTACCTCGGGGAACGCCAGAAATCACTTCTGTTTTACTCGATGACTTTCCGTCAATTACTACGAACTGAGACCTCTCTGACAGGAAATCACGAATCCAGTCACAAAACTGAGACGATATTCCATAAACATGCAATTTCACTACGAGCCGATTGTGTGGTACAGTGTCAAAAGCCTTCCGGAAATCCATAAATACGAAATCGATCTGAAATCCCTTGTCAATAGCACTCAACACTTCATGTGAATAAAGAGATGGTTGTGTTTCACAAGGACGATGTTTTCTAAGCCCATGTTGACTGTGTGTCAATAGACCGTTTTCTTCGAGGTAATTCGTAATGTTCGAACACAATATATGTTCTAAAACCCTACTGCATATCGACGTTAACGATATGGGCCTGTAATTTAGTGGATTACTCCTACTACCTTTCTTGAATATTAGTGTGACCTGTGCAACTTTCGAGTCTTTGGGTACAGATCTTTCGTCGAGCGAACGTTTGTATATGATTGTTAAGTATGGAGCTAATGCATCAGTATACTCCAAGAGGAACCTAATTGGTATACAGTCTGGACCAGAAGACTTGCTTTTATTAAGTGATTTATGTTGCTTCACTACTCCGAGGATATTTACTTCTACGTTACTTATGTTGGCATCTGTTCTCGATTCGAATTCTGGAATATTTACTTCGTCTTCTTTTGTGAAGGCATTTCGGAAGGCTGTGTTTAGTAACTTTGCTTTGGCAGCACTGTCTTCGACAGTATCTCCATTGCTATCGCGCCGAGAAGGCATTGATTGTTTCTTGCCGCTAACATACTTCACATACGACCAGAATCTCTTTGGATTTTCTGCCAGGTTTCGAGACAAAGTTTCGTTGTGGAAGCTGTTATAGGCATCTAGCATTGAAGTCCGCGCTAAGTTTCGAGCTTCTGTAAAAGATCGCAAATCTTCGGGATTTTGCGTCTTTTTAAATTTGACATGTTTGTTGAAGAGGATATACCAGCAGCCACAGAGGAAACAGGGTGCAACCAATTACAGACTGTGGCGCACGTTGGAACAAACAAAGCCTGTCATCTGGGCTCCGAGGCCACGTTTGGATCGTCCCAGCGACTGCAGTTGAAAATACCAGAACTGTGCACGGAGTTTCGATGAATCTCACAATCTACAGCATTGCCCACAAACACATCGTGGTCCCGTGGTTCTGAGTCGAGTGGAATGCTTGAACCAGAGACTCGAGGGTTCTGTGATAAGCTAGGCTGTGACTTCCTAGAACTGCGCCGTAGGGTTGAGAGTTATAGGGTCCCCCCTAAATAGGTCTGGTGTTGAATACACATGAAATGCAGCTGACTGTGCATGGGGTGCACATAAGGGCTTACTTCGATTGGGTGACTCTCCATCCAATCCAGATAACGATAGCTGTGGGAAAACGAGAAGTATCAGAGTAAGATTCAAAGAAATGCCTCCCGCAGACGAAGTATCAAAATCCTTATCTGGCGAAGAATTCGCAACAATATGTCGAAGTTTGAAGCGCTCCCAAAAAGCGCTAAAGCTCGGCAAATATTAGGTACAGACAGTTAGTTAAAACCTGAAGTTGACAGTAGTGAGATCTTTGGGGAAAATTTAAGCGTATACCGAAAGGATAGGGAAATTCGAAATAGAAGTGGTGTATTTGTCCCAGCAGAAAATAAATCCAAATCCACTGAGATATAAGTTATAGCTGCATCAGAGATTGCTTGGCCAAAAATTATAATAGTGCCCTTTTATCGACCACCAATTTATCCTCCTCATGTAACCGTAAACCTTAGAGAAAACCTCTGTTCTCTTGTATGTAAGTTCCCTAATGATACTGTAATCACTGGAGGAGACTTGAGTCATCCAACAATTAACTGGGAAAATTATATTTT
The DNA here is from genome assembly GCF_023898315.1 of Schistocerca nitens. Classification (NCBI taxonomy): domain Eukaryota; kingdom Metazoa; phylum Arthropoda; class Insecta; order Orthoptera; family Acrididae; genus Schistocerca; species Schistocerca nitens. Next base: position 146,875,739 of record NC_064617.1, read on the forward strand.
TGTAAGTGGTGAGCGTAGTAGGATATCCTGTCAAACGTTACTAAATGCTCTCTCTAAAAACTACCTAGAACAGATGGTTCAGAACCCCCTCACGATGGAAATATGTACCTGATCTCTATGAGGAAGTCCCCATCGAAACTGGTACCAGTAAGTACAGTACGTACGTACCCAACAGGAGGGTAATTGGAGAGATCCTCCATGATATGCAATCCCTGTAAAGAAACTTCTAAAGAAACAGAGTCTACTGCACAGTTATAAAACAAAACACAGGGCTGTCGATAGAGAGAAACGCGTTTGGCAGTCAAGAGAGCACTGAGCGAGGTGGCGTTAGTGGTTAGCACACTGGACTTGCATTCGGGAGGACGAAGGTTCAAATACGCATCCGACAGCCCAGTTTTAGGTTTTCCGTGATTTCCCTAAATCGCCCCAGGTAAATTCGGGGATGGTTCCTTTGAAAGGGCACGGCCGATTTCCTTTCCCATCCTTGGCACAATCCGAGCTTGTGCTCCGTCTATAATGACCTCGAGGTCGACGGGACAAACTCAATCTTCCTTCCTTGGAAGTCAAGAGGGCAGTGCGTGAAGTATTCAGTGACTACCATAGCAGAATATTGTGAATGGTCGTTCGTAAAGAAATTCTCGTCACATGTAAAGGCTGTTAGTTGCACCAAAGTTAGTGTCCAGTCATTCATAGACGAGGCTGGAACAGACTTTGAGAGTAGCAAAACAAAAACACAAATGCTTAACTCCGTTTTTTAAATGTTCCTTTGCAAATGAAAACCCGGCAGTATTGTCGCAACTTAATTCTCCTACCACTGAAGACGAGTGAAATAGATAATAGTGTCAGTGGCGTTGAGAAACAGCTGAAATCGTTAAAATTGAATAAAGTTCCAGGGCCCGATGAAATCCCTGTTAAATTCTGCACCCTGTTCGTAGTTGAGTTAGCCCCTCTGTTAACTATAAATTATTGTAGATCCCTCGAACAAAAAACTGAGCCCAGTAGTTGGAAGAAAGCACAGGTCACAGCCGTCTACAAGGATAGCAGAAATGATCCACAAAACTACCATCCAATGTCCTTGACATCGATTTGTTGCAGAATATATTCTAGGCTCAAACATCTACATCTACAAACATACTCCGCAAGTCACCGCACGGTGCATGGCGGAGGATATCCTGTGTCACTCGAAGCGAGAGCGGGGGAAATCGACTGTCTATATGCCTCCGTATGAGCCTTAATTTCTCGTATGTTATCTTCGTGGTCCTTACCCGAGATGTATGTTGGCGGCAGTAGGATCGTTCTGTAATCAGCTTAAAATTCCGATTCTCTAAATTTTCTCAATAGTATTCCTCGAAAAGAACGTCATCTTCCCTCCAGGTATTCCCATTTCAGTTCCTGGAGCATCTCTGTAACACTTTCATGTTGTTCGAAACTACCAGTAACAAATCTAGCAGCCTGTCTCTGAATTGCTTCGATGTCTTCTTTTCATACGATCTGGTGCAGTCCCCAGACACTCGAGCAGTACTCAAGAATAGGTCGCACTAGCATCCTTATATGCAGCCCCCTTTACAGATGAACCATACTTTCCAAAAATTCTCCCAAGAAACCAAAGTCGATCATTCGCCTTCCCTGGCACAACCATCATACCTCGTTCCGTTTCATATAGATTTGCAACGCCCAGATGTCACTCACATAATGAGGTATCTCGAACAGGACGACCTCCTCCATGCCAACCGGCATGAACATGAATTTCGAAAACATAGATCATGTGAAACCCGACTCGCACTTTTCTCACGACATCCTGAAAGCCATTGTTTAAGGCAGTTAGATAAATGCAGTATTTTTGAAAAGTATTTTACTCGGTATCACACTTGCGCTTATTACCTAAAGAACGATCATATGGGGTATCAGACGAAATATCTGAGAGGACTGAGAATTTCTTGGTAGGGTGGACGCAGCACGTTATCTTGGATGGAGAGTCATCACAACAAATGTAGAAGTAACTTTGGGTATACCCCAGGGAAGCATGTTGGCTTCCTTGCTGTTCATGTTGTATGTTAATGATCTTGTGCGCAATGTTAATAGTAACCTCAGACTTTCGCAGATGATGCAGTTATCTATAACGAAATACAGTCTGAATGAAGCTGTACAAATATTCAGTCAGAACTTGAAAATATTTCAAAGTGCTGCAATGACTGGCAACTTCCTTTAGATGTTCAAAAATGTAAAACTATGCACTTATTAATATACAGACATCAGTTTATTGGTAGCATACTAGGGAAATACAATTAGTCTACAACGGAGATTGCTTACTTACAAATCACTTGTGCGACCCATCCTGGAATATTGCTCAAGTATGTGGGATCGATACCGGTTCGGACTAGCAGGGGACATTGAACTTATACAGAGAAGGAGAGCACGAATGGTCACAGGCTTATTTGACCCACGGGAGAGTGTCACTGAGATATTGAAAGAACTGAACTGGCAGACTCTTGCTGATAGATGGAAACTATCCCGAGAAGGTCTATTAACAAAGTTTCAAGAACTGACTTTAAATGATGACTCCAGGAATATACTTACTACCACCTCCTACACATCGCTCCTATAGCGATCGTGAGGATAAGATTATATTAATTGCAGCACACACAGAAGCATTTAAACGATCATTTTTCCCGCTCTTCATGTGTGAATGGAACGGGAAATGGCCCTAAAAACTGGTACACTGGGATGTACATTCTGCCATACAAATAGCAGCGGTTTTCAGAGCATAGATGTAGATGTAAATAACAATAACCACCTGATTGTGTGGATGAATTACATTAATTTAAGATTCTTTCAGTCGGTTTCAATGTGGCATCTGCCTTTCTTACAATTAATTTTATGCGGTCATTACACTTTGGATGGGTCAGGAAGAATACCCCTGGGTATTCTACGGTTGTTATTGTTTTCAGTGATTTTTGTCCAATAGCATAATCGAACAGTAATGGATCTCTTCACTAGTTTATGCCCCATACGTTACACTTATTTAGGGCAAGATGCCAGTCCATGCCCCCCATAATTCGCTGCAGGTTTCTGGCGTTGCAAACGTTCTATGAACTTTCTCTGCCTTGTCACTCGCAGATACTCCACTCCACGACAGAGCCTCTCTGGTCAGTGGTGTCACTAACGCTGAAGTGTCCACACAGCCCCTTCCACCTCTCACAGGGAGAACTGCGAATAGTGATACTTGGTGAGTATTGTCACAGTCTATTATGTTAGACTGTGGTATTGTCGACTGCAGAGAGCCCGCACAGATGCGCATGACTAGCTGTGTCATGGCTGGCTGCAATGCACGGCACGGCTGGACCGTTTCTCGGCATCAGAAAGTCGAAGGCAGTGATACAAAGATGAAGTGGCGCTTGGTGAGTGGGGAGCCACTGCGGGCGGTCGAAGTGGGATAAGCTGGGTGCAGGTGAGGTGACTATGGACACACCGGCTTGGGCAGTGCCTTGGCTGGCGTGGGAGGCAGAGTCAGTGGCATGTCATGTGGCAATGGCTGGCGAGGCGCCGGTGCCGGTGCAGTGATGGTTATGACACTGTCTGCTGGCAGACAAGAGGGCAAGGCCATGTAGTTGAAATGTGGCAGTAATCAGTAGACACGGTTGAGGAGTCAGGCAACTGGTACGTTGGGTGTGTCGGGAACATAGGGGCTGGAGTCTGGGATTGTCCATGTCATGCCGACAGGGAGGGGAGGGGGAGGGGGGGAGGGGACCATCCTGGACAACAAGTCGGCAGTCTAAATTTGTAGGGCATGAGGAGAGAGGATCATGGAGAACACTTGCTAGCTTGAGTTTTTGGAGTGAGATCGTCGTTATTTTCCCATTAAATATGATAGCCAAACTGTGTGCACAATATTTGACAAATGAAAACGGTCTGGAATATGGGGGTTGTAGGGCTGTCCAAACGGTGTCATCACATAGCATGATCTACTCACAGTCCGACAGTGCTTTGTGTCGGAAGGTTTTCACAGTTGTGTCTGCCATAGGGGTCGCGCGCGTAAATCTAGAATGTGGTGCTTCACCCGTTGTATTGATGCCAACAGGTCTATCAAATCTGGGGTTAGTGTCAGTAGGACGAACTCGGCAGGGAGTGTAAGGGCTTCCGACGTAGGACTTCTGCCAAAGAAGCCTAGAGGTCCTCCTTAAATGCCATACAGATGCAGAGCATCACCTATGGCAGGTCTCCTTCCAACATCCACCATAGCATACGATTGAAGTCTTCAGCGTGTGGTGCCAACATTCCACGAGGCCATTAATCTGTGGGTGGTATGCAGTCACCCATTTTCGTGTGATGTCGCAAGAATGGCAGAGAACATCAAATGGGATGGAGTCTAATTGTCTCCTATGGTCTAAAGTAATCGTTTCAGGACAGACAAAGTGAGCTATCTACATGTCAATGAAAGCTCAAATGGTAGATTCCACTGCAATGTCTTTCACTGGCACTCTTCAACCCAGTGTCAGACTCGATTTATTATTTACAGTAAGTATTTGAAGCCTTTCGATTCTGGAAGAGGGCCGACGACGTCCATGTGTACATACCAAAACAAAATCGAGCACATGGTACACTAAAGGTTGGTTGGTTGGTTTGGGGAAGGAGACCAGACAGCGAGGTCATCGGTCTCATCGGATGAGGGAAGGACGGGGAAGGAAGTCGACCGTGCCCTTTGAAAGGAACCATCCCGGCATTTGCCTGGAGCGATTTAGGGAAATCACGGAAAACCTAAATCAGGATGGCCGGACGCGGGATTGAACCGTCGTCCTCCCGAATGCGAGTCCAGCGTCTAACCACTGCGCTACCTCGCTCGGTATGGTACACTAAAGCTGCCTAATGGAGATTGTGCTTGGCGACTGACTGTGCTGTGCTGGCAAGCTAGACAAGCCTGTGACCAGATTTGGCAATCTCATTTGACGTTTGGCGAAATGGTTTGTTCAGTTACGAGTCAGACGGTTGAACACCTGGGTAGATCAGGTTGTGGAGTTGATGGGAGATCGTGGGACATGGTTGCAGGGATGAAAAGTCGTATTCTGTTCTGTGAGACATTGCAGAGGATGTGGGCAATGGTACCAGGATTCGTTTGTCATTCGCTGCACAAACTAGAGGTGACACTGTTGAGTGTTTTGGTGATTGACGGATCACAATCTTGTTCATTGCTACTTTCGTGTAGTCAAGGTCGGGTGAAATAGTTTTGATGTGCGATAGATAGTAGGTGATGGATATATGTTGTCTATTTCATAATGAGATCAAGGTGAGGAATGCGGTGAGGGCTCAGATCCTTTGGTGAATGCCATATCGCATCAGTGAGTGGTTTGTGATCAGTGTAGATCACATGTCTCTATTCGATACAGCTCCGTCAAACCGATTCATTCACAGCCAGTAGCTAGCGACTGAATGTAGGCTGTTTTGACTGTGAGGCCAAAAGTTTTTTAAGAAGAAGTGGAGTGGCAGTGTTTCACCTGCAACGACTTGTTGTAGGACTGCCCCAATGGTACAGTCACTAGCGCCCATAGTGGTCATGAGTTGTGAATCTGGTGTGGGGTGTGCTAGAGCGATCGCTTTCTCAAGGCTGACTTTGGCATGGTTGTAAGAGCGTTGTAAGAGCCTATACAAGTATTCTCTAGCCTTGCATATTTGACCCAGCGAGGGCATTTGTGAGTGGGGCCTGAATCTCTACTGTGTGTGGCAGGTGACGTTGTTAAAAGTTAAGGACACCTACAAAGCCTCATAGTTCGTGATAAATTTGAGGTGTTGACGATGAGTCTGAGGTACATCACTTTGGTTTTGCACTACAGAGATCTTTTCCATTAATGATCACCCCCACATCAGGAGTTGCTCATTCCTTTGGAGATACCTTTAAAACTGCCTCCCTATCTCCTTGCTGATCCAAGAATACACCAGGGTGCCACAACTCTTATGCGTGGTTAAATTAAGGAGAGATCTTGTTTCTTTACTGGATGAAAGGCTAAATCTGCAACTTACAGGTGGTTCAGTACCACCAATCTACCATATCCTTACCTGCATTTCCATTGGCATATAGCACTGGCCCGTTATGAGGCCTGTACTTAAAACTGAATACTGACCAACCAACACACCAATTCAGTTTATGAGGACTGTTAACTGATTTGTATTTGTTGACCTCTAAAAATTTAGCATTGGACCTTTTTATGAGTATGTTAGGATTGTTACTTGGACTTTATCTTTCTATGCTGTAGTTGGAAGCTGGCTATTTGTGCAGTACTTTTGGCAGTTCAGCTAGATTGGACGGTTACTAAGCTTACACAGCTACATACATACTCCCAATATGATGCATGGCAGAGGGTACCTTGTACCTCTACTGGCCATTTCCTTCCCTATCCCACTCACAAAGACAGCAAGGGAAAAACAACTGTCTATATGCCTCTGTATGACCCATAATTTCTCTTATCTTCATGGTCTTTATGCAAAATGTAGGTTGTCAACAGTAGAATATTTCTGTAGTCAGCTTCCAAAGCTGGTTCTTTAAATTTTCTCAGTAGTTTTCTGTGAAAAGAATGTTGCGAGAACTAGTTTAAGATGTTGTTCGTGATCCTGGGGATTAGCAGCAAAGATTAATATGTCATCGAGGTATTGTAGCAACAGCCAAATTTGAAGAGAACACCACCAATGAATTGTTGCCATGTTTCGGCCGTGTTTTTCGATCCATAGAACATGAAAAGAAATTCTGAGACACCAAAAAGTGTGATGATAGCCGTCTTAGCAACATCGTCTGAGTCCATAGGTATTTCGAGGTATGATTTGTGCATCGGACTGGCGCACCGGAACTCGTGAGAATGCAGTGTGTCATACTGTTCCAAATGGCGCACTGCAAAACCTTCACTCACAATGTGAAGGGATGGAACACACGGGTAATGCACTGAAAACTGAGGCAGAAGGCGTCTTACTGATCTGCGAATGCCGCAGTGTGGTCAAGTGCGCCTGTGGCCTAGCTGCCTATGATGAAGTTAATGAGGTGTGTTTGTCATGTGTGGGGGTGACAGAAAACCTTTCATACGTGCATGCATGGGTGAGGTGTGCAGATGCATCTGAAGCTGTTGGAGTAGGTTTGTATTTCCAGCACTGACCATCTCTGATGCTTTGAGTGTTTCCAAGTAATGCTGGTGTGTCATCGTGGTAGCACCCTTGATCTTAGTGCATAATTTCTTGATGACAGAGCATGGATCATCGTCACAGCTAGAAAGCCAAGGGGAACATATGGTATGCATTGGAGAGGTGGCATAAGAGCAAAAAGTCACAGGATGAGACGAGTTTCGTGGTGTAAAAGCGCAGTAACTTCCAAGTCTAGAGAGAGATGAATATGCCAGAGGAAGTCAATCCCCATTACCAGTTCGCTAACGTTAGTGGCGAAGAATGTCCACATCGTATGGCATTCTACCTGCAGTTAAAGAAAGCTGAAAAGGAGAGAGAGTGGGAGCGGGAGGGTGACATATACATGTGTGTGATAAACCCATTTCATCGAAAATTTCTCTCCTTGTACCTCCTCTGTGCCACTGCAGATGACGTGTCCCTGATCTTATTTTCACTAAGATTGCAGTACACACGAGTTACCTGTTTGCTTCCACCATGATGAGTGGAATGCATAAGTTTTAATTAATGTTCAACAACCTACAGTCTTCTATAGCTGTTGTCCCCTGAGCAGAAAACAGCACATAGTTCGTGAATCCGATATGTTGAGGCTGTAATAAATCTTAGAGAGGAAATGACGTTTTATCAATAATTAAATTTCCAATTCTTTAACTGGATAGATAAAAAATCTACTCACCCAATAATTTAAGAAAATTATTAATTAAATTATGCTTTGTAAAATCACAAAATTATGTTGGAAGTTTTTATTTTCCTTGTTTGACGGCCGGCCGAAGTGGCCGTGCGGTTAAAGGCGCTGCAGTCTGGAACCGCAAGACCGCTACGGTCGCAGGTTCGAATCCTGCCTCGGGCATGGATGTTTGTGATGTCCTTAGGTTAGTTAGGTTTAACTAGTTCTAAGTTCTAGGGGACTAATGACCTCAGCAGTTGAGTCCCATAGTGCTCAGAGCCATTTTTGAACCTTGTTTGACGATAGTTACCTTTTAAAATACATTCAGTAATGAGTTAAAACAAATAATTATTACGGTAGTAAGCAGGTTAACTTAAAACGAGTGGTGTGAATCATGATAGTGTTACGGTGCTGCGGGCACACTTAGAATTTGTCCCGGTGTGCGAACCTTTGGGTAAAGTCTGCCGCCGGCGGGCCAGCGCTGCGGCTGAGGCGACATCAAAAGGACTGGAGCAGAAGCGCCTGCAACCCCCGCCTTGCGTCGCCTTGACGCTTCGAGACATTACGATGCCGCGGCTATATAAAGCACACCCTACTGTCGCAGTCATTCAGTGTTGATAGTTTCGTTCAGTGCATGCTGCAGACGTGCTTAGTGTTCTGACTTTAGTGTCTAGTGGACTATTTTATATGACTATATTTTATTCGTTTACTTTAGTCTCTAAGTGTATTTTGAATAAAGTTTGCAATAGATAAATTTGTTACCAAAAAGACGCATTTGGAAGTTGATGATACAAGTCAACCTCCAACAATTATTGTGTCGTCAATTGCTTCGTCGTCTTCAGGCGAGAACCGTTCACAGCCGAAACCTGAACAATCTGGTAAGGGAAGATCATTTCAGATGTCTCAGTTGATAAAATATACATGGCTAGAATATGAAGCATCTACCGATAAAGTTTTTTGCAAAACCTGCAAAGAGGCAGATGCTAAAAATCTATTACAATTTTCTTCAAGAAAACAAGATGCATTTACTTTCGTAGGGTTTTCTAACTGGAAAAAGGCTTTGGAAAAATTCCGTCTTCATGAAAATACGCTTACGCATAAAGAAGGTATTCCGAAATTAAATTCTATCATTAACCGAAGTGTGGCCTCCCAATTGAATGAACAGTTAGATAGTGATATGAAGAGAGGCCGTTTAGCTCTTGAGACAATTTTTACTACCGTGCAATTTCTGTGCCGATAAGGACTAGCAATTAGAGGGCACGAAGATGTAAACTAAATTTTTTTCAATTGTTGGAACTCCAAAAGAATGACATACCTAAGTTTAAAGATGGTTTATTGCCTTCGTGGTATAAATGGACATCCCACGATATTCATAACGAGATCATTGATCTACTAGGAAAGTCTGTGTTGAGAAAGGTATTCGCTTCATTCGAGAAAAATGAATACTTTTCAATTGTGGTTGACGAAACAAGTGATTATTCGATTCACGAACAAGTGTCATTCTGTATTCGTACTGTCGATGATTCCTTAATCATCAACGAAGACTTTATTGGCTTATACGAGACCCCCAACACTGAATCACAAACTCTGTTTAGTATTTTAAAAGACGTTTTTGCTCGTCTTGATTTGTCAATCGATAACTGAAGAGACAGTGCTATGATTGTGCCTCGAATATGTGAGGTAAGTTCAAAGGACTAAAAAAGTTAGTTTTGGATATACAACCAAAAGCACGTTATGTGCACTGCACTGCTCATAGTTTAGACTTGGCAGTTGTAGACAGTCTCCGCCATCTTACATCTATGAGGGATATTATGTCTTTAGCCACGGACTTAACAAACACCATAAGGGAATCCAACAAAAGGATGGGACTTGTCAGAAGCATACGCTGTGAGAGCGCCAACGACCAAGCTGGTCTACGATCTCTTTGCCCGACTCGATGGCCTATGCAAGCTTCTACTATCTTGAGAATATTGAAAAACTTAGAAGAACTTCAGAGTTTGCTGAAACGTTTTCTGCAGAGGACAAAACAGAGGCAGGATAAAAATGTGCTGGCTACCTTGAGTCAATGTTACAATTCAAGACTTATTTCTTTTTACGTCTTTATTGCCATGCAACGAACCCAGTAGAGGATTAAAATGAAAAAAATTCAGTGCCCTCATCTAAGCGTTGCTGATCTGGAAAAAATATATGAGGGCTTCATTTGTGTATTGAATCGAAGGCGTGATAGTTTTGAACACTTTTGGGAATTGTGTTTAAAAGAAAAACCTTCACAAGTTGACGATCCTTCGCTTCCTCGGAATCGAAGTATACCAAAGAAGTATGAAAACAACGAAGTCAGCTCACTGCACACTTTCAAAACCCCAAAGGGATACTACAAAGCTATTTAAAATGAAGTTTGTGAAACGGTGGCGATTTCCTTCAACTGGACTCATCCAGGTCATTGCAGTTGAAGAAGAGTGAAAAAAATTTGGAAAAATGAACTGAGTTTTTCAAAAATGAACTAGACATTGAGAGACTGCGCTTACACTTGAATATGTTAGCCGATATCGCTAATAAAAACCAACTAGTCTTGATGTGATTACGTAGGCTTTCCCGGCGTAATAAGTCGTGAAAGTCTCTTCGTGTTTGCTGCCGGATCCTAAAATCAACTTGACTCGATATTTCGGCGATCCAACTAACTGGTCGCCACCTTCAGGAGAATGCTGCTTCTGCTGATGAGTCCTGTTGAAAACTGACGCCATGCTGCAAATCGACATCCTATATAGGCCACCGTTCAGTACACGGCGCATGCGCCGCCCATCACGGTTGCTGCCCTCCAAGACAGGGAGGTGGCGCCGCCCTTAGTAGAACACTGGTGGCAACTATATATAGCGCACTAAGGGCTAAAATGGTTCAAATGGCTCTGAGCACTATGGGACTCAACATCTTAGGTCATAAGTCCCCTAGAACTTAGAACTACTTAAACCAAACTAACCTAAGGACATCACACACGCACTAAGGGCCTCACCGAAAAACGTTCAATTTTGATGCGAGATAATACAGGATTCCACTTCTTGCTAAGAGGAAACCCATTGTCTCTGTTGATTAAATTATCCTCCAACCTAATTTCAATCGTCTCTTTATAGACACTGTTCCAAAATACGGAAATGTTGGCAACTACCACAATTTCATCAAATTTCATACTGTGTCCCTCATTTAAGCAGTGTTCTGCTACTGCCGATTTTTCCGGCCGTTGTAGCCTCGTATGACGGCGGTGTTCCACACACCTGTCATGCACTATGCAAATCGAACGGCCAATGTAAGCCTTCCCACACTGACACGGATTTTTACATACACCGGGTTTCCTAACCCCCAAATCATCTTTCACAGAGCCGAGTAGTGCCCTAATCTTAGAAGGTGGACGGAACACACTCTTAATGTTAAAATTCCTTAAAATTCGTCCAATCTTAAACGATATGCCTCCAGCATAAGGAAGAAAGGCCACCGATCTATGTTCCTCTTCATGCACCTCCAGAGATGGTCCAAACTCCATAGCCCGACGAATCTGCTTCTCGGAGTATCCATTGTCCTTAAAAACAGCCATCAAATGCGCAAACTCTTGGGTTAACCTGTCCGCATCGGAAATGGCATACGCTCTCCGCACCAAAGTCCTAAGGACGCCACTGCATTGGTGTGGTGGATGACAACACTTAGAATGCAGATCCGATCTGTGTGCGTCGGCTTTCGGTGAACACTGTGTCCCAAAGTACCATCTGGTTTTTTATAATCCATAACGTCTAAAAATGGAAGCATCCCATAACTTTCAACCTCCATAGTAAATTTGATGCGGGGATGAAGACAGTTTAAGTGATCCAAAAATCTATTAAGAGCATCACGTACATGCGGCCAGATGTGATTTTAGGATCCGGCAGCAAACCCAAAGAGACATTCAACAACTGGTCTTAAAAACATGCGTGATGTAAGAAAGTACATTACACAAGAGCCTGCAGTTGGAGAAATATTATGTGAAGTAGTGCAGTGCATTAAGCTTCTCCAAGTAGTTCCAATCATGACAGTAACATCAGAACGGTCATTTAGCTCCGTTAGACATCTGAAGTCATATCTCTGATCAACAATGAGACAGAAGTGATTGAACAACTTGGCTGTTCTTCATGCCCACCGAGATGTTTTGGATGAATTGGTTCAAATGGCTCTGAACACTATGGGACTTAACTGTCATCAGTCCGCTAGAACTTAGAATTACTTAAATCTAACTAACCTAAGGACATCACACACATCCATGCCCGAGGCAGGATTCGAACCTGCAACCGTAGCAGTCACGCGGTGCCGGATTGAAGTGCCTAGAACCGCTCGGCCACCAGATGATGAATTGGATATCTGACCTGTCACAACGACTTCATATTAAGAAATCCAATCAGATGGTCGACATTTGCACCTTTCTAAAGACACTCTAGCCCTAATAATGGCATTTAGAGCAATATTAAAAATCTATATAAAATAGAGAATTAAATACATATATAATGTTAAATTTTCAGTTTCGAAATATTTGTACTAGTTTAGTACTGTAGTACTATATTATTATAGCACTGTATTAGATTTTCAAATACTTTAATATTTTTAGGGTGTAAGACCCAATTAAAACTCACTATTAACATACTTTTTGACTGAAAGCATTCGGCATACTGTATTAACTTTATTAACTGTATTAAAGCATTAACTTTGAGATATTATTTTTATTTAATGAACCCTGAGCCTTATTCAAAGTAAGCTTAAATTACCTATTTCGCTTATTACCGTGCTACAGCAGTATTTTTATGTTTGATTCTTTTAATGATAGTTTAGGATTTATTTAAATATAATATCAGTCTTTTCACTGCTCTGTAATAGTCTATAAGCATGATTATTACTTAGCGTATTACGAAAATACCGTGTGTGTTTATGTTTTGTTTCTTTTTTCAAAGTCAAAAAATGTGTCAGGCTTTTCGAGTTTCCCAGAGTGTTGAGTTATCGAGAGTCCACTTTTCGGGGTTCTAATGTTGATCATATAACCCTAAAATGCTTAAAAAAACTTTAAAACTCACTATTCTTCATCTAAAAATCAAGACCCCCAGTATGCTCCCCCCCCCCCCCCCCCAATATTTTTTATAAGTCGGCGACCCTGCTGGAGAGGTCTAGGAAAAGGGGTAGATTTCGGGAAAGTCACCCAGAACTGCGGCTCGGGGGAGACTTACCATACGGCATGAGAAGGGAAGATCTGCATCGGACGAAATTAGAAACCTGAGAATTTACAGGAGGAAGACAGGGTAACATGCAAGATAGAGATTACTACTAAAACATTGTGCACGAGTTAATAAGAGCGAAAAGCTAAGTCCATTGGACGGACATAACAGAGGTGGGGGGGGGGGGGGGGTGCAAAATAGACAGGAAAGGCAACAAAAGATGTAAAAAACTAAAACAGAGTGAAGCAGATAGTGGTTACAGTGAAGAAACGCTGAGACGGAAAAATTAATGTAAATTAAGGCCAGGTGGGTGGCAAGAACCAAGGACATGTTGCAGTTCTAGTTCCCACCTGCAGAGATCTGAGGAACTGGTGTCTGGGGGAAGAATCCAGATGGTGCGTGTGGTAAAACAGGTGCCGAGGTCACAAATGTCATGTTGTAGAGCATGCTCTGCAACAGGATACTGCGAGTTGCCAGTACACACCCTCTGCCTATGCCCATTGTTGTTGTTGTTTTTCGGGGGGAAGGAGACCATACAGCGAGTTCATCAGTCTCATCGGATAAGGGAAGGATGGGGAAGGAAGTCGGCTGTGCCCTTTGAAAGGAACCATCCCGGCATTTGCCTGGGGCAATTTAGGGAAATCACGGAAAACCTAAATCAGTATAGCCGGACGCGGGATTGAACCGTCGTCCTTCTGAATGCAAGTGCACTATGCCCATTCATCCTAATGAATGACTACTACCAAATTATCAATTTAATAGAAAATAAACAAATTAATGAACAGCACATTTGCATAGCTACTATCAAATTGTTCTCAATTACATATCAACATAACTGGAGATTGTTAATAAAGTCTTAACTGACACCGACCCTGGCAGACAACATACCTGGCCTCCGAGACTGCCAAACAAGCTCTGATCTTACAGTCAAACCACTTCACCTGCCATTCAAGTTAGGCATGATCCGAAGATCTCTGAAGTGCTTCATCTGCCTTTTCGCTTTGTTATTGTTTTTTATTCTGCCGAAAATTAACGCTTCTGAAATGGAATGATAGCCTGCTATTGAGAGATGCTTTTACATGAAAGGCAAGTAAATACATTGTTTTGTTCTTCTAATACTAACATCATTTTGGTGTGCTACTTTTGAAAGCAACAGCCAACTGCAGAGAAGGGCCACAATTTAGGTGGTCTTTCTCATGATACCCATACCAAAAACACAGTCTGTCATCGGCACCTCACACCACAATACATCATCTTGCCACTGCTGCCTTCTCAACTCCTCTAAGAAGAGCTTCTTGTAGTCGAATATGATGGCTGTAAAGCCAGAAATATTACACATTCCCCTCATTCTGAGATTTCCGAAAATTAGGAGGTTCTTGCAGACAACAATCAATTTGGAAATAAGCAAATTTTTACTCAAATTTTTAAAAATTTTTCAACTGTGATCTCTCAAGTGCCATTCATTCCACTATAATTGTGATTCATTATTGTTTTTTAAAATTTGAATCTGCTTTGTATTTTTCATTCTCAAATTATTAAGTCATTTATATAATCATAAACTTAATTATTTTTTTGTTAGAAAAATCTGATTGTTACCCTCAGTAAATTCGTGTGTAACCTTATACTCCAAATCATTAATCTTTAGTTACACATTCTGTACTAATTACATTGTTCTTTTAACAGTAAAGATTTTCAAAATATCATTATTCTGCACCTTTATGTTCTTGGTAGTCTTTCGTTAATTTACCAAATCCACCAAATCTGCTAGAATACTCTACAGCAGTCCACTATCTCCTAACCAAGTTCTGATCGCAATATTTTATACTGCTGTTTAAACTACTATTGGCGCAGTGCCAACCATTAAATTAAACAAAATATTTGTCATGAGAAGTTACACTGTTATTCACTTCTGACAATTTGCTTTTCTTTAAACTGACCAACTATTTGTAACAAAAAGTTACGCTGCTGTACAACTACCGTCAGTGCATTGCCGTCCTTTCAATTTGATGATAAATTCTTTACACTTTACACTTCTCCTCACCATGCCGTTCTACAGCTTATTATATTTTGAATGCGTCATAAATACGTCCATTTCACATGGTTACAAATAAAAGAAACACGACATCTATATATTTCACAAATACATGGAGATGAAAGAACATTACACTCACACCTTTTACCAGAACATATGCTTGCAGCCCACAACAGCAATCCATACTGATGTTTCTGTTGTCCATGATGTAGTCTTGCATTGTGAAACTCCAGACTTTCCCAATTGGTGTTGAGTTCAACAACTGTCAGACCATCCTCCCATCTCCAGCCTCAGCATACAGCTCCAGTACCATTCCATGAAACAATACAAAATGCCTTAAATTAGTCTCCTAATAATTTTAAACAAATTTTAAATAAACGTGTTTTCATACACTATTACAATATACAGTAAATACATAATGTTTTGTTTTGATTTTGGGTTTTTATGAACAATGCCTTTTTTTACATCATACTACAACAATGGTTCACAATGTTTTTGTTTTACTTACAGCTGTAACTACATACAGCTGAGGCATTGCCCTTCGCACTCTTTAAGAGCTATGTATTTGCTTGCACCATCTGTTATTACTGACCCGTTTTGGTAATGGCTCATGTTGCTAGCCAGCATCAGCTGGTATGCTCTTCAAATCTAACCTATGGAGGCTTACAATAGCAATTCACTGATACATCAAGAGAACCTTTTAGAATCTTGCCTTGAACATAATGCAACACTCATTTATCAAATCATTGCTTCATTCCACAGTATAAGACATCATTCCTTCTACATTTTAGTGTAATTATTGCTACAAAAAGTACTAGTGGAAATCTATTCATGTAAGACAATGTATTTTCCTCTGACTTTCATATATGAGCATTATGTGACTTTTTAATATGTATGGGCTAATTACCTTAAACTTCATAAAATAGTTGGCAGAAACCACTTTGCCATAAATACTACTCAATGGCCGACTTACATATTGCCTTTTGCCTTTCCTCCCTCACTCTTCATAAATAACTGGCCAACTTTCCTGTTGCCTAATAACAATACTTCACCTTTCTCTTTCCATGTACACAATTGGCCAAATTTTCTGTCGCTTAATAACCATAACTCTTCATTTACCATAAACCACTTTGAGAGGATTATTCCTAGCCTATCAGTGTATCATAATTCATTACAGCAGAAACTACGTCACCATTTCAATTCATACCAAACAGTAACTATATGTCTATTCATCTCAAGACAACATTTAGTTATTTCCATTATTTTGACCACCAGTATTGCTTCTGTTGTACATTGTCATAATCACTTACCTGGTTTAGCACTGTCCACTTCTTCTGCAGCCTTCAGCTTATTTTCATGTGTTGTTTCATCTATGTTCTTTATAATAGTCCTCATCTTGCTTTCCTATTCTTAATATATTTTCAAATATAAAGGTTTGTGTATCACTGTTATAAATATTTTTGTTCCGTTACATACTGTATGACATGTTTTTGTTATGTACAATAATCTGCTCCAGGTGTCTTGTTGCAACTATATACTGTGTTCTCTGCTAGTGTATCTATAATCCTGTACTTCATACACTCAGGCCAGTCTGCATAATTCCAGTAAATGTCTGTTTTTCACGCATGCTATGCAGATGTTTATTCTTCATTTTTGTCATAGATCGTTTCTTTGTTGTCACATTCAGTGTAAGGAAATATTCTCATATTAACCTTGGTAGCAAAGAATGTTAAAGAAGACAGATGTAGATCTGAATGAAAAAAGGTGAAGAACCAACAGCAGGAAAAGAAAATGAAGTATTCTATCAGTTAACTCAGGCACTGGGTAATCATCAGTTACTTAGCAATACAAAGAACATTATTGCCCCCTACGGTTAGTATTCTTAATACTTTTTCATGTCACTGATTGACTTTCATTCAAATAATTGTTGTGGCGGTATTTGCATGATAGAATGAGACACTTCATTCACAACTTTCTCAAATTGAACCACATTATCTACCCACATATGATGCTTCGTGGAACTGAACTGATAACTTTGTCTTCCATAGGAGAATATAGTATACCTTTGAGAAATTCTTGCTAGTGCCCTCTGACAGAAGATGGTTGTCAAGTCTATGTTTATTAATATCTTGATGCCATTGACCTTCGGTATGGGACCTAGTGACTTATTCCTATCCATTTGTGGTATAATGGTAGTTTTACCATCGAACCTTCTGTTCACAACTACTTCACCTCCTGCTCTGTTTTGTGTGCTGTAAGTGAGTATTGATTCGAAAATGCTTGAACAAATTCTTCATACACACATAAAAAAAGTTTTGCATCACCTGGATTACAAGAGTTCAAGAACCTGTGCAGAAAATTGGAATAGAGATCAACATAAACATCATTTCCGCCCTTTTTATTGCTCATGAAAACCACACATTGACTGTTGTACCACCATACACCGAGACATTCAGAAGTGATGGTCCAAATTGCTGTACACACTGGTACCTCTAATACCCAGTAGCACGTCCTCTTGCATTGTTGCATGCCTGTATTCATCGTGGTATAATATCCACAAGTTCATCAAGGCACTGTTGGTCCAAATTGTCCCACTCCTCAATGGCGATTTGGCGTAGATCCCTCAGAGTGGTCAGGGGGTCACGTCATACATAAACAGCCCTTTTCAATCTACCCCAGGCATGTTCAATGCATTTCATGTCTGGAGAACATGCTGGCCACTCTAGTCGAGTGTTGTCATTGTTCTGAAGGAAGTCATTCACAACATGTGCATGATGTGGGCGCGAAATGTCATCCATGAAGACAAATGCCTCAAGAGTCTGCTGCCGATATGGTTGCACTATCGGTTGGAGGATGGCATTCACATATCGTACAGCCATTACGGGGCTTTCCATGACCAACAGCGACACACATCTGCCCCACATAATGCCACCCCAAAACAGCAGGAAACCTCCACCTTTTGCACAGACAGACAGACAGAGTGTCTAAGGTGTTCAGCCTGACCGGGTTGCCTCCAAACATGTCTCCGATGACTGTCTGGTTGAAGGCCTATGCGATACTCATCAGTGAAGAGAACATGATGCCAATCCTGAGTGGTCCATTTGGCATGTTGTTAGACCCATCTGTACAGTGCTGCATGGTGTCGTGCTTGCAAAGATGTACCTCACCATGGCCATTGGAAGTGAAGTTGTGCATCATGCAGCCTATTGCGCACAGTTTGAGTCGTAATACAATGTCCTGTAGCTGCACGAAAAGCATTCTTCAACATGGTGGCGTTGCTCTCAGGGTCCTCTGAGCTATAATCCATAGGTAGCAGTCATCCACTGCAGTAGTAGCCCTTGGGCCATCTGAGCGAGGCATGTCATCGACAGTTCCTGTCTCCTCCATGTCTGAACATCACTTTGGTTCACTCTGACACGCCTGGACACTTCTCTTGTTGAGAGCTCTTCCTGGCACAAAGTAACATTGTGGACACCATAAAACCACGGTATTGACTGTCCAGGCATGGTTGAACTATAGACAACACGAGCTGTGTACCTCCTTCCTGGTGGAATGACTGGAACTGATTGGCTGTTGAACCCCCTCCATCTAATAGGCACTGTTCATGCATGGTTGTTTACATCTTTGGGCAGCTTTAGTGACATCTCTGAACAGTCAAAGGGAGTGTGCTTGTGATACAATATCCACAGTCAAAGTCTGTCTTCAGGAGTTCTGCAAACCGGGGTGACGCAAAACTTTTTTGATGTGTGTATATTTTACACATGTTACTGACCCCAGTTCCCAATGATTTTGCTTCTCCTTCTAACCTGCTGGCCACAAATTTCATTTTTTGTTGTTCTGTCATGCTTTAAGGAATTATGCCATCAAACTGTCTAATGAAGACTACTGGGTGTATAGTTCTCATACTAGAGAAATGAGGAATTTATAAGCATTAGAGTAATTTGCTACATCACTTACATGAACAACACCTTTGTTTCCTTTCTGCTCACACCAAATTTCTACTTTTTGTGTTCTAGGTTGTCTTGGATCTCAGGAAGTACTTTTTGTTCTACCTCTTCCAATTTACTCTGAATTGCACTTGTTTTGCCTAAACAAGAGGATTTACATGTGATGTGCTGTCTAATGCACGGAGTTCCAGATGGAGAAGGAGTGCCTGGTCCCCGGCACAAATCTGCCCGGCGGAAGCATTGGAAGGTTCATTTGTAAAGGAGGGCATGGAGATGGAGAGACAGCAGGACACAACCATAAAAGCATGGCAACGGGCTAGGGGTTGAGAGGATAGGAGACACTGGGGGAGGGGGGGGGGGGGGGGCGAATCGAGTCTGCGGATTATGTACAGGGTGTGGATGTGTTCAAGGAAAAGGAGAAAATGTGGGAAGATGATGAGGTCAAAGAGGATCTGTGTGGCAGACAGGAGGGAAATATAGGCATATATGGAAAGTGAGGTGGAGTGCATGGTGTTCGCCAATTTGGATGGCTTTATAGAATCTGAGTGGGGCAGCAAAGGGAGCTTGACAAGTCAGCCGTAGCTGAGCATTGCCTAAAAAATGGATGCAAAATACAGTTTGAGAACACGAGAGTCTTGTCTCTTGCATCAACATACTGGGACTCTGTTATAAAATAGGTGGCTGGGATTAGAATGAACAGCAACAATTTCAACAGAGACCAGGGTTACACACTGAGTAGGGGTTGGGGGCAGGCTTCGGGTGTCGAAAGGAAGCAACAATAGATGCTTAGCACTTGTAGGGAGGTGAGAGCAGCAGTTTTGAACGTGGTGCTGGCACCTCACACCACCTAACATCACTTGGTCCCATGGCAGGCGGGAGCTGCTATGAGCTGTCCAACTCACCTCCTGCACACTCTTCGTTTGGGCCCTCTCTGATTGGTGCCAGCAGCTGTAATTGTAGGTATATAAGTGGGAAACAGTGTCAGCCGCAGCTTCAATATACTGATGAAACCGCGTTTCTTGCCTTCTATCCTGTCCTACAATGGTCCCAGCGCTCCCTCCAAACCCACATAAACCAGTTTACTGCTTGGTGCAACCCATGGCACCTTCGAATCAATCCTTCCAAAACCCATGCAATCATTATAGGATGTACCACCCCGTCCTTCTGGTTACATGATTTCTATATCACCATCTATGAGCACCCTGAAATACTTTGGCGCCATCCTTGACCATCACATCACCTGGACTCCACATCTCCTTACCATCCAGTGTAAAGCCCACAGTAGACTCTAGCTGGACATGGGGATTGCATCCCTCCACTATCCTTCATAACTACAAATCCTTGATTTGTCCCATCCTTTCTTACACCAGAGTCACCTGGAGCTCTGCCCCTCCTAAATTCTATAAAGCCCTCTAAATCCTTCAACACCATGCACTCCGCCTTGCTTTCTGTATCTGTCTCCCGTCCCCCACAAGGATTCTCTTTGACCTCATTCCCTCCCCACATCTCCTCCTTTTCCTTGAACACATCTGTCTCCTCTACTCCAATGGCCGCCTTGATCCTCCAAACCCTCTGGTGTCCCCTTTCCTCCTCCCCTCCTTGCCTGCTGCTGCGCCTCTGCCAATGTATCCCACTCTCTCTCTATCTCCACACCCTCCACCTCCTCTCCCAGAGAAACTCCCAGAGTCTCCCCATCCCAGATTATGTCCTTCATCCCACTATTTATCCTTCCAACTCTAATACTCCTCTTCCCCTCCCCTCCTCCCTTGGGCTCTCCCCCCTTCCTCTTGCCACTCTACTGTTTCCTCCCTCCAATCCCCCTGTCCTTTCCACTTCTCCTTTCCCAGTCCTTGCACTCCCTCCTGGGCTGCTCCCTCCCCACCCTCCCTGTCTCCTGCCCCTTGGTGTGCTACTGGCTTCCCCCTTTCCTGCCCCCCTTTCCGCTGCCAACCCCCCTTCTATCTTTCTTCTCTCCCTCCTCTCTGACCTCCCCTCGCTTGTCAGATCCTCCCAATTTTAATCCAGTTACTTTTTCATGTTTTGGTGCTCACCATGTATATAACGTAAGTGCAGTGTATGTTCAGTGTCACCATCATGTGTGGCTCTCATTACTGTGAACGCCATTCCTAATTGTGCTCTTCGTGTTACCAGTGTTTTTATGCTACATCTTCACCAAGTGTCATTTTAATTCTATGTGGATTTTATGTAACCATGCCTCGGGAAACTACCTCCTTGCACTCCCTCCTGGGCTGCTCCCTCCCCACCCTCCCTGTCTCCTGCCCCTTGGTGTGCTACTGGCTTCCCCCTTTCCTGCCCCCCTTTCCGCTGCCAACCCCCCTTCTATCTTTCTTCTCTCCCTCCTCTCTGACCTCCCCTCGCTTGTCAGATCCTCCCAATTTTAATCCAGTTACTTTGTCATGTTTTGGTGCTCACCATGTATATAACGTAAGTGCAGTGTATGTTCAGTGTCACCATCATGTGTGGCTCTCATTACTGTGAACGCCATTCCTAATTGTGCTCTTCGTGTTACCAGTGTTTTTATGCTACATCTTCACCAAGTGTCATTTTAATTCTATGTGGATTTTATGTAACCATGCCTCGGGAAACTACCTCCTTGCACTCCCTCCTGGGCTGCTCCCTCCCCATCCTCCCTGTCTCCTGCCCCTTGGTGTGCTACTGGCTTCCCCCTTTCCTGCCCCCCTTTCCGCTGCCAACCCCCCTTCTATCTTTCTTCTCTCCCTCCTCTCTGACCTCCCCTCGCTTGTCAGATCCTCCCAATTTTAATCCAGTTACTTTGTCATGTTTTGGTGCTCACCATGTATATAACGTAAGTGCAGTGTATGTTCAGTGTCACCATCATGTGTGGCTCTCATTACTGTGAACGCCATTCCTAATTGTGCTCTTCGTGTTACCAGTGTTTTTATGCTACATCTTCACCAAGTGTCATTTTAATTCTATGTGGATTTTATGTAACCATGCCTCGGAAAACTACCTCCTTGCACTCCCTCCTGGGCTGCTCCCTCCCCACCCTCCCTGTCTCCTGCCCCTTGGTGTGCTACTGGCTTCCCCCTTTCCTGCCCCCCTTTCCGCTGCCAACCCCCCTTCTATCTTTCTTCTCTCCCTCCTCTCTGACCTCCCCTCGCTTGTCAGATCCTCCCAATTTTAATCCAGTTACTTTGTCATGTTTTGGTGCTCACCATGTATATAACGTAAGTGCAGTGTATGTTCAGTGTCACCATCATGTGTGGCTCTCATTACTGTGAACGCCATTCCTAATTGTGCTCTTCGTGTTACCAGTGTTTTTATGCTACATCTTCACCAAGTGTCATTTTAATTCTATGTGGATTTTATGTAACCATGCCTCGGGAAACTACCTCCTTGCACTCCCTCCTGGGCTGCTCCCTCCCCATCCTCCCTGTCTCCTGCCCCTTGGTGTGCTACTGGCTTCCCCCTTTCCTGCCCCCCTTTCCGCTGCCAACCCCCCTTCTATCTTTCTTCTCTCCCTCCTCTCTGACCTCCCCTCGCTTGTCAGATCCTCCCAATTTTAATCCAGTTACTTTGTCATGTTTTGGTGCTCACCATGTATATAACGTAAGTGCAGTGTATGTTCAGTGTCACCATCATGTGTGGCTCTCATTACTGTGAACGCCATTCCTAATTGTGCTCTTCGTGTTACCAGTGTTTTTATGCTACATCTTCACCAAGTGTCATTTTAATTCTATGTGGATTTTATGTAACCATGCCTCGGGAAACTACCTCCTTGCACTCCCTCCTGGGCTGCTCCCTCCCCATCCTCCCTGTCTCCTGCCCCTTGGTGTGCTACTGGCTTCCCCGCCCCCCTTTCCACTGCCAACCCCCCTTCTATCTTTCTTCTCTCCCTCCTCTCTGACCTCCCCTCGCTTGTCAGATCCTCCCAATTTTAATCCAGTTACTTTGTCATGTTTTGGTGCTCACCATGTATATAACGTAAGTGCAGTGTATGTTCAGTGTCACCATCATGTGTGGCTCTCATTACTGTGAACGCCATTCCTAATTGTGCTCTTCGTGTTACCAGTGTTTTTATGCTACATCTTCACCAAGTGTCATTTTAATTCTATGTGGATTTTATGTAACCATGCCTCGGGAAACTACCTCCTTGCACTCCCTCCTGGGCTGCTCCCTCCCCACCCTCCCTGTCTCCTGCCCCTTGGTGTGCTACTGGCTTCCCCCTTTCCTGCCCCCCTTTCCGCTGCCAACCCCCCTTCTATCTTTCTTCTCTCCCTCCTCTCTGACCTCCCCTCGCTTGTCAGATCCTCCCAATTTTAATCCAGTTACTTTGTCATGTTTTGGTGCTCACCATGTATATAACGTAAGTGCAGTGTATGTTCAGTGTCACCATCATGTGTGGCTCTCATTACTGTGAACGCCATTCCTAATTGTGCTCTTCGTGTTACCAGTGTTTTTATGCTACATCTTCACCAAGTGTCATTTTAATTCTATGTGGATTTTATGTAACCATGCCTCGGGAAACTACCTCCTTGCACTCCCTCCTGGGCTGCTCCCTCCCCATCCTCCCTGTCTCCTGCCCCTTGGTGTGCTACTGGCTTCCCCCTTTCCTGCCCCCCTTTCCGCTGCCAACCCCCCTTCTATCTTTCTTCTCTCCCTCCTCTCTGACCTCCCCTCGCTTGTCAGATCCTCCCAATTTTAATCCAGTTACTTTGTCATGTTTTGGTGCTCACCATGTATATAACGTAAGTGCAGTGTATGTTCAGTGTCACCATCATGTGTGGCTCTCATTACTGTGAACGCCATTCCTAATTGTGCTCTTCGTGTTACCAGTGTTTTTATGCTACATCTTCACCAAGTGTCATTTTAATTCTATGTGGATTTTATGTAACCATGCCTCGGGAAACTACCTCCTTGCACTCCCTCCTGGGCTGCTCCCTCCCCATCCTCCCTGTCTCCTGCCCCTTGGTGTGCTACTGGCTTCCCCCTTTCCTGCCCCCCTTTCCGCTGCCAACCCCCCTTCTATCTTTCTTCTCTCCCTCCTCTCTGACCTCCCCTCGCTTGTCAGATCCTCCCAATTTTAATCCAGTTACTTTGTCATGTTTTGGTGCTCACCATGTATATAACGTAAGTGCAGTGTATGTTCAGTGTCACCATCATGTGTGGCTCTCATTACTGTGAACGCCATTCCTAATTGTGCTCTTCGTGTTACCAGTGTTTTTATGCTACATCTTCACCAAGTGTCATTTTAATTCTATGTGGATTTTATGTAACCATGCCTCGGAAAACTACCTCCTTGCACTCCCTCCTGGGCTGCTCCCTCCCCACCCTCCCTGTCTCCTGCCCCTTGGTGTGCTACTGGCTTCCCCCTTTCCTGCCCCCCTTTCCGCTGCCAACCCCCCTTCTATCTTTCTTCTCTCCCTCCTCTCTGACCTCCCCTCGCTTGTCAGATCCTCCCAATTTTAATCCAGTTACTTTGTCATGTTTTGGTGCTCACCATGTATATAACGTAAGTGCAGTGTATGTTCAGTGTCACCATCATGTGTGGCTCTCATTACTGTGAACGCCATTCCTAATTGTGCTCTTCGTGTTACCAGTGTTTTTATGCTACATCTTCACCAAGTGTCATTTTAATTCTATGTGGATTTTATGTAACCATGCCTCGGGAAACTACCTCCTTGCACTCCCTCCTGGGCTGCTCCCTCCCCATCCTCCCTGTCTCCTGCCCCTTGGTGTGCTACTGGCTTCCCCCTTTCCTGCCCCCCTTTCCGCTGCCAACCCCCCTTCTATCTTTCTTCTCTCCCTCCTCTCTGACCTCCCCTCGCTTGTCAGATCCTCCCAATTTTAATCCAGTTACTTTGTCATGTTTTGGTGCTCACCATGTATATAACGTAAGTGCAGTGTATGTTCAGTGTCACCATCATGTGTGGCTCTCATTACTGTGAACGCCATTCCTAATTGTGCTCTTCGTGTTACCAGTGTTTTTATGCTACATCTTCACCAAGTGTCATTTTAATTCTATGTGGATTTTATGTAACCATGCCTCGGGAAACTACCTCCTTGCACTCCCTCCTGGGCTGCTCCCTCCCCATCCTCCCTGTCTCCTGCCCCTTGGTGTGCTACTGGCTTCCCCGCCCCCCTTTCCACTGCCAACCCCCCTTCTATCTTTCTTCTCTCCCTCCTCTCTGACCTCCCCTCGCTTGTCAGATCCTCCCAATTTTAATCCAGTTACTTTGTCATGTTTTGGTGCTCACCATGTATATAACGTAAGTGCAGTGTATGTTCAGTGTCACCATCATGTGTGGCTCTCATTACTGTGAACGCCATTCCTAATTGTGCTCTTCGTGTTACCAGTGTTTTTATGCTACATCTTCACCAAGTGTCATTTTAATTCTATGTGGATTTTATGTAACCATGCCTCGGGAAACTACCTCCTTGCACTCCCTCCTGGGCTGCTCCCTCCCCACCCTCCCTGTCTCCTGCCCCTTGGTGTGCTACTGGCTTCCCCCTTTCCTGCCCCCCTTTCCGCTGCCAACCCCCCTTCTATCTTTCTTCTCTCCCTCCTCTCTGACCTCCCCTCGCTTGTCAGATCCTCCCAATTTTAATCCAGTTACTTTGTCATGTTTTGGTGCTCACCATGTATATAACGTAAGTGCAGTGTATGTTCAGTGTCACCATCATGTGTGGCTCTCATTACTGTGAACGCCATTCCTAATTGTGCTCTTCGTGTTACCAGTGTTTTTATGCTACATCTTCACCAAGTGTCATTTTAATTCTATGTGGATTTTATGTAACCATGCCTCGGGAAACTACCTCCTTGCACTCCCTCCTGGGCTGCTCCCTCCCCATCCTCCCTGTCTCCTGCCCCTTGGTGTGCTACTGGCTTCCCCGCCCCCCTTTCCACTGCCAACCCCCCTTCTATCTTTCTTCTCTCCCTCCTCTCTGACCTCCCCTCGCTTGTCAGATCCTCCCAATTTTAATCCAGTTACTTTGTCATGTTTTGGTGCTCACCATGTATATAACGTAAGTGCAGTGTATGTTCAGTGTCACCATCATGTGTGGCTCTCATTACTGTGAACGCCATTCCTAATTGTGCTCTTCGTGTTACCAGTGTTTTTATGCTACATCTTCACCAAGTGTCATTTTAATTCTATGTGGATTTTATGTAACCATGCCTCGGGAAACTACCTCCTTGCACTCCCTCCTGGGCTGCTCCCTCCCCATCCTCCCTGTCTCCTGCCCCTTGGTGTGCTACTGGCTTCCCCCTTTCCTGCCCCCCTTTCCGCTGCCAACCCCCCTTCTATCTTTCTTCTCTCCCTCCTCTCTGACCTCCCCTCGCTTGTCAGATCCTCCCAATTTTAATCCAGTTACTTTGTCATGTTTTGGTGCTCACCATGTATATAACGTAAGTGCAGTGTATGTTCAGTGTCACCATCATGTGTGGCTCTCATTACTGTGAACGCCATTCCTAATTGTGCTCTTCGTGTTACCAGTGTTTTTATGCTACATCTTCACCAAGTGTCATTTTAATTCTATGTGGATTTTATGTAACCATGCCTCGGGAAACTACCTCCTTGCACTCCCTCCTGGGCTGCTCCCTCCCCATCCTCCCTGTCTCCTGCCCCTTGGTGTGCTACTGGCTTCCCCCTTTCCTGCCCCCCTTTCCGCTGCCAACCCCCCTTCTATCTTTCTTCTCTCCCTCCTCTCTGACCTCCCCTCGCTTGTCAGATCCTCCCAATTTTAATCCAGTTACTTTGTCATGTTTTGGTGCTCACCATGTATATAACGTAAGTGCAGTGTATGTTCAGTGTCACCATCATGTGTGGCTCTCATTACTGTGAACGCCATTCCTAATTGTGCTCTTCGTGTTACCAGTGTTTTTATGCTACATCTTCACCAAGTGTCATTTTAATTCTATGTGGATTTTATGTAACCATGCCTCGGGAAACTACCTCCTTGCACTCCCTCCTGGGCTGCTCCCTCCCCATCCTCCCTGTCTCCTGCCCCTTGGTGTGCTACTGGCTTCCCCGCCCCCCTTTCCACTGCCAACCCCCCTTCTATCTTTCTTCTCTCCCTCCTCTCTGACCTCCCCTCGCTTGTCAGATCCTCCCAATTTTAATCCAGTTACTTTGTCATGTTTTGGTGCTCACCATGTATATAACGTAAGTGCAGTGTATGTTCAGTGTCACCATCATGTGTGGCTCTCATTACTGTGAACGCCATTCCTAATTGTGCTCTTCGTGTTACCAGTGTTTTTATGCTACATCTTCACCAAGTGTCATTTTAATTCTATGTGGATTTTATGTAACCATGCCTCGGGAAACTACCTCCTTGCACTCCCTCCTGGGCTGCTCCCTCCCCACCCTCCCTGTCTCCTGCCCCTTGGTGTGCTACTGGCTTCCCCCTTTCCTGCCCCCCTTTCCGCTGCCAACCCCCCTTCTATCTTTCTTCTCTCCCTCCTCTCTGACCTCCCCTCGCTTGTCAGATCCTCCCAATTTTAATCCAGTTACTTTGTCATGTTTTGGTGCTCACCATGTATATAACGTAAGTGCAGTGTATGTTCAGTGTCACCATCATGTGTGGCTCTCATTACTGTGAACGCCATTCCTAATTGTGCTCTTCGTGTTACCAGTGTTTTTATGCTACATCTTCACCAAGTGTCATTTTAATTCTATGTGGATTTTATGTAACCATGCCTCGGGAAACTACCTCCTTGCACTCCCTCCTGGGCTGCTCCCTCCCCATCCTCCCTGTCTCCTGCCCCTTGGTGTGCTACTGGCTTCCCCGCCCCCCTTTCCACTGCCAACCCCCCTTCTATCTTTCTTCTCTCCCTCCTCTCTGACCTCCCCTCGCTTGTCAGATCCTCCCAATTTTAATCCAGTTACTTTGTCATGTTTTGGTGCTCACCATGTATATAACGTAAGTGCAGTGTATGTTCAGTGTCACCATCATGTGTGGCTCTCATTACTGTGAACGCCATTCCTAATTGTGCTCTTCGTGTTACCAGTGTTTTTATGCTACATCTTCACCAAGTGTCATTTTAATTCTATGTGGATTTTATGTAACCATCCCTCGGGAAACTACCCCTATTTCGTATATTTTAACTTCCATTGTTTCCCCTCCTCATGTGTAAACTTCATCTTTTATCACTGTATTTTATGTATGTACCATTCTCTTGTTTTATTGTATGTAGTCTCTTGGCTGAACAGTGGTAAATTGTGCTGATGCCAGCTCACTTCTGGCCACATGGGGCAAGGGTATGAAATAACAATATAGGGGAAAAAAAATAGCCGCGGCAGTCAGTAGTTTTACTTCTGACAATGATGGCAGAGCTAGCCATCAAAACCTCAAGAATTTTATTCAAATTGACACAGCTTGAAAACTGAGAAGATTTTATTCAGTTCCCTACAGTTGTTTAAATATAAGAAAATGTTCCTCCCCTACTGCTCATGTGGTAGAAGAGCTTGGCTGTGATGCTGGACTTTGTGGTGGTTGGTGTGGCACTAGATCCTTGTGTACATGTTGATACTGACTTTGATAAAGTTCCATACAGTCATCATATTCTTCATTCATGGCTCTGGATGGCATTAAATACATGTGTCTGTGATGATACTGTGTTCAGACCGTGGTGTCATCATTTGAATACAATACAGAACATTAAACTAGATTTGCTATTGGGGCAGAGAGGTAGTAGCATATAGTGTGTTGATCTTCACATAGAGGGATGTTCACACTTAAAACGTAGTTTCATGCATTTCTTTATCGAGTACAAGGTGTGATTGGAAAGTCTTAAGGAAGGGCTTGTAATTGTACAATGGTGGTACTTACAAGCTACTGTGATGCATCTCCTTCAGAATAGTCCCCTTCTGACAGAACACACCAACTCCAACGGTGTTTCCACTTTTGGAAACATTCTTGGGAATTTTTTTCCTGAAGTGTGTTAAGAACGCTTTCTGTATTTGCCTGGATGTCTTCAGTCGAGTCAAATCACTTCCCTTTCAGTGAAAATTTCAGTTTAGGAAACAGGTAGAAGTCCACAGGGGACAAATCAGGGGAATATGGTGGTTGTGGAAGCACAGGAATTTTGAATTTAGTCAAAAATTCAACGATGGAGAAGGCATGATGAGTCGGAGCATTGTCATGGTGTAGCACCCAATTCCTGTCTTTCCAGAATGCAGGCCGTTTCTTCCGCATCTTTTCACACAAACGCTCAAGGACACATTTGTAGTATTCCTGGTTAATTGTCTGCCCTCCAGGGGTAAATTCATGGTGCACAATACTGGTAGAATCAAAAAAAGTCACCAACATCATCTTCACCTTCGACTGACTCTGCTGTGCTTTTTTCGGTCATGGTGAACCTGGAGTCTTCCACTGCGAAGATTGCACTTTGGCTTCAGGATCATATCCATACACCCACGATTTATCACCTGTAATTACCCTATTTACCAAATCTGGGTCATTTTTAGTCTGATTAATCAGTTCTTGGCACACTTCAAGTTGCTATTGTCTCTGGTCACTTGACTTGACTTGACTTGTTGATGTATGGGGCAAACAGTTACATTTTTGCTGTAATATGGAACAGTCTGTTAAAACTTTGCTGTGACATAGTGATGTTTGGGGAAATGTGTTACAATTTTGTTGTATCATGGTGATGTATGGGCAGTTAATTATAGTTTTGCTGTGGATAATTTGTTACAATTTTGCTATAACATATTGATGTACAGGACAATGTGTTACAATTTTGCTGTAACATAGCTACGTATGGGGCATCTTGTGACAATTTTTCTAGAACATGGTGACATATGGGGTAATTTCCTACAGTTTCAAGTAACAATGATTATATGTAGGACAATTTGTTACAGTTTTATTGTAACATAGTGGTGTATGGGTAATATGCTACTATTTTGCAGTAACATACACTATGAGATCAAAAGTACCCGAACACCCCCAAAAAAATACATTTTTCATATTAGGTGCATTGTGCTGCCACCTACTGACAGGTACTCCATATCAGCAACCTCAGTAGTCATTAGGCATTGTGAGAGAGCAGAATGGGGCACTCCGCTTAAGTCACAGACTTCTAACATGGTCAGGTGTTTGGGTGTCACTTGTGTCATACGGCTGTATGTGAGATTTCCACACTCCTAAACATCTCTAGGTCCACAGTTTCCAATGTGATAGTGAAGTGGAAATGTGAAGAGACACATACAGCACAGAAGCATACAGGCCGACTTCGTCTGTTGACACACAGAGACCACTGACAGTAGAAGATGGTCGTAATGTGTAATAGGCAGACATTTGTCCAGACCATCACACAAGAATTCCAAACTACATCAGGATCCACTGCAAGTACTATGACAGTTAGGCAGGAGGTTAGAAAACTTGGATTTCATAGTCGAGTGGCTGCTCATAAGCCACACATCACGCTGGTAAATGCCAAATGAGACCTTGCTTGGTGTAAGGAGCGTAAACATTGGATGAATGAACATTGCAATATGTTGTGTGGAGAGCTGAATCATGGCACACAATATGGGAATCCAATGGCAGGGTGTGGGTATGGCGAATGCCCGGTGAACGTCATCTGCCGGCTTGTGTAGTGCCAACAGTAAAATTTGGAGGTGGTGGTGTTATGGTGTGGTCATGTTTTTCATGGAGAGGGCTTGCACCCCTTGTTGTTTTGCATAGCACTATCACAGCAAAGGCCTACATTGATGTTTTAAGCACCTTCTTGCTTCCGACTGTTGAAGATCAGTTTGGGGATGGTGATTGCATTTTTCAACATGATTGAGCAACTGTTCATAATGCACGGCCTGTGGCAGAGTGGTTACATGACAATAATACCCCTGTAATGGACTGGCCTGTACAGAGTCCTGACCTGAATCGTATAGAGCACCTTTGGGATGTTTTGGGACGCTGACTTTGTGCCAGGCTTCATTGACCGACATCGATACCTCTCCTGAGTGCAGCACTCCGTGAAGAATGGACTCTCATTGCCCAAGAAACCTTCCAGCACCTGATTGAACATATGCCTGTGAGAGTGGAAGCTGTCATCAAGATTACATGTGGGCCAACACCATACTGAATTCCTGCATTACCAATGGAGGGAGCCAAGAGCTTGTAAGTCATTTTCAGCCAGGTGTCCGAATACTTTTGATCACGTAGTGTAGCAACATATGTATAGTCTTTACTCTGTGATAGCATAAGTTAGCATTTTCTAGAGTAGAGCATGATGCATTATCTTCTTCCTTTCTCCCCTAAAATGGTGCTTGGTGAGGTGAAGCGTTACTGAAAAATTTTGAAAAATGTTGGATAATGACAGTTTGGTCTATGTACTACCACTAACATAGCCTCCAGTAAGCATAAAACTGAAATGCCAACATCCTTTGCTTATTTTGTGAGACATTTTAGATGTGAAAATAAGATTATGACACTTGGTATAAACAATGTGTTGCTGACATATTTTTTGACAATTTCAGACATGGAAATACAGTAAGCCACATCTTAACATATATTGATGGGCATCTTAAAAGTAAAATAACATAGTGACACTTGACATAAATATTGTATTTGTTGTCATCTCTAGTTCTCCCTCGGGCATGGGTGTGTGTCTTTGTCCTTAGGATAATTTAGGTTAAGTAGTGTGCAAGCTTCGGGACTGATGACCTTAGTAGTTAAGTCCCATAAGATTTCACACACATTTGAACATTTTTTTTGTCATCTCTAAAAAACTAAACTAAACTCCGCCTGAACAGGCCATGAAGGCCCAATGCTACCGACCGACCGCCTTGTCACCATCAGCCAACAGGTGTCACTGGATGCGGATATGGAGGGACATGTGGTATTTATGAGACTGATTGTTGTTATCTCCCACCCCTATCTTCCCCCACCCACCCACCCCATAATTACGCTTGGTCAGGTTCGTTTTTGTACACAGTCTCGTTTAGGCCTAGGATGACATGTCAACAGCCTGTTCAGCATGTTATTTTAGTACAGAACATTTGTTTTGTACAGTTATAGAACAGCTGAGATGTGGAAATACTGTAGGTTACACCCCTTACATGTTTCAACAATATTTTGGACATGAAAATAACATTGCGACACTTGACACAAACATTGTGTTGCGGAAACATTTTAGATGTAGATTTACTGTAAGTTACACACTTTATGTTTTTTTAAAGTTGGAAATGACATTGTGACACATGCCACAAATATTGTGTGTGTGTGTGCCCGTGCAAGTTGCTGACAGTTTTTAACATACATTTTAGTCATGAAATTAACATTGCAGAGGGGGTGCATGCTGCATAAGTCACATCAGTAGTGCCACGTAACCCCAGGTTTGTTTGCCAATATGTTTATGAACTTCTGATAAATAGTCAAA
Organism: Schistocerca nitens; assembly: GCF_023898315.1. NCBI lineage: Eukaryota > Metazoa > Arthropoda > Insecta > Orthoptera > Acrididae > Schistocerca > Schistocerca nitens. The sequence goes on from NC_064617.1 coordinate 146,908,122, forward strand.
TACTTTTGAACATACACAAAATTCACATCATTCGGATACCTTTGAATATGAAGCCAATTTACACAATTTAAACTAAGCTCAAATATTTTGATAAATAATACAAATCATTTGGATACTTTTGAGCATGGTGCAAAATTCAGATCATTTGGATACTTTTGAACAAAGGCAAGATGGCAGCTACACACTCACCCCAAAGAACTACATGTTTATAAATCGGGTGCTCATAAACAGTCTGAAAAGCTTGTATGAGTATTGCATGGGAAGCTGTGCTGAGAAATAATTGTTAAGAAAAAAATTTGATACATTCCTGAATTTGCGAATTATTTAGCACTTACATTAGGCAATCCACTCATTGCATGCACAAATTCAAGCAGTCTGCAAGAGGTTGGGTTACCAAAAGTGTTCTACATTGGTTTCCTCAAATCCAACAAATGTAGCCTTTGCTTGCCTAGCTTAAATTTATCATTTTAACTGGTAATGAGCATTTCAACAAGTGGTTACTCTTGGACCCACAGCTTTCTGTGCCTTACCACATTTTAGCATGTGCAGTTGCTTGAATATTGTGCGTGCAATGTTCTAAGTGGCTAATTTCAATGCTAAATAACTCAGAAATGGTGCAACGTATTGAATTTTCTTCTTAACAGTTATTTATCAGTACAACTTCCCCTGCAATATACTTACAAGCTTTTCAGACTGTTTTTGACTACTCTGTATACTAATATTGAACTTTTTCAGCTAGCTATTTGGAGACAAAAATAAACATGAAAACCAAGAGTCTCGAAAATTGTAAGGCCTGCTGTCAATAACAACTCCAGCACTTTTCATGAGCCCACAGGCAGTGCCAGTAAACTACATGACAGTGGACAATTCAAGACAGAAAGTGAAAGACCTTTTGCTAAGATAAAAGTAACTAAATGTAGGCAGGAATGGCTGAATGATATTCCTCCCATTTATATGCTTGGGTGGCCATACCATGCAGATCTGTATTCCCAGTCACAGTGCTAAGTGAAATACTGGTGTAGGGAAGAGTATTGTACATGGAAAATAGTGGGCCTAGGAACAAATGATGTTTCCTGGGCACTGTTTCAATCTAGCGACACATTTTAGACTCACATGCATCATTGTATGGAATGACACACTGGTTAGGTGGCACAGATGATTCCATTGTGGTCAAATAAGTTTGATAAAAAAAAAAGCAAATGGCACACCATCTTCCAGTGAAAAACAGATGTTCACACAAGGGGAGGCACCAGTGATCAAAGGCCAGTGTATCACATATGAGGTGATAGTAGGAAAAGTGAAAGTCAGTCATGGATCAGCGTTCAAAATCTTGTATCACATCTTGAATATGACAAAGGTTGGTGACCATTGGATTCTGTGACTGTTCACACTCACTCAATAAGACCACTGAACTTAGGCAGCAGTGGAAATATTGCTGCTGTGTCAGGCCAGTCCAGATGACTTCTGTAGCCACTCAGTGTGTCACCATGACCCTTAGACAAAGTAGCAAAGAAAGCAGTGGATGTGGATTCACCACCACCAGAAAAGAGGAAGACTCAACCATCATTGGGCAAAATGATGCTGTTTTCTTGGGATTTCCATGATATGGTGCAAAAAGATTATGCTCAATCTCCTGAGATTAAAGGAAGCTGTCCAAGGGAGTGTTTCTGCTCTACAATGCTGAATCTGCTCATTCTGTACAGGAGACTGTCACACAAGCTGCTTGTTTTGGACTTACCCTTATACTCTCGTGACATGCCCCCCTCCCGTCCTTCCTCTCACCCCTTCCCAGAGTTCTTCTTCTTTCCTTAGGTGAAATAACCACTGTGTGTCTCGTTTTTCAGAATGACAAATAAGTGTTTTTTGAATTGGGACATTTCCCAGACAGTCAAAACTTAAACTTCTGTGAAAAAGGTCTCCACTGTGTCACTTATCGTTGGGAAGGAAGTGTCACAGTGAAGGGTCAGTATGTTGAAGAGAACTAAACCAGTCACCAGTTTTTGTGGTTGCAGCTTGATTTTTTTGATGTGATAATTAAAACATATGACTTCCTATCATATGTCATCCCTCCCCTCTACCTGTTGGCCACCAAAATTTGACTGCCTACTCCTGGCCTGAGCACTACTGCACAAGCAAGCATAAGGATCTTGGCTTCAGAGATGGAAAAGGAAAGAAATAGGAAATTAATAAATTGGTTTGTGGAAATTATCCTACCAAACAGTGCAGTGGATGACTGACTATCCTATAGAAAAATATGATATGCATTTTATCAAGAATATACACATGAACTTAAGACAGTGTTAGCATGTGTTAGCCAATAATAGTGCACAGATTTCGGCATCTGGCATTGGGTAGATGTGATTTTCTCTGTTTCATGAATTGACACTAATGGTTATGTAAGCCCGGGCAATTAAGTTATCTTCTCTCTGAGTAGTATGTTCTTTTTTTCTGGTACCCTGATCAGCTTAGTTAGAGAGGATTGCAGTAGTTAGTAAACTCCTGTCAGGTCACATCCTTTTCTGGTCATCCAGATTTTAGTGGTTTTGATTTTCCTAAATCATGTTGGGGTGAAACAGAATTGTTTCTTTTGAAAGGACACAGCTGGTATCCTTAATTATCTCGTTGTCAGTGGCACCTCACGCCCCAGCCACCCACCTTATTTTTCTTACAGGGCTGGAGAAATGGCACAGAATGAAGGAAACTGGAGGTACTGATGAGCTTTCATTGTCAGTCAGCTGCAGCCTCCTAACCTATATTGTCACTTAGCATACACATCTGTCTGCATTTACGAAATCTTTGAAGTTAGCTATAAACTACTCATTGATGATAATTGTAATGCTCTTGTTACAGAGGGGCCTAATTGTATCTCCAGGTGGGAAGCACTACTTGATACAACCACTGCCATCGCGGTTCTTCTCTGTCTCTGGTGATAAGCCACACATATTAATTCACCTGAGGTCTGGATTCCATACAAATGCTTATATTAGCCGCAGATTTGCTGATCATAATTCCACAATTTGGTCGAAGTCATCCAATAAGAGAAATGTAAATGCAGGTATGTTTTATTCATCATTTGCTTTTGAATCTGTTGCAGTGGCCATGTTTGCAGTCAAAATTGCTGGATTTCAGGTCTGTTTGTTATGTAAACCACTTTTTATATAAATCCAAACATGTTTCAGCTCCTTTCTGCCACTGTCACTGGGTGCTCTTTATTCAGCTCTGCAAGATGTAAATGTATTTTATGCAATAATTATTCTAACAAAATTACACATAAAAATAGTTGAACAGTTTTTTTCTGTTGTTGTCAGAACTTACTTTTGTTTACATTGTTGGGTTATGTAGAACTCTCTATCCCTTACTGTCATCTGCAATTAAATGATATTGCTGTGAATTTTGCTGGCAAGTTCACAAATCACTTTATCTATGACCATAATCTTGTTTTGTGAAAATATTTCAAAACTGCGTTTTACAAACCCAAAATCCAGTAATCATGATATGTTTATTTTTACTTATACCTTTTAATTTACTCCAAATCAAAGCAAAATTGTCCATAGAAATCATGTAAGTAATCGTCAGGGATATCATACATAGGAGTAGAGGCTCTATGTAATATATAATATTTTGCAATTGTGCGAATGTGATTCCAAATTCGATTGTATGCTGCTGATGCATTTTCTCTTTGCACAAGCCATTGAGACTTTCATGTATGACGATTTGTTTGTTTTCATAATCCATTCTTCACTAAGTGCAATACCTAAACAATACAAATAAGTAAACTGGAAATAACAGTAATTCTGATATTATCATAAGGTGTAAGAATATGTATGAAATTCACTGCTGGTACTCTGGTCATTCTTATCTAACTCTGGCAGATTAACACTGCTTGCACAGGCAATGCTGTTGCTAACTGAGCTATCCTAGAACAATTAACTATCTGCTGCCATGTCTCGAATCTGCCAGGAATTTTAAAAACAGCACATACTGCACCGTATGAGTATTAATGGGAGTGTACTTAAAATTGACAGAAAAGTTCAACATATATTAATTGTGTACCAATTCTATGCAGTCATTATAACACAAATAAGTAGCTTTTGTAAAGACAGTTACAGTTACTTGTGTCTTTATTACATGGGCCAAGCGAAAGCTACATACACAGGCACTGCATATAAAACTGATGTTAAGTCACTGAGTGTGAGCACTTGTAGGTTTGAGGTATATAACCAAGTAGTTTCAATAAAATGGCCATTTTTAGCTGCTGATGAATCTTCCAGTTTCTATGGTCATAGTCCATCAGGCCAATCAAGAGTAAACTTCTACCACAGTATTTATGTCACTCTCCAATGTCCAACCTGTCAACTGGCAAGATTCAGCAGGACCAAAAGCACCTTTGACAATGTCCAACATAGCTCTGGATGAAATGTCAGGAATGGAGAAGTTTCATCGTACATGACTATACAACTGGGAAAATTCATCAGCATCTACAACTGGTTATGAAAGCCTTCATTGTATGGTGATAACTTTTAACTGAAAGATGACTTTTTCCACAAGTAATGCAGTCACAATTATGCTCTCTGTTTAAATGGATAAATGAAATTGCTACACTGAGTGCATACCATCACAACACGATTTTCTCAAGTGAGCTGCATTCTATAGGTTTGAAGTTGAGAAGGAAACGTGCCTTGATGCCACTGCCTGCGACACCTGTTCATGTGGAGACAGCAGTTTTCATCGACAGGGATCTGTTTCAGCACATGACTCACAACTTCCCCAGTGACACTGAGCACGAGCTTGTCCGTGTTGTTCTTGCCATGATAAATGCTGTAAGTACCATTGCTGCTGAAACTGTTGACATAATGCCATGTGAAGTTTTCTGCAGTTTAGTATACTTGGTTTTCATTCAGTAACTGTGCCAAAATAAGTAGGTTTACAGATACACACTAGTAGAAATCTGAGTATTGCTGTCGAAATATGCCTGCCAAAGAAGATACGAGGGTCGTTCAATAAGTAATGCCCCGCTTTTTTTTGAAAAGCCATTAATATACATAGACAAACGTCATTGTTGGTGCTTCATATTTAATGTTTTTTCTGTGTACCGGTGAAGTTTCGAATAGTTCTGGCAGATGGCAGAGCCATAGTAGGACTCATGTTACAAGCAGCATGCTATTATTGAATTCTTGCATGCAGAAAAAGAAACTGTGGTGAACATCCATAAACATTTGTGTGCAGTGTATGGTGATTCTGCAGTTGATAGGAGTACAGTTGGGTGACGGGTAAAGAAAGTTACAGCCTCAGGAAATGCAGAAACAGAGCTCCACGAGCAGCCACGCTCCAGTCATCCTATCACAGCCACTGCACCAGACATAATGAATCATGCAGATGCCATTATTTGTGCCAACTGGCATAGCACAACATGACAATTGGCTCTACAGTTGTTGGTCAGCATTGTAAATGTGTCTGCAATGATAGAGACTCTTGGGTATTCAAAGAGGGGCTCACAATGGGTTCCACAAATGCTAACAGTGGACCACAAGATTCAAAGAAAGGCTATTTCAATGAATTGTCAACGCTTAAAGATTCTCTATGGGAAGCATACTTTTAAGATGAAGAGTGTGTCAGTCAAGCAATGAAAACATCCTACGCCTACAGGACAATAGCTTTTACCAGAAGGGAATACATGCTCTTCCACAATGTTGGTGTACAGCCATAGAACATGACGGAGACTATGTAGAAAAATAGGACATGGACACGGCATGTTAATGTATATTGTCAGCAGATTCTGACTCTTAACAATAAATGTTCTGAGAAAAAAATGTGGGGTATTACTTATTGAATGATCCTTGTATTACGTCCCGACATCTTACTAGAAGAGAACATATTTGTTAATAGAATCATCTTGATTAAAAACTGTTGTTCATGGCCAGAGAGATGGGGTGATAATGTTTGAGAAATGCCTACACACCCCAGAACAAGGAAGGTTACAAGCTGACACTGGTAAGAGCAAATATATGCAGGGTTATTCATACCCCCAGGTTTCAGAAGATGAGTGCTCGAAAACTAGAAGTCACACAGAATTTATACATATATCAGTGGACACAGCATCTCTTCAAGTTTTTAACTCATATTACATGTGCTCAATATTGGTGCCATTAGTGATGCGGCAAATGTCAATATGAGTTGAAGAGCATGTTTGTGCAATTAGTTGAACTCACTGCTAGTTCAACAGCAGCAACCCGCTCTGGAAACTTGTTCATTGGTTTGTCTATCTCCAGGCATGACCTAATTCAGTGCAACAGTGTGGAGTGGATGATCTGCCTACATGTTCTGATTTGGCTGCCCATAATGGTGTGCTCTGCAACTATATCACAGTGAATATTATGAACTGAAACTTGAAGAGATGCTCTATCCTCTGATAGACAGAGGACCATAATAAATAATTTTTTCTTTGGTGATGCTCAAAGCAAGAAAATAACTGTTTAACCAGCAACAAATGCTCTCCCTGATCATAATGCACTGTTCTTTAGGATAAATAAAATGGTGTCTTAGAGTATGGATCGTCCTCAGTGGCAACAGTTAGAATAACTGATGACTCCAGGACAAATATTTTTAAGAACTGTTTACCAGAGATGCCCTTGGATGAAATTTACAATGAACCAAATGCTAACACAAGATTTCATCTGTTTCATGACAAATTCATATCACTATTTGAAAATAGTTTTCCACATGAGCTACTCAGAAAGGGCATTAAACAGCCATGTAAAAAACCATGGATGACTAGAGGGATTAAAGTATCTTGTGAAAGGAAAATGGAAGTGTATGTGTTGGCAAGAACATACAGAGATCCTGTGGTGGTTGCACACTACAAAAACTATTCAAAATTACTAAGAAAAGTTACTAAAAACCAAAGGATATGCATGTAATGTCAGAAATCAGTAATACCGACAACAGACTTAAGATTGATTGCTTTACTAAACCATGAAACAATTTAAATTGTATGGATTTCATCATATAAAACATTGAAATTCTTATGGCTTAAAATTAATTTCTTAAACAGTAACTGGCAATGAATTTTTTAAATCTTATTATACTTGTTTTTTTTTATAGTCATAGTTAATTATTACTTCTATATACATATGATAAATGGTACTTCTTATAACACATATCTTGTTGTAGTTTAGGTACTGCATTACCACGTAAAAGCTATTTCAGTTTTGTTTTTAAAGAGTTCATCATATCTATATCTTTTATACACTGCAGTAATTTGTTACATAATATGATGACATTGTACAATAAACTCTACTGAGTTTTAGCCTTATTTTTCTGTCCAAATACAAATCGTAGCAGTTTCTGGTTTTATAATCATGTACTAAGCAATTTTTAATATAGTGGTCCATACTTTTTTTAACTTACATAACACTCTGAAAAATATATTCACAAGGTACAGCTATATGTCCAGTAATTTGAAAAGGTTGAGTCAGTGAGCTGCATTTCCACTCTTAGTCATTACACGTATTGCTTTTTTTTTCAGTACGAATACAGTTTGAATATTTTTCTTATCCACTCCCCAAAAAGTATGCCAAAGCTATAACAGACTGAGTATAAGTAAAATATACTGATCTGATTCGTGAAATATCATACTGATGTAAGAATTCGAAGGGCACAGCATGCTGTAGACATTCTACCACTAAGAATTTTTACATGTGCTTCCCAACTTAATTGACAATCAACATGAATTCCTAGAAATGTTGTGCTTTCCACAAATTTTATAACTTCATTATTTATTTTCAGGTTGCTGTAATCTTGCTCTCTGCTTATACCAAAGTTCATAGTGCCTATTTTCTTTATAGTAAGAGTGACTCTATTGTTTATTGTCCATTCATTTATGCTGCTAAGTGTATCTTCAGTTTTGTAGTCATTTGTCAGTGATCAGTACATTACAGTCAACTGCAAACAATATTGATTGTCCATGCTTGATTCTTTGTGGGAAATCATTTATGTAAACTGTAAACAGTACTGGACCTAGCAGCTACCATGTGGTGCCCCTGTATTTATATATTTAGGGTCAGAAGTATGTTTTTCAGTATATTTGGAGCTACTTGATATATGTATAATTTCATCAACTGCACTTTATTTTCTAGATAAATCTAAAAACACTTTTTCACCTCTCCCATATTTCCATTTCATCTAGCTTATTTAACAGTACTTTGTGGTCAACTGTGTAGAAAGCTTTTGTTAGATCGAGGAATATACCTGTTGTATAATTCCCTTCATCCAGTGTCTTGTCAGATATGTTGTTGCCAGTTCAGTAACTTTCCCTGATCATAAACCGAATTGGTCATTGGAAATAGTTCATAAGTCTGTCTTTTACCAAGGTTTCTATGCTGAAGTGCCAAAGAAATTGATATAGACATGATTATTGAAACACATAGATACGTAAACAGGCACAATGCAGCACTGCGGTTGGCAATGCCTATATAGGACAACAAGTGTCTGGCGCAGTTGTTAGATCAGTTGCTGCTGCTACAATGACATGTTATCAAGATTTAAGTGAGTTTGAACATGATGTTATAATCAATGCATGAGCGATGGGGCACAGCATCTCTGAGGTAGCAATGAAGTGGGGATTTTCCTGTATGACCATTTCACAAGTGTATACTGTGAATATCAGGAATGTGCTAAAACAACAAATCTCCAACATTGTTGTGGCCAGAAAAAGATCCTGCAAGTACGGGACCAATGACGACTGAAGAAAATCATTCAACATGACAGAAGGGCAACCTTTCTGCACATTGCTGCAGATTTAAAGGCTGGACCTTCAACAAGTGTCAGCATGCGAACAATTAAATGAAACATCATCGATATGGGCTTTCAGTGCCTAAGGTCAACTCATGTATCCCTGATGACTGCATGATACAAAGCTTCACACCTCGCCTGGAGCCGTCAACACCAACATTGGGCTGTTGATGACAGGAAAGATGTTGCCTGGTCGGATGAGTCTTGTTTCAAACTGTATTGAGCAGATGGACGTGTACATGTATCCACATCAGCAGAGGGCTTTTCAAGCTGGCGGAGTCTCTGTAATGGTACGGGGTATGTGCAGTTGGAGTGATACGGGACCCCTGATGCTTCTAAATATGACTCTGACAGGTGACACATACGTAAGCATCCTGTCGGATCATCTCCATGAGTCAAGTCCATTATGCATCCTGACAGTCTTGGATAATTCCAGCAGGACAATGCGACATCCCACACATCCAGAATTGTTACAGAGTGGCTCCAGGAACACTCTTCTCAGTTGAAACACTTTTGCTGCCCACCAAACTCCCCAGAATGAACATTATTGAGCATATTGGGATGCTTTGCAACATGCTATTCAGAAGAGATGTCCTCCCCTTTGTACTCTTACGGATTTATGGACAGCCCTGTACAATTCATGGTGTCAATTCCCGTCAGCACTACTTCAGACATTAGCTGAGTCCATGCCATGTTGTGTTGCAGCACTTCTGAGTGCTCGCGGGGGCTTTACACGATATTAGGCAGGTGTACCAGTTTATTTGGCTCTTCAGTGTATTGTCTTTCTACAGCAAGAGAGTAGTGATAGTGGCCTATATTTTCTACATTTTCAGTGTCATTTCTTTGAAGAGAGACAGTAATTCAGCATTTTTTAAGTAGTAAGGAGAGCAATCCCATTTGAATGTTTGGTTTATAGTGTCAGCTAACAATGATGTTACATTCTCTACACAGTCCTTAATTATACAAAGTGGTACTTCATCTAAACCTGCTGAAATTTTGTTTTTCAGTTTGCAATTTGCTTTATAGACTCACGCTTTGTTGTGATTATATGGAATTTAGTGACACAAGACAAAGGACAACCAGTCACTTTAGTAGAGGCTGATTGTCCTTTGTCTTGTGTAAAAGATGAGTCACAGGTAGCAAATATATTTAATAATCATTTGTTAAATACAGTAGAAATTATAGGAAGAAAGAGTTCAAGAGAGAAATCACAGCAGTGTGTTGATAAAGCAACTCTCATGAAATTCAGTCATTTGAATATACCACTGACTTCCTTTTCTGAAACTAATAAAATTACATATTTTCTCAGAAATAAAAGCTCATCTGGTTTTGATGGTGTTTCCAGTAGAGTACAAAAGATTTGGTCCCATATGATAAGCCATGTCATATCTGAAATATGTAAAGCATCACTAAGTCAAGGAATTTTTCCAAAGAGGCTGAAATATACTATTGTCAAGCCTTTCTTTAAGAAAGGTAATAGGAGAGATGTCAAGAACTACCAACCTGTTTCACTGCTGACATCATTTTCCAAAATCTTTGAGAAGGTGATGTATTGTAGAATACAAAATTTTGATAAGTATCTCACCTGAGCAACAATGATATCATCAGCAAATCACAGCTTGGATTTCAGAAAAATTGTTCTACTGAGACTGTCAGTTATGTGATCACTCACTACATTTTACAGGCATTAAATAATAAAATAATGCCACTTGGTATTTTCTACAGCCTATCAGCCTATTTAGGGCATTTGACTGTGTGCCAATCACAGTATTCTCTTCCATAAATTGAAGTTTTATGGGACTCATGGTATAGCCAACCAAATTGGAAAACATCATATCTAACAAAAAGAATGCAGAAAGTTGCACTTAGTAATTCAACCAATATAATCTAGGGACATTATTCTGACAGTGGAGAAATCATGTATGGAGTTCCCCAACTCTCTGTCTCAGGTCCACTATTGTTCCTCCAATATGTTAACTATCTTCCATCTAATATACAACAAGAAGAATTGTTTCTTCTTGCAGAAGACACAAGTACTGTAATCAATCCAAGCATACATACAGAAACAAAAGAAATAGTAAACATTGTTCTTAAAAGTATCATTGACTGGTTTTCTGTGAATTCTCACCTTCAAATTTTAAAGAGAGACAACATATTCAGGTCAGCATATCTAGAGGTTACTACACCAATGATAAGTGTAACATATGGTGACTTGTGTCCAAATTGATAAGAATTTAAACTGGAAAAAGCATATTTTGGAACTCCTAAAACAACCTTGTTCAGCAATGATAAGTGTAACATATGGTGACTTGTGTCCAAATTGATAAGAATTTAAACTGGAAAAAGCATATTTTAGAACTCCTAAAACAACCTTGTTCAGTTACATTTGCATTTAGAATCACTGGAAATCATGGGGAGAGACAAATCAGTAAGTTGACATATTTTGTATATTTTCACGCAATAATGTTATATGGAATAATTTTCTGAGGTAACTCATCTTTAAGAAAGAAAGACTTCATTGCTAAAAACATGCTGTAAGAATAATATGTGGCACTCACCCATGATCATTTTGTAGACATGGAGTTAGACACTTTCACTACTACTGCACAGAATATTTATTCCCCTGTGAAGTTGTTGTAAATAATGCATTGCAGTTCAACCAGAATGGAAAATGGCATTCATCACTGCACATTAAGGTTGTCTTTTGCACAAGAAGGGGCGCACAATGGTGCAACTGAAATTTTTGATAACTTACCCAGTGCTATATAATGTCTGACATGCAGCAAACTAAAGTTTGAAAACAAACTGAAAAAGTTTCTCTTCAACAACTCATTCTATTCCATAGAAGTATCTGTATTACTGCGATGTGTGAAAGGTGATGGATAGGAATTACCAATTTTTTTTTCTTTTTTTTAAAAAGAAATAAAGAATGAAAGAAAGGTGGGGTGAAGGGGGAGAGAGAGAACTTTTATATATTCAGCATGTTAGCCATATTTACAAATTAATTTGTGAAATGAATGTAAAATGGGTCATTCCACCTCATTATGATTTATCATGTGAATGATCCATGGAGCATGAAAATATCTATGCATCATTTTTCTGTATGTTTCAAAGTTTTTCCATAGTTGTCCTGTAAAACCTCAGCAGCACATATGAAAAGCTCTGTGTTGTAGAAGTGGTTTATCCATACAGCACATACTATGGGTCTCCTGCTCCCTGAGGCCCTGTATCCTAGTGCCTGGTTTTAACAGTTTTTGTTCATGTTACTTGTATACACTGTAACTGACCAAATGACCACAGTGTTCCTATATCTGTTCTCATTGGGAACCACTTTTCCAGGTTTTTACCATTGATCTTCTAACTGACAAGCAGAAAAGACAGTTGCATGCAGTTGCACACACTTATCTGTACAGACTGTCTGGATACTGATTACAAAATATTACAGATTATCTTGAAACATAAAAAACATTGTATTATAAACTTATAATTTTAAATCTGTGGATATAAAAGCTTTTTCACATTTAGCTCTATACAACTGTGCCACACACTAAAACCCTGTGTTTAGCAGTGGAAGCTAAAGAAGAGTTAGTGAAAGAAGGTCCATGATAGTTGCAGTGGGCCCAGCTTAGCTATTTCGCACATCCAGTTCAACCAGTAGCACAAAGCGATTTGTGTATATATCTCTGTGGTCTCAGTGTTGTAGCAGCACTTCAGATGACTACTGGCTGCAGGTGCTGTCAGTTGTCAGAGGACTATTTTTGCTGACTCTGCTATGGAAACCTGATACCGTGACATTTATCGGGATTCAATGAGCTCATAGTCATATCTGAATGAGTCAAAAAGTCAAGCACACATAAAAACTAAGCAGAAATGTGCTGAACCATGGTAGACAAATGTTTGGCAAAGCTTTAAAATACAATCCGTGAGAGGTATGCGAAACAGGAATAAGAAAGAACAAAAAAATTGCGCTACATGATCACTAACCTCAATGCAAATGAACAGCTTTCCAGCTTTTAGGGTATTCAGTTTTGCTTAGTGTACTATTACATTTGGTGTGTGAGTGCATCAAAAAATGATTTTTACCTGAGTTTTGTAACACTATAAGGCAAACAGTATCTGTTGACCAATATTGTGGTACAAGTTATTCATAAGTAACAGCAGAACAGAACATGTAACTAAAATTCTTGTACAAATTTGTAATAAGTAATATGTGGTTAAATAAAGTAGCATAGCAAAGAATATATTCATCAAATCAAATTACCTTCCATTAGAAATGTGTAATGCACATGACAACTGCGATATCACTTTCAAAATGATGGAGAGCAGCAGTGAGTCATTGTTTCTTTTCTAGCTTTATGAAAGCAAATCCAGATTCAAGTCTTGAATGAACTGTCACAGAAGCCCAAACAACAGGGGTTGACATACTACGATATGTGTTAAAACTTTGAAATACTGCACTGACGATGGCTAGCTGCTAGCTGAAATCTGGATTTGCTTGCTAGAAAGGGAACAATGACTGATTGCTGCTCTCCATCATTTTGAAATTGATATTCATCAAATATTGGAAAATAGAAATAAATGTCACTGACTTATCATTTCCATAGCTTTAAAACGACTGTGCAACCATGTGCACAAAACCCTAAACAGTATTATTATTTTCAATTCAAAACTGTTAGCATTTAAGTTTTCTGTTAAAAACTGGGCAGTGTGCTTATGTGGGCCCCATGATTGTATCATGCCCGTAACATGTGCTATGACCTCTGGTCACAGTTCTTCATGAACGGAGTCCTACCACTGAGCTGTTGAAGCAATTGTGAATAAAACTAACAAGTAGCACACATCATATAAAAAAAATTGTGCCACACCACGACACCAGACTGTCAGGAAATGTGACAACAAATGGTTCATCTCATCATTGCCTTCATAAAGAAATATGCTATTGATTACTACAATTTTTGCGAAAAGATTACCCATAGGTATTGTATCGAGGCAGGGAGATATGAGTTGGGGTTGTGTTATTGCGATTATTATTTTCACTAGCGACCTCCCACAGCATGATCATTCCATTTTCACACGTATCTGAAATGACCAATCTCTCAATGCAAGACCAACCTTCATACGATTTTCAAATATTCAGGGCTGCTTACCACTTCACCAGTTATACGGCGTTGACAATAGAGGTGTCCTCCCTACAACAGCACTATCTGGAGTAATACGTTTCCTTTCAATACAGCAGTAAGTTCCTTCAGTCTCCAATTTTGCTTGTTCATCCACAACCCATGCCACTTCTGCTAAATGAAATTACGTATCTCCAACTTGAATTGCCATTAATATGGAGATTATATTTCATATGAGAGTTAGTTACTAACTATTTGCATTCAGTTTTTATATTTTGTTATAATAATTCAAAATTTGCAGTAATGTCAAGTTTTGACATAACCATCTGACTTCACAACACACTTGGTCCATTGTTGCACAAGTTCCCCAATATCACGGAGATATCTATATACTTTTTTTTTTTTTTTTTTTTTTTTTTTTTTTTTTTTTTTTAGCAACAATCATACTTCACCTTGTTCCAAAGAATACCACTGTATTGGGCAATGGTTTACTTTATGTTAACTCCTTTCTCAATTAATGTTACCAAACTGGTTATTTTGAATCCCTTAAGCCATGAACATGAATTTCTACTCATAAATATTTTTTTGGCAGCATAATCCGCCTTTTGCTTGCTCATTCAATGTAATGAATCTGTTTCTTCTCTAGTCACATTTAGTTTCAGTTTCACCTCCATTAGCCTGGAAGTCTATTAAGTGCAGTCAGATTACCAAGCAATTGTTCTTGTCCTCTTTATTTTCTTGTTCTGGGACATAGCTCGTAGACCACGTTATGTTTGATCTCGTGTGTAGGATTATGACTAATATGCATTTAGTTTGCCACTTCATTAACAGTCATTCATCAGATATTGAGACCAAGAGCATGGTCTTTCTCTTGTTGGCATCAGTAGTTTATGTGGCCTGCCATCAGTCTCTTTCATCGTGCTTCACATATGTGCAATTGCTTTTGAAATGTTCAACCCACTGGTAAACGTTTCAACAAAAAACTTCTGTTCCACTTTGATAAAAATGTGCAGCAGCCCAGCCACATTAACTTAACATCAGCAACATAAATTGATATGGTAGCATTGGAACTCCTTCACCAATCATTGTTAAACTGTTACAATATGCTGCTGATTTATATCTATATTCAACCACAACATTTCCCTCGAATAGCTGCCCTAGTCTAAGTCTCTTTTTCCCTTAGTCTAAGTCACTGTACCACATTACTTTATGATTGCCTAATAAAATGCAGACTAGAAATATTACCCCACAAATCATAAGTAGTGTGTTTAATCACAAACCTGTGGAGAATTTTGCTTAGCCAATTCAGTTAGGAGACTATATGACACCATTAACAACTACACATTCCTGGAACTAATCTGTGCTCTCATTAGACATATGCTACTGAAGCTAGAGATAGTTTTAACCATTCTCTGTGCATTGGTCCGAGTTTGGCGGTGGATAGGAGATGGGGAGAGGGAGTCACATTCCATCACAGTGTGCCTCTTTACGGATCGCAGGTGTATCATACTTAATTGGATTATGGTGTGGTCTTTTGCCACAGTGGTATCAAGTTAACACTCAACAAAAAGACAAAATACTCCACGTTGCATATGAATCTCCATCAGCACAATACCTTCAACAGGACTCTATTTTATTACGAATTTAGAAGTGGACAGCATTCTTTTTGACTTTCATTTGTAATTTACATTTCTAGTGACTTTATTGTTGGCAGGACATTAAACTTTAGCCTAATTTACTTTTTTAGTGAGTTGTAAAATTGTTGTAAATTGAAATGAATGCAGCTCCTGGTCAGTAATGTTCCTATCCAACAAAATAATTGCATTTATTAACTGTGCAAATACCTCCTCAAATTTTGTACTGATACTTGATAAGTGTGTAAGAGTTTTCATTCCTTCTTTCAGGTTCAGTTATTATATCATGATCCATCTCTGGGTAGGCATGTGAATTTTGTGCTCAAGAGATTGGAAATCCTCCACACAGATCCGCCAGGTCTTCATCGTCACCACAACATTGATACATTTCTCAGTAGTTTCTGTTCATGGCAGAGTACTCAAAATACTGGCACAGATTCTGATCCATTCCATTGGGATCATGCTCTCATTCTTACTGGTCTGGATCTCTACGTTGTCAGCAAAAATGGAAAGCTCAGCAGTCAAGTAGTTGGTGAGTTCTTGCAAATCATTAGGTAGTGAAGGTGTTTCAAATGTGCAGTTTTTTTGCTTTTTGTATGTAATCTTCTTTTACAGTTTCTGATGTGTCTCTAACAGATGCTGAATATTAGCAAATTAGGCTCTAATTATAAATAAGCCAGTAAACTTACAGAAATTAAAGAGTCCCTCCATTAGAAAATATTCATTTCCAATATTTAAGTGGTAAATTTTAGGGTTGTGGTAGACGCAAAAAAATCAACAGGCAATTTCTCTTCTTATGTCAACACATTAAAGCCTTCAAAATGATTAGTAATAGGGCTTTTCATTAGTTGATACGGGGACAGGAACTGTCCATTGTCTTTTTTCATCTACTACACCATTTCTTCCCTTAAACTTGCCTCTGGAAACAAAGTAAATATTTTATTATATACAAATTCATTTCATTCTCGCAATGGCCAGATAAATTAAGAAAAATTATTTGTTTCAGGCCTGGCTCCTGTTGCTGGTATGTGTGCTCCAACAAGCAGCTGTACTGTGAATGAGGGACGCCATTTTGAAAGTGTTTATGTTGTGGCTCATGAGATTGGACACAAGTGAGGAAAACTGCAGTATAGGCCTAAACATAATCTTGGTATATCATTTCGAACATTAACCAGATGTGTTAAAAATGCTCATAAATTATGGATTAACCACTATGAAATGCATACACTTGCTTATTTCTCCAATAAAATTCTGTAATAGGGTAAATCCTTAAGCAAAAGGGCATAACAATATGCCCTACAGCACAAGAACTACTGTGCAGTTCCAGTCTATCTGTAATTCATACTGACTTATTCTTTAAAAATTATAGGTCCTTGTGATCTCTAAGCTTTCCTGGCACATAAACTTTTTGAATAGATCATTAGTAATGTTAAATGGAAAATCTGTTCAAACCACTGATATTTCTGTGGGCAATGTCCCTGTCATCCTCAAGGTACAAACTGCAGTTTCTGTTGAAGCATCTTATGCAGTATCCTTTAAGTCCAGCTTCTGTTCCTCATTGAGAATATACTGACAATAATTCAGGGTAAAGTGGCTCTCCACTATATTGCAGCTTAGATATATCAGCATACCTGAACACCGTCTACTGCACACTATAAACAAGAATAACAGGATGTATTGAATCATGAGCAACACTGCTCTAATTAATGTCCTTGCACTTCACTCTATGAGGGAATTTGAAGAACATTAAGTATACCACCCAGATGGTATTAGAGAGGAGCTAGTTGTGCAAATGATCACTTATTTTGGACAAATTCAACACAAACTTCAGATGTACAAACGAATATGCTGATATTGGTCAGTGTAATGAATGTAAATATATTTAAAAGACAGTGTCATTTTCCTTTTTTGCCATATTAATTTGATTTGTTCACAACTAGTTTCTTCGTTCTACACCATTCTCAGATGATTTTCTGGCTCTGCAATAGAAAACTATGTCCTACATTTTGAAGTGTCAGTCTCTTGAAATTTGTATTTTCTATTTGTTTCGGTTCACAAATGCTATCGTATTGGTTTGATGCCTTGACAAGTCAATATATAAGACATAGTTTTCTATTGCAGAAACACAAAATCACTTAGGAATGGCCTAGAAGGTTGAAACTAGTTGTTGAACAAATAAAATTAATTCAGAAGAAGTGGAAAATGACACAATCTTTTAATAAATTCAGTGCTGGTGAACCACTATGAGGAAATGTAAACAACACATAACATTTTAAAATACCCAGTATATTTTATTGAAGCAACTATTTGACATCTTCAAGTGGTTGCAATAGTCACTGCTGCAAGAGATGACTAGTGATAATTGTATGGCAAGGTCCAAATTTAAGTTTGGCAGTTGCTGCTTGAATATCACTAGCCACAAAGAGAGGCGAGACAACAAGGTGACACCAATGAATACTCTGTAGTTCCCCCAAATCATGTCTTTAGATTTCAACTTTCCAGTACATTCACAGTAGTTAGTGCCAAATTGTATGTAATCTTTATGGTGGTGCAAAAGGTTAAGCATCTTTGAACAAATAAATTTCTGCTTCACTTCTCTCAGCACATTAGAAAAACTGTAACTAACATACCTAGCAAAAAATACAGGGTTAATTTTCTCTTCTGTAAACAAATGGAGAACCAAATATCATTCTGATGGGTAATGGGGGACATACTTAGCTGCAAAAATGAGCAAACAGACAAAGCAACTGCAACACAATGCTCCAGTCCCCTACAAGCTGTCATCTCACTGTTCAGTCAGAGAGCTAAGGACCTGTCTAATAGATTCTCTATTATCAGAAACTGTAAGGAGGACCACAGTCACACAAGGGGTGGTCCCTGTGGTTAATGGGTCCAGGCAGACAGGTTTTTTAGGTTAAAGCCAACGTCCAGACAAACAACAACCAACATAAATAGAATAAAAGAAACTTCATGTACAGTAAATAGGGGCAAAGCTAAGGGCAGTACAACTTGCTTCATAGAAATCTCAGGGGAATAAAAGATAAAGTAGATGAGCTATTAGTGTGTTTAGATGACCTCAAAAATAATAATGAGATTGATGTACTCTGTCTGTCTGAACACCATGTAACTGTGGGGATGGATAGTGTCAGTATAAATAGGTATAATTTAGCATCTTACACTTGTACACAATCCGTATATTGAGCAAGGAGTAAAGGAGACAAAAGAAAAATTCAGGGAAGGTATTAAAATCCATGGAGAAGAAATAAAAACTTTGAGGTTTGCTGATGACATTGTAATTCTGTCAGAGACAGCAAAGGACTTGGAAGAGCAGTTGAATGGAATGGACAGTGTCTTGAAAGGAGGCTATAAGATGAAAAAATGGTTCAAATGGCTCTGAGCACTATGGGACTCAACATCTTAGGTCATAAGCCCCTAGAACTTAGAACTACTTAAACCTAACTAACCTAAGGACATCACACACACCCATGCCCGAGGCAGGATTCGAACCTGCGACCGCAGCAGTCCCGCGGTTCCGGACTGCAGCGCCAGAACCGCTAGACCACCGCGGCCGGCTCTATAAGATGAACATCAACAAAAGCAAAATGAGGATAATGAAATGTAGTCTAATTAAGTTGGGTGATGCTGAGGGAATTAAATTAGGAAATGAGACACTTAAAGTTATAAGGGAGTTTTGTTATTTGGGGAGCAAAATAACTGATGATGGCCGAAGTAGAGAGGATATAAAATGTAGACTGACAATGGCAAGGAAAGCGTTTCTGAAGAAGAGAAATTTGTTAACATCAAGTATAGATTTAAGTGAAAGGAAGACGTTTCTGAAAAAATTTGTATGGAGTGTAGCCATGTATGGAAGTGAAACATGGACAATAAATAGTTTGGACAAGAAGAGAATGGTAGCTTTTGAAATGTGGTGCTACAGAAGAATGCTGAAGATTAGATGTGTAGATCACATAACTAATGAGGAGGTATTGAATAGAATTGGGGAGAAGAGGAGTTTGTGGCACAACTTGACTAGAAGAAGGGATTGGTTGGTAGGATATGTTCTGAGGCATTAAGGGATCACCAATTTAGTATTGGAGGGCAGTGTGGAGGGTAAAAATCGTAGAGGGAGACCAAGAGATGAATACACTAAGCAGATTCAGAAGGATTTAGGTTGCAGTAGGTATTGGGAGATGAAGAAGCTTGCACAGGATAGAGTAGCATGGAGAGCTGCACCAAACTAGTCTTAGGACTGAAGACAACAACAACACACTTGTAGATCTAGGATGGGTAAATGAGGAGTTGCCATTTCATAGTAAAAGGGTATAAATACAAAACTTTAAAAGTAAGTAAATTTTGTGACAATAAGCACTTTGAGTTTTGTGCATGTGAACTTCAGCTAGATACTGTAGTATTGGTATTAGCAACAGTATACAGGTCCCAATTATGAGACTGGGAGCTATCCATAAAAAAGTTTGACTCCGTATTATGCTGTCAGCCAGACAAAAAGAAGAAGTTATTAATCTGTGGTGATTTCAATGTAAACTTTGTAAGTAATTCTGATAGGAAAAATGAACTAGAAGTGTTATTAACAACATATAACTTAGAATCAGTGGTAAATTTCCCTACATGTATAGCTCAAGACAGTAGCACTCTAATAGATAATGTATTTGTACAGAAAGAGGATGCAAAACAAACACATGCTTTCCCTGTGGTAAATGGATTGTCAGCCCATGATGCACAACTGAGTAACTTACAAAACCTAACAAGGTGTACAGTTCAGAAACCATTAAGTAAAAGTGTGAGGTTGCTCCAGCCAGTATCTATGGAGCACTTCACAGAAAGTTTAAAAAATGTTAATTGGGAGATATTTATAATGAGCCAAATGCTAATGATACATGCAACATATTTCTTGATAAATTTATACCCCTTTTTGAGCATTGTTTCCCAAAGAAACAAGGAATCTTTATGTTAGAGAAGAAATTAACAACTCCAGCAATAAAATTAAATCAATATGGAATGTTGTTAGAAGGGAGACAGGAAAAGTAACCACTGGGGTAGGTGGTATTACTATTAAAGAGAATGAGACCATCCTAACCAACAGTACACAAGTACCTAATGTATTTAACAACCATTTCTTAAGTGTAAGTGAAAAAATTGGTGAGAATAGTTCAAAAGAAAAAGCCAGGCAGTACATGGAAGAGTCAGTTTTGAAAAATTTTGGTCAGATTTTCACCTAACAACCTCTTGTGAAATAAGTAAAATTATTAAATCTTTGAAAAATAAATGTTCTGTTGGAGTAGATGACATCTCTAATAAGATATTAAAACAATGTGGAGCAATTACAGCTGATGTTCTGCATCACATGTGTAATGCATCACTAACTCAAGGTATTTTCCCAGACAGGTGAAAATATGCCATTGGTAGGCCTCTCTACAAAAAGGGGGACACCACAGATGTCAATAATTATCGGCCAGTATCCTTGCTTACAGCATTTTCAAAAATCTTCAAGAAAATAATGTACTCAAGAGTGGTTAGCCATCTCAACAGTAATGGGATACTTAGTAAATCACAGTTCGGATTTCAAAAATGCTGTTCCACAGACACAGCAATATATAATTTCACTGTCTACATAATAGAGTCTTTAAATAGTAAAATGTCACCAATAGGAATTTTCTGTGAGTTGTCCAGAGCACTTGACTGTGTTAACCATGACATTCTGTTACAGAAATTACAATTCTATGGTATAAATGGAATATCATATGAGTGGTTTAAGTCATACCTACAGAACAGGAAACAAAAAGTTTCTTTATATGGGTCAAGTGATTTAAATAAGTTTGCCACTCCATCTAACTGGGGTGAAATTACGTTAGGTGTTCCACAGTGTTCAATCAAGAGTCCCCTTCTGTTCTTGATATATGTGAATGACTTCCCTTCTTATCTGAAACAAGAAGCTGAACTGACACTGTTTCCTGATGATGCGAGCATAATTATTAATCCACTAAAAGAAACTCCAATTGAAAATGATACAAATAAGGTCTTTGGAAAAGTCATGAATTGGTTTTCTGCAAATGGGCTTGCTCTAAACTTTGAAAAAAACACAGTGAATCCCATTTTCTGCTGCAAAAAATGTAGTTCCCTCAGTAAATATAACACATCAGCAGAAGTCAGTAGATGGGGTAGGGCATATTAAGTTTTTGGGTGTACATATAGATGAGAATATTAATTGGAAAATTCATATTTTGAATCTTCTAAAGGGACTAGGTTCAGCAACTTTTGCAATCAGAATAATTGCCAATTTTGAGGATATAGAAATTAGTAAGCTAACATACTTTCACTCTTTGATGTCATACAGAATAATATGTTGGGGTAACTCAACACTTAGACAAAATGTATTCACTGCTCAAAAGAAAGTGGTCAGAATAATGTGTGGGGTTCATAATTGCACATCTTGTAGGCATCTTTTTAGAAGATTGCGAATTTTTACAGCAGCCTCACAGTACATTTACTCACTAATGAAATTTTATTCTCAACGACATGGACCAGTTTAAAAACAAGTGACATTCATGATTATAATACCAGAAAAAATAAAGACTTACACTATTATTTACTCAACCTATCTTTGACACGCAAAGGGGTAAAATATGCTGCTATAAATTTTTTTTACAAATTACCAGATGAAATAAAATGGCTGACAGACAGCAGTAATAGCTTAAAAAATTAATTGAAATCATATCTCCTTGACAACTCCATCTATACCATAGATGAATTCTTGAATAGGAATAAATAAATCTACAATTATAGTATATGCATGTTGTGCCATTTAAGGGAATAGGGTAAATAATAGAAATATTAATCATTAACTCTGTATTGTAATACATATATATATATATTAAAAAATATTGTTTCATATGTGCATTTCTTGTGCACTTGACACGTGCCACATCGTTACAGCTACTGTACCGTGCGACTGATCAATGGAACACACAACCAACTTACTAAGGATAGCAAGTGGTGAGGAGCAATTGCCAATGATCACTGTCTGTCAATAACGTACTTACAAAACCAGCCAGATGCATCTCTGAGTAAGACACCTCACTGATGTGTGGTGCTAGCGGCACACAGATTACTGTACACTAGATTTTATATTTTGAAGGTAGAGGAGAATCAAACTTAAGTGGGAACCTGTCCTCTACTTTAAATGACAATAACATCATCATATTAAAACTTCCAGAATTTAATGTATTGCCTGGGCTCCAGCAGAAGATATTAATGGAGTGAATGATGTACCAGTACTGTTTCTACCCTTCACATCAATAACACCACCACTTCAGTTCTGTTAATAGTGCTATGAATGTTCTTTCTCAGTGGTCTGCAATTGGTCTCTCTCTCTCCTTTCACTCTCTACAGCTACATACATACTCTGCAAGCCAACAAGATGAATGGTGCAGCATACTTTGTATCACTGCTGGTGACTCCCTTTCACTTCCATTTGCAAATGGAGCAATGACCTATATGCTTCCATATGAAGCCCTGGTTCTCTTATCTTGTCTTCATGGTCCTTATACAAGATGTGCATTAGCAGCAGTAGAAAGATTCTTTAGTCTGTTGTAAATGTTGGTTCTCTAAATTTTCTCAACAATATTTCACGTAAAGACATGGCTTCCAATTTGAGTTGACGGAGCATTTACATAATATCTGTGTACTGACAGAAACTATCGGCAAAAATCTAGCAGAATGCCTCTGAATTGCTGTGATGTCTTCCTTTAATCTGATCTCATACGAATACTGAAAACCAGAACTTTATTAAAGACTGGGCCACAGAAGTGTTCTATACATGGTCTCCTTTACAGATAATCTACACTTTCCTAGAACTCGCCAAATAAACTGAAGTCAACCATTTGCCTTCCATACAAGTGACCTTGTGTGTTCATTCCATTTCATGCCTCTTAAAAACATTACATCAAGATAGTTAATCAATGTGACTGAATCAAACAGCACACAACTAATACTAAATTTGCTCTGAATTTACTCATCTGTTGTATCTTACGTTTTTCCACATTTAAAGCAAGCTGCTATGCATCATACCAAATAGAAATTCTGACAAAACCACCCTGTATCCTCCTATAGTCACCCAAAAATGAAACTTTCCAGTATGCTCCAGCACCATCAGCGAACAATCACAAACTGAAACTTCCTGGCAGATTAAAGCTATGTGCTGAACCAAGACTCAAACTCGGGACCTTGGCCTTTCGCGGGCAAGTGGTCCACACTTGAGCACTTGCCCGCGAAAGGCAAAGGTCCCGAGTTTGAGTCTCGGTCCAGCACACACTTTTAATCTGCCAGGAAGTTTCATATCAGCGCACACTCCGCTGCAGAGTGGAAATCTCATTCTGGAAACATCCCCCAGGCTGTGGCTAAGCCATGTCTCCGCATTATCCTTTCTTTCAGGAGTGCTAGTTCTGCAAAGTTCGCAGGAGAGCTTCTGTAAAGTTTGGAAGGTAGGAGATGAGATACTGACAGAAGTAAAGCTGGGAGTCATGCTTGGGTATCTCAGTTGGTAGAGCACTTGCCTGTGAAAGGCAAAGGTCCCAAGTTTGGGTCTCGGTCTGGCACACAGTTTTAATCTGCCAGGAAGTTTCATATCAGCACACACTCCGCTGCAGAGTGAAAATCTCATTCTGGAATCACAAACTGCTGCTCAGCCTATCTGTCAGGTTGTTTATGTGTACCGAGGTCAAGAGTGGTCCTATTACACTTCCCTGGGGCACCCTTGAAGATACTATTTTCTCTGATGAACATTCACCACCCAGAGCAATAGGCTGTATGACTATGCACAGCTCAATACTTTCATAATAAGCCTTTCCATGGTACACATAATTTCTTCAGTGTCTTCAAATTGGGTTTGTTTAGGACTTTTGCGATGTAGTTTCTGACTAAACAGAGCCTTGATAAATCAGATGAGATGGTTAACATATAAAATTTATATATTCTACAGATGAATATGATAAGAATATTATCTATAATTGATAACCAAACATCTTACAGAAGCCCTTTGGGGATCTTGGGAGTCTTATATCTCGTACCAATACATTTACTCTCTAATGGTATCTATATTTAATAATAAAAGTGAATTTAAGATGAACTATGGAATTCACAGCTACAGTACTAGAATCAAAAATGATTTTCATACAGACCGTGCATCCCCATCTAGGGTTCAGAAAGAAACTGTATGACCCAGTGCAAAAGTCTTTAACAGGCCAGTGGCAGTCATGGAGTAGGAAACTGAAAATAATTTGACAGAATATTTGGACTTAATTATGCAGTTTCCACTGATACTTATGTTTAAACTTTTTCAGTATACAAGCAATAGGTAGTGTTCACTGTTGGCTGCTGTGGCCGAGCAGTTCTAGGCGCTTCAGCCCAGAACCGCGCTGCTGCTACAGTCACAGGTTCGAATCCTGCCTTGGGCATGGATCTGTGTGATATCCTTAGGTTAGTTAGGTTTCAGTAGTTCTAAGTCTAGGGGACTGATGACCTCAGATGTTAAGCCCCATACTGCTTAGAGCCATCTGAACCATCATCTAGTGTTCACTGAACTCAGAAAATTTATATGAAAGATTAGTATGAAGTAGCAGATAAAAATAGCAGCTCCGTAATCTAAATATAATTTCCATAATTATATCAAGACTAGTCATAATTTGTTGTCAGTAGACTTTACCAAAATAATGTTCGGTGGCTGCTTTTTTTGCCTCTTAGTCTATAACTTGAATTCTACCATATTTCTGAGAAGACTCCTTCATACATTACAAGTTTTATGAGCCCTGAAAAAATTCATATCATAATACACCTCTTGAAGGTGTCACTAGGAAAGTGATACTTTTGAAATCAAGAGCTCAAAGATAGCTCAGAGATTAAGAATAAAAATGAGTTATATGCGTGTGTTTAGTGAAGTTGAAAGTCTACGTTTTTATTTCTGATTTTTGTGTGTGTGTGCGTGTGCGTGTGTGTGTGTGTGTGTGTGTGTGTGTGTGTGCGCGTGTGCGTGTTTGAGAGAGAGAGAGAGAGAGAGACAGCAGATTGCACTCAGCACAGTACTCAGTGAAGGAGACGGAATTTTCACAAACAGTGCAAACTGTGTTGTTTAAAGATACTGTGTAGTTCTTAGCTTAACAGGTAAAAATGAGTTACCTAGCACTGTGTATTTGCATAGGATGTTTTCTATTTGCTGAGTGAGCTATCAGGACACACATTGAGAAGGCATTTCAGATCCCTGGCAGCCACCCAGATTTAGGCTTTCAGTGGTTTTCCTACACCAGTTAAAGCAAATGTCAGGATGGTTTATTTGAGAAAGACACAGCCAGTTCCTCCACCATTCCAGCTTGTGCTCTGTCTTTAATGACCTCTCAATTGATGGGACTTAGACCCTAATCTGTCTTTGTTCTTCTTTTAATTGTTTGTGGTTTTAATTACAACTCTATCTGCATTCATATGCTGAAAATCAAGATGAAATGCAATTTTACAGGTCCTGTCTATTGTGTTATATTGATGACAAATTAAAAAAAATTAAATACGCAGTTGAATCCACACCTTTAGAATAAAACAAAATTTCTTCAGAGGAAAATATTTGAATGTTCTCATCTGCAAGATGTGTAGTTATAATTGTACAAGACAGTAGGGAGTGAAAAATTGCAAAATAAGCCAACATCCTCATCTTCAGGTTGACGCAATGAAAGATACTTCTTTGGTTAAAACATGCAGAACACAACTTCTTGAGTAGTTTATCTAATGTTGACTTTATTTTACCATCCCCCATGAACCATGGACTTTGCCGTTGGTGGGGAGGCTTGCGTGCCTCAGCGATACAGATAGCCGTACCGTAGGTGCAACCACAACGGAGGGGTATCTGTTGAGAGGCCAGACAAACGTGTGGTTCCTGAATAGGGGCAGCAGCCTTTTCAGTAGTTGCAAGGGCAACAGTCTGGATGATTGACTGATGTGGCCTTGTAACAATAACCAAAACGGCCTTGCTGTGCTGGTACTGCGAACGGCTGAAAGCAAGGGGAAACTACAGCCGTAATTTTTTCGGAGGGCATGCAGCTTTACTGTATGATTAAATGATGATGGCGTCCTCTTGGGTAAAATATTCCGGAGGTAAAATAGTCCCCCATTCGGATCTCCGGGCGGGGACTACTCAAGAGGATGTCGTTATCAGGAGAAAGAAAACTGGTGTTCTACGGATCGGAGCGTGGAATGTCAGATCCCTTAATTGGGCAGGTAGGTTAGAAAATTTAAAAAGGGAAATGGATAGGTTGAAGTTAGATATAGTGGGAATTAGTGAAGTTCGGTGGCAGGAGGAACAAGACTTCTGGTCAGGTGACTACAGGGTTATAAACACTAAATCAAATAGGGGTAATGCAGGAGTAGGTTTAATAATGAATAGGAAAATAGGTATGCAGGTAAGCTACTACAAACAGCATAGTGAACGCATTACTGTGGCCAAGATAGATACGAAGCCCACACCTACTACAGTATTACAAATTTATATACCAACTAGCTCTGCAGATGACGAAGAAATTGATGAAATGTATGATGAAATAAAAGAAATTATTCAGATTGTGAAGGGAGACGAAAATTTAATAGTCATGGGTGACTGGAATTCGAGTGTAGGAAAAGGGAGAGAAGGAAACATAGTAGGTGAATATGGATTGGGGCTAAGAAATGAAAGAGGAAGCCGCCTGGTAGAATTTTGCACAGAGCACAACATAATCATAGCTAACACTTGGTTTAAGAATCATGAAAGAAGGTTGTATACATGGAAGAACCCTGGAGATACTAAAAGGTATCAGATAGATTATATAATGGTAAGACAGAGATTTAGGAACCAGGTTTTAAATTGTAAGACATTTCCAGGGGCAGATGTGGACTCTGACCACAATCTATTGGTTATGACCTGTAGATTAAATCTGAAGAAACTGCAAAAAGGTGGGAATTTAAGGAGATGTATAAACTGAAAGAACCAGAGGTTGTACAGAGTTTCAGGGAGAGCATAAGGGAACAATTGACAGGAATTGGGGAAAGAACTACAGTAGAAGAAGAATGGGTAGCTTTGAGGGATGAAGTAGCGAAGGCAGCAGAGGATCAAGTAGGTAAAAAGACGAGGGCTAATAGAAATCCTTGGGTAACAGAAGAAATATTGAATTTAATTGATGAAAGGAGAAAATATAAAAATGCAGTAAATGAAGCAGGCAAAAAGGAATACAAACGTCTCAAAAATGAGATCGACAGGAAGTGCAAAATGGCTAAGCAGGGATGGCTAGAGGACAAATGTAAGGATGTAGAGGCCTATCTCACTAGGGGTAAGATAGATACTGCCTACAGGAAAATTAAAGAGACCTTTGGAGAAAAGAGAACCACTTGTATGAATATTAAGAGCTCAGATGGAAACCCAGTTCTAAGCAAAGAAGGGAAAGCAGAAAGGTGGAAGGAGTATATAGAGGGTCTATACAAGGGCGATGTACTTGAGGACAATTTTATGGAAATGGAAGAGGATGTAGATGAAGATGAAATGGGAGATATGATACTGCGTGATGAGTTTGACAGAGCACTGAAAGACCTGAGTCGAAACAAGGCCCCCGGAGTAGACAACATTCCATTGGAACTACTGACGGCCTTGGGAGAGCCAGTCCTGACAAAACTCTACCATCTGGTGAGCAAGATGTATGAAACAGGCGAAATACCCTCAGACTTCAAGAATAATATAATAATTCCAATCCCAAAGAAAGCAGGTGTTGACAGATGTGAAAATCACCGAACTATCAGTTTAATAAGTCACAGCTGCAAAATACTAACACGAATTCTTTACAGACGAATGGAAAAACTAGTAGAAGCCAACCTCGGGGAAGATCAGTTTGGATTCCGTAGAAACACTGGAACACGTGAGGCAATACTAACCTTACGACTTATCTTAGAAGAAAGATTAAGGAAAGGCAAACCTACGTTTCTAGCATTTGTAGACTTAGAGAAAGCTTTTGACAATGTTGACTGGAATACTCTCTTTCAAATTCTAAAGGTGGCAGGGGTAAAATACAGGGAGCGAAAGCCTATTTACAATTTGTACAGAAACCAGATAGCAGGTATAAGAGTCGAGGGACATGAAAGGGAAGCAGTGGTTGGGAAGGGAGTAAGACAGGGTTGTAGCCTCTCCCCGATGTTGTTCAATCTGTATATTGAGCAAGCAGTAAAGGAAACAAAAGAAAAATTCGGAGTAGGTATTAAAATTCATGGAGAAGAAATAGAAACTTTGAGGTTCACCGATGACATTGTAATTCTGTCAGAGACAGCAAAGGACTTGGAAGAGCAGTTGAATGGAATGGACAGTGTCTTGAAAGGAGGATATAAGATGAACATCAACAAAAGCAAAACGAGGATAATGGAATGTAGTCTAATTAAGTCGGGTGATGCTGAGGGAATTAGATTAGGAAATGAGACACTTAAAGTAGTAAAGGAGTTTTGCTATTTAGGGAGTAAAATAACTGATGATGGTCGAAGTAGAGAGGATATAAAATGTAGACTGGCAATGGCAAGGAAATCGTTTCTGAAGAAGAGAAATTTGTCAACATCTAGTATAGATTTAAGTGTCAGGAAGTCGTTTCTGAAAGTATTTGTATGGAGTGTAGCCATGTATGGAAGTGAAACATGGACGATAAATAGTTTGGACAAGAAGAGAATAGAAGCTTTCGAAATGTGGTGCTACAGAAGAATGCTGAAGATTAGATGTGTAGATCACATAACTAATGAGGAAGTATTGAATAGGATTGGGGAGAAGAGAAGTTTGTGGCACAACTTGACCAGAAGAAGGGATCGGTTGGTAGGACATGTTCTGAGGCATCAAGGGATCACCAATTTAGTATTGGAGGGCAGCGTGGAGGGTAAAAATCGTAGAGGGAGACCAAGAGATGAATACAATAAGCAGATTCAGAAGGATGTAGGTTGCAGTAGGTACTGGGAGATGAAAAAGCTTGCACAGGATAGAGTAGCATGGAGAGCTGCATCAAACCAGTCTCAGGACTGAAGACCACAACAACAACAACATTATTGACTGATCTCAAGGAATTTTACAACAGGTCATTTTTTCTTGCTTGAAATAACTTGATGCATTGTAAGATTAAGATTTGAAATGTTTACTGCAGACCTGCTTTACATCTACATCTATGTACATACTCTGCAAACCCCTGTGAAGTTTACGGGAGGGTACTTCTCACTGTCACCACATACTAGGGTTTCTTCCATTTGTGTAGGGAGTATGGGGAGAAAAGCTACTTAAGTGCTTTTGTATGGTCTGTAAATAATCTAATCTTGTCTCTGCATTGCCTGTAAGAGTGCTATGTAAGGGCTGTAGTATCTTTCTCACTTAACACTGTTTCTCCAAACTTTGTAAGTAGGCTTTAGTGAGATAGCATAGCCAGCTCAGGTTTTTTCCATGTTTTTGTGATGCATTCCTTTGTATACAATCGAAATCTCCAGATAGTCGTCTTAGGTATGTGTCCCACTCACTTGAGCAATAGTCTAAGATGGGTTGCACTAGTGTCTTATTGGCAGTCTTCTTTGTAGGTTGACTGCATTTTCTTAAGTTCCTATCAATGAACTGAAGTCTGTCACCTACTTTAACACTACTATCTACCACTCAATTCTTCCACTGTACACTGAGTGGTAGTTTTACTTAGTGCATTATTTGTGTAGCACCCGGAATTCTCTGTGATCATATTAGAGCTTCCCTTAAATATGTAGGAAGTGAAAGATGTCAGCTGTGATTCACAACCTGACAGCCAAGGACTACTACATTCTTACATTTAGTCAGGTGCACAACTTTTAGCTTTCCAAAATTTTTTAATAGTGCCACAGTTATGTTTAACACTTCAAGCATATTTTGATATAAAATTTTAATACTAGTACTCATAACATCAGTACATTAATGATGACTTTGTTTTTAGTTATGCAAGTAAACAATTTAAAGATTATCAGAGATTGGCTAAAGCACACAACCTGGGCTCTTCATAATTTTCTCTACTGCTGAAGTCATGGCGATGAAAAAGTACTAACAGCTGCATTGCCATTAACTAAACTAGTATTTAGCTTTGCTTCCTGTCACTGGTTTGACCTAATGTAATATTCATGCTATAGGACTGATACCACCCACACTCATTACTATTAAATGAAACTGAATCAAAAATTACCCTGACATAAAACGGTAATAGTAATCTGCACTGAACATGAAGTACAGTGAAAATCTCAGTTGAGAGCCAATGGTCTCTTGATCTTGAACACAATTGTGACTCCATTTGTTTCCAAGCGCAGTTACCACTACCACGTATCACAAAGCAACTTTTCAACAAATTTAATTTTAGAGTAAAGAGTACAGCAAAGCCTTCCCTACAGCATCATGTCACAGTCAGTCAAACCATTGATGCTGAGTGAAATACTTGATACCAATTCGGATAATAACAAATAAATATTATTTCATGCAGCTTTCTCATCATGACTTTTATTGAACGTATCTGAGCTGTTGAGCATCAGTTCCTTAAGATTTTTCTGTGTGTTACTGTGTTCTGACAACATACATAGTTATATTACGGTACTATCAAAAACGCACTCATGTGGATTATATATTTACAGCCTTGGAATGCGTCATGATGGGCCGCTAGCAGATAATGACTGTGATCCGGGTAGCTACATAATGTCTCCCACACTTGGAAGTGGTAAAATTACATGGTCTCCTTGCAGCCAGCGCTACTTGGAAGCTTTTTTAGAGTAAGATATTCAGTAAAAAATAAGAAAGTTATAACTATTTCCTGCATTTTGTCCTATCTAGAGAATTAAAATGACATTTTAGGGCTATATTTCAGGACTCCCCAGGCAGAGTGTTTGTTGGATTACAGCACAGCCTCAGGGCCCTTGGACCATAATGCTGAGAGAATTCTTCCAGGAGAGCGATTTGATGCTGATGTTCAATGTAAGATTAACAATGTTCCATAGCATAATTTACTAACAAGGGAACCTCCCCATCGCACCCCCCTCAGATTTAGTTATAAGTTGGCACAGTGGATAGGCCTTGATAAACTGAACACAGATCAATTGAGAAAACAGGAAGAAGTTGTGTGGAACTGTGAAAAAATAAGCAAAATATACAAACTGAGTAGTCCACGGGTCGCATAGGCAACATCACGGACAAAGTGAGCTCAGGAGCGTCGTGGTCCCGTGGTAGCGTGAGCAGCTGCTGAATGAGAGGTCCTTGGTTCAAAGCTTCCCTCTCCAATTGGAACCGAAAACATTTGATCGCAAGGTCATAGGTCAACCGATTCCTCCACAG
Organism: Schistocerca nitens; assembly: GCF_023898315.1. Classification (NCBI taxonomy): domain Eukaryota; kingdom Metazoa; phylum Arthropoda; class Insecta; order Orthoptera; family Acrididae; genus Schistocerca; species Schistocerca nitens. The sequence continues at coordinate 146,940,029 of NC_064617.1, forward strand.
GAAAACACATCTGATATATTCTATACGACACTGGTGACGGCATGTGCGTCACATGACAGGAATATGTTGTCGACCCACCTAACTTGTACACTTGGCGAAGGGGTAAAAAGATTCTTCTACCTTGCCCGATTTAGGTTTTCTTGTGGATGTGATAATCACTCCCAAAAAAGTGATGAAAACATAAGAGTTTGTCACATAAACTGAAAATAAAAAATTAAACTTTTCACTCGATGGAAGATTTGAACCAAGGACCTTTCGTTCCGCAGCTGCTCACGTTATCACGAGACCATGGCGCTCCTGCGTACTTAGTGTCCTTGACGTTGCCAATCTTGCCATGAACTACTCAGTTTGTATATTTTTGCTTATTTTTTCACAGTTCCACACAACTTCTTCCTGTTTTCTCAATTGATCTGTTTTCAGTTTTTCAAGGCCTATCCACTGTGCCAACTTATATCTAAATCTGAGGGGGGTGCGATGGGGAGGTTCCCTTGTAAGGTAACATAAGTTTTTCCATTATTACCACAATGACAAAAATTTTGTCTCTTATTCACAGCAAAATCGGTGAACATGTAAGTTACCAGTACTGGAACCTGGACTTTATCCAAGATCAAATGTTGTTAAATACCATACATCAGGATTTTTTCCAGTCTTATAATATCTGTTGTCTATGAGACTCTGCTTCATCCTCTCTCTGCAACTTGCTTCAGCCTTCCTTTCTTTCTCGTAAGTTCATTTGTTTTTATTCAACATTTTTTTTTTCTTCTCTTACCCTTATGTCCTCATTCTCACATCATCCTCTTTATTTTTGGGATATAATCTATCTCTCATCTCATGTTCATCTTTCTTTCAAATCCTCTCTCACCTAGAGTAATTCTTCTATTTTTCTGTTACAGTTTTTCTTCTCATCACTGCCCATTATCTGTGAACACTCCTCATACAGTATTTGTTTATTAGCTTTCAAGCTGTTTACATAAATTTAACATATTGTACCTGCTTAAGTACAGTTGTACTCGCCTGTACATAATGGCATAATTACATGTTTATACAGGCAAAGAGTCTTTTCAGTTAAATATTTGGTAATTAGGCTAAATGTAGTGTACTATTCATAATTACTATGCACAGTATGCATGAAGTACTTGTAACAATTCTAGTGTTAATTCAGCACAATAGGAATGTGCAATTTCAAACACCCTTTCACTGGATTTCTGTCTTCATTTCTGATTTCACCCATCACATGTATACTACTGCAATTTGAATTGCTGTATTAATCAAATTTTTGTCATTTGATGTCACTTCTGCTAAAGTACTATTAACATCCTGTTTGGAATTTATATTTAATATTTACTGTTTAGCTATTTAAAGAGTAGTGTGTTTAATGAATGAATTTAATTAAGAATGAAACAAAGCACACAAATCCAGTAATTGCTACAGAGATAGAAAATGATAGAGTGCTGTTATTGTTTTTAAAATTATAGCAGACAAGTGTAATTGCCAAATGTTCCTTAGGAAGTCATCATTCATCGCAACGTCTTTCAGTGAACGAAGGTGATGCATTAGTTTTCATGGGCGTGTGATCATCTAGTTCTTCTGTGCAACAGCTTAAGTCACCTATCTCAGATTGAATAGAAGTGCATGCCTGATGGTGTAGTTGTCTACAATGATAAGTAAAGTTACTTTTGATCGCCTGTAGTGATCTTCTCATTAAGAGTTGGCCCAACAATTAGTCTCATTGGAAGTGATGTGGTCTAAGCCTAACTTACTCTTAACTGAGCAGACCATAAAAATTATGGCTTTACAGTCATCAGACTGAGTATTACACTTACAGCAGTCATTTCAGTGTTTAGTGGAGCATCTGTCATGCGAATAATAATAATGGTTAATTTAATACAAGGCTGTCACGGCAAATAATTACACACAATGTGGTTGCTGCAGATGATAATTCAGATGCTCCTTTTTGTTGTGTTATCACTTATGTTGCCTTCTGAGTGGTAATTTGATGATTCCCAAGATAACAGATGTAACCACACAAAAGCTCACAAGAAGATAATAGCTTCACACCCAGTTCACAATAACTTTGAATTTATCATCAATAATGACACCGATTTGGCAGTCCTGTGCATTCACACCTCACCCTCTTCTGTTCATCTAACAGAACAATGTTGAACAATACTCAAGAATTGGTCAAACAAAGATTATGTAAGCAACCTATTACATGCATGAACTATTGTGTCTTAGGATTCTTCCAGTAAATCTGAGACTGGCACCTGCCTTCCTCACACTTAAATTTATGTGTTCATTTCACTTTGAGTAACTCTGGACAGAAACTTCTAAATACTTTCAGGTTGTGACTGATTCCAGTAACTACAAATTGTTTATCAGATCCTTTCATCTGTTTACAACCCCCACATTACATTTATTTACGTTAAGGGCCAGATGCCAATTTTTAAATGAGGCACTGATTATCTGCTTGTGTCTCTGCATGAAAATTGATTGGCATAAGAGGGAGCCAACTTGACTCCTGTGAACACACACCCGATCTGTTTGTATGTAATCGCTGAAAGATGAAGCAGTTCCTTTCATGTCGTTATTTAAATGTAATTTGATTTTGAAAATTCACTTGCTGTGAACACTTACTCATGTGACAGGTATGCTTAAATATGGGCATGGCAGCATTCATGCTGTGAAACAACCATTGGAAGATATCTGCAGGGATCTGCACTGTCAACGTGACCGTTACACTTGGACATCTCATCCAGCACTTGAAGGAACACCGTGTGGCAGGAACAAGGTACGAATACACAGTGTTAATTAGGTACACACTTAAGTGTTTAGTAGGATTTTTGCAATATTGCTGTGGCCATAGATGTGATTAACTATATTAAAATAGAAGTGTCCACCTTCGTAGCTGAGTGGTCAGCATAAATGGCTCCCATGTGGAGGACCCAGATTTGATTCTCCATACTGCCAAGATTTTTTGTCTTGGTGGGAGGACTGATGAAAGGTGCACTCAGCCTCATGATTCCAACTGAGGAGATACTTGAACGAGAAGTAGTAGCTCCACAGTCTGAAAGCAATGTGCTGACCACAAGCCCCTCCATACCACATTCAAATGATGCCACAAGGCAGAGGATAACACAGCTGCCAGTCTACATCCCTTGGGCCCTCATGGCCTGGATGCAGAGCTCGTAAAAAAGAGTGACACCATATCCAAAAAGCTAGCACAATTTCCTAATATGTTACTTGGGTCTATGTGCAATCTACCATTCATATGCTGAGATATTGTCTTTCCAATTTTTGTTTGTTGTTTCCAATATGGAATGACTAACATTAGCAAAACTTTCTTCTGAATTGACCCAGACAAACTGTGCACCTGGGGATGTGCAGTACTCAAGCACAGCATGACCCAAGAGTCTGCTATACCATATGAAATATTTAGATTATCCCAACCAGCACTGATTTTCCTGATTTCTGAGGTTTTGAACTTCCTCTACATCATATCCTCTCATCCAGTGATCCTCCAAGACTCATTGCACATTAGCCTGATATCCAAAGATTCTTTTTCCCATTACTGCTTGCTAAATTTGTTTATTTACATTTCACTTATTTTCTCCCGTAGATGCTCCTCATTCTCTCTCAACATGTTGTAATCTGTTGCTCTGCTGTTATTTACTTTATGTCCCTATTAGCTGAAATAGGAGCTGCATGAGGTGTGATCAAAATGTAATGGGAGTTTTTGTTTTTCTTAAATAATCTTTATTTATTATTCAACATCAACTTTGTCCCCTTCAAAGTAAGCCCTCTCAGATATAATACACTTGTGTCAGCACTTTTTCCAGTCTTGGAAGCACTTCTGGAACTTACTTTTTGTTACAGTGTTCATCTCCTTTAATGATTCTGTTATCATCTCATCAGTGGTGACAAAACAATGTCCTTTCATGGTTCTCTTCAGTCTTGGGAATAGAAAGAAGTCGCAGGGGCCATGTCCAGCAAATACAGTAGCTGAGGCAACATAATGGTTTTCTTTCGTTACCAAAAAGTCACGAACAAGAAATGGTGCAGGAACAGGAGCATTATTGTGATGAAATTTCCACAGGTGGTTCTGCCACAATTCTGGTCATTTTCTTCAGACTACTTCATGCAAATGGCACATAACTTCCAGGTAATATTCCTTATTGTCTGTAGGACCATATGTAATAGAAGAAAACAATGAGAAGAACCTTCACATGTTTTTTTTGTCTTGGCTCTTCAGGCAGTTTCCATGGGAATGACTGGCCTGGTTTCAAAGTCATACCTGTACACCCATCTTTCGTCACCTGTTATAACCAGCTTCGAAAGCTCTGGATTGTTACTGACTTCATTTAGCTCCTGAGTGATGTCCACGTGATGTCACTTTTGGTCAAAATTCAACAATTTTTGAACAAACTTTGCTCCTACACGTTTCCTGCCCCCCCCCCCCCCCCCAAAAAAAAAAAAAAAACAAAAAAAAAAAAAAAAACTGGTTGGCATGAGCCAAAGGGTATGCTAATATCATCAGCAATCTCTCTGATGGTGATTTTGCAGAACCATTTTCTTTACTTCTTCCACATTGTTGTCAGAAATTGATGTGTTAAGGTGTTGAGGATGATTGCCATTTTCAACATCTTCTTGATCCTCTTTGAAAAGTTTATACTACTTTTAAACTCTTATATTACCCATAGCAGATTTTCCAAAAGCCACAGTTAACGTTTCAAATGTGGTGCTGCACTTTATTTCATTTTCAAGCAAAATTTAATACAAATTCTTTGATCCATCCTTTTTGAAAGTAAAAATTCGCCAAGCATTTGCAAACAAATATAGCATTTTTGATTGTTGACAACAGTTGAAAATGCAAACATACATCAGGAACATGTGTACCAACTAGATGAAAAAAATTTTGAAAATCAGATTTATAAAGCCTGTGAAATTAAAAATTTGCATTGCTTTTGATCACACTTCCTCATATGTCTAAGTATTGGTCAGTCCATTTGTCTCCTGGTAAATATAACGCATTTCTGATTGAAATCAGATTCATAATAAGATGAAGATTATTCTACTGAATAACTGTCAGCTTTGACACATATATATTCAGTTAGTGTAGATTAGAAAAGAATGATTCATATGAATCCCAACCCAGATAACAAGCCAAACAATGTACCAGTAATAAGTGCTGCCAAGATAATGGGATACAGAGAAGCCAAGCAAGGAGTGTACTGTGTGATTAGAATGGGCAGTGTTACACTATTTTTGTCAGCAAAGAGGCATACAATGAAATGATAATCTGAAAGATAGTGTCAGTGTGTCCCACTGATGTCAAGTTGTGCAACATCAATTTGTGAGGGAGTTTCAGTGGGGCAAAATACTGTGACATTTTGGCTCACACAGGGAATGCTATTACAACACTGATTTGTGTATGGAGCCATTGGGTAGAAGAGCTGTACATAATAAGAAGCAGTTAGTGAACCATGTGATGTGACTGTGACTGCAGCATAGGATGACCACACTCTTGTCCATACACCCATTGGGGACTGCAAAGCTTCATCCACAGTGTGGGTTTGACACTAGATTACTGCAACAGTTGGAAACCTCTCTGTGTTGGTGTCTGACACTGTCAGTTTAAAGTGGGACTTTCCTGCCAAATTCCTTTCCATTAATGTCTATTGTCCAGCATCAAGACATGCAGTGGGCAGATAGCAATTGACATACGTATACCATTGCTGTCAAGCTGGTTGTCAAAACTTGATGTTTTTGGATTGTAGGATCTCATTGTTCAGCAAGCACACACTGAAGCAAATATGCTGTTTGACTGAATGCTTCAGATTTCTGCCTATTTTTGACGAGTAAGGGCTGGAGTGAGACACTTGGTGGACAAAGAAAGCAAGACAGACAATGGGGAAATGTAATTTACTTCTCTCTCCAGCCATTATTGTTGCTGCTCCCAAGTTTTGGTTGATAACAATCTACTGTGCAAATAGAAAAAAAATTATGTGGGGATTAATAATACAGGAGTTAGTTGTAATGCTTATAGGCAACTGAATCATTCATCTACATGGAACTCTTGTATAAACAAATGTCTGCTCCAAGGTTACTACATATACACGTGCTCTGCCATTGGTATTTCTTTGCATTGCTCACGCATCTTGTGCCGTAAGACTACTGAAAGTAGACCTTAATTATTTGTTAGGTATTTCATTGTGAATCGAGTAAAAATGGAACTCTCATACATGCTAAAGCATCGAATTTCTTAATGTTCTTTGCTCATTGCTGTGTTTCATTTTTAGTAAACTTACTCCCAAATTAAAATTTTTGTAAATATGCATAGAAAAAATAACAGAAAAGTAGTTTTTCAGAGGGAGATGTGGGGGAAGTTTTGGTAGTCCCCAGGGCCATAGGATCTCCCTATTATGGTTCCAGGCATCACAATGATAAACATGTATGATATGTCAATTAAAATTCAAGAGAGCAGCTATAACCAATTCCTTTTTTGTCTGATATTTTTTCTGTGAAATGGTCATCCATCTTCTGAATCAAATGACTGATTATATACCCCTAACACCTGTCTTATAAGCCTATGGACTTTGCCAATATGCACTTGACAAACAGTCAACGGAATGTCGCTCAGATAACAGATGTACCTCGCTGGCATGCACTCTGTGTGGACTTCTTTGTCACAAATTCCACGTATAGCCTTATGTGATATCAACAGGGAACCTGTAGCATTGTTTTTTATGAGCCAGCTACAGAAATACTCGCATTCTACACCCTATCCATAGATGCCAACAATATGAATAAGTAAATTCTTCACCAGATGGCTGCCGTCTTTAATTTGGACAGTATGTCTAGTACTGCACTTTGGATCATACCTTAAAAACAATGGCACAGTGCTCATTGGCATGAGTCGCAATTTTATAAGATGAGATTCAAGGTCCATTGATTCAGATGGCTGGGTATTATGCAGCCATAATATTAAGAGAAGAAAAGAATTTATATGACTGCACTCCTGAAAATTCATTACACCGAAAAAACTTGATGATAACTGTGATACATTCTGGTTCTTTTCGGATATTCCACAATGTGCCATATTTGAGAAGGATAATTCCAGCCACATGTGGAGCAGGGTGTGCAAACCTTCTTTTGAGAAGATGTATGACTTTATCTAGCATGGATGATCACCTGACATGTGGCCTATTAAAAATGTATAGGATATGATTGTACAGAAATTTGTCATGATACTCCAGGGGGCAGAGCTAATGCTTTGTGGGGTTACAAACAAACCACATGGAAGGCATGGGTGGCTATCCCACAGGAGAGCATATCCAGGAACTCTGTGATTTTATACCATAGCACAGGGGTTCCCAACAAAATTTTCTCGAGGACCCCCCATCGAGCATGATTGGTACCTTGTCATATCACAGTATCAAGTACCTAAAAAAGCCAAATTAAGAGTCTTTTTATACGTTTTCTATTTTTGGTACTTAGAAAAAACATTGACATATTCATTATTGAAAAAATATTGATCTTAAAACTTTTTCAATTTAGCCATCATTGTTATTGTTACATTTTTGATTATTGCTCAAAATCTTTGCCTTCAAATCTGGGTGTTTAGTATTTATTTTACAAACTCTACTATTTTAATACAGAATATTGAATATGTAAACAACATTGTTAAAGCACTGGCAATAAATTAACAAGGGGCCGATTGTCGCCTGAAATGCGAGTTTCTGTGTAAAGTGACTGTCAGTTGTCAGCTGCAAAGAGGCAGTGCACACAGTCTAATGGCATACAGCACAACTATTTGCCTCTGTCTAATTCTAGTTTTGCGCTAGAGTGTGCTACTGTCAGTTGGCTCTAGGAAGACGCTAGATGCAGAAGTTAGCGTTCGCTAAAGCTCTGCTCATGCAGCAAGCAGCCAAAACAAAAAATCTGTTATCATACGAAATATATTTAATATATTTTTTATTCTAATAGCATCTTGTGAACCCCTCTGGCATAGCTCGCGGACCCCTGGTGGTCTGCGGACCACCTGTTGGGAACCCTGCCATAGCATGTAGATATTCTGACTGCAGGAAATCCATGTGTGAAACTAGTTACTTAAAAATAGCTTGTACTTTCGACAAAAAGTGTAACTGATTCAACACAATAAAACAGATATTTTCCTGAACAGTTGCAGAGCTCCTAATTCATCATGGATAAAAGGATGTGGTCAGTGTATTTTTAACTAACTGCAGGACTCAGTAACTGTAACTGGGGCTACAGTTCAATAAAACTGTAATTTATTTGGGCTGTATGCATTAGTTTGGAACTTATGCTGAGTTATGCAGTTAAGATGGCAACTTCCCAGACGCTTACCCAAGTAGCAGCTATATTTCCAATCATTTTTGTTAGTTTTTTCTTGAAAGAAGGGAAAATCAGTTGACTATGCATTTTCTACCAAACATGACCTTGCATTTTTTTGTGCCACTTGAACATTTTTACTATTTATTTTTAAAGATGCAACCATGAGTGTTCTCTTCATACACAAAATGAAAAAAAAAGGTTCATAAACTAATTGGTTGGAGGGAATAGTCTTCTATAAATCTTGATTAAAACTCTCTCCGAGATCAGGGCTAAAGAATGGACCCTTGACTTTAACGGACAGTGCTGTTACTGCATTTATCAACTCTTTAGCCAACCAGTGTTTCTTTCCAACTTCATGAATGGAATCTGCGTTAGATACTCTTCTGTACTAAGCAATTTATGTTTCACAACTACAGTCACAAATCAAGTCATTCTGCGAAAGGATAAAAACAGCCAAATGAATGTGTTACTGGAAACTGTGGAATTACACTTTCTTGTAGTAAGTAGTTTCAGAGGTCATACTACCCTTGGTCTGACTAAATTGACTTCTTGTTCAAACTTTGGAGGGAAATTCCATTTTGATGCAATGTCATCCTAATACGGAACCTGGTATGGAAATCCATCAAATATATTCTATAATGATATTGTCTACAGTCTGTGCTCTTGACATCTGTTGTAGCACTCGGTCAGGCAATCTTGATACAACTCCTTAGCAGCACCTCTTTACTGTGGTTTACATGTTTCCTCATGCCCATGCAAATTAACCCCAATGAATTAAAATGGAACCACTTACTCTACAATATTAGTGACAAGCTATACATTACAAAGTGGAAGGCACAATTATAAAAATGTTTCAAAATAAGAAGGAAGAAAGGAAGGAAGGGAGATTAGGGTTTACACCCCACCCACATCAAGTTCATTAGAGATGGGGCACCAGGTCAGATTATTTCTACAATCAAGAAGGAAATTGGCCATTCCCTTTCAAAGGAACCATCTCGGCATTTGCCTGGAGTGATCTAGGGAAGTCATGGAAAACCTAAAATCTGGAGGGCCAGACATGGATTTGAACCATCGTTGCCCCCGTTTGCAAGTCCTGTGTGCTAACCACTGCACCATCAGTATAAGAAACAAGATTATACATGTTTTGAGAGATTGCAGGAATGAAGCTAATGATGGAACTACAGTTCCCAATGTTCAGTTCACAAAAACTGATGTTAGCAGGATGACATGAGATGGCACAGATAGTGCAGTGATTGTTAGAATCAACAACATTTTCCTGAACAGCATATTTCACATAACAGTGTGGCTCAGGCAGCCACTGGCCAAGTTTGGCAACAGCCATTTGTTAGATGGATAGTAGGCAGATGCACAGATTGGGCATAAGGATTGATAAGAGTACTGAGTGGGTTGAGACAGTGACAGATTATCAATTTGGAGGGGGTGAGAAGAATATTTCTCACTTCATGGGATAACAAGAGATGATTGCATGTATAATAGAGGCATTCACTTGTGGATGAGCAAGAAATGTGCAAGGAATACAGTCTGTAGTTGTTGTTAATCTGCTAAGAATATTTTCCAGAAGGTCAGCAGCTGCTTTTGATGTGCCTATCTGATGTGCAATAGTCCTAGTATTCAATTAATAATGATCTGTGCTAATAGACATTTACAAAAAAAAAAAATAATAATAAATAAACAATATGAGTTGAGGTTTGAGCTTTTACAGCTTGCAAAGTAAGTAGTAAGTTAGATGAAATTTTTATTTACTTTTGGTATATCCTATAGGAACACTAAGCATACAATTACACATTTCTATTTATTATTCCATGACATGCTTTTATGGCACAGTCTTTAATGTTCAAAGAGAAAAAGTTCACACCTTCTACCATCTGCACTTAACTCATTAAGTAAAAAAGCATGTACTACAAGAGAATCAGTAATTTCAGAACCCAAGTCGCATTTGAGGCTATGTACTTCTAAATGTAATGAAGTGTAGTTTTTTGAGAGCTACAATTTCTTTCCAAGTAGCAGTAGAAACAGCTGATGTGATGGGTTTGAACAATTATGCACCACTTGAGGGTATATAATAAAACATATTTTTGTGAGTCCAACTGGTTACATTACAGCAAATTAGTAACATATCAGATGATAGTTCTCAATAGTACATCGATGTTAGTGAATGCCCATGCACACTTGGTTCAAGACATCATTAACACACAGATGATCATCAAAACTGCTTCATTATAACATCAACATTTCTATCACAATCGCTCTATCACAGCTACACAGACTGATAGTTGCATAATTTACAGGTATTATGTATGACCTTTAGCCACTGGTATGAAACGTTCTGCCCTGATGCAAATGATTATTATGTACACACATGAAGTCCTCTTTTAAACAGTATCCCACAAAAACACCTCTCAGTCAACAGTGTATAGTCACGTTTAGAGCTTAAAGAAGTAACATGGGAAAGTTCTGATACTTCTACAATATTGCCACTCAATCTTACTTCCACTGATGCTAAGACAAGGAGTTATTTTCGGAGGTCAATATCTTCCCATACATTGCCCATACTCTCCATTGTATTATTATCACAATATTGTACCATATTGAGCAATTACGGACTGTAGTTAACAGTTCTTGGCTTGCTGCTTAACGACATTGCAATAATTAGTCAACTATAGCATCAAAAGTTTGAATCACCATTTCACCCATTATATGAATATTAAGAATGATGCACAGTACTGAAACAGTCTCCTGACAATTCTAACAACACTCTACTGTCTCCAAATCACACACTTACATTACATTAATGCATAGCCAAATGTAAGATTTCATAAATTACTTTGTAATGCTGCATTATTCAGAACAAAATTGTCGTCTTCTAATTAAGTGTTTCTTAGCATTTTGTCTCATTTTATTATACTACATATGATTCTTGAAAACTGTGTGGAGGAGGAACAATGGAATGAGTACAGATAACTGAGTAAAGATAACTACTACCATAGATTGGCTGGGTAGTGGCTATGCATTTAAAAAAAAAGATGATGATGATCAGCTTATGAATTTATGTTGTTCTTTTATTCTTAACACATGCATGTGATCCAACTTGGTTCCATTAAACCATATAGTAGCTGTAGCTGGAGAAAAAACTGATGCTCAATCATGATTGTTTTTCCATGTAAATAAAAACTGGCAATTTTAATGACATTGCAGTGGTGCCGCAGTGGTCGATGCATCACTAGAGGACTGTCAGCTATCCAAGCAGGCTTCTTTGCAAATCAGCAAGTTGATGGTGGTTGGAGTGAATGGTCTCCATACTCTGAGTGTGCATCAGGTTGCCTGTTGGGAGATGATGGCCTACTAAGCACAGGAAGCACAGGGATTCGAGTATCGACAAGACGCTGCAACAATCCAAGGTACTACATATGTGATGGAGATGATTACTTCCTTTTTTGGCACAGAAAGATTTTTTTTCAAAGAAACACAATAAAGTGTAACAAACATAGTTACACATTTGAGTTATGGAAACATTTCATTTTTTATGCTCGTTCTCAAAAACTTAAAATTAGCTTGATGGTCATATTTTCCATTGGGATGTCCACCACACTTCAGTATTATATAATTAGGTACACTTTGGAGGGAAAATAGTAAATGATAATTAAATTTGCAAGTAAACAAACATACCATACCATATAATTCTTCATTTTTCCCCTGCATAAACTGTCATTAACCATGCTAACGAGGACAGCCAATATGATTTGGTAGGTGTGTAATACCTAAGCAGCTAATGAAGTTGCCATCACCAGATGCTCTGAGAGGTAGATGATACCTTAGCATATGAACAGCATTTGTTTTATACTCACTTTGTCAGCCACATGTAACTGAAAATCTTCAGCAACAGGGGACTAGGGAACTTTGGAGCTCTTTTGGATGCAGTGATAGTGATTCAACTTTGGCAATAACAATAAACACAGTTAGTATGCCTCATCAGTGACTATGACCCACAGAAGAATGCAGGTTTCCTATGTATAAAATGAGTTAACTTGTGTCTAAGTTCATTGAGGCACACATACATACATACTTTGAACCTTTATAGTCCTAACTAAAATTAATGTATCAGGCATACTAGGCTTGAGATGACGAAATTATACAGACTGGCAGATTAGCAGCCAGAAGCCTCTAACATTTTTGACGACTAAGAGTGTGTGAAGTGTATATGCAAACTTCCCACTTCTCTTACACGAGTTGACTTACTTGGTGTACACAGCCGATCTTCTTCTCTGAATAGCCGGCTTCTGGAACCTCTACAAACTTCTTCTCTGAAGAATGATGCTAGTCACAGGAACTTCACACTTCTCACATAAACAATTGATTTCCTGTAAGTCACCCGTGTCGTCTCACATCAGAAACAAGTAAGTTACATTTACAACAGAATTGGCTTGATAACCACTACTCGATTATACAGGAATCATACACATGTCTTGCCTCTAGCAAGTTCAAGTTAAAAGTTACTTAAAAGTCTTCTCAACTAAAATGTTCTTTTGTCACTAACAATAGTCACAGTTATAAAACAGCACAGAATAACACAGAAGTTCCTTGGTTCTGCAATGTGCTTTCATTACAACTTCCATTGTGCGACCAATAAGTACTTGTTGGTGCTGTTCGACCGCCGTGTCTACCGTCTTTTCATCATAAACTTTGGATCTGCACACACAGGCAGGTGACGCACAGTAGATAGGGTTCCTTCCCCCACTCACATCTAAAATTTTGTGTGTTCGAGACGGTGGAAGGTTGAGGGGTTCTAGAATTTACGTGGAAGTTCTCAAAACACTACAATCCTTACACTAGAAATGACATAATACCTTAATTCCCAGCTACAGCTATAGTGATCCAGAAGCTGGTTGATTCTAAGGTTGTGATGGTTAGGTTAGGTTAGTTTTGTTTAACGTCCCGTCGACAACGAGGTCATTAGAGACGGAGCGCAAGCTCGGGTTAGGGAAGGATGGGGAAGGAAATCGGCCGTGCCCTTTCAAAGGAACCATCCCGGCATTTGCCTGAAACGATTTAGGGAAATCACGGAAAACCTAAATCAGGATGGCTGGAGACGGGATTGAACCGTCGTCCTCCCGAATGCGAGTCCAGTGTGCTAACCACTGCGCCACCTCGCTCGGTTCTAAGGTTGTGATCGTGGTGCTGAAGTGACATATTTATGTAACAAGCATTTGGTCATCATGGAGTTACAGGCGGCTGTTGGTAGGTATATTTTTTGTTTTTATTTTTTTTTAAAGAGGTGGAGCCCCTAACACCCACACCGGCATGATGGCCAACACAAAAGGTCTACTGCCATCTCTGCATAAGGGTTAGTTCTCACTAAAGTGAGGTCTCACAGGGTTTGGGTACTGTGATGTTTGCGTACATTTGGTTAAGGTTAACCATTAATATGTGCTCATCTGGAGATAAATTGGGTCAAAAGTTGAATGAATGGTAGTGGTTTGAAGGGGACAGGGAAAAAAGTGCCAAGGCAAGAACCAAGGGAAAAAACTTCTTCTTGGCTTGTAAGAGCAGAAATGGTTTTCTCGCTGCCTGCAACAGGTCATGCAAGGATAGGCTTTGTTAGTAGTGGGTATCATGCAGGTCGATACATTTGATGTTGTGCAGTGGTGTTACTCAGTGGCTGTTGCTGGTTGCCAGTGTTGGCTTCTCGGTCAGCATCAGCAAACCTGTAGCAGTTAGGTTCACCATCATTTTGTGTCCGATAGGTCATGTATCCGATTCACAGCGTAGGGTAGTGTTGGCAGTTTGTTTGCGAGTTAGTGTGCGAGCTTGTCGGTTTCCCTGCTGTAGCCTGTTGATCAGCTTTAATAGCAGCTGGCATATCCAGTCAATGTTGCTGATTTGTAGGGGCTTGCTGAGGTTGTCGCTTGTGGGTGTATGTTAGCTCGCCATAGGTGGTTATGCCCTAGCTAGTAGCATCTTTGGCCACTTATGCTTCCATCTATGGTTGTGATCATAGTTTCCCAGAGGGAGGATGAAAGGATTGTTCGAGTGTCTCGAGTTCCTGTATAGTCATGTGGTGTGTCTTTTGAATACCTTCTTGAGGGTTTCAAGGCAGTATTCATTGTGAAGATCCATGGTGCGTGTGTAGCATTGCTAATGATGCATAGCACTTTGTTCTGTATGATCTACAGGTGTGTAGGAGCTGCTTATCCCCAAATGGGAGCTGCATACATAATCAGAGGTCTAATCAGTGTCGTGTATATGGACTTCAACACCCTACTATTAGGTGCACTTCCCTTTTGAGCACTGGGTAGAATTGTTTGAGTCTCATTTGTGCTCTGTTGGCAAAGTATTCAGTGTGGTCCCCCACATGTAAGTTCCCAGTCCAGCCAGACACTGAGATATCTCTGAAACGTATTGGGCATGCATGTAGTATTACCTGTAGACTGTGTTGATGTTTGTGAAGTAGCTTCGCTCTGTGTGTGATCAGAACTGCTTCGCACTTGTCGATGTTTACTTTAATATGCCATCATTCAAAACAAGGCTTGGCAGTTCTGAGAGCTGTCTGTACTCGTGAATTTATGTTCAATGGTTTCCAGTCGTGCACAGGCATGGTTGTGTCATCCACGTACATGGCTAACATCATGTTTTGTGTTGCTGGAAAGTCATTAATGTAGAGGTTCATCAAGATGGGCCCAAGATGCTTCTCTGGGGTACTACAGCTTGGATACCATGTTGTGTCAATTGCTTGCCCTACACATCATTGTTAAAACATCTGTTCATGAGATAGGATTGTATGAGACGTACAAGTCTGTTGGTGACACCAGCATCACTTAGTTTGCGTATAAGGCTGCTGTGCCAGAGACAGTCAAAAGCTTTTTTGATGTTCTGGATCACAGCCCCTGTGGCTTTGTTCGTGTTTTACCTGTGTGTTGTATGTTTGACTACACAGAGGAGTAGTTGTGTTGTTGAGGGGGATGCCTAAAGCCAAACTGCTCCGGTCTTAGGGTGACATTGGTGATGCGGTGCCCAGTGATGTGTTTTAGTATTACCTTCTCAACAATCTTGCTGAGCGAGCACAGCAGACTGATGGGTCAGTAATTTTGTGGGATGGAGTGATCTTTCTCTGGCTTTCTGAACATCAGGAGCTTGGCCATCTTCCAAAAGTCAGAGA
This sequence comes from Schistocerca nitens, assembly GCF_023898315.1. Lineage (NCBI taxonomy): Eukaryota > Metazoa > Arthropoda > Insecta > Orthoptera > Acrididae > Schistocerca > Schistocerca nitens. Next base: position 146,955,555 of record NC_064617.1, read on the forward strand.
AGTGTTGCTGTTCAAAAATGGCATTCATTACGCGAGCAAGGTATTCTACGGCTCTATCTGTGAACTACTGGAGGACATGGTTTTGAATGCCACTGGGTCCAGGGGCTTTCATAACGTTGGTACACCTGATAGCTGATTTCGTTGCAAGTGGGCTGAGCTACAAGTCATGCAACCTCCTGTTCCATTTCAAGTGTGAATACTCTATCTGAAGGAGCCAGATTCGGCATGAAAGATGCTGCAAGTGTTGTGGCCATAAGTTCTGCCTTCTCCTTCGTGGAGTAAGCTAGGCCATTTGGTCCTTGTAGAGTGGGAATGTAATGTTTCTCCCTGGTGATGTAACTGGCTAGCTTCCACATGGCAGGACAAGAGTTTCTGGCCCCATTGCTCATTTCAAAATGTTTGCCTTTTCTCTCGTAGTATATCCTGGAGTCTGTTGACATGCAGTGTGCAGAATGGGAACCTGGTGCGCTGCCAATATCTCCTGAGGTGGTTCCTCATTGAGCTAAGGCCCAGGATTTCCTGGGGCAGAGCTGTCGAGTGCTGTTGTATGTGAAATGGTATCAGTCATTGTGCCTCAGATGGCAATAGTAAGAGCCTCCCCCACCTCATCAATTTGTTGGATGTTGTTAATTTTGTGGGTGTCCGGACTATGACTATCAAACATTTCTTTGAAAAGGGTCCAATTCGCGAACTTGTAGTTCAGTATTCTGCGTGGTTCTGCATCCTGCAGTGTTGTTTCTGTGTTTAGTATTACAGGCATGTGGTCTGAGTCCAGATCATTTTCCAGGTTGAGTGAGCATGTGATGTCCTCGATGAGGGCTATGTCTGACATGTCTGGCCTGAGGACCTGTGCTAGCACATACATGGTGACATCTGGCCCAAATATAATGTAGTTTTGGCCTACTGCATGATTGTATAGTTTCTAGCTGTTGGAGGTATGTATTCATGAATTCCAGTCAGGGTGTTTCGTGTTTAGATCTCCAGCAGCGATAACCTGCGGTGCTATGTTGATAACTGTGCTGATATGCTGAGTTACTATGTTTTTAGGAGGGTTGTACAGTGATACCAGTGTGGTGTTGGCTCTGTTGAACTTAACCCTGACAGCCATAGCCTTTAGTCTCTCAAGTGCAGGGAGCTCGATGTTCATGAGCTCTACGTCTTTGTGTACAATGATGGATGTACCACCCCCCTTCCTGCCATCTGCACGGTCGGTACGATAAATGCAATAACATGAGATGTTTAGTTGTTTGTGAGGCGTAAGCACTGCTTTGTTGATTAGGATGATTCAGATACCCTTTTGCTCCACGAAAACAACCATTTCGGTTCTTTTGTTTGCAATCCCGTTTGGCATTCCAAAACAGGATCTGAGTTTGTGTTGGCGACTGTGTTTCAGGGTTGGTGTGGCGTGTTATCCATGTATTGGTGTAAACAGTAGTCTGATAATAGTTTGTCTGCTAGTCCAGTTGAGCGAGCCCGACATGAACTGTGAGAAGAGTTGTGAGACACACCCCATAATCTTCATGACTACTTCGGTGGTCATGAGCCTGGGAAATAATGTCTCCATTATTCTTCAGAGTGTTGAGTTAATTTTGGGAGTGTCAGCCTGTGGGTTATTGGTTGTGTTGGCAGCCACTGGTACTTGTGTTGGCATTTGCTGTGGACTGGCTTGTGTGTCAGCTGTCTGAGTCATAGCTGGGGCACCTGTGTGGCTTCTGTGGTGAGTTGTTCGGGCTATCGTGTTGGTGTCCAACTTGTGTATGTGCCCATTGGTGTCCTGTTGTCTGTGTTCTTGTGGTGTGGTCATGTTCCCCTGCTCTGGTCATTTCTCTTCCTCCTCCTCCTCCTCATGTTGTGGCTGCCCCTATGTAGGTGCATCTTCTGTGGTCTGTCTTGGGCTGAAGTCTGTGGTCTCAGGATATAGGGTGGGGGTGTTATTTGCATTTTGTGGTTTAGCTGATGTGGGTGTGGTGTTGGGTATTGTATGTCTTGGCTGTATGTCTGTTGCTGTGGATGTTTGTTGTGCATGACTCTGAGGTTCTTTTGACTGCCCTGCGCTGCTGGGGGTGCCAGCTGCCACTCCAGCAAAGGATATTCCACTCCTTACTGGGAATGGGGGCAGTTTCAGAACTGTGATGGCCATACCTTTTACATGTTTAGCTATTTTGCACCTCAGACCTCCTTGTATGCAATGTATCCCCTGTAGTTGGCCAGATGGGCTGCAAAACAGTTGGCGCATTTGTGTGGTACTGTGTGCGGGAGTTGGCAATGTTGAGTTGTGTGACACCACCAGCACATTTGCGGCACCGGGGAGTGACACCACTTCGAATACCCGCATGTGCAAAGTGCTAGCAGTTGTGGCATTGTTGGGGGGGGGGGGGGGGGGGTAGGGGTTGTATATCTCTACATTTACGACCATGTGAAGAAATAATTTAATCTTCAGCAGGTCGTGTAATTTGGCCATGTCGGCCATCTCAACTATGTAGTTATGCGACAATATCACTGTGCTGAACTGAGTCATTCGATTTACACAAATGCATTCCCAGCCAAGGGCGGTGAGTTCTCGTGTACTGTCTCCATCAGGGTTTGAGAGTCCTCCCCCTTGATTATGTACTGCTGTGTCTTTTCCAATACGGTCCTGTACATCAAGCAATGATGGACACCATAGGTGCATTGTAGACATTTAGCAGTATGTGATTCTCAACTGGCTAATAGATCACCAAACTCTAATATGCCTTTATAATAATCTAATGGATTCTTGTAGTGAAAAAACTGCTGAGTGGCAAGATGCACTGTTGAAGACAATCAAGCACGTTACCAAGGTTTTGTGATTTATCCATCGAACCCTTGCTAACCGAGCTGGAGTGAGCAGATAAAGTAGACAGTATCGTTAAATACACAGCTAACACCCTATTTGTTGTCTCAGAAAATAAAGGGCAAATCTGCATGTAAAAGCAACAACCTTTTTTATACTGTAGCTGCTCACAAGACAACTATTTTGGAACTGAAAGGTAAATTGTGTCTTAACTAGAAATCGTATCCACAAATTAGGACAACATCTTAATTGTAGGAATCAGAGCTGTAGGTGTTTAGGATTGTAGTTATACGAAAAAAGAAAATTTTACATCTCTGAGAAAAGTTACAAAATATGCATAAACTAGCTCGAGATGGAAATGTGACTTATAAATTACCACTGTCAGCAGAGAGGCTATATCATATTACCATCTGTCTTGCCATTGTCGGATTCTCAGCAAGTGCGTCCACCCAGTGGTTGTACCACCAATATGCAAAAGCACACTGAAGATGCATGCAGGAAAGTGTACTTCTAAAATCAACAGAAGCATTTAGTACATCAGTAATACCTTTCTTTGATAATTCTGAGAATGTGTCCACCTGATATAACTATCAGATAGAGAGTTACATGCTATTGGTTATGGAAAGGTGCACTGAAGTGACAGAGTTCACTGGGGACCAAGACACAATCAAGGCTCAATTAAAGCCTTGGGAAACCAATACATGGCAAAGGTGCTAGCACGTTAAAGACACAGACTGTTTGGTTTACAAATTGTTCACCAGACATCTGCAAAAGAAAGGAACTACAATAGATGAATCCAAGTAGAGGCACAATCCATTCCAAAATGAGACAGTTCATACCCTCTCTACATGCATAAAACTGGGAAAATAGTATCAGACAGATGTGAATGTGGAGTCAGTACAGCATATCATATTGTACCACAATGTTCTCTAAACTGTTATGTTAGAAGCAACATCATTGTAGATGAGTATCTACTCTATGCATTAAGAAAGCTTGATTCCTAGAGAACTATAAATAACATTGCCAATCAAACATCCACAGGGTACTGCTAAGGTTCAGGGCACAAAGGACTACAAATAGCTAAAGCATCAATCACTTCTCAAGTTACCTCAGTCACATTCTTATTCAACATTAAATACAATTATTGGTACATAATACATTTAACAGTTGTTTCCATTTTCCTTTTATATCTTGTTCAATCATATTTGGAATTGAAATGCTGTTTATTGTTAGTATATGTGTGCAATCAGCTAGTACACAAAAGCTGTGTGTATTTCATAATTTTCATTCTTACTATGTAATAAAAGTTAACATATTGGCTTGAGTTCTACTGAGTTCCACACCACCATGCACATGATTTAAAAAACAGAAATACTAAACACATAGTATAGAGGATGTTGGGACTGAAGTTGTTCCAAGGCTAACACAGGACCTTTGGAAAAATAGACAGACATACTTCACATTTTGCAGATTGATTCTACTCCTACATTTGCCTCCTCCCTCCACAGCTTCCTAGATTTCTTTAACTTCCTGCTGCCACCCACTCCTTCTCCACACTACCACCATATTAGTTAAATAAATAGGCTTCTTGTGAACACTAGGCACACTTCCGGCACTCCATTCCCACATTCATCCCCTGCTGTCTCGTTCTCTCCAACCATGGATTAACATATCTTGCAAATTCACTTAATCTGTCCCACTCAAGGCTATCAATGAGCACAAGTTCAGCCGCACTGTTCAGAGAATGGTGCTTTTTCTCACACAGTCCTTGAGAAACACAAATTCAGAATATGAGCTACAATGTTTAGCTTCTTTTTTTATGTGCACATAGTAAATAGTTGTTTTTGGGCAATTTGTTGTTCATAATAAGGTATCATAGTACTTTAAAAAACTTGCAGTAGGTGTCAAAGTTCTGTATCTGCATATTAGCAAAATTACACTGAGACACAATGAGTGGCCAGCACTTATATTCAGAAAGCAAAATTCCAGTACTGGCAATATACACATTTCAATGTGAAGGCTCTTGAAACTATTAGTTCCTTCTACGGGGAGTAAAGAGAAGTAGGCTGGGAAAGGATTACAGAACTCAAGACCCAGTGTGAAGGAGACCCACCTAATGTGAAAACAAGGGAAAACAAAAAATGCCTACTTGTCTTTGTTTTGAAAGAAGACTATACTACTGCAAATTTTACCATCAGGAAAGATGCCTAGTCGCTAACTGCCCATACTGCTACTTACTGTAATTAACTGTGCTTGTCTGCAACTTGACATGTCTTCTTTACAGTACGTAGCAATCTGTCTTTTCCTATATTGTTCATATTCCCGCCTGGAGTTTCCATTGTCTGATTTTAACTGCACACGCAGAAAGTTCAAGCCAACACAAACATTTGGTACACAGTTATTGCACTTTTTTATATGTATTAGAAGAGTGGAGCACTTTTATTGATCGTGTCATCCACAATTATCTTTGGAGTCCTACATTTTAAAACTGAGTGTTTGTTGTGATATCTGTTTCAGTTCTAATAAATTTCACAAGTCTGGGTAAATATACTAAATCTACTTTCAATGTCCCAAGCTAGCAGCCACAGTGAGAAAATTGACCTTTCTACATGATGAGAGAGACATTTCCATTTTTCCTTCTATAATCTTGGGATGCATTACTTTTACTCTGTAATATATCCATTTTAATGACAACATTTCTAAGACCATTTTAACTGATTGTTGATTTCCAAGACAAGGACTGCAGCTTCACTAGCTACAACTGATTAATCCTGGACCAGACCAAACAATTGCAACTTCACTGGGCTCGGCAACAATAGTGAGAAATTAATTGCCAGCAGGCGTCAATTCGTTGCAACCTAATCACCAGATGATGAGTACACCACTTTAGGTTTGAATATGTCTCAACTGATCAAAAGGGGTTTTGTCATACACTGTTGCTTCAAGTCCTTAGGGAAGTATGGAACATTTATGAGGAGGCACCTTAATTTAGCAATGACAAAACAGTTAAATAATAAAATAAATCAAAAACAAGTTATGATAAGAAAAATTAAGAATATGATCCCATAGGATAATAATGTGGGCTAAAACCAAAGGATTAATCTTTGTTTTGTTTATTAAACTCACACACAAATTTATTTGTACAATGGCCTCACACAGATGGTTATTGAACACAGTATAGATACAAGAAACCAAAATGTTTAATTTTGCAGTGCAAGCAGAGCATTCATAGGCAGTAACGAAACTGAACCTCAGTATTGGGCCGTGCAACAAATCACTTAAACTGGAAAGAAATCTTGAAGTTCAGCAAGTACATAAAAGTCATTATGCAGTGTCAAATTCACCATGGTTGAAATATTCAATGTCTACTAGCACTCAGAGTTCCAAAATACGAGGGTAAGTCAATTATTACCTGCAAAGTAGTTATAAAATTTTACTGTAATCGAATAGGAAACTTACAAGAACATCATTTTTCAAAATAGTGTCCTTGCATTTCAATGCACTTGGTCCATTGTTGTACAAGCTTCCTGATGCCCTCATAAAAGAAGGTTCTTGCACTTGGTCCATTGTTGTACAAGCTTCCTGATGCCCTCATAAAAGAAGGTTCTCGGTTGAGCTACGAGCCAGGAATGCACCACTTCTTTCACTGCTTCATCCGAGGCAAGGGCCCCTTAATGCCTGTTTGAGTGGACCAAACGGGTGATAGTTAGAAGGAACAAGATCGGGACTTCATGGAGGATGATTCAGTACTTCAGATTTTAGTTTCTGGAGCATTTCAGCAGTGTGGGCAGCAGTATGCGGACGGGCATTGTCGTGCAACAACACACCACATTTTGACAGCAATCCTCAGCGTTTGCTTCGAATTGCAGGCTTAAGCCTGGTAGTAAGCATCTCACTGTAACGTACACTGCTTATTGTTGTGCCCCTTTCCCCATAATGTTCCAGTTCTGGAACTTTGTGTCCCAAAAAAACTGTAAGCATCAGTTTTCCTGTGGATGGTTGGGTCTTCAACATTTTCTTACATGGCGAATTTGGATGTCTCCATTCCATACTCTGCCGTTTACTCTCTGGCTCATAATGATGGATCCATGTTTCGTCATCAGTAATGATCCTGTCTAAGAAGTTATCGCCTTTGTTACCATAGTGATTTAAATGTTTTTTGCTGATGTCCAAGCGTGTTTGTTTATGCAACTGTGTGAACTGTTTTGGGACCCATCTTGCACAAACTTTATGAAACGAAGTCTATTGTGGGTAATTTCGTAGGCAGAACTGTGACTAATTTGCAGGTGATGTACCACTTCATCAATAGTTAATCATCTGTCTAAGAGAATCATTTCACGTGAACACTCAATGGTTTCTTCATTTGTGGCGGTAAACAGTCGTCCAGCTCCTACATCGTGCATAACAGTTGTGCGACCATTTCGGAATTTTTCAATGCATTCGTAGACACTCTGTTGTGGCAAAACACTGTTCCCATACTGTACCAAAAGTGTTTGATGTATTTTGGCCTCTGAAACGCCTTCTGAGCACAAAAAGTGGATCACTGATTGTTGCTCTTCGTTGGTGCAAATAGACAGCAGAGCAGCCATGATTAACAGCATGGCAACGATAATGAAACTAACCTAGCAACTTGAAAATTGCAAAGATATAACAACAAATAAACAAAGCAAGTGTCATCAATGTAAAATGACAGTACTACCATAATAAACAAAAATATAACTAAATTGCAGATAATAATTGACTTATCCTCGCATTTCTAAGTCCTAAACTGGTATATACTGAAATATTTCTAAATCATGAACTGCTATCAAAATATTTCTAAGTTCTGAATAATACTTAAGCCCAAGCAGCTCTCTGTCTGCACAAACCTTACCAAAACCAGCCTCATTGAGCAAGAGGTGAATACAAAAAAGACCCTGTATTCAGTTCTGCCTGCCAATTCAAAAACTTAGTCATGTGGCCCACTGCCTTACTCAGTACACCAACTTACAATTGGACTCATGAGATTAGGCATATTACAACATTTATACATTTTAAACATATGCAACACAGACTCTTAGTTGATTAGCAACCTCAAATCACTTTATTTCATTTCAAACAGAGCAAAATAACTGGCTTTATTCTATTTTGTACACCACAAGGGAACTGCAGAAAAATTAGTCAGCCTGACGACTTTATTCGTGTTGGCACTGCAGCCATATGTTAGTCAAAGACAATCTTACATATATTAATTTACTAAACTCCATTAAGTAAACATATGGACTGACGGGAAATTAGCGCAACTTCCTAATGCTGCCGATAATCATTTGTGTACATAGCAAGAAATGTTGTTTTACCACCCTTACTCAGATTATTCATACAAAATTTATAATTATTTGTTTGACAATAACACAGGTCAGCAAAAAGTTTTCTCAGCTGCTTGAGATATTTTTAATGAATTTTGTGTTGTAGAATGCACTGATTTCAGAAGTGATGTCCATTTTTTCCCGTCACATAAGGTTTTTTGCAAATTCAAACAAAAAAAATTGGTAAAAGCACTCATTTATTCAAAATTATCAAACATAATATTTTTTTACAACCAATGAAACATTATTTTGAGACATATAGTAACAATATCATACTTATTCATGTTTTTTATGAAACCTTTTCTTCTTTTCCTTGCTACTTCGCCGAGTCCTTTTCCAATTTCCACCTTTAATTTCTCGCTTAGGCATCCAACAGAAGTCAGCAAGCATAGTGACATCCCATCTTCCTTGGTACCGTCTCTTGATATCACGGACAACCTGGTGAAACTGCTCCTCCTGTTCTTCACTGTAAGCTCCCAGGTTTTCGGGAAATCTGTCTATATGGGAATGTAAAAAATGGACCTTCAAGCTCATCTTGCAGCCTCGAGCTTCGTAAGCTGCTAGCATCTGCTGAACAATGGTTTTGTAGTCAGGATCCTTAGTATTTCCCAAAAACTTTTTCACTACATCCTTAAACGATACCCAAGCTTCTTTTTCCTTCTCATTCATATTTTCCACAAAGAGAGTGTCGGTTAAATGTTTTCTTATGTCGGGGCCAGTGAAAACTCCCTCTTTCAACTTTGCTTCTGACAGCTTCAAGAATTTTGTACATAGATATTTAAAACAGTCCCCATCCTTTTGCAGTGAATTTACAAATTTTTCATCAACCTCAATTTGATATGGAGAGGGGGCAACAAAACCTTTTCTCGTGGTACCAAAGTAATATTGATAACTTTTTTTCTCCAGGTTTTAAAGTTTCTCGGGGTGGCCAATCGCTTTTAGTCCAGTGATTTTCTCTGGCTCTAACATTCAACAAGCATAATAAGCATAGGTATTTAGTATAGCCTGCCTGCTGACCCAAAAGCATCGTGAGTATTCTGTAGTCCCCACAAACCATCCACTGATGGTCCTGATATTTGATTTTTTCCAGGATAATGGCCAAATCATTATAGTTTTCGTCCATATGCACAGAATGTCCCATTGGAAGAGATGCAAATTTATTTCCATTGTGCAATAATACTACTTTAAGATGAGTTTTGGATGAAACAATAAATAGGTGCCATTCAGATGAGTCATACTGCATATCAAAGCAATGCATGAATCCTTCCACATCACTGCAAAAAACTAAATTTCCTTCTTTTGAAGAAAGCTGGGTAAATTCTTTTTCTCGGTGTCTGTATCATGAAAATAAGGTGCCAGATGATAAAAGGTTTTTATTTTTTAATCTGGAACCTAACAGTTTGGCTGCATCTTTTGAAAGGCCTAAATCTCTTACTAGATCATTGAACTCACTTCGAGAAAATAGTTGAGCTCTTTCATCTTCGTCTGAAGAAAAATCTGAGCTTGATTCACCCTAAGGAGGTAATGTAACTTTATCCTCCAACTCACTCAGGTATCCATCCAAACTGGAAGGTGGCTGTGGGATAGGTATTTCAGAGCTATGGGGCACTGGGCGTATAGCTGAGTCAAGGTTAGGATAACTTACGCTTCTTTTGTTTTTTGAATTGAATCCCTTTACGTCAACTGAACAGAAATAGCAATCAGTGGTATGATTTTTCTGCTCACGCCATATCATAGGAATTCCAAATCTAAATGCATTTTTCTTACCCCTAAACCATAAACGAAGATCTTCACATCTTCTACACATCTTATGCGGGGCCCATGGTTTATCTTGATCACCAAGTTTTAATTTAAAGTAACCAAAATAAATTTTCCTCATAAAATCACTTATGTTTCTCTGTTGGCTTTCTGTGGTGTCACCGCCAGACACCACACGTGCTAGGTGGTAGCTTTAAATCGGCCGCGGTCCATTAGTACATGTCGGACACGCGTGTCGCCACTGGCAGTGATCGCAGACCGAGCGCCACCACACGGCAGGTCTCGAGAGACGTACGAGCACTCGCCCCAGTTGTACGACGACTTTGTAGCGACCACACTGACGAAGCCTTTCTCTCATTTGCGGAGAGACAGTTAGAATAGCCTTCAGCTAAGTCCATGGCTACGACCTAGCAAGGCGCCATTAGTTACTTCATGAATCTAAAGAGTCTCACTTGTATTGCCACAATCTCCAGATGTCTCATCAAGAACGATGTATACAAAGGATGGATTAAAGTTAAGTATTCCAGAAGCTACGTACTTTTCTTTATAGCATTCATTACATATCCTGTTTCAGACCTCACTCCATCCTTCGTGAGTTAGCGCGTGCATCTTGGCCGCCTCTTTCAATTAGTGTGCGTAGTGTTGGCAAGTCTGCCGACACTACACTTTCAATAGTGTATTCACCACAAATATAACAAAAGCTGTTTGGAGAAATAACACAACCTCTTGTAGTCATGACTAGACAGAAACAACAGCACTGCTCCCTTCAATAGCAATACAGGGTTATTACAAATGATTGAAGCGATTTCAGAGCTCTACAATAACTTTATTATTTGAGATATTTTCACAATGCTTTGCACACACATACAAAAACTCAAAAAGTTTTTTTAGGCATTCACAAATGTTCGATATGTGCCCTTTTAGTGATTCGGCAGACATCAAGCCGATAATCAAGTTCCTCCCACATTCAGCGCAGCATGTCCCCATCAATGAGTTCGAAAGCATCGTTGATGCGAGCTCACAGTTCTGGCATGTTTCTTGGTAGAGGAGGTTTAAACACTGAATCTTTCACATAACCCCACAGAAAGAAATCGCATGGGGTTAAGTCGGGAGAGCGTGGAGGCCATGACATGAATTGCTGATCATGATCTCCACCACGACCGATCCATCGGTTTTCCAATCTCATGTTTAAGAAATACCGAACATCATGATGGAAGTGCGGTGGAGCACCATCCTGTTGAAAGATGAAGTCGGCGCTGTCGGTCTCCAGTTGTGGTATGAGCCAATTTTCCAGCATGTTCAGATACACGTGTCCTGTAAGGTTTTTTTCGCGGAAGAAAAAGGGGCCGTAAACTTTAAACTGTGAGATTGCACAAAACATGTTAACTTTTGGTGAATTGTGATTTGCTGCACGAATGCGTGAGGATTCTCTACCACCCAGATTTGCACATTGTGTCTGTTCACTTCACCATTAAAAAAAAATGTTGCTTCATCACTGAAAACAAGTTTCGCACTGAACGCATCCTCTTCCATGACCTGTTGCAACCACGCTGAAAATTCAAAACGTTTGACTTTGTCATCGAGTGTAAGGGCTTGTAGCAATTGTAAACGGTAAGGCTTCTGCTTTAGCCTTTTCCGTAAGATTTTCCAAACCGTCGGCTGTGGTACGTTTAGCTCCCTGCTTGCTTTATTCGTCGACTTCCGCGGGCTACGCGTGAAACTTGCCCCTTGCCCGCACGCGTTCAACCGTTTCTTCGCTCACTGCAGGCCGACCCGTTGATTTCCCCTTGCAGAGGCATCCAGAAGCTTTAACCTGCGCATACCATCGCCGAATGGAGTTAGCAGTTGGTGGATCTTTGTTGAACTTCGTCCTGAAGTGTCGTTGCACTGTTATGACTGACTGATGTGAGTGCATTTCAAGCACGACATACGCTTTCTCAGCTCCTGTCGCCATTTTGTCTCAATGCGCTCTCGAGCGCTCTGGCAGCAGAAACCTGAAGTGCGGCTTCAGCCGAACAAAACTTTATGATTTTTTCTATGTATCTGTAGTGTGTCATGACCATATGTCAATGAATGGAGCTACAGTGAATTTATGAAATCGCTTCAATCATTTGTAATAGCCCTGTATATCTACTGAGAGTTTCTCTTCATTTCATGCAAGATACATATCGTCATTTGACTTGCAACATGATAAAACTGAACAACTAGATTGTTTGCATTTGCTTCTGGTGCCCAGGAGTTCGCAGTAAAACCTACAAGTGGTAACAAAGAATAATTAATATTGTAAATTTTTTTAATTTAAGTTTATTTTATCAGTTATAATTTATATAATTTTTAATAATCATTAAATTAAAAAACCACATAGGTTTATTACTAATGAACATAAATACTGCAATACACATAAAAACCTATGTGATAGAATTTTTGAACATTTTTCCTGCTTTTTGGGGGTCAAAATCTATAAGAAAATGTTAAAAAATCCTATGCAGTTTTTAGTCGCAGACCTGTGTAATAGAAACATACTTATTCCCCAGATGACATCAAGATTCTTCTAACTGTGCATCACATGCATATACTGTTATGTTTGTATCATTCATGAACTACTTTTAATATAAATGTTAAAAACTTTGTTAACAATAATTCTATACACCTAGTAGTAATTTTAGCAAGCTTGTCTCACTACCATAAATGCAATGCTGTCTTTAGATTTTTCAGGGCATGTCTGTAAGCAATTTTGATGTTTTCAGTGATATTTTAAATTTTATGTTTAGATGAGTTCATTCCTGCATCATCTTGCCACACCTCCTTAACATGATGAATGCCATGAGGCCGCTAGCAGCCACAGCAGAGCCTCAATCGTGCCTGACACCATATGCCCCCCAGGTTGGCAGTCACTGTGTGTCAGTCACCATGTTAAGCACATGGCGCTGCACTCCCCCACATACCATTTCAGGATTTTCAAGTTGCTGAGCTGCTGTAACCCGCCAAGTGTGCCTCCCCCCTCCCTTCCCTCCCCCTTCCACATTCATTCAGAGCTCACTGCAATACCTTGAGTGCTTTGCTCAGTGCTATTTTTGGCCCAGCCACTTTGCAGCAACTTATCAGCTGCACAGTGCTCAATCAATAACACAATCATTAAAGCTAGCGAGTTTGACAGGGTGTGCTATACACGACAAGGATTCCACCTCAACAACCAAGGAAGAAAATTAATCTCGAAACTGATTACCAAAACTGTGAGTAAGGAAATGGCCACCTTTACAGTAATACCGCTGGACCAGGGAAACCTGTAAAGCCTGCTGGTCTGTCTGGCAAAATATTAACAGATATGTTCCAGCAGGATCAAAATAATCTTCAAACCATTCACACTGAGCCCACGAAACTAGATGTATCTGAATGTTGTCAAAATGGGGCCTGGCTACCAACGGTAGACTTACAAACAACTCAAGATGTCAGCTGTATAGAAGTGCCCTTAAGAAGACAATCTGAACCCTCTTCTGTACTTCCCAGGGTTAGCAAAAATAGTCTTCTGTTCTTATATATTAATATACAGTCTTTAAGAAAGAAGTTGGAAGAATTGCAGTACTGGTTAGAAACTTCCAACTGTGGTATACTTCGTGTAAATAAGCACTGGCTATATTAATCAGAAATTGACCTCAATATTCCATAAGGTTACTCCTTAGCTAGTAGTTACTGCAGATCAACAATTGGACATGGGGGTGTTGCAATATATATTAAGAATGGACTAAATCTACAATACTTTACCACTGATGTCACAGACCTGTGTATAGACACCACCTTTGAGGCTGCAGCTCTACATATACCTAAACATAATATTATTGTTCCATCTGTATATCGCACACCATCTTCTAGTGAATATAAATTTATAGTAAATTTAAAAAAAAACTGTTAGTCTTACTAACTAAGCCTAAATATAAATACCAAAGAATCTTAAATTTTGGTGATATTAATATGGATATCAGGATACAGAGTCATATCGTATTGGAATTCTTGGATAGCCTAAGAGCTTTTGATTGCTATTGTCTAAATGATAAGCCTACAAGTTATAATGCATGCTTAGACAATATAATAAGTAATATCCATGAAAATAATGTTGAAATTGGTGTAGTCAAGTTAGGCCTAGCTGACCATGATGGCCTATGGATTACAGTTCCAGTCAGCATTCCAGATGAACAACACAAAACTGTTAGACCTATGGATGAATGCAACATAAGAGAGTTTAGAAGTACATTAAGGTCAGTTAACTGGAATGACATCTTATACAAAGACATGTGTGTGAATAACACAAGCAAATTATTTATAGAGGAAATTGCAAGAATATTTGATGAGTGTTGTCCCAGATTAGTAAAAAGACAGAATAATAATCAAGCTCATAAACCACAGAGACTAAATAATTGGTTTACACCATACCTCAACAGCATCAGGATTATGCTTCTTATGTTTAAAGACTTATCTCATAACAGCACCAAGTACAAAGAGATGTACATTAGAATAAGAAAAATTTATAGATCTGAAATAAGCTTGGCAAAACATAGGGCGAATGATAACTATATTCTTAAATCTAGAAACTGCTGTAAAGCTGCCTGGGAAATAATTAAAAGTGAAATAAATAGACCAACAACTCAACTAGCTATACCCATAGCCCCAGATATCTTAAACTCACACTTTGTTAACTTCAGTTTACAACAAGATTTGTCTCCCCCCAACGTCGTGCTTGATGCTAAAACTCTTTTAGGTTCAAATAAGTATGTAGTCCATATATTCTGCTGGGCAAGAATAATTGAAAATGATGTTGGCAATACAATAGGCAAACTAAGTAGTTCCAGAGCAGAGGACTTCTATGGTCTGTCAAACTTTGTCATAAAGAAGATATCAAGTGATCTTCTGTCCCCTCTGGCATGGAAGAGGACGCCCTGAAATTATTAGAATCCTACTTAAGAAACAGAGTACAATTTGTTAGTGTAAATGGGCAGCTGTCAAACCCACAAACAATAAAAAGAGATGTGCCACAGCGCTCCATACTTGGGCCCTTCCTGTTTGTAGTGTATGTTAATGATATGCCACAGTATTTACCCTGTAAAACAGTCCTCTATGCAGACGATACAACTTTTATCAATTCAGGACAGACTCTTGAGTCTGTACGAGAAAAAAATAAAATAATATTTGAAAAATCGGTTCATTGGTTTAGTGCAAACTCCCTATTCATAAATGAAACAAAAAAGAGGAAATATTCTTTAATTTGAAGGTATCAAACAAAGAAAATAAGTCTGTTAAACTGTTAGGAATGATGATTGACCAGAAACTTAGCTGGGATAAACATATCACATACGTCTGTTCTAAACTTGCACGTGCTATGATCCTACTTTATAAGCTTAGGAGTAATGTCAGCCAAAACTTACTGCTGCATTCATATTTTGCTAATATCCGCCCCCATCTTTCATATGGTATTCTGCTCTGGGGAAATTCTCCCAATTCAGTATCAATTTTCAGATTGCAAAAAAAAGCTCTTCGATGTATAGTGGGTTTATATCCTAGGTATAAATGCAGGGAACATTTCAAAAAAACTTAACATCATGACAGTTCCTTGTTTGTACATCTATTATTGCTTATTACATGTAAAAGAAAACATAGCTCAATATCCCCTTAGGTCATCTGTCCACACCCACAATACAAGACGAAACCACACAATAGATCTGCCATACTCTAGATTGTCCAAGATACATAATAGTTCTAAATATGTAGGCCTCGAACTGTTTAACATGCTCCATAAAATTATACAAACAGTATCTAAAAATAAATTTAAGACAACATTGGGTCAATGGCTCAAAGGTAAAGCATTTTACTCAGTTGATGAATATAAAGATCGTAATATGGCAGATTTGCTGTTTTAACATAGAGAAAGGTACCTCTGCCTGTAGTAGGACATAAATTTGGAAAAACAATATATAACATATAGGCATAATAGACATATTTCGAGTGCTCTATATTTGTATCAATAGCTTAGGATAATGACATAGTGTTATCCACATGTACAGGGTGTTTCAAAAATGACCGGTATATTTGAAACGGCAATACAAACTAAACGAGCAGCGATAGAAATACACCATTTGTTGCAATATGCTTGGGACAACAGTACATTTTCAGGCAGACAAACTTTCGAAATTACAGTAGTTACAATTGTCAACAACAGATGGCGCTGCGGTCTGGAAAACTCTATAGTACGATATTTTCCACATATCCACCATGCGTAGCAATAATATGGCGTAGTCTCTGAATGAAATTACCCGAAACCTTTGACAACATGTCTGGCGGAATGGCTTCACATGCAGATGAGATGTACTGCTTCAGCTGTTCAATTGTTTCTGGATTCTGGCGGTACACCTGGTCTTTCAAGTGTCCCCACAGAAAGAAGTCACAGGGGTTCATGTCTGGCGATTAGGGAGGCCAATCCACGCCGCCTCCTGTATGTTTCGCCTCCTGTATGTTTCGGATAGCCGAAAGCAATCACACGATCATCGAAATATTCATTCAGGAAATTAAAGGCGTCGGCCGTGCGATGTGGCCGGGCACCATCTTGCATAAACCACGAGGTGTTCACAGTGTTGTCTAAGGCAGTTTGTACCGCTACAAATTCACGAAGAATGTCCAGATAGCGTGATGCAGTAATCGTTTCGGATCTGAAAAATGGGCCAATGATTCCTTTGGAAGAAATGGTGGCCCAGACCAGTACTTTTTGAGGATGCAGGGACGATGGGACCGCAACATGGGGCTTTTCGGTTCCCAATATGCGCCAGTTCTGTTTATTGACGAAGCCGTCCAGGTAAAAATAAGCTTCGTCAGTAAACCAAATGCTGCCCACATGCATATCGCCGTCATCAATCCTGTGCACTATATCGTCAGCGAATGTCTCTCGTGCAGCAATGGTAGCAACGCTGAGGGGTTGCCGCGTTTGAATTTTGTATGGATAGAGGTGTAAACTCTGGCGCATGAGACGATACGTGGACGCTGGCGTCATTTGGACCGCAGCTGCAACACGGCGAACGGAAACCCGAGGCCGCTGTTGGATCACCTGATGCACTAGCTGCGCGTTGCCCTCTGTGGTTGCCGTACGCGGTCGCCCTACCTTTCCAGCACGTTCATCCGTCACATTCCCAGTCCGTTGAAATTTTGCAAACAGATCCTGTATTGTATCGCTTTTCGGTCCTTTGGTTACATTAAACCTCTGTTGAAAACTTCATCTTGTTGCAACAACACTGTGTTCTAGGCGGTGGAATTCCAACACCAGAATAATCCTCTGTTCTAAGGAATAAACCATGTTGTCCACAGCACACTTGCACGTTGTGAACAGCACACGCTTACAGCAGAAAGACGATGTACAGAATGGCGCACCCACAGACTGCGTTGTCGTCTATATCTTTCACATCACTTGCAGCGCCATCTGTTGTTGAAAATTGTAACTACTGTAATTTCGGAAGTTTGTCCGCCTGAAAATGTACTGTTGTCCCAAGCATATTGCAACAAACGGTGTATTTCTATCGCTGCTCGTTTACTTTTTATTGCCGTTTCAAATATACCGGTCATTTTTGAAACACCCTGTATATGATAATAACACAGTGTCATCAACATGAATACTCCCCGCTTAATATAAATTTTTATAATGTTTTCTTTTTTATTGTAAAATTAACAACATATAAAATTCCAAATGTGTGCTATTGTACTACACTAACATTCATATGGTTTATATATACATTGTTATGAGAATATAACCAACTCTATACTGTAATTGAACTTATTGACGAAGCCCATTGTATGAGAAAATACCGAACGGCTAATAAAGATTCTTATTCTTACTCTACTTTTTTATACTATGTTTTGTAGTCATGCCACTTGTAATGTTACAGCCTGTAATCCTAACATCACATTCCTGGATGTCCTCCAATGGGATTATCTGATTTGTAAATGACACTAAAAGATATTGCTATTATGGATCTTTACTTGTTTTCATTATCTTATTACAGCAATTACAAGCTGTTCAATATAAACTTCAGGCACTTCTTGTCAATGGTTTTCACACTGTAAAGTTCAGAACTCAGATATTCTCAAAACCATTTCAACGGTGCATAAACAAATTCAAGTTGGTGAACACTGAAGTTTTGGAATATGATACTTGATTTTTTTACTTCCTAGCTCAGCTCTCATCAATTCTTATTACTAGTCTTTCCAAGTAATAGACATACACAGCTGCAATTAAAAAGTTTACCTTTCACATTATTAAACTGATACAAAGTAAATTTATTTAGTTTTATTAGTTACTGCCATTACATTTGGTAATACATTATATTGCAGCATTATGTTTCATACTATACACATATCTTTTTAATTTTAACAAGTTATAAGTTTATCGATGAATCCCATCTTTTCATTATTTAAAGCAAATTGCCAACATGAAACCATAAATGCGGAAATTTACAAACAATGCAAGCATCATATATAGAAAATGTTAATGTGATGGAATAAAAGCTAAAAAATATATGCAAACAGAAGTGAGCAAGCGGGTAGAAGTGGGAGGGGACAGACAAGAGAATTGAAGTACAATGTTTGAAGGGAGATTCATAATAAAAAGAGTTTAATGTGGCATTTATATGAGTGGCAGGAGAATAGTTGCCAGGTCACAGTACACCACTACATGTGATGTACGAGTAAATATTTCAAGCAATTACACCCTGCTTTTCAGAACATTACTAGTGCTTTAGGTTATTGTTTAGCATTTTCTCTGTCCTTGTAATAGCCTTTAGATCTTGATTTTGAGTTGGATTGGAAAAACGATCTGTATTTTTAATCAGGTTGGTCGCTTACACAAGTGGAACTGAAGCATTTGAAATTTCCCTTACGTTATTAATTTCAAAATGATTTTTTATTTCTTCCATCTTTTAGATAATACAGCCTATGTTAAAATGCTACCAAACATTTAAACCAGTTAAGTCTTTTATTCATTTCTTTTTTTCAGGCCAGAAAATGGTGGCATAAACTGTCGAGGAAATGACAGAAGATTCAAAACTTGCAGAGCTGTCCAATGTGCCAATGTACAGCGTACTACTATTAGAGACTTTGCTTCTCAAATATGTCAACGAGCAAAGGAAATCGACAATGAATTACTTGGAACAGGATTCCAGAGAATGAGCTCCGATCGTTAGTGTTATAGATTTATTACCATATTAAGATTATTATATATCATACTTCAGACTGTTTTCAAAATAAAAAAGAATGATTTGCCATCAAAGAACATTCAGTGACGTGTGTGTGTGTGTGTGTGTGTGTGTGTGTGTGTGTGTGTGTGTGTGTGTGTGTTTGAGAGAGAGAGAGAGAGAGAGAGAGAGAGAGAGAGAGAGAGAGAGAGAGAAGGAACTTTGACAATTTATGTTGCCAATAGGAAAAACAGGAAAAAAAATGTTGGGCTGGGGGTGAGTAAGCAATGTCAAAAAGAGGAAGCAAACTGGAGAGAACCTATGAAATTAATTGGAAAGTTTTAAGAATGGCTCCACTACTGCTTAGTGGTTTGGTGGGCAAGTACACAGAGGGTGGGGAGTGAGTCATTGCCTTGCCCTTGAACGCCATCTGACAGGAAACTGCATTTCCTTTACTCAATTCATTGTGGCAGCTGGTTGAATGTGGGTCTGTTAGGGCTTGTTGCCGGATTCTGTCTGCGTGAAAATGGATGTAAAAACGAAGCAACGAGTTTGTGTGAAATTTTGTTTTAAAACTGGGAAATCGGCTTCTGAGACTTACGAACTATTAAAAACAGCTTTCGGGGATAATTGTATGAGCCAGTTAAATGTTTCTGTCTGGTTCAACAGATTTAAAAATGGTCACGAATCATTTGAAGATGAACCATGGTCCAGCCAACCTTCCACCTCAAAAATGAATGAAAATGTTGTGAAAGTTTGTGACTTAGTGCGCTCTGATCTTAGACTTACAGTTAGGGAGATGACTGATGAACTTAATTTAAGTTTCTATGCAGTTCAGTCAATTTTAACTGAAGATCTGAATATGCGTCGAGTGTCCACAAAATTCATTCCAAAAGTGTTGTCAAGTGACCAGAGACAATAGCGACTTGTGCCAAGAACTGATTAATCAAACTAAAAATGACCCAGATTTGTTAAATAGGGTAATTACAGGTGACGAATCATGGGTAAATTGATATGATCCTGAAACCAAAATTCGCAGTTCTTTGCAGTGGAAGACTCCAGGTCACCACGGACGAAAAAAGCAGGGCAAAGTCGGCTAAAGATGAAGACAATGTTGGTGACTATTTTCGATTCTACCAGTATTGTACATCATGAATTTACCCGTGGAGGACAGACAATTACTACAAATGTGTCCTTGAGCGGTTGCACGAAAAGATGCGGAAGAAAAGGCCTGCATTCTGGAAAGACAGGAGCTGGGTGCTACATCATGACAATGCTCCGGCTCATTGTGCCTTCTCCATTGTTGGATTTTTGACCAAATTCAAAATTCCTGTGCTTCCACAACTACCATATCCCCCTGATTTGGCCCCTGTGGACTTCTACCTGTTTCCTAAACTGAAATTTTCACTGAAGGGGAAGCAATTTGACTCAATTGAAGATATCCAGGCAAATATGGAGAGCGTCCTTAACACACTTCAGGAAAAAAATTTCCAGGAATATTTCCAAAAGTGGAAACACCATTGGAGCCAGTGTGTTCAGTCAGAAGGGGATTATTTTGAAGGAATGCATCACAGTAGCATGTAAGTAGCACCATTGTACAATTACAAGCCCAGTCTTAAAACTTTCCAATCACACCTCGTATACAGTTTACTATTAGTTATTCTTAACTGTATTGTATAAATAATGAACTAATGCAGTTATTAAGATTCTGGATTCATAATTTATATTGCCTTAATTACTAACAGAAGTGAACTAAAAGCAAATTTACGATATGAAAGACATAAAATCAAAATGTCTCAAATATCAGCAGTAGGTGGAAATAGCATTTATATAAATGAACAGTATAACATTCTTGTGGGAAAGGAATTCTAATTACTTTGGTGCCTCACCTACCTTATTACTACCTCTAAACCTGTGAATTAATGTTTGGATTCCACGAATTTCCTCTTACCGATTCTTCCATGGAAATCAGTCATCTGTGTTTCTATCTGATTTTGTTATGAACATGTTTATTTCCAGCTTTCTGCCATCAATTTCTAAAGGAACTGCACTATTTTTCTCTTCACTGATGTTCAGTTCCCTGCCACTATCATCAGAAAAAAAGGACCTTACTTTTTCACTCCGTCTGTTATGTCTCAGATGTTTTGACATATCTTCTATGACATACCATTTGTTTGGAATGGTTTTTCTCTGTCTTCTCTTACATTTTCTCCTACACACATGATAACTATGCCACCTGCACTTTCTCCTTTTCTGGTACATATCTGTGATACCAAGTGTGTTTCTTATGAGCTCGCATTGTTTTCCCTTATTTCCACTAACTTATTGCTCCACTCCTCTACCACAAAAACATGATTATGCATAGGTATTAAATAATCATTTTTTATGAAAGCATGTTAATATTTTGTGACAATTCCTCACTTCACACAAGATTTAAAGCAACATTTAATTCCCTTCACTGATTTTTTTGTTTTACTCTCATTGGTCATGCAAATGGACCACTCTTTTGACAGTTAAATAATAGCCATTTCCTTGCAAATTGAAACTGTTTGCCAGACTAGGACCCAAACTCAGAACTTCTGCCCATCTGCTTTGTGGATGGGGTGCAAGTTGCGCTTGGACAGCTCAGTGGGTAGATCATTTGTCCATGGAAGGCAAAAGTTTCGAACTTGAGTCCTGATCCAGCACACAGTTTTAATCCACAGATCAGTGCACACTTAGCCACTTTGCTAGAATCAAAATTTTTACTGAAAATAAGTCATAACTTTCATTTCTGAAAAAATATGTGAATTCAAACTTCAGCCCCACTTATTAGTTTCAGGTGACTTTGATTCCCCTTTTCACTGCCTTACTCTGTTTATCTCACATGTACAAAGGAAAACTTGACACTTTGAGAGAGAGAGAGAGAGAGAGAGAGAGAGAGAGAGAGAGAGAGAGAGAGAAAATCATGTTATAAACCAATGTTGCTGTTGTGATATTGGAAAACTGGCTTATAATCTAACAACCAGATCACACAAAATAAAAATTTCTGTTCTACAAAGGAACAAAAGAAGTGTGTTTCAGTGTAATTATTGCATTATTCCATAATGTACCAACATTTGTAACAACTGAAACGAATAAATAAAACTACTGATAACTGTTCTCTGCACATTTAACAGCTGAAGAAGCTTGTACTGTTTGGTGTTATAAGAGGAATGGTGGTTCAAAAAGCAGGGGCTGGACATTTCCTGATGGCACAATCTGCCATAGCTGGCGCTCACGTTACAGTAAATCTACGTACTGTATAAGTGGCCGATGTGAGGTAAAGTTATTACTGAGTACCCGTTAGAATCACTGTATCACAGAAAAAAAAATAGATTTTCAAGACCTTCATCTATTAAAATATTTTCTTGATTATTTTTCATAATAATACTTTGTGCATTGCATTAGAATTATTAATAGTTTTTAAATTTACATTTTAGGAGTTTATCTGTGACCGTTTTGATACTGCAATATTCAGCAACGGCCCAGAAATATGTGCATCCAGTGGAAATCGCGTTCATACTCGAGATACGCCTACACTTCCTCACTATAAAGCCAACAGAAGAAAGACTGAAGATTTGATTTTTGATAGAAGCATCCTGTGGGTGGCGGCAAGTGGTTGCCACTCAAATTGTGTTGCTCCTGGAACTGGTATTCGCCTTGTGGCAGCCAAGGATAATCACTGTCTACAGGACACTGAATGCATGAAGACTAGTATTCAGCTCTGTCAACCAGATGAACTGGTAATTAAGATTTAAACACCTTAGAAGTGTAGCAAAAACAGGGACAAAATATGTTTTTGCTCATTGAATGCAAATTTTGAAATTTAGAACTTTAAAATGTGAAAAAACTTGTATCTCATTGATTTCTATGGTTAAATATGTAATTTGATACCAGTCAAATGTCCTCTTCGACAGCTGTGGCAAACTCTTGTTCTTTAGGCAAAAGTTTCCATGATGGTGGATATAAATCGGGTCTTGAAGCAGGTGGCAGTGTTGAAATACGGCAATGTTTTGACAAGTGTAATACTCATCATCTTCTGAAAAAGTGTTGAGCTATTCTGGATGCCTTTACATACTACATATACTACAGAGTGGTGGTGGTCGACCCCCCCGCCCCCCCCCCCTCCCCCACCTCGCCCCATCTGGCATTTGTAACTCTGAATGCGCATCCTTGATCAACCTTATATAAGATCCGCTGCTGGGCACACACTCAGCACATACTCTGGTGTCCAAAATTAAACTGGAAATTTTGCAAGGTTGTTTTTATTTTGTCACAAAACAGTATAAACAGGTGATAGTAAAGTAGAAATAATGTAAAGAACTCAGAATGTAAACAACTGGAATATTCATAATGGTAGACAAAAATTTTCTTAGTTTTTTTTCCAACTTAACAGATTTGCACACACATTCTGACAACTAGTTAATAAGCTCAGTATGGGGTGTGACCACCTCTGGCAGCTATACAGGCCTGACGAGGAATGCTATAAATGGTGTCATCAGTCTCATGTTGAGGCAGTAACACCAGTTCTTCCTGCAGAGCTGCTTGCAGTCCTGGAGAGTGGTTGGTGGATGCTGATGTGGTGTTTGCCTTCTCTCTAGTGCATTCCAGACACGTTCTATGGGGTTCAAATTGGGAGAGCAAGCAGGCTATGACATGTGTACAATATCTTCTGTTTCTAAGAAAGTATCAACCACCCATGGCCTGTAAGATTGAGCATTATCATCCATCAGTACAAAGTCTGGGCCCACAGCACCTTGCAACAATCGCAAATGAGGTGCCCAGATCTCGTCATGACACCTGACAGCAGTTAAGCCTTGCCGATTCACCCGTACAATTTCACGAAGAGGGATTCAAGTGGTAAACATAATCTCTGCAAACACCATTATGGATCCTCCTCAAAATCAGTCTCTTTCCGTGATGTTTAGGTCCTAAAATCATGTTCCACATTCCCTACAGATGTGAATCCATTGAGAATCACTCTTCAGACTAAATTGGGATTTATGTGTGAAAACAACATTGGCTCACTGTTCGACCATCTAGGCGGCATGTTGATGACTCCACTCTAGACTTTCCCTTCCGTGAAGACGCATAAGAGGTTAACATAAAGGAGGTCTCCTACAATAAAGGCCAGTCTACCGAAGTCTTCTGTACACCTTTTGTCTCAACGCAACACGTACATTGGATGCTGCGAGCTCACATGTCAGTCGTCTTGCAGTACTAAAGCAGTACTGTTGTTCCCTTACAGCCAAATATTGATCCTCTCTTTTGGCGTCACATTTGGTCAGCCCTGCCCTGGTCTTCAGTATACAGTTTTGGTCTCTGTAATCTGTCGCCACATCCAAGAAACAACGGAATGATTCATATTAAGCCACTGATCCACATCAGTTTGCGGCTGTCCTGCTTTCTCTCTTTCTATGGCCGTCCATCGCAGAAGGTCTGGTAGGCATTTTCTCTGTGACATACTGCATTGTCTGTGACTGTGTGCACAGCCACTGTGGATGTAGGGCTATCCAGCAAACACTACCTTGTTTCATAGGTGCCCTGATGTCATCGTTGGCCTGGTTGTCCACTGACTGAAACACCATCTTCTATGCAGAACACGATCATATGGACATCTGGTTGACAGTTTGTATGATTATATCGTGAATTAGACACAGAACGGGGAAACAGCAGTTTGTTGCTTTAATTCTGGACACCAGGCTAGTTACAACACAGGTTTCCACAACAAACTTAGCAGATAACCTTCATTCCTGTTGACAAGATTATGAGTATGACACTCATTGAAATTTCGCAGTATAGCGACGCTGCTGCCCAGTTGGAGACCTGAAACCTTTTCATCAGTAGTGTACGTGGGGAACATCCACATTCACTCAAAGTTTCCATACTTCTCCTGCAAGATTAGGGTTCTATTTTAGAAATTTCACCTGAGTCATTGTTATTAACAGCAGGAACTGGTTGTGTTGTGGGATTTCAGAAACATCTTGATTAGACAGTATCAGATAACAATATTTTCCTCACAAATGCATCTTGCCATAACAGAAATCACTGTCCACATCTGTCACTGTCTGTGTGACAAGGTTGCACCATGCTGTTGAAACCAAACGCCTTGATCACTCATATCCAAACAAAGCTATAAAATAAATATTTTATTATAGATGTAACAACTCCAGTGTCTCTCACTGGATTTCTGACATCAACTTCAAAGAATTATTGTCTAAACATTCTTTAAATCCAACTTCCAGTTACACACCTTAGAGTGAATCTAGATGCAATACCTGGTCAAAAATTATTGAGGGTTCTCTGTGTCCTAACACTGAGCTTACTAATGATATGATTTAAAACAAAATATGCCTAACCATAATGATGGTTCTCTTCATGAAATTATTGTGCAATCTTAATCTCTCAACCATCCAAGTGGTCCTAAGTACTTTAAATGATGGGTTGCTTGCACTAGTTGGTTTTTATAGGTACCAAGAAGAAAATCTCTCAGAAATTAATCAGCCTCTGAGAATGATCATGAGATTGTTCTGACTGTCAAAGGACCCAGTTTCTCCAGATCCAGAGAAATATTAATTCATAACTGTGGATCTCTGCCACAAGAAGCACAGGAATATTACAAGGATTTAAACTACACCAGGAAGCATATAGTATTTAAATTTCTTTATCAGTGTGCATAGCTCTATTACTTGCACTTTTGACAACCAGAAATCTCTTACATTGCCTCTGTACAACATCCCTCATTTTTGAAACAAGTTTCCATTGTGACAATATCCTGTTCTGTTCATTACTCCATGTTCACTAGTCAAAAAGTAAGATGCTGATGATAGTCCATATTTCAGCGCTGTCAGCCTAACTGACAAAAATGGAATGCAGTTCAAAAACTGAAAATAATAACTAAAAGATATTAATAAGAATAAGAATAAGAATCTTTATTAGCCGTTCAGTATTTTCTTATACAATGGGTTTTGTCAATAAGTTCAATTACAGTATAAAGATGGTTATATTCTCTTAACAATGTATATATAAATCATGTGAAATTTAGTGTAGTACAATAGCACACATTTGGAATTTTATATATTATTAATTTTACAATAAAAAGGAAAACATTATACAGATTTATATTAAGCAGGGAGTATTCATGTTGATGACACTATGTCATTATCATATACATGTTGATAACACTATGTCATTATCCTAAGCTATTGATACAAATTTAGGTCCTACTACAGGCAGAGGTACCTTTCTCTATGTTAAAACAGCAAATCTGCCATATTACAATCTTTGAATTCATCAGCTGAGTAAAATGCTTTACCTTTGAGGCATTGACCCAATGTTGTCTTAAATTTACTTTTAGATACTGTTTGTACAATTTTAGGGAGCATATTAAACAGTTCGAGGCCTACATATTTAGAACTATTATGTATCTTGGACAGTCTAGAGTATGGCAGATCAATTGTGTGGTTTCGTCTTGTATTGTGGGTGTGGACAGATGACCTAAGGGGATATTGAGCTATGTTTTCTTTTACATGTAGTAAGCAATAATAGATGTACAAACAAGGAACTGTCATGATGTTAAGTTTTTTGAAATGTTCCCTGCATGTATCCCTAGGAGATAAACCCACTACACATCGAAGAGCTTTTTTTTGCCATCTGAAAATTGATATTGAACTGGGAGAATTTCCCCAGAGCAGAATACCATAAGAAAGATGGGGGTGGATATAAGCAAAATATGAATGCAGCAGTAAGTTTTGGCTGACATTACTCCTAAGCTTATAAAGTAGGAACATAGCACGTGCAAGTTTAGAACAGACGTATGTGATATGTTTATCCCAGCTAAGAGTCTGGTCAATCATCATTCCTAGCAGTTTAACGGACTTATTTTCTTTGTTTGATACCTTCAAATTAAAGAATATTTCCTCAGTTTTTGTTTCATTTATGAATAGGGAGTTTGCACTAAACCAATGAACTGATTTTTCAAATATTATATTATTTTTTCCTCGTACAGATTCAAGAGTCTGTCCTGAATTGATAAAAGTTGTATCGTCTGCATAGAGGACTGTTTTACAGGGTAAATACTGTGGCATATCATTAACATACACTACAAACAGGAAGGGCCCAAGTATGGAGCCCTGTGGCACACCTCTTTTTATTGTTTGTGGGTTTGACAGCTGCCCATTTACACTAACAAATTGTACTCTGTTGCTTAAGTAGGATTCTAATAATTTCAGGGTGTCCTCTTCCATGCCGTAGTGTCTTAATTTCATGATCAAAGTACTATGAGATACAGTGTCAAATGCTTTACTCAGGTCTAGGAGAGTAGCACATGAGATTAATTTATTTTCAGAGCCATCATATATATCACTAACAATATTTTCAACTGCTTTAACTGTGGATAGTTTAGACCTGAATCCATACTGTGAGTTACTTAACAAATTATTCCTCTCAAAATAGTGATTCATTTGTTGGTGAACACAGTCTTCGATTATTTTAGATATTATTGGGATTAATGAGATAGGGCGATAGTTACTTGGATTTGATTTATCTCCTTTCTTAAATATGGGGATAGTTACTGCTATTTTCAAACAGTTGGGGAAAATCCCTTGTTGTAATATATGGTTAATGAGAGTGGTTAGAGGGGGCAGAAGATCACTTGATATCTTATGACAAAGTTTGACAGACCATAGAAGTCCTCTGCTCTGGAACTACTTAGTTTGCCTATTGCTTTGCTAACATCATTTTCAGTTACTGTTGCCCAGCAGAATTTATGGACTACATACTTATTTGAACCTAAAAGAGTTTTAGCATCAAGCATGGCGTTGAGGGGAGACAAATCTTGTTGTAAACTGAAGTTAACAAAGTGTGAATTTAAGATATCTGGGGCTATGGGTATAGCTAGTTGAGTTGTTGGTCTATTTATTTCACTTTTAATTACTTCCCAGGCAGCTTTACAGCTGTTTCTGGATTTAAGAATATTGTTATCATTCGCCCTACATTTTGCCAAACTTATTTCAGATCTATAAATTTTTCTTATTCTAATGTACATCTCTTTGTACTCGTTGCTGTTATGAGATATGTCCTTAAACATAAGAAGCATAATCCTGATGCTGTTGAGGTATGGCGTAAACCAATTATTTAGTCTCTGTGGTTTATGAGCTCGGTTATTATTCTGTCTTTTTACTAATCTGGGACAATACTCATAAAATATTCTTGCAATTTCCTCTATAAATAATTTGCTTGTGTTATTCACACACATATCTTTGTATAAGATGTCATTCCAGTTAACTGACATTAATCTGGTTCTAAACTCTCTTATGTTGCATTCATTCATAGGTCCAACAGTTTTGTGTTGTTCATCTGGAATGCTGACTGGAACTGTAATCCATAGGCCATCATGGTCAGCTAGGCCTAACTTCACTACTCCAATTTCAACATTATTTTCATGGATATTACCTATTATATTGTCTAATGTATTAGATCTGGAAATGTAAGATGTTAAAAATGATGAAAAGGACAGTCAGTAAGTTATGGATAATGAAATGAAGATTAGGATTTAACATATTGTTTACAATAAGATCCTTTGCTAGGAGGAAGGATTCAAACTGGCTGACTGATGGGAGACATGGTCACAGCTATTGTGAGGCATAGAAAGAGTTTGCAGCATAAACTCTCCATTTGTATCCATTCATTTTGGCTGACACCTTGGATGTCATTATTCTGACATGAGTCGTACAGTGAGTGCGCTGAAGTAAAGATAACTTAGTGCATAGGACAAGTTTTTCACTGGGGCAGCCACAAGTCTATAAACTGTAAAGAAGAGAATAGACTGACAAGCTACGCAATGACTGACCATGATGTTGCTGATTTTGGTAGAATGATCAAAATATTCTCTTGGTGGTATGGAGAAAATAGTTAGTACGATTTATATTATTTACATACATCGTTTTTAAATCATTGGTCAGATGGAGAAGAGAGTTGAAGATTTACAGACCAAGAAGAATTTTGTGAAAAGAGGCACAGTTTTTTTATGATTTGCTACGGGAATCAGGCTTTCAGGGGTTGTCTTAGATGACATGGGAAATCTACTTGTCAGTCAGGGTCCTAAAAATGAAGGCAGTGCGGAGACTGCCAGAGTTGTATAGAGGGGACTATTTCTTACAGACACAATGGCATCTGCAAAAGACAAAGTATTACTTTGCTGGCAGCTTTAATATGTATTGAAATATGAACATCATTTTCACTGGGATGAATCAACATCAAAGACGATGACATGGCATTATAACAGGACCAAGTGAGTCATAAATGAGAGCAATATAAGAGATGAAATTTCCTGATAGTTTAAAATTGTGTGATGGACCATGATCCATGAGTGGTTTCTGCTTTTTGTGGGCAAGGCGTCCCAGCTTGTCTCACAACTGTCTACAAAGTATTCAATTTTGTCAATCTCTATCACCTACTTTCAAAACTATACAGGAGCTGTCCTCCATACCTTGCTAGACTAGTGCTAAGCAGAGAAAGGATATTGTTGAAAATAGCTTACCAATATGAATATTTCAAGTCAGGTGATGAGCCATTTCTGGATGGCACACTGATAAGAACATTGCCCGTGAAAGCAAGGGTCCCAGTTCAAGTCCTGGTCTGGCACAAACTTGTAATCTATCAAGAAGTTTCACAAAAGCATATCTGTATAGCAGAGTGAAAGGTCCAGGCTGGAAGTATTCAGATTTATAGGATGGTCCATAGTTCAGCCTGTTTAATAGTTGCCCGTGTTATGCCATTAAAAATTAACCCAGTTCTGTCACTGTGCATGCCCCTTTACATTCTGTATCAAATAGGGATTCTTTGTAATTATTTTATTTCATGATACCCAAGATGCATTTGTTCCTTGCAAAAAAATTCTACACTTCCAAATACAGTACATGCTGCAACCTGAAAAGTAAACAAAGCTGTCATCTGTCTGAAGATTGTTTTGAACACAACAGTGCTTTGCTAGGCATGGTCCTATTGGAGATAGTATGCCTTTGCCTTCCTCTAACCTTTGAACTGACTTTCTCAGGCAGTTAAGGGGGGATCTACAGTTTACATAGACCACGAACCACAGTGCAAATGAGGCATTTTTCACATCAACAATCACTGTCAATGATGAAGGCAGTAGTAAGTCACAGATAAAAATCCTAAGACTGACTTGGGATCAAAGCCAAGACCTTTGAATTTGTAGTATGACACTTTAGCACTCAGCCACGCCTTGCTGCAACCTATTTGCATGTAAAACAATGAACTTAATTTGTCTAAATAAACATCTGTTACTGTCCTTTTTCAGAAACGTTATTAACATATGTTAATTATTTTTCTTTTAGAGTTGTGGCAGACTCAAAACACCATTTGAATATGCAACAACTGTATGCAGCAAATACAAAGAAAGAGTTGCCCGTCTTTCAGGCCTTGGAATGCAAATATCAGCAACAGCACGTAAGTTGGCTTAGAACTAACACATGTAAACTGCAGAAATATCTGGAAACCTTAGGGGTCTGACATTCATTGTTTATTACTCTGTCATTCAGCAGCTGGAAAGTTACGAACATGTTATCTTGATACAAAAGCATTACAAACTGACTGTGGTTCGCTCAAAATAAGTATATAAGTTGGATATAAGTATCTGATATATTACAACCCTTCAATTTTTGTGGGTAATTTGTGGAAACTAAGTGATAAACTTTCAACAACTGTAAATATATACACATCAAAAAATATTTGCATCACCCCGGTTCCAAGAACTCCTAAAGCTAGATGTTGACTGTGGATATTGTATCACAGACACAGTTCCTTTGACTGTTGAGAGATGTCGCTAAACCCGGCCAAAGATGTAAACAACCATGCATTAGCAGTGCCTATTAGACAGAGGGGTCCAACAGCCGATCAGTTCCAGTCATTCCACCAGGAAGGAGGTACATGACTCGTGTTGTCTGTAGTTCAACCACGCCTAGATGGTCAATACCACAGTTCGATAGTGTCCGCATTGTTATTTTGTGCCAAGAAGGGATCTCAACATGGGAAGTGTCCAGGCATCTTGGAGTGAACCAAAGTGATGTTGTTCAGACATGGAGGAGATACAGAGAAACAGGAACTGTTGATGACATGCCTCACTCAGGCCGCCCAAGAGCTACTACTGCAGTGGATGACCGCTACCTAAGGATTATGGCTCGGAGGAACCTGACAGCAATGCCACCATGTTGAATAATGCTTTTCGTGCAGCCACAGGATGTCATGTTATGACTCAAAATGTGTGCAATAGGCTGCATGAGGCAGAACTTCACTCACGACATCCATCTTTGCAACCGCGACACCATACACCGCAGTACAGATAGGCCCAACAACATACCGAATAGACCGCTCATGATTGGCATCACATTCTCTTCACTGATGAATGTTGCACATGCCTTCAACCTGACAATTGTCGGAGATGTGTTTGGAGGCAACCCCGTCAGGCTGAATGCCTTAGACACACTGTCCAGTGAGCGCAGCAAGGTGGATGTTCCCTGATGTTTTGGGGTGGCATTATTTGCGGCTGACGTAAGCTGCTGGTGGTCATGGAAGGTGCGGTAATGGCTGTACAATACATGAATGCCATCCTCCGACCGACAGTGCAACCATATCGGCAGCGTACTGGTGAGGCATTCGTCTTCATGGATGACAATTCATGCCCCTATCATGCACATCTTATGAATGACTTCCTTCAGAATAACGACATCGCTTGACTTGAGTGGCCAGCATGTTCTCTAGACATGAACCCTATTGAACATGCCTGGGATACAGTGAAAAGGCTTTTTATGGAAAACGTGACCCACCAACCACTCTGAGGGATCTACGCGGAATCATAATTGAGGAGTGGGACAACCTGGACCAACAGTGCCTTGATGAACTTGTGGATAGTATGCCACGACGAATACAGGCATGCATCAATGCAAGAGCAAGTGCAACTGTGTATTAGAGGTACCGGTGTGTACACCAATCTGGACTACCACCTCTGAAGGTCTTGCTGTATGGTGGTACAACATGCAATGTGAGGTTTAAAGGGAGGAAATGATATTTATGTTGTGACCTATTCCAATTTTCAGTACAGGTTCAGGAATTCTCGGAACTGAGGTGATGCAAAACTTTTTTTAATGTGTGTGTATGTCTCTCAAACTCAACAAATTTTTGTTCAGTGTCAGGAACCAAGAAACCTGGGCCATAGCAAGGAATGCTCATCTTATTTAATGAGCACAAAATAAGAATTATAGAGTAAAATGTCTGCCTCAAGGAACCACCCAGCCACACAGATTCCTCAAGGAGGCTATTAGCAGTTGAATGATTCCCAACTTACAGAAAAGATAAAGAGGAAATATAATAGCCACACCAGTATAGCCCATTCAGCAGAAAAGATGAAGCATCTGTTGTACTCAGTATTAAATAAACTTATCTGCTAATCAATCTTTAGTGCCCATTTCATCACACTTGCTGTTCTTTTTAAAATTTCTAGATTACTACATCACACAACAACTATAGCATGGTTAAGAATAGGCAATAGAACTTCTTGTCATCAGATTAGTTTTGCCATTTAAATAATGCCACAGGTTTATCTCAGTCTTTGATCTCTCATTAAGTTCTGCCATTCCTGCTGATAGTGCTCACTGATAAACTGTATATGATTTGTATTCCTGTGAACATTCCTCCATCTAGACACTTTCCAGACAGAAACGTCCTGCAAAACAAGCCACATATATTTGCCTGGTAAGTATGGATGTCTACAGAAATTTATTCGGGGGGAGGGGGCAAGACACTAAAATTATCAGATTTTATAAAAAATGAGATGGTCACTTTCACAGTTTCAAGATATTCCATGCCACAAGAACTAGATTTCATGGATGACATAAACCCTAGAGAACTGCCTGTCACCCAATCACTTCTAGGGGTGTGTGTGAATTCTACAATGAATAAAAAATCTGTACTACAATCGAGGAGAACTGAGGGACAAGTGCAGGGCCCTCTCTTGCCCCCCCCCCCTCCCCCTTCCCCTTCCACTCGACACTATGCTTGTAAGGCGAAAAGCTGTATAGCCAATTACCTGAGACAGAAAGTTGTATCACTACACAGGAATGGATTTATCATTTTATGCAAGAGGAGTGTAGGAAGTGTACTTTTAGGAGAGAGGAGTGAAGCAGACAGAGCACACTGTGCACCACTATACCTGTGCTTTGTATTTCTATGGGTACAGCAGTTGAAATCAGATGGTTCAGTGGTGTCTGACAACAAAGAAACTACATTAGTTATGCTACATTCTATGTTGACAGTCTTCACCATGATGGAACGCAGAAATGTCAATGATAATATGAAACAATTTCAAATAATTACTGCCATAGTCATAAAGATAGAGCTGCTAAGTGTAAAGACTTCATACAGCCTGACTACATGCAGAATTCAACAACCAGAAGTAGCCTAAATAGGTACCAGAACTTATGAAAATTATTCGATGTCAGTTAGCACCACTAATACATAATACATGAGCAATATATTCATTGACACTGGTGCTTGTAGAACAATGAAAAATCATGCATCCAGAAAAGCTGACAATGATTCACATCTACAGAATCATTTGGATCAGCAGTTTCAATTCACATTCACACACAACTAGAAAAAAGATAGTATTAAGTAGAAACATTGCTATGTTGACTCAGCCTAACTGCCAAAATTTCACTTTCAGTTTGATATGCTGATTGCAGCCTGGTCCATCATCCATTAAGAGGAAACATGTTTTTGGTCATTCTGTATCCAGAAATACCAAAGAATTTCCATTGCTCTCATTTTAGAACAGGTGTGGTTTGTGGTTTCCATGCTAGGAAAGGCTGTGACATTTATCGATCAGAATTAACTTCAACCTCGGGCTATGCTACAGATCAGTCTGTCACCACAATGAAGATTTCAGGAGGGCCAGGTGAAGCAATACCACACTCTAGCCAAACATATATGTATACATACTGCATATTCTTTCTGTTTCATGCAAAACTACTACGTAACATCAAAAGCTAACTCCAAGATAAAATCTATAGGTAGCTTATTTATCTCCCAATGTCACATTTCCTGACAGTTTACCACAGCAAATCACACAAACAGACATGTTTTGGACAGAAATTTAATGTGGTGCATGTTACCTGCACTGAATGCTTAAAGTTCTTGGTGTTTTCATTTCTAAACTTCAAATGTTTAGTGTTTTGTGTGCTCAAACTGCGGTGTTTATGAGTTCACATGACAAAACAGTGATGTTTCCACATCGCGGATCTTGCACTGTGACTGGCCGACATGAGCAACCGGAACAACCACCATGGTAATTTACACACAGTGTTTGTCATCAGCTCACTCACATATGACCACAATTTCTGGCAAGAAGTGGGAGGGAATAGATGGCTGTGTAGTGCTGGAATGGAATGGGAACAGGGAAGGGGATAGATGGATAAAGGACCCCTCTCCCACCTGCCCTCTGTCTAACCTTCCAACTGCAACTAGCTGCTATATCCTCTCCCCACCTCATCCCTGATTGCTTCTACAAGCAGAACTTTACCATCCCTCAATCCTACCCTACTATCTCCCCCCTCCCCATCCTAGCCTCCTCCTCACCCCCATCATACAGAATGCTTCTCCCTTTATATGCTGAGGCTCACTGACTGGCCTCAACAGTCAGAGATGTTGAGATGCGTTTGTGTGTGTGTGATTCTAATGAAGGCCTTTTTGGCTGAAAGTTTACTTGTTTGACAGACTTTTTGTTTGTACCTATATGCAACTCAGCATCTCCGCTATATGTTGAGTAGCCTTTTCATAATATTGTCATTATTCCATTGTAGATTTTCCACTGCTTCATCTTAAGTGATAATGTGCACACACCGCAGCTGTGTTGTACATTACTCTGTTAAAATTGCATGTATACCTTCCTGGATTTACACAGTTTTTGTTCTTGATTCATGTAACATCAGGTCTGGGCATACCAAGTTCCTTCACTTTCATCCTAATGCATGTCCCAAAATTTTACCTGATAAACTGCACACTGAATTCATATTGTCTTGTTTTCTACCTCATGGTATGCTGCTGTTATTCGCAAGAACATAAAACTCACTAAACCCATGCACAATACTCTCAGAAGAAGAAACTTCCTAATAACGTATGCTACCAACAGTCGGCAAGCAAAGAAACTGAAGTAACAGGACGTATTTCCCTCATGGGGTATATTTCATGTTCTATTTCCTCTAATCCTTCGTGAAACTCTCACTTAGTGGCTATACTTATGTTATCATACTCTAATGCATTCTGGCAAAACATTTACAAACTTATTCCAAAATGGATACAACTGCCAATGGCAGAAACAGACTGTCTAAAACGCTATCAAAAGACTAACACTAAATGACCATTAATGACACAATTAAGTATAACATAGATATACAAAGATGTGGATTCAATAGTAAAGTTTCAACAACTCTGTTCATTCCCTTTTGATGTAAGCAGTGGAGTGTGAAAATTATGTGCAGGTTGGTAGGACACCCTTAGGCCGAAACACCAGAGCCCTCTAATGCCCATAAGAGCTGCACTCCAAACAAGTCACGCCCTCAGGCCACTGCTTCATAGAGCTAAACAGCATTTCAAAGTGCAGCCTTAAGACTAGCTACTACCTGTTCCAAAAACATCACTTGATATCAGACATTAAAAGTTCCAAAAACATTGACCACCATTAATGAAATATGTATGGGAAACATGCAAAATGCATTCTGATAGTTTAAATTTTGTAATACGATATTGAGAATTTTTTTAAACACATATTTTGGGACGGATCCATCTCAGAGCCTTCAATTACGAGTTGCATCCATTTTAGAAATCAATATGTGAACCCATCACCACCATATCTGGAACAGTACATTAATTAGACATCAACAGGCACATTCATCTGGTTTGATGCTGGATGCAGACTCATACCATGGCTTTACATCCAACTTGCTCCATATACATTGTAGTAAGGCCTAAGCCTGGCTGCTTTGTAACACTTCATAAATCATTTATGCAAATGAACAGTATTTTGTTGTTGCAGCTTTCCAAATGCTTTGTTCATGCCTGCTACAACCTTTTGGAGACTGTTTTTAGATTCGACTAACACTGCTATATTGTCTGCAAATCTAAGTATTTTTGTGTTATCTCTATGTACAGTTATTTCTTCAGCATATGTATTATTACACTTATTTATTGCTTCCTCAGTGTATTATGTTGAAGAGTAATGGAGACAGGCTGCATCCCTGCCGAGGACCTTTATTTACTCTTGCAAATTTTGCATAACTGTCTATAGTGGACATGCACTGATGTGTAGAGCACAGACACACGTAACAGGAAAAAGTATTCGCACAAGCTTTCGAGCTCTTGTTCTTTTTCTAGCAAAAGCACATATAGAACCACAGAGAGGCGCACTTCCCTGGTGACAGGAGAGTGCATTTGGGGGTCTGTGTGTTTATGTGTGTACTTTTGCTAGTGAAAGAGCAAGAGCTCTTGTGCATGCTGTTTCTGTGCTCCACGCACTGATCTGCTATAGGTGAGTGGTTGCCTTTCTGTTATTTTACATACTGCTCCAGTCAGGAATGTCTATTATTTTTGCATCACTGTCTTTTGTTTTGACAACTGCCATCTTATTCCTATAAAGCTGATGGATTATTTTATGTCTAGGCGATCCAACTTAATGTGCTTCAATATTTGCATCATTTTAGACCAATCTATATTGTAGACAGCCTTTTCTAAATCAATGATGGCCACAAATAGTGGTTTATTAATTATCAGCATTTTTTCATAGTACTCTTAAGCTAATTATTGTTCTATAGTTCTTCCATCTTTCATAAATCCAAATTTATCTTCAGAGAGGTTTCACTTAATTTTGTCTCATGTTCTGTTGCTAATCTTGGAGTAATGGGTTAGCAAGCTTAGTGCACGATAGTCTTCACACTTGTCTGCTGTGGTTTTCTTCAGTTCTGGAAAAGCACTGATCTTTAGAAATCTCCAGGGATTTCTCCTTTTTCATATATCTCACTGATGAGGTTATACAGTAAACTTTTTGTTTTGTCATCTGGTGCTTCAAGCATTTCTACAGTTATTGAATCATAACTAGGAATCTTTTTTGGCTTTATTCTGTAACTGTTTTATCAATTCTTCTCTTACTATTTTTGTTCCACATTCATTCTGTAATAGATCTGTTGCCTTTCCTATTAACTTATCCTTCATGCTATGTCCATCATATAACTGCTCTATGTATTCTTCTGGTGTTTTTCTAAGTCATTATGTCTGTAATATATACTCCACCTTTGTTTTTGAACATGGCTCCCTGTGCGTGTCACTTTCCAAATTGTGCCTTGACTAGGTGGTATGCTGTTTCTACATTTCCCATTTTAATACTTTTTTCAGTTTCAGTAAACTGTTTCTCAATCCAAACTTTTTTAGCTTTCTTTTATTCTCTGTTTACTAAATTTTGAGTCTGTTATACATGATTATCCAAAATAATCTAGATACTTTCAAATGACTGTAAAAAATGTTTGCATTGAGGTAAGACATTATACGATTACATGTATAGGAACAGCAACTCGAGATCAATGGAGATTGCATGTCACTTGATTAAGTTGTGCAAGAGTGAGCCCACAATAAAACTTGGCTTTGGAATTCCTAGGTGATGAATGCCATTAGACATCGAATTTTGTGGGATTCTGAGGAATGTTATCTTGATCCATTCAACCAGATCCTTAGATGTTGACTCCAACTCTCTGCTTTTAATTTACAAAAACTTCCTATTTTCTTAAACTTCTATTCCCACGAGTAAACAGATTGTCTGATAGGTGGAGCCTTGTTAAATGAGGTCCAGGATTTCCGACACACTGCAGTGACAGACTCGCTCTTGCATAACTACATTATGTGAAATGCTGAAATGCCCCCATCATTGGCCTAACAGCCATGTTGTTGGAAGTCACTGTAAAGAAAAAACTTCTTGAGTTGCTGTTTCCATGCACATAACCATACAAACATTTTTACAATCACTTGAATGTGTCTAGATCATTTTGAATAACCTTGCAATTTGCCTTACTTTCATTGTCCTTGGAATTTTTTAATTTCCTTCTTTCCTCAGTTAGCTTAATTACTGCATGGTTTCTTGGTGGTGTTGGCACTGGACATCAGTTGTTCCTTTGCAGTACATGTAATTGCATTTTTCAGGTTGTTCCACTTTCCATTTGCTACGCTGGCTACCTCTCTCAATTCAAACTTCATTGTACAGAATTCTGAAGTACTATCCTAGAGCTTGCATTCATTTTTTTATAATGAAACTTACTCTAGACATGTGTTTCCCATTTTCTTTAGGTACAGGTTAGCTCACATGCAGACAAGATTATTGTCACTGCAAAAATCAACACCAGGATACATCTTACACTGTTTGATTTGGTATCCATATCTCTATCTTAAAACAATGTAATATTTTCATATCTGCCTGCAGTCCTGGGCGCAACCCACAGTGTCTTGAGTTTTTAACTACTTTTTTGAGCTTTATGAAGTATGTAAGACAAACAGTGACACTACACTGGCAGAAACGTTAAGTGTTACACTATGAACACCGCATTATAAAATTGATAGTCCAGTATTTCCAAGTTTGTAAGATATGTTCATTGTAATTTTATCCTTATGTGTGCTTATTTTCAGTATCTTTAATAAAAAAAAGTCGTTTTTACATATGAAGAATAATGTGAGTATACGACAGCTCCTGGATGTGTGTAGTCTTATTGCAGTTTTTCTGGTGGAGAGTACAACACAGCGTTCTCGGAAGATATGCATGTGCAGTTTATGGCCATCTTTTGGACTCGAAGAGTCCAAAAGAGTAGCATTACACCATGAGTATATTATAGGATTGTTCAGTTGGTTCTGATGGATAGACAGATGAGCATGTCTGAAATCTGGATGGAAGTTACTGGCAGTGTGTCACTATGAACTGTTGGGAACTGATTACTGGAAACTGACTCAGATTTTGAGTTGCCGTGCATTTTTTACCACTGACACCATAGCACAGACAACAGAGATCTGCATGTTGTAGAGCCAGGGTCAAATGGTACACTGAGTGGCATTTCATGGTACTCAACGTGTGTCTCACATCTGTTCTTGGTGGTCAGATTGATGATCTGGTGAAAGATCAAAGGAAGCAGTGACTCTTGAGACTGTACCTCTCCAACTTGTGGAATTAAAACATGGGTAGCTATTGCATATGATAACAGGACTAATTTGGCAATTGTTGGAGGGAGACTAGAAGCTCACTGATATGTGGCACGGATGGTAAAACATGTAGTCATACCGTTTGTAACCATGGCACCAGGTGGCATAATCCATCATGTTAATGTAAGGCCCCATACTGCAGTTTACACCACAAACACCTTAAGGAATGTACAGATCCTTGATTGGCCTGACAGGTCTCCTGATTTGTCACCCATATAGCATGTCTGGGGTAAGATGGTAAGATATATATTTGCATACCAGCCTCTAGCTAGCAATCTTCATCAACTATGTGTGTTTCAGGCATGACAAGGAATTCCTCAAGATAACAGTCAGAGGCTGTTTGCTTTCACAGCACAATAAATACAGAGTCGTTATTAGGGCCCATGGGGTCACACCTCACACTGATGAAGACAATGGATATCTGTTCAGAATAGAATGAAAGTTTAATCATTTAATACTCATTATGTGATGAACCTCTCCACAGAGTTTGATAAATATACGACTGATGCTTCACGATGTAACATTTTCCATTTCCGTAAGTGTATTTGCGTACTGGTGATGGTTGCACTACTACACGGTGACACATGCAAACGCTTTGTGTAATCAAGACTGAAAGCATCAACAGGTTGAGAATCACACTCATTGCTACAAATTATGTATCAGTTCTAAATAATAGCTACTACAGTGCTAATGGACAGGCTACTGTTTGACTGTCAACCTTGGCAGTGGCGAGACACAATAGAGAGCCAAAGTTTTCCAAATTCGGCAAACTAAGGACCCAAACAAGTAGAAAGAGTTTACAAATCATGGACATATCATCAGTGCAATTTACAAAGAAATGCAAATGAATTGTAGAATGAAGACTGTTATCCAACAATCAGAGGAAAGTGTGCAGCACTTAGAGCAGTTCAAGTTTACAAAAACCAATAAGAAACTTTCAGCCTTTTGGGTATTAGAGATGAAATTCTGTCAAATAATTACAAAGAACAAGTTGAGATGGTGACAATAGATCTCAAACTCCAAAGATTTTTCCACAAAATCTTTTTTATGGGAGATAACCACAAGAGATTGAGGCAAAATGGAAAGTGCTGTTTTATTGCTATAGAGAAGAGCAATAATCCAGATCAACCAATAAGCACAGCCCAGACAATAGCAAAGTATTTTACTGGTATAACACATCCATAAGCTAGATCTAGT
Source organism: Schistocerca nitens (assembly GCF_023898315.1). NCBI lineage: Eukaryota > Metazoa > Arthropoda > Insecta > Orthoptera > Acrididae > Schistocerca > Schistocerca nitens. The sequence goes on from NC_064617.1 coordinate 146,996,192, forward strand.
ATTCCACCATTATAGACTGACTTTTGTGAGGGGCCGTTGGGACTTCCATACTATCCACTCTGTAAGCTCCATCTGTCTTCCCCCCATATGAGGGCTACATTTAATATTGTTGGTCTAATCTTACACTACATGGACACAGTCAAATCCACAACAGCAGGGGCTCACACCTCTTTTGCCTGATGGAAAGCCCCCCCACCATCCCCGTATATTACAAAGTATAATCAACTACAAGTGTGTGTCTGTGGTTTTTAAAAAATAACCATTACATAATATATATTGCACTCCCTGTTTTTCTTGTAAAACAAATTACACATTTACATTTTAAAAAATGTTGCCTTATATCTCCAAAAAACAATGTTCGTTAGCCCATTTGCTAAAGCATTAATAGTTTCAAAACACAGTTCATTAACAAGTGCATATTATTTGGTTTAATTAACCAGTATTACAATCTTTTTCGTAGTCAGCTCCAGTTTTTGCACTTACTGAATATCTGTTGCAAGTTACTGTGTACAGCTTTTAAATGCACAACAACTTACAATTGAAACTGCAACACACAGATAGCAAAGTAAAATTTGAAAACAAACTGAAAAAGTTTCTCCTTGACAACTTCTTCTATTACTTACAAGAATTTCTATCACAGTAATGTGTAAAAGGTGGTGGTTAGGAATTACTAACTCACTTCTGTATATTAGAAACAAGCTTATAAATGTTCAGCATGTAACCACATTAACAGATTAATTTTCAATGTGACTGTAAAATGACTTGTTCCACATCATTATGCTTTATTGCGCAAAATGATCCAGGGAACAAGTAACTAAGTGAACTATCTGCTATTACTTTAGAAAATAAATTGGGATTTATCCACAAACAGAATCTGTATTTCTTTAGCCAAATCCACTTAGTAGTTTGAAAGTTCAAATTATTTATGCCTCAAAACCCCATGTTTTATCTTTGCCAGAGCACCTTTATGGGCAGGTCTATTGTGCCCATTCATTCTCTTGAAATCCAGGATTCTTCTCATTTACTTTTTCATACAAATGGTCCAGAAACTATGCACAGTATTTGGCAGGTATTGTTTTACTATTTGCAAGATAAATAATGAAAAATAGTTTTGTATCCCAGAAAACAAATGCTATAATCTTTCCAGCAGATGAATTCACATTTGCCTTTGTTCAAGCAGGACTATCAGATCCATTTGCAATTTTAAATGCTGTTTCAGTTTCTCTGTGAAATGGTAGACCTAGGTCTCATCCAAAGTAAGGAACTGGTGCACTCAGTTGAATTAAAAAATAGTTCAAACACTGCCAACAAATTCATTTTTGCAATTATTTTTGGTCAGCTAACAATAAATGTGGAATTTCTTGAAGCTAAATGGATTACACTCTTTCCCTTGATATGTATAAAGCTCCATCTATTTCATATATTTTTAATTGTTGATCATCCCATGCACTTTCTCAATGTTTTCATCTGTTTTTGCAGTTTGGTACACTTTTAGCATGGCTCATAATCTTGAAATTCACTGTCAAGTTTAACCTCAGTTTATGTTTTAACTGTTGAAAATGAAGCAGCCAACTCCTTATAAACCTACATGATTTACATGATGGTACAGTGTCCCAAATTACCCATCTGAGAGAAACTCACACAGTGTTGTTATGGTTTTCTGTCTGAAGACTGGTTTGATGCAGCTGTACCCAGTTCTGGACAATCTCAGTAATTGAAAACAGCCAGTTATCTTAACAGTGTTCAGTTTGTTATGCTGAGCAACAGCCTCCCTTCAGGGGCTGCTCTGTCAGAAGGTAGGACCAGTCACTTGAATGCAAGTCACTGACCACTTCCCATTGAACGTCTATACGGGCATGACAGCTGAAAGTAAGGCTTGTTGTGGAGAATGGGTCCATTGCGGTGCAGAAGTGTGTGCTACTACCAGAACCAACCAGAATTAAGAATGCACAACTCTCCTGATACAATGAAGCTTTCAACAACATGACCCCTGGGGCAGATTCATACAGATGCCCATACCACATTAAGTGCATGAAAATCTCCTACAATTAGGAATGGCTCATTGTGTGGTAGATAAACATCAACATTGTCTTTGTGTTCAGTCTGAAAACTGGTTTGATGCAGCTCTTTATTCCAATCTATCCTGTGCAAATCTTTTCAGCTCTGCACCTCCTCATTAGTTATCTACCCATCTAATCTTCAGTATTCTTGTGTAGCACCACATTTCCAATCTTCTATTCTCTTCTTGTCTAAACTGTTTATCGTCCATGTTTTGCTTCAGAAAAGAATTCCTAATACTTAAATCAATACTCAATGTTAACAAATTTCTCTGTTTCACAAACGCTTTCTTGCCATTGCCAGTTGACATTTGATACTCTCTCTGCTTTGACCATCATCAGTTATTTTGCTGCCCAAACAGCAAAACTCATATACTACTTTAAGTGTCTCATTTCCTAATCTAATTACCCCATTATCACCTGATTTTATTAGACTACATTCCACTACCTTTGTTTTGCTTTTGTTGATGTTCATCTTATATTCACCTATAAAGACACCGTCTGTTCCATTCAACTGCTCCCCCAAGTCCTTTGCTGGCTGACAGAATAACAATGTCATCAGCAAACCTCAATAAAATAAGCATAAATGCAGTAAATACATTTGACAGTATCGGTGATGAGCAAAACACACACACACACACACACAAAATGGGAGAAAATAAACACAAAACAGGACTATTTGGTAGTTTTTTGTCTGCAAACAAGATTGAAAGCATTGTATTCTCACATGTGCACAGATTTATGGGATCCTAAAAGCATTGGGTATTACCCAGAATACACGAATGAAAGAGGGGTAAAAATATGTAGTGTTCCTTACCCAGCATTTTTCTTAGTTTATGTATGACATATGTACATCCTATGCAATGAAATATGAATCTGAGACTTGTGTACTGACTGCACACTTATACTTGTCCCCTCTGCGATTGGTGAAGTCAGCTGACTGCATGTTGCTCTGGAATGTTAATGGTCGCTATCAACAGTAGCTATGTAAGAGTATTGTGCACCATAACAACAAGCAGCTATTGACAATATACTGTTGATTTGTGTGCAGTGTTGTGCATAGTGACTGCTAATACTATTTACAAAAGTGAGCAAAGAGGCTGTACCTGGTCCTGGTAACGACTTGCCATCAACTTCTGTGTCACTTCTGTGATCAGTATTATATTACATGGGTTTTCTAAAAATTAACTTTGTTGTTTAACTTTTACAAAAGAAAACAGGGGTAGTAAATTTGGTGCAAACATAGTTGTCGGGCTATGTTACTGATTAGTCTTTTTTACCAAAATTTTTATTTTGGATTCACATTTGCTATGCTCTAAACAACTTTCTAAAAATACTGCCTACAGCACTTTATACAATTTTTTGAGGCTGCAAAAAAGCATACACAAGAAATATTAAATTTTGTCAAAGATTCCTTCTGTGCAAGACACATTTTACCACACTCCCCTGCTTTCCACATCACAGTTATAACACAATTTGTAGCAACAGCATATAAAAACTATCAGTAAACTAGTTTCTTTGCATATGCTTCTGCATGAAGATTATCTAAAAGACCCTACTTGCCGAAACCCTGATCAACTAAATTCTTAGGCCCAAACAGTATTCGGAAAAAAAGCCCTAGAACTAGATAAATATATCATTAAAGGACTATTACTGCAGTAGTGCTTAAAATGTCAATAATAGGCAAAAAAGGAAACTTATAATTAGATTGAAAAATACCACTGAAGTGTGTGTAACTGAAGGCCATTTTAGTTTTTAAAGTACAATATTATAATCTATATCAAGAATTCATACACTTTTTTGTCAGCAACCCCTCTCATACAGGTTCATCTCTTTGTGGCTCCCACTCACTGCTATAAATGTAATTAGTGCTCATAGATTGTACACACCACTGACATACTAGTTTCTAGGCATATTATTCTGCACGATTACTTATTTAACAACATTCATTGCTGAAAACTTAATCAAGTAAATTCTTTTGAAATAACAACATTTGAGAAAAAACCTGAGCTAGATAAATATATCATGAAAGTATGATTAAAATAGTTCATGAAAACATCAAGATGAAAGTGAACACAAAGATATGGGAGATAAATACACTATTGTATCATACAATTTGGAGTATAACAAAGGAAGGCTGGAAAAAGATAAATTACCTCTGATGCACTGGATGTGACTGAATATTCTGACACAATTGCTCAAAGCATGGCTTAATGCCCATCACAGCTTGTTTCAAGGCACTATTAGTGTCCTGATGACTTGCAGGATATTTTGGTTTAGTTACCACATTTGTTGGAAATGACGATTCACAAAAATGGTGGAAGAGTTATCCAGTCTTAAATTTAAAATTATTGGAAGTTCTGCCTTTGTACCAAGCCAAAAATTTAATATTTTTTCTTGAAAATTCAAGTTTGTGGTTTGAGTCAAAGTTCTGGAAATTCTTCCCATGATTTCAGGAAGAATGTTTCACACATTCCACTGTTACTGCAAAACAATTCTGCATCCAATCCTAAAAGATTACTGTTTAGTTATGGTGGAAAATATTTATTAAAATTATTTTTCAAATATACCAAAAACTTAATTATGATGTGCTTAATCACATCACAATCAAATCACAGCAATGAAATCATCACTATACAAAAACATTTCAAAATTATTTTCCATGTACTTCTTCAAATGTTTAATTCTTCATAAAAGCTTGAATTTTATGTTTCTGTGCAAAAAAATTTTTTGTGCTCCATGGAGAAACACATTTAGCTTCAGTTTCTCAAATACATGCACCAGATAGCATAATCTGAACAGCCAATTTGAAATGTGGAAGAAATTGATATTTGTTGAATTATTTTCACAATCAGAATTTTAGTAACTCATTACGTATATACATAAACCACTCATTTAACATACAAAAGATAATATACAAAACATACAAAAGATAATATAAGTAATACAATTGAGGTGCATTTAATGTGTCAGAGAAATCTAAAATTAATCTTAATTTACAACCATCAAACAAGTTTATTATATTATGTTTATCACTATTTAAAAATTCTGTGATTGAATAACAACATTTTTGCACAAGGAAAGTAACTTTTCTTTCAGTAAACCTAGGTCAACCACTGTGACAGTTTTTCATTTTTAATATGTTATAAATTTTCATAGCCATGTACTGAGAAGTCTGAGAGTACAGTTTTAATCTATAAGATGGTAACATGAAGCTATCTGTTTCTTGTATTGTAAATATGTTGAAAATGGTTTTCTATAAATAATTGTGGATTGTTGCACATAAACCTTTGATAAATATAAATACATGGAACAGTAAAATATTTGCAGATATTTCTTATAGTACGTTTTTTTCCCCACTAATAGCATTCTCCCCAAGGATTACTCCATACTCCATTACAACAGATTCAAAGTGGCTATGATAAACTACTTTTCTAGCTTTTGAATGAAAACAGTCTCAGTTGCTAAATTGTTTTTATTAATAACAATTATGCATTTCACCATTGTAAGGCATCATCAGATTATCTGGACACAACAGAAGAAAAATTAATATGACAAAATGGTAAATAAAAAGAAGCATGGTTCTAAGCTGGATGAATTCTCGTAAAAAAGTAGTCTGGTTAGCTCCATCCATCAATTGCTGCTGAATGGCATTAAATAAGAATAAGAAGCATCTGGATATAGCACAATTATGTTATCTCTGAGTCTTTTCACCATTTAGCCCGTACCCATAATATGACATAACTGGTCGTTCACCTAATAACTCTGTTCTTGTGCTGGCCAGACCTGCTTAGGCAGTCATTTCCTACCCTACATCCATGGCTCTGTGCTGTGTACACCATGCTGATCCTGCATTAGTACACATAAGATTCCTAACTGGTTGAGTATTTTATCTATTTAGATTCCCATTTATTCTACCACATAAAATTAATCATGGTTAAATTTACTTTTCTATTTTTACTTCTTGTTTAGGTCCTTTGCATACCTGATATGACATTTGACAACTGGATGTTATATCCAGATGCTTCTTGTTCTTATTTAAGGCCATTCAGAGGCAATTGGTGGATGAAGCTTACCCTACAACGTTTTTATATGAGTTTATACATATATTGCTGCCCCTTGTATGCAAGGCTGCATAGCTTAGAAGCATACTTCATTCTATTTACTGTTCTGACGTATTAATTTTTGTTCTGTTGTCTCCAGCTATTCTGATGATGCTTTACAAGGGTGAACTGTGTAACTGTTTTTAATAAAAACTATTTTGCACCCAAGACTGTTTTCATTAAAAAATATTAATAACTGTTTCTGCATCAGACAGCCAAAATGGAGTGGAACCAACTTTTCTAGCATCCATGTTACTTAACTTCTCTAGCATCTGCATCATTTGTATAGGAGAATACTATCATTGCAAATGCAAGACTGTTTGGCATATTTGCTGGGTAGCTTATGTGAGAAGACCAGGATACATTTTTTCACGAAATATCCCCAGGAATTTGACAGAAACTGCTTCCATGAGATCCTGATTTTTATGGGTAATTTGGAAATCATTTGATTTTGATTGCTTGGTTTTAAACTGCGTAAGTTTGGGTCTTTGTCATGCTTAATTTTAAACCACTTGGATAAACTCAATTTTCTAAGCAATTTACGATATCAGTGACTCTTAGAGACATTTGTCCTGTTGTCTCACTTTTAATGAGTACAGACGTGTTGTCTGCAAATAAAACTGATGTGATGTTGTGTAAAGAGAGAAATCATTTACATAAAATAAAAACAGTATTGGGCTTAAAATGGAATCTTGTAAGACTCCCTCTGAAATGATTTTCTAGTCTGAGTCACAATTTTCTGTACTTCGTATTGCAACTGTTTTTTGCTTCCTGTTTGTTAAGTATGACTTGAATCATTTCAAAGCACTACCACTTATTCCATATTTTTCTAATTTATGTAGCAGCACACAGTCAATAGCCTTCAAAAGATCATAAAAAACTGGTGTGACCTTTTTGATCTTGCCCAAAGTTATGTAAACTGTCTCAGCGAATTTGTTGTTAGTATAAATTGTACACTTGTCTCACTGGAACCCAAACTGATGTGATATGGTGATGGATTTTGCTATGAAATTTTGAATCTGGGTTGCAACGATTTTTTTCAAATATTGTTGAGCTTTTCTTGAATAATGGCTTTACTACGGTTACTTTAGAGCAGCTAAGAAGCATCCTTCTTGAAGTGACTTAATTATTTAAGATATGAGTCATGATATTATATGAGAAACTCTTAATTATTGTAGAGGATATTTCACCATGTCCAGCCGAATTTTTATTTTTGAGGTATAATATTGCTTTTTCTACATTTTTAGCTATATTATCATCAAAATTAGTTACAACTTTCATGTTATCCTGATTGAAACTGAAGGATTGGACATAATCTAGGAAATCACTTACACGATATATGATTTTGATATATTTATAACTCACTGAAATATTCTGATTTTTTTAAATATTTATTATGAATTTGTCATCTAACTTAATTTTGGAGATTGTGGACTGCTAGCTACGACACCAATTTCAGATTTTATGATTTACCATACTGACTTTGATTTATTTGTATGGCTTGGCATATATTTATGTCTCATTTCTTTTGCTTTCTTTGCCACCCTTCTAAATACAGATTTATGGCTTTTTAAATAGCTTGTAAAAGCTAAATTTATATTATTTTTCAGATCATTGTGTAACAGACTTTCTCTTGCACTTGACTCTTTTATACCACCAGTTATCTATCTTAGTTTTTTTAAGGCAGACTGAAGGGGAAATATTTGTCAAAACATGCAAAAAACTTTCAAGAAAACTCTCATAATTTTTAGAACTTGTGGTAAAATGATTCACTGGTCAGTTTACTTCTTCAAGTCAGCAATAAAATGAGTTTTACTGAACCTTGATTTGATGCAAATTTTTCTAAAGCATGGTTCATTTATTTTTGGTAGCTCCAAAAACAATGCAGAATGGTCAGAAATACCAAAATCAATGCAGAATTTTTTTTATTATCAAATGTATAATTTATCAGAATGTTATCTATACAGATTTCAGTTCATTTACTCTCTTCTCAATTCTATGAAGTTTTGATTGAATCAGATCAATAAATTGTCCTGAATCAGTGGATTCATTTATTAACAATATTGTGAAAAGGGAAGTTGCTACTCACCATATATCAGAGATACTAAGTCACAAATAGCCACAACAAAAAGACTGTCACAAATATAGCTTTCGGCCAGTACGGCCTTTGTCAAAATTAGATGACAAACACACACATACACACTCATGCAAATGCATGCATTTCCACTATATGGTGAGTAGCAACCTTCCTTTTCACGATATTGTTACATTCCATCCTGCATTTTCCATTGTTGGATTCATTTATTATGTTTATATTAAAATCAGCAGCCATCACAATTGTAATCTGTTTTTCTTTTGTTAGTTTCTGCAAGGGATTTCTTAGTTTAAATATATATACTTTCATTACTTCTCTTTACCTCGTATTCTATACATCAAAATTATTGGAATATTTTGTCTCTAATTCTATACAGCAGCTTTCAAATATATCTTTATCATCCAGTAAATTAAAATAATGTCTTACCTTCAGAATGAAATTTTCACACTGCAGTGGAGTCTGCACTGATATGAAACTGCCTGTAAGATTAAAACTGTATAACACACTGAGACTCCAACTCAGAACCTCTGCTTTTCATGGGCAAGTACTCTACCAACTAAGCTATCCAAGCCAGTTATACTTCTGTCACTATCTCATCACCTACCGTCCAAACATTACAGAACCTCTCCCACAAAGCTTGCAAGACTCGCACTCCTGGAAGTTTGGAAGGTAGGAAACGAGGTATTGGTGGACGTAAAGCTGTTAGGACTGGGCATGAGTCCTGCTTAGGTAGCTCAGTTGGTAGAGCACTTGCCCACAAATGGCAAAGGTCCTGAGTTTGAGTCTCAGTCTGGCACACAGTTTTAATCTGTCAGGAAGTTTCATCTGTTACCTTAAGTGCTAAAGTATTTTTAATAAGTATACAGGAAACCCACAGTTTTTATTACTTTTACAAAAATTACTCGCTACAACATAGTTCTCCAATTTATGAAGGGCTTTGATGGAGTCTTTTGTTAGCCAATGTTCATTTAGACAGAGGACAGATATAGTTCTCCCTACTGAAGAAAAAATTAATGAAATATACATATGACCTGTCACAGGGGCTACTTAGTAATACCTTCTCTGGTATATAGACGGTGACACAGAATAACAGGAATGTTTGAAATGAGTAGTGGCAGCCATGGGCAGGTGGCAGCACTGTGGGTTCATGACAATTAGCGAGTAAACAGTCCGCCATTTCAATAATAATGGATCAGTGGGACTGACTACAGTGTGCATTAGCCAAAAAAATGTTTTGTAAAAACAATGATAGTTTGGTAGCGGCGCAGAGGTAGTTTCGACGTTTTTATAATTTACGACATCATGATGCTGTTCTATCGAAACACGTGATAAAATACTGGATTAATGACTTTGAAGAGACTGGTTCTGCCCTCAAGAAGAAACCAACAGGACGACCAAGAAGTGTGCGTTCTCCAGCGAACATTGATATTGTATGCGAGTCTGGCTTGCGTAGCCCCCGGTATACATTTCGTAAGCAAGAAGCAGTGGTTGGAACGTCCTGGGAGAGTGTTCGTGGAATTCTTCGTCTTGATTTAAAATTTCGTCCATACAAACTACAGATGGTGCAACAATTGAAGGACAACGATTACCGGTTACGATTAGGATTCTGTCAACAAATGATAACAAAAATAAACAATGATGATGAATTTCTAAAAAAGTTTTGGATGTCAGATGAGGCACATTTTCATTTCACATGTTATATGAATAAACAGAACTACCATTTCTGCGCAAACACAAAACCTAATGACATTCATGAACGCCCTTTACATGCTAGTAAAGTGACAGTATGGTGTGGTGCTTCATCACACTGGATTATCAGACTGTATTTTTTCCCAAATGAACAGGGAAACACAATAACTGTCAATGATGACCGTTACATGGAGGTGTTTTCATTACACCTGCATTGAATAACTTTCCAAACATTCAAGAAGCCTTGTTTCAACAGGCAGAGCGACATCACACACTGCACGGCAATCAATGGAATATGTGTGAGAATTGTTTGGCAACCGTGTGATCCCCATGGTTCAATAACATTCCCTGGCCCCCTAGATCGCCAGATTTATCTGTTTGTGGTTTTTTCTTGTGGGGCTACCTCAAGAGCAAAGTCTACATGACTCAACCAAGAACCCTGGATAACTTAACACAGAGAATTCGGAATGCAATTCACAGTATCCCAAGCTGACATGTTGCAGTGGTCAATGAGGAATCTCAACAGCAGATTTCACGAATGTATTTGTACAGGACGACACCATCTAATGGATGTATTTTTAAAAAAATGTTAAATGCCATCAATGTTTCATAAATGGCATAGTTGTAAGTTTGCAATTACTATGAATGCAATTTCTTTCCTTCATCACATCTAGTTTTATTGGATTGTGGAATGTTCCCATTTTTCTGTGTCACCCAGTAGTTTATTAGAATCTAGAGAGCGTGAGCCCAGGTAAATGATTTTTATTTATCATAAAATATCTCTTAATTAACAGTGATACATTGGCCGTACAATTCAGATCACATGAATGTAGGCAGCAAGAATGATCAGGTCTTTTGTATACTTTTAATTTTAATCAGTATAGTAGATAGATATCCACACTTGTTTATTTTAAAGGAAATTTACTGCACTTTTCCTTTTTAATAAAAAGAATTACGAAGCTTGTTCTTGTTTATTCTGCTCCTGCTTATGCAAGAATTAATGATTTTATCAATTTTTTCACATCCACAGTTGGACTTCGGCAAGTTCCTACCAATTATTCTTCTCCCTCCTCCAGCATTTGTACTGTGGATCTCTTGAATCTCAGAAGCACAGATGATGTCTATATACTTCTGACAGCAACATTACATTTTCTTCAGGACCCTCCATCACACATGCAACTCATGTCAACAAAAACAAAAGTAGACAATCAGACGAAAGCTTTCTTTACTGCTAGTGCTGAAGCGGAGTGAATGCAAACTCTGTTTGATGGTTTGCTGAAAACTGACAACCATTAGTGCAACGCGAGGGGACAACTGTGAATGCGAACTGTGCATGACTGAATGCAGCTTGTGCACATGCGCGTAGTGTTTACACCAGGCAGAAGGAACAGGTGCCTTTTCTCACACAAACCTCCCCGGCATACACAGCAAAAGAAACTAACCTCACATCATATTAATTACAATGTAAAAGTAACTGTAAATGCCGCTGATGATGACAGCCAAAACACATTATGCTAATATAAGTAACCAGTGACTGTTCTAGTATATATTCTAGCATAAAAATAAAATTCTCATCACTGTTGCATGTGTTCACATCATTGTAAAGGAGTTTTACTGAAGTCCATTTTACTGCGTGCATGTGCAGTTTTGTGGTTATGTTTTCTCATTATATCTGTATTTTCATCAGCACAGCAGTTTTTGTTTTTGAATCTTGCGTTTTCCTCTTTCAAGGTCATTAAGAACTTCAATGTCTGTTCAGCAACTTGATAATTTCACTTTTAGAGTTCACCGTGCTTATCAACTCTACATGTCTACCACAGTCATATACATGACACCGCAAAGAAAACTCATAAAATCCGAAGTTGCAATTCACACACAAAATGCCTTTTACATGGGTATTCCACATACCTCATGCACTAAACTACTACAGGTAAGGGCTCTTTCTTTCTTCTCTCTCTCCCTCTCTCTCTCTTTTTTGCGATCTGTCACTGAACTGATCTGTCAGCACCACAAACAATGGATGAAGTAATACTATTTTTCGTGAGCGAAGGTACAATATCCGCTGCTTTATCTACCTGCATATACCAGGTATAGCTGGGGGGTTCTGGTGCTGCAAGATCTATCTATAGCTTCAGTATTATCTGTTGCCTTGGTCTTTGACAAATGTAACTCTTATCCATTGCTAAAATATTTTAGATTATTTTTGAATCTGAAACTATGCCCAGCTGGAATGGTTCCTACCTGCAAAGTAAATAATACATTGGTGTCTCCTTGCAGAAACTTCACTGAACTGTAAACCCACTTTCAGGAATTGCTTTAATAAGGTAAACAACAAACCTCTTAAATAAATCTTACTGTTTCCATTCTATTGCCTCTATCAAATCCCCAATGAATATCTCCAATTCTCATCCTTTCATCACGGTGACATAAACAACAAAACTACAGAATACTCTCACTACCCAGTTCCAATGTTATTGTGTCACAACAATGCCTTTATTTTATGAAAAACAGTGCACACATTATGGTCCTCGATAAACAACTTGCAAACAGACTAATTACATTTTCCTAGTGGCTTGGCTTTATGCAAAACAGTGCACATGTTTGGTCCCTGATAAACACCTAATTAAATAACAACTATACAGTGAGTAGAATGCCTAAAGGGACTGTATTTCACGAATAGTGTCGAAAGAGGAGTACATGAAAGATAACGTAAGTCACATGTAGTAATTCACATGCTGAGTCGCATGGATATAATGACTATGCAAGTATTAGTGACAGATTTACCTGAAGATGTTAACTGAATACTTTATAGGCACCAACTTTATAATATTACTGGGGATACCAATAGATATGTTACTTGTTTTCTATCTCACCCAGAACATGTTGCATAAGTCTTACTTGCATGGTTACTGACTGCAAACTTTCACACAGGTACTGTCTGTGAGGTTTCGGAGCACAGACTGAAGGTTTTGGACTAGGGCTGACTTTACAAAGAGCGACGTATAACATATTGTGTTCCTGAAAAATGGCTAGGTTAAATTTTGCTAATTTGAATGGGCTAAGTGTTACAGGGTGTGTAAATAATTTTTCAAGATTGGTCTCAGAACACAAAATTTATTGAGCATTGGACTGAAATTCTTCAAAATAGGTGCCTTGCGAATCTACACACCACTGACAACGAGATTTCCAATGATGGTAAGCTCCCTGGAACTCGTTAACCAGAATGCTCTTCCGAACCCTTTTGGACCGCTGCAACGCTGTTAAATTGCTTCCATTTCAGGTCTCTCTTCATCTGGGAGAACAAAAAGAAGTCACTGGGACCAAGGTTGGGGCAATAGGGTGGCTGCGACAGTGTTGACACATTGAACCGGGTCAAAACTTCAGTGACAGCAAAGCAGGTGTGAACGGTCGCATTGTCATGGTGGAGCACCCCAGTCGTCTTTCTTCTCCGGGTGGACTCAGCAGACTTGATCAATCAAATGTTGGACCACTCCAGCATAATACTGACCACTGACAGTCTGTCCAGCAGGCACAAACTCTTTGTGGATCATTCCTTTTGCGTCAAAGAAAGTGATGAGCATGCTTTTCACACGTGACTTGGTCATGCAGGCTTTCTTCTGCTTTGGTGATGCGGAAGTGTGCCACTCTGAGCTTTGCCTCTTCGACTCTATATCGTATTCAAAGTCCCAGGTCCCATCGCCAGTGACCACTTTGTCCAAAAAATCAGGTTCAGTTTGTAAATGTTGAAGCATTTCTTGCGAAACAGCCAGGTGCTGCTCCTTTTTTTCATCCGAGAGCACTTTAGGGACAAGTTCCGCGCACACTTTTCTCATCATTAGATCTTCTGTCATTAGCTGAAACACAGTTTTTTGATTAAAACCCACTTCATCTGCAATCATTCTGATGCCGAGAAGTCAGCCACTGTTTAAAACTTGATGCACTTTGGCCAGATTTTCATCAGTTGTGCTCGTTGAAGGTCTTGCAGAGCATTCATCATCCTCCAAGTCTTTGCGGCCATCTTTGAACCTCTTGTGCCACATGAAAACCACGGAACGTGACATGGTGAATTCTTTATAGGCCTCTTGAATCATTTCGAACGTTTCCATACTGATCTTCAGTTTTACATAAAGTTTGATCGAACACCGCTGCTCCATGAGGAGCTGCATTTTGGATGCTCTGATTTCTCGACGGCATTTCGAAACAGACACTCCCTGCACTCGTGATGTTTTCAATCCAGTGTTCCGCCGGTGAATGCTGAGGCTTGGCTCGCTTAGCCAACATCCCCCACAACCTGTCACAGGTGGTGATACGAATCTGCATGCGCACCACTACTCAGGAAAAAATCAGTCTTGAAACTTTATTTACACACCCTGTATGACAGTAATTTCATGTACAAAATACGTAGTTGGTTTATAAAATGTGGAAGTTAATGGAACCATTTTCTATGCCTGCATTGTAATAACCCATTTACGTATACAGCCACCCCCTTTAGTTCTATAATCATTTATGCAAATTCTTAACTAATAGCTGGAATGATTATGAGTAGGAGTGCAACAAGAGCTGATGAAATCCAACAGGCTTTATTTAGAGCCAATAACTCGACACAATTTATTTGCTCATTGCAGATTTTTGACATTGAAGCATGGGAGACACTGGCACAAAGAACTCTGTATATCATGCATGTAAGTTCTAAATTCTGTGACTGAAAAATAAGAAACTTGGTAAATCATTGAACACAACAGGTCACAAACAGCTACTATCTGCTAGCACACAGCTGTAGTAATCTTCAATACAGGTAGTTTGCGAGTCGAAATGTTGAAACCCAATGGGAGTTCCCCATATGCCAGTAGTTCAATGTTGAGCAAATGTGGTCAAAAGCAAAGAGAGGATTAAACATAAAGAAAAACAGCTGTTTCCCAGATAATTGTATGACACCTGGCCCCTATATAAAAACCGAGGTTTTGATTTTGGTAAAACATTTACTTCCTTGATATCTCCAACAATTTTCTAAAACAGCATATCTCACCAATGTTCTTAGAAAATGCACATTGTTACAGTGTACTACCCAAGAAACCTTTGCAGTCTACTAACTCAGTTGCATCAAATGAAGCATCACAAAAATACCTACAAACACTTTTAGACCAACTGTTTAGCTACTGGTTATTATGGAGATAGTGTCCACAAATACTTACCAACTATTTAGCTACTGAAACTTCCTGGCAGATTAAAACTGTGTGCCTGACCGAGACTCGAACTCGGGACCTTTGCCTTTCGCGGGCAAGTGCTCTACCATCTGAGCTACCGAAGCACGACTCACGCCCAGTACTCACAGCTTTACTTCTGCCAGTACCTCGTCTCCTACCTTCTATTTAGCTACTGCTGATTATGGAGACAGTGTCCACAAATACTTGAATTATGAGATATTCCTGGTCTTTTAATTTCAAATTATGTTAGTTTTAGAAGCTGATTCATTAATTTTTAATTTCATGTGCCAATTCTTAAATGTTTTGATGAACAATACTATCTTCCAGATGACATGGACCGTCCATGCCGTGTTGCCTGCCAAGATGACCAAGTCAGTCACAGGTTCTACCTAGTTAATGGTGAAGATGGATGGTTTCCTTTTGGGACTGACTGTGCACGAGGGGCAACAGAAAGAAAAGCATTCTGCGTTAGTGGGCGATGCCTGGTTAGTGTTTGTGATTAACTTTTACAAAAGCTATTCAGTAATTTAAAAAATATATATAAATTAGCTACTTATTAGTAAATACTTATGGATTAAAGGAGCTCACTCACCAAACAGCAGAAGCATTGAGTCGTTGAGAGGCATACACAAAAAGAAAAAAAACTTGCTAGCTTTCAGAGTCACACACACACACAAACACACACACACTGATTTCCGTATGCAGTGGACGAAATGTGCCAATGCTGCATTTTGGTGGTGGTTGCGTCAGGATGGGTGGATTGAGGTAGAGAGAGGCAGGAGGCAGAGAGGGATTCAGGTTGGGTGACTAGTGGCTCAGAGGGAGGCAGGCAGTTTGAGTCTAGGAATGGAGGACACACGGGTGGCACGTACACAGGCTAGGCATGCAATGCACGGTTGTCGTAGCCAGTGGGGAGTAGCACACACTGAAGGAGATGAGGATTGGGAGGGGTGAAAGGATGAACCAATTGGAAACTGTTGTGTGGAGGGTGTGGGGACAGTGAGTTAATGGAGACTGAGGACAGGACGATTACATGACCGAAGTATGTGTTGCAAGGATAACTCCTGTCTGCACAGTTCAGAGAGGATTATGGTGGAGGGAAGGATATAGACGGCTCGGGTTGTGAAGCAGCCATTGAAAGTGAGCCTGTTGTGTTCAGCTGCATGTTGAGGTGGCTAACTTTATTCTTGACAACAGCTTGGTAGTGGTTATTCATCCTGGTGGGCATACAAAAAGCTGTGCAGTGCTTGCAACAGAGTTGGTGTTTGTTATGGCTGCTTTCACAAGTGGGATGAACTCTGATGAGGTAGGATAAGCTTGTGACAGGACTGGAGCAGGAAGTGCTGGGTAGGTGGATTGGCGAGGTCTTGCACCTTCATCTACTGCAGGGATACAAGCCCTCTGGCAAGGGGTTGGGAGTGGGAATGGCGTAAGGATGGACTAGGATGTTGTATAGCTTAGGTATACAAGAACACTACTTTGGGAGAGGTGGGGAGCTCATTTCAGAGTATGGTGAGAGATAATTAAAGCCCTGATGATGGCTGTGGTATAGTTGCTAAAGTCCAGGATGATAATGGTTGACAAGGAAGAGCACTCCTTTGTAGTTGATTCTTGAGGGTGGTGCGAGGATTGAGGATGTGTGAGGATATGGCACGGGAAATCTGTTTGTGAACTAGGTTTGGGTGGTGTGCCCATCTGTGAAGGTCTGTGTGAGACCTTCAGCATATTGGGCAAGAGAGTGCTCGTCACTACAGATACTTCATCCATGGACATCTAGGCTGTTGGGGAGGGACTTTTGGTGTGGAAGGGATGGCAGCTGTTGAGATGCAGGTACTGTTGGTTGTTAGTGGGTTTAATATGGACAGAGTGTGGATGGAGCCAGCAGAGAGAAGTAGATCAATGTCCAGGAAGGTGGCATGGGTTGAACAGGACCAGGTGAATCAGATAGAAGAGAAGGTGTTGAGCTGTGAAGGATTGGAGAAAGGGTGTCTTGGCCTTGGGTCCAGATCATGTAGGTATTGTCAGTGAAACTGAACCAGACTATGGGTTGGAAGTTTTGGGAAGCTAGAAGGTTGTTTCTAGATGGCCCATGAATCGGTTGGAAGATGCCCATGGCTGTGCTGCGGATTTGTTAGTACACCCGCCATTCATTCAAAGGAAAAGTAGTTGAGAGCCAGGATATCATTGGTAACTAGTATAAGGAATAAGTTGGTGGGTTTGAAGTTTGAAGGATATTGGTCAAGGTAGCGTTCAATAGCAACAAGGTCATGGGAGTGAGGGATGATGGTGTATAGGGAGGTGGCAGTTACAGTGTTTGAACTGGGACACTGGGTTCTTGTGATTGGTTGGAGGTGTTGGGCACCAAGAATGGAAATTCATTCAGTGGAAGCACAAGAATGAACTACAATGCGGGATCGAGGACCATTAGGTTTGTGGGTTTTGGGAACTTGTACCTGTAGATGGTGGGTGAGTGGAGTGATTTTTGGGTGAGGTGGGAGGTAGACATGAGGGAGAGGTCCTGGGAAGGACATATGGATTTCAGTAGCTGCTAGATTCTATTGGACTTCTGAGGTGGGATCAGTACGGCAGGCTTGCAAGTAGAGGCGTTAGACAGTTAAGGTAGGCCTTCTGTCAGGTAGTCACTGCTACTCATCATGACAGAGTTGGAGCCTTTGTCTGCAGGGAGGGTGATTAGGCAAGGTCTGTTATCAGGTTACGTATGGTTGTTCTTTCTTCTGCTGAAAGGTTAGTATTATTAGGAGAGGACATGGGGAAGGATGGCAAGGCTAAGTTGGAGATAAGTAATTCCTGGAAAGTGGCCAAGAGGTGATTAGATGGGTGTTGATGGACAGTGGTGTCCCAAGGCAGTAGTAGGATGTCAACAGGTTGGACAATTTATGACAGAGGTGTCTGGAATGTTCCTCCAGATTATGAAGAGCAAGAGTTTCATTTTCACTTTTGTAAATCTGGTGTATGTATTATGGACTGCACAGTAACAGTATCTTGCGGACAGAGTAGCAGTGGTCCTGGCCATGAAGAGGTGTTTCCAGACCTAGTTCACAACCAGATTTCCCATGACATATACTCACATAACCCCAAACCTCACACCATCCCCAAGAATGAGTTACAAAGTGGTACCCCTCCCCCTCCCCTGCTCCGTCACCCAATATCACCATGCACTTGAAAAACTTAAACATATCCTTCAGTAGGTCTCTGATTATCTCTCATCATGCCCTGAAAGGAAGAACATCCTACTCAACATTCTCCCCACCCTTTCCAAGGTGGTGTTCTGTCGTCCTCCCAACCTACATCCTAGTCCATCCCTATGACACACCCACACCCAACCCCTCACCACAGGGATCATACCTCTGCAAGACCTGCCCAATCCACCCGTGCAGCACTAATTGTTCCAATTGTCACAGGCCTGTCCTAACCCATCAGAGACCAAGCCATCTGTGAAAGCTGCAACATCATATACCAACTCTGTTGCAAACACTGCATACCTTTTTATGTCGGTATGGTTACCAACCAACTGTCCACCAGGATGAATGGCCACCACCAAACTATTGCCAAAAACAAAGTAGACCATCCAGTGGCACAACATGCTACTTAGCACAGCATGCTCAATTTCAATGTCCGCTCCACAACGCTCCACCACTAGCTTCTTTGGACTATGCAGATGGAAGTCATCTTTGCAACATATGCTTGATTCACGTAATTGTCTTGGTCTCAAGCTTTGATAACCACCTGTCCCCATAGCCTCCACTCTGCAGTTACTCTGACAGACAATCATGCATCACATGCCTAGCCCCCGTACCTACACCCCTCCTTCCCGCATTCCTAGCCAGCAAACCAACTGCCTCCTTCCAAGCCACAAGTGACCCACTCACGGTCCCTCTCCCTGCCTCCTGCCCCAACCTCTCTCTCTCTCTCTCTCTCTCTCTCTCTCTCTCTCTCTCTCGT
Organism: Schistocerca nitens; assembly: GCF_023898315.1. Classification (NCBI taxonomy): domain Eukaryota; kingdom Metazoa; phylum Arthropoda; class Insecta; order Orthoptera; family Acrididae; genus Schistocerca; species Schistocerca nitens. Next base: position 147,015,303 of record NC_064617.1, read on the forward strand.
CTCCCCCCCCCCCCCCCCCCCCATGCACCTTACCCAACACAACCCCTCATGACAAACTTGTTCCGAAAGCTAACAAGTTTTCTTTCTTTTTGTGTTTTTTGATGACTTAACACTTCTGCTTTTTGATGAGTGGTCCTTTTAATCACAAAAGGTAAAAATTCTACCAGGACTTACCTACTACTTACAAGTAAGTATTTCACATAACATTTAGAAGTAATAATTGTAAAATATTAGCATTTTCCTGTGTTTAATCATAAGACAATAGCCAATTATAACAGTTATGCTATGTGAAACAGCAATGCAAGACCAAATGGTTTTACTTACTGGGAAAGAACAAGGCGAGAAATGAGAAGCGACATGGAGAAAAGGAAAGGTATGGAAATTCGTTGTTGAAAAAGATATAGTAAAAAACAGACAACAGATAAACACAAATGAAAGAACTAAAATAAAATTATGCAATGAGCATAACATATGAGATACAACTCAAGAAGTACCCCGAGGAATGGAAGGAACAAAACAGAAGTGTGAAAGAAATATGAGATACAACTGAAGAAGTACCCTGAGGAATGGAATGAACAAAACAGAAGTGTGAAACAAATAGGTAACTGTTGAAAAAGTTTTGTAAGTCGAGGGTAGGTACACAGTTGAAGGAAATCTAATATATGGTGGAGACATTCCCACTTGTGTACTTCTTATACACATACTGTCTGCTTGCACCCTTCAGATATTCTAGCAGCTTTGTGGTTGTCACATGAGAGTAAGGAACTAAACAAACAATGATTGAACACAATCTGGTATATTGTCTGAATGGTCTTAAAACTACCTCTCCCTCGCTAACATCGAGCAAGTGAGTAGGTTGAAGCAAGTTGTAGTAGGAGATGCGTAACTTAAGTTGGGTTTGGAATTACCAACCTATGATCCCAATATATTGGCTCAAATGACCCATGTTAAGTTAGCTATAGACAAAGAATAAGGCCATTACACAGCCAGCAGAAGAATACCACAAACCATAAGATCTACAACAATGCTACAAGTAACCACTGAAGCCCATCACACCAGTGCTTGTTTTATTATAATCTCCTACCACAGTTTACAATTTTCAGTTCCAGCAAGAGTGTCAGACTAAGCTGCAGCTACGTGGATTTCTACTGAAGATGGAATTCAGTCCTTATTTTATGAGGTTACACAATATGTAGTGATAACTTAGTCCAGCAGAATAAGCTAGAAAAGCTGAGTGCAAGTCTCAAAAGGAACATTCTATAATCTTAACTTTAGGATTGAAGCACCCTAATTTGCTTCCACTTTCTCTGAAAAAATTGGAGATTATTCCTATGAATTTCGATATTCCAAAACTGGTGTAAGGACAGTGAGGAGAGTACTCATCTTTCCATATGACTAAACATTGGCTGGAATGCAATTTTTGGACATTCATTATTTTGCATTAGAAACTGACAAATGATTGCAATTTCCACGAGTTAAAGGAAGGGCTCCAAGACCACTATCAATCTAAAAACATGAGTCAGTACTTTATGGAACTGGTAAATAGTATTATACAAAACAATGGTGAACGGACTGAAGAATTCATAGTTTGCATCAGAAAAATAAATGACAAGGTACACAAATGTAAATGACTGATGTAAATGCACGCAGGACAGGTTTCAGGAAGCAAAGCAGCATACTCTTGATGTCTTTCTGAAAGGCTTTCTTTTCTTGTAATGTGAAAACTGAATTCTCAGGCAATTCAGAAGGTAACAATCACAAAAAAACTTTAGTCAAATGAGTCGAGTTATACAGGAACAGAAGAGAAGGAATTATTGGAAACCAAACTACAAACTGTACTGACAATAAACTATCATTTCTGCTGTTTAATAATAATTGTGTACACATCCATAGCTGACTGATCAGCATAACGAAATGCATGCGTAGGGCACGAGTTCAATTCCTGGCTGGGTTGGAGATGTTCTCCCCTCGGGGACTGTGTATTGTGTTGTCTTTATCATCAACTAAAAGGACTTGCACCAGGTGGCCAGGCTCCCCACAGGTGGGGCTTCTGGACTAGCCACATGCATTATTATTAATATTATTTATACTAACTGTACTTTAGCGGTCTCTGTTAACAATTCCAAAAAATCCTGTCAGTGGTACGAGATTTAACTGGGACAATACTTTTCAGTTTTTCTTTGTAAAGGAACATTTGAAAGTGAAGTTAATCATTTCTGCTTTTGCTTTCCAATCTTCAATTTCAGTTTCTGTCTTACCTTTGTGTGACTGGACGCTAACTTCAGTGCCACTAATAGCCTTTGCAAATGAGTAAATTTTATTTGGGTTTTATGGAAGGTCTATCGGCAGAATTTTGCTATGGTAGTCATTGCAATCTTCACACATTGCTCTCTTGACAGCCAAACATATTTCACTCAACTCTAGCTATAGCCACAGGCTTTCTTTTACACATATTATGGGTGGCAGGAAGGTCGGCACACATTCTACCGGCATAAACAAAAATTTTTCATAGCATCTAACCCACAGGCTTAGTCTCTGACAAAATAATGCGTATTTTGCCTTGGCAGCAGTACAGTTTCAAGAGTCAGAATTAATTTGCAGAAATAATTTGCAGATATTCTGTATTCACTGTATGGTACAATTCTTTTCTCCTTATGTGAATACTGCTTTAGTTGTCAGTTCATCTTTCAGCGGAGAATCAGTGTACTTCATAAGTTTTTTTCCTCTACTTTGATACAGTTGCAAATGGCCAGAAACAAATTCAGTGAAAAAAATCACAAGACCACATCTGCATTTCAACTCCAGCTGTTGTGTAAACTGAATAATCAGCTTTTGGTAATTGTTAACCTTATTCTAGACAGTACTGACCCTCATCCACCACTACTAATCCTGTTAAATGCATTTATACCATTGATTTTCTCTCATATACACTGAGGTGACAAAAGTGATGGAATAATGATATGTACATAAACAGACGGTGGTAGTGTCTTGTACACAAGGAATAAAAGGGCAGTGCATTGGTGGAGCTGTCAACTGTACTCAAATGATTCCCATGAAAAGGTTTCTGATGTGATTATGGCTGCACAACAGGAATTAACATACTTTGAATGCAGAATGGTAGACAGCTAGATGCATGGGATTTTCCATTTCGGAACTTGTTAGGAAATTCAGTATTCCAAGATCTGCAGTGTGAAGAGTTTGCTGAGAATATCAAATTTCAGACATTACCTCTTGCCACGGGCAATGCAGGGACTGACAGTCTTCATTTAATGACCAAGAGCAGTGGCGTTTGCTTATAGTTGTCAGAGCTAACAGACAAGTGACACTGCATGAAATAACTGCAGAAATCAATGTGGGACATATGATGAAGATATCCATTAGGACAGTGAGGTGAAATTTGATTTTAATGGGCTATGGCAGCAGACGACTAATGCAAGCGCCTTTGATAATAGCAAGGCATCACTTGTAGAGTCTCTCCTAGGCTCATGACCATATCATGTGAATCCTAGATAACTGGAAAACTGTGGCCTGGTCAGATGATTCCCGATTTCAGCTGGTAAGAGCTTAATGTAGGGTTCGCATGTGGCACCGACCCAAAAAAGCCATGGACCCAAGTTATCCACAAGGCACTGTGCAAGCTGGTGGTGGCTCCATAATGGTGTGGGCTGTGTTTAAATGGAATGGACTGGCTCCTCTGGTCGAACTGAACTGATCATTGGCTGGAAATGGTTATTTTTGCCGCCATTCATGGACTCCATGCTCCCAAATGACTATGTATGTTTTATGGATGATAACGCATCAGGTCAGCAGGCCACAATTGTTTGCAGTTGGTTTGCAGAACATTCTGGACAATTCAAGCAAATGATTTGGCCACCCAGATTGGCCAGCATGAATACCACCAAACATTTATGGGACATAATTGAGACGTCAGTTCATACACAAAAACCTGCACCAGCAATACTTTCGCAACTATGGATGGCAGTATGGCTCAATATATCTGCAAGGGCTTTCAAAGACTTTTTGAGGCCATGCCACATCAAGTTGCTGCATTACACCCGCAGAAGGTCTGACACAATATTAATGGGTACCCCATGACTTTTGTCACCTCAGTGTATGTGGAGATAGATCTCCAAGAATGATAACATTTGATGTTCACATTTAGCTGAACTGTTCACATCATCATCCACACCAATAGCAGAAAATACAATAAAAATGCTGACATAAGGACAACAGTTATACACACACAAATCTGCAAGTGTTAGGCCTCATCTCACAGTGATGACAATTTCCCTTGTTTCCAAACTAACTAATAATACACACTGTATCGTGCCTATGAATTGGGTGCCTTTGACATTTTAACTGAAAAGGGAACCAAAGTTTATGACAATTAGATTCTCATGATTTTCTAGTGAGTTATGCGCAAAAGTAAATAGAGGGTGTACACATTTTTTTGGTTAAACTGCGGAGATGTATTACATGAACATCTGAGAATACACTGTGTCTACTCTCAAACAGTCGTACACGCTCTGTAAAGATCATCATGGCACAAGAAGAACAGAATCCTCTCCCTCTGTACAATTCCTCTCTTTGCAACAATCAGCTTGGAGCGTTAAGGTACAGGAGACAGGTCAAAAAATTGTATTACAACATCTTAAATGTAAAACAACTGAAACTAATACCAGGATGTCAATAATAAATTCTGTTGTATATATTAAAAAAAATAAATAAACTAGTATAATACTAAGTTACCTACTTCTTTCAGGCTCTAAAGTCTATGATGGGCCTCGGCTTGCTCTAGGACATTGTTCCATTCATTCCTGCCCAGCATTGTCATCCTCCGACACCAGTAATTTTTAGATTTGCTTATATGTCATCCAAGTGCCGAAGTCTTGATCTTCCCTTGCTTGTTCATCCCACTGGCAGCGCAATTTTTTATTGGGTTCCATGCAAAAGACATGGTTGACCCATTTCAGGTCGTTTATTTTAATGAATGTTATTATTTTGAGATCTTAATATAATCTGTGAAGTTCAAAATTATATCACCTATGCCACACTCCTGCTTCATTAGTAACCCATAGATTATGCATCCACACTTCAAATACTACCAATCACTTCCTTTGTAGCAGTCTGTATTTCATTTCTGGCTTTATTCCAGTGATGTTTATATTATGCATACAGTTCTGGAGGATTCCTGTCACAATATATTTTCCAAATTAACAGCTAAGTGTTAAGCTTTCCTTAGGTCCTTAAATTATGAGATGATGTACTTATTTTGCATTTCTTCTTTAACTTTGTGCAACTGAAATTCTCCCTCTTATTTTTGCTATGAGGAGGTAATGATTGGAGTCCATATTAGCACCTCCAGATCTACAGTAGTTCAATGCATTAGAGATATGTCTGGTATCTATTAATATATGATCAATTTAGTCCCTGGTATTGTCATCTCCTGACACCCAAGTCACATTAAGAATATTCTCCTGCCGGAACCATGTGCTTGAATCTGTCATTTTAAGGATGCTGCAGAATTCATCAGGTGGAGTCCACCGTTCTTACTCTTTCTGGAGGTTGTATTTACCAACGACTGGGGAGAATACCCACTCTTGCCCTATCTTAACATTCATACATTCTATCACCATCTTTATGCTGTTTTTTTTAAGACACTGTCGATAAGCTGGGTCCAAGTCCTCATAGAAAGTATCCTTCTAGTCAGCAAGGGCATGTGCATTTAAGAAACTGTAGTTAAGGAATTATAACATATTCTTGGACTTATTGCTCCACACTCTATCACTAGTTTTTCAATGATTTGATTGAACTGTAACTGTCACACCAATGTGTGTTTCCCGTTGTCGCCACTGTAGTACACTTCTGTTTCTGGAATGTACCCTGTCCAGTCTGTCTCATCTCTTGCAAGGCCATGACATCCACCACATAGGTTTTCACTATTCCAATTAGGCTTCCAAGGACTCCAATTCTATACATAACACCTGTACATGCCAGGATCCAGTTCTTCTATTCTTTGTCACGTTGCCATATCTTTGCCTTAAGGTCTGGCAAATTACATTTCTTTCAGCTTTCATAAGACTTTTTTCCCGGGTATTTGTTATTAGCCCACAGCACAACACCCTATTCTTCAGAGGACATTTTTCCTTTTCTCGTTCGTCCAGACCCTGTTCTCCACTGGAGTTGGGCACCCAATCTTCCGCAGGGTTGCTTTGCTTCCAGGGGTTCACCATCTTTGAGGTGAGAGATGGATCTGAGCAGGAGAGGCTAAGTTACCTTGACTTGCTTAAAGTCATATTTTACACATTGCTCTCCCATTTGAACCCCAGTATAAAGTTACCCCTACCTCAAATTATCATTTTATCCTCCATGAATTATTCTATCAAATAATAGCATTTCTGCTCATAGAATCTGCTTTAGACTTATTTTTAAAGTATCTTTCTTAATATTAAGAATGTTCTTCCTTATTAATTTATTATTTATTTTCATTCCCATATATTGTGGAGTGTGTGTATATAATTTCAGTTGGTGTGTGGGCAGCTTAAAATTATCTTTGTTTCTGATGTACGTAAGGCTAAAATGATTCTGCTCAAATAATTTTTGTTTGCTGTGTAACAAGATTATAATGCAGTAAATATACAGGAAGAGAACAGTTGGGATTTGCAGTTTCAGACATAATGGGAGGCAAGATTCTTTTTGCTGTGAGATAACACATATCTGACAGTTTTCTTCTGCAGCTTCAGTATTTGAGACATCATACTTGAACTTCCCCACAAAACTATACCATGTTGTTGTTGTTGTTGTTGTCTTCAGCCAGAAGACTGGTTTGATGCAGCTCTCCATGCTAATCGCTAATGTGCAAGGTGCTGCTTCTCCAAATAACTGCAGCAATCTACATCTTTCTGCATCTGCTTGCTGAATTCATCTCTTTGTTCCCATCTACTATTTTTACCACCCACACTTCCCTGGAATGCTAAACTGGTAATCTCTTGATGTCTCAGAATATGTCCTGCCAAACAATCCCTTCTTTTGGACACATTGTGCAGCAAATTCCTTGTCTCACAAATTCTATCAAGTACCTCCTCATTAGTTATTTGATCAACCCATCTAATCTTCAGCATTCTTCTGTAGCATAACATTTCAAAAGTTTCTTTTCTTTTTATCAAAATTGTTTATTGTCCATTGTTCACTTCCACACGTGGCTACACTCCAGACAAACACCTTCAGAAAAGACTTCCTAACACTTAAAATCTATAATCGATGTTAACAAATTTCTTTTCTTTAGAAATGCTTTTCTTGCCAATTCCATTCTATATTTTATACCCTCTCTACTTCGGCCAACATAAGTTATTTTGCTACCTAAAAGGCAAAACTCAGCTATTACTTTAAGTGTCTCGTTTCTAATCTGATTCCCTCAGCATCACCTGTTTTAATTCGACTACATTCTAATATACTTGTTTTGCTTTTGTTGAAGTTCATCTTATATCCTCCTTTCAAACCACTGTCCTTTCCGTTCAACTACTCTTCCTTGTCCTCTGCTGTCTCTAACGGAATTACAATGTCATCTGCAAACCTCAAAGTTTTTATTTCTTCTCCCTGAACTTTAATTTCTATTCCAAATTTTTCTTTTGTTTCCTTTACTGCTTGTTCATTGTATAGATCGAATAACATCGGGATAGGCTACAACCCTGCCTCACTACCTTCTCAACCATTGTTTCCCTTTCGTGCCCCTCGACTCTTATAACTGCTGTCACGTTTCTGTAAAAATTGTAAAGAGCCTTTTGCTCCCTGTATTTTACCCCTGGTTACCTTCAGAATTTGAAAGAGAGTATTCCAGTCAACATTGTCAAAAGCTTTCTCTAAGTCTACAAATGCTACAAATGTAGGTTTGTCTTTCCTTAACCTATCTTCTAGTATAAGTTGTAGGTCACTATTGCCTTGTGTGTTCCTACATTTCTCCGGAATCCAAATTGATCTTCTCCAAGGTCTGCTTCTACCAGTTTTTCCACCATTCTGTAGATACTGTACCATACCTAATGACACATTCAAAATAACTGATACGCTGTTGTTTGTGTACTCACATCAGTAGCCCTTGCTAGTATTTGAACTGCAAATACAAAATTACTCAATTTATTTGATAAGAAGTCAATATACATATTCCAGCTTAAATTCTTGTTCACATTTAGTCCAAGGAATTTCATTACTACAACGTCTTCCATACATTGATTTTTCTGCTTTATTTTAAGCTACATTCAATTTGGATGTTTGGTTTTGAATTGTATCATATGGGTTCTTTCTATATTCAGTTTCCACCTATTTAAGTTTTCCAAGGTCAAGCGAAGGCACAGTAGCATTCGATTCCCCCCCCCCCCCCTCCATCAGCAGTTTCAATTAAAACTTAACTACAAACAGAACTGATGGGGAATTTATATTTACGTAGAATAAGAATATGATTGGTCCTAAAATGGCACTTGAGGCACACTTTGTGAGACTGTACTCCATTTAGAATAATAATTTACTGACTTAACAGGACAGTTACCCTTTTTCTATACTGCAGGTATAATTTAAGTCACTGCATCTAATCTGTAGATAAAATCAAACAACGGAAACTCCAGGTCATAATATCAGGAAAAGGACATATTGCTACTCACTGTACAGGTAACCCATTGAGCTGGAGGCAGGCACAATGGAAAGATTACCTTTTGCCAAAGCCTTCTTCAGCAAAGAAAACACACACACACACACAATCACACAAGCAAGCACACCTCTTCCACACGACTGCTACCATTGGCACCTTTGACCGAAATTCTGATCAAAGTTGCCATCGGTAATAGTCATGTATGTGTGTGTGTGTGTGTGTGTGTGGGGGGGGGGTTATTTTTATTTATTGCATCCACAGTTACCACCAACCCCCCCCCCCCCCCCCCCCTTGATGGAATTCATTGTAGTTACTTAGAATAACGCCACTTTTCACTTTTTACAATAAAATTTTGATTGTGGATTGCAGGTACTTTCTCCAACACTTTTGATGGAACTGGCCAAATAGAACGACAGTTTAATCCTTTCTTGAACAGAGATCTAACTTCTGCATACTTCAAGTAGCCCAGTCAAACAGATTAGTTACTTATTTGAGTTAAGGGAGGTGCTATTATGATCACTTTAGTTGGTAACTGTTCCCCTCAGCAGAGTTTTTGTCTTTTAATGATAGTATAACATGTTTCATGGTTTTTTATTGCAACTTTTTTAGAATCTGAAATACTCAGCTTTTTGGTGATACCCAAATGGGATTAACTTTACTCTGATACTCTGCTCCATCTATCTTTCCTATATTTATGGAAAAATCCATTTAAACACACAGATATTTGAACTGGGTTTGCAATAAATTTATAATCTAGTTTGATCCTAGCTATTTCATTACTACTAACAATAATGACTAACAATCATTTGACAACAGACCAAAACACTTTCTTCTCAGTTTTATGTTGTAAAATGAACTTAATGTTTGCCATTTGTTTGGCTGCCTCCATAACTGTTCTAAATATAGTTTAATAACATCTGACATACTCAATAAAATACCTATTTCAGTTACATCCCAGTTCGCTACAGAGTTGCCTTTCTCTGGCAAAAGAAATTTTTATACTTTTGGAATCCATTTACATGTAATATTCAATATGTTCCACATAATTCTAAGTGGAAAGGTTTCATTGAATATTTCAAGAACGCTACTAAAATTTTTTCACAGTTATTACTATTTGAGATATAGCTGTCAAAAGTCTGTTCAATCTTTCTCAACTGATTACTAAATCTATCTGATTTTTTTTTTCCATGGTGGTCCTTTTTGTATGACATTGCTGCATGAAATTTCTATGTTAAACTCCTTTGAGTTTTGTGAATAATGTAGAGTGGTTAGTGATTCCTAAATCTAAGCAAAATTTATATAAACATCTTGAAGCATTATCAATACAGGTTATTGGCTGTACATTTACACTTGAGCTTTCTGGGAAGTTTACTTTGACGCCAAAGTTTTTTTTTATCCTGTCAACTAATTAGGACATATCATTGCTACCCACTATAATGTTAACATTGAAATCAGCTACTATTACAATCTTTTTTCCTCTTTCTTTAATGAGATTTTTGAGCAGGCACTGAATTTTGACCAGAAAAGTTTCAATTGTTGCATTCTCTGGTATCTTGTAAATAGAAACTACTATGACATTTATGCCCCTTACCTCAACATAGTGGTTTTCAAAAATATGCTCTTTATTCAGATAATTAAAATCATTTCTTATTTCATTTTTTAAATCAGAATGAACCTCAACACAATGAAAGCTGTTAGCTATTTTGAAACATTCAATTTTATTAACAATTTTAATATCATCATCTGTAAGTCAATGTTTCTTGGGGAAAAAAATCCTTTGATACTTTTACATTCAGAAAAAAAACTTTTAATTCATCAACTTTACAACTTTTGTTTGAAAAGTCAGCACTTAGATCATCAATATTCCAGTCCATAATGTAGATACTTCCTTTCCTATTTATGGTTTTGAGCATACTTTTTACTGGGGGGCTTTTTAATCTAACTGTTTCCATTATAAACACTGTATAATGCCCCACCCTTCCATATAAGTTTCCCCTACTATTTAGAATTATACACATGTCAGCGAACACTTTAGTAAGCATCTTGGATCCTAACCTGTTTAAACATAAACTGTCTTCACCCAATTATTTATTGTTTAAGAACTTATTCAGATTCATAAACACAGCTTTTAAAATTGCAATAGTTTTTGTTTACATCACGGTTAATAATACACACGTATACTGATCCTGATGGATCTTCTGTAGACAATGCCACTCATTACCATTCTAGATGTTCAGCACAGACTACTTGCAAATATTATAAAGTTTTTGGTTTCACTAACAATGTCCTCTTCAATGCTGCTTCTAAGAGAATGCCTGCCTACGTATATTAAGATTCCTTTGTAATTCTTGCTACGATAGTCTGCTGAAAGTAATATGTTGTTGAACTGTTTGTTCACATGGTGTGCCGTAATTCCTAGCCGAATGCCTATGGTGGAATAGGGCACTACCACATTTTCGAGCAAGGAATTGCCTATAACTAGAGATTCATTTTCCCATTCTGGTTTTTTGTTACTGTTACGGTTCATTTTCTTTTAACTGTGTGTTATGCTTGTCCACTTAATTTATTTTCAGATTTTGAGATGTGGCAGGAGATAGAATCATGTTCCATTTCTTATAAAGGCATCATCCTATTTATGTAGTTACAAATTCAGAAAAGGCAGGAGTTAGGTACACACAGTTTCAAGGGCAATTGGAGGTGCATTCGAGGCAATCTGTAGTGCAAACTTTTCATCTTGCACTACTCACTCCTTTCTGAGTTGCAGATACGCACAACAAAAAGACTGTCACAATATAGGCTTTAGGCCAACAAGGCCTTTGTCGAATACATATTTATGGAGATACACACACATTGTGTTCGCGTTTGCGTGTTGTGTGTGTGTTTTATTCTGACAAAGGCCTTGTTGGCCAAAAGCTTTTATTGTGACAGTCTTTTTGTTGTGCCTACCTGCGACTCAGCATCTCCACTATATGGTAAGTGGCAACTTTCATTTTCATAATATTGTTACATTCCATCCTGGATTTACCATTGTTTGATTACTCCTTTCTGGTGGATTTAACTATCTCTGGAAAAACCTACTAAATACATGTGATTCTATTTACCTTTTTACATCCAAGTGACTTCCAACCATTTGCATACTCCATTCCCAAATGGTTTCTGTCAACATTCAGTCACTGTCCAATCATCTGTTGCCTTTTCACATACCCTGCTATCTGCTATGGAACATCCTAGCTAAGTAATTGCAAGTAACAAAATCCTTCACTTAATTTTACATTCTTTCCTCTTGAGGAGTCTCAACTAAAAAAAGACTGACAGTGTTACATTTTTTGATGTTAGTGTCTGTAGTAATACTTTGTGTTATTAGTTCACAGTGGTCTTAAGATGAGCTTATATTTAAACTATAGTTGTAATCAGTAAACTATTTTTGTTTAAGCATCACACAAATAGAAAATATTTCTTAAGTTAGTAATCTTTACTGTGCACATGCATAGAACTATGATAATCATTTTAAATTGATGTATTGATTTTTTAAATTCTAAATGCATGTTATGTTATCATGAGGTAATAGTTTACACTGATTGAAATGTGAATTTATTTTCAGGATTTTGGGCCTGATGACATTCCTTTACCAGAATTTGAATACACACTGCCACTGCTGAGTCGATCAAAACGTTCTTCAACACAAAATTCATTTAAAGTAAAAAGTATTCTAGATCATGCTACACTGAAGCAAATTATATCAACACTGAATTTCTCTGGTGAGCTTAATAAGGTTTATTTATTTATTTATTCCATGTGATCTGATGGAACACAGTGTGTTGCAGATGTCGGAAAATATCAGTTAACATTGTTAAAATATATTAACATATAGTATCCTAATGATTATATTGCAAAGATTGGTTAAGTTTACTTCACTCCAATTGCTCAATGTTTTGAATTTAACACAAACAGCAAGATTACTGTTCTAAGTATTCATTTATAGAGTAAAAACAGTGACACAACAAATATGACTTCATGGCTTCGCTAAATTTTATATTGTTTTCAATGGACTTAATACTAGTGGAAAAATTGTTGAACAGTTGGAGGCCCATGTGGAAAGCTCCCTTTTTACACTGTTGACTATTTGTACATAAAACATGCAGATTTGAGTTTTTCCTAGTGTGTTTATGTAATTCATTATTTTTTACGACTCTAGAGTCAGTTGGCACTATGTGGTTTCTGAAAAATTTTAGAGTCTTGAGAATGTATTGGCAAGGCAGAGTAAGGATTTCCAACTTTCTGAAGATGGGTTTGCAGGAGTCTCTGGGTTTGCTCCCAGTAATAATCCTCATTGCTCTCTTCTGTATTTTGAATGTGCTCAGGGCAGTTGGAGAATTTCCCCAGAATATCACACCATATTTTAGGTGGGCTTGTATGTAAGCACAGTATGTGCTGGTGAATGTTTTCAGGCTGGCACATGATTTCAGTACACTCAATGCATAACAGCCAGTACTAATTCTGGCATTTACCTATCCTGTATGTGTATTCCATTTCAGGTTATGTTGAATCCCAGACTAAGGAATTTGAAAACAGTGTCAGTATCTATTAGCTGGTTATTTACAGTGACAAGTGGCTGTGAGGAATTTGCATTTTGTGTTGTGAAAATTCATGGAAGCTGTCTTTTTTGTGTTGATAGTTAATCTGTTGATTTTAGGCCAGATGCTGAGTTGTTCAGTGGCCAAGTTCACAGTTTTTTGCACAGCCTCTGTATTCTCCCCTTTGAGGAGTACAGTTGTGTCATCAGCAAATATTATTGTTTTGTGTGCATCTACATTCAGGTTCAAGTCATTAATATACAGGAGGAAAAGTAGAGGTCCCAATACTGAGCCTATGGTACACCTTGCTTTACAGTTTTATTACTTGATAGGATTTCGGTTATTGAGTTGGTTTGTCTATCAGTGTATTTCATGCTGACACTCTGCATCCGACTGGTTAGGCATGAAGCAATCCAGTTGTTTGCAATTCCTCTGATACCATAGTGTTCTATTTTTTGCGGCAAAATTTTGTGGTCAACAGTGTCAAAAGCCCTTGACAGATCCAGAAATATGCCTGATATGGGTTGCTTAGATCTAACAGATTATTTATGCAATCATATACTGCATTTTCAGTAGATTGGTTGCTTCTGAACCCATGTTGTTCTAAACTTAGCAATTCTCCCCCCCCCCCCCCCCCCCCAAATGAAGTCCATCAGTTTTTGTACATTATTTTTTCAAAAACTTTAGAAAAGCAGGATGAGATTGAGATAGGCCTGTAGTTATTCATATCTTTATTATCACCTTTTTTGAACACAGGAATTACTTTAGAAAGTTTCAGAGCTTCAGGGAAAGTACCTGCCTGGAAAGAACAGTCACAAAGGTGAGTTAATGGTTCAGCAATTGTGTGTACACAATTTGATTACAGCTGCTGGGATACCATCAATTCCAGCTGAATATGAATTTTTTTAACTCTCTGAGGGCTTTTGCAACATCATTTTCAGTGACTTTGGTAATGAAAATTGACTCTGCACCTGTGTGATATTTTTGGTTTGCTGGTCAGTAGTTTGTGTTAGGATTATTTTTGACCAGTTTTTCAGCTTTGCTTGTAAAGAAATTGTTGAAAGAGTTCATTTTGTCAAGAAATATGTTGAATTTCATGTTGACGTCATTGGCTGCATACATCTCTGTCCACTTTTCTTTACTGAGGAGGGCATTTAAGTTTGTTCAAGTTATCTTGAGTGAAAAACCTTCGTTAAGTTTTAGGTGGAACCGTGTTTGAGGTATCTTTGCTAACATCGACCTTTAGAATGACAGCTCAGTGGTCGCTGAATCCTGCATTGTATACTTCTAGTGTTGGGTTAAGTTTATTTCTATTTGCAAAAATTTGATCTAGAGCTGTCTTGGATGTTGGTGTTATTCTAGTGGGCTCATTTACAAGGCCATGCAGATTATAAGTTTTTGCAATGTTAATCAATGTCTCCCTGTTTCTGTTGTGGATGAGAAAGTCTATATTAAAGTCACCACATATAATCCCATCCTGTTTCCACTGACTTATTTTGGACAGAAACAAGTCCATTTGTAACAGAAAATCATTAATACTACTAGAGAGGGAACAGTAAATTGTAGCTACAATTAGACTTAGATCTGTAAGCTTTATGGCTGCACATTCCAAGGTCTTGTCTGTTCCTATTTCCTTTAGGGTAGGAAGTGGGCTATATTCAATGTGTTGTTTTATGAAGATGGCAACCCCACCATGTCCATCATTTGATCTGGAGTAGTGTTCGCACAATTTGAAATCTGGTAGTGAGATTAACTTAACTACATCAGTGCCAAGCCAGAGCTCCGCTAGGCATATTACTGAGATATCACTGAGTTAACTGGTCAGCAAAATGCTTAAGTCATCAGTTTTGTTGCTCAAGGATTGGACATTGTGATTACAGATTTTCAGGTCTGAGTGGGGTTTACTCAGGGGGCTTGAAGTCATATTTACTGTGACACTGACCTTTAGTTTAAATTGTGCTGTATTCCAGATATGTTGACTTCCAAGCAGTTGTGCTGGTTCTGTTGGTCGTCCTTGGCAGCCAACTCATCTTCCAAGTGGTCCTGAAAACTATCCACATGCACATCACACTGCTGAGGCATCACATTGGCGTTTTGGAGGGCTGTCTCCTCGATAATGTTAAACATCACATTATTGATCCTTTCAGGTTCCTGACCTTTTTGAGGGGTCAGGGGGTTTGTGTTTCGTATCTGTGACTCCGTGACCCATTTGTCTAGTGTAGTTTGCACAGTATGGCCACTATTACTCTTTTTATTTCCCATCTTGTTTGTCTTGATCCAATTGCTTATAAGCATCTGTTTATGGTTTCTGACTTTTTGGTTTCTTATTGTCTCCCATAGTTGCAGGAAGGCCAGTCTACTGCAGATAATCTCCTTGCCACATTTGTTTAGGTGGATACCATGTGTTGTGAAGTGGTTTCTGGCTAGTCTCTCTATTTCAAAGTTCACAGCAATTTTTATATATACATATTTTGTATAATTCAGTGCTTGTATCAGGTGGAGTTTTGCAGTATTAATTTTACTATTTAAATTATGAGCATCATATCTCCTGGGCATAGGATGGATAATGATATTCATTTTGTGATTAGGGCGAGTATTGGTTCCAATGGTTCTACCACATATTTCATCATTAGATCAAGAGGTTTGCCTGTGTCATTAGAAACCCCCATTACAATCAAGGTATCATGTATACTGAAGCTTCTTGTCAAATTTTCTGCGTTTTTTTACCACCTCTTTAAGTGGAGTGCGAGGTTTTACTATGCTTTTTACCTGGTATGATGGTCCTAGTTTGTCTTGCAGTATTTGAGCACAGTATCTTCCACGACTGCCACTTAATATTAGTACTTTCATTTTTCCCGAGATTTTCTTGCTATGTAACATTCTGGAATTTCTTTCGTTTTTGTCCTGCACATACATTGGTGCTTGAGAAATTATGTTCACTGGAGGATTACTCATACACTTTGTGGCGGATTGTTCACTTTGGGTTAATTTTTGCGTAAGATCTTGTGCAACGTTAGACTGTAAATTGACCTTGCTAGCATCTTGCATCAGGTGGTTATCAGAAGTTACAATTCTAAAATCACTTTCTGGATCCATTTCACATAGGCCTACCCTCACATTAGCTTTGTTTAAGTGTAAGTGCGTGTGTGTGTGTGTGTGTGTGTGTGTGTGTGTGTGTGTGTGTGTGTGTGTGTGTGTGTGTTTGAAATACCCCAGAAAGACGACACTGTCCTAAAGCTCATTCTTGTTTACGTGACTGTTGAATTCTCATTCTAATTTTTTGGTATGTTCATACCTTCACTCCCATCATTATATCGTTACCCAAAGCTCTAATAGTTTAGAACAGCATAGAAGTGAAATCAGAAGTAATAGTGGACTACAAATCAAGATTCAAATTCAAGAGCAATGGCAGTAGGCTGCCAGTTTGAAAAATGAGAGCGAAAATTAAGTGAGAAAACAACTGTAGATACAAAGCAGAAAAAGAAGATACCTGAACAAAAAGACATTGACAACATAGAAGAGCAATTCAGAACGTAAATAAAATGGAGAGGCAGCAAGCTCTGAAAAAGAATGTGTGAGGAAAGGAAAAAAGAAACTAAAGTCAAAAGACGATTATACAAACATGTGAGGAAAGCAAGTAATTTTTGTTAATGCGGCAATTAATTACTATTAGTTTTCTTCCTCCCATGACCACTGGCCATGTGTTACAATACAAAAAATAATCAGGTTTCAAGTGCTTTCCTGATGTTCTGCTGCTATGCACATGGAAGGAGGGATAAAACATATCTTGGTGAAACGTTGACATGAAACATGGCAATATTGATATCAAACAACTAATTCATTGTACAATACAAGAAGTATTCCAAAGTAAATTAACAGATGACATCAGTCTAATGCATTTACAGTAAACATGTAGCAGTTTTATTCTAAATATTCACAAATAAATGATATATGTATTTTCAAATGCTGTTAGGAGAGCTGACAAGTGCGAAATTTCTTCTTAACCCTTCACGACAGTCGTATGGTCCCTGGGACTACACTGTTTTTCACATCCCTGTTTCTTGGAATGCTATTGATCTTTGAGAGGTGGGCTGGCTGCTCACTACCTTCCATATTCTCAGTCTATTGCTAGTTGTCACAGTAGTCATTGTAGGAAGTGTTCCATTTGCTTTCATTTTGTTGAAACGGCGTCTCCACATATAGGGACCACATGACTGTGTTAAGTGTTAGTCAGTGACAGACGGAATATTTTTCTTGTTCTTTTTCTTTTTTTTTTTTTTCCTTCCCCATGTCTGTTGATGACAATAACTCTGGAATTATATCAGGTAATCTTGTTCCATTGTACGTGAGAACAGATGATCCATATTTTGAAGAAAAGTTTTCACGAATTATCAATGAAGTGAGGAGCAACATATCTGGATTCGATTTTTCTGATGTGGAGGATGGTGATTCACGATTTGAGATCCAGTGAAAATGGTGAGGAAAAGGCTGAAGGAGGACCAGAAAATGAAGAAGGTGAGGAACATGCTAGACACAATCTCAGAAGCCAATCACAGGTTGAACCACTCACCACTTGGAGCTATATTTTCAAAAAAGAAAAAAAAAATGTGATTTGGGGGGGGGGGGGGATGAAATAATCATGGAAAGAACAGAAGTCAGACCTTGTACAATGTGTGAAATGATGAAGAGTTTTATCGGCCTTCTAATCTATACTGCTGTATTCAAATCGAATAACAAAGATATATGGCCTCGCTTCTGCACTGATGGGACTGGTCATGATATTTTCAATATACTATGTCACCAGCAAGATTTGCAGTAATTCTCAACCGCCTGAGATTTGACAACCCTGACGATAGGGAGTTACCTGAGGTTTCTGACCCAGTAGCTGCTACAACAAACATTCTACATAAATTCAAAGAAAATTCACAGCGATCCTATACTCTTAGGGCTAATGCTACAGATGATGAAATGCCAATCAGCTTTAGAGGAAGCCGTGAGTTCAAAATATATTGTGCCATTACTCCATCCAAACCGACAAAGTATGGCCTGAAGCTTCAATGACTCGCTGATTCCAGGAGTAATTATATCTTCAACACCTATCTCTACTGTGGAAAAGATACTGACGGAGCAGGGCTTTCCCCAGAAAAGAAATATGCCATTCCCACTCAGGCTCTCTTCAGAATGGGCAAGCCAATTGCACACAGTAACCAAAACACTACCATTACTAACTGGTATTTGTCAATTGAACCTGCAGATATGCTGTGAAAAATGGTTTGACCATAGTGGAAACAATGCGAGCGAACTGAAAGGGAATTCCAGGATCTTTCTTGCCTTCCTATGGACGTGAAGTTGGAACAACACTGTGTGCATTTACCAAACACATCCTGCTGATTTACCATGTGCCTAAGAAAGGAAGAGCAGTAATTCTTATATCGCCAATGAAGATGTAGAAAGTGAAAAACCTGTAATTATAGCCCACTATAATAATGCAAAGGGTGGTGTTCATACTGCAGATGAAAAGAGTGCTAAATGTTGTTCAAGCCACTGTACACAACACTAGCTCATGGCTGTATTTTTCAGTATTCTTGATACGGATGTTATCAATGCATATATTGTTCATCAGTCAGGATGAACTTCATGGAAGCTCTGGCAAAAGAACTGATCGAACCTTCATTGCACGAAAGAATAATGAAAAAACACTTCCTATGAGAATTGAGATTTTCTATCAGTCGAGTTCTAGGAGCTGAGGTACATCTCCATGAAGACTTGGAAAATGAGGACAAACTACCTTGGGATGGAAAGAAGACATGTCACATATGTCCACCAAAAAAGAAGAGGAACACAAGCCACTTTTATTGCAACTGTAAGGTCCCAATTTGTTTGGAATGCTCAAGTAACGTGTGCCGCAAGTGACACGAAATGTGGCTACTTTCAGTAATGCAGATCTTTTCTGTGTATTTTATTGTCAAGAATATTCACTAATTTTAACATTACCTGTTCAACATTAACCTGCAACAATCAAGTTTCAAGTAAGGAACTACACTTAAATATTTCAATTTGTGTCCATCACTGTAAATTTCAATGAGAATTTCGAGTACAATATGAATACGTCTTTCCCACAGCATCAAAATAATATTTTGTACATTTATTACTATTTATGTGTGATTAAAGAATAAATGTGTAGTACTAAATGCAAAAAGTAGTGCTAGATGGTGGTTTTTACATATTTTTCCCACCTCTTGAATGCGGTCCATGGGACTGCATGACTGTAGTTGGGTGAGGGGTACTCACAAGGTGATTAAGGATTAATACATCTGGAAATAAAGCAGTGAACCAATGAACCACACCAAGGAACCCAGTTAATATGATAGCACTAATATCCATCATTATTCACTCCTTACAGGCAACATACCCTTGTTGTTGAGGACTTTTACAGGAACCCTGAAAACAAACTTGACCAGTGTCGCACGAGAGCTTTAATTCACTGGCATATGATAGTATCAGAATTGTATGTGTATTTGTGGCACTTTTTGTGCATTACTATAAGGAAAAAATTCAACAGCAACTTACACGAAGAATGAAGGCAATGCACCTGAATCTTTATAATCTTTTAAGCAATACAAATGTTTACAGATGTCTCTAAAAACAGTTTTCTTTTTTCCTCACATTATTATCCTTGCTTCACTACTGTTCCTCTATGACATCTAGTTTTACCATCCTTTTCATCTGCAATTTACCATCCATCTTTTTCTGTTTCAGTGCTAATATGTTTGCTGTCATTCTTAACAAGAGTTCCAATGTTGTCGTCTTTTTTAATAGATAAAATTATTTTTCAATTTTTCAGTGTCCAAACAGTACCTGAACTTACAGGTACATGTGCATTATTCCCATAGTTATTAAACAATTTCATGCAAGCCTTCCATATATGTTATATATTTTATTTGTATTGTGTTGTGCAAGTATGTCCCACAGAAAAAAAAAAAAAACATATCTTTACAATGTTTTGATGTTTTGCAGGTACCGCAGATGCTAGTATGTCAGCAGGAACCAAAGCCAAAGAGAATTTTCCTATTGATTTTAACAATCCTATCCATATCACAATCAGAAATGAAGGAGATGGTGAAATTATGAATGATGTGATACATAAATGACTATAACTGTCAGAGGCACAACAAATGTGCAAGAAAGTACTGCAGTATTTCTGTCATGTGCAAGAAGCAATGTATATTAATTTGTTCACATTGAACAATGACACTTAATATAACACTGGGAAGACAGTGCACTACTTGTCACTGAGCAGTGTAAACATTTTATAAGAAGTGTGTTTCACTTGAGAACCCAAAATAATTCCAGTAATGCAGTGATCCTGAACTATACAGATTGAGAGCAGCCTTGGATAGAAGTATGAAAATATCATTGTGCCATTTAGCACTTCAGACTGATGGGTCAGTAGTTTCTATCACTAATACCTTTTGATAATGTTATAGGAGCACTGACAGTGGGTTACTCGTTATTACTCTGGGGGGATGCAGTATATTATTCACACACTTACCAGAGGTTACGGTTTGGTAGAAAAAGATCTGTCCAGTAATGCATTTTGCATTAACTGCACACCACACTCTTGTTGTCACATCACACAGACACTTTATGTAACTAATAAGGAATTTTAGAACAATATTTATTATTCTGCAAGTTCATATACCCAATAAATACAGTCATGATACATCAGAAAAAAAGAGAGTTACAGGATGAACCTATCCACCATACATAACTGCAATAACCAGTTCCAGGACTGGTATCACGCAACAGTATCTGAATTACAAAAGTGTTGAGGCTTTTATGGCCACTTGTCGACATATTGCCTGTCGACTTCTGTCTTAGGTCCTTCGGCCAACATTTGTTTGAACTCAAGACAGAAGCCAACAGGTTATTATCTCAATTAGTAAGCTGATGCACTATCATTACTTCATGAAATTTTTGGTCTGCGTCTGTACACAGCTCTGTGAGGAAGAGCTACTGGCACTCCACTCTGAATTGCAAAATGGTGCCCGACTGTACAGTGCTTGTGTTGTTCAGGAAACATCTTGTATGTTTTCTTTACAAAGGAAGAAATGTTTCCTAAATGTTTGAATGAAATCAACACATCATCTTGAAAATATAAATCATTTGTAAATAAAAATATTTTTTTACGAAAATAAAAATATCATAAGGTGTGAAAGAATGAATTTTTTCTTCTATCAAGAGGAAGAAAGGTAAGTTGAAGGGAATCACAACACATATTTTCAATCTCAATTTATAGTATGTGTGAGATTTTACTTTTTGTACTCTTCGTACCTGGGGTAGGGAAAATTTATTATAAGTGAAGTATGAATCATAAAAATGAAATGTTTATTATTTGATTTACTCTAAAATAGTAAATTCTGTGAGAACATACAAAGCATTTTTTACAAAATATATTGTAAATTCTACATGAGCAACTTTGCTCTATAGAAAATACTTCCACACACTTATAAATCATCATGAATAAAAGCATCTTACAATTTACTGCGTTCCTTTGAGTATTTTTTTTTATGTAAAATGTTACTTATACAATGACAATTAAATTGATTTAATTATATTACTGAAACACAAAAATGTTTCTTGGACACCTAATCACGGTTGACATATTTTACACTATCAACACACAGCACTGAAACATTTTACTAGTTACTTGCGGCCAGGAAGACTCACCCTCCTTACAGGAAATTACTTTCAAACATCTGGCAAATGTTCATTAACATGTGATAAGACTTCTGCTAACTTTTCTTGGTTGCAGAGAATGTAGACCCACAACAGTCGTCTATGCTTCATAAAATAATTTGTTGATAAAGTGTTCTGAAATGGAAAGGTTCCATAATAAGTGCTGCTCACACAACTAAAATCATTCAAGAACAAAAATAATAGTGAAATATAACTTGAACTTAAATATTTTGAACACTGCTTGATGTCAGATATAGGGGAGCAGGCAGAGTAGATACCACTGCCCAATGCAAATGTTCAGTGACTACAGCCCTCTAGACTAGAAAGTTTTACAGGTCATGCATAGATAGATTGCCTGTTATACAACACTAGTGACCTGAGGGCCCTACTGATTCAGCATGACACTATGAAGTGATTATGTTGGTCTTAGGATCTGAGACTTAGAAGCAGTCAGGCATGGGCTGAGATTATTGTGAAGATGGTATGGGTTACCACTGTTCACATATTGGCAGTGATAGAATTGTTACGCCCATGCAAGATCTGGATGGTCTGTAATACAACCCATGTAAAAGAATATCAGGAACTAGTGGACTAAGGGATCTAAAAGCAAGGGCTTTAGGATATGGGGCATGCCCACCCGCCACTGTGACTGTAGCTTTCTATATGAATTTTATGTAAACAAATAAGAACTTGAACCTTAGAAATGCAAATACTTCCATTGCATTTCATTTACAGACAATCAAACGGGCCTTTATTCTAAATAATGGAATTAATTACAGTATTACAGATATTGACAGAATAGCAAGATAAATCACAGAATTCGTTTATCGGCCCACATGCTTACATTCAGAGGAGGAAATGCAAAATGTCTATAAAGAGTTACAGATAATAATAAAAAACACAAAATTGCACTACAAGATGATAATGGACTACAATGTCAATGTCAAAGCCAAAGTATTCCCATACTGAGGGAGTGAGTGTAGGGAACCAGACTCAGGACACCTGCATCACCATTCTAGGCAAGCTCCTAGTGGAGAAGATTTGCCACTATCTTCCTCTGACCTATTATGATGTATCAAGTGTGCATCTGTGTCATGTGGATGATTGTGTTATGTGCTTGCCCAGTGCTGTGTTGGGTTTGTATTGTTATGGATGGAGGGAAAGGAGAGGGTGAAATTCAGTGCTGGCACATGGCCTATTCCTCTAGAGTAGCACTAAGGCGACTGCTGTAACTTTCCCATCCACTGGACAGATCATTGTCAACACAGGCCAAGTCCTCACTTCCTGAGATACTGCAGAAAGGTTTGGAATTCAATCTAAGACAATGAAGCAAAGACTTTTAATCAGGAATGTTACGCTACCACCTCTCATGTCCTGATGAGCCAAATACTGGCACTGAAAATTTCCAGTCACCAAATTCAAACTAGTGTACCACCATGCCAAGCAGCACCACACAGATATGCTTTAATAATCTTGGCTATGAAGGTAGATTCATTGTACAAACAGAATGAAAACTAGGGAATAACTCTGTGGGTATTGTAACTGAAATAACAAGAGGCCACAAATTAGTAGAACTTGTCGAGAACAACAAGTTTGTCCATAACAGGTACTTCCATTACAAAACAAGTAAAATATGGACTTGGCAAGGAGCAACTCGAACTAAAACTGAAACTAACTGTATTTTTCAGACATTAGAAGTATTGGATAGGTTGTAATAGTCTTCAACAAGTTTGAAACTGCAAGTGACCGTAAACTAATAAGAGCAAGAATAAACAACTCTGTTACAATATAAGATTACATCAGTTTTCATCACTCAGAGAACACAATCAAGTAGGAATAAATAATACCAATTAAAAAAATAAAAGGCAACAACTAAAGTATTATTTCTGGTTAACGAGTAGCAACAGTGTATTGCTTCGAAGTATTAGATTCATATTCTATTAAAGAATTTTTTCAGTATTTACTTCCAGTAACAGAAATAGATGAGAGGTCTAAGTCCTGAATAACGAAGACTGGTAACTTACAATGAAGTGGAGAAAAATCTAGTGTGAGGTAAAATTTACAGCCTCCAAAGTTCATGAACTGCAATGACCGTCAAAGCCTAGCAATATCGATTGTGAATTTTACAAACAGTATTTCCAAAAATGTTAACATTATCACTTTTGAATATCATAGACATGTACTAATAAATGATGTGTTATTTATAGACACACAAAAAAGTAATGTTAACTTTAAGTAGGTTTGTAAAATACTTTTAGTTATTTTTCTACACAACCATTGTTGTCCATGCAATTACTAAGTCCAAATAAGCAATCCATCTTCTCCATCACCATGCCCTGAACACCATTACCACCTACTAAGGAATTTTCACCTAGAATTTTTCTTCAACTTCGGAACTAAGTTGATGTCAGATTGTGACTGTTTTGATCATTGAGTCAAGGCACTCCACCCAATGACCTGCATTACTTCTTTTGTACACAAGTTTGTGGACAAGTCTTGTCATGTAGCACAAAAAACTTTTTGGAACAGTATTCCTCACCATTCGTTTGGAGGAAGTTAACATGGAATTTATATGGGGCTCAAAGTCCACATCTCTGGTACTGACAGTCTGACCTCAAGGTAAAAATTCAACACAGAGACATGCCTTTCAGCCCAAAAAAATTGGTGCTACAATTCTGAAGTGTACTCATTAATAATAAGACTGGTTTGTGTAACTTAAGAAAACACAAAGAAATGTTAACTTATATTATTACTATCCAGTTAAAATATAATACATACTCTCTTAAATGACACATTCTAAAGTACATATACCATATACATTACAAGCAGTGAGTATTACTGCTACCATGTGTAAGGAACTATGTCCTACATGGAGACAGATGAGCTCAATTTCATCTGTCATCTAAGCCAACAATGAGTAACACCACAGTCAAGTCATTAGTTTCACAGCCCACAGCTGGTTACTTCTCACTTCCCTTCATACTTTCTCTCATCAAAGCCTGCCTTTCTAAATTAACAGTGAGACAGAAGTTTGCAGCGAACGGCACACCACAGAACTCTTTTGTGCCCTTGCACCTTGATTTTCTATAAGCTTGCTTTTTCCCTAATTAGTGTGTGCTCTGGTGTTCACCAGAATGTTACCGTATTTGTATGTTGTATACGAACAAAGATTTCTTGTATGCTATGATTGTCCTTCCCCCCTGCTAGACAGAATTTCTGACGAGCACTAGGGCAAAGACAGCAGAACAGACATTTTTTACCTCAATCACACCTTATGTGCTTTCACAATTGCTTATGACTCTGCACTGGAAACAGTTACGTTGCGTATGGTCTTGGGAGGAGAGGGAAGTTGTCAAATTGCTAGGGTGTGACAGTCATCTAAATTTTGGCACAAAACTTGTGAACTGACAAAGCTGAGGTTGCAGGTATGCTGTTATCATGGTAAGGCAGTATAAGCTATCTTATGACAGCTGTCATATGTTTTCATGAATTTTCTCAGGAAATCTTCCTAAAAATGTTTTCATAAAATGACTAGTCTATCTTTAAGAAAAAAGATGAAATGCAAAATTCTGCTGAGATCAGAGGGGAGGGGGAGGGGGGTGGGGGGTGGGGGGGGGGGAGAGACAAAGACTCAACGAAACTGAATTGAGGCATTTTACATCTTTTGCCAACCCTAGAACGATTTTTTTTTCCCTTGTCTTAATGTTGCATGCATAAACTTAACCCTAGGATGCCCAAGCCTTTTTTTCTAACTTGGATGCCTAAGGGGTGGGTTCGGTGAGCCCACAGGTATTAAATAAGCTTACTGACGAAATATTACAACTTTCAAAATGGTTTATGTATTTTAACTAAGGCATCGGTTTATAAATGTTGTTAATTGTTATAAATATTGGATTGAGTGAATAAAAAATTGACACATTACAATACAAAATACAGATGTGTTCATATACAATAGACTACTCTGAATCCTCAACTTCAAGACAAGAGACTCACTTCACAATTTTTTCTGAATGTGTGTTACGCACATGTTTATGACACTCCACAATACTGTTTTGGTTTACGTAGATTGTTATACTTCTGCTTCTTTGTTTTATCTTCTCTTACACAAATATGGCACCGTCCTTTCCCTGCAGGAGGCTGACGTGCTTCTGTTGCCACTTCTTTGATTTTCTTTTGTAGAACAGTCTCCACTGATTGAACAATTTGGTTAGATAACCCTCTTGCATTGGCACTTCTTTCTTCTACCTGCAATATCACTAGTTCCATCCCAGCTTGCAGAAGATAAAGTTTCCGTTTGTTGTGTTTCTTTTCATTCCATCTTGGATGTTGCTGGATGAATATGGTGGTTGCATGGATAGCACAAATGTCGATGAGAGAGTAAAATACAGATAGAGGCCTTCTCTTTGTTCCCCTCTTGCAGGTGTACATATGCGCCATTTGATCAATGGTATCAATTCCACCTTTAGTGGAATTATAAAATGCTTTTATCAAGGTTTTATTCTTCTCTCCTCCAACAGTGCCTTTATCTTGGTGCATTGTTGACAACATCAGTAAGTTTTTTCTTGGTTTTGTTTTTGCTATGTAGGACACCACAGTTACTGGAGGCCTACCTGTTGATGGGTCTGTGAACAAGAACATTGATGAATATAGCTCTCGATTTGACGTGTTTTCTTCATTATGTCTGGAATATGCTTCCTGTTTGACTGGAGAGTTCCTGCTGTAGTAACTTTGTAGTCTTGGTATAACTCTTACACCAAATCCACCTATGTGTAGTATCGGTCTGTAGTAATATTTCGACCAGTGTTTTTCACAGGTGCTACCAGATGTTTGACGACAGCTGCTGAACCCCATACTTCTTTCGACAAATTCTGAACATTACCTGCATAGGGTTCCATATTACAGATGAATCTGTCAACTGCATCGGACATCATGCATATAAGGATGCCATACTTGCCCAGTTTATCCTTCATAAATACTTTGAAACTGCGCTATCTTCATCTTCTCTAACATCCACATCACTTTCCAGATCTGAATCGTACTCCATAACAGCATCCTCATATTCACTTTCACTCCCCGAGTCAGAATCTTCATCTAAAATTTCATTCAGAACGCTTTCTAAAGACGAGTCACGTATTCTTTTAGTCATTTATAAGTCTGGGTGTGAACAGTAGGGAACTGCACTAACTCACTGCACGTTTATAAGATAAATAAAAGCTGACTGACTTCAACAATCACTTCCTCTGAAAGCAAACCGATTGTTGTGAATATCAAGAATACCAACCAACAAGAAACTAACTTGCATTGTTGTAGACATGAGAAATACGAAATCTTACTAAGGGAAATTTTCTATAGCACAGAAGCCTATTGTTGTTGTTGTTGTTGTTGTTGTTGTGGTCTTCAGTCCTGAGACTGGTTTGATGCAGCTCTCCATGCTACTCTATCCTGTGCAAGCTTCTTCATCTCCCAGTACCTACTGTAACCTACATCCTTCTGAATCTGCTTAGTGTATTGATCTCTTGGTCTCCCTCTACGATTTTTACCCTCCACGCTGCCCTCCAATGCTAAATTTGTGATCCCTTGATGCCTCAAAACATGTCCTACCAACCGATCCCTTCTTCTAGTCAAGTTGTGCCACAAACTTCTCTTCTCCCCAATCCTATTCAATACCTCCTCATTAGTTACGTGATCTACCCACCTTATCTTCAGCATTCTTCTGTAGCACCACATTTCGAAAGCTTCTATTCTCTTCTTGTCCAAACTGGTTATCGTCCATGTTTCACTTCCATACATGGCTACACTCCATACAAATACTTTCAGAAACTACTTCCTGACACTTAAATCTATACTTGATGTTAACAAATTTCTCTTCTTCAGAAACGATTTCCTTGCCATTGCCAGTCTACATTTTATATCCTCTCTACTTCGACCATCATCAGTTATTTTACTCCCTAAATAGCAAAACTCCTTTACTACTTTAAGTGTCTCATTTCCTAATCTAATCCCATCAGCATCACCCCATTTAATTTGACTACATTCCATTATCCTCGTTTTGCTTTTGTTGATGTTCATCTTATATCCTACTTTCAAGACACTGTCCATTCCGTTCAACTGCTCTTCCAAGTCCTTTGCTGTCTCTGACAGAATTACAATGTCATCGGCGAACCTCAAAGTTTTTACTTCTTCTCCATGAATTTTAATACCTACTCCGAATTTTTCTTTTGTTTCCTTTACTGCTTGCTCAATATACAGATTGAATAACATCGGGGAGAGGCTACAACCCTGTCTCACTCCTTTCCCAACCACTGCTTCCCTTTCATGCCCCTCGACTCTTATAACTGCCATCTGGTTTCTGTACAAATTGTAAATAGCCTTTCGCTCCCTGTATTTTACCCCTGCCACCTTCAGAATTTGAAAGAGAGTATTCCAGTTAACGTTGTCAAAAGCTCTCTCTAAGTCTACAAATGCTAGAAACGTAGGTTTGCCTTTTCTTAATCTTTCTTCAAAGATAAGTCGTAAGGTTAGTATTGCCTCACGTGTTCCAACATTTCTATGGAATCCAAACTGATCTTCCCCAAGGTCCGCTTCTACCAGTTTTTCCATTCATCTGTAAAGAATTCGTGTTAGTATTTTGCAGCCGTGACTTATTAAACTGATAGTTCGGTAATTTTCACATCTGTCAACACCTGCTTTCTTTGGGATTGGAATTATTATATTCTTCTTGAAGTCTGAGGGTATTTCGCCTGTCTCATACATCTTGCTCACCAGATGGTAGAGTTTTGTCATGACTGGCTCTCCCAAGGCTATCAGTAGTTCTAATGGAATGTTGTCTACTCCCGGGGCCTTGTTTCGACTGAGGTCTTTCAGTGCTCTGTCAAACTCTTCACGCAGTATCTTATCTCCCATTTCATCTTCATCTACATCCTCTTCCATTTCCATAATACTGTCCTCAAGTACATCGCCCTTGTATAAACCCTCTATATACTCCTTCCACCTTTCTGCCTTCCCTTCTTTGCTTAGAACTGGGTTGCCATCTTAGCTCTTGATATTCATACAAGTGGTTCTCTTCTCTCCAAAGGTCTCTTTAATTTTCCTGTAGGCAGTATCTATCTTACCCCTAGTGAGACAAGGCTCTACATCCTTACATTTGTCCTCTAGCCATCCCTGCTTAGCCATTTTGCACTTTCTGTCGATCTCATTTTTGAGACGTTTGTATTCCCTTTTGCCTGCTTCATTTACTGCATTTTTATATTTTCTCCTTTCATCAATTAAATTCAATATTTCTTCTGTTACCCAAGGATTTCTATTAGCCCTCGTCTTTTTACCTACTTGATCCTCTGCTGCCTTCACTACTTCATCCCTCAGAGCAGAAACAACTAGGGTCATATGCACCGATGTTAAAACTGTAGAGCCTAAGGGGGATAAAAAAATTGTGGGTTCAACGAACCCCCTCCTTAGGTGTCCTAGGGTTAACAGTCACCTCCTTTAGTGATCCTGTGCATGAAAGTTTCGTTAATTGTTAGCTTGTTATCAAGAAGTTCCTTGCATACATACACTGAGTTTTCCTTCTGCTCTTCTCTGTCTAATGAGGAACAAGCTTTGCTACTATTCGGCTTACATACACTCTCCCCCCCCCCCCCCCCTCCACCAATAAAAATGCTTTGATACAAAAAGAAGGGAGATTTTGGGCACCGCCAGTTAAAGTTGAAGACTTTAAATTTTAGGTTACACTTGACCTTAATTTGCATATGTACTCAGCATGCTACTGTACAGTAGATGGTGGATGGTACATAGTACCAATAGTATCGAGTTCTGTCCTATTTCATTTGTCTTTGAGTGACAAATTTACAGTTTTAACATAAATTCGGTAAGCTATAGCCTGGCAATTCCTCTGTTACCATCACCTATCAGCATTTCTTACCATGTCGCTTCATTGTGCGATAGCCTAAAGTACATGAGAGATTCTCACAGGAACACACTTTGAATTGCTGTCACCGAAATGTAATATTAATAGACTTTAATAGCAATGACACATAGTTTCCAATTAGATGCTCTTCACACTTTGACCATTGTTAACACGAAACACAAGCCTGCGAGAACTTCAGGGCAAAATACTACTTTGAATTTAACTTTTAGCAAAAAGGAACTGAAGCTTGAAAATTCATTGCTGACCTACAAAACAATTGTGTTGAAATCTGGATCGACTGATTTTCTGCAAATGATGAATTCACAGCTATGTGACAAATTCTCATGCATATTTACACTCCATTGCAAACACAATTGTACAAAGAGAAACAAATCTTGACGATGGGAAACCAAGGACAATACTGAACAGTAATGGTTCAGCAAGCACACCACTGGTAGGCACGATCAAGCAAGAAACGTAACAATTCAATAACCTTCCTCACACAACTTCACAACTAACTGTTTCTGAAGCAGAATCTCAGAGTGATTTGCAACGAATTGAACCTGAACATTTCTTTCCATCTATGAAAGATTCAGTTTTCCCAAAAGTTTCTCAGAAGTCTTCTGAGTCTTCCTGAATCACTCTGATTTGTTCATTAAATTCAATTTCCCCAAGAGTTCCCAATTTTCCAGACATATCACTATCCACCGTTGTCATGCTTACTTCTCAAGGGCACCAAACACTAGAACAAAACTCCAAATTGTTTCCAATAGTGTCTTTTATGCAGTTTCCTTTGGAGATGCATTGCATTTTCCCAAAGCCCTTCCAACAAATCTGAGTCTTCCATTCACATTCCCTAATACTAATTTCTAATTATCCCTAAATACTCATGCTAAAGCTGTCCACAACTAATCTTGTAATCAGATATTATCAGACTCTCTCTCTTTGTTATAAACATTATCTTACTTTTAATTCTATCAAAAGGCAAATTCACTCGAGAAAGGAAAAGAGAAACAAATATGTGAAATGATGTGACAATAGCTGGCCAGCCCTTACCTTAAAGAAGTAAAATACCAGTACTGCTGATTAAAAGTAAAGATACTCCCTTTCTTGTAAAAATTTCAGGATAGGTTTCTTTTTCCTGAGGCTGCAATGCTAAAAAAGAACAAATGATGTTTTTATGTTACCTGGAATGTGTGTGTCCTTTAAGTGACCTTGGCCACGTTTCTTCATAAACTCACTAGATGGCAGAGTTGTGCTTAGCAAAACACTGTTTGTCTTCTTGCTGCATTAGCTACAGTGACACAATGGATCCTGATTGTGAGCAGTGAACATTAAATTCTAGTTTGAGTTTGGGAAAAATCCTAGTGAAATGTGGAAAATGATTAAGCAAGCATATGCAGGTGAGGCACTGTCAAGAAGTTGTGTTTTCGAGTGGCACAAAAGGTTTCTTACAGGTAGAGACTCGGTGTAAGACGATCCCAGAGCTGGTGCGCATCTACAGCACATACCAATGCAAACATTGAGTTTTTTGTTTTGTTTTTGGGTGCAGAAACAACTAGGGTCATA
Source organism: Schistocerca nitens (assembly GCF_023898315.1). Lineage (NCBI taxonomy): Eukaryota > Metazoa > Arthropoda > Insecta > Orthoptera > Acrididae > Schistocerca > Schistocerca nitens. The sequence continues at coordinate 147,046,726 of NC_064617.1, forward strand.
TGCACCGATGTCAAAACTGTAGAACACAAAGACAAAGAGAGGAGTTAAAAATGACTACACGTCAATACAACGGATGGAAGAGAAAACAGCTGAAAACAGGGAAATGGAGAATGGTCTCTAAAATACACCACAGAGAAATGGAGGCCCTGAACTAAAAATTAAATGGCCTTCGCCATATTGCTATGACAGATAAAAAGTCAAACGTAGTCGACAGCCTGCATGTCATTCACTAAAACAGCCAATAACTCAGATGGCAAACACAAATGAGAACGTAAGTGGTTAAAAGAAGGGCATTCCATCAGGAAATGGCAGATTGTCAAAAATTGACCGCAATGTGCACAAACTGGTGGGGGGAGCACCACTTAACAAATGGCAATGGCTAAAAAGACAATGCCCAATATGCAACCTGGTTAAAAATATCTCCTCGCAGCGAGAGGGCTGACAGGAGATCGTCCAAGCTACTGGGAGAGGCTTGATAACCTGGAGATTGTTCCCATGAAGGGAGGACCAGTGGTGATTCCAAAGTGTCACCACCTGCTGACAGATGGTAACACAGAGATCACAGGAGGGAATGTAAGAACTAGCGGGCTGAGGCATGAGGACTGCAGCCTTGGCAGCAGCATCAGCGGCCTAGTTTCCTGGTAGACCAATGTGATCAGGAACCCACAAAGGCACCACAGTGGCTCCATCAAGATTGAGCAAGTGACAGCTTTCATGGGCTCATTGCACTAAGGAATGGGCGGTGGACAGCACACACAGGCTGTGAAAGGACCTAGGAGAGTCTGAGCAGGTGACACAATTGAAAAGGCTCTGTCGCTGAATGTACTGTGTGGCGTGATAAAGATTGAAGAGCTCTGCTGTGTGTTCTGGAAGCAGATAGCAAAAAATGTTGGTGCCAATGACTAAGGCACACGCCACAGCACGGTCAGTCCTAGAGCCATCAGTGCACACAAAGGTAATATCACAAAGTTCCATGCGAAGGTCATGAAACTGAACGCGATGATAGAGCGACGCAGGAGAAGTGTTCTTCAGAAGCAATGAAGGCCAAGGTGAACACAGGCCACTGCACGAAGCATAGGTGGTGAAGGGTTCACAACCATTGGAAAAGTGGCAGGTATCATGAAGTTAAGCTGCCGGAGTAAGAGCCGAAAGTGAACACCAGGAGGTAACAGGGAAGAGGGCACGCCTCCATACTGGCGATCAAAGGAATCATTGAAGAAGGAGCCATCGGATGGATGGCCATGCATGACAGACAAATGGCATGCATATATGCTAAAGATAAAGTCACAGCAGTAGGACAGCGGTAATTCAGCAGCTTCTGCATATAGACTTTCAACCGGGCTCGAGTAAAAGGTGCCAGAGGCCAAACGGATGCCACGATGGTGCATAGTATATCTCAATTTAGTTAGTTTCGAATGGACTGGTACAAATGGAGGAGGGTTGTTCGATCTGCTCTCCAGAAAGAACTGTTAAAGACATGTAGAACATTAAGGGACCGCAAATAGTGGGCTGCCAGGTAACACACATGGGAGCACCAAGAAAGTTTCCTATCAAGCATGAGCCCCAAGAATTTTGGAGTTTCAACAAATGGAAGAACAACAGGGCCAAGATGTAAAGACGGTGGAAGAAACCAATTGCACCACCAGAAATATATATAAATGGTTTTGTCAGTGGAAAAATGAATGCCATTGTCAATGCTCCATCAGTAAAGACAATCGAGACATCGCTGAAGACGTCGCTCAATGAGACAAGTCCGTGAAGAACTGCAATAGATGGCAAAGTAGTCAACAAAAAGGGAGCCGGAGATGCCTGGCAGGAGACAGGCCATTACTGGGTTAATAGCGACAACATGGACAACACTCAGGACAGAACCCCGAGGCACACTGTTTTCCTGGATAAAGGTGTCCGACAAGATAGAACCCACATGTACCTTGAAAACTCAGTCTTTTAAAAATTCCTAAAGGAAATTGGGCATGCGGCCTCAGAAGCCCCAAGTGAGTCGGATTTTCGCAGAAAATCATTCATGATATGGGTGGACAAAGTGATGAGATGGTCAACTGCAGAATAGCATGAACGAAATCCACACTGTGCGTTGGTTAGTAAATTGCGAGACTCATACCATACCAGCCGAGCATGAATCATATGTTCCATCATCTTGCAAACGCAGCTGGTGACATAAATGGGATAATAGATGGAGGGGAGGTGCTTAGGTATGGGTATGACAGTGGCTTCACGCCAGCATCTCGGAAATGTGTCCTCTGCCCAGACGTGGTTGTACGTATGAAAGTGAAAGTTCTTGTCTGCAAGAGAAAGGTGCTGGAACATCTGAATGTGAACATCGGTACACACATGAACACTTAAACACATCAGCAAATCACTCAGTTAATGCCATTTATGTACTTGCTGGAGGTCAGGCCCAAAGTGTTTGGTAACATACACAGCTGTTGAACAATTGTAAACACGGTCAGCTGTCCTGCTGAAATCCGACCTGCTTGTTTAGCAGTCAACAACTTTCTTATTTGGAGTCTCAACACTGACTACTTGGTGCAGTGGACACTCAACTATCGATAGTACTTACTGTGACCTGCATGAGGCAAAGATATATCATACTCAATACGTAAGGGGCAGTTGACCACTTACAAGGAGACTGGAACACTACCATGACGCTGGTTTATTTCACAACCGCAGTGCTAAATTTGAGGTCGCACTAACGAGGCATCTACTTTTTTCATCACCCAATGGACTGCAATGTCCAAAGAGGTACATTTGGATTTCTGCCTCTGTCAAACCATCAACCAGCCTAGTGTAAATAACACCATGAGAAGAATGTCCTTCATGGAGCTAGATGTAGCAAGAACAGTATAATAGGTGCCGTATGGTAGAATGTAGGGTTTCCGACTAACCAACAACTTGGGAGCGACCAGGTAAAGCACTTTTTCCTTCACCCGGATCTCCTGGGCAGCCCACGCATTGAGATACACGGAATAATCACAGCAGGAGGTGGCATGGTTACCAATGCAGCTCATTTAACAGGGAGGAGGCAGACAATCGTCCTTGTGAGCATCCCTACCACAGGTAGTTCGAGTGTGGTTGTAACAATGACACTGGCAGCAGCGCATTGGGCTCAGAATGTATGGTCTGACTGTGATAACTTCATAACCTGCTTTGATCTTTGATGGAAGAACCACTGTATCAAAAGTGAGAAAAAGCGTGTGTGTGTGTGTGTGTGTGTGTGTGTGTGTGCACTACGGAGGCTTCCACTTTCTTCATCACCCAATGGACTGCAATGACACCCTGACCAGGGAGGTACATTTGGATTTCTGCCTCTTTCAGACCATCAACCAGCCTAGTGTAAATAACACCATGGGAAGAATTCAGGGTTTGATGGGCCTCAACAAGAACAGGATAGTCATGAAGGAGCGAAGATGCAAGCAGTTGTGCTTGAGAATCAGAAATAGTCTCCAAAAGTGTCATTGCGTAAATGAGAGCAGGATTTCACAGGACCAGCAATTGCATCAACACCTTTCTGAATAATAAACGGATTTACTGTAGCGAAAGACTGACCCTCTTCAGTATGTGAAACCACAAGGAACCGTGATGCAGCTGAGAGGATCTTCGAATCATTAGCTTCATTCTGTTTACGTTTTGTAGCCTTTGATGGAGAAAAAACCCCTGATTGCCCCATTAATACAATGGCGCACTCCTTCCAACTGATGGGCCCCTTTCAGATGGGGGCGCATCCGCCTTAGGTGACTGTTTACACCTCAAGTCACATCTCCTGAACAGATGACAGAGAGATCAATCGGCAATTTGGGAAGGTAGCAGCTCAGACAACCACCCCTCTCTGGGCCTGACATATACCAGCAGGTACGTGCGAACCCTACCTGTCGGCCCGGGGCTGGGAATTACGCATTACCCAATCAGCTGTTATACGTCAGACATGTAGGCTGGCCTTCAGGAGTGCACATGGAGGAATAAGAAAAACAAGAACCTCAACCGCCGAAGTGGAGGAAAGATAGGAGAAGGTGAATGAAGAAAGAAAAAGGGAATGAAAACCAGTGGAGAGTATTCTGATATTGACTACCATAAATGCAGAATACATTTCCAAAAACAGCCCAGACATGTTCCCCAAGGGAGGAAACAAAGAACAGCAAGAGGACAGACATGCAGCATGGAATGGAATAGATGCTGCAAAGGCTGGGGTCTCATGGTAGCCAGTATGAACCTATCAAAGAGCAGCAAGCCCCTGGAGGGAACATTGAGCAGGTAAGGCATTTATTGCAAGAAGACCATCATGTAACTGTCCATGCAATATCAAAGAACTTAATTTGAATCATGATGTGTGTCATAAGATTTTAGACGAAGATTTAGGAAAACTGAAGAACTCATCCCTTACACACTAACGGACGAACAGAAAGAGGAAAAAATGAAGAATTTCTACCAAACTAATGAAGAGAACCAGACATGATCCCCATTTTGTCAAAGATTATTGGTGTTTATGAAAGTTGGTGCTACCAGTATGACCCTCACACAAAGCATCAAAGTGCTGAATGGCAGAGTCCTGGATCACCAGCATCGAAAAAAAGCAATTGACAACCTTCAAAAACAAAGACAATGCTGATCGCATTCTTTGATAGTAAAGTACTAGTTCCTCCAGGTCAAACAGTGAACCAAACCCTTTACATTAAAATCTTGAAATGTTTGTGATAAGCAATTCAACTTCGCCACCCCGATTCCTGGCATTCTCAGGACTGGTTCTTCCTGCACAACAATGAGAGATTCCATACTGTTTTATCAGTTGCTGAGTATCTGGTCAGACATTCTGTTATTGCCATACCACATCTGCCCGACCTCTTGCACTGCAATTTTTTCTTGTTTCTGTGAGTGAAAGGAAAGCTTTATCAAGATATTGCACAGTTCTACCAGGGTGTGACAAATGAGCTTACAAGCATTGCCATTTTAAATTGCCCTGCTTGCTTCCAAGATCTTCAGAAACGTTAGATACTCTGTATAGATAGCTAAGACAACTGCTTTGATAGGAGTTAGGATCATTACTTGATAAGTGCATGTTTCTTTTTTTTAAAAAAAACCTATCCTGGAACTTTTTTGACAAAGGGAGTAATTACCCAGCTTTTTAAAGGGATAGGAGTGGGAAAGGGCAGGTCAATCAGACCACAGGATGAGAGGGCCCATCTGTTTCGCTGACAAGAGGCGGTGAGGATGAAACGGTGGTGGTGGTGGTGGTGGTGGTGGTGGTGGTGGTGGTGGTGGTGGTGGTGGTGGTGGTTGTGGTGGGGGTTACAGTGGTAGAGATCCTCTCTCAATGATATATTTACCACACTACACACCGCAGCCTTCCATTGCCCTGATAATACCCTAGTCCAACCACATGACACTCCCAAAACAATATCCCTGTATGCCATGGGGATAGTGAATACCCAGATGCTGCACAACATGTGCAGCATGACTCAAGGTATCAGAATGCCTGCTATACCACACCGGCGATTTGGATACTTCCACCCAGTGCTACACCCCCAATCTCCGAAGACAGGAAATTGCGCTCCAACACATCCTTGCATCCTGACACCCTACTGGACTTAGCCTCTATTAACATACTCCCTCCCTCTTCTTTCTTGTCTTCAGTCCCCCCCCCCCCCCTCTTTCTTATGTGATGTGGTCTGTGTGTGTTTCTTTTCTCCTCTAGTTCTCAATTGTACTATTCATTTGTGTGTGTTGGGGCTTATGGGCGCTCAACGTCTAGGTCATCAGCGCCCTGACACACATTAAAAGGAACGAATGTGGATAGACCTACTAAAACTGAAGCACACACGCAAAGAACACAGGAAAAGAAAGAAAATGCTACATAAAAAAGTAAAACGTAAAGAAAGGGAAAACGTAGCAACAAGAATGCCACAGGAAATTGTCATTGGCTGGCCACTTACATAAAACATGGGCGAGCTTGTCACACAGTGAGCAAATTAAGATCCTCTCCCTAAAATCTTTGTAAAAACATTTGACATGGCACAGAACTTTAAAACTTTAACCACATTTGTCCGAGTGTTGCCTAAAAGAGATGGCAGGCCTGTTGCAAGTCGGCCGTGGCCCGCTGGTCAGAAAATAAAACGCAATCCAATAAAACGTGGCACACAGTCACCTGGACACCACACATTGGAGGGTCCTCTTGCCGGAGCAGGAAGCCATGCGTCATAGGGCTGTGGCCTATCCGAAGCTGAGTGAGGAGAACCTCGTCCCGCTGATGGGGCTGAAAGGAAGTGCACCACACATGGGTTGTGGGCTTGACTATACGGAGCTTATTGTCAGTCACTTCCAGCCACTCTACTATTCATTTCTCTTCCTCTTATTCCATTCTGTAATTATTCCTGGAGGGAACCGCCACTGCCATAGTGGTTAACAATGCAACATCTTTGATCTTCCTTGATCCACCCCCACTCATCTTTATCTTCCTTCATCCTCAAAACAGGTAGTTCCCTTACATCCTGTGAACCAAACGAGTTGGTGTTCCTTTTTCACCCTCCCCAACAAAATCCTCTCCCCCCCCTGAGTAATGAAATATTGAGGTGCTTTTACATAGGCTACATTTTATGGCAGCAATAACATTGCCCAACAACACTAGTGCCATGTAGCTACAATACACAGTAAACAAGGTATAGCCCAGCAATATTACTGAGGGAGCTGGCTGTTGCAGATAGTTGCCAACATAGTGTTGAAGTGTTGCCAGAATTGTCAACCAAGGATGGAGAATGTTTCATATGGCTTCGCCAAATCTTCCTCTGCTGTTGTCTGTAAACACTTTCCTCTCACTCTGAGCCTTACTTCCTCTTTCTCACATCAACAGCATTGCAGTGCTGAACCATGTAACCTGAGTGGTAAAACAATATTATTCCACTTCAGTTCAGAAGGTGGCCTCCATATGTAGACACACTCAATTTGTTTGTTGTCTACAGGAATGTAAAAGTGGTCAACTGAACCAACCATAAATTCCATAAATGTGATACACACATTTACGATGAGAGCTATGGAAAACAATAAGTAATAGATACAAAAACAGAAATCTAAGGAGGACATTCTCAGTGTGACTGTCATTGTAGAAGATTGGTAGTAATGGGCTTTAATTTTTGTTCCACATACATTCTTAAGTTTGTTTCAAGCTTCATCACTTCTGTTTCCATATTCATGAGAACCTGCCAAAAGCATTTATTATTACAGTTTTTGCATACACTACTTTTCATGTCTCATAACTCTGGTTGTAGATGTATCACATTTATGAAATTCATAGTTCTCTGTACAGGTGAAGCACAATAAAATATTAACAACCATTTGATTGATTTGATTTTACTTTAATAAAATCCTGGCACCCTCAAAAGCATTGCAAATGTACATTACCAACAGACATACGAATAAGAAGTGCACATTAAAGAGGTTCATCAATCTTCCACATGAATAATCAGTAACCAAAAAATGAAGGGTGATCACCTATCTGATTGTAAATGGTCAACAGTCTTTCACATTTGCATTGATCTCACTAGTTCTTGGATGAACTGCTTTTAAATAATGTATTCAAAATCACATTACAACAGTCTGGAAAAGGCATGTCTCTGGCATCAGCTATGCAGTTACAGTTTTTGAAACAGTTTGCTTACTTAAAAGAGGATGAACCTATAAGTTCGATTTCTCTTTTTCTTACTAACTTATTGCTTGTAGAACGCAAATGCAGGAGAGTTGCATTCACCTCCAATTGCTCACTTTCATCCATTTCTTGGCCGTAATGCAGCCTGTGTGAAAACTTCTGGCCTGAAATGCATTGCAGGAAACTCTGTGGAGCAACACTGGCTGGCAATCTTGACAGGCAACATTGACACACTATATTATCGGCAATATGCAATTTTTATGGCCCATGTAAGCGTACCTTAAGCTCTGAAAGCTAGGACAGCGACGTGAATTTTATAAGTGGCTATCGGCTTTACTGATATTTCAACTCCTGAAGGCCAGAAATTCTCTCATAATTTTATAGCTACCTTACATTTAACCACATTTAATTAAAGCTACCACTCGTCACTACAACAAGACATTTTGTCAAAGTCTTCCTGCAATTCCTTATGATCATTCACCAATGACATTTTTCTGTACACAACAACATATCAGCAAACAGTTTTATAGTGCTGCTGACCCTAACTTATAATAAGTTCATGTACACTGAGAATATTACAGGTCCTACTGAACTTCCTTGGAGCACACCTAACATTAGTTTTGTTTCCGTGAAACATTCACCATTCAAAATAATGTACCAGGTTCTATTAGTTAAATATTCATTTAGCCAATCCTTTGCAAAGATACTATATATGATGTTATCTTGGTTGTTCCTCAATGATGTAATACAGTGATCCAACACCTTTCTGACACTGAAGAAGACAGATTTTACCTGTAAACCTGTGTCCACGGTCTAACAATAGAAAATCCAGGATGGAACAATGACAACATAATGAAAAGGTTAGATTGCTACTCAGTGTGCAGTGGAGATGTAGAGGCGCAGACAAGGCACAACAAGAAAACTGTTAAATAGTATGCTTTCGGACAAAAGGTCTCCGTCTGGAGTAGACTACACGTGCTCATACATTAACGCAAACACAATTCACACACACATGACCACTGTCTCTGTCTGAGGAGACCAGAATGTGAGCATGATGGGAGAAGCAATCTGGGTGGTGGGGGTAATGAGGAGGCTGGAACAGGCAGGGGGAAATATAGCAAGTTAGGGGCGAAGAATGGTAAAGTGCTGCTTGTGGGAGCATACAGGGACAAGGTAGGGGAGGATAGGACAAATAGGTGCAGTCAGGAGGTCATACAGGGGGAAGGGGGAGGGGAAAGGGAACAGAAAAGCAGAGATGTAAAGAGACTGTGGGTGCATTGATGGAATAGAAAGCTGTGTAGTGCTGGAGTGGGAACAGCAAAGGGGATGAAGGACAGTGACTAACAAAGGTTGAAGCCAAGGGGGTTACAGGAACATAGGATGTATTTCAAGGACAGTTTCCACATAAGCATTTCAGAAACACTGATGTTGGTAGGAAGGATTCAAATTTGCATTGGACGTGAAGCTGTCACTGAAGTGAAGAACATAGTGTTGGGCAGCCTGCTCAGCAACTGTGTGGTCCAACTGTTTCTTTGTCACAGCTTGTCGGTGGCTGTTCCTGTGGACAAACAGCATGTTGGTTGTATGCTTATGTAGAATACAACATAGTGGTTGCAGCTTAACTTGTAGATCACATGGCTGCTTTTACAGGCAGCCTGTCTTTGATGCATAGGTGATTCTTGTGACCGGACTGGTGTAGCTGGTGGTGAGAGGGCATGTGGGAGGACATATGGAATGGACAAGGATATTGTGTATAGGTTTGGTGGGCAATGGAATAACACTGTCGGAGAGATGGGAAGTGTATTGGGTAGGAGATTCCTCACGTAAGGGCATGACAAGAGATAGTTGAAAACCTCGCAGATAATGTGATTCAGTCTCTCCAGTCCTCGGTGGTACTGTCATGAGAGGAATGGTCCTCTGTAGCCACACTGTAGGACTTTGGGAAGTGGTGGGTGACTGGAGCGATAAGGCATGGGAGGTCTGTTTCCATACAAGTTTGGGAGGGTAATTTTGTTCTGTGAAGGCCTCAGTGTGACCCATGGTATATTTCGAGAGGAACTGCTTCTCATTACAGATGCGATGCCCACAGGTGGCAAGCCTGTATGGATGGGACTTCTTGGTATGGGATGGGTGGCAGCTGTTGAAGTGTAGGTATTGTTGATGGTTGTTAGGTTTGATATAGATGGAGATACTCATGTAGCCATCTTTGAGGTGGAGGTCAACATTGTGCAAGGTGGCTTGTTGGGTTGGGAGGACAATGTCAAGTGAATTTGGAGGGAGGGGGGACAAGGCATTGAGGTTTTGTAGGAATGTGGATAGGGGTTGGTTGGTTGGTTTGGGGAAGGAGACCACACAGCGTGGTCATCGGTCTCATTGGATTAGGGAAGGATGGGGAAGGAAGTCTGCCGTGGCCTTTCAGAGGAACCATACCGGCATTTACCTGGAGTGATTTAGGGAAATCACGGAAAACCTAAATCAGGATGGCCGGACGCGGGATTGAACAGTCATCCTCCCGAATGCGAGTCCAGTGTCTAACCACTGCGCCACCTCGCTCGGTAATGTGGATAGGGGTCTTCACCCTAAATCCAGATCAGGAAGATGTCGTCACTGAATCTGAACCAGGTGGTCAGCAAATGCTGAAGGTTAAGGAATTCTGGAAATGTAACAGGGGGTGATTCAGGGCAGCGGGTGTAGATCACCATTGGATGGAGGAGTGAACTGAGTCAGGCAGGATTCAACAGTTGTCTTTGGTTGAGTCTGATTTGTAGGGTTGGTGGCGAAAAAGTGTTTCCACTGTAGGGACCAGGAGAAGGAGAGAAGGTCTTTAACAAGTCCTGTTTGACTGAATTTGGGAGAAGGGCAAAAGGTGGGGCCTTTGGAAAGGATTGATACTTCTATGGGCTATGGCTTTTGAAGGAAACGTTCATGGCTGCTTTTTGTGTCTGTTTCAGTTTTGGATTCTGTATGGTAGTGGAAGGGAGTTTTCAAGGGTGTTATAAACGCAATAGGTCTGTGAGGCAGGGTTTGTCAGCTATGAGAGGATGAGAGGGAGGGTTGGAGGCTGTTGTACAGGTTGTGGATAGTGGTAGTCCAAGGTGGGAATTGTAGATGAACAAGTTGGAGAGTATTTTGAAATGGCATTGTGCATGATGCTCTAGTTTCCAGAGGGCAAGAGTTTCAGTCTGAGAGATGAGATACAGAAGTTTTGTGTTAGACAGCCGGTGAATTTTAGGAACAGAGAGGAGGCATTGGGAGGAGGTTTGGGCCTGATTTTCATGGTCTGGTGGGACTAGGTTGAAGAGAGTTACACACTGATGGAATCTGAACAGATGGAGGTCATTGTGGAAGGAGGATTTGTAACCAGAGATGGGTAAAATGATGGTAAGGGCATTTCGGGGGTTCCTGTGTTGTTTACTGGAGGCAAAATCATGTAAATCAGGCCCAAACATCCTCTCCAGCTGTGCAATCCCAAACTCCTGTATCTCATCATCACAATGACACTCTTACCCTCCAGGAACTAGATTAGCATGCACAATGCCATGCCAAAAAACTCAACAACTTGTTCACCTTCTACTCCCACCTCAGACTACCGCTACTCACCATCTGTATAACAGTCTCAAACCCCCCCCCCCCCTCCACATCCCCTCATAGCTGACAAACACAGCCTTGCAGACCTGCTGCATTTACCACACCCTCCAAAACTCCCTTCCACCACCAAACATAATCCAGAATCTAAAAAGACACCAAAAAAGTCATGAACCTTTCCTCCGAAAGCCTTAGCCCTGCAGAAATATCAGTCCTTTCCAAAGACCTTACCTTTTGCCCTACTTCCAAATTCAGTCATGGGAAGACCTTCTATCCTTCTCCCAGTCCCTTCAGTGGAAACATTTTTTCGCCATCAACCCAAAACCAATGTTCAGCTCAGTTAACTACTCCATCCAACCGTGATCAACCCTCACTAAGCCCAAATCACCCTATTATCTTTCCCGAATTTCTTAACGTAGAACCATGTCTTGCGATCATTCCCCTAATCTCACAATATGCTCACTAACCTTATATCTACAGAAAGAGCTGCACTCCACCATCTAAAAACTGACCCCAAGCTTATAATCCTATCTGCTGATAAGGGCTCCACCACTGTAGCCTTGAACCTCAAGGATTACGTGGCAGAAAGGACTCTGCCAATAGTTAGGTTCATCCTCCTGTAAACCCCACCACAGTGACCCCATTCCAGAAATCCAACAGGCTCTCCAGTCACTTCTCAAATCCTTGGATCCATCCCAGAACCTCTCCCTGGAGTTTCTCTCTCTCCTCATACCTACCACTCCCTGCACTCCTACCTTCTACATCCTACCTAAAGTCAATAAACCCGACAATCCAGGATGCCCCATTGTGCCCTGTTACTGTATTCCCATTGAGAGAATTTCTGCCCTCATAGATCAACACTTCAGCCTGTTACCCAGAACCTACCCTTCTATATAGAAGACACCAACAATTTCCTCCACCTACACTTCAGAGTTGCTGTTCCTATACAACAAAGTAATCTGCTGCTCACTGTTGATGCCAGATTCCATTACACTAACATCCCTAATGCCCATGGCCTTGCTGCTATTGAACACTACCTTGCCCAGCACTGATAGATTACAAACCTCCAATCTCATTTCTGGTCACCATGACCAACTATACCCTCACCCACAGTTACTTTATCTTAGAAGGCATCACCAACAAACAAATCCATGGTACAGCAACATGCACCTGTGTGGCATTACCCTATGTCAACCTAGTCATGGGCCACCTAAAGTAACCCTGAAACTTCCTGGCAGATTAAAACTGTGTGCCCGACCGAGACTCGAACTCGGGACCTTTGCCTTTCACGGGCAAGTGCTCTACCATCTGAGCTACCGAAGCACGACTCACGCCCGGTCCTCACAGCTTTACTTCTGCCAATATCTCAATCTCATTCTAAAGTAACCCTTCTTAACAACCCAGAATCAAAAACCCCTCGCCTGGTTCAGATTCAATAATGACATCTCCATGATCTGGATCGAGGGTGAAGACCCCTATCCACATTCCTCCAAAACCTCATCACCCCCCCCCCCCCCTCCCAATTCACTTTACATGGTCCTCTCAACCCAACAAGCCGTCTTGCATGATGTTGACCTCCACCTCAAAGATGGCTATTCAGTACCTCCATCTATATCAAACCTACCAACCAGCAACAATGCCTCCACTTCCACAGCTTTCCACCTATTCCACACCAGTAAGTCCCATCCATACAGCCTTGCCACCCGTGGCTATCGCATCCGCAGTGAAGAGCAGTTCCTCTTGAAATATACCAATGGTCTCACTGAGGCCTTCCCAGACCGTAATTACCCTTCCAACCTTGTACAGAAACAGATCTCTCATGCCTTATCTCTCCGGTTAACCCCCAGCCCCCAAAGTCCCACTGTCCAGCCACAGCAGAACTTCCCCTTGTGACTCAATACCACCCAGGACTGGAGCATCTAAATCACATTCTCCGCCAGGATTTCGACTACCTCTCGCCGTACCCTGAAATGAGGAATGTCCTAGCCATTATCCATCTCACCTCTCCCACACTAGTGTTCTGCTGCCCACCAAACCTATACATTATTCTTGTCATTCAGTACACAATCCTGCTTCCAAACCCTGCCTCATGGCACATATCCTTGTAATAAACCTAGGTGCAAGACCTGCCCCATATATCCTCCCACCACCACCTACGCCAGTTCGGTCACAAACATCACCCATCCCAACAAAGACAGGGCTGCCTGTAAAAGCAATCATTTGTTCTATAAGCTAAGCTGCAATCATGATGCATTCTATATGGGTGTGACAACAAGCTGGCTGTCCACACGAATGATCACTGGCAAACCACGGCCAAGAAATAGCTGGACCACCCAGCTGCTAAGCACGCTGCCTGACAATGTTCTTCACAGCTTGTGCCATCTGGATCCTGCATACGAACACCCGTTTTTCTGAAATGCTCATGTGTGAGCTCTCGCTGCAATATATCCTACATTACCATAACCCTCATGGGCTTAACCTTCATCAGACACTGTCCTTCATCCCCTTCCCTTTTCTTACTCCAGCGCTACACAGTCTTCTGTTCCACCAATGCATCCAGCCTTTTTACTTCCTTCCTTTTCTGCTCCTTTTCTCCTCTCCCACCTAACCTCCTGTCAGCACCTAGTGCTCTGTACTCTCCCAGTCTCATCCATGTATGCTCCCACAAACAGCACTTTACCATCCTCCACTTTTAACCTGCTACACCTCTCCCACCCCACCCAAGCTCTCTCCTTACCCTCACCACACAGATTGCATCTCCCACAGATGCTTGCAGTCTGGCCTCAGCAGTCAGGAACAGAGGTCGTGCCTGTGTGTGTGTGTGTGTGTGTGTGTGTGTGTGTGTTGTCTATTCCAGAGGAAGGCCTTTTGGTCGAAAGCTTACATGTTTACCAGCTTGTTTATGCTTGTCTGCGCCTCAGAATCTTCACTATGTGGCAAGTAGCAATCTACCCTCCTCAAAATATCATCATTGTGCCCATTGTCTGGAAAATTTTATGTAGGAATAAAGCAATCTGTGATTCAGATAAGTGTTTTTTTTCCTGAATCTGTGCTGATCCTCTGGGATAAGCTTGTATTCCTCCAGAAATGTTGTGATTCTAGAGGTAGGAATTTGCTATAGGATCCTGCAGACAGACAGACATCAGCAATATTGGTAAGTAATTCCACGCATCCAGTCCTCACCCCTTTTGTAAACAGGACTGGCCCGCACCCAGTTACCTATTTGCCCAGTTGCCTATTTGCTACGCAAGAGATTCTAAATAAATATAAGCTAGGAAAGAAGGCAATACTGCACTGTCCTCAATGGAAAATATACCTAGAATTTTGTCTGAGTGTTATGAACAATACCTGTCACAGTTATCATTCTTCCCAGTATGTGTTTCAGAGGATTTTACCTCCACCAATTGAATTTGTTTCAATTAAAAAAAAAAGCACAGATGATTTATATGTACGACTATGGACAACCTGTTGCACTGTCAGGTGATTGATAACTACTCGTGCATCAAAATTATTATTCTTAACACTGCATTCACCTAGACCTAGAGCATAATGTTCATGATCTTGCTTCAATGGCTCAGGCTTTTCCCTATATATTTTACCCACTTTTACTCAAAATACCATGGTGCATCTTTATGCTTATAAATTAAATATTGTAAAAATTGCCACCAACACCATACCACTCTTCACTCAAACAACAAAACCTTCAAAATTAAACTATATGTCAATAATGACATCACTTGGATGCTTCCTTGCCAAGACTAAAAGAAAGAGGTTTTTTTCCTGAAGCAGATCTCACAGATGATGATAAAATTGTGATGATCATGTAATAAACGGATTCTGTATTTTTCTCTTTTCTAAAATTCATCACATTTAAATTGTTCATGGTTTGCTATTGGTGATTATTTGCTCCAACTTTTCGCATAAATCATTAATATTCAGGAGACAATTTTAAAAGCCATGATTTCTCAGGAATCACAAATGATCTTGTTGCTTACAGAAAGGAGTAACGTATAAGGATGAGCAACAAGACACCTGGTAATGATTAAAAATCCAACTCCAGTTGCAATAACGGTATATTTGATACATCTGGTTTCCACGCTGGGCAGTGTCTAACCAAGCAATAATAGTTAAAGCCAAAGATCTGGAATGTTACTATCAACTCGTGTTACTGAATAATGACCTACACTAGGGTCAAAACATGCTTTGTCTAATACACCACTGTTCATCTTGGTGGTGTGTTTTCGTCACTGCTTTCATTAGATAGTTGTGAACTGGGTTATGCACAGAAATGGGAAAAAACTACTAGCAGTAATGTGTACAGGTGCCTTACCTGGAGTATGAAATACATTTTGTATTCTTGTTGCAGCATGAAGAGTTGTTGGGTGATATACAATGGCAAATGGGCTGTGCCGAGCCATGTTCCCTAGTGGGGTACGGCCAATATCTTCAGGTATGGTGGATCAGTACACTATGGACCTACGACTAACCTCGTAACATATTGATCTGCTCCCCACGCCGTATGTGCAGCACATTTTTAAAAAACTAATGATACTGTTGGCTGTGAAATCCTTAAGGTACCCTTTCCTCATAGAGCAAGAGTTCTGTTTTAAGTGTATCTGTTTGGGTGAAGGTGGCTCTAATGGATGTGTGTATAGTACTGAGTCATGTTTGTGCTATACTGAAGGGAGAGGATGAAATCTGGTGATGGCGGATAGCCGACTCGTCTCCATTAGCGCCAACAGAGCTGCTGACCTTAATGTCAGCACGAAACGGATAGATTACCACAAACGCATGCCCTCATTCCACAAGATATTTTGGGAAGTTTTGTATAAATTCCCTGGATTAAATACTGGTGATCACGAACTTTACACGATCACGTCTCCTCCTCTTTCCAGCCAAATAATGATGGCACAAATGTCTTTCACACTGTGATTCAAATTGGCTACTTCTGAGCCAAGCATCACTGCACAGGATGTGAAGTGAGATTATCCAAAATGTTGCAAAGCTGCAGAACATTGTACACTTTTCACCACAAAACGGAACGGGGTCCAAATGCGATTCTGTGCCACATGAAAGTACCAAGGCCACATGAAAGTACCAATGCGGAAATATTATGCTATGAGAAGACAAACAAAGAAAACATTAATAAATTGTCTGATAGTGCATAGTAATCAATCGTACTGTAATTGAAAAATGAAAATAATCAATTATTCACAACATAATGTAAATGGCTAGATCAAAGAATGTACTCACCAAGTGGCGGCAGGAGAAAAACACACACACACACACACACACACACACACACACACAAAGGTTTAACTTTTACAAGCTTTCAGAGTCAATGGCTCCTTCTTCTGGCAGAAGAGTTGAAGGGGAAGGAAGAGAGGGTGAAGGAAAAGGACTGGAGAGTTTTAGGGAAAGGGATACAGTTCAGAAAAGTCACCCAGAAGCCCGGGTCAGGGGAGGCTTGCCATACGGAATAAGAAGGGAAGACTGATTGTTGGGGACTGAACCAAATGAGATTTGAAAACCCGAGAGCTTAAAGATGGAAGACACGGTAATACATAAGATGGAGATTGCTGCTAAAACATTGTGCACGAGTTAATAAGAGCATTGTATGTAACAGAGGTGGGAGGGGGGGATGGTGAAAAATAGACAGGTCAGAAAATGAAAGATGCAGAAAACTAAAACGGAGTGAAGAAAGGAGCAGTTACTGTGAAAAAATGCTGAGACAGAATGGAATTAATGTTAATTAAGGCCAGGTGGGTAGCAAGAACCAAGGACATGTTGTCGCACTAGTTCCCAACTCCTGAATTCTGAGAAACTGGTGTCTGGGGGACAAACCCAGATGTCACATATGGTGAAACAGCCACCGAGGTCAAGACTATCCTATTGTAGAGCATGTTGGTAATAACAACAAATGTACTTACATTTTGACAGTTGCCATCCTTTCCATATCAAACGTTCTCTCCCATAGAGCCTTGGCATTGGAGGCAGATGTATTTGTTCGGATGCAGGCTCTTTACAGCAATACACCACCAATCTCATGTCAGCCTTCACTGGACATAATTCTCCCAACAGTCTAGTTCTAAAGCAGATTACCTGATCCATCACATCCAATCCTGTTACTGCTGATCTCTTCAAAAAACAACTTTGGTGCACACCACTTTACACTCAGTGTTGTCCTAGTCTTGAATGTTTTAATCAGCTACTTTGACAAGGCAATGACTTCCTAAAATCAAGCCCTGAAATGAGATCCATTCTGTCTGGGATTTTGCCCACCACACCTAAAATAGCTTTTCGTTGCCCTACCAATCTCTGCAACATCCTTGTCAGACCCTATGCTACTTCTGCACCCATCTCCCTACCCTATGGCTCCTACCCCTGTGACTGTCCCCACTGCAAGACTTGCCCTGTGTACCCTCCTACCACCACCTATTCCAGCCCTGTAACTGGCAAAAAATATACTATCAAGGGAAGAGCCACCTGTGAAAGTACACATCATATATCAGCAGTTATGTAAACATTATTTGGCCTTTTACATCAGCATGAGTATCACCCAGTTATCAATCAGGATGAATGGGCATAATCAGATGGTGTATACCTGCAACACACACTATCCTGTTGCAGAGAATGCTCTACGACATGACAGTCATCACCTCGGTGCCTATTTCACCACACACACCATCTGGATTCTTCCCCAGACACCAGTTTCTCAGAACTCTGCAGGTGGGAACTAGTGTGACAACATGTCCTTGGCTATTGCCACCGAACTGGGCTTAATTTACGTTAATCATTCCATCTCAGCATTTATTCACAGCTAGTACTCCTTCCTTCACTTCATTTTAGTTTTCTACATCTTTCACAACCTGTCTATTTTTTGTCACCATCCCTCCCACCTACGTTACATAGAATGCACTTAGCTTTATTCTTATTAACTCGTGCATGATGTTGTTGTAATCTCGGCCTTGCATATTACCAAGTCTTCCACCATTAAGCTCTCAGGTTTTGAAATCTCGTCTGGTGCAGTCCTCAGCAATTAATCTTTCATTCTCATTCTGTCCAGTAAGTCTCCCCTAACTCGGGGTTCTGGATGACTTTTCTGAACTGTATCCACTTCCCTAAATCTCTCCAGCCCTTTTCCTTCCTTCACCCCTCTTCCTTCCCCTACAACTCATCTGCCAGAAGAAGTAACCACTGGCTCCGAAAGCTTGTAAAAGTTAAACCTTTTTGTGTGTGTGTGTGCGTTCTCCTGCTACCACTTGGTGAGTAGGTTTTCTTTTATCTATCCATTTACATTATACTGTAATTGATGTATTACAACCAAATTCCTGGGCACTGGTGATGGCTGAGGATCATTTCAAAGACAAAACACTTTATTCATTAAGTAAATTGGTTTTCCCAAAGCGCATACCTATGACTATTTCTGCCTGGTATTGGTTTGAGGTTGCCAGAAGACTTATGATTGGAACTGAAATACAATTTCACAACAGGAAAGAATGCTATATCCCTTTGCTATTTCCATAATCACTATAATGAGTAACCAGCAGACAGATAAGAACAACTTATCTCTCCAGAACATGCCAGTAAAGAGTTTGTGACTATTCTGCTTCTACAGTTGGTCACCATTATTCACAATAGTTAGGAATTTCTTCAGTATGCTGGCAACAGAAAGACTGAAATTAACATTAGTGTTACAAAAGTCATATTCAGTGACAAAGAAACACTACCTAAGGCACCCAGTCTACCCTAACAATTCTATATAATTCTATATAAATATATATATTATATACAATTCTATATAAATATTCCAATAACCGAAATTGCTTCATTAGCATGAACTATTGGGAACTGGATAACAGATGCTGCATACCAATCACATGCCTAGCTCAACTTGTAACTGGCCATCACTGTATCTGAACACTTTTCCTAGTTATGCTTTAACGTCTTATATTTGCTATAAAACTGAGGATAGAACTTCATGAGGTACCCTTCTTGCATTCCTTCGATTTGACACCCAGTTACATCTCATCTCTGAAGGGTGGACAGTACATACCGAGTTGAGCATTACAAGACATCTGGACTTGCTGAAGAAGTAGATTAGATATATGGAAATATATTCATCCCGCTATCCATGTAGTAGGCATTTGATAGTACTGTAGAAAATGTTTGGTAACATTTATCTTTCTATAATTTCCTGACATGTCATTGCATGATCCAGCTAAAGCTACTTTAATCTTCCAGGATGTATACCTGGGGGGAGGGGGGGGTTGAAAAGAAAAGAAAAGAAAAGAAAAGAAAGAATCCCGTATTTCCCAGTAGTTAAAAAACACACTTTTCCCCAGGTGGAAATACACTTTTTCCGTGTTAAGTGGATGTATATTTTCCCTCGGAACTGTAAAACTTATCAGTCATTTCAATAGTTAACGTTTTATACACCGTCGCTGAATTTCCCGGCAGTTTAGAAACTGAAACTCAGAATGAGCAAAAAAAGAAAAGAAAGGCTTTGGAAAGATCCTTGACGTGAAGCATCATGGGGTCAATTCTAGCATTCGATTCCACTCGTCGGCTTTGAGCGATGACGTCAAATCTGAGGCAGAACGCTGCATAGAGGCAATCTTTGAAAGCAACTGATCATACTCATAAACGAACGAAGGGGTAGCATACGGTAAAATTACAAACAGATTTCATTTAATTAGTTACTTCGCCACAAATTATATCAATAAGAATTAAATGTTAGGAAAATAAATAAGAACGGAAAAACAGAAGTGTACATGTCTGAAATAAACTATCGTAATTTATGCATGTAAGAAAAGCACAGAGAACCTTTAAATCGAGTACAGTACATCGCATAATGAAGTCACAATGTTATGAATCAGCGTTAACTTTTAATACTAATTATTAAATCTAACAGGACAAGTAAGTAATGAAAATTTACAAAAAGTAGGGTCGAACAAGTATACATTAATTCCAACCATTCCACGGTTAGTTATTTAGATCGTTTTAACAACAAGCATGTGCACTAAAGTGTTACAGCATTTCTACATATGGTATTACTATCTTCATTACTATGAAAAAGAGAAAAATTTGGAAGCTGTACCTACAATATTTATTATTTTTTCATAGAGGTTCTGAGAGTGAGAAGAAATCGGAAATCCTACAAAAATATACTTCACAGATTTACTGCAAGTGTCCAAAAATTATGAACCATCAAATACTTAGAATCGGTAACTAGAATTGACCCATATAGAACGTCAGTTATAGTTAATGACTGCATTTTTTAATAATCCGGAGTAGTTTTAGAGAGCAATCACAAACGTAGAAATGCTATTACGTTTCAGTGCACACAACTGCAAAAATAATTTACATGTGGATCATGAAGCGGTTGGAATCTGTAACTGGAATTTACCGACATACGTTAATTTTAGTTATCGGTTCCAGTATTCTTTATAATTTTTTTTAGATATTCGTTAGTCATGTACTGGCTTTTCTTTTGGAATTGATGTGACAGTTTCTCTGCATTTTATGCAACTGTTTCGTATTTGTTCTCATTCATTTCATTTTCCCGTTTTTGTGATACATTTTGGTTCCTTTCTGCCCAAAACCCAACTTTCCTGCACTTCTCCCGTTAGATTCAATAATTAATAGTAAAATTAAAGCTATGTTAAACCAGTATGACTTCACCATGCTTTTTGCTGTAATGCAATTTAAAGGTTCTCTGTGCTTTTCTAGTAGCAAAAAGTATGAGAATACTTCTTACCAGATATGAAAATTTGTTTTTAATTCTTGCTCTTAATCATTTTCGTTATCTACAGTTCGTTTCGATATAAATCATTATTCAGTAAATAACTTTGAAAGTAATGCTTTTTAAACGATCAATTGCAATATTTTCCCATGACCTGTTACAATTCGTTTCAGCAGTTGTCAGAGAGTGCCAGAAAACTACATTACTGTGCCTTCGCAGCTACGATGACGTAGGTAGACTGTATGTTCGTACGTTTATGGCATTAAGAGATCTTATATTACATCATAAATGAAACAGGACATCAGAGGATACTCCAAGAGCATGGGAATTTTGTAAACCATACTACAAAGCATAATTCGGCTTTAACAGCACATTCGTATGTCCAGATTCAAGAAGAAGTAGGCCGCAAGCTGATATTTAACTTTTCAGTGTGGTTTTCAGAATGCAAATTTTCTTAGAGTACCAGTACTGTATTATCTCATGTTTAGTTCTTTATTATGGCATAATGCCGTACGTCCCAAAAGATAACAATGTGTACAGTAAAAACTCTATTAACCGTCACTCTTTAAACCGTCAGTTTCTGTTAACCGTCACTGCTGTAACAGCATAATAATACTGTAATAATAGAATGCTCTAAGGTGCAGTGACGCGTTCGCTTTGTTTATTTACTCTATTTTAGTGGGAAGTGAATGTACCCGCCCGCCGTAGAATGGTACATAAAATATGACCTTCAGTTGACGTGCTAACACATCTCCCCCTTTTCTTGTCTTTGTCTCACTTGTGAGTCAACAATTACCACTGGATCAGTTTCCAGTTGTGGCGAGAAGACTGTAATTGTCGCAGTGTATCTAGCAGGCTGTGCCGTGTTACGTGTTTTCCACTTGAATAAGCTTTATTGACTAATATTTTACACTACCGTATTTAGTGCAGGTGTGTGTGATACAGTGACTTGATAAAATGTGTGAAAAACATAAACGTGTTGTTTTAGGACTTCATCAAAAACTTGAAATTATAAAACACTTAAAAAGGGCGAAACTGCGCAAGTGTAGCGCTGATTTATGGTATTGAAAGAACAACAGTTAACGATATAAAACGTGATGCTGATAAAATAGAACAACATGTGTCAACAATGCAGAGCATGGATGGAGATGTGCGAACAAGAAAGACAATGAAACCTGCAAAATATGATGAATTGGACACTGCAATGTACCGATGGTTTATACAAGCAAGAAGTCAGGGGATTCCACTTTCAGGGCCTATAATAATGGCCAAGGCTGTTGAAATGAACAACAAACTTGATGGTGACTCGTCTTTTAAAGCAAGTATCGGATGGCTCGACAAGTTTAAATTTCATCATGGCATTCGCCAACTTGATATCAGTGGAGAAAAACTCAGCGCTGATAGCTCTGTAATTGCTGAGTTCCGGGAACAATTTAGAGAAAAAATGGCTGAATTGAATCTTGTTAGGGAGCAAGTTTACAATTGTGATCAAACTGGGCTTCATTGGAAGGCTTTACCACAAAAGACATTAGCATCACTCTCTAAAAAAGCTGCTCCAGGTTTCAAAGTACAAAAAGATCGCATCACTGCTATGGTTTGCGCAAATGCGACTGGCAGTCATAGGCTACCCCTACTTGTGATTGGGAAATCAAGAAAACCTCGTGCATTCAAGAATTTGAATGCTCTCCCTGCACAATACTATGCCCAGAAGAGTGCTTGGATGGATCAATCAATTTTTTCTGACTGGTTTCACAAACAATTTGTATCTCAAGTAAGAGCACATTCGGCTGGAAAAAAAAAAAAAAAGCGCTATTGCTATTAGACAATGCCCCAACGCACCCTATTTGTGAAATGAAAAGTGATGATGGCAACATAACATGTCTCCTCCTTCCAGCAAACACAACTTCACTTATACAGCCCATGGATCAGGGAATCATCGAAAACATGGAACGTCGTTATAGAAAAATATTTATCGAAAGTTTGCTCTCATCTGATGAATCAACATCTATAAAACAGTTTTGGAGGTCTTACAGTATTAAGGCTGCCATTTTCAATGTTGCCAGTGCATGGAGTGATTTGTCAGTGTCAAATCTCAAGAGTGGCTGGAATAAACTTTGGCCTCAACCTAGAGGTGAAGAATCGGAGGAACCTGAGTGTGTGACAGTTGACGAGATGGTCAATTTGTGCAATAATTTACAAATCAGCACAAATTTGACGTCAGAAGAAGTATCAGAGTGGTTAGAGTGTGACAAAGTGGACGGGGGTTATCAAATTTTGAGTGATGACGAAATTGTTGCCAGTGTAAGTGCCACCGAAGAAGAAGAAGAAGAAGAAGAAGAAGAAGAAGAAGAAGGGCTGATGAAGACGAATGTTCAAACCATGAAGAAAAACAAACTATTAGCCATTCAGAGGCCGAAACAATGCTGTCCAAGTGTATAGAATGGTTTGAAAGTCAAGAAGAGGCTAATGCAACGCAGGCACTACTGCTCCGAAAAATACGAAATATTGCCACAGTGAAAGCTCGAACATCAAAAAGGCAGAAGAAATTGACTGACTATTTCCAAGCTAGATAAACTATTTCATCTATAAGTTTATAGTACAGTACAGTACTGTACATTACGTATTTTGCAACTTTTGCAGCAACTGTACGGATGTTTTTATCATGTAATAAATAGTTTTATTTGCTATTACAATCGTATTTAATTTGTTTTCGCTCCGAAATATTATTATTTTACTGTGAGAGTGATAAGTGTCTATACATAAAATAATTGATTGAGGTTATGTTTTGGAGGAATACAGTGTTTCTGGTATCCATCTATTCGCTCAACCGTCACAACCACGGTCCCGAAGATGACGGTTAATCGAGTTTCCACTATACTTGGAATTCCACAAGCAGTTGACACTAGCCAATAGTGTTTCAAATGAATTGACTGCCTCTGTGTAAAAGATTAATAAAAGCCAAATTTTTTTAGCAACTCGACAAAAATAACTTCATTGTTATGCAAGGTAATTAATGGCCGACTGCCAAAAACCTGGAAATAAAAATCAGAAAAACTAATAACATATTTTAGCCTTCCATAATTATGTGAACATTTTAATTCACATTATAGCTCCTGGTCACAGAAATCCGCTCTGTTCTCGAGAGCTGTAAACCCAGAGAATACATCAAAATCACTAAAAGTAAACACGGTTCACGTAGAGACTACCCCTCATCCCATTACAATTCAGACTGCTCTGCGCACGCATAAATCTGGCATCCAGAAAAATGTTTGCAGTAACATCTGGCTGCTTGTTGCTACTGATGATACAGCTCGTGTATAATTACTTTAAGTAGCCAGAAGTGGGAGATGGTACATCTCGTACGCAACTCAATTGCACATGCGCAGAAGCCTGCTGGCAACTGCTCAAACGAACTTAATGTTAATCATCGTGACGTCACACCCACTGGAAGAAGGTGGTTGTTAAGAAATATTGCGTAGTCTTCATCCTAAGGCATTTGACACATTTTGCTGCTAACAAACGCTTTTGTGTGTGCTGTGTTTTGTTGCGTACTTCCTTTGCAACTGAAGTTCTATTTATTTTTTCCTCTTATTTTTTATTGCTGCAGCATTATATTGCAGTAACGAGCTAAAGTAAAATTCTTTGTTAGAATATCAGTTCTTACCAGTAAAAACTGTTATCATTTAACTAAAGCAATTAAAAATTCCAGGAATTCTTAAAAATTTTCGGGCTTTTCCTGGTCTTATCCCGGACGAAAAAATTCCCATGTTTTTTCCAGATCGTATACACCCTATATACAGAACATCAGTAAACATTGTTTCTATTCAATGTACCTTTTAATAATGACAACATATCCTATCTGCAGTAATCTTTCTGTATCTTCATGTTATACACCAAAGAATACGAGAGAACCAGTTTTAGGTTATATTTCACGTAATATTGCCTTCTCTCTCTCTCTCTCTCTCTCCCCCCCCCCCCCCCCCCTCTCTCTCTCTCTCTCTCTCTCTCTCTCTCTCTCTCTCTCTCTCTCTCTCTCTCTCTCTCTCTCTCCCCCCCCCCCCCCAAGCCTGTTTTTCCATCTCCCTCAGAGTAATTCAGATAGTTTTGACTGATTACAAGCTACTCCACTGGCACAAAAATTATAAAGCATATACACTGAAGAGCCAAAGAAACTGGTACACCTGTCTAACGTCATGTAGTGCCCCCACAAGCACGCAGAAGTGCCACAACATGATGTGGCATGGCCTCGACTATTGTCTGAATCAGTACTGAAGGGAAATGACATCATGAATCCTGCAGGGTTGTCCATAAATCCATAAGAGTACGAGGGGGTTGAGGTCTCGTCTGAACAGCACATTGCAAGACATCCCAGATATGCTCAATAATGTTCATGTCTGGGGAGTCTGGTGGCCAGTGGAAGTGTTTAAACTCAGAAGTGTTCCTGAAGCCACTCTGTAGCAATTCTGGATGTGCCGCATTGTCCTGCTGGAACTGTCCAAGTCTTCCGGAATGCACAATGGACATGAATGGATGTAAGTGATCAGACTGGGTGCTTACATATGCGCCACCTGTCAGAGTCGCATCTAGACGTTTCAGGGGTCCCATATCACTCCAACTACACATGCCCCACACCATTACAGAGCCTCCATCAGCTTCAACAGTCCCTTTCTGGCATGCAGGGGGCCATGGATTCATCAGGTTGTCTCCCTACACATACACATCCATCCGCCTGATACAATTTGAAATGAGACTCATCCAACCAGGGAACATGTCACCAACAGTCCAGTTGGCGTTGATGGGCCCAGGCTAGGCGTAAAGCTTTGTGTCTTGGAATCATCATGGATCTTTTTCTGGCCGCAGCAATGTCAGAGATTTGATGTTTTACCAGATTCCTGATATTCATGGTACATTCATGAGATGGTCGTACAGGAACATCCCCACTTCATCACTACCTTAGAGATGTTGTGTCCCATTGCTCGTGTGCCGACTATAAAACATGTTCAAACTCAATTAAATCTTGATAACCTGCCATTGTAGCAGCAGTAACCAATCTAATACCTGCACCAGACTATACCAGTTTCTTTGGTGCTTCAGTGTATATCAGCATATTACAGTATTTTAAGTGTGTACCTGAAACTATATACCCACCTTTTAATTGTCTCAGAGTGAATTAATCTAATTGTGAATGGTTGCTTGGTTTGGATGAGGTAACTAGTACTTCCAAAGTGTGATGAATATTAGCTACTCCACTTGTGATATATGATATGTATTCTGTATGGGTTTGGAGAAGGCAAGTGAGAAAGTAAATAGGCAGTGAATTATTTTAATACTTTGAAAAATTGTCTGATGAAGAAAAGCTTTCTTCTACTTTTTGTTCTTCTTTGTCTTCTTCTTCTTCTTCTTCTTCTTCCCCATTTCTGCAACTTTTTGAACTGCGCCTACTAACTGAATCTGATTTTACATTTGAT
This sequence comes from Schistocerca nitens, assembly GCF_023898315.1. Taxonomy (NCBI): domain Eukaryota; kingdom Metazoa; phylum Arthropoda; class Insecta; order Orthoptera; family Acrididae; genus Schistocerca; species Schistocerca nitens. Next base: position 147,073,172 of record NC_064617.1, read on the forward strand.
GATAGTTTACAAAAATAGTATTCATGCACAAGGCAGAAATAAAATACTTCTCCTTTTGCACAGTTTTCCTACAGAAACTGGAGAAAAACAGAAACTGACAACTTAAGAAAGTGAACATAGATTCCATTCTGTAACTCTTCTGCTACTTAACAGTGCATTATCTTATTGAGTGTTCTAAAAATCTTTCACATAATTACATAAAACATTAACTGAATTTTCAAAATGTTCAAATGGGTGTGAAATCTTATGGGACTTAACTGCTAAGGACATCAGTCCCTAAGCTTACACATTACTTAACCTAAATTATCCTAAAGACAAACACACACACCCATGCCCGAGGGATGACTCGAACCTCCGCCGGGATCAGCCGCACAGTCTATGACTGCAGCGCCTTAGACTGCTCGGCTAATCCCGCAAATTCTCCATTGGTGTTTGGCAGAATATAATAATAATAATAATAATAATAATAATAATAATAATAATAATAATAATAAACAGGAAACAGTTACTAATGTTCTGTAAAATTACATCTATTTGGTCAGAAAATGACTTTCGGCTTCTTATGCCATTTACAGGCACTGTGATTAGAGCAGAACCATTAGGAATGACAATTCAGTGACAAAAGGTGAATTGTTCACTTACTGCAATGTTTAAAGATACGTTAATTTTGTCCAGTATCTAATTGTCAATTGTATTGCAGACAAACAACTATTAACGCTCAAGAGGGCATGCCTTTTTTTGTAACACGAATGGGCAGGTGTACCTTGTACACATGAAAAGAGTAACTGTCTTTACGTTACCGAGATAAACATGTATGAGCAAAATCACAATTTAATTCGTTTAGTTCAATCAAACAATGACAAAATAAACTTACATTATATGAGCTAAATCACTGTTTAATTAAACAATAATAAAATAAACTTTCAGTGTATCACTACTTTGCTGTATACAAGTGTCACCCCACAATAACAACCCACTCAAAGTAGTGATGACTCACTCGAAGTATTAAACAGTGTAGTTGCATCAGATCCCAGCCAGACACTTATTCGATTGCTAATTGTCTCTTAGGCAACTGTCTCACTGTGGGACTGCACCGGTAGCTCGGAATTTGGCTCGTTTTCTTGCATGCATCGTAAATTTTTTCTAACCTAGCTCACTTTTTATTTTATATTACCACTGCACATTTGGCCGCATAACAGCACAATTTATCACTCTGTTAGCTGAAGCAGCAATGAAGGAATAGGTACCCGTTCACAGTTGTAAAACCACAAAGGAATGGTACAAGAGAATATTATTTGTGGTTGATGCACTTTGTACATAGGCATGCCCACTCGAGGGTTAAAATAGTACTGATTTTTTTTAAGATCAAACTGAATAAGGTTCTAAGACAGCATGCTTAATAAAATGACACTACTTACTTGTTTCTTTATAAAATCTTGATTTATTGCACAAAGAGCATTTTCGGAATCACTCAATCTCTGCTGGTGTGCATTTATATTTATTTGTGAATAATTTAATCCAGACTCCCTTTTAAGACCATTGATTAATTTAAACAAATTATCACTGCAATAAAACAATTCAGATTGTATTATCACCACCACCACTGCCATCATCAGCACTAAAACAATAAATAAAATACTTCCATACATACTTTTCAAATAAAATATGTCTCTTCTTCTTAAATGACTGGAAAAAGTTATTCTGCTTCCAAACGGTTGCTTTTTTAATATTTATGACAGCTTCTTTCAATTCCCTCCATGACAGTTTTGTGGAAATGCCCTTGTCAACTGAAATCTGACCTAATATGTTTACAAGTACACTGTGTAACATATCATCTTCCATAGGGTTTAGCAATTGGGTGTGCATGAAAGCCTGAAATGTACATGAACAACTGTTTTATTGTTGAGTCAATAATAAAAAATCTAGGTTTTCTTAGCCTAACATTGAAATATAACATTTATAAACACGTTGAATAAAAATAACGTGAAATAAGAGAAAGAAAAATAAGAAGAAGCAAATTTTTCCATGACATTGCTAGAGCATTGATTACCTGTTATATTAGAATGTATATCAGAAACTACCAGCAATTTAGCTAAGAATATGAACTGAATGACACCAAGTGGCACTGTTCACTATTAAGAATGAACTGTAATGGCCTATTTGCTCAGGCCTACTTGCTCTGGACACAAGATGACTTGGTGACAGGTAAGAATATAAAAAAGCAGTTAAGCAAATTGTTTCAATACTTACTCCAGTCTTCACTCAGAGCACTACACTGACCACTGGAGAGCTTGTGGGGTATGTATTCTGAACACTGCTCGCAGCTTGTCACTTTTGTTATTGGCATACTTCAGTAACTCTAATTTTCATATATGTTTATCATAATTTATATTACTTTCATTACACATACAATTAATAAAATCTTCAGGTAACTCTTGGGTGAATGTACAAATTCAAATATCATCATTGTCATTGTCATCCATTTGATATCCACTGCTGGGTGAAGGCCTTGTCTAGACTTTTCCATGTAACGTGCGTCTGTGATACTCTTGAGTCTTTCTCTAATGACATCTTTTTCACTTTTCATTAAGTCATCATCTCTGTCTTTTCTCATCTGCAGGAATCCAGCAAAGACTTTCCTTTCCCCATCTTCATCCATTCATCTGGATATATGTGCCATCCACTTTCATTCTTCTTCTTCCTCTTCACTTCACCAAATAGTATAGGCACTTGCAGTATATTCAGGACTACTTTTATTCATTCAATTTAAGTTTTATTCCTGTCACAATTATATCTTTCAGTACAGTTTGTTCCCTGACCCCATTTGTTTCTTATTCTGTAACAACTAATAGTTCTCGAGATTCATCTATCTATTTCCTCACAAGTCACTGAGGACACATTCGTTTCTGAATGGTTATTGTGCTGAAGGTCCACACCCCACAGTAGAGACTCAAAACTGGTTATAGACACTAATACTTTCAAAAATTGCTTCATTAAATTCTTCCATTTGTTATTGAAGTTTATCTGTACTCAAAACAATGTCATCTGCATAACGAAGGTGGTTCAGACATGTTACATTAGCATTCATTATATCTTCATTTTCCCCGTTCAAAGAACTGAAAACTTCCTCTAGGAGAGCTAATAAGTTTTAATGATATGGATTTTCTTTCATTCACTGCATTCAATTCTAAATTCATTATTTTTCTACTCATGTCTAATGGAGACTGCACCATTGACGTGTACATTCTTCAGTACATTAACAGGTTGAATCAGTTTATTCATTTCTCAATGACTGTCAGAACAGATGTAGTTGGAAGTGTATATAGCTTTTCCAACATCTACAAATCCAAGAGATAAAGTAGCAATTCATTGCCCTGTTCTTTGTTTGCAAGTTGTCCACTGTTCTATATCCAGCTTGTTTCTTTGTTTGATTGTAATCAACTGTTATTTATGTGTGTATATGGTGATAATTTTAGTGAATCTCTTACGCATTATTAGTTGGAAGCAACAGATTTTTAGTTAAATTACAAGGAAGGTCAGCGTTGGCCGTAATATTGATGGTTTATTGATAGCAAAATCGATTTTCAATCACATAGTGATCATCTTCAGCGCTGTGGTGTACAGATTAAACTCATAGACACTGGTATCAAGTTATCAGTAACCAAAACTAAGAAGCTATCACAATAACTAATGGGTTATTGTGATTGCTTCTTAGTTTTGGTTACTGATTACTTGATACCAGTGTTTATGAGTTTAATTTGTACACCACAGCACTGAAGATGACGACTATGTGATTTTTAATTTAACATATATTGTCGTTGTGCACACAGCACTCCATGGAGTCGCCAATCAATAGATTTTTAGTTTCTAACAGCTTGCATCCCATTTCATGTGAAGTATAACATTTGCACCAGCATCCCAGTTTTGGGGCACTGGTCTGCAGACATACTATCAATAATTTTGCGGTAGTTTCTTTGGTAATTCTTTGCCTCCAGCTAGAACCATTTCTATTCAATCCTCCATGTACTTGCTGGGACTTTTCCTGCCTTCATGCCTCAAATGGTTTTAAATAGTTCACCTGGGATTACATCTGGAATGACTTTATTTCTTTTATCAGCTATCAGTATTTTGCCTTTTCTCTCTCAAACAACACAAACTAAATAAGTATTGTAATGTTTACACATGTTTTCCAGTGCTGCTAGTTACTGTATCATCTGCCATCTTAACTGAGGAAATGTGATGTATAAACAACGTTTCTGTTTTGTCATATTCAAACTCTTACTTTTTTCAATTATTTCTCTAATCCAATTTTCGTATTTTACAATGTTTTTGTGATTGTTTTCTTGAAACTCTTGTGCTCATTGCAATAACACTCTTGCTTCATTTCATTTCATTTCAGAATTTATTCTCATTTGTTGTGTCTGCAATACCTTTTTCTTTTGGATTCCAATGATTAAATAATTGCCTCTTTAATTTGTAACTGTACAATATTAAGTTTCCAAGATGGCAAAACATGTTGCTTAATTTAATTTAATACCCCCCCCCCCCCTTTCCTGGACAAACACTCATCATCTAAATTTCTGTTTTCCTTTTCTGATGAGTTCATGTTTCTTTCTAGCTTTGTATCTATCTCATTCCATATCCGACAAGTCTATGATCTCCTGAAATCTTTATGTGGTTTAGGATTGTACATCCTGCACAGTTTCTTTACTGTTCGATAAAATACAGTCTGTCTCATTTGCTGACTGCCTAGTTCATATGCCATTTGTTTTCTTCTGAAACAAGTTTTAAGGACAAAACAATCTTCAAGAGATATATGACTAATTCCTGCCCTATGACATTTCTGCTGTCATGCAACAGTTTCCCAATGAAAAATCACTCTTTCGTTTTTGCTCTACTTTCACATTCATGTCCTTCATTACCATCCTGTAATGGGATTTTCTGTCATTCATTACTTTCTGGAACTCTTTATAGAAGTCTTTTACCTCTTCATCAGAATGTGAGAATGTTGGTGCAAAGACTTGAATGAACTCCACGGAATATCTTTTGATTCAACCCCACGGAATATCTTTTTTTTAATCAATCTTGCCATTCTGTCGAAAAGTGCTTCAATGCATGAAGGAATGAAGTCTTGTTTACAATAAAGTCTACAACTTAATATCATCACTGCTCTATTCCTTTGTAATGAAATGTACATTGTAATATTAGTTCTGTTTGGTCTTCTGTATTTTCACTGCTGTGCTGATAGCTGTACTATATCCCATCTGCAGTTAGCGAGTCTGTTTTTGTGCAACACGTAACACATTTAGCCTAGAGACAAGCAGACTGACTATCACTGTCTGCACTACGGATTAGTGAGAAGCCTACCCATCTTTTACCCCTGTTAAGCAATCCATCAAAACAGTTACCTAACGAACATCAATAATGTCAGTTGAATGTAAGATATTATTTTATTTTGGTAAGTCACAATATTCAGTTCCACAGATCTATAATAAAAGCTTTACAATTATGAAAAGAATTGCTACTCGCCTTATATAGGAGATGTTGAGTCACAGACAAATACAAAAGAAACATTTCTAAAAATGTGAGCGTTCAGCCAAAAGGTAAAGTAGAAAACACACACACACACACACACACGGGAGAAGCAGTCTGGGTGATGGCGATAAGGAGGAGGCTGGGGTGGGGTGGGGGTTGCAAGGTAGGAGTTATATTATCATTATTCCATCCTGGATTTTCCACTGTATAATTAAAACTTACTGCATACTGGCCCAACTTATCACTTTCTTATACATGTGCAACAATATTCTACAAGTAGTCCATGAGAAAAGTTTATGTAACATTAAAAGGATACAAAAATGGTTTTAATATTTCAAAGAGATCTAAAGGGAAATGTGATGAGTATGTAATTAATGCATGGAAACCAAGTAATAAAGGCACAACATTTTTTGAAAACTTAAGAAGGAGTCTTGTAATGTGACAGACTCATTGCACGAATGAGACTTAACTTTGGTGAGTATGTGCTAATGTTGGTGCATGTTAGTGTGCTGTAAGGATGCATTGGGACAGCAAGCAACAGCAACCCCATAGGAAGCAGGTACTCAGTATACAATGGCAGTAACACAGTGGTTCTAGAGTCGAAAGTGGATAATGGCTTCTCTCTTGAAGATGAGCAGTATGGCAGTGCAGATGTCATGTAAGGCTCATAGATATAAATGCGGTCACTGCATATAGCCAAACATAAAGAAAATTATCTTGAACTTATTATTTTTCACTTCTTACATGCTAAAACACAACAGGAAAGGGAGAAAAAGAAAAGCCTATATTGATGATCCACCACCATTCACTGAACAGTGGGTAGCAGAGTGTACATGTGGGAGTGGAAACGGGCCTTGTGTGTAAAATTACAAATATGTTGCAAAAGCTGTGGACACTGAACTGAAAAGACAAGCTCTTGCTAACAAAAGAAACCTCTGTCGAGGTGGTAAATGGCACATATAACATACAAGTGATGCGCCCTGTTTTTGTACAGATAGCACTGAGTATGTACTGGTGGGTGACTGTCTGCAATAGCTGAAATTTTGTTTATGGTCCACTAGATAGGGTTATGATTAATGTTCAGAGAACGACATTAGATAACTGAATACCATCACTTTCATATAACTTCAGGGATTTAAGAGTGTGCACCCAGCATTTCCATTCTCACCCCTCAAACACTAACTATAAACCAAAAAAAAAATCTGCTCTTAACAGCTTAATGGCAGGTCATTTAGGAAGCTGGCAGTAGCTCACACCAGCCTCGTGGTAGCAGTTGCTCCTACACACCTGGCACTGCTGCTGAGCGGCCTTAAGCCCATCTCCTGTTCATCCCTAGATGGCAATGGCATTATTTTCACAGCAGCGGGAAACTTTAATTCATCATATGTGGTAGCTCGCACCAACCTTCTGATAGTGGTAGCTCATGCCGGCCAGGCATTGCAGATGGATGGCCTTACACCCTTCATCTGCTTACTGCTAGATGCTAATGGGTTATTTTCATGCTGGTGGAAGACTTACTTATTCATAGTTCAACTAATTTGCACGAAATATTTATAAATTATACACACAAACTTCCTCCTGAATCGGTCTACCTTTTAGCGAAAACTGTATCAAAATTTCTACAGTAGTTCCTGAGATTAGCCCAAACATACGGACAGAAACTGTATTGTGTTTGTCTAGATGCCAATAATGTGATTTCCTGCAGAAATAACAGTAGCTACCTCATTAATGTACTGAACCTCTTTTGCACACAATAACACTTAATTTTGTGCCTTGTGGTGGGTCATATCAGCCACAATGAGCGCTGGATATATACTAAGGATACCAACATGATGAATGCAAGCATGTTTTGCATCAGACTGTAGCCTTGCCAATATCAATTTGGAAATGTTGTAAGGTACCACGTGGACAAGTAATGAATTCCAAGAAGTAAGAAAACCAATTTAATAAACCAACATAATTTGGGAAAAATATGAGATTTAACAATGATTGTAATATGCTTAGCGATGACAAATCCACAAAGTGAGGAGCAAATATCTGGTCTGGAGAGGAGACAAATTTTGCGAGAATGTGCCAAACTGTGGATGATGATTCCCTGAATAGTTTCATTGTGGGCATGAATCATGTGAGTGAATCTTAACACAGACTAAAGCACCAAAGTTTATTTGTGTATTATCCCGGTGTTGCTGCCTTACTAGAGTGAAAGTTGTGTTGAGTGGAAAAAAGAAAAATTAGTAGTAAATATGTCCCATCAGTGATAGGACCATCAGAGACAGAGCATAAGTGTACATTGGGAAAGGGCGGAGAAAGGATATTGGCCATGACCTTTTGAAGAAAGGAACTATTATTTCTGAAAATAAGTAGTGCGTCCCTTTCATAAGTGTATATTAGGAGTGCTATTCATTTTGCCTTCTGGAGGCAAGGACTGGTCAGCAATTCTGTCTCCTAAATAATTGTGTCTTCTGTATTAGTTAGTTCTGAAGAAGGATATGTTCAAAAGTTCACCACAGTTTTTAAATTTGTTTATGTGCCTCTCGATCAATCAATATCTCCACTACAAAGTGAGTGGTTAGCTCCGCTCCTTCCATCAATCACAGAATCATAGACATTTAGAATTAAAGTCTTATATGTTACAAATTAAACTCAAACTTATCTGTAATTATAAAACAGTAGATTGCATCACGTGTCAACTAAATACACAATTTGCCCCATCTCATATTTCATAGAGAATTCTGTCCAACAGTTAGATGGTGCAACACTAAATGGTTTGTTTTTCAGCAATAGTGAATGAATAAATGTGTAACAGACATTTACCTATCAGCATAACCTCTTCTAAAGTTAAAGTTTCAAAGATCTATGTCCAGTAGCTGGGGTGGCAGATAATGTACAGCTAAATCAAAGTTATTATGATGTGAAGGCGCGATGAATATTACAAATAAATAAATAAATAAATAAAAACCAGCACAGCATGGCTTTTTAAAAATTCCATACAATAGTAATTTCGCTTTCATCATAAATGAAAACATAAAATCTACATTCAGTAGTAAAAAGTAAAAGCTACATACTATATCTGTGTTACCAATGTCCATGGATATCATAAACTGACATCTGCACAGTCACTGGAAGCAAACTAAATTGTGCACCTATCTTCACTTTTGGAATTATTGTATTCCCATATTGTGAAGGTAAGGGTGAAACACAAACAGTAACAAGTCAAGTGTAACACCCTTAGAAAATCAACTCAAAAAAAGGGATAACAGTTCACAAAGAAACAGTGTCTGAAGGCTACATCATACACTTCTTTTTCTTTACGTTTGTCTTACCTTACAAAATCAATTCTACACATCCTAGAAACAGAACCTCTCTTAGAACTATTCAGATTTGTTCCAAGCTGTCTCTCACAGTATAGAATACTTTTCACCTAATGAGGCTAACGTATCTGTTTATTATGTGTGTCAACTTTCAGAAAAATGTCTGATCATGGATGAAATTTAAGAAACTATTGACTCATTCTAATTTTCACCAAAACATTTGTTGACAGGTCTTAAAATAATCTGTTTCATGAGACTGTACAAAAGCATTCCTGCTGTCCTGTTTCCATCTATTTTAGTATGCATTTATTCAGAGAGCTCTGACAGTCACAATAAGTGACTGCATATTGTCGCAGTTATGTCATCCTACAGCCTAAACATTGTCTTACAATCTGGTTACAGAACTGAGCTAAACAGTATAATTATATTTTGTTAATTTAGTGTTCCAGACAAGTCAAGCAGAAAATATTGATAGTAACTGTCTGTATCATGCTCCTTACAAGCAGCTCATTATACTGTATCATCACTTGTCTGACATCATAACGAAACAATTCTATCGTGTGCCAACTTTTACAGTAGCCTGTTATTAGTACTTTGTTTAACAAACACAATTTACAGAGTCACTATATTTTTTCAACTTATACAGCTTGTACTTACTGTTCTACACATAACACTGTCATGTTCTCTTTTCAGATATGTTCCAAAATCTTTAAGGAAACACAAAACTTTATTGGGTTCTTCCTTTTCGGAATGAAGTACATGCAAAACAGCATTTATTAACTTCTTTTCCAATTTTATGCAATCCGCCCATTTCTCCGTTTGCAATAACCAGTAATTTACACGATTATATTTTGAATTACACATTGTTAATATGTGCTTCAATTGTTTAACATTAGCAGACATCTGTGACAAAGAAATGAGATCAGTCTTGAAATCTGATATTATATCTTCAGCTGTTTTAATGTTTTTCAATGTAGCCAGTTCCTTCCTGAAATAAAAACAAAACAATTGTTTATAGAAAACTGAATTATCATTTTGTTTGTATTTCTGCATTAGGAATCGTTTGCTTACTTTATGTTTGTTGTTAATAATGTCCTAACACCGTTTCCAATGGCATCAGCCATTGTCATTGTATGAGAAACTGCTGCTTCTTGTCCCTTTAGCAAACACTCGAGGACACCGTTCTTATACAAAGTCGCTGAAAGCCTGTAGACCAATGATAGCAATTATTACATAAAATGATTCAACTGAAAGAAAACCATGCACAGTATAAGTTAAAGTTCCTCGTGTAATTTTTATATATTTTCAACCAGAGATACAAAAGTTATGTATAAAATAACCCACTGTCATTTATTCCATACATTATGCGCAGGATATACTGAAACAATAATCCAGGGATCAAAAATGTCACGCTATCAAATTATATATGCAATTCAGAAGCTGTGTAATGGCAACAGCTTAAAGGATTAAGACATTTTCCTGAGTTTTACAAGCTGCATATATTGGCCAACAGAGACAAATTACATTATAAACTAACCATCTGCCAGCACACTATAAGAACACAAAATACCCATTTCATTTTTCTCCTTTACTTCATTAACTACAACTATGAGAAATTTTGTCACACAAAACTCAATATTGAATGTACATGAAATTTGCTTGGGTTCCTCCACATCTGTTAGTGGGTACAGTACACTTCGTTTGCATTTGTTGATTTTATTATCAAATACAATGTGACTGTTATAAGTTTTTTTTTTTTAATTTACTAACTGTGCATGATTGTCTTCATATGCTACATGACAACTTCATATGCTAGATGGCATTATTTATCATGAACTTTACATTACTGAATCAGCGGCATCTGTCATGTAACAACAAACAGTGTAACACTCATTTTCCCCCTTTGTAACAATGGTCTCAGTCTGCTAAATACAGTAGATAAAACATACGGAAATTAATATATAAGTAATTCCCTTACCTGTCAGCATGAGTGGATTGTTAGTCACAATATGTTGCTAACTTACTTTACAGAAGTAACCTGGAGTCATTGTTTCTCTTATTAATGGGTAACTTGATTCCTTCCATGTCCCAGAAGATTAGTCTCCTCCATGATGGGATTTGCAGATAACGATGAATAAATGAATTAATATCAATTATGGTGTAGCAAAGAAAAGCTGATAAACAAATGAGAAATGGCAATCACACCTATAGCTGATCGATACGTGACACATACTCATGGGATTGCCTTTCCTCATTTTTGTATGGTCTTTCTGTTTGGAATGTTATTATCGTACCCAATATCTTTTTTATTTAAAAAAATTGCATCAGAAGCCAGGACATAAATCCCTCAAATTCATTCTAGAATATGTGACATGTTAGAACTAGGGCCAGAAACCTGATCCTTACCTTTCGCTTGCAGTGAGTCATCAATTTTTTTATACCTCACTAAAGAACATTTAAATACTTTGTGCCGTATATAGCACCTTTGTACACTGGAATCTTCAATCAGGCACAACAAAATGAAATGAAAAAACATTTATTTGTGGCTGCTACAGCACAATAATATGCTATAAATGTCTTGAAAGTACTGAAGTTTGTGATATTAAGGCATGAATGAGATCTTGCAAGGTTACTCTCTTCATAAGGAAATAATAGGCATACGCCAGTGTTTCACATAGTCAACTATTGCATAGGAAACTCATATAGTAGAACACCTCTCGTTATTAGTGCTACAGTTCTGAATTTTATATGTATTCAACTGACTGGCATCTTCTGCATACTGTTAATTTAAAACTTAAATTTCCATACTACCTTGCTTCAAGTATTCTCTGTTCAACAATAACATTTCTACATCTTTCTGCTCCATTAGTCTTTGCTGCCTGAAATAATAAATTAAGACATCTGTACATTTTCCCGTTCATAAGTGGCAAGCAGCATAAAAAGGATACAAATTTAAAATCTTCAGTACTCACTTCTATAAAATGATTTCTTAGGTGAAAATTAAAAGTTTCAAGAAAACAGTCAATCTTCTCTTTCAATGCTAAAAGCGGTGATTCACACAAATATTGATCCAGTATCTGAAGGGGAAAAAAAAAAAAGCTAAATTATTTGCCAGATGATGTACTACAGTTAGCATAAAAATTCTATCAACTTTGACCAAACTGCCTTACAATTCTTCCAGGGACGTTTTTTAACTCATCAATAACTTTGAAATTTGTAATAAATGCATTTTCTAAATTCTCTTCATATTTCTCCAATGCCTTTTCATATAATCCCTTGGAGTCTAATTCATTTTGCTCCAGCTGGCTCAGAAACGTTTTTAATTCTTTCAGCTCCTCACTGTATAAAGAAAAACTTATTTAAGAAAGGTTAACTGATGTAGCAGTCATAAAACATAAGAATACAACAAATTTTAAAATTCCCTAAAGAACACAAACTCCTAAATTAGGTTTAATGGTTCATAATGGAGCATTTCGGAGATGTCATTAAATGATTTCTTACAGGTAGTTATTATACTGCTTGGCCACCATATTACTGCACTTGACATCACACTGCCCTTACCGGAAGCACATGGTGACATTACAGCAAGTCTAAGGAAAACACATCACACTGTGAATGATATTAAGTTTTTCAGTGTGGCCTCATGAAATCTCATTATGAATGATACACAGTGAGTCGACCAAAGCACCTTCCCTCCCAGGCGCAATAATATTGCAGTCGACTAATCCACAAAGATACTTTTGTCACTATTTACCAAAAAACTTCCAGTATTAATGTTACAGTTTTATAAAATCTTCTTGAAAAGGTGAACAGAATATAGAGCAACCCACAGCCACATGCACTTTTATTATGAAGAGTTGTGTTAACACTGAAAATTTTATTTATCAAGATCAGTAGAGAACAATAACGGCATTAAAGAGAACTGTCATGTCTGAAATACTCTTTTACAAAACTGGCTACAACTTCAAAAAGAAAAAAAGGTGAAAGTCAGATGTCTCAAGATAATATCAAACAAAATCATTAGGCAATGCAAGATAAGTCTGTCCTTATATAGACTAATAAATATCTGAAAACAAAGATTCTGTAACTTACCAAACGAAAGCGTTGGTACGTCGATAGAGACAATAACAAACACAAACACACACACAAATTTCAAGCTTTCGCAACCCACGGTTGCTTCATCAGGAAAGAGGGAAGGAGAGGGAAAGACGAAAGGATATGGGTTTTAAGGGAGAGGGTAAGGAGTTATTCCAATCCCGGGAGCGGAAAGACTTACCTTAGGGGGAAAAAAGGACAGGTATACATTCGCGCACACACACACATATCCATCCACACATATACAGACACATATGTGCGGATGGATATGTGTGTGTGTGTGCGCGAATGTATACCTGTCCTTTTCTTCCCCCTAAGGTAAGTCTTGCGCTCCCGGGATTGGAATGACTCCTTACCCTATCCCTTAAAACCCATATCCTTTCGTCTTTCCCTCTCCTTCCCTCTTTCCTGATGAAGCAACCGTGGGTTGCGAAAGCTTGAAATTTGTGTGTGTGTTTGTGTTTGTTACTGTCTCTATTGATGTGCCAACGCTTTCGTTTGGTAAGTTACAGAATCTTTGCTTTTAGATTTTTTTTTCCCCACGTGGAATATTTCCCTCTATTATACTAATAAATATCTGAATATTCTTGACGTACATGCATAACAAATTGAGGAATCAATGAGGAGCTCAGAAATAGTGTGTAAAGGAAAAACAATGCAATGAAAAGCAAATTAACAGTCATTGTGCGTAAAGCCTCTGTCACAATGAATTGATGATATCGCCTGTGTAGCAGCAACAGTGGTCTAAATGACATAAGAATTAAAATTAATTCCATGATCATCACAAATGGTAACAATAAAAAGCAATCCCACAGGCTGAGAAAAGAAAGACGGATGGATCCTCCTAAGAGTCTGTGATACTGTACATATATAGTGCCAAAGTTAACATCATCAGTTCCATTTTGTACAATATGAGTGATGGTGCTACCACTTCGATTATTTGCAACCTATCTGACTTTCTGAAAGGTTTATTTCTTTATCCACAATATTTCACAAATAAGGTGTCAGAAATTTCATTTTATCATAGGAAGAAAGATCAGAGTTAGCGACTCTGCAACAAGATCGTTAGATGCACAAACTCGGATAGTGCAAGGATGGGGAAGGAAACTGATTATGTACTTTTCAAAGTAACTATCTGAACATCAGCTTTAATAAATATAGGTCAGCCACAGAAAACCTAAATAAGGATAACCCTTTCTGTGTATTAGTCCACTGCAGTGGATAATTTTATTTTCAGTCTATATACACATTCTACTAGCTTTGTAAGGCACGGGGCTTAGCATACTTTGTAGTGGACACTCTCTTCTACTAGACTGTGTTTCAGAGCCAGCTGCTGACCGATGTTTGAACTTTCAAGGCATGTTCTAAGAGTTGGTCGTGCAAACATTGTGGCTGAGTGTGACTACTTAGCTTTCAGAATTGTATAAATTTTTTTTCTAAATGTTCAACATTCCCCGTCGAAAGAGGTTTCTCTAATTTCAAAACGAGTTACAGTCATCCTCATATTTGGTTTCCTACAGCAATTCACATTTTGCTTGTGCACTAGTTCTAAGTGTTTGCTCTCATTTTTACACTAGTTCACTGTTAGTAATTACCATATTTTACAGACTACAAGATGCACTTTTTTCTTTGAAAAATTGCCTCTAACATTCAGATGCATCTTGTACTCTGAATTAATATAAAAATTTCCAATGTTTGATTTAAAATTCCTGCCAGTCCTTTAACGGCTATATATTTGATGCCATGGGAAACCTATCTTTATCTGGCAGCACTGGATTCAACCGGCTGCAGCAGTGCACTGATACAACGGACATGAGTTGCAGGGATTCGCAAGCTTGCTAACACTGTCTCCCTCCTGCCCCACCAACAAAAACCCAGAACACTATCTAGCCTATGATGCGCCATTGCAGTCTACGGTGCCAGTGAACCTGAATTGAAAGCAACTTGTGTTATCGGTAATAGAACAATATTTTTGTCAGTAGCTAGTTTTGTAATGGGGGAAAAAATGGAAGGTGTTCATATAATGAGGGCTGTAAATTGAAAGTAATAGCATTTGCAGAAGAACGTGGAGACAAAGCAGCTGAGCAGCATTTCAGCCCTGTAAAAAAAAAAAAGTTTAAAAGTTACGGTTTTTCTCATACTATGTAGCGTCTTACAGTTCATAAAATTTAGTATGCATAATTATTTCAACAATGATAAGGAATTCCAAAGAAAAACCCACTATGGAAGAGATTTTAGGAATTATCAAAAATACTGATATATATGGTATTGAAGAACTTGAAGATGAAAATTTTTCTTCAGTAGCTGACAACAATGATGAACTTACCCAGACAATGGATTATCTCAAGGATGAAGATTTAGGAACATGTATTCGAGAATAAAATTGCTATTTTTACCCCAACAAATATAGAAAAGTGAAATGTTGCACTGGGAGCTTTTAACTACTCACGAGTACAACTGCACTGGGATACAAAGTTTTGTGTACCTATCATATCAGAAGCTATGATATTTACTAGTGTTTTTTTTCCAAATTGAGAGGAAATCTGCATTTTACTGATTATAACAAGAAAGATTCTCAGAATTTAGACATTTTCTGGAAAGTCAGGCCTTTGTTTGATACAGTGAGATCTAGGTGTCAAGCTGTTGAAATGGAACTTCAATTGTGTATAGATGAACAGATGATCCCTTTCAAAGGAAAGATCAATGTCAAATAGTTCATGCAAATCACACCAAACAGGTGGGGAGAGGAAGATGCTTTTGTGAGGGAAGTGACATCATGTAAGAGTCTCTCATCTTTCAAGGGCAACTGCACATGAAGAGTGCTTCGTCATACAACTGTCTGAGAGAATCAACATTCCATTCCCACAGTTATATTCTGATTTATACTGCAGATTGTGGCACGTGTTGGAAAAATGATGCCTGTCGTCTGAGCTCTGATGTCATACTTGGGTCATTCCAGCAACTGGCAGGGAAGATTGAGAAGACTAGCCTTATGCATGGAGTTTCAACGAAACACACAATTTGTAGAATTGTCCTCAGAACTGAACATTGCCTCTTTGTTCTGAGTTAAGTGGAAGGACTGAACCAGAGACTTCAAAGCTTCTGTGACAAGCTAGGTTGCGACTTCCTGGAATTGGGCCATAGAGCTGAGAACTGTAGGGCCCCCTAAATGGGTCAGGTGTGCACAATCCATCAGAGGCTGATACTCAGATGACTGTGTGTGTGGGTTGCAATCGAGGGATTTTTTGTACACTAGGCAACTCTCCATCCAATCACAATAACAGCTGTAGGAAACCCAGAAGTATCAGCGTAAGATTGAAAGAAATCGCTCCCATAGGTGAGAATATTAAAATCCTAATGGTAAACTGCTGAAGCATTCACAACAAAGTGTCAGAGTTTGAAGTACTCATGAAAAACAGCGGAGCTGACATAATACTAGGTACAGATAGCTGGTTGAAACCTGGAATTGATAGCAGTGAGAATTTTGGGGAAAATTTAAGTATATGTCAAAAGAACAGGCAGATGGGAAATAGAGGTTCAGGGATGGGCATAAAATCATAATTGCATCCTTTTATCGCCCACCAGACTCATCTTCTGATGCCACCAAAATCTTTAGAGAAAACCACAGTTCAATTGTACATAAGTTCCCAAATCATACTTTAATCATCGGTGGAGACTTAAATCATCCAACAATTGGGAAAATTACAGTTCTGTTAGTGGTGGGCATGACGAGACATCCCGCGAAACATTACTGAAAACCATCTAGAACAGACTGTTAGGAATCCACTCATGGTGGAAATACATTGAATCTAATGGCTACAAATAGACCTGACCCTTTGAAGATGTCCACATCGAAAATTGTCAGTGACCATGACGTAGTTATGGCAACGACTACAAAAGTACAAATAAAAGAAGCAGACAGATATATATGTTTGGCAAACTAGATAACAAATCTGTGGTGTCATATCTCAATGAGGAAATTGAAACTTTCAGCAGAGGGCAGGAGCACATAGAGGAACTATGGCTCAAGTTTAAAAGAATAGTTGACCATGCTCTAGATACATATGTACCCAGCAGAACAGTTCATAAGGGATTGAAACTACATGGCGTGTAGTAACTGTAAAGAAACTTCTAAAGAAACAGACTCCTGCATAATAGGTGTAGAACAAAGTGTAGAACTATAGATAGAGAGGTGCCGAATGAAACATGTTTGGCTGTCAGGAGAGCAATGAATGATGCCTTCAATGACTACCATAGCAGAATACTGTCAAACGATATTTCACAAAAACCAAAGATGTTGTGGTAGTATGTAAAGGCTGTAAGTTAGTGTCCAGCCATTCACGAATGAGACAGAAACTGAAATTGAGGGTAGCAAAGCAAAAGCTGAAATGCTTAATCCTGTTTTCAAATGTTCCCTAACAAAGGAAAGCCCAAAAAAATTGCTCTAATTTAATCCTCGTACAACTAAAAAGATGAATAATGTAAGTATTAATCACAGTAGTGTTGAGAAACAGCTTAAATCATTAAAATGATCCGGGAGCCCAATGGAATCGCTGTCTGATTCTATACTGAATTTGCAGCTGAGTTAGTCCCTCTTTTAAATATAATCTATCATAGATCCCTCGAACAATAAACCATGTCCAGTTCCTGGAAAAGAGCACAGATCACATCTGTCTGCAAGATGGGTAGAAGAAATGATCCACAAAACTACCGTCCAATATCCTCGACATCGATTTTTTGTAGAATCTTACAACATATTCTAAGATCAAACATAATGAGGTATCTTGAACAGAATGACCTCATTGATGTCAACCAGCACAGATTCAGAAAACATTGATCATGTGAAACCCAACTCGCATTTTTCTCACATGACATACTGAAAACTTTGGACAAAGCAGGCAGGTAGATGTAGTATTTCTTGATTTCCAAAAAGCATTTGACTCAGTGCCACACGTACACTTATTTTCAAAAGTACGATCATATTTTGTGACTGGATTGAGGACTGTTTGGTAGAGAGAACACAGCATGTTATCTTCGATGGAGAGTCATCGTCAGATGTAGTGGTAACATCGGGTGTGCCCAAGGTAAATGTGTTGGGGCCCTTGCTAGTCAAGTTGTATATTAATGACCTTGCAGACAATATTAACAGTAACCTCAGAAATTTTGCTGATGATGCCGTTATTTATAATGAAGTACTACCCGAAAGAAGCTGCATAAATATTCAGTCAGATCTTGCCAAAATTTTGAACTTGCTTTAAATGTTCAGTAACATAAAACTGTGCTCTTTACAAAATGAAAAAAAGTAGTATCCCATGACTACAGTACCAATGAGTCACTGTTGGAATTGGCCAACTCGTACAAATAGCTGGGTGCAACACCGTGCAGGATATGAAATGGAATGATCACATAGTCTCAGTTGTGGGTAAAGCAGATGGTGGACTTTGGTTTATTGATAGAATACTGGGGAAGTTCAATCGGTCTACAAAGGAGATTGTTTACAAATCACTCATATAATGGTTCTAGAATATTCCTCAAGTGTGCGGGACCTGTACCAAATGGAACTAACAGTGAGATACTGAATGTATACACAGAAGGGCAACAAGAATGGCCACATATTTGCTTCGTCTGTGAGAGAGTGTCACATATGTCCTGAAGGAACAGAACTGGAAGACTTGAAGATAGACAAACTATTCCAAGAAAGTCTGTTCATAAAGTTTCAAGAACAGCTATAAATGATGAGTCTTGGAATATACTACAACACCCTACATATTGTTCACATAGGGATTGTGAGAATAAGATTAGAATAATTACTGCATGCACAGAGGCATTTAAAGGATCATTCTTTCCGCACTCCATATATGAATGGAATAGGAAGAAACCCTAATAACCAGTACAACGGGACATCTCCTCTGCCATGCATTTCACAGTGGTTTGCAGAGTGTATTTGTAGATAATTATTTCAGTACATACTGGATGATCCAGTGGCTACATAATAAGGGCGTTTACGCACTTGAAACTGCTTGAATAAATCAATTTCAGAAACCACCTTTTCAGTGTGATGCAGACAAAGAAAAATGAAGTATGAGGATTCATGCAGGTGTTTATTAGCAATGATGTTGCTGTGTCCTCACTAAGTGCTTTGACAAAAGATCAGTGACTTTGCGCTCAAACTTCAAAGGCACTGGAGCCAAGCATACCAACAGACATTGGGATAAGAATAATAAATCATACGTTGATGTTCTGAGACACGAGGTAGTGAAACTGGGTAGTATTGGCAAGTATGACTTTTTAATTTCAATTTATTGAACATTTATTCGATCACAAACTCGGTCATAATGCATGTTTACTCACGACACTGATAACACAGGTGTAACCAATTCACGGCTGGAGTATTTGTGTGAGGCGAAATGAATTGGACTTTCTGAAAAAAAGAACTTTGCATCTACTCAATTTTCATCAACATACTGCAGAATCATGGATTATGGCATGCAAACGGACTATAAAGAAGAGAATCAGACCTCCAAACGAAGCTGCCCAGTATATGTGCCTGCAAGGTACAGAAATAAACTGAAACTAGCAGAGATGATTCTGTGGACCATTTACCATACACTGATCAGCAAAAATTGGCATGTAGATAGAAAAATCCTGGGCACAAAGCTAAAGTACACATGCAGTGTTGCAAATGCAAGCTCCATCTTTATATAGCAACATAGTCCAGTAGGGTTAAACCTAAAAATTAGACAAATTGGAAATAATTGCTACAAAAGGTTTTATTGTTTTAATGGCTTCATTTGTGGCCCAATATGACTATCCTAAGTTTTCCCCCTCGGCAGAGTTGTGGAAAAGTGGTGGGGGGGGGGGGGGCAAAAATGTACCCAAAAAAGGGGTATTCTTTCGGTTTTGTGATTATATCTCATAAATGACTCACAATATCAAAAACATAGCAGAATTAAAAATTGTAGGGCATGAAATTCTGCATTGAATGATACCATCCGCATATTTTTTCGGCCACCTGTTTCCATACTAGTGCTCTTCAAAATTGCACCAATTTTACATGTTCATGAAAAATTTTCGTTTTAAGCTCTGTTTTTTGGTAAAATCATTGAAACTATCCCATGTATCAATAAAGTGGTTCATAGAAACGATATAGAGGAATAAATTCTGCGTTTGATGAGACCAAAAGCGAAATGGACCACCCGTTTCTGTATGGCTAAGTTTGTACTTTCATTGCTATGGATGTAAGGTACTTCATGTTTACAAACCTATGTCTCTAGATCAGTTTTATGCAGAAAACTCAAAAATAACATTATCATGAGCAAAAATTGAAAAAAAATAATAATAAAAAACTGTTCAAAGTCAGATTCTGAACATGCCAACAGTTACTACAGTGACCCAGCAGGTTGAAGAGTTTTGTGGGGTATCACTCACTACCTCAGAACAACATGTTGATGCGAGGGATGCTAGAGTTTAGAGTTCAGCGTAACGAGGCAGACCTTCAGAAATATATTGAGTGGTTTCAATCCCATGATCCTTTTCTTGTTACTAAATTTATGTCCATTAGCACAGGAATCGTCAGAGATGACTCAATCAACTGTCACAGAGCCGTTGAAATGGGCAAATCCTTAATGTTCGCTCTAGTTGGTCAAACCTTTGACAACATCAAGTTTGTCCAAAACAAAAGAGTGATGAGTATACAGGGATTTAAATCTAAGGTGACCATTCAACGGGAGGATTTACCAGTGAACCCTGAAGGTATATTCCACCGGATAGCACTTCTAATAAATTTGACGAACAGCTTAAAGAATTCTTTCGATATGAACTGGCACCCTATCCTCTCTCTCTGTTTGATGCATCTGGAATGAGGGAGACTCCCAAGTCAGTGTTATATGACTTGTTCACACCACTGAATGATGTAAACCTGGAAGAAGCAGCATTTGTCATCAATGGTGGATTTCTTCTCCACTGGGTTGTATGGAAGAGTGGCGACACATTCCAGTTGCTAACCAAATACGTTGAATATTTAAGACACAGCAGCAGAAGTGCGACAAGTTTGGTGTTCGATGGCTACCCAGAAGACCTGCCCACCAAGAGCATCAAATATGCTGAGCTCCTCCACCGAAGCAAAAGACACACTACACCTGCACTCATCTTTACCGATTTCATGATTGTGACTATGACTCAGGAGCAATTCCTTTGTAATGACAGAAATAAAACATGTCTCACTAGCTTGCTTATTTCGAGGCTTGAAGATGAAGGCTTTTCAGAAAAGCAAGCTAATGAAGATGCAGACCACCTAATTGTTGCCATAGCACTTTAGGTATCCCAGGAACATGAGAAGGTTGTGGTTGTTGGTGAGGATATGGACCTTCTCATCATGCTCAATGCCCTAGCCACACCATCAGCAAATATATGTTTCTTGAAACCTGGAAGAGGAAAGATCTCATCAAAAGTATTTGGTTCCAGCAGTTTCAAACTGGCAAACAACATCAGAAGCCCACTCATATTTCTCCATGCCAAAAGTGGATGTGACAACTTCGGCACTCTTCGGTCAGGGCAAGAAGAAGATGGTCACTCTACTGCTCAAAAATAAATGTCTTCTGGAAGATATCAAACCTTTCTTAGAGTATGACAACCAAGCTGAAGTTATTGTCGAAGCTGGCCTCCAATTTTTAACAACCCTCTATAGTGGTACAGCAGGAGACACTTTAGACAAACTGTGATTTGACCTGTTTTCCAAAGCGATTGTGAAATCCAGATTCCCCCTAGCATCCCTACCGCCAACGTCGGAAGCAGATCGCCAGCATTGCTTGAGGACCAACTTACAAGTACAAATGTGGGTAGGACACCACATGGATCCGCTCCTCTGGGTATGGCAGGCTTCAGATTTTGGTCTTGGCCCTGTTCCTACCTCCAAAGAACCAGCTCCACGGTTTCTTTTCTGAACAATTTCCTGCAAATGCAACAAGGGCTGTGCAGGTAGTTGTGGGTGTCAGAAGGCTGGTATAGTTGTGGGTGTCAGAAGGCTGGTATTGAGTGCTCATTAATTTGTGTCAACAGCAAGGTGAACTCCTGCACTAACTCCCTCCAAGCAGATGAAACTGACGAACCAGATGTTGACAAAGACCTGGACTGTATATACCAGGTGACGAAAATTGCTGACTTTGAGGAGCCGAGTGACGGGGCGTTGGACTCAGAAATTACAGACTTTGAGGAGCCGAGTGGTGCAATGACAGTAGAAAGTCGACGTATGTTTGTGTACATACCTACTTTAACCCTTTTCATCAGATACATTTATATAAAATTTTGTAATTACGAAATATAATAACCACTACTTAATTTCAATGAGTGTCTCTCTCTTCCTGCCTCCTTCATATCAGTTGAACGGATATCACTATTTTATATCGAGGGTTAAGAACTGAGACCACGTATCTGACAAAAGACAAATTTTACAGGAGGGCTAAAAAACATAACTTTTTAATAAAAATTTTGATAGCTTTGATTTTTTTATTTAGAGCATAATCATTTACTACTCTCAGGTTGTGCATTGTCTTTTTTGCATCATTTTGTTATAACATATATTTTTTCCACTTACAAGTTTTTTTGAGCCAGGACTTTTTCTGACATGTGTCAGATGTCAGATACGAGGTCTCAGTTCTTAACCCTCGATATATGAAAAACTTCTTTAATATTATTTTTCAAATTTTACAAAATTTTAATATTTTATTCTATTACTATTTTAAATAAGTACAAGACAATGGGTTGCTATAGTTCTGTATTTAAAAGAGTGTACATAAGAATTAGGGAAGAACTACATTTGAAATTGTCTTCATTGATGATGAGAAATGGTCCAAATTTAATGAGGAGCTGTACACAAATGGGTGGTCCAATAAATTCACTTTTGGTTTCATCGAATGCAGAATTTATCTCTCCATATCTTTTTATGAACGACATTATTGATAGGTGGATTGGTTTCAACAATATTACCAAAAAACAGAGGTTAAAACAAAAATTTTTCATGAACATGTATAATTAGTCCAATTTCGAAGAGCACTAGTATGGAAACCGGTGGTCCAAAAAATATATGGATGGTCTCATTCAATGCAGAACTTCATGCCCTACAATTTTTAATTCCACTATGTTCCCGATATTGCGAGTCATTTACGAGATATAATCACAAAACTGAAAAATACCCCTTTTTCGAGTACATTTTTGCCCCCCTAACACTTTTCCACAACTCCGTCGAGGGGGAAAACTTAGGATTGTCATACTGGGACACAAACAAAGCCATTAAAACAATAAAACCTTTTGTAGCAATTATTTCCGATTTGAATGCTAATTCTACTGGACTAATAGGACACAACTGCTGTTTACAGTGGCGCCAATATCATTTGACTTCTTTAGAGCTTTGCTAACAATTTTTTGCAACTCTTTTACAAGTGTATTATTTAAATGTTCCATCTCTTTAGAAACTGGGATGAAAATGTCAAAGTTAAGTATATGACAACAGTGAGAATCAAACAATGGAAACTCCAAGTGGGGATAACAATATAAGGAAAAGATAGATTGCTACTTATTGTAAAGGTGACATATTAAGTTGCAGACAGGCACAACAAAAAGACACTTATGTATTAGCTTTCGGCCACAGCCTTTGTAAGAAAAGGAAATGCACATACACACATTCATTCACAAAGCAAATACACATGACCGCCATCTCTACAGCTCAGACTGTGTGTGTGTTTTTTTCCTTTTCTCATAAAGGCCACTGCCAAAAGGTAATGTATAATTGTCTTTTCATTGTGCCTGTCTGCAACATAACTTATCACCGTTACGGTAAGTAGCAATCTACCTTTTCCTTTTATTATTGACAATAGACAGAATTGTATGCATAGCATACACGGAAAATTATTATACAAATGTTCTTACAAGCAACAACATCAGAGTACAAGGCTATATGGAGAGACAAGTCCACACAAAAATCTGATGTACAGGCAAACCAGTGAACTTATAAGATACATTAGCGGCAATATGTCCGGTAACCTAAGATTTCGTCGCAGGGCAGTCAAAAGATGTGAATACATGACATCAACTCTTAGAAAGTAAGTAGTGTTGCAAAAACACTTTGGTGAATGAGTATTATTGAAACGCAAAATCAGTGTGTACAAGAACAGAACTGCGTAGAAAAAAACTTTATATGACCAGTATGGAGTCTTGTGCATGTTACACATTCCAACAGATTACTAACTAATACATTACAAGGTGGCAAAGGTAACAAAATGACCTCCATGTGGCACTGGTAGTGATATGTCGAAGTGTTAAGTAAAAATTATAAATGTCGGAACAAATTTCATGAAAACTGTAAAAGGTTGTGAAAATAATTTTGCAACTAAAAAAAAAATAAAATACACATTATAACTCGGTGTGGAGAAATGAAAATGGACAACTGTCAAGACAAAAATTTGAAATGTACATAGTAAAAGCAAAGAATGAAGGTTAATAATGTTGCTAAAAATATGATCATTTACAGAAATGGTGAAAGAGAATGAATAGGAGGAGGAAGGTCTATGTACTGGTCTTGCTTTTAGCAATTCTAGTTACTGTCATGATTTGTGGGAGTGAGTTTTAAATGCCTATCCTGTTATCCCTTTCAGTGATTCTTCTTCATTTCTGAGATGAAAATTTTGTAATTTAGTATCCAAGCAGAACTTATTTTAGAAACTTTTTCATATAGCAGAAGCCAAAATTAGACTACCCAAATCATTCATTACAGAGGACACTGTGAATTAAAGGTATAATTTTTCATAGTTTTCAGACTTGTGTACTTTTAATCTCTAAAATTACTGTGTCAAAGTAGGACAGTGCACCAGAATATGGGTCACTGTCAATTGGGCACCGCACCAACACTGAGGCAGGTCTTCAAGGCGAACAAGGTAGCCAAGTGTGGCTGGCAGAGAACCAGTGAATCCCTGTGAGAGGCCCACATGGAGGAGTAAAACACATTCATAGTCTCCTTAATGGCACGCAGTTTGTTGTGCGAACTGAGATTATGCCATTCCGTCTCCCAAAGGTGAAAAACCTAGCGGTGTAATAACAATCTCAGGTCAGTTTTGGAGATGCCCATCACCGGAAGTGGTTTCTGTGTAGCCTGTTTCCCAAGCCTGTCGGCAAGTACATTTCACAGGATTCCAATGTGGCCTGGGGTCCACAAAAACACCATGGAACAACTGGACCGTTCCAGGGCATACAGGGACTTCTGGATGGTCGCTACCAAAGGATGGTGAGGGTAGCACTGGTTGATAGCTTGTAGGCTGCTCAAGAAGTCTGTACACAGAAGAAACGACTCCCCAGGGCATGAAGGGATATACTGAAGTGCACGACATAGGGCCACCAGCTCTGCAGTGAATACACTGCAGCCATCAGGCAAGGAATGCTGTTCAATATGGCCTCTGTGGATGTAGGCGAAGCCAACATGGCCATCAGCTGTCAAGCTGTCAGTGTAAACCACGTCAGAGCCCCAGAACACGTCAAGAAGGGAGAGGAAGTGACAGCGGAGAGCCATGGGAGCAACTGAGTCCTTAGGGGCATGCGAAAGGTCCAGACTAATCTCCGGCCTAGGTGTACACCATGGAGGTGTATGCAGATGGAGCTGGGTGGGAGATGGTAAAGGGAAGGACTCCAGTTCAGACAGAAGGGATCGGACGCAAACCACAATCATGAGCCCTGCCCAGGGCCGCTGATGTGGGAGTTGAAACGTCGTGGGTGTGAAAAGGAGACGGTAGTTCAGATGTGCAGGAGAACTACAGATGTGTGAAACATAACTGGCGAGCAGTTGTGCATGCCTAACCTTCAAAGGAGGGACTCCAGCCTCCACCAGGACACTGGTCACTGAACTCGTCCTAAAAGCACCTGTCGCTAGCTGAACGCCGCAGAGGTGCACTGGCTTTAGTAAACACAATGCTGAGGGTGCTGCCAGACCATAAACCAGACTCCCATAGTCAAGGTGGGATTGAAAAAGGGCTCTGTAGAGCTGCAGCAGAGTACAGTGATGTACCCTGAGCCGTGGTAAAAATTGTTGTTTTGAAGAGTGTGCCGCAGCGCGTAGTGTGGAGCACTCGCTCCGTATCTGGTGGTGGCGCCACTGTGGCAATCGCAGCTTTGGCGTCTCCCTCTGGTGGGAAAGGGGAAAGGTTGCTGTTCACGTGCATTTAAGGGGCGCTATGAGCTCGCCAGTCGGTCATTCTGGGTCAGTCTCTCGTCCCCAGCTTTCTAGTCTGTCTCTCGTCCGCATTTGTTAGGCAGTTAGTGTCTGTCTGTCGTTCGGAGTGCTAGTATGTCTGTCGTTCAGATCAACCTGTAAAGCCGGCAAAATGAGAGTATTTCTACTCCGCCAGTAAGAGAATTCATCGAGTGGTCGCCTGGTTGGGGCTTAGTTACTGCATCTGAGTCTGCGCGTTAGGCCGCCAGTCTGCTCGACTTTGCTCAGGCAATGGTCATTGGTGGTTAGATCGATCAGTTGGTTGGTCGCGCACTGAGACAAAAGATGACTTGTCCATCTTGAGCGTCAGCGCATGTGAGGTCGCCACATGAGTCCAGTGGGCCGCGGTGTATAGCGAGGGGTAGTGACTTCGCGGTCAACAAGAGAGCAACAAGAGTCAATCCACGGCATCAGTCTGGCCGGTGCAAGCTGTGACACCATGAGATGGGAGATAGGCGCGCCTTCCTGCGTCCGTTGAAGCGGCTGGCAGTGGACGGTTCGGGAGAGCGATTTGGGGGTGCTGCGCCAGGTCTTCTCAAGAAATCGCAGTTTATTAGAAGTTAAGTGATTGGTGATATATTGTTTGATTTACTCTTGTTAAATTCTACTTGTTTTCTTGGTGAAGCCGCAAGCTGTTTTGCTTTAGGGTCGTCCCTCCATTCTTCTCTGTTTGCCCACCCGCGGGAAGGTGGTTGTTTATAAATTGGGTGGTCCGTTTTTCCCTTGTGGAGTAGGGGCGGGTTAGAGCAACCTGCGGTTCGGGTTGTTCGGTAATCTCCCTATCAATCTACCGTACATCAGTAGCTGCCACTGTCATGTTTGTTGGATTTGGTGTGTTGAAGAATTTATTGCTTGGAGTGTAATGGCCTAATACCTGAAATATGTTTTTATCTTTGGAAACTTTGATATTATTGCCTATGGTCTTGAGAAGCGCTATCTGTGTACTGTAGAGCATCTTAACTATTGGTTGGCCAACCTTGAAGAATTTTATATAAGATTGCATTTCATGGGCTTTTATTTAAATGATAATTTTATTATATGAACTTGCCACCCTTTCACCATAAGACATTTCTTAGAAGTTAAAATCAAGTTACACCATCGGTGGCAAGGTTAATATTTTAATTGTTAGTGTTTTGTACCATTTCCATCCCTCCTACAGGGGGTGCACAGTTTGTGTGCTTGTGTAAATTGTTAAAACTCTTAGTTTAAAGTTATCTGGTGCATTGGAGATTTGCACCAGTGTAGTCTTTCAGAGGCTGTTGTGAGCGGTCGTAACTACGGCCGTGTCAAAAGGGAGCAGCAAGCTTCTCTGCCCGAAAGCTCATACAGTCAAAACAAGTTTTCTTTTTGCCTCTGAATAAATTGTAACTTTAATATTTAGAGGGTACTTTCTGATTATAATTTTAAATCTGTTTCTGTAAAAAATGCTTTTAGGCACTATTAAAGTGAATAAAATTTCCATTTGTTAAAAGGAATTTGGTTATGATTTCATCAGTTACTCCCTGGCACGTTTACATAGTGTGATTAAATGTGTTATTGTCCTTGATCAATCGCTAGTAAATAAAATAAATACTTAAGAATATTCTTTGAAAATAAATCACGGTTCACACCCCAGTTGGTGTTGCTCAGGCAGCGGAGGGCATTGAGGTGCTGCCAGCACTCTTAAGCTGACAAAGGTGAGGAAGCCATGTCAACCAGGCGTCGAAAACCCATCCTACGAATCGATATGTCTCCACTACAGAGTGTGGATTGTCACTAAAGCAAAGTTCTGGTTCCGGATGAACAGCACGACGCCAACAGACATGCATAACACACAACTTTGTGACTGCAAGCTGTGGGATAGAGCCCATGACTGCGCCTTGTGGCTGGCTCTCTGTAGGTGCTGCTCAGTAACACCAGTACTGGAGCAGAGGTATGAAATGCAGAAGTCGTCTGCGTACAGAGAAGATGAGACAGATGGCCCCACAGCTGCTGCTAGGCCGTTAATGGCCACTAAAAATAGATTGACACTCAATACAGAGCCCTGCGGAACT
The DNA here is from genome assembly GCF_023898315.1 of Schistocerca nitens. Taxonomy (NCBI): domain Eukaryota; kingdom Metazoa; phylum Arthropoda; class Insecta; order Orthoptera; family Acrididae; genus Schistocerca; species Schistocerca nitens. The sequence goes on from NC_064617.1 coordinate 147,101,398, forward strand.
TCATTCTCCTGGAGATGGGGGGGGCACTATGGGAGGCACCAACCTGGACACGGAAAGTATGGAGCAACAGGAAATTTTGGTTAAATTCGGGAGTAAGCCCCGGGGACCCCATTCATACAATGTGGCAAGGATATGATATCTGCAGGTCGTGTCGTAAGCTTTTCTTAAGTCAAAAACGATGGCAACAAGGTGTCGGTGCCTGGAAAAGGCTGTTCGGACGGCAGACTCGAGGGACACAAGATTATTAGTGGTAGCACGACCGTGGCGGAAACTGCCCTGGCGTGGAGCCAGTAGGCCATGTGACTCCAGGACCCCACCCAACCACCGACACACCATACATTCTAGCAGCATACGAAGAACGATAGTAAGGGTGATGGGCCAATAGCTATCCACATCAAGCGGGTTTTTGCCGTGTTTGAACACTGGTATGGTAGTGCTCTCCTGCCATTGCTACAGAAAGACGCCATTGTACCAGATCCAGTTGAAGATAATGAGGAGATGTCTCTTGCAGTCAGACGAGAGATGTTTAATCATCTGACTGGATCCGATCTGGACCAGGTGCTGCGTCAGCGCAAAGTGCAAGGGCACTGAGGAGCTCCCATTCTATAAACGGGGCATTACAGGGTTCACTATGGCGTGTAATGAATGAGAGGACCTTCAAATCCAGCCGCCGTTTGAGACTGCGAAAGACTGGTGGACAATTCTCCAACGCAGAGGCTCAAGCATAGTGCACAGCCAAGTGCTTGGCAACCGCGTTTGCGTTGGTAGATAACACGCCATAAATGGTAACACCATGTACACTTGTTGGGGTCTGTTACCCAAAAACACGTCTGACCTTCATCCAGACTTGGGAAGGTGACATATGGCACCCACTTGTTAAGACATACCTCTCCCAACACTCCTGTTTCCGTCTTTTTATACGCTGACGAATGCGGGTGCAGAGCTGTTTAAAGGCTATTAGATGCTCGAGGGGAAGGGTGCCGCTTATGTCGCTGTAGAGCTCACCAACGCTCTTTAATCAGCAACTCCCATACCAAGGTATTGACTTTCGCTGGGGGCACCGGAAAGAATGAGGGATCACATTTTCCGCCACAAAAACAACCATCGTAGTGACCTGCTCAACCACAACATCATTGTCACCATGTGGGGGAGATGCAACAGTGACAGCACAGGTGAAGGCTTCGCAGTGTGCCTTGTTGAAAGCCCATCTGGGTATGTGTCCGTGGGCATTACACCAGGGGAATGACAGGAAGATAGGGAAGTGGTCACTACCACACAGGTCATCATGTGCTCTGCAGTGAATTGATGGGAGAAGCCCAGGACCGCAAACCAAGAGATCAATGGCCGAATATGTGCCATGTGCCACACTGAAATGTATGGGGGCACCTGTATTTAAGAGGCAGACGTCAAGTTGTGACAGTAAATTTTCGACATCTCTACCTCGGCCAGTAAGCACAGCGGCACCCCACAAGGGGTTATGGGTGTTAAAATTTCCCAAAAGTAGGAAAGGTTTAGGGAGTTGACCAATCAGTGCCGCCAATGCGTTAAGGGATACTGCACCATCTGGAAGAAGATATACATTGAAGACAGTTATTTCCTGCATCTTCCTTATCCTGACAGCCACAGCTTCAAGAGGGGTTTGAAGGGGCACAGGTTTACTGCCTACAGAGATATAGACACAAACTCCACCTGACACACTACGGTTCTTGTAATATCCCCTATAGCCACAAAGGGCAGGGGTCCGCATTGCCGGGAACCAGGTTTCCTGAAGGGCAATGCAGAAAGCAGGTGTAAAGTTTAAGAGTTGCCGTAGCTCAGCCAGGTGGTGGAAATAACCACAGCAATTCCACTGGAGGATGTTGTGATCATGAGGCAGGGAAGGCATGAAAAATGAGGCAGTTTACGCATCAGGGTCACCTGCTGCCACTGATTGAGTACCTGTGCAATTGGCATACATTGAGTCTGAGGGCCCAGAGAGATCTAGGTCCTGAGCGGATGCCAGAATTTCCACTTCATCCTCAGACACAGAGCTTGTAGGGAGCGGTGGTATGGGTGCCACTGCAAGGTCTGGGTTCTTGGGGGTCTTCTTTTACGTTTTCTCTCGCAGCTCCTTTGGTTTTTCCGGCTGGGAGGGCTTCACTGAGTTAGTCTCAGGGACCGAGGAGGACCGTGAAGCCCTACGACCAGCTACCTATGGTTGCTTCAGCCACTGGTGGGTGTCCGCGTTGCCACTGGTAGGAACCTGGGAAGGGAGTGACCTGAGGGACCCCTTCCTAGCAAGAGGAGCTGAAGAAGACGTGCACTTCCCCGGATGAGAAGTGGGGACACTGATGTCCCTGATGGTGGTGGTGGTGGGGGGTGGGGTGGGGGTGGGGGGGTGGGGAATGTTGCTCCCAATGTAGGTGTTGTGGGATCAACAGGGATAGAGGTGCCCCCCACCATCAAGGGAGCAGGTGGAGTCTGACGGTTCTGAGAACCAATTGCACATGGTGGAATGGAAGGTGCTAGAACTGCTGTAGCAGTCTTGTAAGTGAATGTCATATGCACAGGATGTGGCCTCTCATATTTTCTCTTAGCCTCAGTGTAGGTCAGTCCGTCCAGGGTCTTGTATTCCATAATTTTCCTCTCTTTCTGTAAACTCCTGCAGTCTGGTGAGCAAGGTGAACGATGCTCTCCAAAGTTGACACAGATGGGAGGCGGGGTACATGGTATATTGGGATGTGATGGACATCCACAATCGCTACATGTGACGCTGGAAGGACAACGGGAAGAAATACGGCCAAACTTCCAGCACTTAAAGCACCGCATTGGGAGAGGGATATACGGCTTGAGATCACAGTGGTAGACCATCAATTTGACCTTCTTAGGTAATGTGTCACCCTCGAAGGCCAAAATGAAGGCACTGGTGGCAACCTGATTATCCCTCGGACCCCGATGGACGCACCGGATGAAATGAACACCTCGCCACTCTAAATTGGCGTGCAGCTCGTCGTCAGACTGCAGAAGGAGGCCCCTGTGGAATATACTACCCTGGACCATATTTAAGCTCTTATGAGATGTGATGGTAATGGAAACATCCCCCAGCTTGTCACAACCGAGTAATGCCCGAGACTTGGCAAGGATGCCGTTTTTATCAAGACTGACCCTGACCGCATTTTAGACGAGCCCTCCACTTCCCAAACTGAGGCTTCATTGAGATGAAAGATTCCCCATCAACTCTCGTACATATGAGGTACCAGGGCGAATAAGCTTCCTTGCCATCCTTACCCTGGCGCCACATGGTGTGGCCAGGGAGGAGAACGATTCGGGGTCGCATTTCTTTGCATTGAAGTTGGACCTCAATCGCTTAGAGGCTGCTGGTGGTGGACTACGGGCAAGAGATGATGTACTACACTTCATGGCATGTCATCCGCCATGATGCCACCCAGCCGCAGCAAAAGCCACCTGGCAGGATGGCCATTGCCGGGAGTTCCGAGGCCCCAGGGTGAAGGCCATTATCATCATCAGTGCAGAAAACGATACTGCACAGTGGATGGAAGAAAATGCACCCAGGAGGGTGACCTTGCCCAACAGCTGGAGAATGAGCTAAAGTGCAGAGCCACGTCAACAAAAGAAGTGAAAGGCCTCAGCACACGATGCACCATGTAAGGCAGCCTTCCCCAATTGGCTCATTCTTTGGGAAAATTTTGAAAAATGGTGGACAAACACTACAGGGGACCATCACATAAAGGCTGAAATGTGTGAGACTACTCTTAGTCGTCTCTTACGAGAGGCAGGAATACCATGGGCCTATTCCAACCCCCGGACCCACAGGGGGTTATCAGGGGGCCACAAATGTACGTGTACATGACAATTCCTCACATACACTGGCTACCATGCTAGGGAGAGAGCAACATTCTCCACACTGCCTGCACAATCTGTAAAAAATTTGAAAGAAGTAGAGCTCAAACCCAGATGTTGGGACCAGACACCAATCAACCAAAGTATGTGGTGCGAAATGGGGGACTAAAGTGAAAGAAGCCAGAATCGACATCCTACAAGTGAGCTATTTTGTCAGCTGGGAATCCATCCTAGAGATCTCACCATTCAGATTTTATCAGTTAAAAAAAATTAAAAATTGGCTGTACACTATTCCACACAACCAGCATGTTGTATAACACAGTAAAATGTGATAAAGTGTTTTATAGGTTCACTGAGGCTGTGCCTTTACTAGACGTAAAAACAAGGAATTTCAATGTAGGGATATTAGCTGTCAATCTAAGGTCACTTCAATAGCATATTTTCTTAGGTTGTGGCCAGGTCTTCATTAAGAACCTTCGTTGTGATGTCAATTCAACAGATGTTTATCTGTAGGAGCATATGGTGTATTTTAATTGAAACTGCAAAACGATGGTGGAACATGTATAAACTTACAATAGAATATATACAGAATCTGTTAAAAGCTTAAAATTTACTTGTTAATTTTGATGATTTCTGTTGTATATGGCACAGCAGTTTAGCACCTTCCTCTTGTTGTTAACATCCACATTTGTGCAAACTCATATTCCAAAAACAAAGTTTTCTTGATTTTCGACAACTGCTTCTGATACCATCATCAGCAGTGAAAGTACTGACTGTCAGTGTTGGCCAAGTCTGACAGTCAGAAAGTTGGTTTGAATACTACAGTGCTCATACTAGGTATGTTCCTATTGGAGGCAGTATGCCATTGCCTTCCTCTGACTTTGAAACTGATTTACCCTACCAGTTATTGGGGGACCCAAACTTCAATGTTGCCCTGAAGCACAGTGCTACTTAGCATTTTTCACATGACCATATGTTGCTAGAGATGAAAGAAACTTTAAGCAACAAACTGAAATCCTAAAACTGGCCAGGGATGTAATCTCAGACATTGCAGCCCACAGTCTGGCACTTTATCACTAAGCCACCAAAACAGAAGTAAAATACACTCCTGAAAAGACCATACGTGACTTTAACATTTAAATTTACCAAAAAAGGAAGATTATGTAATTAATGTCCTACTGACAAAAGAGTACTAGCTAAATTTAATAAGTATGAAGCATGAATTCATCAACGGTGTTTAAGGAAACATTTTAGCATTTGTGACATGTGGTTTATGAAGTCCATTTATGCCCAAAGTTTTACGAACTGAATATGAGCAGTGTTGTTGAATATACAAAAGCCACAAAGCAAGGAATTCTAGAAAAATGCAGAGAAATTGATGCTTAATACAGGAACTGGCACTGTCCTGAAACAATAACAAGATGTCGAAATGCATTCACAGTTGCGAATACTAACACCCGTCAGATGTATAAGGACATGATGACAATGAAAATTCGTGCTGGATTAGGACTCGAACCCAGATTTCCCACTTTGTGCGAGTGGTCACCTTAATAACTTTGTCACTGGCAGACCCAAACGTCACCGAGCGAGGTGGCGCAGTGGTTAGCACACTGGACTCGCATTCGAGAGAACGATGGTTCAATCCCGCATCCGGCCATCCTGATTTAGGTTTTCCGTGATTTCCCTAAATTGCTTCAGGCAAATGCCGGGATGGTTCCTTTGACAGGGCACGGCCGACTTCCTTCCCCATCCTTCCCTGGTCCGATGAGACCGATGACCTCGATGTTTGGTCTCTTCCCCTAAAACAACCCAACCAGAGACCCAAACTTCCATAGGTTATCATTCCTGCGTCACAGCCTTTCATGTACAGGAGCGGACATTATAATTGAAAGACGTTGTCCGTTATTGGTGGATAAATACAATATTGCGATGCAAATACATTTTATGTATTTTAGGACGGCTGTAGTCACTGTAGTGCCTGTCCTTTGGACAAACACGTATGTCTAAAGGAACACTGCATTGTTGTTCTCAACAGCCCAGGCATTGATGCATGTCCGAAGGATTATTGCATTGTTCTTAACAATGCAGGCACTGCAATATCGAAAAACAAATGTAATATAATATATTGTGTGTAAATAAGTAAAAAGGTCCTTTAATATTTGATTAAACTAATGACATTCAATTATTGTGAAAATTCTTAACAACAAAAATATATAGGAGTATGCAAAAGAAGCACTGTAAGGGTGAATGTGCACATAAAACCAATTGTAGGAAAGGCAGATCGAGGATTGAGGTACTTGGGAAGAATCGTACAGAAATGTAATTCATCTGCAAAGAATGAAATGTACAAAAATTGTTAATCTGGTTCTGGTGTATCACTCATCACTCTGGGACACTAACCAGGAAGGCTTAATAGAGAAGGTGCAAAGAACAGATATGAATTTCAACTCAGATTCAATTACTCCGTGTGAAAGAGACTTTAAAATGTTCATCCAACTCTAGTGGCAGATGCTATAACAAAGCGTTGTGCACCACAGAGAGACTAGTGTTGACATTATAGAGAGAGAGAGAGAGAGAGAGAGAGAGAATATTTCAAGACTAGTGTCTACCAAGTATATATCTGGAAATAAATATACTGGAAGATCAGAGAGTTCAAAAGTGCACATGTGGTTCGTGGCAGTCACTCTCTCAACACACCATCTGTGAATGGAACTGTAATATGTCAGATTAATAGTGCTGTGTGATTTATCTTTACCACATGCCATAAGGTGACTTGTTAAGTAAAGATGCAGTTAGGAACAGAGGTAAACCCATATCTTGATCATGTAATAGGAAAGTGTGCTTCACAGTGGCAGAATATATTAAAAAAATCAATTTACCCATAGAAGTGTTTTTCTCGTTTAGGGTTTTATGTAGCTGATGGCTTGCTCCTTGTAGTCAAAGCTGAGTCAGAACATTTCATGAGATCTTGACCCGACATAACATCTGATGTATTTACTTTTTGCTTTAATCCGGTTGCCTTTGTTGATTCTCATGAAGTAGAGGTCCTGCTAATCAGTGTCTCTGAAATCCCATATGTAACCAAGGAAAGGCTTCACTTCTTCACATTCTGCAGCTATTATTGGGGCAAAGGAAGATAACTTCTTTTCATGTCACATAAAAGCACGTCCACTGCTTTCCTTTTACCAAACATATACTTCCTTGAATGAGTGTACAGATCATCAGAGTGACCAGTGAATTTGAGTAGAACACAACTTTACTTAGGAGACACACGTTGGAGCCTCAACATGACAGTCAAGATTACAATATATTTCATTTGACATAAAACCATCTTGTATTTTCATTCTTGGAGATTGTGGTTGCTCTTTGACATTCAAGTGACTGCCAAGCTGCAACAGCAAAAAGTAAAAGGCTCCATCCACAGCAGGTGAACCGGTTTATTTTCTATCACACCTTGTCGTTTTCTTGTATTCCACATCTACTGTTTACTATCTGCACATACAAAAACAAACACCCACAAACAGTATATATTCCACAACTTACTTCCCACTTAATACTATTCTGTCATGCCGCGCGGGATTAGCCGAGCAGTCTAAGGAGCTGGAGTCATGGACTGTGTGGCTTATCCCGGTGGAGGTTCGAGTCCTCCCTCGGGCGTGTGTGTGTGTGTGTGTGTGTGTGTGTGTGTGTGTGTGTGTGTGTGTGTGTGTGTGTGTGTGTTTGTCCTTAGGATAATTTAGGTTAAGTAGTGTGTAAGCTTAGGGACTGATGACCTTAGCAGTTAAGTCTCATAACATTTCACACACAATTGAACATTTTTATTCTGTCATGATCATCTTTCCTCATACTACACAAAGAGTGTGAAATGTCGTTTGCCTAAATGGCATGTAACACTTCACCCTGAGGTTGCTTCCCAGATTTGGTGCCAGGGACATCAAAGACGCAGATAAAGAAACAGATACGAAACAGTGTATTACTTTCAAAAATGTGAGACAACTGTGTACAATGCTGTGTTATAGAAACTACCGCATGGACAACCACTGAGAATTAAGAAATGAACAACACTGTTGCTCTATTCCGGTGCTCGTGTTATAACAGTTTTTCATCCTAGTAATAAAAGAATTTTAATTACAGTAACTAAAACATACATGACCATAGGCTTTTACAATTAGAGTTTAGCAGAAGCTAATATGTACCATAGTACTGTATTAGTTGCTAAGCAGTGACCAATAACATGAAAAGCTAAGCAATTTAAGAAATAATTCAAAGAATAAAAAAGTTACGGTAGACCATATGTTTGAATATTTCTTACTTCAAAGTCCACTCTATTTCATCATACACTTCAAGATTTTCATCTCTTTCTTCTTTCACTAATTTAATTTCCATTTCTATAACTGCAGTATCATTACATAAATATAGGGGATCATCTTCAAAAGTTACGCCATTTGTTTCTTCGGCTTTCAGGATCTCCCACCGGAAACAAAAGAAAACACACTATAAACTATATCTGATTGACTCTCTCTCTCTCTCTCTCTCTCTCTCTCTCTCTCTCTCTCTCACACACACACACACACACACACACACACACACACACACACACACACACAGATAGCTTTTTAGTTTATTAGAATACAAACCGGTTGACTAAAGGTGATATATTTTACGCTTTTGTATTTAATTAGCTTTATATAGCACAATAATGACATAACTTATGTTTAGTTATAGTTTATACCTGTCAGTGTGCACCTCCCTAGCAGCAGCACAAACAACGTTGCAACATTAATATATAACTGAATCCATCCCATGTCCAATGGATATGTTTTGTGTCACTGGGAACTTTAGTATTTAATGTCCCATCGCAGTGCAAGCTCTGAACAGAGAAAGAAATGATCCTTTTGCTTAACAAAGGAAACAACCAGGGATTTGCTTTGAGTGATTTAGAGGAACCATGGAAATCTAAATCTGGTTGGCCAGATGAGAATTTCAACAGTCACTCCCATGGGTGCAACTCCAGAGTCCTAACCACTAAATCATCTAGCTATGTTTTTCCTTGTTCACTTCGTGTTGGTGGCAGAAATTGTACATAAATAGATTCCACCACAGGGCATGATGCAAGGAACCTGTAGCCACGACAGAAATGCAAAGTCTTTTTTGTATTTTTTAATGAGATGAAAAGATTCTAGGAGTCATCGGCTGATGAGTCTGACTGGATGTTTTTTCAGTCCATGCTCACAGACCTCCCAAAACCTAGTGACAGACAGGGAAGAGCTCTAAATGCAAAATTTCTGCTGCTGTTGAATGAGCAGCTAGATGAAGCCAAGAAGGAGATGCTGTAATTTTCGTCAACATCATCATGGGCTTCTTCCATTTCTAACACAACATTGTCTATTCATACACAGAATTTGCCACTAATTCTACATCATCAATGGTGACTCATTTACATCAGATCGGGCAATGTTCCTTATACGTACATGTGAATCTGAATCATATTCTACCATAACTCACTGAACAGTTGCAGCTTTTCAAATCGTACTCATTACCCATATATGTACTTCACTGAGTTAAGTACCACAGTATGTGGTCTTATTAAAAATAAATTCTTCATAGTGGCATTTTTAATGTAATGATCACATTTTCACTAACTTATCTTATTATAATCAGTAGTTTATCAGCAGGAGAAATAGCAAGCCAAAAATTTGTGTCCTGCTTTTCAGTTGATACTAGTTGCTCTAAAAAGTGGAAACTGTTCTGTACTCACTCTGCAGAATTTGGTTCATGTTGAGAGCGCTCACAAGGAACCATTGCCAAACTATGTTTGACATTAATAGCGTTACACAGGTGCACCCAGCATTTCCTTTTCTTTTTCAGTTGTTAGAGCTTTAAATATCGATAAACCAAAACAGAAGAACTCAAGGTTGCAACTGAGCCTGAAACACAACTTGTCCTGTCTTCTTGTTTGTCATAATGCAGGTCGCATCGTGTATTGTATTGCAGACTGTATCATCCCAGTGGGAACACAAATACCGCACCAATAAGTACTGCATCACATGGCCATTACAATGAACTATATCACACATTGCCTCAGTGTGAACACACGTTATTAAACAGCTTTAGATTGAACAGCCTTTGTATGTCCATCTTTTCAGAGATGGGAACCTTGACAGTTCACTATAGAATGTCAAATCAAATACCTTTCAGCTGTCTATCTGTAACTTCAAAACTGTTATTTTATTGGGCTTTCAGTTTTGGCGGTATATTACCCCACCTTCAGGCCCCCTGACCAATGTGTAGGAAGATTCAAACCTCGGTTCTGGTCACAATAGGGGCCTGCATTCAAAGACTGGTATGTAGATTCCAACTTAATACAACGATCACTTCAAACAGCATCTGCAAACCATTGATGGAACATTCTATGTACATTCTACCTACGTATGGCTGAATGAGATCTTGAATCATGGTGTGCAATTAATAACCTTGTGAGCTAAATCTCAAACTGAATGCTAGTAGAATTCAAGAAACAATGTTGCTGTGGACTTCCCATATTGCCACAGGTAAAAAAATAGGATGCAGGATCCTACATGAATTGCAACTGAAGACGTAGTGTCAGATCCTGAAAGTGAAAAGCTCAGTTATGAAATAATGCCTGTAGAGTTCAGTTGTAGCATTATGCCGAAGTATTTTACTAATCGATGTGACTGTGTCAAGCTGTACACCACTATACCAGGATTGTTTTCTGTACTCATCTGCACTAGACTTGAACAACAAAATAGAATTTGTTTCTGTAATGTTTTTAATCACAGCAGTTCTATAAATTTATTACAGGCCTATTATGTCTTTCAAATATTCTAACTTACATTTTAAGTGTAGCCACCTAACATGACACACGAATAATAGGATTCATTATTAATCACCAACATAACAAAATTACTAAACTATTTTAATAATTATGGCTCCATCATAAGATGCTTCTACATGACAAATCACTGAAGACTTACTCTTTTTCTCTTCATGTCACACCAAGTGTTACAGTTGTCAACATAATCAACAGTAACTACTGTAAAATCTAGCCACATCACTCTGAAGTAATGTTTTATTATTACTTACTGTCCCAGGTCAGCTTCTGTGGGTACATTGCCATCAGAAATATTTGTAAAACAGTCCTTCATCAACAGATGAACTGCTGCAATTTCATTCTTATCGACTGCGCATTTAGACAGCCTTTCTTCAAAATCCTTCAACATGCGGCAAGTTCCAGTAATACTGCTGTGAAAATATATCAGTGTTATGAATGTAATGTTAAAAATAATAAGATAGGTAAATTAGAACAAATATAGGTTGAAGTGACAAATCACATTCAATTGAAATCAAATATCATGTTGAAGAGGCACATGAGACATTTACAAAATCTCTTCAAAAAATCGTTTCAGTATGCATACAAAACTACAGCTTATGAAGTCATCGTTGTTGCATAATGATCAATATGGGAAAGAATACAACCTCTGTGAGTCGTGATAATGCTTTGTTAAACAGCTCTTGGTTCAACAGTGAGTTTTACAGTTGAGTGTTTTTTAGTGTGCACTAGTGTTGCAGTAGTTAATGTCCAGTCTTCAGGCATGTTCGATTATGAATGCTTGGTTGGAGGAAGTATTCAAAATAAAGAAAAATAGAGTACTAAATTTCATGGTTGTGTGTCAGGAGAATGTCTAACAGTAACTCATAAGCAGAGAATGTCGTCCAAGACTCAATCCTTCATCAAAGTTGAAGTTTTATTCAAATTCCATGTTATGACTTATTACAACAATTTAACAACACCACTCAGCAAAGGATATAATAAACCAATAGTGGCATTTCAGTCCACTGTATTTAATGAACACCCAACCAGTAATCTAATAAGGTTAATGATGAAAAAAGCCATAATCGACAAGAAATGAAGTGAGCAACAAGGAGGAACCTCACAAGCTAATTAAGTCATATGTCTTCACAGTTTTCCTGTATGGGCCAGAAGTATGGACTCTCAAAAGGGCTACAAAAAACAATGAATGCCATTGTGATGTGGATTTCTAGAAACAGAGTCAGAATATCCTGGACTGACAATGGTCCAAACTGCTAAAAGGGTTGGAAATTGGAGACCATCAAGAAAATGAAACTTTATTAACTCAGTCAAGTGACTCCTGAGTGGTACAGACAAGACTCTTCAAGGTAAAATAGTCACAGATATTGATGAATCTGATCCTCTGAAATTCAAGAAATTGATTTCGAGTTTCATCTAATGTTGTTGTTGTTGTTGTGGTCTTCAGTCCTGACACTGGTTTGATGCAGCTCTCCATGCTACTCTATCCTGTGCAAGCTTCTTCATCTCCCAGTACCTACTGCAGCCTACATCCTTCTGAATCTATTTAGTGTATTCATCTCTTGGTCTCCCTCTACGATTTTTACCCTCCACACTGCCCTCCAGTACTAAATTGGTGATCCCTTGACGCCTCAGAACATGTCCTACCAACCGATCCCTTCTTCTAGTCAAGTTGTGCCACAAACTTCTCTTCTCCCCAATCCTATTCAATACCTCCTCATTAGTTATGTGATCTACCCATCTTATCTTCAGCATTCTTCTGTAGCACCACATTTCAAAAGCTTTTATTCTCTTCTTGTCTAAACTATTTATTGTCTATGTTTCACTTCCATACATGGCTACACTCCATACAAATACTTTCAGAAACGACTTCCTGACACTTAAATCAATACTTGATGTTAACAAATTTCTCTTCTTCAGAAACACTTTCCTTGCCATTGCCAGTCTACATTTTATATCCTCTCTACTTCGACCATCATCAGTTATTTTGCTACCCAAATAGCAAAACTCCTTTACTACTTTAAGTGTCTCATTTCCTCGTCTAATTCCCACAGCATCACCCGACTTAATTCGACTACATTCCATTATCCTCGTTTTGCTTTTGTTGATGTTCATCTTAAACCCTCCTTTCAAGACACTGTCCATTCCGTTCAACTGTTCTTCATCTAATGGTCTTTTCTAAATGGCAATGGATAAAGTAAAAATTGCTTTGTGGTGCAGCAATATCGAGTAATGGCTCAGCATTTGAAGAAAATTATGTTGATGGCATCTTAAACTATTCCATTCCTGAGGTACAACCCCAGTAATAAGGGAGGATAACAAAGTATTGCACAATAACTTTTTTCTCCCCTGGTATCACAGCTGGAATATTGAAATTTCACAATGATACAGTTTGAAATTTGCACTACAAGGGTATTTTGTATTCACGTGCAGCTCTAACAAGAGAATCCCGATCTATCAAAAAACATGGTGTGTACATTACTGCCGTCAGCTTGTGAAGAGCAGCAAAGTAGAGTTCGATATTTTTTGGCCAAAGCTCATAAACTGAGAGAAATTCACAGGGACACGCATGGCATGCACAGGGACGACTGTATGGACTGTAGCAACATCTCCAGGTGGCGTGCATTGTTCGAAGAGGTCTGTGTGGACTTAAATGATTCGGCACACTCTGGGTGGCCAGAAACAGCTGCAACCCCACAGCCACTGAGGCAGCAATTTTTGAATGACTGGCATGTGCAACTGTGAAACTTATTGCACCAGTCAACATTTCCTACAGTGTCATGTATGATGTTGTTGTTGTTGTGGTCTTCAGTCCTGAGACTGGTTTGATGCAGCTCTCCATGCTACTCTATCCTGTGCAAGCTTCTTCATCTCCCAGTACCTACTGCAACCTACATCCTTCTAAATCTGCTTAGTGTATTGATCTCTTGGTCTCCCTCTACGATTTTTACCCTCCACGCTGCCCTCCAATGCTAAATTTGTGATCCCTTGATGCCTCAAAACATGTCCTACCAACCGATCCCTTCTTCTAGTCAAGTTGTGCCACAAACTTCTCTTCTCCCCAATTCTATTCAATACTTCCTCATTAGTTACGTGATCTACCCACCTTATCTTCAGCGTTCTTCTGTAGCACCACATTTCGAAAGCTTCTATTGTCTTCTTGTCCAAACTGGTTATCGTCCATGTTTCACTTCCATACATGGCTACACTCCATACAAATACTTTCAGAAACTACTTCCTGACACTTAAATCTATACTAGATGTTAACAAATTTCTCTTCTTCAGAAACGATTTCCTTGCCATTGCCAGTCTACATTTTATATCCTCTCTACTTCGACCATCATCAGTTATTTTACTCCCTAAATAGCAAAACTCCTTTACTACTTTAAGTGTCTCATTTCCTAATCTAATCCCATCAGCATCACCCGAATTTAATTTGACTACATTCCATTATCCTCGTTTTGCTTTTGTTGATGTTCATCTTATATCCTCCTTTCAAGACACTGTCCATTCCGTTCAACTGCTCTTCCAAGTCCTTTGCTGTCTCTGACAGAATTACAATGTCATCGGCGAACCTCAAAGTTTTTAACTTCTTCTCCATGAATTTTAATACCTACTCCGAATTTTTCTTTTGTTTCCTTTACTGCTTGCTCAATATACAGATTGAATAACATCGGGGAGAGGCTACAACCCTGTCTCACTCCTTTCCCAACCACTGCTTCCCTTTCATGCCCCTCGACTCTTATAACTGCCATCTGGTTTCTGTACAAATTGTAAATAGCCTTTCGCTCCTTGTATTTTACCCCTGCCACCTTCAGAATTTGAAAGAGGGTATTCCAGTTAACGTTGTCAAAAGCTTTCTCTAAGTCTACAAATGCTAGAAACGTATGTTTGCCTTTTCTTAATCTTTCTTCTAAGATAAGTCGTAAGGTTAGTATTGCCTCACGTGTTCCAACATTTCTACGGAATCCAAACTGATCTTCCCCGAGGTCCGCTTCTACCAGTTTTTCCATTCGTCTGTAAAGAATTCGTGTTAGTATTTTGCAGCCGTGACTTATTAAACTGATAGTTCGGTAATTTTCACATCTGTCAACACCTGCTTTCTTTGGGATTGGAATTATTATATTCTTCTTGAAGTCTGTGGGTATTTCGCCTGTCTCATACATCTTGCTCACCAGATGGTAGAGTTTTGTCATGACTGGCTCTCCCAAGGCCATCAGTAGTTCTAATGGAATGTTGTCTACTCCCGGGGCCTTGTTTCGACTCAGGTCTTTCAGTGCTCTGTCAAACTCTTCACGCAGTATCTTATCTCCCATTTCATCTTCATCTACATCCTCTTCCATTTCCATAATATTGTCCTCAAGTACATCGCCCTTGTATAAACCCTCTATATACTCCTTCCACCTTTCTGCCTTCCCTTCTTTGCTTAGAACTGGGTTGCCATCTGAGCTCTTGATATTCATACAAGTGGTTCTCTTTTCTCCAAAGGTCTCTTTAATTTTCCTGTAGGCAGTATCTATCTTACCCCTAGTGAGACAAGGCTCTACATCCTTACATTTGTCCTCTAGCCATCCCTGCTTAGCCATTTTGCACTTCCTGTCGATCTCATTTTTGAGACGTTTGTATTCCTTTTTGCCTGCTTCATTTACTGCATTTTTATATTTTCTCCTTTCATCAATTAAATTCAATATTTCTTCTGTTACCCAAGGATTTCTATTAGCCCCCGTCTTTTTACCTATGATATTATTCATAAAATATTGAAATTTCGTAAAATTAGTGCTCACTGGGTGTCTAAGAACCTGACAGGCAACCACAAGGGTCAGTGAATGATGACAAGCTTGGATCAGTTAATGCATTATGCTGCAGAAGAGCATGACTTTCTGAAAGGAATTGTCACTAGTGATGAGTCGTGGGCATACCACTACACACCATGCAGGCCTCTATGGAGTGGAAACATTCTGGTTCCCAATTCGGGGGGGGGGGGGACACAAAGTTGCTCAGGCTGCTAGGAAAGTGCTTCAGACAGTGGCAGTGTTCTGGGATATATACGATGTGTTATTGGTGAACTTTGCTGAAAACGTGACCACTGTGAATGCTGCAGCCTACATGAAAACTTTAGTTAAGTTGTGTGTGCTCTTTGTGACAAACGCCACAACATTAATGCTAATGGTATCAAACTTCTTCATGACAATACTTGCCCCCATCTTCCTTCTCCTGTTCATGAGGAAATCGCCAAATTCGGGTAGGAAGTGCTGTATAATCCACCATACAGTCCAGATCTTGTACCGCTGGACTTTCATCTGTTTGGTCTCTTGAAGAAATACCTAGCTGGTCAAAGCTTTGTGACAGATGCAAAAGTGTAATCAGCAGTCCACAGATGGCTAAACTCCAACCAATCGGACTTCTACAAACACTGCATACTGAAACTGGTACATGATGGAAGAAATGTGTCGAGAACATTGGCGACTATAGAGATAAGTAGGTAAATTATGTAAGTCCATTTGTGATTTTTTGATATTAGTTACCTATAAAACTTTTTGGCAGTAAAATTATTGTGCGTTACTTTCTGATCTTCCCTTCTAAATATGAAGAAGGTGGGAAGTATTTGCAACTAGCTGAAATAAGGCATACGAGATACATTACTTATCACCCTAGAGGTGCATTCAATTGGTATTTATTCTCATTGTTAAATGATTATTTTATCAAAGTAAGTTGCTTCAAGACAATTCTCCCTTATCAATGTTGAATTTGACAGTACTTGTAATGACACAGCTTCTCATCCTGTTTAAAATCATTACTCGCTATACTCATAAACACCACCAGTGTTTCAGAAGATAACTGTGCGAAGAACTACCGGACATATAGAAAATGACATATTAATGGATAGAGCATTGCTACACATTACAATACTTAATATGTGCTGTGGTGTACTTTTACTAGGGGTGAGGCATGTCAGAATACATAGACAAATCACCCACTCTCTACAGTTGCATGAGACTAGTTCACACTTCTAGATAGGCAACCCAATGAACATATTTCCAAAGTGGGCTGCTCTCATACTTTCCTGGGAAAATCGTGTCAGTGGCTTCAATGCATTATATGCATACACGGACTTGTGTCACAAGTGGTGCTGACCTGTATGCTGAGTTAAAAACTTGGAGAGATGCTCTATTTGCTGATGTGTGTCTACATTCTGCAAGTCTCGTACTTTTTGCACAGATCACAGTGAGAGGTATTTCCCCCACATCCACACCTGCCACCGAACAATGAGATGCTTTAAATTTTGTAATAACGTCCACTTTTCCCTATGACTCTTAGCTGCTATCCCATTGTCCATAAGCATCTGGGGTAGGGAAGTAGTCAGGTTAATGGCTCTCTCAGACACGTGTTGAACGTGTGTAGCAGTGGAGAACAGAATGGAACAGGTGTCTGAGAATGGCAGCATCAGCATTTTCCTTGTGGCCTAAAAGAGGTCCATACAAATCATAGGAGTGGGTACGCACCATAGGGGTGGCGAGAGCGAACTGTACGCAGACAAAAGGGGGCAGTTGGAGGTCCTCGCCTAGAGCTTCCAATCGTATCTCAGTTGGTCTATGCATTTTTTGGGTGATTCATCAGCAGTGTGAACAGCGTCCAGAATGAATTTTCACTCTACAGCATAGTGTGCACTGATATGAAATTCCAGGTTAGAGTAATGGTCCAGCACACAGTTTTAACCTGCCAGAAAGTTTAAGTCCGAACTGCTGGTTGTGAAACAGAGTCAAATAACATGGAAAGGTAGTGATCTGACAGATTTTAATTGCACAGATCGCCAAGATCTGTCGATATCTGACCCTCAGTGGTGGGATATCAGCTTCCACCACTAGACTATCTACAAGGCTCACACAGAAAGCTCCAGTTGACAACTGCGTACCATTGAGATGGACAGGACCTAACAAGCTCAGTACTGATGGTGGTGCTGCTGACTATTAAGCAACGCATCTATAGTCTGAGCACGATAAAATCAAAGCTTTGCAGCATCAGAGAAGAACTGTGTAGTCTGTGCCTAAGGAGATGCTGACCTCAAAAGTTCGAAGCTCCATGGGCTTCAAGTACATTACTGAAGTAAAGTTTGTGTACATATGCACAGTGCTGAGTCTACCAAAGTGTACAATGCAAGTTTTCAGGGGAGAAAATTGATATCGATGAGTCAGGGTTCAGTTATATACAGTCATAGACAAAAAGCCTGACCACTGGCCTTGCTGATCACCACCGACACTGAAGGCGGTCAATAAATGTGGCTGCCCCTCAGAATTCTAAGTCAGGCCACATGGATAATTTGATAATGCTGTAGAGTCTGGAAGAAGTGCTGTCTCCTTCTTGAGTTGTTGCAGTGCTGTATCAGCTCAAGGGCTAGTAGTAAATGTTGCGCAATGAAGACAAGTCCATTTCTTCTATTCTTTAAATAGCATTCTGCTGTATGCTAAAGTTATCAGTCTGATGTAACTTCAAAGATAATTTGCTTCACTTTCTAACCCACCTGCAATAGCAAAAACTCATGGCTGCGTCAAGATCAGAAAAGTTCATACTCGAGAGTTTCCTTGGCGTAATGTGGCCACTGGCTACACACCACCTCACGCAGGTGCCGTCCAACCAGGACATTGCAGTTCATAAGTATTTACCACTTCTCATTTTTATGCAAGTTTTGGCTTTACAGTGAGTGGCTGTATGGCTTCCAATGGAAGTCCTGAATAGTTTTTATAATCTTGTCTCTTTCAGTAAAGACTTTGATTTTGATGATCTCCTCGATCAGCCTTTCATTTCAGCGATCTCTTCTGATGACATCCTTTATGTTTTTGTAGAGGTCTCCATATTTGGACGTGTTTCTGTCGGTGTTTCGCCTTTATTTCGTTTCGAGGCTGAATCTCTGATTTTTCTGTTTTTACAGAGCACTGGCTTTCATTACTGCTGTTCAAATACTGCCGGTAATTTCTGTCTTTCGTTCAGATCTATTCCTCTTAACTTTTCTGTTTGTAGTTTCTTGTTAATCTCATTTCTTTTCTCTTTCAACTATTTATTGTTGGTCAGCTCTTCCTGTCCATCATATGGTTTCTCTCGAGATGAGTGTTAATATAAATCCTGGCCTAACTGGAATATGGTCACTACCTCTCTTTAAGAGATTTATGACAGGCATATCTGAGTAAATTTGCTTATTGAATAAAAGGATGTAATCACCTTCATTCTTAACCTTGCTGTCAGGGATTCTCTAGGATCACCTCTTTTTCGGATTTTTCTTGTAAAATTTCTTCATTAACATTCTTTGTTAACAAAATATCGTTAACAAAATATGTCCTATCTGGGTTTGCTTGGAAAGTCCAAAATTCCCAATGAAGGGATGATGATCTGTGGTCTTCACTTCTATCTTGATAGTAAGATCACCAAGTATTAAGAAAAATGTGTCAGTTTCTGAATTTTTTGCTGTTGTCAGATCGTCATAGAACTGTTCTATTTCTTCATAGGTTGAGGTGGAAATAGGAATGTAGGCGCAAATGATTTGAAGGCTAATCTCAGCATTCAACTCAAGGTTGATGTAGATCAGTCTGTCTGAAATGGACGTGATCTTGGTGACAGCAAATTTCCTCCTGTTGTGAATCGGCAAAGCTATGCCCAATAAGCAAATTTGCATGTGAGTTACTCTGAAACAGGAGATGCTCAGACTTGCAGATAGTAATCACTTCAGCTTTGAGCCTCTTCTTACTGATTCCGAGTATGTCCTATTTGACATTCTGCAATACGTGTTCCAAAAAACCAACACGTTCTTCATGTCTCATGGTGTGAATATTATATGATGCTGCACAGAAAGTTTTGTTCAAGTTGTTCCTGTTTTCTTTGAATTTATTTTGTTGCTTAACTTGATTGGTTGATTTTTTGCAGTTGGTGCATTTGAGCATTATTCAGATTGTAGCATTACATGGGTATTCGTCCGAGTAGCCCATGGAATCTTTAAGCAATAATCTTGTTGGGATGTCCATTAAAGTCAGATATACTTTGTGTCACGTGAGAGTAGGAGAGTCAAAACAGGTAGTAACGCCTGACGTCATCTCAAGTTGAGATTTTTTTGTAGTGCAATCTTTGCTGAGCAATTGACACTGTATAAGAATGACGGCTTTCCTTTTCTTTTTTGACATAGCAGATCACAATGCTGCATTATGCGTGTCTTTTTTTTTGTTGTTGATAAAGATAATAACATCTGAGTGGCTCAAGTGCGCAGACAAGTTGCAGTCGAGTGCGGGTCCTCTTTAATTTTAAAGAATTCACCTAAAACTGATAATCCGTAATTGTTTTGGAAAACATTCTAGAGAGCCACGACCAAACTTTGTTATAAACAGATCACGCGCGGACTTTTGAAATAACGGCGCAAAGTTTGAGATAAGCGGTAGGCTATTGATACTCCATGTAATTTCTTGACATTAACTTTGTAATAATTATTAAAGAATTATTGGAGGTTATAGTAATCGTTCTTGGTGCTTACAGTGAATGGGGTTTGATTTGTTTGAATACGACATATATTTACTGTTTGAATATGACATATATTAATCACGGAATAGTCGATTGATCGATATGTTGGTTAGGAACTAATAAACAGATTGTAATGGAATTATGAGAACGATTTTTTCAATCATTGGTGACCACTACATGCACACCAGAAAACTGACTATTCTCATTGAGAATGAAATTTGGAACAGATGAGTTTTGTTTCAGCTCCTTGGAATCAATAAACTTCATCCGAAGTTGGAACTTTATTAACTGTGTCGTATTCCTTCAATTTAGTAGATAAATAAAAATTATAGTCTACACTACAATTTTCACCTTTTGAAGAAAGAGAGCACTTACCTTTTTAGAGAAATGTTTCAACTTTAGTCATCAATCTTCCCAAAACGGAGATAAGGGTGAAACTCTCACACTGCACTATGTCATCGTGATAAACCACATATATGCCCCCTTCTCCCTCCCTTTTGTTGAAAACCCTGTAGCCGTGGTACAACGAAGGAAGCGGGTTTGGACAGCCGAGGAGAAAAGAAGAAAACAACGACGATGGAGCAAGAGAGAGAGAAAGAAGGAGGGGGGAGGTCACAAGATAACTTATGGGAACAACTGCCGATATTTCAACAGGAGCACATCCTGCAGTTTTGCCTTGAAAATAGCAAGGTGTGCTCCTGTCAAAATATCAGTGGTTGTCAACAATGTCACCTGGCTGCATTTCCATACGTTATTTGAACACTGTATATGCCAGGATAAACTCTGGTCTCACACTGAGTATTATTTTAGTATCTACATTCTAGTCCCTAAACCTAGTTACAGTAATGGGAATAAAACTCAGCAAGATATACTTTTGGTATTTTGCCAATCGTGCAGCCGTATCTTTGTGATGCAAGTTGTAGTAACTTCTGAACCCGCTCAAGGAACACTCCAGCTGGTATTCTTCCTGCTGGTAATATAATTAAATCTTGGCAACAATGTAGAATGTGTTTGGCAACTCTGACTGATGAGTTACTTCCTGGTTAATAAAGAATTATTCTGTTAAATTCCGTTGATTTTTCACAACATTCCCATTCACGTTAGGTGTGACATAAGGTTATCAATTAATCGTTTTGATTACAGTAAAGTCAGTCTAGGTGGAAACAGCAAATAATCCCGTCATTCACATTGCAATTTATCTGTCCTAGCCAACACAGGGGCAATAACTGAGAGTCGAATACACATCTGTTCACTAGTTCTGAGGTAACGTGGTCACCTGTAAAGTGAAGGCTGCTTCTGCTTGTCATTCCAATCTCCCTGAAGGCCACATGTTTAGCATCTCTGTAACAAAACTACACGTAGCCAGATTGAAAATCAATAAGTAAATCTTAAGAATACTTCTTCATCAAACGTCATCTCACTACTTCCAGTAGCTTAAAGTGCAATGGCAAAAAACTTATGGTACTGCAATGCCTCTTGGTAATGATAATGCCTCTTTCCACTTCTGCCAACATAATTTTTCGTTACTGTGAACATACAATTTTATTTACGAAATTGCCACATTTCCATAATACTTGCACGTGATACAAGACCGCAAGTAAATATAAACCATTTCAAAGCCGAAAGTGCTGACAAAGACACATTTATGTTACAGATACTTTAGGATTTATTAAAATAGACCTTCATCGTAATGTACTCATGGTAAGTTATATTTCCATGCATTAGTGCCATGCATGTTTTAATAACACGTTCCATTAGTTTATCAAACACAACAGCATACATCTAGAGAAATGGAAATGAGCGTACAGCATTGTGGGCCAGGAATCCCCCATTCGGGGAAGTTCGGCCGCCGAGGCAAGTACTTATTGCATTCGACGCCACTTTGGGTGACTTGCGCATTGGAGATGGGGATGAAATAATGATGAGGACAACAGAAAACCCAGTCCCTAAGTGGAGAAAATCTCCTGCCCCAGCCGGGAATCGAACCCGGGCCGCTTGGCGTGGCATTCCACCACAATGAACAGTCAGCTACCGGGGGGCGGACATCTAGAGAAATTATCATCAACAATATATTCTTTCTCAATATCTATAACAGTTTGACAATCCTCAAGCAGGTTACTGATTCCACACCTGTAGGAAACTACTGGTTCTGAGTTAAAGATAACATCAAACCAGGTTTGAACTGCATTCTTGCACACAAAAGAATTTTCTTGACTGTTATTCGATAAGAGCTGCGACAGCTAACCATTTGAGGGCATAAGATCACAAGAGTTCATGTGAGAGGGATGACTTTAGAAACAGTCCTGAATAGTTTTGTTCGTGAAAGAAGCACAGTGTGATATCATCTAGTAGCAAACGTGATGCAGTTTTGTCAGTTGATTTTCTCACATTGCGATAGAAAGTTGTCCCAGCTGTTGGCAGCAAATACCAGCTGCGATAGACAAACCCCTGGGGAGGAATTCTTACAAAGATTTCCTTGACTGCAATGTCGCAAAAGGTCAATGATGGTTATGGCATTCAATGCTCCACATATTGTCTAGCACACAAGCACAATACTGGCTGCTAATGGCTCTACGGGGTCGGACTGCAGGTATCCAATGGTGACCACAGCACGAAGCCACAGAGCTAAGCTGAACTGCTTAATTGACGAGTAACTCACAACACTGCTATAGTGCTAGTGGTTCTGATACAAAGCAGGGCAATGGAAACGATAAAGCAAACAGTCTGACAATCCTCAAGCAGTTTACTGATTCCACACTTGTAGGAAACTACTGGTTCTGAGTCTGCATCTACAACAGTTGCCGAATTTGAAATTTCGTCAGAAAGAGACCCAAGGAATTTCGCAGAGTGAGAAGGAAGTGGCACATGAAATATTGGTGTTTCTGCAAGATGAATCATTGGAATGTGTGGTGGCGTATCCATTCGACTGTGCAGACAACATACATGAGGAGTACAATGACAACGATATACCCTTAACAAGAGAAAGTGATACTGAAACAGGTGTCAAGCCATTTAGTTCGCCGTCATTATAGCTTAGGGAGCAACAAATCCTGTATCCACTGAAATGCAATATAGGACAATCATTATACAAGGAGTGGGGGCGACAAATAATTACTGACCATAGCATCTTTTCATTATCTTTGGCACTAATCGTGTGTCGGCTATTCTATTTAGCTGGCCTTTGCCGTGGTACGACTGGCTGTGCGAAGCATTAAAGGAACAAGCTAGGATGGTCATGGGGTTGGTTGGTTTGCAAAAAGGTGAAAGAGAGAGTTACATGTACGACTGGGTGAGGGCAGTACGCCCGTGTGCCAAGTGGTGACGCGAATGTGGCTGGGGATGGCAGCCAGAACTTCAGCAAGGCAGGGTCACTGTTGGCTCGATGTGATGCAGAGGGCGACACAGCTGAGTTTTGTTTCTTTTGTTTTGTTTTTGGGCGCAAAAATAACTAGAGTCATAAACGCCCATGCCAGAACTGTAGAAAATGAAAACGAAGACAAATAGAGGAGTTAAAAACGACTATACATTAATCCCAATCAATGGAAGAGAAGACAGCTGAAAACAGGAGAAAGGTCTATAAAATACACCATAGAGAAACAGAGGTCCTGAACTAAAGTTTAATTTCCTTTGTCATATTGCTATGACAGATAAAAAGTAAAATGAGGTCGACAGCCCACGTGTCATTCGCGAAAACACCCAGTAACTCAGATGGCAAACACAAACGTGGACATAAGTGTATAAAAAAAAGAACTTCCCATCAGGAAATGGTGCACAGTTATAGGTTGAGGGAAATGGGTACAAAGTAATGGGGGAAGCACCACTTAACAAATGGCAATGGCTAAAAAGACAGTGCCCGATACGCAACCTGGCTAAAATGATCTCCTCACGGCAAGAGGGCTGAGAGGAGGTCATCCAAGCTGCTGGGAAAGGCTTAATAACCAGGAGCTTGTTCCCTTGACGGGAGGGTCATTGGTGATGCCAGATGGCAACAGAGAGATCATCAAAGGCATTGTAAGAACTAGCGGGTTGAGGTACAAGGATTGCAGCCTTGGCAGCTGCGTCGATGGCCTCATTTCCTGTCACACCAACGAGGCCAAGAACCCACATTACATTATAGTGGCTCCATCAAGAATAAGCAAGTGACAGTTTTCCTGGACTCGCACTAAGGAACGAACAGTGTACAGCACACAGAGGCTTCGAAAGACACAGAGTGTCAGAACGGATGACGCAATTGAAAAGCCTGTGTCGCCAGATGTATTGTGTGGCCTGACACAATGCGAGGAGGTCTGCAGTAAATACTGAGCAGTGTTCTGGAAACTGATACTGATAAAAGTCAGTGCCAATGATGAAGGCACACCCAACACTACGGACAGTCCAAGAGCCATTAGTGTACACAAAGATATTATCGTGAAGTTCCATACGAAGGATGTGAAACTGAAGGTGATAAGAGCGAGGCTGGAGTAGAGACCTTAAGAAACGAATGAAGTCCTAGGTGAACACGGCCCACTGCACAAAGGAAAGGTGGTGAAGGGTTTACACCTATCGTGAAAGTGGCAGGCAGCGTGAGGTTAAGCTGAAGGAGCAAGAGCCGAAAGCAAACTCCAGGAGGTAACAGAAGAGGGACGCGCCCAATACTGGCGATCAAATGAGTCATCGAAGGAGGTGGTACAGGATGGGTGGCCACTCATGGCAAACAAAAGGCCTATGTGCTGAGGAGGAGTTCACAGCAGTAGGACAGTGGCAGTTCGGCAGCTTCTGCATACAGACTATAAACTGGGCTAGAGTAAAAGGCACCCTCTACCCAGATGCAGTTGCCTGCATGAAGGAGAAACTGCTTGCCTCCAACAGAAAGGTGCTGCAGCATCTGAATGTGAACATCATCTTGCTCTGGGGCAGAGGTTCGAGATGAAGTGAGAGCATTATCTAGCTCCCTCATCGTAAAGGCAGTATTGTAGCACTCACTATTCTGAGAAGACAAGGGTATCGCCCGAGCCTTCTCCGCTCATTTCTGATGGAGGATGGCAGGGCGATAGTGGGAGGAGCCTGAAATGTCCGCAAAATGGCAGCCCAAGGTGTTGGAGACAGCAATAGGGTCCACAATGATATTGTCTGCTATGGTCAGACCAGAAATTGAAGAATGGACCTAGGTCCCAGAGAGCAGTCTGAAGTTGGCCCACACAATGGAAGAGGAATGAGTACTTTTAAAACGACTAGTAAATGAGATCCAACTAGCTTTTTTGCTATGCCAGGGATTGCAACAACAATGTGTACACAGCTGTTTATAATGAATGCAGTTTGCCATCATAGGATGATTGTTAAAAACGTGAAGAGCACTTCTGAGTGCACGAATTGCATCGTGGCACACTTCACTCCACCAACTGACCGGGAGAAGGTGTGGTAAAGAGGAATTGCGAGGAATGGAACGCTCTGCAGCTGTAAGGATGACGTTTGTAAGATCTTCTACCTGGTCATCACCACTGGGGAAATGTTGTTCATGGAAGGTCGCCAGTGAGGAGTAAAGCCTCCAGTCGGCCTTAGAAAGCTGCCATTTGGGTGTACACATAGGTGGGATAGGAGTCAGCAAATGGATAGCACACGTGAAATGGTCGCTCGAGTATGTGTCAGAGAGAATGGACCACAAGGTGATGGGCAATCTGGGCAGTGCAGAAGAACAGGTCCAGATGGGAATAGGTGTGCGTGGAGTCTGAAAGGAGCATGGATGCTCCAGTGTTAAGACAGATGAGGTTAAGTTGACTGAGGTCAGCCAAGAGGACACCTCTGACAGGTTCCGGGGATGGTGCGCATTAAGCAGCAGAAAAGTGTGGGTAAGCAGTCCAATAACCTGGAAAAAGTCTACCCTGGCAATATCGAAGATGTAGGGATGTAAATGGTACAAAGGGAAAAGGTCACATGAGGAAGGAAAATGGAAACTGCAACGGCGTGGAGCCAGGTAGTCAGGTGACACCAGTGACACAGATTTTGGGCGAGTGGGGGTATCATGTGGCAACACCACTGAAGAGGATATCCTTGTTGGTGAAGGAGAAGACTTTCCCCCTTTATTTGACTTCTTGGAGAATTTCCGGTTGGCAGAGGAAGACTCAGTTGTTTGTTGGCTGGAGGGACTTAGGAACTTTGCGAGAGTATTCCTTCTGTCCTTGCTGGCCTGCTGGCTGTGTAGCAAGTGACTTCACCCCATGAGGTGAAATTTTCATGGCTTGTTGCATGGCTGGAAGAGAGACTGTGACGCTACCATGACGCTGAACAATTCCACAACAGCAGTGCTAAATTTGAGGTCACATGTCTGCATGACTAAGTCCTTCATGAAACAAGATGTAGCAAGAACAGTACTATAGGTGCCAGATGGTAGAATGCAGGGTTTACAGCTGTCCAACAACTTCGAAGCGATCGGGTAAAGCACTTTTTCCTTCGCCCGGATCTACTGGACAGCCAGTCTCATCAAAATACACGGGACAATCTCAGGAGGTGGTGACATGGTTGCCATTGCAGTTGAGAGAGAGGGGAGGAGGAGGCAGACAATAGCCCTCGTGAGCATCCCTACCACAGGTTATATGTACGACTGGATGTCAACATGCCTCTCGAGTGTGGTTGTAATGATGCCACTGGTAGCAGCGCATTGAGTTTGGAATGTACAGTCATACTGTGATAACTTCAAAGCCTGCTTTGATCTTTGAGGGAAGCACCACTGTATCAAAAGTGAGAAAAAGAGAGTGTGTGGGCACTAAGGCTGCATCTACTTTTTTCATTACCCGATGGACTGTAATGACACCCTGATCGTAGTAGTACGTTTGGATTTCTGCCTCAGTCAGACTATCGAGCAGTCTAGTGTAAATAACACCACGGGAAGAATTCAGCATTCAATGGACCTCAACACAAACACTATAGCAGTGGGTGCACTAAGCTGCCAGCAGGTGGTGTGCTTGAGAATCAAAGTAGTCCCCTAAAGCAAAGTCCCATTTTATAAATGAGAGCAGGATTTCACAGGGCCAGCAACTCCATCAACACCTTTCTGAATAATAAACGATTGACCGTAGCAAATGCATCATCAGTACATGAAACTACGAGGAACCGTGGTGAAGCTAGAGGTCTCTGAATCATTAACCTCATTCTGTTTACACTTGGTAGATGTTGACGGTGGAAAAAGATGATTGGCTCAATGCAAGAAAATCCCTCAAAATTGCCAGCATCTCCAACGGCACACTCCTTCCAACTGGGGGCCTTAGGTGATTGTTCACATCTCAGGTCACACCTCCTGAGCACCTGACAGAGAGACCAATCAGCAATTTAGGAAGGTAGCAGTTCATGCAATCACCCCTCCCTGGGCTGGCCTTGACCAGGGGGTTTTTGTGCGAACCCTACCTGTCAACCTGGGGCTGGGAATTACACATTACCCAGTCACCTGTTGTTCGTCTGAAGGTGGGTTGGCCTTCAGGAGTGCACACGGAAGAAGAAGAAGAAGAAGAAGAAGAAGAAGAAGAAGAGGAACTTCAAACGCTGAAGCAGAGGAAGGATGGGAGAAGAAGAAAGAAAAAAACAAGAGGAGGAAAGAAAGACAGTGGAGAGACTGTTCTGATATCGGTGATTGAATATGCAGAGCACATTTCAGAAATGTTCCCCAAGGGGGGAAAAAGAATAGCAATAGGACACATGTGCAGCATGGAAGGGGAAAGATGCTGCAAAGCCTGGGGACCCATAGTAGCCAAGCACAAACATGCCAAAGAGTGGCAAGCC
The DNA here is from genome assembly GCF_023898315.1 of Schistocerca nitens. NCBI lineage: Eukaryota > Metazoa > Arthropoda > Insecta > Orthoptera > Acrididae > Schistocerca > Schistocerca nitens. The sequence goes on from NC_064617.1 coordinate 147,129,335, forward strand.
ATCTGAGAGCCACAGCTGAGTTGGACTGCCTGGCGCGAGGTCTTGGCTCAGTTGAACTGGGGCTGGCAGTGTCCACAATGTAAGCCCTTGCTGTCTGTGAGCAGTTTATGCCTGGGTGCAGCCGTGTCCTGTCCCGTTGCATCGCACAGTCTTCAGTCTTCTCACTCTTGCTGACAACTGCACCCTTTTTTGCAGGTGAGTTTCTTGCTGCTGTAAGTACTGTCCCCCAAACTAATAAGTTCTTGTCAGCCCATTTCTTGTTAGAAACCATACAGTGCTTTGATTGCACTGCATTATTGTTCTGGCTCAGCATAACCTGTTGGTTGTGCCTATTTATGAGGCTACTGCTAACGGTTGAGCCTTTGAAGTGGTTTGGCAATCATTCTGAAAGGCATGTACTATTTAAGGTGTCCTAGTGTGAAGCCAGAGCAAGCCCAGTAACTTTATCATTATTCTTAACCTGTTTTAATTCGGGTGAGCCATTATAATTACTGTAGGATTACAAAGTTATCTGGTTCACCTTATAGAAAATTGGTAGTTGCTTAGGCTGGTCTATTTTTTTTTTTATTACCTAGTGCTTCCGTGTATTGTCTTATTTAAGCAAGTATTGATTCGTGGCCTGCTTTGATTGCAGCTGTGTAAGAAAGCCAGAGTAGTAGTTTCATTGATTTTCACTTTCCTGGATTGCAGTTTAAAGATAGATTTATGCTGGTCATATGAACTGCAACATCTGCCAGTGTCGAGATTTATTTTTAAAAAATTCCTGGCTTTCACTAGTTAATTAATAGGAAGTTGTAGTATTTTATAATGATGCTTCCTAAAGCTTGGGGGCTTGGCAAGTACCATCACATTTGGCTGTAAATTTATTGCTTTTTATATGTTGTAGATTGGGACTTATTCTGTCTGTGTCATTTTTAGCACTGTCTCGGGCATTGGCGCCGACCAGTGCAGTCAGCTGAGCCACGCTCTCTGAATGGTGCTGTAGTGGAATGGCACAATAACTGATGTATTGGATGTTCTCAAAAAAGTACTTTCTCTTTAAATTATAGTTTGTTAGTCATACTATTTTAAGTTAAGATTAAAAAATTCTGATTCTACTGGGACCAACCGGCCAGAGGTGAGATAAATTAACCTGTTGAGTAAAAGATTTTCCTTGCTGTAATTTTGGTCAATTTAATTTTTGGGGAATTGTGTTTTGCTTCAAGTTCCCCTTTTCAGAGGTACTGGTTGAGTCTTTGACACTCCTTTTGCATATGATTTATGAAATTGGAAACTGTTCTAAATTTAGTTTGAAATATCATTCTACTTGAAATCCCCCCCACTACCACTTTGCATTTAAAATGTCTTGTAACGATTGCTATGCTAACTTGTTTTGAACTGAGGCATATATGTACGTCTTCTGATCCCAAGTGTTATTCACTGTATTTTTTTCTTTTTTAAATTTTATATGCTAAGGGCCAGCTATTGTAATAGAGATGTCTATTTGTTACCAGTGTCCAACACGGGTAAATAAAGAATATTGTTACAGAATATAAAATAAAGATAATAAGAATAAAGAATATTGTTATATCGTATTCAAAGATAGGTTCGGCCATTACACTCCAGCAGCCCTGTGCCCTGCTGTTATCTATAAATGGCAACAGAGCATGGTGTGGGCGTAAGGATACAAACTACACACTGGTGATAGCATAGCCATCAGTATATTTATTCTATTTGTGTTATTGTTGTGTTAAAACTCCCTGCAGTCACGAAGGTCATAGGTGTGGTAAGTCTTAGAAAACTGTGCCTGCAATACAAGCTATGCTTTTGTAAACAAAACATGGAGGGCAGCATAGTGGAACTTTGTCAATGCCTGCATGCTTCCTTGACTGCCCTAGCAAACACCTCTGCCGAGACAGTGGGTAAGATGAGGGAAATTGTTGAATTCTGTAAAAGTTTATTGAGTGACCTTCAGGACGATTTATCAGGTTTTAAAATTGACTCCCCATCTCAAAGACAGATTTCCTAAGTGTGTGCCCTTTTGGACCACCTGACTAATACAATTCATGACATATGTAGTATTAGTAGGCATCCCTCAGTTTTGTCCGAAGTACAGAGGTTGCAGGATGAGGCTGTGGCCTTACAACAGCAAATATGATTTCTAAATTGGAACAGGTTGTTGAAGTTAATATTAGTGAGGGCTGACATGAACAAAAAATCAGCAGGCCATTCGGTATGTTGCCAAACCCAATGATCGCTGTTCATCAGTAGATAGTACCGATCAGTTAACTGAATTGTTGTGACTGTTGGTTAGGTTACATGAACACCCTAACGTATTACAGGATGTTTATTGGGTACTCTTACAACTTATGTATCTCTTGGCAGTAGCCCATTTGGTTAGGATAAATGCAGAAGCATTGAATGGTGGAATACATTGTGCAAAAGAAGGATTTGGAAGACCTACATGTACACCGGGTACATTGCAAGGATGAGCCTTTGGCTCATTATGTTAATGAAGTGGTTCTCGGCATATTAACATTGTGTGTTGAGATCTCTAAAGAACAAGCGGCAACAAATATCTTGGAATGTATAACAGCAGAGGACAGGCCCAGGATATCATTTAGTGAAAAAGCCAGAGTGCTTTGTCGATTTAGACAAGCCTTTGGTTGAAATAGAGAATATTAATTACACTGACGTGTTGAGGCAGGGAAGGAGGAGGGGGCGACAGAACTAAATCTGAGCAATGACCTGGGCATGGTAAATAATATGTGTGAAGTCAAATCTGGTAAGTCACATCCTGTTATTGGGACTGTGCACGACCATTGCGGGAAGCCTGGACATTTTGCCAGAGATAGTCCAATACCTAAAGGTATACGAATGAAAAGCTGATGCCAGAAGCTAGGGGCACATTCTGCTTTATGAAGAAGGCTCCCGCTAGGTTGTTGTAGGCTTTGCGCCATGTGGGGCGGGCGGCTGCCCTATGTGTGCTCAGTGTTAGGAAGTGAAACTGTATGTGCTCTGCTGGATTCCAGGATTAATATCTCCTTTTTGGATCAAGTGTAATATAAACGTTACACACAATTGGCCAAGTTGCTGGAGCTAAGTGTGATTAGTCAAGTGTGTCATGCGGCATATGGCCATCCCTTTAATGTCACTGATTCAAACTGAGTGCACAGGGTTTCTCATGGGCATTTGTGTTCTTCGTTGTTAAAATTTGGTGGTGAAGCTCCTTCTGGGTGGTGATTATAGTCAATTGATCCAGTGCTTGGTCTATTATGCAGGTGGCCATTTTTATTTTAAATTTAGGCCATAGGAGAATTAAGTTTTGTGTCAGTGGCACTGACACAAAGGCATGCATGTAGAGTGTGTGCATAGCAAGCAAGAGTTGATGTTAGTCACTTATCCAGAGATCAAGCTGCCCAATTAATGCGAGTTTTGGATGACTTTCCGGAAGCGTTAAGTAATATGTTGAGAGTAAATAATAGAATCAAACACCAGATCCAGCTCATGGAAGAGCACCCAGTGCATCTGACTCCCTACTGGTTATCACCACCTAAAACGTACCAAATGTGTAAGGTCACTGAACAGTTACCTGCTGATTGTGTCATCAGTCCTTCTACCTCTTCTTATGCTGTGCCTATACTTCTGATTCCTAAGCCCCATGGGGAGCGGTTTAGTTCTGTAGTTGATTACCAACATTAAAATCAGAACATTGTGCTTGAGTCTGTCCCACTCCCGGAATTACACACCTGCTTTGTGTGGTTTGCGGGGGACAAAGTTTTTACAGTTCTGGACTTAAACCAGGCCTACTATCAAATCCCTTTAGCAGAGGAGTCTAAGCCTGTAACAGAATTCTGTACCAGCTACAGCTTCTTTGCATTTAATAGGTTCCCTTTGAGCTGGCCACAGGTGCGGCAGTCTTGTCGGACTTGTAGTCAAGTTTGTTTATAATTATTTGGACGATGTAGACATGTACAGTGGCAGTTTTGTGAAGCAATGTGTCCACATCTGGCAGGTGTTCAGGTGTCTATGGGAAGTGGGTCCAACTGTTAAAGCCACCAAAGTAACTTTGGCCCAGGACGAAATATCCTTTTTGGGACACACCGTATCTTGGAAAGGGGTTGACTACGACCACACCTGCGAAAAGGCCATTCATTTGTTTCTGGTTCCATAGGACAAGACGGCCACTTCCTATTTTACATTCTTCGTAAATTTCTTTCAAAAGTTCATATTGTATTTCTCGCAGATAGTGGCTCCTATTAACCAATTATGTAGGGAGGGAAAAAACTTGTATGGGGTGAATCTCAACATGCTGCCTTTGAGGCATTGATATTGCCAGTACAATGGCACCCGTATTGGGGATCCCTGATTGTAATTGCCTGTTCATTGTTTACACTGGCATTTCCAATACTGGTGTGGCGTCTGTCATATTAAGAGAGTAGATTGGAGAGATGTATTGAATGGTATTATTTTTATTTCTTTTCTTATATATAAGCTATACGTAAACTGAATGAGCTATAAACCAAAGACACCGCCAAAGGTAAATTAATGAGTTGTTTTGTGGCAAGGATAATGCTTTGATATATTGTTAAATGTCTGTATGAAACAAAGTAACAAATACGCTCTTCAATTTATTAATTCATGTACCTTCACCCTTTTGTTTCGGGTAGTGGTAGTGTATGCACATATCCTTGGATCTGCCTCATCAGTGTTGTTAAAAATGTGTATTTTTACCAATCATTAGAGGTATTATAAAAAGTTATTAGAAAATAAATATTTATTCGCACGGTTATAAGTTCAAATCCTACCTATTCATTATTTCACTCGCCGCCGAGATCCTTCATCAGGAGGTTCGGTGTAGAAAAGAATAATTCACGCGGTATCTGGAGGAGCATTTTGCATCAGCATTGTCACACCCAAGACTAAACAGAATGGAATTAATGTGAAGGTAATGATTCAAACTTGGTAGGCGTCTATTGAACTTGTTTACTTCCCTTAAAAATATTGTGCTTCATGTGACAGATCGACAGTTTCAATCGTTGTGGGGATTAATTGGTACCACACACTACTGGAGGCAGCAGTACGTAATAAAATTACGTTTATTGACCTTGAATGTAATGATATTAAATGTCTGTTGATATTGGCATCAGTTAAAGTTCACCCAATATTGTGCACAGATTCATAAGTTACCTTCAAATATTTTTCCAATTATTCTTTTCAATCAATTTTTCCAATTATTCAAGCAATTATTAATCCATTTCCACACCCCTATTCAGAGAGGAGGCCTCTTCTTGCATACACTTCGCAGGTGTTGTCACCAGCTGAAACCAAATATTCAGTATACAAATTGGAAGTGTTGGCTATGGTGTTTGCATTAGAGAAATTCAAATTCCATTTGGAACATCGTGGTTTTGCCTGGAAACCGACAACCCAGCCCTGAACTGGGTGTTTGGTCAGACATGCACGATGGGGCGAATAACACGGTGGGCAGTAAGGATCTCCGCATTCCAGTTCAAAGTTTGCCATATTAAATGGGGACAGAACCAAACTGCCAATGGTGTTGAGCTGAATGATTCAAGTGGATGATGTCGGTGACGAGCCTGAGGCTAATGGACAGCTTCCATGTGTTATAACTTCCTCTGCATGCTGTGTGGTGCTTTAGTGGATACAGGAGCATGGAACAGGTGTTGTTCACGAACAGAGAATTAAGATATTAATTTATTCCAATTCTAATATCAAATAGTAAAAAATAATATATAACTTTGTAGCTGTAGTTGCAGCATCATCAGTTGCTACGAGTAGCTTCGAATGTTGGAACATGTACAGATACCACAGATTTACGAATCAGTCACACTTCACTACAATAACTATTCAGTGGATCACAAGCCTCGGCTACTATGAAAGTCTGTGAACGTTATTCAACTGGCAAACACACAAAGCGGGGTCAGTGCATGAATGTTTGAACTTAAGTAGACCCGCTGCTGGAGCTCCACAGAGGGGATGCTTGCATCTCATTGGCAGTGGCGTATATATTCGAGGCAGTGTCCTCATGCCATGGTGGCGGCTGTAGGAAAAGCAGCAGTGTAACTGGTGGCATGTTTTTGAAAGTGCGGATGATCAGATAGTGGCTGACATCGCAGTATGCAACATGGAGTTCTGACAGAGATTCCGTACCTGTTTGCCAATCTCTAAGTGCAGCAGCAACAAGACCCTGAACAGCAGTCCATTTATGATAAGTTGAAAGCTGGAGGGACTGTTCCAGGATTTCGCATTTGCCATTTTCCTTGTTTCCAGTCCAGGGGGAATGAGGTATCCAAGTTATTTGTACCCTTGAGCCCAATCTCGGGTGTATTTACATACTTCTTTCAGTCCTTGTGTGGACATCACCTAGGGCTCCATAAAACATGGCAACTAATAGGCAATCACTATACTGACTACCTGGGTTCCTTGCCTCATACACACGGGAGAAACTGTTTTGTCTTTGTCATGGTTGACACCTTCACTAGCTTTGTCTGGTTGAACACTAGCAGTGGCACCACTGCTGCTATTAGCATTCAACATCTTGAGAGAATTTTTGCCAGCTTTGGGCACCCAAAAAACCTCAGTTAGTGACAATGGACCAGCCTTCACATCTAAAGAGTGAAGCAGTTCTGTTTTGATCTCACAATAGTGTGCATAACTAAGACGCCTTACTATCCATAGCTCTCTTTTGCTGAAAGATAAATCATAACTTGAAATCAAACTTCACGACATATATTACAGTGATTTCAAGGCAAGCAGTGCATGGTTGCATAACTTCAAACAATGTACAGCACTGGAAGACCTACAATAACAAAATTTCAAACAAAGCATCAAGTTGTTGATGCACTGCTGACTGCGGTATCTGCCCGAAAATTTCTAGATAAGAAACAAACTTATCTCATCATTCAGTAAGGAATTTGTTTTCAACTCCAAACAATAAGGATTTGAAGAGGAAATGCATATGAAGGTAATCCTGGAAATTAGAGGTACCGAGAAATTTGTAACAAAATCATCTAACATCAGTGCCTTAACACATTCGTATACAATTATGATGACTGTTAATCTGGATGGTTAATTGGTTGGGAAGTTATTTATTGTGCTGTGATAAGTTAGAGGTGCTCTGCCTCCTCTGACTTTGTCGTATACATGATCTTGCAAGAGCAGTAGGAAATATTTATGCCACAGCAAGCAATAGTGGGAAATGGGCAAAAGAGAACTAAAACTATGGCTTGAGCAGTGCTTTTGGCCAATGGCTGGTCAAAATAACTTGCTTTTGCTTGATTCCTCGCCTGCGTATAAAACCATACTGCTTTAGAGCAAACTATACCATCTGAAAATTGTGTAACATTGCAGTTCATATCACCTGGAACCACTGGACAAATTCAGCCTCTGGATGTTTGTTTTTTCCCTGCCTGTGACACATATTATCGCCCAGTTTGCAGCTATGCCTCAAAGGATAGCCAGTTTCACGATAACCTCCACAACAGACTGTTTCACATTTGGTTGCATGCCATCACATCCCACCCGTTCTCATCCACCTGTTACCCCAATGTGAATCTACTTACATTCTTTAAGTGTGGATACCTAGATGAACATCTCACACACTTTGTAACTCCCAAGGAGTTTGGCTTTGATCTTTATAGTGGGAACCTTTGTGATCACTATGGCCTGCCATTTTTCATTCAGTGGTGCAAGTTAATGAGCTGTTTTAAACATTTCTTGAATGTCGACGACGTCCAATTTGTGAAGTGGTACACAGTGATTCCCAACCCAATTCCCAACCCATGGGGCCACAGCCCACTTGTGGGCTGGGAGCAGCATGGTAATGGGTCACAAAAAGTGGTTGAGAGTGTCCATAACAAGATAAAAATTCTCACGAGTTTCAACGACTTCACTCTTCACTTGTCAAAGTCAACGAGTGCAGAATGATATTTTTTGTTGTTTTTAAATGTTGAAAATGACCCATATCATGTGCCACCAGGCAGTTGCTGGACGTCTGCACCACTACAGACTGTACTATGGGGCTGGCACACAACCGTGGCTGGTTGCTCATGGTGTAAACACACAACATGCCACAAGCTTACCGTAACTTGTCAAGTTTGCACTTTCTCAGACACAACTGTTCATGAGAACAACTCTCTTTAATTTTTTTGAAGGTTGGTTGGTGTTTTACATCCTGCCAACAGCTAAGATTATGAGAGCTGGTTCTTTGCTTGGATTTCTTACTACTGGAGGGGATGGAAGCTACCATCCTGGAATTTGTGTGTGTGTTTTTATATTTTGCACTTGTTCATTTAGTTACTGGGCCTGTACCCTCTTCCTTTTTTTTCCAACAACAATATCACAAAGGAATACTCCATGAGGGAATTGATGATATTCACGCAAAAATGCAGTAGTAGTCACCCCCTTGATTTTTATTAGAGAATGCAGTACTCCTACACCCAACTTCTGAACCTTGCCTAGTTAATAAAAACATCATACTATCATGAAGACTTTATGAATGTGGAAAATCATTCATTGCAGAATGATCTTTCTTCAAACAAGAAAATCCTCTTCTGATGTGACCTGCACAAAACCACTTGCTCCATCCACTACCTCCACCCCTCTATTAAACCCAAAGCAAACAATATCTCGCAAATGTTAGACCTTTTTCCACTTGCGACTATTTTACAACACTTAAACAACGTACAGTACAACCCCGCTTTTACATTCCCGGAACTAACGTTTTCCCGCCATTTACAACATTTATTATTGGTCCTGTCAAATTTCCTATACCCACAATGTTAATTTGCACCTGGTTTTGCGTCAACATATTTATAATTTTCCCGTGACATACGCATTACAAAAAAATGTTTGTGGAGAAAAAATGATGTTGGCCATCCAGTAGTGTTTACAAATATTACGTGGTTAAGTTTCTTGATACCAGGACACTCTACTCAGTGCATTTGAACCAGTAAACGCCTGGAAGTTGGAACAATTTGTGCCATATTTCCCGCTGCTGCTGAACTCTACTTGGCATGGTGGCTGATGTTAGTAAATAGGTTCGTTCGAATGAAGATATCATGACCAATCACAACCATTTCCAAACTGTCTCTACTGCGTAAACACAGTTTTGTGATTGTTGTGATCATTGTGACACCTTTGTCAAAACCATATTTAGCGAGTGTCGGCGTATGGCCACTTGGAGCGCTAGTTGACACTGTCATTCACTTTGCGTTGCTCAAATGTTTTTAGTTTAAACAAGGCACCGGTTACATTCTTTATTCATGCTGAGCAAAACGTGTTTCGATACGACTACAGTGCAAGAAATGCAGAATAACTCATATTAAAACACCATGCAAAAGATTTAATTACATATTTGCAGTTGATAACAAGAAAAAATTCTCAAAATGCGTCATGCTAAGCATGAAAAAATACATAACTAGTGCAGTATTTCATTATTTAAATAGTGAATGACAGCTGCAGGCTTTCAAAAACATCGATTATGAAATATTAAATTGATTCAAACGTTCCTACTTCCCAGACAGTTGTCAGTTCCAGTTACATCAGCGGTTTTTATTATATAATAAACCTTCATGAGGTAAGAAGCAAGTCCCTGATAAGTCTTTTGATGCCTGTTATGTACATATATTATACATAAAATGCAAGTGGGTATCCTATACATAACTTTTACAGCTTAAAACGTTATTTCCCACATTTTACACTGTTTTTTCGAAGTCCCTTGAAAAGGGTAAAAGTGGGGTTTCACTGTACCCAAGTTTCAAGTACGCAAACTCCCACACGTAACTGGATAACAAAAACTATAACTTCAAATAAGAAAATTACAGTTGATAAATACTCACTGTGATTGGGTGACCTGACTGGACAGCAGTGGCAGATGGTGTATGTCCGGTAGCCAGTGGCCACATTTGGCCTCTAACTGATACAGCAATATACAAACTCTAGAAGACAACACTTTCTCCAGACACTTCCACATCCTACAGTATTACCAATTTGTGCACATGGCCAGACTTAGGATTCTGAGGGGCAGCTGGTCTTATTGCTCACCTTCACTGAACGACTCTGATGTAGTCTCGCTGGCAGTTGGCTGAAAACCAGTTTTTAAGTCTAAGACTATACACTTCATATGGCCCCTTGAAGTTGGTGCTCTGTTGTTGGCAATGATGTAGAGCAGTAATACAGGCAGAGGTCACTAACAAACAGTGACGGTGAGACTATGGGTCCCACTACAGTCACGATACCATTGACTACAACGGTGGAGAAGGTTATGCTCAGAACTGATTCCTGAGGGATCCCAGTTTCCTGTACACATGAGTTGCTGAAGTGTGAATCCATTTGGATGCAGAACCATCAAAAGGATAATTCTGGATAAAAATGAGTAAGCAGCTCCAGAAGCCATGCTAATTCAGAGTAGACAATGTTATGGCACTAGGTGGTAGCGAATGCCTTCTGCAGGTCAAAGAACACAACAATTAGGTGTTGGCAATGAACAAAAGCAATGCGCACTGCAGAGTCCAGGTGAATTAGTTGGCCTGTACAACAGTAAAAAAACGAAATTTAAAACCAGCAGCAATGAGAACGAAAGTCATAAAATTGGAGAAACTAAAAGCAGAAGGAAGGCTTAAAAATCCACTACAGAAAGGGGTTGGTTGTCCCCAAAAAAAGCTTCAAATGACTGACGTCATTTCACTGGCACTAATAAACTTGAGAACGCGGTCGGCGGAGCGCGTGTCATCTGCTAAAATCGACGATATATCAGGCGATAGCTGTAGACGGGAGCGTAACGGATTAAAATAGGGGCACTCAATTAAAAGGTGTCTTACCGTCCACAGCTGAGAGCAGTGGGGACATAGTGGGGGATCGCTTAAAAGATGTCGATGGCTAAAAAGACAGTGCCCTATCCGGAGTCTAGTTAAAATTACCTCCTCCCGACGACGCGTTCGGGAGGAAGAGGTCCAAGCACAAGGAAGAGCTTTCACGTCCCGCAATTTATTATGGGTAAGTGTCGACCAATGCGTGTCCCATAAATGAACAACACGACGACATAGAACGCTCCGTAGATCGGCGAAGGGAAGCGATTGAATAGCCGGCCGAGGAAGTGAGACAGCAGCCTTGGCTGCAATATCGGCCGCCTCATTTCCACAGATACCAACGTGTCCCGGGAGCCAGAGGAACGCCACCGAGACGCCCCCCAAGGTGGAGCAAGCGCAGACAGTCCTGAATCCGGTGGACCAGAGGGTGCACAGGATAAAGAGCGTGGAGACTGAGGAGAGAGCTGAGAGAATCTGAGCAGATAACGTACTGTATCCGCTGATGGCGGCGGATGTAGTGGACAGCCTGGAGAACAGCGTAAAGCTCCGCAGTATAAACCGAACACTGGTCGGGAAGCTGAAAGTGATTTGGGGTGTCGCCAACAATATAGGCACTCCCTACACCTAACGATGTTTTCGAGCCGTCGGTGTAAATAAATGTGGCGTCCGTCATTTGTGCACATAGAGCAGCAAATGCCCGACGATAAACAAGTGAAGGGGTACCATCCTTGGGAAATCGACAAAGGTCACGGAGCAGGCAGATCCGGGGACGGAGCCAAGGCGGTGCTGTACCCCAAGTTGTCAAGAAGGTTTTAGGAAAGCGGAAGGAAAGAGAATGGAGTAGTTGACGGAAGTGGACTCCCGGTGGTAGTAGGGAGGAGGGGCGGCCTGCGTACCCTACATCAAAGGAGGCGTTGAAAAAAAGGTCATGGGCTGGATTAGCAGGCATGGAAGACAGATGGCTAGCATAACGACTCAGAAGAACTGCTCGCCGATTGGACAGCAGAGGTTCAGCAGTCTCAGCATAAAGGCTTTCCACAGGGCTGGTGTAAAAAACTCCAGACACTAAACGTAATCCACGGTGGTGGATAGAGTCGAGATGCCGAAGAATAGACGGCCGAGCAGAGGAGTAGACTATGCTTCCATAGTCCAATGCGAGCGCACTAAAGCGCGATAGAGGTGGAGAAGGACCACTCGGTCCGCTCCCCAGGAGGTACCATTCAGGACACGGAGGGTGTTAAGGGATCGCAGACAGCGAGCCGAAAGATAGGAAACGTGGGAGGACCAGCACAGTTTTCTGTCAAACATAAGACCCAAGAATTTAGCAACGTTGGAAAACGGAAGGTTGACAGGACCTAGATGTAAGAAGGGCGGAAGAAACTCCTTATGTCGCCAAAAATTAATGCAAACGGTCTTACTGGGAGAAAAACGGAAGCCGGTGTCGATGCTCCAAGAGTGGAGGCGATCGAGACATCCTTGAAGACGTCGTTCAAGAAGGCTGGTCCGTTGAGAGCTGTAGTAGATCGCAAAATCGTCCACAAAGAGGGAGCCCGAGACATCAGGAAGGAGACAATCCATAATTGGATTGATGGCAATGGCAAACAGTACAACACTCAGCACGGAGCCCTGGGGTACCCCGTTTTCTTGGGAGAAAGTACGGGAGAGAGTAGTGTTCACCCGCACCCTAAATGTGCGCTCTGCCATAAATTCGCGAAGAAAAAGGGGCAGCCAACTTCGAAAGCCCCAAGAGAACAGTGTGCGGAGGATGCCTGTCCTCCAACAGGTATCGTATGCTCTCTCCAGATCAAAAAATATTGCTACTGTTTGACGTTTCCGGAGAAAATTGTTCATGATATAAGTGGAGAGAGCAACAAGATGGTCAACTGCAGAACGATGCTTTCGGAATCCGCATTGGGCAGGTGTTAAAAGACTTCGGCACTCCAGCCACCAGGCTTAATGGCAATTCACCATACGCTCCAAAACCTTACACACACTACTCACGAGAGAAATGGGGCAATAGCTAGAGGGGAGATGTTTGTCCTTACCAGGTTTTGGAACAGGAATGACGATAGCTTCCCGCCATCTTCTGGGAAAAGTACTGTCGGTCCAAATTCGATTATAAAGGCGAAGGAGGTAGCGCAGACTATAGTATGATAAATGCAGCAACATTTTGATGTGGATATCATCCGGTCCTGGGGCAGAAGAGCGAGAAGAAGAGAGTGCGTGTTGGAGTTCCCGTATGAAGAAAACAGAATTATAGCTTTCGCGATTTTGAGAGGAGAAAGCAAGAGGTCGCACATCCGCTGCACGTTTCTTCGGGAGAAACGCTGGCGGGTAATTTGAAGAGCTCGAAATCTCAGCAAAGTGCTGACCCAACGAGTTAGAAATTGCGACGGGGTCCACTAATGTGTCATGCGCGACAGTGAGCCCAGAGACCGGGGAGAAACTAGGCACGCCTGAGAACCGTCGAAGCCGGCTCCAAACTTCCGAGGAGGGAGTGAAGGTGTTAAATGAGCTAATAAAGAATTTCCAGCTTGCCTTCTTGCTATCGCGGATGACACGACGGCATCGCGCTCGGAGCTGCTTATAGCGGATACAGTTGGCCAAAGTAGGATGGTGGCGGAAAATGCGGAGAGCACGTCGCCGCTCACGTAGTGCATCACGGCATGCCTCGTTCCACCAAGGAACTGGGGGGCACCGGGGCAATTCGGAGGTGCGTGGTATTGAATGTTCCACAGCTGTAAGAATAACGTTGGTAATATGTGTGACCTCATCGTCGACGCTGGGAAAGTGACGGTCATCGAATGTCGCTAGAGATGAAAAAAGTGTCCAATCGGCTTGGGCAAACTTCCAGCGTAGCGGGCGCATGTAGGGCAGTTGAGGCTGCAGTCTAAGGACACATGGAAAGTGGTCACTCGAGTGTGTATCATCAAGGGCGAACCATTCGAAGCGCCGAGCTAGCAGAACAGTACCGACTGCAAGGTCCAAATGAGATAAATTTGTCGTGGAGGCAGACAAAAATGTAGGGACCCCAGTGTTGAGGCAAACTAGATCTGCTTGGTGGAAGACGTCTAGCAATAGTGAGCCACGTGGACAAGGATGTGGAGATCCCCAAAGCGGGTGGTGGGCATTGAAGTCCCCAACCAGCAAATATGGGGGTGGAAGCTGACCAAGATGAAGGAGATCAGCTCGTGCCATTGGTGTGGACGATGGAATGTATACAGTACAAAGAGAGAACGTGTATCCGGAAAGGGAAAGACGGACGGCGACAGCTTGGAAGGAGGTGTTTAAATGGATTGGATGATAATGGAGAGTTTCATGGAGAAGAATCATGAGTCCTCCATGTGCTGGAGTGCCTTCAACAGAGGGGAGATCATATCGGACGGACTGAAAATGAGGGAGAACAAAGTGGTCATGGGGACGCAGCTTTGTTTCCTGAAGACAGAAGATGACCAGCGAGTAGGATTGTAAGAGGATCGACAATTCATCCCGATTGGCTCGAATACCGCGGATATTCCAGTGGATAATGGACATAGGGTGAACAGAAAATGGAGGAATGTGACCAAGGTCGCTGTCAACTCAGCGACTGCTCTGAGCTTGTGACCGACAGCATGGAATGGCATTCAGCCGAAGGCAGAAGATACTGATCCATAGGTTGGTAAGGAGCAGCTCCTGCCACTAGCGACCGGCCGGTTGATCGGCCGCCAGCAGTGCGCCTCGGCGACACAGAAGACGGCCGAGGGCGATTTCCGCCAGGTGGTGCTGTAGATGGGACACGCCTTGGCGGAGAAGGAGAGGAACTGGGTTTCTTTGTAGCCTTCTTGGAAGTATGATGTTTAGAGGAAGGAGGAACCGATGGTTGGGAAGTTGCCGTACGTAAAAACTCTTCACGAGTATGCTCTTTTTTCGAAGTCTTGGTGTCTGACTTTTGGGCTCGAGATTTAGCAGAACTCGACGAAGGGTGAGCCAGAGAGTGGGCAGGCGAAAGTGGTGAGGTTGAACGTGTGATCTTTGCGCTGGCCGATCTGACGACCGTGGCACTAAAGGTGAGATCGCATGTCTGCGTGGCCGCCTCCTTTGTTGGCCGATGAGAAGCAAGGACAGCGCTGTATTTTCCTTTCTGAGGCACGGTGGGCTGTCGACTGGCGAATAATTTTCGAGCAGCAAACGTCGACACCTTTTCCTTTACTCTAATTTCCTGGATGAGCTTTTCGTCCTTAAAAACGGGACAATCTTGAGAGGAAGCAGCGTGGTCACCCATACAGTTGATGCAGCGAGGGGATGGAGGTGGACAAGCACCCTCATGGGCATCCTTGCCACACGTAACACATTTGGCCGGATTGGAACAGGACTGGCTGGTGTGATTGAACCGCTGACACCGATAGCAGCGCGTAGGGTTTGGGACATAAGGGCGAACGGAAATTATCTCATAGCCTGCTTTGATTTTCGATGGGAGTTGAACTTTGTCAAAGGTCAAGAAGACAGTGCGGGTTGGAATGATGTTCGTGTCAACCCTTTTCATAACCCTATGAACAGCCGTTACGCCCTGGTCAGACAGGTAGTGCTGAATTTCTTCATCAGACAGTCCATCGAGGGAGCGTGTATAAACGACTCCACGCGAGGAATTTAAGGTACGGTGCGGTTCCACCCGGACAGGGAAAGTGTGTAGTAGTGAGGTACGCAGCAATTTTTGGGCCTGGAGGGCACTGACTGTTTCTAACAACAGGGTGCCATTCCGTAATCTGGAACAAGACTTTACTGGACCTGCAATTGCGTCGACATCTTTCTGAATAATGAAAGGGTTGACCGTGGAGAAGTCGTGACCTTCGTCAGACCGAGAAACAACAAGGAACTGTGGCAACGATGGAAGAACTGACTGTGGCTGAGACTCAGTGAACTTACGTTTGTGAGCAGACATAGTGGAAGGTGAGGAAACCACTGCGGAAGAATCCCCCATGATTACCGGCGTCTCCGATGGCGCGCTCCTCCCTTGTGGGGGCCCTCTCTGAGGGCACTCCCGCCTTAGGTGATTGTTCACACCTCAGGTCACACCTCCCGACAAACGGACGGAGGGACCAATCGGCACTTTCGGAAGGTATCAGCTCGGGTAATCACCCCTCCCTGGGCCTGGCCGTTACCAGGGGGTACGTACGTGTCCTACCTGTCTACCCGGGGCGGGGAATTACGCGTTACCCCGTCACCGGCTACGCATGGAAGTGCGTGGGTTGGCCTTCAGACACGCACAGGGAGGAAGAAAGAGAAAGGGAAAGGAAAGAAGAGAGGTCTCAAACGCCGCAGCGGAGAAAAGGGTAGAGAGAAGAGGTAAGGAAAAGAGAAGGACAAAGGAAGGATGAAGACTTACAAGCAAGGAAGGCGAAGAATGTAGTATATTTACAAGCGTCCGTCTCCGGACGTAGGCACAAACCATAACCCCAGAGGGGGAGAAAGGGAAAGAAAGAGCCAGAGGTGAGGGGGGGGGGGGGGGAGCGAAGATGGGGGATGGGGAAGGATGCGGAAAGGGAAGGTATGCAGCCCGGAAAGGAAGGAAGGCCACATCAGCTCGGGGTCCCGTGCTCGCTACGCACGTATCCACAAAAGAGTTGTGGATCCCCTGGGGAGAATCCCCAATCTTGTGACCCTGTTCTCCAAGGACTTTCGTACAATAGCTCACATCGGCCAGAAATGGTGATACATGCTTGAGCATGATACATTTGTGATGCATACTACTTCGACTGTATCGCTCCTGCCTATGAACAATAATCATAGCTACATGCCAACAAGCATGGAGACTATCATACCCTGTGTTTGCTGCATCATCTTCTCAATCACTGCACTACTTGCTTATTACTTGCACCCGTTACATTACTATCCGAACAAGACATCAGAAATACTCATTCTCAAAAAAGTAAAATCCTCTCTGTACCACCACACAACACTGCCATGTTCTCTAAATAATTTTCTGTACCAGGAACCCGACTTTAGAGCAATCTTCCTCAAAATATTAGAGAGATTAAAATCCTTTCAAACTTCAAAAGATAGGTAATGGCCCACTTTTTATCACAAAAGCTATCTCTTCTAGCAGCTTCCTCTCTCAACAACCACTCCTCCCCCATCACTTTCCCCTCTCCTTGTCTACAGAGTTCTGCACTGAAAATCTATTTTTTCCTAGCAGCTGCTGTCACCTTCTTTTCAATTCTCTCCTCTTTCAATAGCCCTTCCACTTCATCTAATACCAAACAAGGCTTCAAAAGTACTAAACTAATCAGTATCATTCTTAATGTCTCAATTATTATTATTATTATTATTATTATTATTATATTTATATTTTTGTATGTGTTGTTCCTTGTCAGATGTAAGAGAGGACCTTAAGGTACTAATCTGATCAGGCTAAATAAGCAATAAATAATAAATGAAGGTTACACACACAAATAGCAGTACAGTTCTTGGAGAGCACGCTGCTAATTTTGCTGTGTTCATTATATCGTTTTGGCCCGACTGTAGTTGATTTTTGGATCTACTCTCAATTTTCTCCACCAAGATTCCATTTCTGCTTTTAGTACTCTCATTTTATCATTTCCTCTTGTTAATCACGGTAGAGGTTTCCTAGCTGTATATGTTGTATAAAATACTGACCTAAAATGTTTTGAGTCCTTACTCCTGAAAGCATGTAATCGCAACTTTCACTAGTCATGAGATTTCGTAACGCCTACAAATCCAAAAGATTCCATTCAAATTGGTAATTCAAATTAATTTATCTTCTTTATTACCTTTGTTTAAATCTTGCAGATATTCAAACCATCATACTGACAATAGCAAGGGTCACCTTGCCTGAGAATGTGACCATGAATATGAAAGGTGTCATCAAGAAGCTGGCAAAGAAAAGTAGTTCTGTTTGGAATATATGAAGGGAGACCACTACGCAGCCATGAATCCATTTATTGCTCATATCCTGCTTCTAGTGACCACAGCACACCATTACCTGTTCCATTACTATGGAAACTGAAGATGCAAAGTCAACTGTATGTCACATTCCAGACTCCCCATCTACATACAAGATTTCCATCCTGGTACCCTCCATTGCTAACTGATCAACAATCTCCTTCCTATGAATTCAGACATGACTAGAAGTCCAGATGAATATAATTGAGTTCCCAGTACCATGGAGGTCAAAAAGAAAATAATTTTGGGTGAACTAGAGGATCACTGCAGATTAGGAAACTCTCACAACATCAAGTGCAAGTATAACAGAGGACTTGGAAAAGGGTCATGGTAAAAAAGTTGCACCCATACAATGGAGGGACCATCATTAGTGACCTCCGGAAAGTAGGAAAGCATAGCAGATGCGCTTGTAGATCTTTGTCCTTTTGAACTAGAAATTTCATTGAGAACTGACATGAACAAACACTGAGATGCGAAGAGATCTGTTATTTCCTTTAATCTTCAAGATACGCCCAGGCAGATCCTTGGATGGTTGTGAATATAACTTGTCAACAGAGTTCCATACGGAAAGATGGTTGTCGCAGCGAAGAGAATCCACATGTATTTTTATTGACATAATAGACCAGGATCACCTCTGTGGTAGGCAAATACCCCTGAAAGGGAGAGGATATGATGGTTCAAGTCTTCAGGGTGGCTTTGGATACGTACTGCATAATTCAGTTGTAGGCGGTGGTGCTTGTTCTACAAGGCATAAATCCCATCCTCTCCCAAAAGACTTTCTACGGAGCTCATCTGAAACATGCCAGTTGCAAGATTCTGCAATGGATCCAGTGGCCATAACCCAGTCCATAAAGCAGATCTGTAATGCAGTTGAGAGAAGGGATGACTTTGTAAAGATGTACGAGTGTGGAGTGGTCCGCACCCCAAGATATGTTATTGACATAGCAGAGATGAGTTTCAATTGGAATATTTTTTAAGCTTGTGAAAGTGTGGTAGTCACAACAGACAAAAGTCCAAGAAGTGAAATGACTGTCACATTGCACAATTCTTTGCAAAAAATATAGTTCTTGGAATGCATGCATGCATGATGGTGATGATGTGGGCACATGACAGCAGATGTAGATGAACAGTTCTACATCCAAAATTGAAAGCTGTGGGTGGGGGCTCAGGGTGTGCTTTCTCATGAGCCCTACAGCTGGCATTCAGTAACACTCATTGTTAAAGAACTGTAATGAATACAAAAGCTGCTTCTAGCCTGTTAATCGCTATAAGACACACCACTCTCCTGTGTACGGAGGATCTGTTGGATGAAAAATAACCAAAGAGAGAGAAAATACGGAGTGGACTGCAGAAACACGACACTCTTATGCCATGGTAAGAATATGGTAATGTCACACTTCTGGTAGTACAAAAGCCATCATAATAGTGAGCCAGATACAAGATTGAGATAATTGTGCTTCCATTTCAGTGCATTGGTACCTCACCCTCAAACCAAATACAATTAAAGATGGCAAGAATGTGATTACTTATATTTAGCACTACAAGTCAAATACATAAAAATATATACATAAGTAAGTCATAAATAAAAATAAAACAATGGAAAATCCATAATGGAATAATGATAATACTATTAACAGGATAGATTGCTACTCACCGCATAGAGGGGATGTTGAGTCACAGACAGTCAAAACAAAAAGAATTATTTTATTTAATAACATTGCAGCCAAATAGCCATATACAGTTACTAAGCTTAATATTTTACATTTTACATTTTTGCGTATTCATTTATTGATTTCACTCTTTTACTGCACAGTTCTATGTGATATTGTTCACAGGCTTCGTTACACAGTTCACATCCACATGTTGTGGTCATGATAAGTTTTGTTTTTGCAAATTAGATCATGAAAGCCATGAATAGAAAATCTAGTTATGACATGTCGCAGTTCGAAGTTTGGTGCTGTCCACGAGTGGTTCATCATTGCTTCGGTGCCATAGAACTCCGGCCATACTTTTTCTCGTTTGTCCTCCATGATCTTCAGTTGATTTCTGGAAGCCCTAGTGTGTGGCATCATATATCGAATTTTGATGTCTTCAATTAGGAATGTCTCTCTCGCTAGCAGGTACATTAGTCTAGATCTTGTTGTCTTTGAGAGATCTAGTGCACTTTTTAGTTAAGTCAGTTTTACCTTTTCTAGTATTTCTAGATTTTTTTCCTGTCAGGTGGTCCCATATATCCTTCATCCCATAGGCCAGGATTGGCAAAATTTTTGCGTTGAATAATTTCATGGCCGTTTCTAGACTGAGTAGGCGGATGTTTTTGATGTCCTGTACTGCTGTTATTGCTTGGGCTGCACGTTCTCTTGTATGTTTTGTGAAGCATTTGGCTGTTTGTTGCAATGTCACCCCTAGGTATTTAGAGTCTGATGAGATTTTTATTTTTTGTCCTCTGATGTTGATTTCCGCATTCTTGGGGGTTTTGCCTCCTTTTCTGAAAATCACCATTTCTGTCTTTGTTATGTTTATGTGTAGTTTGTGTTCAGTGCACCATTTGTCTATTTTCTCAATGATTTTCTGCAGCTTCTGTATATCTGTTGAACCTACGGCTATGTTGTCAGTGTATGCCTATACGTGTACATCTTCTTCATTTTCTCCAATTCACAGTACTTCTTCAGTGGCAAGAACGTACAGCGAAGGGCTCATTGGGTCACCCTGTAAGATTCCGTTCGAATGCAGAATGAGGTTGTCTGATATTCTGATTAAGTTGCATTCAAGGACTGACTTGATTATTCTTGCCCATACGCTATCTTCTCCCATTGCGTTTTCCAGTTTTCGGACTATGAGATCTCTTTCCAGTAGGTCAAAGGCTTTGGTAAAGTCATGAACACTGTTTAGAACATTTGTTTCTTTTGTAGCACTTTGTTGATGATGTTTAGAAGAAGCCTGACTGCCGTAAGTGTTGATCTTCCGGATCTGAAGCCCATTTGTCGTTCTGGGAGATGACTGTCCACATAGGCTTTGATTTTTTGTGTAATTATCTTCGAAAACATCTTGAACTGAGTATTTTCCAGGGCTATGCCTCTGTACTTGTTTGGGTCCGTTGGGTCGCCTCTACCTTTGTAGAGAACTTTTATTGTCGAGTGTCTCCACTGGGTCGGAATTCTTCCGAGTTCCAGGAATTTGTTGAATAGTTTGATCCATACATGTTGGAGGGTCTCTTTCATCTTTTATATGTTCATTATATATATATTATCAGGTCCTGCTGCTTTCTTGTTCTTCAGTGCTTTTATTACTTCTTTTACATCGTCTTCATTTAGAAGTTCCCATACAGTGTCTTTTTCCTTAGTTTGATGTTGTTTCTCTTTCTTTGTGGGTGTTTTGATTCCTCGTTTGTTCATTATCTTACTGAAGTGGTCTTCCCATTCTTTCATGTCTATATTTGGTGTATGAGCCAGTTTTGTTGGCCTTGCTGCTATGTATGGATCTTTCTATGCTTCATCTGCTTCTCTTTTTGCCTCTCCTTCTATGTGTTCTTTTTTCTTCGCTTCTATTAGTTTTTTGTAGATTCTCCTCTTTTCTGCATACAGTTTGTAGGTTTCCTCATCATGCTGGTTTCTTAATCTGTGGAACGTTCTTAGAACAGTGTTCCTTTTGCTGTAGCATTCAGCATCAAACCATCTATTTGCCGTCCTTGTTTTTGGGTTTGTTTGTATCACTGAATTTTTTAGGAGGTTTTCTATTTTGTCTGTTGCTGTTTCAAGGTCTCCTTCCTCTATTAAAGTTTCCATTTGTGTTATTTGTTCTTGCTGGTTTGTTAATTTTTCTTTATCTATTTTTCTTTGTGTGATTTGGTGGGCCTTTCTTGCTGGCGGTGATGTCACATCATTTATTTTTATCTTCATTGGAATAAGCTTTCGTATAGGAGGGATAAAAATCATGCCATATTGGTTGAATACTTTCTTTTATTTCTCCTCTTGTTAATGCGATATCAATGGTGCTTTTCCCATTGTGGCATATATATGTAGGTATCTGTCTATTGTTAAGTAGGGTGAAACCATCTTCTTCTAGGGTTTCAATAACTAGTCTTGTTATATAGTTCTCCGTGTCTATTCTGCAGTTTAGATCACCTACAATAATGGTTGGTTTGCTGTCACACTGTTTGATGAGTGTGAGCATTTCGTCAATTATTTCTACAGCATTTGTGTGCAGTTTAAAATAGGCTGCAATTATATTTATGTTTGCTGCTTCTACTAGAATACTATTTTCTCGTTTTATGATTTTTTTGGTGGGTGTCCTCCAGGGTTTCAGTAGGATAGATATTCCTCCCATGGGTCATCCTCTTTCTCCCTTCTTTGCCATTAGGTGATAATTGTAGAAATCTTTATGTTGCCAGTTGTCTCTCAGGAAGGTTTCTGTTAGAATTACAAGATCCGAGTTTTGCAGAATGTCTGTTGGTGTTAGGCTAAGAGCACTTTTTATTCCCTCTGTATTCCACAAGACTGCTATTATTTCTTGCTCTTCTGGTTTTCTTCTTACTTTAGTTGAGCTCTGCTGCCTCTTCCATCAATTGTCTTGGGAAACGAAACCGATGTACTTTTATGTTTTCAGGCCAGAATTCTGGTGTGATCTGTAGATTTTCAAACAGAATTTGTACTTTGAAAGCTTCTTTGCTGCCCAGTGTGCGCAGTTCCTCATATTCTAGTTGTCCCAGTATTCCATTCTTGTTAAGGTATTTCACTACTGTATCAGTTGTGGTAGTTCTCTTTAAGTTACCGATATATAGCCAAGCCGTTGTTTCTGCTGCTTGCATTTCTTCGTCTTTCTTTGTACCCATTATGGTTTTATTTTTACTCTGGTTTCTTCTGTACCACAGTACTCCAAGTTGGTTCCTCTAGTTCATTAACCTGATTTCGGGTTTTATTATGTTGCTGATGTGCATTGATTTGGACTTGTAGCTGATTTTGTTGCTGGAGCAGAGGATTTCTGTATATTGTCATTCCCCCTGGTTAAACTTTGTTGTTGTATTTAGTTTGTATGTTGTTCCCATGAGTTTTGATTTTCTCTGGTTCTAGGTGACTGTCCTTTTCTAGGGTTTCCTTTATTTGCTCCTGTATTAATATCTCTAGTTGGTTTTTTAGGAAATCAATTATCTCCTCCACTTTATGCCTCAGTTCTCCCATTTCCATCTTATTTTCGTCTTTTTTTGCTTTTTCCAGAGAGTTACCCACTCCGATGTCCCCACTGAAGTTCTTCTCAGATCCTGTAGGTGTCTCTTCCATCTGCCTCAGTCCGCTATGTGCTGTTTCCAGCGTTTCCCCGGCAGTGCAGCTGTCTTCTTCCTTGCTCGTCTCCTCTTCTTGGATGTTCCTAACCTCTCTCGTAGGATACCTATTCTCCTCCTTTGCTTTTGTTTCGTTTTTCAAAGAATCTAAGCATTTTCTTATTTCACTCACCGCCTCTAGTAATTCGTTCTTCATTTCCTTCTTCATATATCCTCCTTCTTCTGCCATTGTTTCAATCTTCATAAGACTGTTCTCAATACGTTGCACTGCACTGTCCGTCATCTTACCCGTTTTATACACATTTGAGCTCTCGGCCAAAAGCCCTTGTTCTTCTAAAGTAGAAAACACACACACAAGCAAAATTCACATACACATGACCACTATCTCAGGCCGCTGAGGCCGGACTCATAGATAGTCATTGATTGGCGACTCCATGGAGTGTCCTGTGCACCACGACCAGATAATGGATATACTTGGAAGGAGAGACAGCATTGGTTGTATTTTTTTGTTTTATTAACCACAAAATTGAGTCTGTGATCGCTCTAAGCTTGTTGACATCAGTGCCTACCAATTTAAATTGTATATTACAGCACTGAGAATGGTCACTAAGTGACCGAAAATCGATTTTGCGGTTAATAAAACAAAAAAATACGACCAATGCTGTCTCTCCTTCCAAGTATATCATAGATAGTCGTCATGTGTGAGCAAATGTGCTGCATCTGCCTGTGACTTAACTTCTCTATAAAGTTAGCAGTGATCTGTCCTTTTAACAGTACTGTTGACATAAATATGAATGAGAAAAAAAGAAAAAAAAAACAGTTTTTATACGCTAATATCCAATCTCCTTATCCAGTCACAGCTTGATTGGTCAAGCCATGAAAACATTGTTTGGACTTTATGAAGTTTCAATTTACACTCCTCAACAATGTGCTGGATGGTCTGGTTCAATGCTCCACAATCACTGCTTGGTTTGCACTGCTTACCCCATTTGAGCAGGTTCTATGCACAAACTCTGAGCCCTGTTTGAAAGTGATTGATATTTTTCCACCCAAGCCATGGGAGTTCAAAGCCCCTGGGTCAATAAGATACTGCACATCAGGTGGAGCACTCACATTCCAGGTTTCATGCAATTTGTTGTCAATAGTGGAGATGCTATCAGCAAGCTATTGTGCCAATTGCAGGAATGGATTTCTGGAATCAAGTCATTTTGTTGTCAATCTTGGGATACCTTCATGGATGGGAAATTGAAGATTACTCACCATTTTGGAATATTCATTCAAGAGGGCTTCTTGTCTTCTTAACACAGGAGGGGATATGACTGAGTGTTGGAAGCCACTATAGTGTAGTTCTTATGCACACAGAGACGAGTCTCATATTTGTTCTGAGCTGAGTGATTGTAACGATCTTATTTATGTGATGGCTTTTCAATTAGACCTGAGCACAATATTTACACCGCAGAAAACACTAAAGTGAGAGCAGAAGTTCAAAACAAATCTGCTGATGCCCCCAGTTAGTACTGCTGAGTTTCTGTAAAAGATTGTTCCGTGGGCTTTAATTCCCAAGAAGGTTTTTAATGATTCTGGAAAGACATTGTTCTATTAAGAGACATTGTACAATAATTTGGGTGATTCTGGTAGGAAGCATAGTGACATTCATATGGACGTCTAATTCATAGTCTGCTGCTCTACTGTGTAAGTGGAAAATGGTGACTTCAGTTTTAAAAAGATTGGATTAGAGTCTCCACAAAGTGAAATACTCATATAGTTTGATGAGATCATTAGTTAGAGTATTTTCAGCACTTTAGAACTCCTTGTGCTGTGATCCACAAGTCCGACAGACAGAATAGCCAGACCGCTTTGAGCTGTTTTCGTGTCAGAAATACAAAGGCTGAAAAGTATAGAGTATAATCCTGAACCCTGAGGTAGTCCATTATTTAATTTCCTTTATTTGCTTATGAGATTACCCTTTACTGCTCTCGAGTGCCTGTCTGACAACGTGTTATTGATTATTATCAATGTGGCTTGGCACACAATGACTCTGATCAACTTACGTAAGACCCTTCTTTCCACACTGTACTGCAAGCGGCAGTCAAATTAACAAGACTACAGATGTCTTCACCTGTTTCTGAAATCCAGCCTCGACTTGTGCAGTCAGACTGACAACCTGGTACAGTTCCTGTTTGGACTGAAACCTGCTAGTTCTACAGGGCTGTTTCCCAAGCTGCTTCTGTCAGTTCTATTTAACCTAAAAGTTTGTAGCAGCAGCTGAGAAGTGCTGTGGAACAATAAGTTTCTACTTTATCCGAATGCTTCTTCGATTTGAGGATAGAAATAACTTAAGTAATTTTGAAAGCTTTTGGAAGACATCCCTACTTTAGGATTGATGTAAAAAAATTTTGATTAGCCATATAGTCCTTTTGCTACAGTGAGTTAGAAAGTCAAACACTGTCAGTGTCTGTACGTTCAAATGTTCCGTTACATCTGAAATAGTGTGTTCAGCTTACCATTACCATTATTCTGAAATCATGAACTGCTGTTTCTTAATTCAGTGATGAGACTGACAGTGTAGTTCTTCCTATTGTGGACTACTTCACCACTGCAACTGTATCTATGCTGGAACTCTGAAAACTCTTATCTGTCTTCAACTTTCTACTAAATGTTATGAAATACAATTGTATTGCTCCTTCACTTACAATATGGCGTGTAAAGTACCCCTCATATACATACATCGTTCTGACAGCACATTAAATCTGCATGAGGTTCACGAATTATAGCTCTGAACCATCTGATGGCTAAGCTACATCCCTCTTCCATGTCACTCCCATTGTTACAGCACTCACTTTTCCACGGAATGGCTCACTTTTCTGAGCCAGGATGTAGCTGAATGGAGTAAGTGCCTGAACAGCAGGTGCTGCAACGGGCAGAAAAAATGCCTTTGTCTTTCCACTTTCAAGATATGCAACATCCATTCATTATAGTGTAATGCACAAACAATAATAAATCCTCCAAACTGTTTGCTATCTTAAATTACTTAACTCATGAAGATACTTTCAAACGTCATGACTATAATTTGCTGGTTGGGTAGACTTTTGGTAACACATCACTCCATCGAAATGACATGTTACATCACATATTCCTCTATTAGATGAATGACGTCACCACAACTCTATCAAATAACTGCATCCGCAATATTTATAATATAAACAACTTATGGCACTCACAAATGACAATAGTGACAACTCGACTCATCTATGTTGTAATTCTTTAAATTCTGTAAACTGGAAGCTAGTAATGGGTGGCTATAGCGCCAAGTCCGTTTTATAGAATTCAGTTTTAAAAGTCATATATATAGAACAGTCATAGTAATACCATCACTTATCCATAATGTATGCACATTACCCCACAGAGGAATTGTCAACTTGTTAACATTCTTGTTTAAATCCAATAGTGTCATCAAAGTGGGGTAAGTATTCATCATTTAATAGTACTAGTTAGACATAAGTGGGAATCCTTTTCTGTTATACATTTAGTGCCATTTAGTTGCGCCTGGAAGCTGCTTCCATGTTGCTCCCAGCAAAGCTTTTTCTAATTCATATTTAAAATCATTTGGTTATAGCAACACCGTTAATGTATTAACTCTAAGTTATTTACACTTTGTTTCTACTTAACTAATCCTGTAGCCCATTTTTAAATTCTCTTTCTCAAACTTAGTTATTTCACTCAGGATAAAAGACAAGTACTCACACTTTTAAGTAAAGCTAACCTTCCCTAACAAATATGTAAGAATCCCAACCTTGAAGCTTACCAGACTGGAAAATGTACAAAATCCCCTCCTACAAACTCATAGCAATCCATGTTACTGACATCCATTAGAAAAGTATACAAAATATTTCGGACAATAATCATAGTTATATTTTCGTAATATGCATATATAGGATGTGGTAGGAGATTCAGTTATTTCTTATAGTTGATTTTGCTTCGCAGTAGACACTTCAAGCTCTACTACAGCATGTACAATCAAACTAGAGGAGTTACATGCTTAGAACAACTACCAACCTTTCATTGCCTTGCATAATATAATCATTCACGTTTTGTTCCATACATCATGAACAGCACACAAAGCTCAGACACTTGCGTCCTTAACATTCAATTATTAAATCAGTATACAACTTAGGCTACTACAACTCAGGTATGCTCCTCTAGTAAGTTAGTTTCCTGTTCTATGGATCATTTGCAAGATAAATCATAAAGAGGTGGACTAAGTCATTTTACATTCCGCCGCAAATTAATTTGTAAATACGGCTGCATGCTGAGCATTTGTAATTTCACTAAGTCACTCCTTCTGCTCCCCCCCCCCCCCCCCCCATTTTTTATCACTGGATAAGTTATAAGAAATTTCTGTTTCAGCACTGAGCACCTCTTTTTGTGGATAACATAATCTTCACATGGAGTAATGAGCATCACTTTTCCTTCTGGTATTGTAATCATGTACATCATTGTCCACATTGAACTGCCGTGGATTATTTACAATGAACTTCTGAAGGAATAAATATACTGTGAAGCAGTAATCAGAAGAATGCCCAACTACTTTAACAGATGTCTACAAGGTGATTGTGGGCGAGCACCACACATTATTCTTACAGCACATTTTTGAGCAATTAAGGCTGGCTTGCTTTCTTTCTTAGAGATGAGTTACCCCATAACATTATTTCATGCATTTTGAATAAAGATATGGAAAATCTCTCAGCTTACTGATTTTTCTCTCCACAACATTTCCAATGATTCTAAGTGAAGAAATGAAATTGTTTTACATTACACAGTTCCAAGCATTCTTTTACTGCTTGAATCATTTCTGGATTGGGTTGTATCCCCTCTACACCGACTATATGCCCCAAAAAACTTCAATTCTTGCCTTCCAAAATAAGAGTTAGTTAGCTTTATTGTTATTCCCCTTTCATTCTTTTCAAGTTCTAATCAATAATGCAAAATGATCCGCCCAGATCTTGGAAACAAGCTGTGCGTTGTCTTTGTACACGCTTAACCCTCTGTTTCAATATTTTTATTTAAAATTCATGAATTATCACCAAGCGTAGTCCTCTTACATGTTTTTTTTACCACTTAAATATGATTACTGTTACACTTATGCTACATTTATTCTCGATCATCTTTTGAATATTTTCTTGGACAGTAGGTTTCTCTTCTTGTATCTTAAATATAGACACGTTTCTACATTCTGTAGAAATATTGGAACACGTGAGGCAATCCTGACCCTACGACTTATCTTAGAAGCTAGATTAAGGAAAGGCAAACCTATGTTTCTCGCATTTGTAGACTTAGAGAAAGCTTTTGACAATGTTGACTGGAATACTCTCTTTCAAATTCTGAAGGTGGCAGGGGTAAAATACAGGGAGCGAAGAGCTATTTACAATTTGTACAGAAACCAGATGGCAGTTATGAGAGTCGAGGGGCACGAAAGGGAAACAGTGGTTGGGAAGGGAGTGAGACAGGGTTGTAGCCTATCCCCAATGCTATTCAATCTGTATATTGAGCAAGCAGTGAAGGAAACAAAAGAAAAATTCAAAGTAAGTATTAAAATCCATGGAGAAGAAATTAAAACTTTGAGGTTCACCGATGACATTGTAATTCCGTTGGAGACAGCAAAGGACTTGGAAGAGCAGTTGAACGGAATGGACAGTGTCTTGAAAGGAAGGTATAAGATGAACATCAACAAAAGCAAAACGAGGATAATGGAATGTAGTCGAACTAAGTCAGGTGATGCTGAGGGAATTAGATTAGCAAACGAGACACTTAAAGTAGTAAAGGAGTTTTGCTATTTGGGGAGCAAATTAGCTGATGATGGTCGAAGTAGAGAGGATATAAAATGTAGACTGACAATGGCAAGGAAAGTGTTTCTGAAGAAGAGAAATTTGTTAACATCGAGTATTGATTTAAGTGTCAGGAAGTCGTTTCTGAAAGTATTTGTATGGAGCGTAGACATGTATGGAAGTGAAACATAGACAATAAATCGTTTACACAAGAAGAGAATAAAAGCTTTTGAAATGTGGTGCTACAGAAGAAAGCTGAAGATTAGATGCGTAGATCATATAACTAATGAGGAGGTATTGAATAGGATTGGGGAGAAGAGGAGTTTGTGGCACAATTTGACTAGAATAAGGGATCGGTTGGTAGGAATCAAGGGATCACCAATTTAGCATTGGAGGGCAGCATGGAGGGTAAAAATCGTAGAGGGAGACCAAGAGATGAATACACTAAATAGATTCAGAAGGATGTAGGTTGCAGTAGGTACTGGGAGATGAAGGAGCTTGCACAGGATAGAGTAGCATGGAGAGCTGCATCAAACCAGTCTCAGGACTGAAGACCACAACAACAACAAATAGACACATACTCACGAACTACACTTGATGTATCAGAAAATATTTCTTAATACATTATCAATATGATTTTTAATTCCCTTTTCTGTTCGACGGTTAGTATATTAAATTTCTGAGATTTTACCTTGAACCATGAACCATGGACCTTGCTGTTGGTGAGGAGGCTTGCGTGCCTCAGTGACACAGATAGCCGTACCGTAGGTACAACACAACGGAGGGGTATCTGTAGAGAGGCCAGAAAAATGTGTGGTTCCTGAAGAGGGGCAGCAGCCTTTTCAGTAGTTGCAGGGGCAATAGTCTGGATGAGTGACTGATCTGGCCTTGTAACACTAACCAAAACAGCCTTGCTTTGCTGGTACTGTGAACGGCTGAAAGCAAGGGGAAACTACAGCCGTAGTTTTTCCCAAGGGCATGCAGCTTTACTGTAAAGTTAAATGATGATGGTGTCCTCTTGGGTAAAATATTCTGGAGGTAAAATAGTCCCCCATTCAGATCTCCGGGCGGGGACTACTCAGGAGGACGTTGTCATCAGGAGAAAGAAAACTGGCGTTCTATGGGTCGGAGTGTGGAATGTCAGATCCCTTAATCGGGCAGGTAGGTTAGAAAATTTAAGAAGGGAAATGAATAGGTTGAAGTTACATATAGTGGGAATTAGTGAAGTTCGGTGGCAGGAGGAACAAGACTTTTGGTCAGGTGAATACAGGATTATAAATACAAAATCAAATAGGGGTAATGCAGGAGTAGGTTTAATAACGAATATAAAAATAGGAATGCAGGTAAGCTACTACAAACAGCATAGTGAACACACTAGTGTGGCCAAGATAGACACGAAGCCCATGCCTACCACAGAAGTACAAGTTTATATGCCAACTAGCTCTGCAGATAACGAAGAGATTGATGAAATGTATGATGAGATAAAAGAAATTATTCAGATAGTGAAGGGAGGCGATAATTTAATAGCCAGGGGTGACTGGAATTAGATAGCTAGTAGGAAAAGGAAGAGAAGGAAACATAGTAGGTGGATATGGAATGGGGATAAGGAATGAAAGAGGAAGCTGCCTGGTAGAATTTTGCACAGAGCATAACTTAATCATAGCGAACACTTGGTTCAAGAATCATAAAAGGTTGTACACATGAAAGAAGCCTGGAGATACTGAAAAGTTTCAGATAGGTTATATAATGGTAAGACAGGGATTTAGGAACTAGGTTTTAAGTTGTAAGACATTTCCAGGGGCAGATGTGGACTCGGACCACAATCTGTTGGTTATGAACTGTAGATTAAAACTGAAGAAACTGCAAAAAGGTGGGAATTTAAGATGGGACCCGGATAAACTGACAGAACCAGAGGTTGTAGAGAGTTTCAGGGAGAACATTAGGGAATTATTGACAAGAATGGGAGAAGAAATACAGTAGAAAAGAATGGGTAGCTTTGGGAGATGAAATAGTGATGGCAGCAGAGGATCAAGTAGGTAAAAAGACGAGGCCTAATAGAAATCCTTGGGCAACAGAAGGGATACTAAATTTAATTGATGAAAGGAGAAAATACAAAAATGAAGTAAACGAAGCAGGCAAAAAGGAATATAAACATCTCAAAAACAAGATCGACAGGAAGAACAAAATGGCTAAGAAGGGATGGCTAGAGGACAAATGTAAGGATGTAGAGGCACATATCACTAGGGGTAAGATAGATACTACCTACAGGAAAATTAAAGAGGACTTTGGAGAAAAGAGAACCACTTGCCTGAATATCAAGAGCTCAGATGGAAACCCAGTTCTAAGCAAAGAAGGGAAAGCAGAAAGGTGGAAGGGGTGTATATAGGGGGTCTATACAAGGGCGATGTACTTGAGGACAATGTTATGGAAATGGAGGATGTAGATGACAATGAAATGGGAGATATGATACTGTGTGAAGAGTTTGACAGAGCACTGAAAGACCTGAGTCGAAACAAGGCCCCGGGAGTAGACAACATTCCATTAGAACTACTGACAGCCTTGGGAGAGCCAGTCCTGACAAAACTCTACCATCTGGTGAGCATGATGTACGAGACAGGCGAAATACCTTCAGCCTTCAAGAAGAATATAATAATTCCAATCCCAAAGAAAGCAGGTATTGACAGATGTGAGAATTGCCAAACTATCAGTTTAATAAGCCACGGCTGCAAAATACTAACACGAATTCTTTACAGACAAATGGAAAAACTGGTAGAAGCTGACCTTGAGGAAGATCAGTTTGGATTCCGCAGAAATGTTGGAACACGTGAGGCAATACTGACCCTACGACTTGTCTTAGAAGATAGATTAAGGAAAGGCAAACATACTTTTCTAGCATTTGTATACTTAGAGAAAGCTTTTGACAATGCTGATTGGAATATTCTCTTTCAAATTCTGAAGGTAGCAGGGCTAAAATGCAGGGAGCGAAAGGCTATTTACAATTTGTAAAGAAAACAGATGGCAGTTATGAGAGTCGTTGGGGGTTATGAAAGGGAAGCAGTGGTTGGGAAGGGAGTGAGAAAGGGTTGTAGCCTATCCCCGATGTTATTCGATCTGTATGTTGAGCAAGCAATAAAGGAAACAAAAGAAAATTTCGGAGTAGGAATTAAAATCCATGTAGAAGAAATAAAAACTTTGAGGTTCGCCAATGACTGTAATTCTGTCAGAGACAGCAAAGGACCTGGAAGAGCAGCTGAACGGAATGGACAGTGCCTTGAAAGGAGGATATAAGATGAACATCAACAGAAGCAGGACGAGGATAATGGAATGCAGTTGAATTAAATCGGGTGATGCTGAGGGTATTAGATTAGGAAATGAGACGCTTAAAGTAGTAAATGAGTTTTGCTGTTAGGGGAGCAAAATAACTTATGATGGTCAAAGTAGAGAGGATATAAAATGTAGTCTGGCAATGGCAAGGAAAGCGTTTCTGAAAAAGAGAAATTTGTCAACATCAAGTCTAGACTTAAGTGTCAGGAAGTCGTTTCTGAAAGTATTTGTATGGAGTGTAGCCATGTATGGAAGTGAAACGTGGACGATAAATAGTTTGGACAAGAAGAGAATAGAAGCTTTCGAAATGTGGTGCTACAGAAGAATGCTGAAGATTATATGGGTAAATCACATAACTAATGAGGAGATATTGAATAGAATTGGGGAGAAGAGAAATTTCTGGCACAACTTGACTAGAAGAAGGGATCGATCGGTTGGTAGGACATGTTCTGAGGCATCAAGGGATCACCAATTTAGTATTGGAGGGCAGCTTAGAGGGTAAAAGTTGTAGAGGGAGACCACGAGATGAATACACCAAACAGATTCAGAAGGATGTAGGTTGCAGTAGGTACTGCACTCCAGTGTCACAGAGAAAGAGTGTGTGTGTGTGTGTGTGTGTGTGTGTGTGTGTGTGTGTGTGTGTGTGTGTGTAAAAAGCAACTGCTTTTCATACTTAAAACATCTGCTTTGCCCCACAACATAAATCGCCACAAAAAAGTCATATAATTCAAATTGGCTTTAGCACAGCTTACCAAAAAATGCTAGAGTAGCTCACTGCATTGCAACGCTGAGGAGAAGCTAGCTGGCTGGCTGGGAAAAATGGGTTGTTACAAGTGGATGCACTTCTAACACTGTCGTTGGTCAAAGCTGGGGTGTAGTTGTGCAACTGATTAAACTATTGTAGTACATTATTAGATCCAACAACCAATCTTCTGATTTCTGGTCTTTGTAAACTCTTTCAACATATTGTTATTTATGGAGTGAATGATTACTCATCAACCAATTAATTCTTCTTAAATCTCTTCAACTGCTGTGTTTGTTATGGCTTTGGCACTGTGCCATAATCTGGGTTGTTGATTGTGTTGCTAAAGACAACAAAACTATTTATGAACCTCCAACACAATGGATGCCCTATTTGTTACGAATTTTTCCTTTAAAAATTATCAACTTCTTCTTGATTCATATTTCATACATTCTTCTTATTCAGATATCAGTTATTTGCCAGCGCAAATGAATTCTGGGCCCTGCACTGTGGCATCAGAATGAAATGTTGCGTTATGCTGGAAACAGTGTGTTTGGAAAACCCAGGATGAAATAATGACAATATAATGAAAAGGATAGATTGCTACTCATTATATTGTGTAGAGAGTCACAGGCAGGCACAACAAAAATACTGTTAAACAACTGAGCTTTTGGCCAAAACAACTTCACACACACACACACACACACACACACACACACACACACACACACACACCGTCTCTGGGTGCTGAGGCCAGACTGTGAGCAGCAAAAGCACATGATGTGAAAAGCAGTCTGGGTGGAGGAAGTAAGAATTAGGTTAGAGTGGGGAGCGGAATGGATAGCAGCGAAGGGTTAGCGGACAGTAAAGTGCTGCTGACAAGTTCCAACAAGCAGCATTTTACTGCCCCCCACCCCTACCCTACTATCCCTCCCCCTTCCCACCCCAACCTCCTCCTCCCACCACCCAGAATGCTTCTCCCATCATGCACTGTTGCTCACAGTCTTGCCTTGCCAGCCAGAGATGATGGACATGTGTGTATGTGAATTGTATTTGTGTGAAAGTGTGCATGTAAGTTGTCTAATTCAGAAGGCTTTTCGTCCAAAAGTTCAATTGTTTAACAGTCGTCTTATTGTGCCTGTCAGCGACTCAACGTCTCCACTGTATGGTGAGTAGCAATCTATCCTTTTCATAACATTGTTATAGTGTATGTGGAATATGATTACTCCGAAATTCTGAATTGCTACTTCCTGATCCAACATTCAGAGAAACCATGTATTTCTTCTTAACATGAACTTCTTCACTGTTGCAACTGTACCTATGCTGGAACTTTGAAAACTCTTCTCTATCTTCAACTTTTTATTAAACGATAGAAAGCACTTTATCTTAAATACGATTATATTGCTCCTATAGTTAAACTATATTGTGTAAGGGATCGCATCACGTACAAAGCGTGAACATATATTGATCTAACATCACATTAAATCTGTACAACATCCACAAATTACAGTTCTGAACCATCTGACAGCTAAGCTTTGTCTCTCTTCTATGACATCACTCCCATTGTCATGGCACTCACTATCCCATGGACTGCTCGCTTCTCCGAGCCAGGATGTAGCTGCATGGAGTAACTGCCCAAACACTGTAGCAAAACTACCATTGTCTTCCTGCCTTGAAGATGTGCTATGTCCATTCATACCCATGACATGAACAAACAATAATAAGGCTTCCAAACAGTTTGCTGTTCTAAATTATTTCGCTGAGAAATACACTTTTAAATGTACCCATAATTTGTTGGTTAGGGTTTTTTTTTTTTTTTTTTTTTTTTTTTTTGGGCGCAAAACTGCTATGGTCATAAGTGCCCGTAGTTGTTGGTTAGGTAAACAACAGGTTAACACCACTTTATCTAAGTGACATATTGCACCACAATGTGTAACCTTAACATACCCTACACTTGACTCCTGGATGGTGCTAAACAAGCAGCATTGATGTGGCAGCCAGACCTATCTTCACAGTAAGATCTGCAGACTATAAGACATGTAAAACAAATACAAGGATATATGTTGTAGCATTTGGATGGGGATTCTGTCTACTTTCACTACTGTGTCTTGGCCAAAGCCCAGAGAGCTGAGGAGTATTTTACAGTTTCAGATGCTGTACAGTGGGTTTTGCATGCAGGTGCTTGAGCACAGTGTACTGCAAAATGTTCTGCAATAACAGTAGTGTCAGTACTGTCATCTAAGAGAACTGGTTGCTAAGTGGCGAGTGTAGACAAATGCAACATGGCCCACCCTAGTGAAAAAAGAGGCACAGATCTCTAAGATAATGACATATCTTTCCCAGCATTCCTTCTTCTGGTGTTCTATGAGACAGTGTGACCTAGAATGCAGTCCATCACAGACCTGTGATAGACTGTAATTAGGTTTCGCAGTGATGTGTGACACATATGTCATTGGAGTCCCCACCTGCTTTTACCTTTACAGGAAAGCCTGTCTTATATTTTGGCCTCCATTGGATACAGCAGAAAAATGAACTCTGCTTTCTCCCATGCAGTTATTCGTGTGTCTGTAATTTGAGATTGTGATAGAAAATTACACCTTGAATCTTGTTGAGGCTCTTATGAGGAGTGATGGATACAGGAATTTTACTGATCCTCTCAAAGGTGAGCAATTCCTGTAACTGAGCAGGGATCACATTATCATCAAGATTGAACAAATCCCCATTTTGCTATTACATGCTACTTTGAACGAATGTGTTTCCTATATGCACTTCAAAAATTGATTTTGTGGTCGAAAGGGTTGGCAATCCATTCAGGTACAAACTAATTACCGAGGGATCTCACCATCTCTTTTAGTTCTAATTTCCTCCAATGCTGTGGACAGGGAAGAGAAAGCTTTGTGGTCACACCTTCCCATGATAAATTGATCTATTCCTTCGAGTGAGACTGCTGGGGTCTTGTTACCACCAGCATGAGAAAGTTTGATCCTCCTCATTGTGGGTCATCTGCATGATCTTTGACTGAGGACTCTTCCCACGAGCACCACCATGCCACACCAACAGCTGCCTCATACAATAATCACTAACTGCAATCCCTGTGCTCCACATTCGACAGGTACATACTCACATGTATGTACAGGGAGTTTTCACCAATGGTACCAACAGTGCATTCTCTGGATTTTCACGGGGTTACATATATGCAGTTATCTGATGATACCCTATCTCTCAAGCTGAGCCTCACTCTCCACAATGGTCTAGTGACTGTGTTAGGTTTAGTTGTCTGATGTGATCCATTCCCACAAGTGGTGTTCAGTGGATAGCATGTGCATCATGTTTGGCAACTTTTCCCCCTCTAAGAATGGCAGTCAAACCCAGAAGTAGGGATGTAACATGAGTTAAGAGATGAGTAATGATGAGAGAACAGAAGCCTGGATAAAGCAAAGTGAGTAGCCATAATTGGTACACTATAGAAAGCCAGGCTGACAACAAGTAAATGGCTGGGGTGGGGGATGATATGGCAGCTACCATAAAGTGTTTACAGTTGTATGGTCTAATCGTTGAGTTTTTAGGTTTCACCAGTGTGGCAAGTTACTAAAATTAATGAGAGTTCCTGCTTCTCATACCAGAAAGCTGTACATGTCAATGTGCCATCAGAACAATGTTTGGAGGTTGGTTAGAAGAGTTCCTAGTTCAAGTAATCTAGGATGGCCATGTAGGACATTGTGATGTTAACCTACCATTGGTGTTATCATTCTGCTATTTGGTTTTGTATGCATGAGACACTTGTGAGTGATATTCATTTTGCAATCAGGTGTGTACTGAGTCTATTAAGTATAGTCCTTTTTTGTTGACAGGGCAGAAGTAGATGTAGAAATTTGTGGATCACAATTTGGGAAGGATAAGCATGGGAGTGGTGATCATACTGTGGGAACATGGGTGAAGCTGTTGTTTTGGGGGGGGGGGGGGGGGGGAGTTCTGTAGTGGTTTTGGAGTGGTGGGTAGACGTACTTAACAGATATTGCTTGGTTTAATAGAGGAGTATACAAGGGAGGGCTCAACTATAGTTTTTGATTGTTTTTCATTGTATAGGGGTTGGGGCAGTAGGGGTTTCATCATTAATCATAAATCATAGCATACAGTTTAAAGATTATTCAAAAGGGCTTTTACAAATTCTAAAGAGGGTTATTGGGTGGCGGGAGGGGGGGAGGGAGAGGGGGCAGTTGAGTCCATTGCAGAAAAGGGGAAGAGGAGCACTTCAACCTGACTCTAAAATCTCACCTTGATGAATATTATTGGAGGAAAAGTGTGCTGAAAAAGTTATTGTCCATTAAATGTTTTTGATTGGGGTAAAATATATAGGCCAAAGTTGGTTAGTTAAGTCTGGAGTTTTTTAAATGTGGTTTGGGGTATTGTGTACAGAGAGGGTTGTGGCTTTTTTGAAGGGGGGACGGGGGGAATTAGGTTTATGCATTTTTATTTTTTTATGAAGTTGTGAATGATGTATGCAAATGTTAATTGTTTTGTAATGCAGGTATTCTGTTGGAGACTGGTGTCAGTTGGTGGGTAGTGTTCAGGGGACGTGTGGTTATGGAAGTGTGAGTCCAGGCATGGTTACTTTGGTGCCAATGGAGGGAGGGAGATGGCCAGCCTAGATTAATTTGTCATTTGACTGTGGCTGGTAAGCACATTTTTATGTAGGGGTTTGTTCATGTATGTAGTTTTCTTTAAGAATTTACCAGTCTAGTATTATTGTGAAGGTTGTGTTCACAGTTGAACTTTGTATTTAATACTTTGCATTGGTGGGTATTGTAGAGTGTGGTCTGGTGCTGTGGGTTTGTGGGGGTTAGTGGCATAGTGGATTTCAGTTGAGCCATAAAGGCCAAGCGAAATTTGTGTTAATGGTTTTCAAGTTGTGTGTAGGTTCCCAATATTGCTGGCTTCTTGAACTACATAGATCATACAAAATTTACCATACCAATGGTGGTATTTTTTCAGTTGATTGTTGAGGATTTCATGAGCTTCACTTTTGTGTTAATATTTACTTTGAAATTGTAACAGGGTTCTTATTGTCATATCTATGTCTACATACATACTCTGCAAGGCGGGGGGGGGGGGGGGGGGGGGTACCAAGTACCACTTGCAAAGGAGTGAGGGAAAAAGAAATGTCTATACACCTCCATAAAAGACCAATATCTCTTACCTTCATGGTCCCTGCGCGAAATTGGTGGGAGTGATAGGGGTATTCCCCTGCCTGCACCAGAGTAAGCTCACCAGTGCCATAATCCTATATCATTCCCTTGTAGCTTCTCCTTCCATAACCATCAACTTCCCTTCCTCCCTACTGACGTGTGTGTGTGTGGGGGGGGGGGGGGGGTTAAATCATTAACATAAAGGAGTTTCAGACAAAGTAACTGTGGCTGATTTAGTCTCTGGGAGACTGAATGTTATTTTTAGAGGAACGTACATTATCAGCATTACAATGTCCAGTAATTAATTTTTTTTTTTACTATAAGCTTATAATAATACCCTGCCCATGTCTTGAAGCACATCTTTCCCAGAAGTGGAAATCTCGCTCTAGAAGCTGAACACGATTTCACGCCAGTAAAAATCAAAGTAATGAATCATATATTTTAATGATGTCTACAGAGAGCTGCTTCTGTTCAAATTATGCATTATCAGATACGCTATAACAGAAATAATGATACGTAAGAGATCTGACATTTTCATTTCTAGCAAAACACCGGCCAAGAATTGGTACGCTTACGTACTGGTATGCGAATATTCCGATTACATTTATATCGTTGTAACACTTGAATTGTATTCATGATTCGTAATAGACCTACTGCACTCGTTGAACTGTATATAACTACGACAAAACTAGTCACAAAATGGATACTATTCTTATGAAATATTACCAGTGTAGCAGTTCTTCCGCAATCAAACTAACAAATAAGGATGGTGCAAACGGGGAAATGTAATCCAAAATAAGTAAACATATACTATAAAACGAGTAACATTATAAAATTCAGTAAAAGAAAGAGCTTGCAAATAATTTCAGTGGTATCTTCAGTAACTCATTTCGTTAAAGAAAGTTTCAAAGTGCCACTGCTAAAACGCACTTCC
The DNA here is from genome assembly GCF_023898315.1 of Schistocerca nitens. Taxonomy (NCBI): domain Eukaryota; kingdom Metazoa; phylum Arthropoda; class Insecta; order Orthoptera; family Acrididae; genus Schistocerca; species Schistocerca nitens. The sequence continues at coordinate 147,168,374 of NC_064617.1, forward strand.
AATGGGAAAAGGTAACTTTATCATACATGTTGTATTAGCTATGTAGTATTCCATCACGAAGCGGGCACACACTTGGAGAAACAATCTAACCATTTACATGGCATGGCAAACAATTTAAAACAGCAACAATCAATTTCCACAAACAAATTTTGCTTACCTTTCAGTCACAGTACCATCGCTCATTTTGGCGCCTACAATTTAAACTGTGCAAAGAGCATAAGTTCAATGTGGAAATCTTAGAAAGGCCGAACGCCTGACACCGCCGCCTGTTACTTGGCCTGTGAGCAGCTGTATTGACATACAGTTGTTATTGAACTATACAATAAATAAGCAGAAGTGTTTAAATCTATAAAAAATATGGTTAATCACAAGCATAATTTGCTTACTTCAGTCTTTGCTGCGCCAAAATAGAATTCTTCCCATTAAGTAAAATTACTTATTTATCAGCTTCGTTATAATTATGTGAAGAATCTAAACTTTCGAAGAGTAGGTAAAACTGCGAAATTATATTTGCGAGTTGTACAGATTATTATTTCGGGCGCAGTGATTTCTACCTAGTATCAAGGCAGACTAAAGGTGGCACTGGCCAAGTGTCATTTCAACAATGTGTAACCGAAATATGGTTGATTGCAGAGAGGTATGTAATCATACTGTGTTTGTTTGTAACTTTGTATAGATCGTTGATACATGGCTGCATGTGCAATGTTTTGTGATTGGCAACGGGTAGCTAATGCGAAGGTATAACTGCATTACGACTTACGTTGAAGAAATTAGATAGTGAGGAAGGTCAGTAATAAGATATATAAATTATTCAACCTTAACGTTGCTACAAGATTCGCAAAGGGCTGATACTACTGTGAGACACGTTGGAGCGTCAAAGAAACCTGTCTCCGCACAGTGTCTTGGGGACGTAAAAGAGGTGTTGTGAGATTGAAACTAACTGTTCTGTACGATGTCGGCGTACCCATTACGCGCTAAATGATTCATGAGATGGAAACAACAGGTTACAACTTTCGAGAGGAGGAACAGATTGTTAACACACACACACACACACACAGAGAGAGAGAGAACACACACCAAATTCACCGGCTGTTTTACCAATGACTGATCACTCCATGTCATAACCCAGCAAGTAGTTACTTCCAGGAATTTCAATGAGCTGATTGATTCTAATTGTAATTCAGTGATGTTGTAGTGATTAGATATGACATTTTAATTTTGTGAAGTGCCTAATTTTACATTTTTGTATGTAGCCAATCTTTCTACCACTCGAAAATGTTATTAAGAACTATCAGACAGTACTTTATTACAGATAACCGTATTGTAGCCAAAAAGTTTGAGCTTGCTATTAATTTTGTCTATGTTATTGTTTGTGATCATTCAAAAAGAATATTGTAACACAGCTTTATTAGTGATACATACCGATAAAATAGTGTGTGTTGCATTTCTGTGATGTTTCCATCAACAGAAATACATTCTCTCTATCAGATAGGAAGATTTCTGATCTCAGGCAGCATTACAGTTTCATTGTCAAATCTTAAAGTGTTTGTTTATTTTTCTGAAACTAATTCCTGTCCAAAATTTCTCAGTGTTTTTCTTTATTTGCTTGCTGTGTTAATTAAGCAGCATGTCGGATTACCCATCTATCTTCTCAGCTACTGCTTCTCCTTATATGCATGGGAGATTGATGCAGAAATTTTTTATCTCCAGAAATATGATTATGGAAAGAAATTTTCTCATTATTATTGAGTTCTCTTTCCCTGTTAACTTACGGTTACCAACTTTGTGATTTGTCTGCCTATTTCAAGAAAAAGATTTCTCAGAAAGATTACTTTGAAAAGTAGCCGTATTTGTGATGACTATTAATGACGGATTATCCATGAGTGATTACTTGCAACTTACGTTCACACTATCTGTTACTCCTATACTTCATTGATAAAAGAAGATTCATGGAAGCTGTCAGCACTGTTGTCAGCTTTCAACTGTGAAATGCAAAAGGCTGCTGGTTGTACCAAACTACATGACTGAAAACAGTAATCACCCATAGAAATGTGGCAATACTGAGGCAATGCGATAGACATTTAAGCAAAACCACATAATGTGTTTGGCAGACGCACAAAGCTTCCATGCCCAGCACCATTTGTCAGGGCTCTCCTGTCGCAGCTGCAGGACCTGATGGGTAACACTGTTTTTGTTTTGAAATAATTTTTTTTCTCCAATCTGATTGTCTGTAAATGAGAGACTGTGTTCTAACCTTTGAAAATTATGTAAGATTTCCAGATATTTTTGTCATAATAAGGTGACTTGCTCACAACACCCAAGTTGGCCTTCTAAAAACCCCTTGTTCTACATGCTGTATCAACAGTGTATTGGGGTCGACAGAAGCGTCCGATCCCACGCGTCGGCTTTGACCCGTGACGTAAGGGTGTTGTCGTGTGTGACGTCATGACGGCGCGGAGTTTGGTTTGAGTGTGGCTGTCTCCAGTTCTGTTTTATCTTATTTTATTTACTTTTCTGATCTGTTCGTTCTATCTCGTGAGATTTTTTTTTTTAATTTAAAAACACGTATTAATTATTTTAATTATCTGTTTTAGTTTATTATATTTATCTTTCTGATCTGTTCGTTCTATCCCGTGAGATTTTTTTTTTTTTTTTTTTTTTTTTTTTTTTTTTTTTTTAAGACAAAAAACACTAATCAGCTACTGAAGCATCTTTATCTTCTATGGGTTGCAGGGGTTACGACCCCTGGGGAGGTGGGTGGGTATTCATACATGGCTGTCTTCACTTACACGTTGTAGCTACGCAAGGCGTCTAAATTTGTTTATATTTAGTTTGCCCCCCACCCAAAACACCCCATTTCCCGCGCTTGTCCCGTTAGTGTCATTAGGCTTCTTGTGGAAAGTGTGTGTGTGTGTTTTTGTTTCCGCCATATTTGTGATGTCCTGGGTCAAAGCTGACGGGCGGGATCGGACGCTTCCGTATTTCCGTGTATTGTCTCACTCTGATAACAGCTCTTTGAGGATCTTAGTGATTAGTGTATGTCTCTTCTTATACCATTGTTCATGTTTCACAAGTGAAACTAATTCTGGTGAAAGTTAAGAGTAAGGGCAGTGCTGTTTCTCTGTGCTCTAGATATCAGTTTTTGTAGTACTACTGTGAAATACGAAAGGAGCCAGTGAGAATACAACAGGCAAATAACATTTTTCTTACTAAAGAATATAAGTCAGTCTCCTGCCCCAATTATAAAATGTTTTTGAGATCTTTTAATGTACACTCCTGGAAATTGAAATAAGAACACCGTGAATTCATTGTCCCAGGAAGGGGAAACTTTATTGACACATTCCTGGGGTCAGATACATCACATGATCACACTGACAGAACCACAGGCACATAGACACAGGCAACAGAGCATGCACAATGTCGGCACTAGTACAGTGTATATCCACCTTTCGCAGCAATGCAGGCTGCTATTCTCCCATGGAAACGATCGTAGAGATGCTGGATGTAGTCCTGTGGAATGGCTTGCCATGCCATTTCCACCTGGCGCCTCAGTTGGACCAGCGTTCGTGCTGGACGTGCAGACCGCGTGAGACGACGCTTCATCCAGTCCCAAACATGCTCAATGGGGGACAGATCCGGAGATCTTGCTGGCCAGGGTAGTTGACTTACACCTTCTAGAGCACGTTGGGTGGCACGGGATACATGCGGACGTGCATTGTCCTGTTGGAACAGCAAGATCCCTTGCCAGTCTAGGAATGGTAGAACGATGGGTTCGATGACGGTTTGGATGTACCGTGCACTATTCAGTGTCCCCTCGACGATCACCAGTAGTGTACGGCCAGTGTAGGAGATCGCTCCCCACACCATGATGCCGGGTGTTGGCCCTGTGTGCCTCGGTCGTATGCAGTCCTGATTGTGGCGCTCACCTGCACGGCGCCAAACACGCATACGACCATCATTGGCACCAAGGCAGAAGCGACTCTCATCGCTGAAGACGACACGTCTCCATTCGTCCATCCATTCACGCCTGTCGCGACACCACTGGAGGCGGGCTGCACGATGTTGGGGTGTGAGCGGAAGACGGCCTAACGGTGTGCGGGACCGTAGCCAAGCTTCATGGAGACGGTTGCGAATGGTCCTCGCCAATACCCCAGGAGCAACAGTGTCCCTAATTTGCTGGGAAGTGGCGGTGCGGTCCCCTACGGCACTGCGTAGGATCCTACGGTCTTGGCGTGCATCCGTGCGTCGCTGCGGTCCGGTCCCAGGTCGACGGGCACGTGTACCTTCCGCCGACCACTGGCGACAACATCGATGTACTGTGGAGACCTCACGCCCCACGTGTTGAGCAATTCGGCGGTACGTCCACCTGGCCTCCCGCAAGCCCACTATACGCCCTCGCTCAAAGTCCGTCAACTGCACATACGGTTCACGTCCACGCTGTCGCGGCATGCTACCAGTGTTAAAGACTGCGATGGAGCTCCGTATGCCATGGCAAACTGGCTGACATTGACGGCGGCGGTGCACAAATGCTGCGCAGCTAGCGCCATTCGACGGCCAACACCGCGGTTCCTGGTGTGTCCGCTGTGCCGTGTGTGTGATCATTGCTTGTACAGCCCTCTCGCAGTGTCCGGAGCAAGTATGGTGGGTCTGACACACCGGTGTCAATGTGTTCTTTTTTCCATTTCCAGGAGTGTATTTGAAGAGAGAAGGGGGAGGTGGTGAGGCAATAGTAAAATGCTTAGGGCAGCTTCTTCAGAACTATTAAAACTTATTTCTTTTCATATCAGCAATTTAAACCTATGCCATAAAATAACCACTTTCTTGAGTTTTGTCATGTTGTGGTCTTCAGTCCAAAGATTGGTTTGATGCAGTTCTCCATGCTAGTGTACCCTGTGCAAACATCATCACCACACAACTACCACAGCCCACATCCATTTGTACTTGCTTAGTGTATTCAAGCCTTGGTCTCCCTATATCATTTTTACCATCCACACTTCCTTCTGCTATCGAACTGACAATTGCTGGATTCCTGAGGATGTGCCCTATCAGCTGATCCCATATCTTTTATCCAAGTTGTGCTATAAATTGCTTTTTTCTCCAGTTCAATTCATTACCTCCTTATTATAATCTGATCTCCTATCTAATCATCAGCATTCTTCTTTCTGTAACACCACATTTCGAAAGCTACTCCTCCTCCTCCTCCTCCTCCTCCTCCTCCTCCTCCTCGTCCTTTTTTTTCAGTTATTGTCTTGCTTCCAGCTCCTTCCTTTAAAAAATTTGTACGAGCTGTGGGCCCTTATTACAGTAAGGAATTCAAAAGCTTCTATCCTCTTCTTGTGTGAATTACCTATTGTGTATGTTTCACTTTCATACCAGGCTATGTTTAGCCCCCCTTAAACATCCCAACAACCACCACCATACCAGGCTACATTGCAGACAAATACCGCCAGAAAAGTCTTTATTAGATGTTAATAAATTCACCTTTCAAGAAATGCTTTTCTTGCTATTGCCAGCCTACAGTTTGCATTGTCTGATTTAATTTGACTGTATACTGGTATCATTGTTTTAGTATTATTGATAGGTTATTCATCTTGTGTCCTCTCTTCAAGACACTAACAGTTCCATTCCGTTAAACTGATCTTTCAATTCCTACAATGTCATTGATGAACCACAAAGTTTTTATTTCTTCTCCATGGACTTTAATTCCCTTTCCAAATTCCTTTTTGGTTTCCTTCAGAGCTAGCTTGAGGTGCAGGTTAAATAACATAGGGAATAGTATATGACCCTGTCCTGCTCCCTTTTCATGTTCTCTGATTCTTTTAACTATTGTCTGGTTTCTGTACACATTGTAAGTAACCTTTTCCTCCATGTATTTTGTCTTGTTTCCTTCAAAATTTGCAATTGTGTAACATTGTCAAAATTTTTCATTAAAACTACAAATTCAGGTTTACCATATTCTAAGATAAGCCATAAGATTAGCATTACCTCATGTGTTCCTACATTTCTTCAGAACACAAACTGATCTTACCCAAGGTCAGCGTCTATCACTTTTTCCATTCTTCTATAAATTATTGGTGTCAGTATTTTGCAACCATGATTTATTTAAACGTATAGTTTGTTAGTAGTCACATCTATCAGCACTTCCCTTCTTCAGAATCAGCATTGCTATGATCTCCATGAAGTCTGAGGGGTATTTCACGCCTGTATTACATATCTTGTACACCAGGTGGAATAATTTTGTCAAGGCTGGCTTTCCCAAGAACCTTCATAATTCTGAGGGAATGTCTCCCACTCCAGGAGCCTTGTTTCTACTTAAGCCTTTCAGTGCCCTATCAAATTCTTCTCACCGGATCATATATCCTATCGTATCTTCACATACTTCCTTTTCTCTTTCTACAGTATTGTCCTCAATTTGTTCCCATTGTATGGTCACATTGAAACCACAATAAAGTCCAAGCCCCAAAGAAGGGACACCACTGAAGTCCTACTTGTCCTCCGTGGTACTTCCTGGGGTGCAGATCAAACCACCCTCCTATGTTTGTACCAGTCCCTTATCCATTCGATACTAGACTATGGGTGCTTTTATTATGCATCTATATGTCTGTCCCTCTTACTCCACGTCAATACTATTCCCCAACATGGCATCCATTTGGCCACTGACGCCTTTTACACTAGCTCGGTTGAGAGTCTGTAAGCAGAAGCTGCTGAGCTACCACTATCCTACCACTATGACTTTTTCCCCAGCAGGTATGCATGCCGTTTGTCTCCCATGCATGGCCACCCATCATATGTCTCCTTCTTCGATGACTCCTTTGATCGCCTATATGGGGTGCGTCCCTCTTCTCAGTTACCTCCTGGAGTTCGCTTTTGGCTCTTGCTCTGGCAGCTTAACTTTATGCTACCTGCAACTTTCCCAGTGAGGTGTGAACCCTTCACCACCTTGCCTTCGTATGGTGGTCTGTGTTCACCTTGTCTTTCATTTGCTTCCTAAGGACACTACTTCAGCCTCGCTCCATAATCTGCAGTTTCGCAACCTTCGCATGGAACTTCACAATAGTACCTTTGTGTACACTGATAGCTGTCAGACTGACCGTGGTGTCGGGTGTGTCTTCATCATTGGTGTCAACATTTTTCCTTATCGGCTTCCGGCACACTGCTGAATATTTACAGCAGAGCTCTTTGCCCTGTATCAGGCCATGGAGTACATCCGGTGCCACAGTCTTTTCAATTGTGTCTTCTGCTCAGACCCTCGCAGCACCCTTCAAAACCTCTGTGCACTGTACACCACCCATGCCTTAGTACAATGAGTCCAGGAAAACTGTCACTTGCTCGCTCTTGATGGAGCCACTGTGATGTTTTTGTGGATTCCTCGTCATGTCGGTCTGCTATGAAATGAGGCTGCTGATACTGCTGCCAATGCTGCAGTCCTCGTACCTCAGTCCACTAGTTCTTATATTCCTTCAAAGGTCTCTGTGTTGCTGTCAGTCAGGAGGTGCTGTCACTTCGGCATTGCCACTGGTCCTCCCTTCATGGGAATAAGCTCCAGGTTATTAAGCCTCTCCCAGTGTCTTGGATGACCTCCTCTTGACTCTCTGCCGTGAGAAGGTCATTTTAACTAGGTTGCATATTGGGCTGTGCCTTTTTAGCCATTGCCATTTGTTAAGTGGCGCTCCTCCACCAGTCCACATAGCGCCCAAGTTTTAACTGTCTGCCATTTCCTGGCAGAATGCCAACTTTTTAACCATTTACATTCCTGCTTGGATTTGCCGTCTGACTTATCAGTTGTTTTCTCAAACGATGTGCGGGCTGTCGACCACGTTTTACTTTTTATCCATCGCAGCAACATGGTGAAGGCCATTAATTTTTACTTCTGGACCTCCGTTTCTCTATGGTATATTTAATAGACCTTTCTCCACGGCCCTGTTTTTGCTGTCTTCTCTTACATCAATTGGGATTGACGTGTAGTATTTTAACTCCTCTCTGTCTTCCTGTTCTATTGCCACATATGACCCTAGTTGTTCTTGCGCCCTCAAAACAAAACAAAAACAGTACAGAACAATCCCATATATGCCTAGGAGTGGTTGCTTGACATTCTGGAGCATCGGAACACCAGGCAACGGCCACCGTGCCAGGCGGGCCGTGCCAGGGAGAGGCCCTGTTCAGGGTGGATGGTATCAGGGCGGATGCTTTGCATTTGCAATGTATCGAGCTCCAAAAATGGGGTCATTCTTCTCCAGCCATCTCTTTGGGTGGTAACAGTTCATTGACTGTTGCTCCTTATGACCCTACAGCCTTCCCTTCCATGGCTACACACTGGAAGAAGGGCTTAGGCTTGCTGGCTTGGGGTGAAACATTTTCTCCACTACGTGGTCTGTACTAGGATGGATGGGGACACATTCATCACTACGAAGCTGTTATTTCTTATGGAAAACGTCGAAGACAAGTTTGGAAAAGTGGAGTCTCTCAGTAAGATATAGTCTGGTTCCCTGTTGATCAAAACTGCTTCTGCCACCCAATCTGCAGCACTTCATGCTTGTGATCGTTATGATGTCCCAGTGTCCATTACTCTTCACCAGTTTTTGAGTATGGCTCAGGGAGTCATTTTTTGTAGGGATATCATCCTTCATACTATGAGGAACACTGGGCCAATCTGGAATGACAGAGTATTCATTTTGTTTGGCATATTCAGGAAGGTTTTAAGGACAAACACATGGATACTGGCATTTTTATTCTGGCATTTGAGGGAGGTACCCTCCCACAAAAGGTCAAGGTTATCTGTTATTGGTGTGACGTGAAGCTGTACATCCCGCCACCCATGCGATGCTTTTGACGCTTGCGTTTCAGGCACGTGTTCACGGTGTATGGCAGACCCTCTATGTGGTGACTTTCTACACCCAGTCAAAGAGGATAGCCCCTGTGTTCCACCATGTCTGTGTGTGTGTGTGTGTGTGTGTGTGTGTGTGTGTGTGTGTATGTGTTTTAATTGTCACAACCATCACTCTCCACTCTCACCACATTCCCCAGCTTATAAAGAAAAAAATAAGGTACACGATTATAAATCCCCAGATCATTTGTCTAACACTGAGGCTAGTTAAAAAGTTGACCAACTTCATCCTGTGTTGATGACTTCTATTTTGGCTCTGTTACTTCCTTTACCGCTCCTCCCTCTTCCTAATCCCAGTCCCATCCCTTTCTTCTCTTTCCCCTCCACTGCAGTTCCCATGCCCTCCTCTCCAGGTGCCACTCCCCCTCCCTGGCTGAAGAAGTACCTCCCCCCCCCCCCCATCTTCAGCTCCCGGATGGAGCTACCTCCTGGTAATCCTCCCCATGGTGTCTCTCAGGCCAGAGGCCTGCTGCTACATCTTGGCCACAGAACACATAGTCTGTTTGCCCCAAGGTTGCCTTTTCTCTTTCAGTTCCGGATCTTGCAGCAGCCTGCTCTCCCATTGTGCCCTACCCTTCTCATCCTATGAAAGAGAAAAAAAGAAGAAAAAGAAAAAACACAAGTCCCCAGACAAGTAGACCCCCCCCCCCCTCCCCTGCCAGTACCCCAGGAGTCGCCATCTTCCCCCTAGCAACCTGAGTCTGACCTCTTTTTTTTATGGATGTCTCCCTGACCTCATTGGCAATAGATGGTGACCCAGCAGTCTGATTGGCACCAGCCCGTTCACATACCATTCAAATACCCATTCCGTGCCTATTTAATGGAAATTTAATTGATACTACCGTCACCTCCCAGAGATGCAGTCCCTTATCGCCTTTTACTCAGCAGCTTGTGTCATTTTCCAGGAATCTCATTTTACTGATGATCACTCACCGACCCTTCATGGCTTCCATGGTATCTGTCAGAACCAGGTCGCCCCCTTGAGAGCTTCTGGTAGCATCTGCATGTTGCTCCATACGGTTATTGTTAGTACATGGATCTCACTTCGTTCTCCATTGGAAGCAGTTGCCATCCAGGTCCACTTCAACTTTGCCATCACAGTTTGCAATCTTTATCTCCCTCCTGACAGGCCATCTATGTATACTGCCCTAACTGCTCGCCTTCAGCAACTCCCTCCTTTCTTTCGTCTCCTTGGGGATTTTAATGCCCATCACCCTTTTTGTGGCAATGCTTTTTCATCTAGTTGGGGGCTCCTCATTGACCAGTTTGCTGCGGACCACAGCCTGTGCCTTTTTAATGATGGTACCCCTACTCATTTTATAACTGTATGTCACAGTTTTCTCTTCCATTGATGTTTCGCTCTCGTCCTCTCCTCTTCTTCCTTCCTTACATTGGTCTCCACACAATGACCTGTGATAGTGACCACCTCCTGTTGATTCTCTCGTTCCCATCCCACCGCCTGCTGCCCAGGTTACCGCATTGGGTTTTCCATCGTGCTGATTGGCCTCCCAAATCATTTTCCGCCTCCTTGGATGGGTTGTATTGAAGTCGTTCATGAACTGTCCGTTAAGATAATCCATGCTGCCGGCTTTGCTGTTTCCCTTTTTACAGGCCCTATTCACTGTTGGTCATTTCCGTGGTGGAGTGTGGCTGTTGCCACTGCTTTCCGTGATTGTTGTTGCGCCTTACAATATCTTAAGTGGCATCCATCTTCAGCTGGTTTTATTACGTGCCAAAGCTTGTTACTTAATCACACACAGCAAATGGGTGTCTTGGGAACACTTTCTCCTCTTAAGGCTCTTTTGTCACTTCATCACAGGTACGGGTTACACTCTGCACCCACCAAAATTGTCAGTAGTTGTCTTCCATTGTGGGACTTGTCCTTTCTGGAGGCCATTGCACAGGTCCATCGGTTCTCATGTAACACCTTGCAACACATTTTGCGATGGCATTGGCATCAGCCTGCTATCCAGCTGCCTTCCTCCTCCAGAAACAGTGGGCTGAAGCTTCCTGCTTGTATTTTATCCCTTGTCAGGTGGAATTCCACAGTGAACCTTTTACTGATTGGGAGCTTCTTGTAGCCCTCTCTTCTTCCCATGATTCATCTCCCAACCCTGATTCCCCCCATAACCAGTTTGCTTCAACACATCAGTCTTCCACAACGTCAGTATCTCCTCCAGGCTGTTAACTATATTTGGCTCAAAGGCATTTTCCCTTCTCAGTGGAGACACAGTATTATGGTTCCTGTCCTGAACCCGGCAAGGATGTGTTGTCCTGTTATAGTTACCAGCCCATCAGCCTCACCAATTTCCTCTGTAAGTTATTAGAATGGATGGTGACTTGTAAGCTCAATTGCAATTTGGAGGTATTGTCTCCGATTGATCATCTGCTTGAATTGAAAGCCGCAGTTAGACAGGCCTTTCTTAGTGCTGCCATCTTGTCAGTCTTCTTCAATCTTCATAAGGTTTAGTACTCAGCTTGGTACCATCACATCCTCCTTACACTCCGTGAATGAGGTTTTCGAGGCCCTGATTTTTATTCACCAGTTCCTGCCCCACCGAATGTTCAGAGTACAGGTTAGCACTTTTCTCAGCTCTCCACACACACAGGAGACTGGCTCTCAGTGCCCTTTAAAGTCTATGTGCACTGTACACCGCCCATCCCTTAGTGCAACGGGTCCAGGAAAACTGTCACTTGTTCACTCTTGGTGGAGCCACCATAAAGCTTATGTGGGCTCCTGGTCGTGTCGGTCTGCCAGGAAATGAGGCTGCTGAGACTGCTGCAAAGGCTGCAGCCCTCTTACCTCAGCCCACTAGTTCCTATATTCATTCCAATGATCTCTGTGTTGCCGTCTGTCAGGTGGTGGTGTCCCTTTGGCATCACCAATGATCATCCCTCTGTGGAAATAAGCTCAGGATTATTAAGCCTCTCCCAGTGGCTGGGACAACCTCCTCAGCCCTCCCACCGGGAGGAGGTCATTTAACCGTTTATGTTCCCGTTTGGGTTTGCCGTCTGAGTTATCAGCCATTTTAGCGAATGATGCACAGACTGTCGACCGCATTTTGCTTTTTATCTGTCAAAGCAGTATGGCAAAGGCCATTTAATTTTTAGTTTTGGACCTCCGTTTCTGTATGATGTCTTTTGTAGCCCTTTCTCCACATCCCTGTTTATAGTCGTCTTCACTTACATTGACGTTTAGTCATTTTTTAGCTCCTCTCTGTCTTCATATTCTATAGTTTTCTATAGTTTTGATGTGGACGCTTATGACCCCAGTTGTTTTTGCACCCTAAAAAAAAATAGAAGACTGGAATTCCCCAGAGCTCCATATTAAGTGTCCTTTTTATCATCACTATTAATGGACTTGTGGCCTCTGCCAGACTGTTGGTCGTCCCTGCTCTGTATGTGGATGACTTTTGTATTTCATCTAGCTCCCACTCAATGGCCTCTGAGGAATGAGAGCTCCAGGGTGCCATCCAGCACACTTCCCTGTGGACACTTTCACAGTGTTTTCAATTCTCTCCCTTTAAGTTGAAGGGAATGCATTTGTCTCCATACTATATGGTCCACCCTGATTTGGAGCTCTTATCTCGACTCCCAATACCTGACCCTGATCACCCAGTTCCGTTTCTTGGATCTCCTTTTTGACGACAGACTTACTTGGTTGACCCATATCTGTCATCTGACTGTTGGCTGTTTGCATAAACTCAATGTTCTTCATTTCCTTGCCCACACCTATTCGGGGGCAGATCGTTCGACCCTTCTCTGCCAATAACAGGTGTTCTGTCTCATCTGGACTATAGTTGTCAAGTTTATGGATCAGCTGTCCCTTCCATGCTGCTCCACATGGACCTGGTTAACCATTGTGGTACCTTGTTATCCACCGGTGTTTTTTGCACTAGCCCTGTCAATAGTCGTCTGGTTGACACTGGAATCCCTCCAGTTTAGATTTGGCGGTCCCAGTCATGGTTTCCTATGCCATCACTGTCTGCCCATCCCCTGCTCACCCTTCCTGTTCTATTCTTTTCGCAGCTTTGGGCCATCACCCACCTGCTGCCCACCCTCAGGCGGGTTTGCAGGTTGCACTCCACCTCACTTTTCTCTGTTGTGACTTCCATCTCCCCTTCTTATCCTCTTCTCCACCTTCTCTCCTGACCACACCCCCGTGGTTAGTTCCCCGGCCCCAGATTTAGATGGGTCTCCTCCAGGGTCCAAAATCCTCCATCGCTCCAGTGGTGTTCCATTGTTTGCTACAAACACTGTTATGGAAGTTTCAAAGTGCCTTTGTTTTTTACACCAAGGCTTTAAGTCCGCTGATAATGTAGGATATTCCTTCACATCTTCTGTTGGCATGGAACACCAATTATTTCCTGCCACGTGTTGGGTGTTTACTGTGGAATTGATGGCCGTCTATCAGGCCCTCTGCTTCATTAAACAGTCCTCCCTCACCTGAGTTTTGTTATGTACAGACTCAATCAGTGGCCTTCAGGCTATTGCTTGGTGTTTTTCCCACCACCCCTTGGTCTCTGCCATCCACAACCTTCTCGCTGATCTTGGAGATGCTTCTTGTTTGGTTGATTTACTTTGGGTTTCTGGCCACGTAGGTATCCCAGGTAATGAACTTGGTTATCTGGCGGCTGGGGCTGCCACATGTCACCTGTTCTCTGTGACCCCTCCCGGGGTGGATTTGCAACTTTGCATCAAATCCGTTTCTGCTCAGTCATGGGCTGAGGCTGACTCTTCGGAGATAACCCCCCCGCCATCTAATAAACTTTGCGCTGTCAAGGAGACCCCACCATGAGATGTTCTTCCCTCTGCTCCTCCCGGCAGGAATCTACCATCCTCTGCCATCTTCGTATTGGCCATACTAGGGGATCTGTGAGTTTTTACTCCTCAATGAGTTGTATTTGATAGAGGTGGAAAGAGGACGCAGAAAATAAAAGGTGTAGAAAACTAAAAGGGAGTGAAAGGAGGGATATTTACTGTGAAGAAATGCTGAGACTGAAGAAATTAACATAAATTAAGGTCAGGTGGATGTCAAAAATCAAGGACATGTTGTAGCACCAGTTCCCACCTGTGGATTTCTGAGAAACTGGTGCCTGGAGGAAGAATCCAGATGGCACTTGTGTACAGGTCATAACCAATAAATTGTGGTCAGAGTCCACATCTGCCCCTGGAAACATCTTTCAGCTTAAACTCTGGTTTTTAAATCTCTATCTTACCACTATGCAATTAATCTGAATCTTCCAGTGCTTCCAGATCTCTTCCACATATACAAACTCCTTTTCTAGTTCTTAAACCAAGTGTTAGCAAGGATTAAATTAAGCTCTTTGCAAAATTCTACCAGGGCACTTCCTCTTTCATTCCTTTTCTCCTCATCCATGTTGTCCTGCTATTTTTCTTCTCTTCCTTTCTCTATTGTCAAATTCCTATCACACTTTATGGTTAAATTTTCACCTACTTTGACTGTTTAAATAATTTCCTTTATTTCATCATACACCCTTTCAATCTCTTCCTCATCTGCAGAACTGGTTGGTACATAAACTTGTGCTAGTGTGATGGTATTGGCTTCATGTCTATCTTAGATATGATAATGCATTCTCTATGCTGTTAACAATTGCTTACCCAGATTGTTACTCTCTTATTCATTAATTGGCCTTCTTCTGAATTACTGCTGTACTGACCTGACCAGAAACCCCTTTCATCCTGCCACTACACTTCACTACAAGGTGTACAACTTGGCTTCCACCATTTGCCGATAGGTGGTGACAATGGTAAGTAGCGGTCAAAAGAAACAGACCGCCGACACCAGGCAGTTAGCTTGTACCTCGATCAACATATCCTCATTCAAACATTAGTTGACTTGTGTCTGCATCATAAAGTTGTTCTTGATTGAAAATGTCAGTTTACGAGCCTAATTCTCGTCATTTGCGGGAGGTGTTACTGTTTTGTTTCAATATGAAGAAAACAGTGGCTGAGTCTCATCGAATACTCTCAAATACTCCCCCAGCGGGTTTAGGGGTTAGAATTGGCCCGCGGTATTCCCGTGTGTCGTAAGAGGTGACTAAAAGGAGTCTCACACTTTTCGACCTTTCTGTGATTGTCCCCTGTCGGGTTTGACCTCCATATTTCCAAATTTTGCTGAAGAGCGAACAATTGGGGAAGGGTGCTTTACAAGGTACATCGTGTCCATAGTGCGTTGAGATCTGTAGCCCCCTTTCTCATCGTTGCATTGCAGTCCTGTCTATTGTGGTGGGGCCGCCATATACCCTGTTGGTTGTAGCCCCCTGACAACACAGGGATCGCTCTGCTGATGCCTGTGCCTTTAACTCCCCATGTATGCCAAGAAGTAGATCCCTATCTCCCTGGGGCTCAGGACTTCCGGCAATGGCCATCCTGCCAGGTGGCCCTTGCTGCGGCTGGGTGGCTCCCATGGGGAGGGCCCTTGGTTGGTTTGGGTGGCATCAGGGTGGATGACACGCAGTGAAGTGTGGCACATCTTCTCTTGCTGGTGGCCAACCACCAGCAGTCTCTAAGCATTCGAGGGCTCAATTCAATGCACAAACGTATGATTCCTAATTGTTCCCCTCCCTGGCCACACCATGGGAGGAACAAAGGGCTAAGGCTGGCAGCGACGCTTATTCACCCCGGTACCTAGTCTGTACACGAGGTGATGGGGAATCCTTTGTGTCCATGAAGCCTCAGTTATTTGTAGAGCATTTAGAGGACACATTTGGGGAGATGGAGGGCTTGTCCAAAATGCGATCTGGGTCAGTCTTGATCATAAAAGCTTCTTCTGCCCAGTCACAGGCATTACTCGCTTGTGACAAGCTGGGGAATGTTTCTGTTGCTATCACGCCCCATAGGAGCTCAAATATGCTCCAGGATATTATCTTCCACAGGGATCTTCTTTTACAGTCCGATGACAAGCTGCATGCCAACTTAAAGTGACGAGGTGTCCATTTCCTCTGGCGCGTCCACTGGGGTTCGAGGGATAATCAGGTTAACACCAGTGCCTTCATCTTGGCCTTCGAGGGTGATACATTACCCGAGAAGGTCAAGGTGATGGTCTACCGCTGTGATGTCAGGCCATATATCCCTTCCCCGATGCGGTGCTTGAAGTGCTGGAAGTTCGGTCATATGTCTTCCCTCTGTACTTCCAGCCTCATATGTCGAGGTGGTTGTTGTCCATCCCATCCCAATAGTCCATGTGCCCCGCCTCCCATCTGTGTCAACTGCGGGGAGCACCATTTCCCTTGCTCGCCGGATCTAGGATTTTAGAAAAGGATAGGAAAATAATGGAATACAATATCCTGGACGCCCATGACATCATCTTAAGCCACCACTAGAACTGCAGTTCCTGCCGCATCCATTGCACAAATTCCGGTCACCTCTAAGCCGTAAGACTACACCTGCCCCCTTGATGAAGACCAAGGAACTTGCGGTGGCACCCATGCCACCACTGGCGTCCGCTGAGGACCTGGATGTCGCCGGACCCTCAGACGCAATGGATATCGCCTTCTCAGGAAATGGTCAGTGGCAGCAGATGACCCTGAGGCCTAAACAGCCTCATTGAATGTTCAGTGCCTTCCCAGTCTCACGATCGTATGGTTTTTTTCCACCATCTTGCTGAACTCTGACAACTTGTCAGCCTTCACCCTTTCTTTTGCATTTCTCTCCAAGAAAACTGGTTTCCGGCGATGTGAACCCCCACCTTTCATGGCTATTGGGGTTATTATAAGAATTGGGCAGCTTCTTAGAGGGTATCTGGTGGAGTGTGTGTCTATGTCCTTAACTCACTTTACAGCGAGTGTGTCCGTCTTCAAACTCCCTTAGAGGCTGTCGCTGTTAGGATGTCGATGCCTCAGGCTGCTACTGTCTGCAGTATCTATCTTCCACCGGATGGTGATGTCCCACAGCATGTATTGGCTGCACTGATAGCCCAATTGACGCCAAATTTTCTGTTACTGGGCTACTTTTAAGGCACATAATCCTTTGTAGGATGGATTGGTGGCAACTGGCCGAGGCACTGTCGTTGAGCAAGTGTTGGCACAGCTCGACCTTTCTCTCTTAAATAATGGTGCCTCCACACATTTCAGTGTGGCACATGGCACGTACTTCGCCATCAACCTTTCAGTCTGCAGCCCTGACCTTCTACCGTTTGTCCAATGGAGTGTGCGTGATGACTTGTGCGGTAGTGACCACTTTCTGACCTTTCTGTCACTGCTGTGACATCAATCTTCTGGGCGCCTTCCCAGGTGGGCTTTGAATAAGGCTTACTGGGACTTGTTCGCCTCCATTGCCACTATTGAGCCTCTTCCTCATGACGCCATTTATATGGTGGTTCACACGATAACCACCGGCATCGTTTCTGCAGCAGAATCTGTACTTCCCTGTTCTTCCGGGTCCCCTCGGTGGACTTTGCTTCGAATTGACCAGAGATCACTGAGGCGATTAGAGATCGCAGGCAGGCCCTCCAACATCATAAGTGGCACCCATCACTGGAACGCCACCTTTAAGTGGCTCCGTGCTCGAGCTCGACACCTTATTCACCAATGGAAGCAGGAGTGCTGGGAAAGGTATGTCTCCGCCATTGGCATCTGTACCTCTCCATCACAGGTTTGGACCAAGATAAGGCGGCTCTATGGCTATCGGACTCCTGTCAGTGTACCTGGGCTTTCTCTGAATGGAGCAGTTGTACTGAATCGGACACGAATGCTGAACTCTTAGCAGAGCATTATGCTCAGAGTTCTGCTTCTACGACTTACCCGCTGGCCTTCCGCTCCCTGAAAGAGCAGTTGGAACGTCAGAGGCTTTAATTCCAAACACGCCACCCTGAATCGTACAGTGTTCCATTCAGTGAGTGGGAATTCCAAAGTACCCTCACTGCTTGCCCTGATATAGCTCCCAGGCCAGATCGCATCCACTGTCAGATGCTCAAACACCTCTCGGTGGACTGCCAGCGACGCCTCCTAGACCTTTTCGACCATATCTGGGTTGAACGTGAGTTCCCATCTCAATGGCGGAAAAGCAGTATCATACCAGTGTTGAAGCCTGGCAAGAACCCACTGGAGGTAGATAGCTGCCACCCCATTAGTCTCACCAATGTTCTGTCAAGTTGCTTGAACATATGGTGAGCCAGAGGTTGAGTTGGCTACTTGGGTCTCGGGGCCTACTGGCTCTGTCTCAGGTTGGATCCCATAAGGGCCACTCTGCCACCGATAATCTAGTCTGCCTGGAGTCTGCCATCTGTACGGCCTTTGTCCGCCATCAGCATTTGGTTGCCGTCTTTTTTGACATGCAGAAGGCATACGATATCACGTGGCGACATCACATCCCCATCACGCTCCCGATTTTTATTCAAAATTTTCTGTCGCTTCGTTCCTTCTGTGTGCAAGTTGGTTCCTCCCGAGTCCAGGAGAATGGGGTCCCACAAGGTTCTGTCTTGAGTGTCTGCCTATTTTTAGTTGCTGTCAATGGGCTAGCTGCAGCTGTGGGAACATTCAGCTTCTTTGTATGCTGATAGCTTTTGCCTGCACTATAGCTCCACTTGCATTGTGGTTGCTGAACGGCAACTACAGGGCGCTATCCGCAGGGCACAGTCTTGAGCCATCATGCATGGCTTCCAGTTCTCGGCTGCCAAGACTTGCGTCATGCATTTCTGCCGGCACCACACTGTTCGCCTTGAGTGGCGGCTTTATTTTGACAGTGAACCTCTTGCCATGGTGGAGACACATCAGTTTTTGGGCTTTATTTTTGATACCTGGTTGACTTGGCCCCCTCATATTTGGCAGCTTAAATGATCATGCTGGCACCAACTTAACGCTCTTCGTTGGGGTGCCGATCGGTCTACCCTTCTACAACTGTATCAGGCGTTGATTCAGTCTGTCTTGATCCGACTTGCAACTGGGGCTTTCCACACAAGCCCTGCCAACAGCATACTTGTGGAGGCTAGTCTCTCTCCATTGTGGATCCGGTGCCAGTGGCTACTGGCCACGTATGCTGCACATGTTTGTAGCTTGCCCAGGCATCAAAATTACCGTCTCCTGTTCCCCAACTCGGTTGTCCATCTTCCAGAATGGCAGCCCCGGTCAGGGTGTATGATCGCAGTTCACGTCCGGGCTCTTCTCTCTGGGCTAGAGTTTTTCCCTCTCCCACCTCTTTTCGAGGCCCATATACGTATACCCCCATGGTGTGTGCCCCGTTCATGCCTTCGGCTAGATTTGGCACAGGGCCCAAAGGACTCAGTCCCTCCTTAGGCGTTCCGCCGCTGCTTTCTTTCCATCCTTGCCATGTTTCCCGGCTCTGCCGAAGTCTGTACCAATGGTTTGATGGTTACTGATCAAGTTGGGTATGCTTTTACTCTTAGGGAACAATCTGAACAACGCTCATTCCTGGATAGCTGCAGTGTTTTCACTACAGAGCTAGTCGTCATCTCTCGCGCCTTAGAGTATATCCGCTCCTGCTCCAGTGAGTCCTTCGTTATCTGTAGTGACAGCTGCAGTGTTTTCACTACAGAGCTCGTCGTCATCTCTCGCGCCTTAGAGTATATCCGCTCCTGCTCAAGTGAGTCCTTCATTATCTGTAGTGACTCCCTGACTGATTTGTGAGCTATCAACCAGTGTTTTCCTCGTTCTCGTCTGGTGATGGCTATCCAGAAGTCCCTCGATACTCTTGCCCGTTGCGGCCACTCTGTGGTCTTTGCATGGACCCCAGGTCATGTCGGCATCCCGGGTAATGAACGTGTTGACACACTGGCCAAACAGGCTATCAGTGCACTGGTCCTGTAGATTGGCCTTTTGGAGTGTGAGCTCCAGTCAGTTTTGTGGCAGAAGGTCCTTGGCACCTGGGGTGATGAATGGCGCACCCTGCCTAAACCCAACAAACTTCAGATCGTCAAGGAGACTACCGGTGTGTGGCGCTCCTCCTTGCAGGCCTCTCGCAAGAACTCTGTTGTCCTCTGCCGGCTACGCATTGGCCACACCTGGCTGATGCACGGTTATTTATTGTGCTGTGAGAACCCACCTTTTTGTCACTGTGGATCAGCGTTGACAGTGGTCCACATCTTGGTGGCCTGTACACTTTTAACTGTGCTCAGGCAGATGTTTACGCTGCCTGATACGCTCCCTGCACTTTTGACATGCTGCAGTGGCAGGCTTAGTTTTGAATTTAATTCGTGCAGGGGGCTTTTATCGCTCGATCTGAGGGTTTGCCTCTTTTTTTTCTTTCTTTCTTTCTTTTTTTAGTCTGGCCTTTGGCCTACAGTTTTAGATTGGGGTTTTTAGTATGTCTCTTGGTGGTTGACTTTTTCTTTGTTTCCATGGTCGGGCAACCACTATAACACTCTGTGTGCTTTTAATTCCTTTTGTCTGCTCTTTGTCTGTGTCTTTCTTGTTCTGCATCATTCCTTGTCATCTCCGTTGCTTGCTTTTTATTCGTTGTGGGTGTTTCATGGTCCTGGAAAAAGGGACTGATGGCCTTTGTAGTCTGGTCCCTTCAACCACACAAACCAACTAACCTCAAGTACGTATCGTAAGGATGTTGTTAGTGAAATAACATGTCATGAGTGGTTTCAGTGCTTCAAGAACAGTGATTTTAGTGTCGTAGACCGGAGTAGTGGTGGAAGAGAGAATGTTTTCGAAGATGCAGAATTGGAGACGTTGCTGAGTGGACTTGCGTCAAACTCAAGAAGAGTTGGCACAATTAATGGGAGTGACACAGCAAGCCATTTCAAAATGTCTCAAGGCTATGGGCATGATTCAGAAAGAACGAACTTGGGTCCCGTGTGAGCTGAAACCAAGAGACGTTGAACGGCGATTGTGTGTTTGTGAACAGTTGCTTCAAAGGCAAAAACGGAAGGGATTTCTGCATCACATTGTGACCGGGGACGAAAAATGGGTTCATTACGATAACCGTAAACGCAAAAAATCATTGGGATATCCCAGCCATGCTTCCACGTCGACAGCCAAACCGTATATTCATGGCTCCAAGATCATGCTCTGCATTTGGTGGTGCTTGTTATCGAATGCAATTAATACATTTGAGCAGAGCATTAAAAGACAAACAGCCACAATACAGCAAGAGGTACGATAAAGTGATTTTGCAGTACGACAGTGCTTGACCCCATGTTGCAAAAGATGTGAAAACGTACTTGGAAACGTTACCCCTCCCGCCGTATTCTCCAGACGTTGCTCCCTCTGACTATCACCTGTTGAGATCCATGGTGCATAGCCTGGCTGACCGACACTTCAGATCTCCTGAAGAAGTCATAAATTGGATCAATTCGTGGATTACTTCAAAAGATGAACAGTTTTTTTGATGTGGGATTCCTACATTGCCCAAAATACGGCAGAAAGTAGTGACCAGCGATGGAAAATACTTTAAATGATACATGTGTAACAATTTGTTTCATTAAAGCCTCAAATGTTTGGGAAAAATCAGCAGAAGCAAAGGTGTACACATTGTAGTTTCCACTATATGTAACTGAAACATATCCATTTCCCCATTTAAATTCTGTAGCCTACCTGCCTGTAAAGGGATCTAACATGCCACTCTCCGACTCTAAGAATGCCAGTTTTGTTGTTCCTGATGATGATGTCCTCGTGAGTAGTCCCACATGGAATTCTGAATAGGGGACTAGTTTACCTCAATAATAAATCCAAAGGGGATTCCATTATCATGAAGTCATACAGTAGACTTATGTGCTCTGGGGAAAACCCCCTGTGGGTCCAGGGGTTAGAATAGGCCCAAGGTATTCCTGCCTGTCGTAAGAGGCGACTAAAAGGAGTCTCACACTTACCGGTCCTATGAGTTCAGGTCCCATTCTATGGTTTGACCTGCCATTTTCAAAATTCTTCAGGAGTACGGGCCATATGGGGAAGGATGCCTTAAGAGATGCACGAGTTATCTATAGTGCCCTTAGATTTGATCTCATGATTCTCTTGTCATAGCATTGCATCTACACCTGGGATTCAACTATTTGGACTAGGACACTTTCCGGGGTGTTTCATCTTCTGTTGTCTCCTGTCCCCTTTTGCCCCCATGACGATATTGGATTTCTCTGCACCCAATATCCAGCATGGTAGCCAGTCCATTGTGGTGGGTCCGTCATGTACCCATTTGGTGGTAGCCCCCTGACAACACAGGGATCGCACTGCTGCTGCCTGAGCTGAAAACACCCCAAGTATGCCATGGAGTAGATGCTTGTCTTCCTACTGCATCAGGACTCCCAGCAATGGCCATCATGCAAGTTGGCCTTCGCTGTGCTTGGGTGGCACCCATGGAGAAAGCCCCTGATCGGAATGAAGTGCACCAGGGTGGAGACCATACGGCACCAGCAGTGCAAGATAGAATACAGGGCAAGATAGAATACAATGTCGACAGATATGACCCTAAATCGTTTCCTTCCCTCGCTACACCATGGGAGGAACGTAGGGCTACAGAACGGTGAGAGCCATATTCGCCTCAGTTTTTAGTCTGAAGCAGAACCAATGTGGACTCTCTTCTACCTACGAAGCCTCAATTTTTCGTTGAACACCCTGTGGTTAAGTTTGGAGAAGTGACACGGCTGTCCAAGATGCGAAACAATGCATTCTTGATTCAGACAGCACCCCCAGCTCAGTCCCGAGCGTTACTTGCCTGTGACAAGCTGGGTGGTATTCCTGTTTCCATCATTCCCATAAAAGCCTCAACATGGTCCAGGGGATCATTTGTCATTTCAATCTCCTCTTGCAGTCTGACGACGAGCTCCGCGCCAATTTAGAACGGCGGTGTGTTCACTTCATCTGGCACGTATATTGGGGACCCATGACAACAGGGTTGCTATCAATGCCTTCATCTTGGCCTTTGAGGGTGATTCATTGCCTGAATAGGTCAACGTGATGGTTTACCGCTGTGAAGTTAAACCATACGTCCCTCCCCCTTGCGGTGCTTTAAGTGCTGGAAGTTTGGGCACATCTTCCCGCTGCATTTCCAGGGCCACATGTCGAGACTCCAAATGTCCACTGCACCCAGATACTCCATGTGCACCACCTCCTGCTTGCATCAACTGTGGAGAGCACCACTCCCCCCTGCTCGTCAGACTGTCCAGTACTCCAAAAGAAGCGGAAAATCATGGAGTACAAAACCCTGGACAGGTTGACTTACACAGAGGCTAAACGTAAATTCGAAAGACTACACCCCATTCGGTTGACGTCAACATAGACTGGAACTACATCACCATCATCGTCCCAAGTGCCAGTGGTTCCTCACTCTGTGACACACACAGTGGGCCCTCTGGGCCACCAGAATACATCCGTCTCCTGGTGGTAGGGGTTAAATCTTCGTCCGTTGCTCCCAAAACACCTACTTTGGGAGCAAGGCTCCCTCAAACGCAAGGGCATTGGTCCCCTCCCCCCTGCCAGAGAAGCAACAGCCTTCTTCGGCTCCTCTCATGCAGAAGGGGTCCATTGGGGGTCCTCTCTTCAAAGGTCTCCATTAATGCCACAGTGGACACTTAGCAGTAGCTCAAGGAGCCAAAAGCTGCTGGACGAAGAGCTCCACGGTCTTCCTCCATGCCTGAAGCTGCTTCGGAGGAATCCTCCCAGCAATCCCCTGAAGAGAAGTGAGAGAGCAAGCAAACTAAGAACAAGTCTGCGAAGAACAGGACCCTCTGGTGGCCCCAACACCACCACTCCCTATCAATTCTGCATCTGAGGATGCGGTGGAGATCTTAGTGTTCCCTGCGGACCTGGATCTCACTGATGCCTCATCCACTACCGCAATGCCTACAAACATTCAATCGGGGGCAGCATGTGACCCTAAGGCATAACCTGCCTCCTTGTGCGCTTCATGCCTTCCCAGCCGTACGATAACGTTATCCTTCAGTGGGATTGCGGCGGTTTTTCCACGACCTGGCTGAGCTATGGTAACTCTTAAACTTTACACCTGCTTTCTGCATTGCCCTCCAGGAAACCTGGTTCCCGACAATGCACACCCCTGCCCTCTGCAGTTATAAGGGATATTACAGGAACCGTAGTGACTATAATGGAGTGTCAGGTGGAGTTTGCGTCTGTGTCCTGAACTCGGTATGCAGTGAACCTGTGCCCCTTCACACCCATCTTGAAGCTGTGCTGTCAGAATAAGGACGATGCAGGAAATAA
This sequence comes from Schistocerca nitens, assembly GCF_023898315.1. Lineage (NCBI taxonomy): Eukaryota > Metazoa > Arthropoda > Insecta > Orthoptera > Acrididae > Schistocerca > Schistocerca nitens. The sequence goes on from NC_064617.1 coordinate 147,192,395, forward strand.
CTGTCTGCAACGTATATCTTCCTCCAGATGGCTGCACTGATTAAGTAACTTCCTAAACCTTTTCTACTTCTGGGAGATTTTAACACCCATAACCCCTTGTGGGGTGGCACAGTTCTTACTAGCCGAGGCAGAGATGTCAAAAATTTACTGTCACAACACGACCTCTGCCTCTTAAATACAGGTGGCCCCACAGTTTTCAGTGTGGCACATGGCACATATTAGGCCATTGATCTCTCAGTTTGCAGTCCTGGCCTTCTCCCATCTATCCACTGGATAGCACATGGCGACATGTGTGGTAGTGACCACTTCCCTATCTTCCTGTCATTCCCTCGGTGTCATGCCCACGGACACGTACACAGATGAGTTTTCAACAAGGCAGACTGGAAAGCCTTCGCCTGTGCTGTCACTGTTGCATCTCCCCCACATGGTGCCAACGATGTTGTGATCGAGCGGGTCACTACAATGATTGTTTCTGCGGCGGAAAACGTGATCCCTCGTTCTTTCAGCTGCTCCCAGCGAAAGTCAGTACCTTGGTGGTCGTCGGAAGTTGCTGATTAAAGAGCGTTGGCGAGATCTACAGTGACACAAGTGGCACCCTTCCCTCGAGCATCTAATAGCCTTTAAACAGCTCCGCAGCCGTGTTCGCCAGCTTATAAAAAGACGGAAACAGGAGTGTTGGGAGGGGTATGTCTTAACAAGTGGGTGCCATACGTCACCTTCCCAAGTCTGGATGAAGATCAGACGTGTTTTTGGGTAACCGATCCCAACAGGTGTACATGGTGTTAATATAAATGGCATTTTATCTACCAATGCAAACGTGATTGCTGAGCACTATGCTCGCACCTCTGTGTATGAGACTTTCAACCCCCCCCCCTCCCATCCCTACCCCCCTCCCCCCTTTCGCACTCTCAAATGGCCTCTCAAATGGCAGACGGAAGGGAAAGTCCTCTCATTCACTACACGCCCCATTTACTTACAGAGTGGGAGCACCTCAGTGGCCTTGCACATTGCCCCAACACTGCTCCTGGGCCAGATCAGATCCACAGTCAGCTGATTAAACATATCTTGTCTGACTACAAGCGACATCTCCTCTTGATCTTCAACCAGATCTGGTGCAAAGGCGTCTTTCCATAGCGCTGGCAGGAGAGCACCATCATTCCGGTGCTCAAATCTGGAAAAAACCCGCTTGATGTGGATAGCTATCATCTCATCAGCTTCACCAACATTCTTTGTAAGCTGCTGGAACGTATGTTGTGCCAGCGGTTGGATTGGGTCCTGGAGTCACGTGGCCTACTGGCTCTGTGCCAGGGCAGTTTCCGCCTACGTCGCTCTACCAATGATTATCTTGTGTCCCTCAATTCTGCCATCCGAACAACCTTTTACAGATGCCAACACCTTGCTGCTGTCTCTTTTGATTTATGAAAAACATATGACATCACCTGGCGACATCACATCCTTCCCACATTATACGAGTGGGTTCTGAGAGGTCCGCTCCCAATTTTTATCCAGAATTTCCTGTCGCCTTGTACTTTACGTGTCCAAGTTGGTGCCTCCCATAGTTACCCCCATATCCAGGAGAATGGGGTCCCACAGGGCTCTTTATTGAGTGTATCTCTATATTTAGTGGCCATTAGTGGTCTAGCAGCAGCTGTAGGGTCATCCTTCTCACCCTCTCTGTACGGGATGACTTCTGCATCCCGTACTGCTCCATTAGTACTGGTGTTGCTGAGCAGCGAATGCAGGCAGCCATCCACAAGGTGCAGTCATGGGCTCTAGCCCACGGCTTCCCGTTTTCGGCCACAAAGTTGTGTGTTACGCACTTCTGTCGGCATCGTACCGTTCATCCAGAACCAGAACTTTACCTTACTGATGAGCCCCTCACTGTAGTGGAGAGATGTTGATTTTTAGGACTGGTTTTCGACACCCAGTTAACTTGGCTTCGTCACCTTCATCAGCTTAGAAGTGCTGCCAGCACCTCAATGCCCTCCGCTACCTGAGCAGCACCAACTGGGGTGCAGATTGCTCTACGCTGCTGCAGCTATACGGAGCCCTTGTTCAATCCCACCTTGATTTGGGAGTCTGGCTTATGGTTCGGCGGTGCCCTCAGCGTTGTGCTTACTCGATCCAGTGCACCACTGTGGCGTTCAATTAGTGACAGGAGCTTTTAGGATGAGTCCAGTGACCAATGTCCTGCTGGAGGCTGGAGTCCCTCCATTGCAGGTCAGGCATGCACAACCACTGGCCAGTTATGTTGCACACATTCATAGCTCTCGTTGCACACATTCATAGGTCTCGGACACATCCAAATTACCGTCTCCTTTTCCCACCCACGGCAGTTCATCTCTCGCATCAGCGGCCCAGGTCACGGCTTATATCTCGTGCTCTTGAACACAACTGTTCATGCCCTGTGGAGTATTTTCTTCTGTGTACTGACTCCTTGAGCAGCCTACAAGCTATCGACCAGTGCTACCCTCGACATCCTTTGGTAGTGACCATCCAGGAGTCCATCTATGCCCTGGAATGGTCCAGTTGCTCAGTGGTGTTTGTGTGGACACCAGGACACGTTGGAATCACAGACAATGAACTTGCTGACAGGCTGGCCAAACAGGCTACACGGAAACCACTTATGGGGATCGGCATTCCAATAACTGACCTGAAGTTGTTTTTACGTCGCCAGGTTTTTAGGCTGTGGGAGACGGAATGGCATAGTCTCAGCATGCACAACAAACTGCTTGCCATTAAGGAGACTACGAATGTGTGGCAGTCCTCCATTTGGGCCTCTCAGAGAGACTCTGTGGTTCTGTGCCGGCTAGACATTGGCAATGCTTGGGTGACCCATGGGTACCTCATGTGCCATGAAGACCTGCCTCAGTGTCGATTCGGCGCCTGGTTGACAATGGCCCATATTCTGGTGCACTGTCCCACTTTTGACTGCTCTGTGACGAAATCTTGGGTTACCGGACTCATTGCCACTAATTTTATCTGACAACGCCTCATCGGCTCATTTAGTTTTATGATTTATTCATGAGGGTGGGTTTTATCAGTCTGTAAAAGTTTTAGTGCATGTCCTTTGTCCCTCTGTGTCCTCCACCAAAGTGCTTGTAGGGTGGAGATTTTAATGTGTTGTCAGAGTGGCTGGCTTCTCCTTTTTATTCTCATGGTCAGCCAGCCATGTTAAACTGTTTTATTGTTTTAACAGGAGGCTGCTGGTTCATACCTCCACAGTATTTCTTTCCAAATAGTAAGTAGGATGTGTACTAGATTTGGTTGAAATCAATCCAGATGTTTAGGAAGAACTTTTACCCGTGGCTTTGCCCACATATGTATATCACACATATTTAACATGTTTCATACATATTTGTACATATAGTTCACCTGTAACTCTAGCGACTTTTACCCTGTTGTTTCAGCTTCATGCAGCTCAGTATTTATGATGTCACATCTCGTGAACTGTGTGTCATCCAATGATGTAATTTTGTAGGTACATTCAGCACTATACAGGGTGGTCCATTGATCGTGACTGGGCCAAATATCTCACGAAATAAGCGTCAAACGAAAAAACTACAAAGAACAAAACTTGTCTAGCTTGAAGGGGAAAACCAGATGCCATAGGTCAAATGGATATCAATTGCGTTTTTTAAAATAGGAACCCCCATTTTTTATTACATATTCGTGTAGTACGTAAAGAAATATGAGTGTTGTAGTTGGATCACTTTTTTCGCTTTGTGATAGATGGCGCTGTAATAGTCACAAACATATGGCTCACAATTTTAGACAAACAGTTGGTAACAGGTAGGTTTTTTAAATTAAAATACAGAACATAGGTATGTTTGAACATTTTATTTCGGTTGTTCCAATGTGATACATGTACCTTTGTGAACTTATCATTTCTGAGAATGCATGCTGTTACAGCGTGATTACCTGTAAATACTACATTAATGCAATAAATGCTCAAAATGATGTCCATCAACCTCAATGCATTTGGCAATACGTGTAACGACATTCCTCCCAACAGCGAGTAGTTCGCCTTCCGTAATGTTCGCACATGCATTGACAATGCGCTGACGCTTGTTGTCAGGCGTTGTCGGTGGATGACGATAGCAAATATCCTTCAACTTTCCCCACAGAAAGAAATCCACAGACGTCAGATCTGGTGAATGTGCAGGCCATGGTATTTTGCTTCGACGACCAATCCACCTGTCATGAAATATGCTATTCAATACCGCTTCAACCGCACGCGAGCTATATGCCGGACATCCATCATGTTGGAAGTACATCGCCATTCTGTCATGCAGTGAAACATCTTGTAGTAACATCAGTAGAACATTACGTAGGAAATCAGCATACATTGCACCATTTAGCTTGCCATCGACAAAATGGGGGCCAGTTATCCTTCCTCCCATAATGCTGCACCATACATTAACCCGCCAAGGTCGCTGATGTTCCACTTGTTGCAGCCATCGTGGATTTTCCGCTGCCCAATAGTGCATATTATGCCGGTTTACATTACCGCTGTTGGTGAATGACACTTCGTCACTAAATAGACCGCGTGCAAAAAATCTGTCATCGTCCTGTAATTTCTCTTGTGCCCAGTGGCAGAACTGTACACGATGTTCAAAGTCGTCATCATGCAATTCCTGGTGCGTAGAAATATTGTATGGGTGCAATCGATGTTGATGTAGCATTCTCAACACCGACGTTTTTGAGATTCCCGATTCTCGCGCAATTTGTCTGCTACTGATGTGCGGATTAGCCATGACAGCAGCGAAAACACCTACTTGGCATCATCATTTGTTGCGGGTAATGGTTGATGTTTCACATGTGGCTGAACACTTCCTGTTTCCTTAAATAACGTAACTATCCGGCGAACGGTCCGGACACTTGGAAGATGTCGTCCAGGATACCGAGCAGCATACATAGCACACGCCCGTTGGGCATTTTGATCACAATAGCCATACATCAACACAATATCGACCTTTACTGCAATTGGTAAACGGTCCATTTTAACATGGGTAATACATCACGAAGCAAATACCGTCCACACTGGCTGAATGTTACATGATACCATGTACTTACACATTTGTGACCATTACGTCGCCATCTATCACAAAGCGAAAAAAGTGTCCAACTAAAACATTCATATTTCTTTACGTACTACACGAATATGTAATAAAAAATGATGCCTTAGAGTAAGAAAAAGACAAAATAAATTTGGGAAAAATAAATTAGGTTGCAGCAGGAAAAAGCAGTTTTTATTTACGAAAAAGTATTGGAGACAGATTAATAGGACCTTTCATTTTTCCATGAAACACTGACAGGAGCATCACACAGTGAATTCTTAATGGAATATTTCAGTTTTTTTCTGGAAGACATTCGACTACACCGATGTCAGAACATGTGGTTCATCCACAATAGGGCACCACCTCATTTGGCTCTGCAAGTAAGAAAAATATGCCATGGGTCAACATCATAGTGGCCTGCTCACTCTTTTTATTCTACCCATTGGATTTTTTATTTTTGGGGGTATTTAAAGGACATAGTGTACTAAAGATCTATTGCAAATATTGACATTCTTCATCAACATGTTCAAGAAGGGTTTCATAAGATACTCAGACATCTGGAATATGGTAGTGACTAAGACAGTCCATGATGCTTTGTTTAGACGATTGTGTTAGACATAATGGGAGACATTTTGAGCATTTCATTTAGCCATCAGAATACAACATTCGAAGGGAAAAGAAAAAAGTGCCAGTAGCACCAATTTGAAAACAAAAAGCCAGAAATGAAGCAGACATGTAACAACAAAAAAGTGTCTGTACTTAAGAAAATAAAAACAAATTGACCATATGTATACAGGGTGTTACAAAAATGTACGGCCAAACTTTCAGGAAACATTCCTCACACACAAATAAAGAAAAGATGTTATGTGAACATGTGTCCGGAAACGCTTAATTTCCATGTTAGAGCTCATTTTAGTTTCGTCAGTATGTACTGAACTTCCTCGATTCACTTCCAGTTGGCCCAATTGAAGGAAGGTAATGTTGACTTCGGTGCTTGTGTTGACATGCGACTCATTGCTCTACAGCACTAGCATCAAGCACAACAGTACGTAGCATCAACAGGTTAGTGTTCATCATGAACGTGGTTTTGCAATCAGTGCAATGTTTACAAATGCGGAGTTGGCAGATGCCCATTTGATGTATGGATTTGCACGGGGCAATAGCCGTGGCGCGGTACGTTTGTATCGAGACAGATTTCCAGAACGAAGGTGTCCCGACAGGAAGACGTTCGAAGCATTTGATCGGCGTCTTAGGGAGCATGGAACATTCCAGCCTATGACCCGCGACTGGGGAAGACCTAGAACAACGAGGGCACTTCCAATGCTTCGTGCAGTTGACGATAGCCCTAATGTCAGCGTCAGAGAAGTTGCTGCTGTACAAGGTAAAGTTGAGCACGTAACTGTATGGAGAGTGCTACGGGAGAACCAGTTGTTTCCGTACCATGTACAGCGTGTGCAGGCACTATCAGCAGCTGATTGGCCTCCACGGGTACACTTCTGCGAATGGTTCATCCAACAATGTGTCAATCCTCATTTCAGTGCAAATGTTCTCTTTACGGATGAGGCTTCATTCCAACGTGATCAAATTGTAAATTTTCACAATCGACATGTGTGGGCTGACGAGAATCCGCACGCAATTGTGCAATCACATCATCAACACAGATTTTCTGTGAATGTTTGGGCAGGCATTGTTGGTGATGTCTTGGTTGGGCCCCATGTTCTTCCACCTACGCTCAATGGAGCACGTTATCATGATTTCATACGGGATACTCTACCTGTGCTGCTAGAACATGTGCCTTTACAAGTACGACACAACATGTGGTTCATGCACGATGGAGCTCCTGCACATTTCAGTTGAAGTGTTAATATGCTTCTCAACAACAGATTCGGTGACCGATGGATTGGTAGAGGCGGACCGGTTCCATGGCCTCCACGCTCTCCTGACCTCAATCCTCTTGACTTTCATTTATGGGGGCATTTGAAAGCTCTTGTCTACGCAACCCCGGTACGAAATGTAGAGACTCTTCGTGCTCGTATTGTGGACGGCTGTGATACAATACGCCATTCTCCACGGCTGCATCAGCGCATCAGGGATTCCATGCGACAGAGGGTGGATGCATGTATCCTCGGTAACGGAGGACATTTTGAACATTTCCTGTAACAAAGTGTTTGAAGTCACGCTGGTACGTTCTGTTGCTGTGTTATCATTCCATGATTAATGTGATTTGAAGAGAAGTAATAAAATGAGCTCTAACATGGAAAGTAAGCGTTTCCGGACACGTGTCCACATAACATATTTTCTTTCTTTGTGTGTGAGGAATGTTTCCTGAAAGTTTGGCCGTACCTCTTTGTAACACCCTGTATATGAGCTTTTTTGCTTCTTTTTATGTCCTATATGCATTCCTCAGAGGTTTCTCTCATGTAAGTCGTTATCCTGTACCACTTTCTCTTAAGATGTTAACTACCTACCTGCCTATGTACCTTAGGTGTAGTTTTATGCTGTTTTATTTGTATTGTTTTAAAGAGTGAATATATTATTGAGATATATAATTAATGCTTACAAACCACATTTACAGGAACATTCACATGTTGTATGTGCTGAGTAATTGATCCTTACAGGTTTTTTCATGTTGAGATGGATCCTATCGTGTTACAAAAACAGATTCGTGATAATGCTCAGGATGTACAAAATTATATGTTGGATTTAAAAAACTGGGAGGAAGAAATGAAGAGGAAAGAACAACTATTACGTGAAGAGTCAGCAGATGACAAGGTATAGAAACTCATTCCTACTGCCTTTACTGATGAGCAGAGCTTGGACTTTCATGCACTTCAAAGTATGAATGTAATTTATGGTCTGTAGATTTATTGTCTCCTAGACCATTTATATAGATAAGGAACAGCAGAGGGCCTGTCACACTACCGAGGGGAATGCCAGAAATCCCTTCAGTTTTATCCGATGACTTTCCTTCATTTGCTATGAACTGTGACCTCTCTCACATGAAATCATGAATCTAGTTGCATAACTGAGATGATATTCCTTAATTGCGCAATTTGATCACAAGCTGCTTGTGAGGTATGGTGTCAAAAGCCTTCTGGAAATCTAGAAATATGGAATCTATTTGAAATTCCTTGTCAAGAGCACTCAACATTTCATGCGAGTAGAGCTAGTAGTGTTTCACAAGAAAGAAGTTTTCTAAATATGCTGACTGTGTCTCAATAGTCTGTTCTCTTCTAGGAATTTCATAATTTTTGAACATAATATATGTCCCAAAATCGTGCTGCAAATTGATGTTAGTAATATGGGCCTGGAGTTTAGTGGCTTACTCCTATTGCCTTTCTTGAATATTGGTGTGACCTGTGCAGTGATTTAAGTTGCTTCACTACTTTGAGGATATCTCCTTCTATGTTACTCATGTTGGCAGATGCTCTTGTTTCGAATTCTGGCATATTTACTTTATCTCCTTTGGTGAAGAAATTTCGGAAGACTGTGTTTAGTAATTCTGCTTTAGCAGCACTACCATTAATAGTATTTTCATTGCTGTTGTGCAGAGAAGGTGTTGATTCTGCCTTGCCACTAGCATACTTTGCATACAACCAGAACCTCTTCGGATTTTCTGTTCATTTCAAGACAAAGTTTTGTTGTAGAAACTATTATAAGCATCTCAAATTGAAGTCCGCACTAAATTTCGAGCTTCTGTTAAAGATTGTCAATCTTGGGGATTTTGTGTTTGTTTGAATTTGGCATGCTTTTTTCATCTGCAACAGTGTTCTGACCTGTTTTGTGTACCAAGGGGGATCAGCTCCAACTTTTGTTAATTTATTTGATATGAATCTCTCAGTTGCTGTTAATACTATTTCTTTGAGTTTGAGCCACATCTATCAACACTTACATTGTTAATTTGGAAGGAGAGGAGATAGTCTCTCAGGAAAGCATCCTGTGAATTTTTATCTGCTTTTTGGAGTAAGTGTGTTTTTCTTTTGTTTTTGGAGGATTCTGGAGTTACGGTACTCAGTCTCGCTAGGACGACCCTATGTTCACCTATTCATGTACCCATTTTGATGCTTGTTATTAGCTCAAGATTATTTGTTGCTAAGAGGTCGCATTTTTCGAGCAGAGCCATACTCATCTGATAACCTATACAAGTGGTGGGCACAAGACTCAAATTGACTATCCGCTTACAGGAAGACGCAACCTGAAGCAGGTAACTGACTTAAAAGTCATCCCCTCAGAATCAATTGCCCCCAAGCATCAGCCTCTTGTTATGGGCCTGAAGTTGAATATCCACAACCCAAATCGTTCCCCCTGCGGGTCCGGGGGTTAGAATAGGCCCGAGGTATTCCTGCCTGTCGTAAGAGGCGACTAAAAGGAGTCCCTCCCCCTCAAGGGGGTAGTTTGCGCCTGCGTCCAGAGACGGACGGTTCCACGACTTACATTTGTGGTCAATTTGGTTTCTCGCTTATTCTGGTTTCTTCCTTCCTTCCTTTGTTTGGTTCCTTTCTTTGTCCTTCTCCCTCTCTCACTGTCTTCCTTACTTTTTACCTTGCCTTCTTCTCCTTGCCTTCTTGCCTCCTTCTCCTTGCCTTCTTGTCCACCCTATGGTCTCCACCTCGGCATTTGAGACAGTCTGTCCTTTCTCTCCCTCTCTCCCTTTTTTTCCTCTTCTTCTTTCCTCCCTGTGCATGCTTGAAGGCCGACCCACGCGTTGCCGGGGACGGGGTAACGCGTAATTCCCCGCCCTGGGTAGACAAGTAAGGCACGCACGTACCCCCTGTAGTGCCCTCTGAGATGGTCCCCACAAGGAAGGAGCACGCCATTGGAGACGCTGGCAATCATGGGGGGATTCCTCCGCAATGGATTTCTCTTCTTCTTCTCTCTCGACTTCTGCCCAAAAACAGAAACTTGACCAGCCGCCAGTGACAGAAGTACCACCGCCTGCCCCAAAGTTCCTCGTAGTTTCTAGATCTGAGGACGGAACGGATTTTTCACCTGTCAACCCTTTCATTATTCAGAAGGGCGTAGATGCCATAGCCGGACCTGTCAAACCTTGTACCAGGATGCGTAACGGTACCATGTTGTTAGAAACTGAGAGCACCTTTCAGGCACAAAAACTGCTTCGGGCCACACTCCTGTATGCGTTCCCTGTCCGGGTGGAGGCTCACCGCACTTTGAATTTGTCGCGTGGTGTGGTATATACTAGATCACTCGACGGATTGACTGACGAGGAGATTCAGTCTTTCCTCGCTGAGCAGGGTGTGACGGCTGTCCATAGGATCATGAAAGAGGTCGACAATGACCTTGTACCAACCTGGACACGTTTCTTGACCTTTGATAGCGTTCAGCTGCCGTCGCGCATCAAAGCGGGCTATGAGGTTATTTCTGTTCTCCCCTATGTCCCGGCACCTACACGCTGCTACCAGTGTCAGCGTTTTAATCACACCCGCCAGTCTTGTTCTAATGCGGCTAAATGTGTCACTTGTGGCAGGGACGCCCATGAGGGTGACTGTCCACCTCCGTCTCCTCGTTGTGTCAACTGTCAGGGTGACCATGCAGCATCCTCCCGTGACTGTCCCATCTACAAGGATGAATGCTGTATACAGGAAATTCAGGTCAAAGAGAAAGTGTCCAACTCAGCTGCTCGCAAGCTATTTGCTAGTAGGAAGCCCACGCTGCTCCCAGCAGGGAAATCAATCTTCATTTATACAGATGGCTCTAAGACCAATGACTGTGTCGGGTGTTCTTTTATTGTTGGGGCACACAGTTTCAAATACCGGCTCCATGGCCATTGTTCAGTCTTCACAGCTGAGCTATTTGCTCTCTACCAAGCTGTTCTTTACATCCGCCGCCACCGACATTCTGTTTATGTCATCTGCTCTGATTCCCTGAGCGCCATCCAGAGCCTCAGTGATCCGTATCCGGTTCACCCTTTCGTGCACCGGATCCAATGCTCTCTTCAGCAGCTGGCGGATGACGGTTCTCCGGTTACCTTTTGTGGGTTCCTGGCCATGTCGGTATCCCTGGGAACAAAACTGCAGATGCCACAGCCAAGGCTGCGGTCCTCCAGCCTCGGACAGCTTCTTGTTATGTGCCTTCATCTGATTTTAGCAGGGTCATTTGTCAGCGCATTTTATCGCTGTGGCATGCCAATTGGGCTACACTTACTGACAACAAGCTTCGGGCCTTGAAACCTCTCCCCACGCCTTGGACGACCTCTTCACGCCCTTCTCGGCGGGAGGAGGTCGTTTTGGCCTGGTTACGAATTGGACACTGCCGGTTCAGCCATCGCCATCTGCTGATGGCTGCGCCGGCGCTGTTCTGCCATGTGGGCAATTGCTGATGGTACGCCACATTTTAATGTTCTGTCCGAATTTTAATACACTGCACATTGATCTTGGCCAGTCATGTACTCTGGATGCCATTTTAGCGGATGACCCAGGAGCAGCTGCTCGCGTTCTTCGTTTTATCCACTTGACAAACCTGTCTAAGGACATTTGATCATGCTGTTTTCTTTTAATCCCTTGCCTGTTAATGTGCCTTTTATAGTGTTGTCCTTTTTAGTTGCTGTTTTAACCTTGTGCCTTGCAGTGCATTCATAACTTAGTCTGGGCACTAATGACCACTGTAGTTGTGCGCGCCACCCCCCCCCCCCAACCCCCCCCCCCAAAAAAAAAAAAAAAACAACAACAACAACAACGGACCAGCCAGTAGAAGGCATATGGAACAGCATCACTAGCCAAGCCCACTGTACAGCAAATGAGTAACCAATAAAGAAGTCTTATAGTGGAATGAAGACGTGCACGCTGCTGTGAGGTAGAAGAAGAAATATTTCGAAGTATGGTCCCAGTCCAGCACTAATGAAGATATACAACGCCACAAGAAGCAAAAATTGGCTGCCAAGAAAGCACTTGCAGCAGCCAAATATTCTTACTATGGCCATATTTATGATGAACTAGACACAACAGAAGGAGTAAATAAAATTTATCGCCTTGCCAAAGCACGCCACCAAGCCACTCTGGACATTGGCCATGTCAGACACATAAAGGACAAAGACTCCTTCGAGACACAGTCAACATTCTCCGCAGATGAAGTGATTAGTTCTCCAAAATCAGCTATGAGAAATTTGACCATCCTCCAATACTGATTGCTGATCCAGTTGCTGGACCTGTACTACCAATTAGCATCCAGGAGTTCAAGGAAGTGGTTAAGAAGTCGAAAAATGGGAAGGCTACTGGCCCTGATGACATTCCAGTGGAAGTATGGAGGATCCTTGGCCACAAAGGTGCCACAATTTGTACTATCCACTTCAGCAGAATAATTGATGAGGATATAGTCCCAATAGTCTGGACAACAAGTGTTACACAGCCAATCTGAGCGGGGAAAGGTGATGCGACAGAATGCTCGCAGTACCAACCAATTTGACTGCTTTGAGCGTGTTGACTCCAGGGGCTCCATGCAATTGTTTGTATCACTCCAAATCAATGCAGGCTTATCAAAGGAAGTGGAACTACAGGTGCCATTCATGCCACTCAGTTACTTAGTGTAAAACACCCTGAGAAAAACAAGGATACTCATATGTTATTCGTAGGTCTCAAAAACGTCTTTGACCGTGTCCCACATCAACGTATTTGACGTGCATTATGGTCTCTCAGTGTTCATGAAGCTTTTGTCTGACGGGTCCAACTGCTATATCAAAATGTCTCCAGTAATGTCCAATGTACAGTGGGAACATCACCCACTTTTACTACAGTGTCGGAGTACATCAAGGTTCAGTAGTGTTACCCCTACTATTTATCCTCTGTATGGTCACTGTGATGTACGACTTACGGTCACCCCACCCTTGGTCACTCCTATATGCTGATATTGTTTTGCTGGCAGGCAAACACCATGAAGATCTCCAGGAGCAGACTCAGCAGCAATGGAATCAATGACTTCGCAGGTTTGGCCTCCAACTGAATACCAAGAAGACTACTTGGAGTGTGGTATTCAAACTGATGGGACCAGCAAAGTCAGTGGAAAAGACCTGAATTACTCAATTCAGATATCTTGGCTCACTCATATGCAATGATAGTAAAAGTCTTCCAGATGTCCGTGCCTGTGTTAACACAGTCTGGATGAAATGGTGCCAGGCGACTGGCGTCTTGTGTGATCACCGTATGTCTTTATGCCTTAAGTCAATGGTTTATAGGACTGTAGTATGCCCAGTCACACTTGTTAGGTCAGAATGTTGGTCAACGACAACGAAGCATGAGCAGGCTCTCCACATGATGAAAATGCAAATGCTCTGATGGTCCCTTTGGCTTATCTGATTTGACCATGCAACAAACGTCAATGTTTGGCAGCGACTTGGAGTTGCAGCCATCTCAGACAAACTACGGGAAAGCAGGTTAAGATGATACAGACACGTCATGTGCAGTAAAGCAGACCTAAGACACGATAGATGGACTGTGTCAAGAAGTGTTTGGAATTTATCAATGCCACATATGAAGATGCCCTTGCCAGACCCAAATGTCAACAAGCAGACCCTGCTAGTGCAGAATAAATGATAAGAAAAAGAGTGTGATTATAGCTATGAGTTTATTAAAATGTGCCTTAGTAAACACTAATTTACTCTGAATACTCTTCTCATTGCAAGCACTAACTGCAGCAGGGATACTTGCACTGCTTCATTTTTGTACATCACATCAAGCACCTTTTTCACATATTCTAAATTATCTCTATAATATAGAGCTGCTTCAGTCATGTTCGCCATCTCTTGATGATTGGCTCTGGGGGTAAATGAGTATCTTCCATCATATCAGTAAATAACTTCATTCTTGATGGCACCTTAACAGACACTTTTTTCATGGAGGAAATTAAGGCACTTCTGGAAAATTTGCTTGAGTTTCCTCTGCCAGCTGGTGAAGGGTATATACTAAACAAATCATACGAACTGCTTTAAGATAAAATACCTGCAAAACTTTAGCAGCCTAAATCTTGCATGCTGTTGCACCTATGCATCATGAACGACCTTGGCAATCATTGAATGGTTTGTTTCTTTCAGTACCTCGGAGAAAAAGAGATGGGATGTTCTTGGTTCATTTCATCATTTTTCCCACAGTGACATCAGCAGTAAATTTTATACATATGTTGGTTGTTTCATTTACAGACAACCACAAGCTTGAGCCATCAAGATTGTCTCTTATTTCTTGTATTACCTGAAAAGAATTAGTTTGTTGAAAAGTAGTAAGATCGAGGGTGTAATTTTGGGGTCTCACTTTTGGTGTGGCACCAAATTTAAAAAGTTTATAAAAATGTTTCTTAATCATAAACTAAATGAAATTAAACTCCATTCCACTACAGACCATACATAATTTCACATTTCCACCTTTTTAATTTTTGTATAATACTTTAAAAAGTTTTAAATAATTAACAAATTATTATAAAGCACGCAGTATTGGGGGGGGGGGGGGGGGGAGTTGACACACATACTAATTTCATTAAATAAATTTTTAAACTTACTTCTTCATAATTTTTTCCGAGGTAGTTTCTCCTTATTGTTTATTCATCAGGAACTTTTTGTTCAGAATATTTTTTCCTGGAATGTTCAAAATTCTACATTATTTAACTTATTCAAAGGGACATGGGCTGAAACTAATGCTTTGCAGATATCCTTCAAAAAATTGTCATTGCAGGAAATGCTGCTGGTAAAGTTTGGATCTTAGTACTTTTCGTAATCTGGAATTTTTTGTTGCAGGGCACTTATAACAGTAGTATAACAATAAAGTGAGTTTATGTTAGTTAAATAAAAATGATGATCACTAAAATGAAAATCATATATTGATTTTTAAGATATTCTGAAAATACAAAATAAAACTTACGTTTTTCATACACTTGACACAGTACTGTATCTCCATCTGTTGTAAGAGTAGGACTTCTATCAATCCAATGTTCAAACAAATAAGCCTTACTGCTCTTCTCCTTCAGCATTATAATGTTCTGTTTCCTCCCTCTCACACTGCAGAAATTATGAGTAACAGCACATTAGTTACAAATTTAAAAATTAACTGAACATGGCACTTTTTAATTCTTGGAAATGTTAATATTGCAACAGATGGCTTCATATGTAACGTAATCCAAACTGTAGTGTGTTTTATGATGCAGTGGCTGCACCAAACTTTTAAATATTTGCCATGTGATTATTGAACACCATTCAGTTTATGTCAAGTTGTTGGGCCCAAATTTTTTTATACTTTATAAAGGAACCACTCATTGTTGATAGCTATGTTCTTCTCATTTCCTGACATTTTTATGGATTTAGATACTTGATAAATAACAGCTCTTCTACACAAACAGAGCAGTAAAAAAGTTTGCTTTGGTGTTTCCCTTCCTCTTAAAATATC
Source organism: Schistocerca nitens (assembly GCF_023898315.1). Taxonomy (NCBI): domain Eukaryota; kingdom Metazoa; phylum Arthropoda; class Insecta; order Orthoptera; family Acrididae; genus Schistocerca; species Schistocerca nitens. The sequence continues at coordinate 147,207,834 of NC_064617.1, forward strand.
ATGGTGAAATATTTGTGTTTCGAGAATAATTGTTGAAAAAGTAAAATATATGCATAAATTAGTTAAACATATTCATTAACCCCTTATATATTCATTTATACACCCTATAAAACTTCATTAGTAAATTCCTTACAACTTGGAATGAATTTATTCCTTACATGCATACGTGTAACTGTCAAGGAATGCAGTGTGCAAATATGTAAAAATCCGATCTCTACTTGTATCAGTTACTAATGTTTAACATTAATATGAATGTTTTCAATGGAATTAGTCAAGAAACTCAGTTCGGTCTTTCGGTGTTTTGATATTCCTGCTCATTATATCCACACTGGAAGTTTTTGTGCTTGATGTTAGTACATCAAAGATGAATCTTTCATCTTGTTTAACCTTTTTTTACAGTGATAACACAGTCTTTATACTACTCAACAACCTTACTAGCCTATTGATGTAGTAGTATAGTTGCGACCTATGCAAGCTCAGTTGAAGGTAGCTACCATTTCACAGTGAACATACAAAGGTAGGGTATTTTGAATTCTTTATTTATTTATTAACGTCACAGTGACCCACCATCTTGGTAACTATAATGGGTCTTTGCTACAACAAACTATACAGTTTCCAGGCTTTTAGTACTTTTCTTGTTTTTCATACAATTAAATTGTTAGTTAAAAAATAAAAGCAAAGTAAAAAAGACCACAGAATACATAAGTACAATTGGAAAATAAAATTACTTATTCTTAAGAAGAAAACAATACATGAAGGGGCATAGGAAAAGAGGTTCCTTTACCTAGCTATTTGAAGTGGGAGGGCTTTGGTAAATACTTCAAGCCTGTTTCACCTGAATTAGCTTATTTTATTCTACTAGAGGTACTACTATACGTATGTATGTTGTGATGTTAACTCTACGTGAGTTGTGTATGAGGTATGACAGTATTATTTGTTACTACAATTGCTTCCTCCACTTAACTGTGCCGTAAGCAGGAGAGGAGCCTCGAGAGATGACCTGAAGCCTCACCTCTCCATAGGGTGCTTCGTCTCTATGTTGTGCGTTTGTGTATGTGTATTTATATTTTATTATACTGCATATGAATGTTTATGCACAATTTTACAAAGTTCACATTTTACAGTTTACATCTTACACATTTTACAAACTATATTTTTACATGTTTGCAAATAATGATCCAAAGAACTAAATCAGTCCTTGCTGTACTTGTACAAACAGGAAAATCCATTATTTTATTTCTATGCTAACTTATTTCTAAATTCCATGTTTGTATTATCTGTAGTATTGTTGAAGTCGAGTGATCTGTTACTATGCCTTATATGTATCTGGTGATATCGGAGTATTCATATCATCAGTATCTATATGTTTATTTGTTTCCATATCAGTGTTTGTATCTCTGCTGTCCCATGCATCATATTGTGGAGTAGTGTGTGTTTCGGATTGTGTTCCTGTAAAAGGTCATTGCTGCTTATAAGTCTTGTGTAGCACTATCGATATTACATCAGTGATGTGTTAAGTATGTTCCAATTATTTGGGTCTCTTAAAGCTTGCCCTATGTCTTAGATTTCTGATGTCAGGCTTACACGTGTGTGTGTGTGTGTGTGTGTGTGTGTGTGTGTGTGTGTTGTGTGTGTGTGTGTGTGTGTGTGTACACGATTTTAATGTTATGTGTTCGGGAGATTCATATCGCCCACATTCACAAAAATCACTTCGGCTAAGGCAAAAGTGGTGCAGGTGTGTAGGGTAAGGGTCATGGCCCTTCGGGAAGTATACCATACCACGGCTTGGGTCAATGTGTCTGAGCCCCAACCATCCCCCTTCCAAAGATTTAATTGGCATTTTTCTGCAATATGCTCCCTTGTTATCTCATATACTTTATCCAATCTTTCTCTTTTGAGCCAGTACAGTGCAGCTCGTGTCTGATGGTTATGTCAATAGGGTATGTTGCAAGTACAATGCATAGGGCTTCGATGGACGTAGTACCAAATGCCCCTAATGCCCTTAATATTCTGAGCAATACACCTCTTTGTCCACACCTCACAATGTTTTTTTGAGTCATGAGTGACAGTCGATGTGCCCAGGCACTTGCTGCGAAACGCTTTACAGATTCAAAGAGGGCTGTATGATACATTTGCAGTGTCTGCAAAGGCAGTCTCTAGCGAGTTGAGTTCAGCGCAGTGACTTTGTGCATTAATCTTGTTGCTTTTACAGTTATAAGTCTTATGTGCTTGTTGAATGTCAGTCGTTTGTTGAGGTGTGTCCCTAGGTATCCTGTTGTTACTTTCCTCTGTATGCTAGTGGTGTTCAGTCTAATGGTGGGCTTTCTCTGCAAGGCCCCTTTATCATTAAATACACTGTCAAACTTGGCACAATTGTAAGCTCGATATGGCTACAGTCTTTACTTTGAATCAAGCTTTTTGTATACAGTTGTTCATTTCAGCTGAATGTAGTACTCTCTGATTGTTACTGCCATCCTCTTATCATAACTGCCACATTTGAGTGCTGGTCATCAGTTGAGTGAGCTCTGTGGGTGTCATGTTGAATAAACATTCTGTAAATGTCTTAGATTCTCAGTTTTATTTTCTATTGCCAGCAAATATTTCCTTCTTTTTCTAGGATGCTGCTCCAGTCCGATCTAAAGTAAAGCGAAGTTCAACAGGTACCCATACAGGAACAGAAGATAACAGGAAACAGGACAAACCTAAAAAAATTCCTTCATATGATTATGCGGCTTGGGATAAATTTGATGCTGTAAGTTCACTTACCAGTCATTTTATTACAGTTTTAATTTTTTTAATTTTATACTTTGAAAATTGGCTGCTCAGACTGCAACTTGTCAGATCTGATATCTTCTTATTGTGAATTATCAAAGGGCTGGTAGTATTCAGAAGTGAAATTCCAAACAAATATAAGTTTGTTATGTAACAGCCATAATTTCAGTTCCAGACACACACACACACACACACACACACCTACCTTTGCAACTACATTGTACCAGAACTTTCCCTGCCCAATCTATAATTTGGAAATGTTGGTCTTCGTACATCTCATTGTCCGGGCTATTCACCACAGTGTCCCAAATAAGGTTACTGGTCAAAATATGAGTCACCCCATTAAAAGTGCACACTGGCCACTTTGTAGTGATCCAGAGGGTGTAAAACTGACACCAGGCGAACATGTGACACTGTACCAGTGACATAAGTCATGGCATCGAAGTGGTGTGTAGGTCAGTCGATCATGCAAAATCAGTGCTGTAAGTTAGACTGATGTGGATAGCTTATAGAAGTGCAGAAAGCAGCTGTCAGATTTGGACATGCCCACGACCCCATGGTGGATGAAGGTGACCAATTTTTTTGGAGTGTTGACGCAGTTTGTACGATGTGTCTACAATGAATGGTGTACCATTTGCAGCCACGACCTAAGAACAGTTGTTGTAAAAAGATTCCAACCAACATGGGCCAGATAGTAGTGTCAAGCATTGTTAATGACTGACAGTTTTGAACCAGACAGGAATTGCTGCTGTGACTCAATGTAGGTCTATCTAAACCAGTGAATACTGCAAAAGGAACAACGTGTGATGGACACTTGGAATCGTGTACCTCACAAAAGGCCATTAGTCACAGAAGCCCAAAAAGCTGCAAACGAGGGAACCAGACAGTAACTGACAGAAAGCTTTCAGTGTGGTCCGACACATTAGGATTTTACCTCTTTTTCAAATGATGCAAGGTGCAGAGTCCACCAACAGCACAGTGAAGTATTTAACCCTCAATGCATGGATGATAAGTCAGGCCAAGATGCTTCTGTGATGATTAAGGGGTAATTTTTGGACATGACTTGGGACCACTTATTAACATCTACATCTACATGGTTACTCTGCAATTCACACTTAAGTGCCTGGCAGAGGGTTCATCGAACCATTTTCATACTACTTCTCTACCATTCCACTCTTGAATGGTGAGTGGGAAAAAGGAACACCTAAATCTTTCCATTCGAGCTCTGATTTCTCTTATTTTATTATGATGATCATTTCTCCCTACATAGGTGAGTGTCAACAAAATATTTTTGCGTTCGGAAGAGAAAGTTGGTTATTGAAATTTCGTAAATAGACATCGCTGCAAAGAAAACAGTCTTTGTTTCAGTGACTGCCACCCCAACTTGCATATCATATCAGTGACACTCTCACCCCTATTGCACGATGGCACGAAATGAACTGCCTTTCTTTGCACTTTTTCGATATCCTCCGTCAATCCTACCTGGTAAGGATCCCACACCATGCAGCAATATTTCAGCAGAGGACGGACAAGTGTTATGTAGGAGGTCTCTTTAGTGAGTTTGTCACATCTTCTAAGTGTTCTGCCAACAAAGCGCATTCTTTGTTTTGCCTTTCCCACAATATTATCTATGTGGTGTTTCCAATTTAAGTTGCTCATAATTGTAATTCCTTGGTATTTAGTTGAATTGACAGCCCTTAGATTTGTGTGATTTATCGTATACCCAAAATTTATTGGATTTATTGTAGTATCCACGCGGATGACCGCGCACTTTTCTTTGTTTAGTGCCAATTGCCACTTTTCGCACCATACAGAAATTCTCTCTAGATCATTTTGTAATTGGAATTGATAGTCTGATGATTTTACTGGATGGTAAATTATAGTGTCATATGCAAACAATCTAAGGGGGTGCTCAGATTATCACCTAGATCATTGACGTAAATCAGGAACAGCAGAGGGCCTATGACACTACCTTGCGGAACGCCAGATATCACTTCTGTTCTACTCGATGGTTTACCGTCTATCACTACGAACTGTGACCTCTCTGAGAGTAAATCACGAATCCAGTCACACAACTGAGACGATAATCCATATGCACGCAGTTTGATTAATAGTCACTTGTGAGGAACGGTATCAAAAGCCTTCTGGAAATCTAGGAATATGGAATCGATCTGAGATTCCTTGTGACAGCGCTCATTACTTCATGGGAATAAAGAGCTAGCTGTGTTGCACAAGAACGATATTTACTGAATCCGCGTTGGTTATGTATCAATAAGTCATTTTCTTCAAGGTGATTGATAATGTTAGATTACAGTATATGCTCCAAAATCTTACTGCAAATTGAGGTCAATGATATGGGACTGGAATTCAATGGGTTACTCCTATTTCCTTTCATGAATATTGGTGTGACCTGTGCTACTTTCCAGTCTTTAGGAACAGGCCTTTCGTCAAATAAGCGGTTGTATATTATTGCTAAGAAAGGCTCTATTGTGTCTGCATACTCTAAAAGAAACCTGATTGGTATACCATCTGGACCGGAAGACTTGCCTTTAAGTGATTTGAGTTGTTTCACAACACCTAAGATACCTAGATACCTACTTTTATGTCACTCATGCTAACAGCTGTTCTGGTTTCGATTTTTGGAATATTTACTTCATCTTCTTTCGTAAAGGAATTACGGAAAACTGTATTTAGTAACTCCGCTTTAGTGGCACCATCATTGGTAACATTTCTATCGCTATCGTGCAGTGACGGTATTGACTTCATGTATGAGACAGGGGAAATACCCTCAGACTTCAAGAAGAACATAATAATTCCAATCCCAAAGAAAGCACATGTTGACAGATGTGAAAATTACTGAACTATCAGTTTAATAAGTCACGGCTGCAAAAAACTTATGTGAATTCTTTACTGATGAATGGAGAAACTGGTATAGACCAACCTCAGGGAAGATCAGTTTGGATTACGTAGAAATATTGGAACACGTGAGGCAATACTGACCCTATAACTTATCTTAGAAGCTAGATTAAGGAAAGGCAAACCTATGTTTCTAACATTTGTAGATTTAGAGAAAGCTTTTGACAGTGTTGACTGGAATACTCTCTTTCAAAATCTGAAGGTGGCAGGGGTAAAATACAGGGAGTGAAAGGCTATTTACAATTTGTACAGAAACCAGATGGCAGTTATAAGAGTCGAAGGGTATGAAAGGGAAGCAGTGGTTGGGAAGGGAGTGAGACAGGGTTGTAACCTCTCCCTGATGTTATTCAATCTGTATATTGAGCAAGCAGTAAAGGAAACAAAAGAAAAATTCAGAGTAGGAATTAAAATCCATGGAGAAGAAACAAAAACATTGAGGTTCACCGATGACATTGTAATTCTGTCAGAGACAGCAAAGGATTTGGAAGAGCAGTTGAACGGAATGGACAGTGTCTTGAAAGGAGGATATAAGATGAACATCAACAGAAGCAAGAAGAGGATAATGGAATGCAGTTGAATGAAATCGGGGGATGCTTAGGGTATTAGATAAGGAAATGAGACGCTTAAAGTAGTAAATGAGTTTTGCTGTTTGGGGAGCAAAATAACTGATGATTGACAAAGTACAGAGGATATAAACTGTAGACTGGCAGTGGCAAGGAAAGCGTTTCTGAAGAAGAGAAATTTGTTAACATCGAGTATAGATTTAAGTGTCAGGTAATCATTTCTGAAAGTATTTGTATGGAGTGTAGCCATGTATGGAAGTGAAACATGGACGATAAATAGTTTGGACAAGAAGAGAATAGAAGCTTTCAAAATGTGGTGCTACAGAAGAATGCTGAAGATTAGATGGGTAGATCACATAACTAATGAAGAGGTATTGAATAGGATTGGGGAGAAGAGGAGTTTGTGGCACAACTTGACTAAAAGAAGGGATCGGTTGGTAGGACACGTTCTGAGGCATCAAGGGATCACCAATTTAGTATTGGAGGACAGCGTGGAGGGTAAAAATCGTAGAGGGAGACCAAGAGATGAATACACTAAGCAGATTCAGAAGGATGTCGGCTGCAGTAGGTACTGGGAGATGAAGAAGCTTGCACAGGATAGAGTAGCATGGAGAGCTGCATCAAACCAGTCTCAGGACTGAAGATCACAACATCACCAATGCAGTTCACCTTGTATCCAATCAGGTACTGTGTTCTCAATTGGAAACACTGTGTGAGGAGTTTTTGGACTTGTTTTTGGAAGGTATGTGGTCTGCTACAAATTTTCCTGCTCTTATTCATTTCAAATCCATGGCTCGGCCTAGTTTTTGCTGTGCGCACCCTATTCCTGTTGCCCTGAAAGATCAGGTGAAAGTAGAATTGCACAGATGTCCATCTCTTGGGGTGATGCATCCTGTTACGGCTAGAGAATTGTTTTCTCCACTAGTTGTAGTTTGGAAGCCATCAGTGATTTCAGTACTACTGCCAATGCACTGTCATTTGTAGATAGTTAACCTCTTCCATGCCAGAAGGAACAGTTGGTGAAAATATCAAGTGGCCAGTACTTTCCAAAATTGATTTGTCTGAAGTGCATTTGCAGGGTCCTGTGAAGGAAGAGTCTCGGTTTTGAATATTCCTTTTGGTCTCTCTTAATATTTGCACCTTCCTCTTGGTGTGGCTAGTGCCCCTGCTATTTTACAATGATTTAGAGAAATTGACTATGCCTGTCTTGGGTTGCTTTAATTATGTGGATAGTATGGTTGTCAAGGACTCCTCCACAGCCAATCAGTTGAGGTCTCACATGATGGATTTTGTCCTTTTCTAGACCATACCTCCCCTCATCTAAAAAGGAGCTTCGACCCTTGTTAGGGAGGGTCGCATACTACCAAAAATTCCTGCCTGTTGCAGCCACATTGGTCCATCCATTGCATTCCTTGTGTAGCTACATTCTTTCCAGACCAGCTCATAGTTTTGGTGACTAATGCCCCACATTACAGCCCCAACACAGTCCTAGTGCATTGATACACTAACAGCTCTCAGTGACCTTGTGCTTCGCCTCTGAATCTCTTGTTCCGGCCCAGCAGCATTACTCTTGGGTAGAAAAAGAAGCGCTTGTCATAGTCTATGCTCTCCAGAAATTTCATGTTTTTTCTTTAGTCTTTCTCTCTCTCTCTCTCTTTCTCACTCTCTCTCTAAGTTTCACCTAATTACTGACCATAAACCTTAGGTTTCCTTGTACCTTCATGGTTCCTTGCCTCGCAAGGCAGCACACCGCCTACATCTAAACATGCCAATGCGGATACGGATACCTTGTCCTGCCTTCCTGTAGGGTCTGATTCTGACTTTGATTGTGGAGAATTGTTTTGCTTCCACCAATTTGATACTGAAATGCAGGACGTGGTGGAGGGTTTCCCAATTGCCAGCTCGCACGTAGCAGCTGCCATTGTCGCCGACTCGGTTCTCTGCCAGGTGGTTCAGTTTATTCAACAGGGCTGGCCAGATAAACCACCGGGTCGGGCTTCAGACCCCCTGGGCCTGTATTTTTCCTTAAGGTATCACCTGTGTGTTTTTAACGATGTTTTGCTGTTGTCTGTGGAAGAGTACTCATTCCTGCCATGTGATGGCACGAGGTTCTACACCTCCTCCATCAGGCCGTATGGAAGTTTGGCACACTTAGCTGGTAGCTAGGAAACATTGATGGCAAAATGTCGTTTTTATAGCGGCTTTGGGGCAATGTATCTGGCAATAGACAGCTTCCATGGTCTCTCTGTCTCCCCGTTCCACTCCATGCCAGCCATGTGAACGCATTCATGTAGACTTTGTGGTCCCTTCTTGAGTTCCCATTGGCTCTTCGTTGTGGATGCATTTTCCTGGTTTTCTTACATTCTCTGGTGTGCATCGATGTCGGCTGAGGTCACAATTAGTACACTTTTGAGGGCTTTTTTTGTATTAAGGAGTTACCTTGTACCTTACTTACTGATAATGGGGCCCCTATTTGTTTCTCACACCTTTCAATTGTTTTGTTCCTGTCACTGCATTCGTAATTTCAGTGCTCCACCAGTTCACCCTCAACTAAATGGTGAGGCAGAACGGCTAGTATGTATGTGCGAGTCTCAAATAAAAAAGTTTGTGGATATGTCGCTAGGAGGACGCCCTTCTCAGTTTTCTGAGCACCTGCCATTTCACGCCTATGAGAGAGCTGAGACCAGCTGAATTGCTTCACAGTCGGCAACCACGCACACTCCTTCACCTCCCGCAGCCTGCACCGCACCTGCCGCAGTTGAATTCGTCTGCCCGCTTCATGTTGAGATTGCTAGTGTGGGCACGAGGGTTTGGTCGCTGGCCCAAGTGGATACCAGCCACTGTTTTCCACTGCCAGGGATGCCGTCTTTGTGTCATCCATACAGCCAGCAGGCTATAGGCATTCTGCTTTAATCAGCTACACCTCCACTTGCCGCTAGAAGCTACAGGTTCATATGTGCAGCCCCCAGTGCCACTGACGCCCTGTTGCCCTCCACTTTGAGCCTGTCATCACTTGCTGTGGAGGTGCTCCCATTCCATTGGCTGCCTCCTCCAGCTTTCTGGTGCTGGATGCAGGTCTCTCTAGCCTGAATCTGTTGCCACATCCTGATGTTCCATTCGGACCATGTCCACTGGACCCCTCATCGCCACCGCGTCGGCCAATTGTCGCTGATGGGTCCAGCCCCATCTCCTCTGCACTGGAACCTACTTGCTGATGACGATGCAGATATGGTGATGCTCCTTCCTCCCTGGTGCTGTCATCAGGTGCTGCGTGGGCTCACCACCCTCGTGTGTGCCCACATCTCCGTGCATTCCAGCCCTACGCTTTGGTGCCCGCCCAGCACATCGTCCCAGCCCCTCCATAGGGACTGGATGATGCCCCTCTGGATCCAATGGATATCTCTCTCGTCAGGCCACTGGCATCTCCTCCTTTGCCTGGGCAACCTCTTCACATGAGAGAGATATGTGCTGCAACCTGCTACTTTTGCATGTGAGTGAGAGCGCACCAAGGATTAGTGTTGCCGCACATATGTATTAGAATCAACTGCCAACTGTGTTAGCACGAGCCATTAACTAGAGGCTGCCTGTAGAAATCATGCACATGGCACAGTCTCTGCCGCGCTACCTACTGGTGACTCGCACATATATAATATACACACGGAGCAGTGCTGACTCACGCTCACTGTGTTTTTAGTTTGTACCACTGACAGTAGCTGCTCTGTGTATCACTTACATTGTGACTTCTGTATGATTATTTTGTCTTGTTAAATGTTGAGTCACGAGAGGCTTATTTCCATTATTGTTTAGAGGTTTATGAATAAAGCCATATTTGTGTTACTTGGATAGGTTTCGCATATTACTTGGTTACTACGGTAATGAGTATTGTATGAATCAGCTTTAAACAGCATTAGTTCACATTGTATGGTTTGCAGAAGTATGATTTATTTCTTCCTCTTCTTCTTCTTCTTCTTCTTCTTATTATTATTATTATTATTATCATCATTTTATATTTGTTATTTTTTTAGCTGTAATAATTATCTTTTGTCAGCTTGCTTCCCATACTTCTGTTTTGAAATATTTATGTAATAGTATTGCATGCTAACAAATACACACACACACACGTTCTTCCTTACTCATATATCAGCTAGAAAGATGGGGAAATTTAGTATTGTTGAAAAGAGCTCCAAGAATTGAACATTTTTTGTCTGAAATGTTACGTCCATGATAAAAGCATATAATGCAAGATGCAAAAAAGAACTACATTTACGTCTACATCTACATACATACTTCATAAGGCAGTGTATGATGCATGACAGATAGTAACTTGTAATACTGCAAGTCATTCATCTACATCTATTTCCACCGAGCGAGGTGGCGCAGTGGTTAGCACACTGGACTCGCATTCGGGAGGATGACGGTTCAATCCCGTCTCCGGCCATCCTGATTTAGGTTTTCCGTGATTTCCCTAAATCGTTTCAGGCAAATGCCGGGATGGTTCCTTTGAAAGGGTACGGCCGATTTCCTTCCCAATCCTTCCCTAACCCGAGCTTGCGCTCCGTCTCTAATGACCTCGTTGTCGACGGGACGTTAAACACTAACAACCACCACCTACATCTATTTCTGCATACATACTCCGGAAGCCACATATAGTGCGTGGCAGAGGGACCTTGGACTGCTACTGGTTATTTCCCTTTCTGCTCCACTCTCAAATAGAGCAAAGGAAAAAAGACGTGACAATACACGTATCATTACCACCTTATATAAACTGTTGCATTTCATTAATATAAATTCATTATTTTTTGTATTACAAGGATTAGCCATGCATAGATGGATAACAATACATAGAAGGCAGTGAGGTGTCAAAGCTAGCATGGCACGCTTCTGCCATCTAGTGACAATAGTGATAAACTGAGCTCACTTAGCACTGTACAACACTGTCACCAGACAGATAAATGATCAATCTTAACTTGTAAATATATTTTTGAACATTACTGTTTAAATAGTGTTATGTGTATGGTTATATGTAGTTTGTAAAACAGCATTTTTCATTGTAATTGTCATGGACATTATGTAAATACAAATGTACAAGTCATGTCTTTATTCTTAAGACATAATCAGTAGGGACTTCCCCATGGAAGGGTTTTGGCGGCAAAATTTACTGCCTTTTTGCTCACTAGAACATTCTCTAAGTAAAGTGGAAGACAGACTCAAGTTACGTGTGAAATGGTGAACACGTACATTACGTTGTGGTGCCAAAATTGGACATAATTGTTATAAAAGCATCGGATGGACGAGATAAAGTTGCTACTATTAATTCTGTAGTGTTTTGATCCGAAGAAGAAGATGTGGCTATCCATTTTGTGGACCAGTTTGAAGTTGTTGTGGCATGCATTACATTTCAGCAAGATCCATTGTGCTGGCCAGGTATGACGATGGAAAGTATTATGACATCCTAGCGATAATTAAAGGCTGAAAATTCATCACACTGTCACAATTCTTGTTAGGGGCTATAAGCAGTGCTTACCACCTGTCCTTTCTATTTTTGTGAAGATATTTGAGCTGTTTATAAATATGATATGTTCTAAATTTCTATTACTGGCAAATTGAGTGACACATCATAGAGTTGCCAAATAATCTTTACCAACTATTTTACTATAAAAATTGCTACAAATTGGAAGCAGTGGTGCAGAAGAAGACACCAAAAGGTACTGTGCAGTTTCACTTACCTACAACAGAAAAACACTGTGGTGGCACTGCAGTGTACACGATTTCATAAATTTATTTGCATGTAATGAAAGTAACTTCCAGTTTGATAAAGTGCAGGATACGGTGTTTTTTGTTTAAGGATAGTGTAATCACAACATTGCAACCTTGTTCTGACATAAAGTGCAATGGTTTAGTAATAATTACAAAGCACATTTCTATACAGGATGATCAGGTACTGTAAAACATAATGAAAATAATGATGCCTAGGTACACTACTAATAAAAGCACCACCACAGTAGTTAAGCATCTCAATGCTTAGCAGTTTATTTTCACTGAATACTTCACAATACATTTATTTATAAATGTATCATGTATACAATAGAGGTGTTTTTGTGCAGATGAAAGTATTCGTTTTCCCACCAATTAATTCAGTACATGTATAGTGTCGATGTTAGTCATTTGCGGTGTAACATTGTTATCACAAAATGTTGTGCATTAATATTTGTGCCCTCCTTTTCAGTGTTTTTAATAACATTACTTTGTTGGTTCCTTTAATCATAATTCTATTTGTGTGGTAAGATACAAGCTCTGCATACTAGAGAGAGATCAGTAAAATTATTGCTGATTACTTACTACACACGAGTGTCCGCCCACAAATATTTGAGTGCTGTCGCCAGTCAGGGACAATTATAGGTGAATACGTATCCCTATTAGGATAAACTGGGTGGGGCATTGCAAACTGTCTACATGCCTCTGCACAAGCCCTAATTTCTCTAATCTTGTCTTCAAGGTTCTTACATGAAATGTGCATTGGTGGCAGCACAATCATCCTGCTGTCAGCTGCAAACACTGGATCTCTAATTCTTTTTAAGGAATTACCATTTGAGTTCAGGAAGCATCTCTGTAATACTCGTGTGCTGAACGAACCTGCCAGTAACATACCTAGCAGAAGGGGATCTCAAACACTTGAGCAGTACTCAAGAATGGGTCGCACTAGTGATGTCTGTGCCGTCTCTTTTTAGATGAGCTATACTTTCCTAAAATCCTCCCAATAAACTGAAGTCTGTCAAGTCACCTTCCCTAGTGTCATCCTAGCATGCTCATTGTACTTAGTCGCTTTATGCTTAGCTAATTAACTGACATGACTGTGTTGAGCAGCACATCATTAGTACTGTAATTGAGCATTACAGAATTGTTTTTCTTATTCATCCCCATTAACTTACATTGTTTTACACTTACAACAAGCTGCCATTCATCACACCAAATAGATATTCTGTCTGTCATCCTGTATCGTTCTACATTTACTCAATGATGGTACATTACTGTATACTACTTCGCCATCAGCAAACAGTCACAAATTGCTGCTCTCCCGGTCCATCAGATGATTGATGTATATAGAGACAAGAGCATTCCTATCAAATTTCTCTGGGGCGCTCCTGACAATTCTTTTGTCTCTGGGAATAATCGCCATCAAGGACATTGTACTGCATTCTGTTACGTGAAAAATTTTCTGGCCACTGCATATCTGGGAACCTTTTCCGTGTCTTCAGACTTGCATGAACAGCATGCAGTGTGGCACCATGGCAAACTCATTCTGGAAATCTCGAAATATGGATCTGCGTGATTTCCTTTTTTGTCCCACTGCAGATGGAGCAAGGAAAAAATTAGTAGCTTTATGCGTCTGTATGTGCACTGGCCTCTCTTATTTTGCCTTCACAGTCCTGATACAAGATGCTTGTTGCTGGCAGTATTATTTTTCTGCAGTCTGTCACAAATGCTGGATCTCTAAATGTTCTCATTAGCTCAAATTACTTATGGAAGCGCAGTCACATGGTTTCGACAATCAGCATGGTAGATGTCAAAGATGTCACATGGCAGCACTTATGTAAGGTATTTAAACATTCTATATGCTGGGAGAAACACAAGTTTCACTTTCTCAATTGTGTTTTACAGAAAGAACATCTTTTTCCCACCTGGGATTCCCATATATGTTCATGGAGCATTTAAATAATACTCGCCTGTTGGTCGAACATAGCGATAACAAATCTAGCAGCAAGCCTGTGAGTTGTTTCAATCTCTTTCTTTAATCTGACTTGGTGGGGATCCCAAACACCCCAGCAGTACTCCAGAATGGGTCACACAAGTGTTCTGTGCATGGTCTTCTATATATAGGTGAGCTACACTACTGGCCATTAAAATTGCTACACCAAGAAGAAATGCAGATAAACGGGTATTCATTGGACAAATATATTATATTAGAATTGACATGTGATCGCATTTTCACGCAATTTGGTGGCATAGATACTGAGAAATCAGTACCCAGAACAACCACCTCTGGCCGTAATAACGGCCTTAATACGCCTGGGGATTGAGTCAAACAGAGCTTGGATGGCGTGTACAGGTACAGCTGCCCATGCAGCTTCAACACGATACCACAGTTCATCAAGAGTAGTGACTGGCGTATCGTGACGAGCCAGTTGCTTGGCCACCATTGACCAGACGTTTCAATTGGTGAGAGATCTGGAGAATGTGCTGGCCAGGGCAGCAGTTGAACATTTTCTGTATCCAGAAAGGCCCGTACAGGACCTGAAACGTCCGGTCGTGCATTATCCTGCTGAAATGTAGGGTTTCGCAGGGATCAAATTAAGGGTAGAGCCACGGGTCGTAACACATCTGAAATGTAACGTCCACTGTTCAAAGTGCCATCAATGCGAACAAGAGGTGACCGAGACGTGTAACCAATGGCACCCCATACAATCACGCCGGGTGATACGCCAGTATGGCGATGACGAATACACGCTTCCAATGTGCGTTCACCGCAATGTCGCCAAACACGGATGCGACCATCATGATGCTGTAAACAGAACCTGGATGCATCCGAAAACATGACTTTTGCAATTCCTGCACCCAGGTTCGTCGTTGAGTACACCAACGCAGGCGCTCCTGTCTGTGATGCAGTGTCAAGGGTAACCGCAGCCATGGTCTCCGAGCTGATAGTCCATGCTGCTGCAAACGTCGTCGAACTGTTCGTGCAGATGGTTGTAGTCTTGCAAACATCCCCATCTGTTGATTCAGGGATAGAGACGTGGCTGCATGATGCGTTACAGCCATGCGGATAAAATGCCTGTCATCTCGACTGCTAGTGATACGAGGCCATTGGGATCCAGCACGGCGTTCCGTATTACCCTCCTGAACCCACCGATTCCATATTCTGCTAACATTCATTGCATCTCGACTAACGCAAGCAGCAATGTCGCGATACGATAAACCGCAATCGCGATAGGCTACAATCCGACCTCTATCACAGTAGGAAACGTGATGGTACGCATTTCTCCTCCTTACACGAGGCATCACAACAACATTTTGCCACGCAACGCCGGTCAACTGCTGTTTTTGTATGAGAAATCGGTTGGAAATTTTCCTCATGTCGGCACGTTGTAGGTGTCGCCACTGGCGCCAACTTTGTGTGAATGCTCTGAAAAGCTAATCATTTGCATATCACAGCATCTTCTTCCTGTCGGTTAAATTTCGCGTCTGTAGCACGTCATCTTCGTGATGTAGCAGTTTTAATGGCCAGTAGTGTACACTTGGAATTCTCCCAGTAAACTAAAGTCAACCATTCACCTTCTCTACAACTTACCTTACACGTTTGTTCCATTTTGTGTCACATTGCAGTGTTATGTGTCGATGTTTAATCGACGTGACTGACTCAAGCAGCATCTTGTATCCTCTAACCGTCACTCAGTGATGAAATTTTCCCTCGCACCACACCATCATCAGCAAGCAGTCAGGTTGCTGCTCACCCTTTCCATCAGATCATTTACGTAGAAAGAGAACAAGATCTGTCCTATCACATTTCCATGGGGTACTCTAGGCAATATCTTTGTTTCTGATGAGCACTCGCCATCCGAGGCAGTGTAATGGTTTCTATTGCTTAAAATCTTTGTGAGCCACTCACATATTTGAGAACATATTGTATATTCTAGGAACCTTTGTGAACCATCTGCAGTGTAGCAGTATGTCAAAAGCTTTCCAGTAAACTAGGAATATGCTTGTTGCTTTTCATCCAGGTTTGCAGTGTACGAGGGCTGTTCAAAAAGTAAGGGAACTTTGCAAATGGTGTGGGCAGCATGCATTCAATTATTGATCTCTTCTTTAAAAAAAAAAAAAAAAAAAAAAATATTGGTACACATGTGCCGAACGTATGTTCTTAGTTTCAACACTACAGCAAACTTCATTTGTTTTTGACAAATAGAAAGGTTAGACATGTTTTAGTGTGTTAGGTGATTTTAGATTATTATAAAAAATGAAGCAAAGAATTTGGATCCAGTTTTGTGTGAAAAATGGAATCAAGTGCTCTAAAACACTTGAAATGTTGACAGTGGCATATGGTGAGTCTGCTCTAGGTACAAAAAAAAAAGTTTGCAAGTGTTCCAAGCTCTTCCAAGATGGCTGAGAAGATGCCAATGATGAATCTCGCTCTGGAACCCCCAAGCACATCAACAACATGTGATAACGTTGAAGCTGTGAAGATAATTGTTTTGGAAAATTATCAGATTACCATAAGACAAGTTGCTGAGGATGTTCAGGGTTGCCACAGGTTCTAGAAATCAGGGAATGTCAGGGAATTTCAAACATGTCAGAGAAAACAGGGAAATTTGAAGAAAACACTGGAAAAATCTCATTTTTGTCTCAGTAGATGAAATGGTTTGTTTACTGAGGTATCGTGCATCGTTGCTGGCTGGAAGCAGCTGGTTGCTTCTGTACTCCCTCATTCCTGCTGCTTCTCCCCTTCCTACCACTCCCCTCAGCTTGCAGTCAATTCTTGCCACTAGCCTAGAAGCTGCTGACGAGAGGCACAGGGATGTGAGGAGTGGTTTGTTTAAATCTGATTCTCAGAGACAGTAGACGCAGTGGCCGGAGACAGCTGACGCGTGTGCATGAGTCGTGTCTGAGTGATTGTGTGAATGTGTGTGTGCTCTCATTTTCTGATAAAAGCTATGGTTGAAAATTTAGTTGTGAGAGTGTAAGTGGCTTTTCCACGTGTCTGTCTGCAGCTCAGTAATCGTCTTTACAATGAGTTACTACCTATCTTCATTATTATTGATTCTCAGAGTATTTGAACAAGTGATCTGTTGCATGGATTGATCACTGCGGTCTCATTTCATCAACATGCTGTCTGTGGCTCTTGAATAGCTGGCCACACGAGTGGATTTCCACAACGGGCCAAAACCAGAGGCTGTTTCTGCGGGTCTCTGTAATCGATCGAGCCTGCCGATCTGAAGCCATTGAGTTCCCAGTAATGTGCGGGCCCTGCCCGTTGGATCTAGTCTCATCGATCTGCCCGCAGGCTGGGTCTGTTTGTGTGTGGCATAATGCAACATATTCTCATGGTTTATCCATGGACCCAGAAATGCAGTGGTCCTCATCAGGCCAGAGGCCATGGGCGATGGATTTCAGGAATTGCAGCTGTCGCATCGCAAGTACATTTTACAGTCTGGCAATTTATGGACATCTTATTTGTTGTAGTGCATTTTGGCACTTCAAAAGTAGTTTATAGGTTGAAAAGTATGGACGATAAGAAAAAGAAAATTGTCAGTCACTGGAAGTTTGTACTCATATATTTCTTGAAAGAAAAATCACACAATACCAGTAAAATAATAGATATAACACAATGGGTAATAACTGACAATAACAAACATAGTAGAACCAATGTGTTATTGGCAGTCACCTACAGTATTGGTTTACACAATTCTTCCCTGCCTTACACATTTCTTTCAAGAGGTCTACTTTTTTCTGAGGTTATTTCTGAAACCAATGAAGGTATTTTAGATCTGTCTTGTGATTCCACGGAAATGCATACTGTTGTCACCAAAAGTGTTTCATTTTATTTGAATAAAATAACCTCAGTGGTCTTAATGAAACACACATACTATTTGGCTTGCTTTCTCCATCTAAAAACAGGTCATTGCAAAAGATGTTGATGTTAGTACTTAAGGTTTTTGTTCACATCAGGAAACATCATCTGCTTGCAAGTTTTTTTAGATATTTCCTCATTCACACTGTTGTTTCTTGTACCGTAGCTGAAAGACAGATTGTTGACTTATGTCGTAACTTACCGTTTAGATTTCAAAATTTGTCAGGGTATTTCCCGGGTTCCTAGAATCATTAAATTTGGCAAGAGACAGTGTTCCACTGTTCAAGCAAAAGGAAAAAAATTGAAAAGTATAAAGTTGTAATTATATCACATGAAAAAAATATTTTGTTTGTTGTTTGTTCTCTGACATGAATGGGTAGACATATCAAGCTAAAATTTAAATAACCATACCAAGGTCTAGGGTCCTTTGGCACTGTAATAAATGTAAGCTTCTGAGTCAATTATGTAAAAGATATGGCCGTTTATATCACATATTTGATACTCACAAACTCACTCATAAAAACCTGTAGGGTACTTTCCGTTGGCCTAGAATCATAAAACTTAGTACAACTAAATGGAACAAATCTGAAAATTGTTAATTTGTAATGACTTCCTGCTTGTCCATCTGTTAAGATGCCATTATCTCAGGAACAGGTAACATATCAAGCTACAATTTATGTCACATGTGTAGGTCTGTGGTTCCTTGGTGGTGTAAAAAAGTTACGCTTCCATTTATGTCACATAATTTGATACACACAAAGTCACTCATTACTACCTATAGGCTTCCTATTGACCTAGAATCATAAAATTTGGTAAGAAGCAGCAGTCCATAGTACCAGTAAAGAAAAAAAATCAGGATCTTGTTTATTTGTAGTTACATAACACAAAAAAAGTACTTGAACAATGTAGGAAAAGATAGATTGCCACTTACTGTAAAGAAGACACGTCAAGCTGCAGACACGCATGATTAAAAGACATGCACACTCGCATATAGGTTTCGGTCACAGCCTTTGTCAGCGAAGACACACACACACACACACACACACACACACACACACACACACACACACAAACTGCTAACTCTAGCATCTCCGGACTGAGATGCCAGTGTCGACGGTTGTGTGTGCATGAGGTGAGCTTGCTTTGTGTGTGTGTGTGTGTGTGTGTGTGTGTGTGTGTGTTGAAAGCTGTAGGCAAAAGCTATATGTGAGTGTCTTTTAATTGTGCCTGTCTCCAACGTGACTTATCTTCTTTACGGTATGTAGCAATCTGTCTTTTATTACAGAGTTTATATTCGTACCTGGAGTTTCCATTGTTTAAAAAAAGTGTTTCTTTTATTTTGTTATCTGACCTGAAAATTAAAGTTAAACGTTCTTGAAATTCTTGGAAATCGTGGAATCAATGTCTTGCCAGTATCAATGTTGATAACAGGCAAAAGTAGTCTAGGTTCTTGTTTCCCAGGATGGATGAATTGTCGATATATATAATGAAGTTTGTATGGAACCCTCGTTGTGCAACTGCCATATGCATCTGACCGATTTTTAACTATTTTTAAGTTGCATTCAACATGAAGGATGCCTGTTTGCATGTCCTCTGTACAGGAGTTTGTGCAGCAGTCATTCTGTACAATCCTCCTACGTGAATGATTTCTTAAACCTTGAAATTTAAAGCTTCAGCTTTTCTTTTGCTGTCTTCTATTGCCACGCCAGACAGGTCAACAGGATTACTGAATAGAAGCCTTCAACACACTTAGCAGTTTTATGTGTGACCAATGGGTGACATATAAACAGTTTAAAGTTCTTTGCTATATACTATGTCCATGTAAGCAATTGATATGGATCACACATCGCTGCTATCATAGTGCTCTCCTAGTACTAGTACTGTGTTAATTCTGTACCAGGTCTTGTATTCCGTGAGGCTGGTAGGAGCGGTGCTTATATTCTCTTCAGCTAGGTTGCGCTCCTGTCATGGTGTGGTCCTAATCATTGCACTATTGGACGACAACGTCTCACCGCCTTCTCTGTTCTTGCATTCGTTGTCTTTGTTCTGGTGCTTGTGGTTATGCCAGAACATTCCACCCCCACCCCCACCCCTCACCAATGAGACATGACCACGCTCATATAGGTAGTGCGACCACGGCGGGGCGGGCAGGAGTGTAGGTGCTTGCCGGACTGGAAGCTGTGGCTGCATGGCGCCTCAAGCTTCCGGCCGTACCCCGCCATCCAGTCTGCACTCAGGCGGAAACCTCCCCCAGAAAACAACCAGAAGGGCATGCATCCACCTCCTGATGCCGTGAACCAGATAAAGGCGGTGACTGCTGCAATGTGGGTGGATCCAGCTGCATCAGTAGGACGAGAGGAGGCGAAGGCTCTGTCTCCATGGGGTCGTCCCGCGGTGTCATGGTGACACCCTCTGGCGGCTGCTGTGTGCTGTGGCTGCGCCGCCCTCTGGACCCATGAATCTGGGAGAAGAGACACTGAAAAATCATCGTTCACATGACAGAGATGAAGTTTGATTTTGATGGTGGCCATCTGCAGCTGAAAGAAGATAAATGCAAGCGCCAAGTCAACGGACTATCTTGCCTCGCCCCCACCATTTGCTGCCGCTAAAAACCCTGTAAAAGACAATATCAAGCAGGGCAAAGCGATACTTGTGGCCTTCCTTCGGTGCCGGATGCTGAGGAAGGTGGAGCAGTGTCCGACAGTGGCGACTGTAAATCAATTCCACAGGCGATGGTCCATCTCGTGGGTGCAAACGATAAAAGGTGAGAAACTTCTGCTGTGCTTGATCCCTAGTGTGTGCAGAGCCAAGTTTGGCCATTTGCTGCTTGAAGGTTCTGACAAGATTTTCCCCTTCGCCGTTTGACTGTGGATGGAATGGTGCACTAGTTAGAAGCTGTATGCCACTGTGTTCACAGAATGTTTCTAATTCATTTGACATGAACCGAGGTCCATTGTCTGAGACTATTACTTCAGATAAACCGTCCAGGCAAAAAATCGATGACAATACCTGAATTGTACTACATGACATTGTCCAGTTCATTGGCGCAGCGAAAGGAAACTTACTGTACGAGCCAACCACAATCAACGAACGAGTGTTCCAGAAAGGTCTCGCAAAGTCTATATGCAGACGTTACCATGGCGATTGCGATTAAGGCCAAGCAAAGAATTTTTGTGGCAGAGCGGACTGATTTTCCGCACAGGCGTGACACTGTGACATCATCTGTTCTATTTGGATGTCCATATCTTGCCAAGTTCAGTGTCAACGTGCTAACTGCGATGTACCAACATTCCCCAAATATCCTTGGTGAAGTAACTGCAACACTTCTTTTTGCAAAGCTGTAGGGATCAACACACGGCTGTCCATTGTCATTTTGAACAAGAAGCACACCTTTCTGTACAGTAAGGCTATGCTGTCGTGCAAAGTGTCGGCGCACTACAGAGTTCTTTATGCTATGCAAGGAACGAGGCCAAGATGTGCGAATGTGTGTTAGCAGAATGTTCATATCTGAATCAACTTCCGTGGCCTGTGCAATCATCTAGTAGTTCAGCGGAAAAGATAGCAATTCAGAATCCTGCGCATCGATGTGACAACAAGAGGCAGCAGCAGCGTCAAAGTCTGTCAGGGCCAATCAGAAGATGTGAAATTGCGTCCGCATTACCATGTTGAGCCATCGGACGATACACAATCTCGTATTACTGGTATTGAGACAACAACAAAACCCATCTTTGCAATTTTGGGGCAGTTCGTACAGGAACCGGTTGTGTCAGATGAAACAAGGACTCCAAAGGCTTTTGATCTGTTACTAAATAGAATTTTCTGCCATACAAATAACGGTTGAATTTGGTGACACCATACACAATAGCCAAAGCCTCTTACTCAATATGTGAGTAGTTACACTGAGCTTTGGACAACACTTTTGATGTGAAAGCAGTAGGCTTATCTTTATCACCAATTCAGTGCAAAAACACTGCACCGATTTCATAAGAGGAAGCATCAACTTGCAGTACAACTGGTTTGTCAGGATCAAAGTGAACCAAGCATCGATCACTGAGCAATGCATCTTTAAGTTTTTGAAAAGTTACTTGGCACTCATCTGTCTAAACAAAGGTGGCATTCTTGTGACACAAGCAATGCAATGGAGCTTCGATTTGTGCAGCATTCGGTATGAACCAAATATAATACTTCATTTTCCCTGAAACTGTGTGTAATTCTGTGACAGTGTAAGGAACTGTCAAATCTCGTATGGCTAACAAATGCAACTGAAGAGGATGTACACCTTGATGACATTACCAAGAGACTGCAACTTAGGTTTAAAAAAATTGCCCTTGTCCAGTCTACACTTTAGTCCTGCATCAGATAACACGCAAAACAGAGCATGTAAATTTGCAATATGTTCTGCAGGTGTATGACCTGCCACGACAATATTGTCGAAATAGTTTGAACAGTTTGGTATTTGTGCAGTCAGCTGTTCCAAATACCAGTGGAAAATGGAAGGTGCGGAAGCAGTGCCAAAAAGCAAACAAAATATTTAAACACACCTAAGTGAGTATTTACTACACACACTTTTTGAGATTCTTAATCAAGCAGTATTTGAAGATATGTGTCGTGCAAATCAGTTTTTGAAAAATAGCATCCAGCACCTAGTCTGCCCATGAGATCCTCGGGACGTGGCAATGGATAAGTATCACTCACAGTTTGTGGATTGACTGTAGACTTAGTCAACACAGAGGTGAATGTGACCTGAAGGTTTGGGGAGCAAAAGCAGTGGACTTCCCATTGACTAGCTGATATGAGCGTAATAACTCTGCTATCTTGCAGTTCTTTAAGTTCAGCTGTGACCTTGTCCCGTATTGCAATGGTAACAGTTCTAGCCCAGCAAAATTTTGGCTGAGCATTGTCTTTCAGTGTAATATGTGCAACAAAAATGTCAGCCTTACCTAAACCCTCAGAAAAGAGTTACAGGAATTCTTGTAGCAAGCCAGTGATACTGTCTTTTGCATGGAGTGCAGACACTGACAACACATTGTCCTGAATGAATGTTAAAGCCAAACTAATCAAAAGAATCAAGACTAAATATGTTCTCACCATCACATAATTGTCGCACTGTAAAAGCCATTGTTCGCGTATTCAAGCGATACATGGCAGGCAAAGTACATTTTCTGACAACGGGAATGTCTTGTCCATTATAGGCCGTCAGTTGCGTGCTAGGTTTAGACAGGTGTGGGGAGCCTAACAGTTCGTATGTGTGACGATTGAGCAATGTGACAGAGGTGCCCAAGTCCAATCTTAATTTCGCACGTTTCCCACAAAGAAGTAAATGAACAAAAACTTTGTTCAACTGTTGTATCACTGAAATAACTACTCGCGTGCCAGTTTTGCGAATGCCTCTTGCAGACTTTGAATATACTGTATTAATGACATGGGCCTTGTGATTAGATTTTTGTGAGTAGGCTGAATTCTTATGTTGGTTCTGTTTCAAACATATGGATTGTACTTGTCCTTTCTTACTACAAGCATAACACTGAGCTTGTCGGGAGGGGCAGTCTTTGCATTTGTCTCATGAATAATACAGTGGGCAAGACTTAATTCTGTTCACCTGTGTACCTGCCCATGTAGCAAACTGTTTACGTGGCATAGAAGGTTGTTTACTTGACGTGGCGAGCTGTCACCGCCGCCGAATGGGCCGATCGCAACTAAGGGACTCAACCCGACAAATAGCTGGCTGCTCAAATGTTTGAACCAGCAAGGCACCGGAATTGTACTGATCTAGTATTTCCACTACCTCCTGAATTGATGGACCGGGCTGTGGCAAAATTTGTTCTCCGACTTTGACATCAGATACATTGTACACGATTGCATCACGCAATGTATCATATGAATGTAAAGCACTGCAAGCACATTTGAATTTGCGTTTCCTTATCATACCATTAGAGCATTGTTCGTCTGTATGGGACCCTTACCAGTTGGGTTTGATTCTAGAGATTGAGAAGGTCCAAAGAAGAGCGGCAAGATTCGTGACTGGTACATTTAGCCATCACGAGAGCGTTACAAATCTCGTAGAAAGTTTGAAGTGGGACACAGTTGCAGATAGACGACATGCTAAACAGAAGGGGCTGCTCTCTAAATTCTGAAATCCAGTCTACACCGACGATGTAGAGCATATATTATTACCACCAACTTTCAAATCACGTAATGATCATCATTCAAAGATAAGGGAAATAAGAGATCGTACTGAGGCGTTCAGACAGTCGTTTTTCCCTCGTGCGATGGGGCATATGACTTTGGCGCGAATTGTGCCCTCCGCCACACACCGCTTGGTGGCTAGCCGAGTACAGATGTAGATGTAGAAATCTGTTACCCACTCGCAATAAGCTTATTCTGACCATTTTTTGCAATTAAAGAATTGATACCTAGCTGCTACCATATTCACTTGTTGGTCATAATAGATAGTTGGTTTGTCGACCACTTGGTCATAAAGTTCACTCCGAATGGCATTAGGAAAAAGTTTTGTGAGGCAGAACACTGCACTTCCTACCGTTGCTAATAGATATGGAAGTTTCACAGTAGCTGGTACATTGTGAGCTAGGAAGTGCACCTCAAACTGTGACAATCACTCTAACCATTCCTCTTCTTGGTCACAAAACTGTCAAATAGGTGGTACAGTAGCTGTAGTAGGCAGTGCTTGTTTCGTCAGGTGGACAGTGTTGGCCAGTAGCTGCTGCACCATGTTGAGTAATTAGAGATTTGTTGTGCCTAGAACTGAAAGATCTGCATTAGCTGTGTTGCATGTAACGCTTGTGACTGTGGTGCCTGAGCAGGGGGGGCAGGAGAGGACAGGTGGGGTGGGCATATTGGAAGACACAAATGCAACAGACAGACAAAGCAAGCAAGCAAAAAAGCAAAGAAAATTTCTGAAACGCCCACCTGAAAACACTGATTAGCAAAAACGGCAAGAAACTTTTAAAGCAAATATATAAACCCCTGCAAATTAAAGACGAGAACATTAAGGTGCTAGCTAATAAAAAATAACAGCAAATTCCGTGGCCATCAAGCATGAGGTTCGGCGTAGTACTTGTCGCCATACTTGGGGTCGTGCCCATTCATCTCGTATAGAGTGCCTAAAGGATGCTGTGCTCTTGGAATGCTATACAACAATTCAAGCAAATCACGTTAGTAGTTTTTATTTCAATAAAGCAGATTGGCAATACTTAACTTTGTATTTACAAGAACGTGTCGCAAGCAATCGGCAATATGCAAACAGTCAGTCCTTTCCTATATACTATGTCCATGTAAACAATTGGTATGGATCACATGTCACTGCTATCATAGTACTGTCCGTCTAGTACTGTGTTAATAATGTACCGGATCTTGTACTCCGCGAGGCTGGCAGGGGGTGCTCCTGTTGTGGTGTGGTCCTAATCATCTCACCATTGGCCAGCATCATCTCCACACCTTCTCTGTTCTTGCGTTCTTCGTTTCGGCGCTTGTGGTTACGCCAGAACGTACTTTCTAAATTTACAGCTACTGTGAAGAAATTGTACTTAAAATTAATAGAGGGAAAGGAAGAAAAAATACTTTTTGATAGTAAGCAAATCAGAAACTATCATCTCACGTCCAAACTGAAAGAAATAAAATAGGGTAAGTTGATAAATTTTGTTACCTTAATACAAGAAACAACAGATGCAACTTGGAAATAAAAAAAAGAATTGCAACAGCAAAACATGGATGTTAAGAAAACCACTACAGCTGTTATTTTAAGCTCATTTATTAAGCCATGACTGGTTTCATAGTGTACGAACATCTATGTGACCTGCAGATTGAAACACAAATTAGGCTGAAAGTTACTCAAACATGCACATATTATATGATATGTAAATGTCACACTGAATATCCACCAACAGTCTTGATAAATAATGCTCACAAAAAGCAGAATTGTGACAGTATCATTGTTCTTTTCCACTGTTTAGTAACTTTTAGTGTAATCTGTGTCTTTTTGAATTGCAATACACCTTAGGATGTTTTTATACAATGAAACCAGATGATAAATCAACCTATAATAATTCCTATGATGGGTCTACTCAAAATTCATATTAATCAGCTGTGGAACCACAACTTGATCAAGTAAAATATGCTTTCAGTGAAAGCTGGTAGTGAGCCATTCATTTACTACAGAAAAAAAAAGATAATACAGATTTTCGTCCGGACTGTGCTCCTGTATGACTGTGATAACCGAATACTGTTGAAGACAGATGGAAAGTAGTTACAGAGAATTAAAGTGTGGCTATGAAGAAGGTTAACAAGGATAGCTGGACACTAAGAAAATCAGATGAAAATGTCTTGAAAAAGATAAATGGACGGAGAAATGTAGTAGCAACTTGCCAAAAAAGGAAAACAAAACTTTTAAAGATTTATTTAGAAGTAATAAATTTGTAAGAAATATATCAGAATGTAAATTTTTGTGGAGGAAAACTAAGAAAGAAAACGGGACCATCAGAGGTAACAAAGTGTTGGAATTATCAAGAAACTGAAACATAACATAATGGCACGCATTTCAAATAGGTGAGCCTCGGTGGAAATGGGCATGGTTCATTAGCCCAGTGAGGTGACAGCAAATATCAGTTTTGCTGCCCATGGACCCTGAGCGTATGACAAGTACGGACAAAGCCTGAATCAGGCCAGCGCAACCAGTGGAATTCCCAGAAGTTTGCTACTAAGGGCTGTTGCATGGTGCAGCCTTTTCAGTATCCTATCAACATAAAGTTGCTATTCATTCAGCTCTATAAATAGTATTTAATAGGTGAAGATACAGGTTTACACACAAAAAATACCCACATAGTTTAAAACAAGAGCACTTTTCATTGGATAATAAATAACTGATTAATAATAAAAATAAATAACATGTTTCAACATTTACGTGGAAAATTAATCATTTTCATGGAAAAAATGTCATAGCTATAATCAAGATGTCATTCAATGACACGCAGCACATGGCAGTGAATGATATACAGAAAGTTTGATCAATATACAAAGTTCAAGCATTCATTGAACATAATCTTAATTATAATTAGTTTGGCGCCTGCTGCTTTGGTCTCATAGCTGTATGGTCCGCACAGATTTTTTTTTAAGTGAATTTTATGTTGGCGAGAAGTGAAATACAAGTTTTCAAAGATTTAGCTTTCAATTTTTTTTAATTTAACAAAATATTTTCTTAAAAATTTTCTTCCGTATAGGGGTTAAATTGTCCAAAACAGTGAAACACATACTTTTTTATTTCTAATGAAGGACCCAAATTCAAATTTTCATGGTGTTAACTTAAAAAATGCTTTCATAATGGAATATTTTGATAAAACATTTCATCCGTTTGAAGTTGAATTTCCAGAAACACTAAAGCACTTTATTTTTTTCTTTCTAACTGAGATTTTAAATACCATTTTCATAGATGTAGCTGTAAAAAAAATGCTTTAGTAGTACTCTAATGATGATTTATTAAAAGAAACAGTCACCCACTATTTCACCCTCATAGGGGTTAAATTTCCAAAAATGCTGAAACACATATTTCTTTTATATGAATGTGTGGTGTCTGTTCTTTCAGACTTGTATTTCTTTCAGAATGAGATTTTCACTCTGCAGCGGAGTGTGCGCTGATATGAAACTTCCGGGCAGATTAAAACTGTGTGCTGGACCGAGAGTCGAACTCGGGACTTTTGCCTTTCGCGGGCAAGTGCTCTACCATCTGAGCTGCCCAGGCAC
Source organism: Schistocerca nitens (assembly GCF_023898315.1). Taxonomy (NCBI): domain Eukaryota; kingdom Metazoa; phylum Arthropoda; class Insecta; order Orthoptera; family Acrididae; genus Schistocerca; species Schistocerca nitens. Next base: position 147,235,461 of record NC_064617.1, read on the forward strand.
GACTCACGCCCCGATTTCACTATCCTTCTGGTGGGTTGGTCTTTGTATATGATATCCAACTCATGGTTGTATCTCCTCCTCCATCTTCCTCTTTCACAGATTGGGCCAATAATTCGTCTAAGTACCTTTCTTTCAAATGCATCCAGTGTTTCAATATCTTTAGTTGTTAATCTCCAGGCTTCAGAGGCATGTGTAAACACTGGTCGTATAAGTGATTTATACATAGTTAATTTTGTGGTACAAGTCAGGAGCCTTGAGGATAGAAGTCTTGTTAGGGCAAAATAGGCTCTGTTGGCCAGTATTAATCTCTGCTTAATTTCATGGGCGGTATCATTTAGATGTGTAACTGTTGAGCCCAGATACTTGAAATGTTCAACTCTCTCAAATGTATAATTGCCCGTTGTTATTGCATTTGGCATATTTTCTCTGTGTGCTTTTCCAGCTGCCATATATTTTGTTTTTTTGTTCATTAATAATTAACCCCATGTTCCTACTGGCCTGTTCAAGAGCTGTAAATGTCTCTTCCATTGCTTTTTGGGTTCTTGCTATTATATCTATGTCATCTGTGTAGGCCAGTATCTGCACTGATTTATAGAAGATCGTTCCCCTATTCAGAAGGTTTGCGTTTCTCATCACCTTCTCCAGGGCAGCATTAAAGAGAAGGCATGCCAATGCATCCCCTTGTCGCACTCCGGTTTTAATACTCAATGTGCTGGACATCATTCCTCCTATTCTTACACTACCTTGTGTTTCGCTCATTGTCATTCTCACCAGCCTTACCAACTTTCTAGAGATTCCCAGTTCATCTAGAGCTTGGTATAACTGCTCTCTATTTATGCTATTATATGCTGCTTTGAAATCTGTAAAGAGGTGATGCGTGCCAACTCCGTATTTGTTTGTTTTTTCCAGGATTTGTCTTAAGGTGAATATTTGATCTATAGTTGACTTCACAGGAAGGAATCCGCATTGGTACAGCCCCATCTCCCTCTGTATGATCGGGAGTATTCTGTCGAATAGTATATTAGAGAGTATTTTATATCCCAAATAAAGTAGTGTGATACCTCTGTAATTGCTACTCACCATCTTATTTCCTTTCTTATATATGGGACATATGATACCCTCTTTCCATTGTTGGGGCATTTTCTCCTCTTCCCATATTCTGGTGACCATTATTGGTCTATAAATCTGTTCTTTCCCCACCTGAGTGTTTAGGTCTCCGGCTATTATTTTAATATCATGCCCTGGGCACTCATCATATACTCTTTCCAAAGATTCATAGAATACTTCTTTCTCTTCTTCTTCTTTCGATTCTTCTGTTGGTGCATGGGCATTATTTATGGAGTAGTTAAAGAATTTCCCCTTTATCCTGAGTGTTAATAATCTTGGACTAATGGGTGTAAACTCTATTACCAAATGCTTTAATTTATGGTGTACAACAAATCCTGTCCCCAGATGGTGATTTCTTTCACTGCAGCTATAGAATATATTCGCCTTTCTTTTCTAAAACTCCACTCCCTGGCCATCTAATTTCTTGTAGTGCTATTACACTTTGCTTCAGACTCATTATTTGATCGACCAGGAGCACTGAAAGTAATGCTGGATCAAATAATGAGTCTGAAGCAAAGTATAATAGCACTGTGAGCTGATTACATGTTTCATTTTTTGTGGATAACAACTCTGTTTTACTTTGCAGGTTTTGTTATGTTCCATAACATGTAATTCTTTTCTTACAGGATAAAGCTTGTGAACTTGTAGATAGGGAAATGGAGTACAAAGTTGTAAAAGATCATAAAGGAAAGAATTCAGATATTGCAAGTGAACAAAAGATTAAAGATGAAGCTTACTATGAGAAAGAAATGGTAAGTTGGGCAGATAATCAAACATTGTGTTTGTGGTCTGATGTTTTTTTAAAAGTCTTGCTGAGGACCGTTCACCAAAATAGTGTTCAGTCATCATTAATATCCAAGCCAAAACTTTATGACCATCTGCTTAATGGTGTGTTGATCCTGCTTTGGAAAGCTATACAAAAGTGATTCTGTGGAGTGGTTTTGACAGATCCTTTGTATGTTTCTAGAGATATGTGGTACCAGATGCCTACGCACAGGCCATGCAGTTCATATAAATTATGGGCCAGTGGCTTGCAGGTGCAGAGCAAACACCCAACAGCATCTCATATGGGTTCCATCAGGTGAATTTGGTGGCCAAGTTGTCATTGGGAGTTCACTGTAATGTCCCTCAAACCACTGTTGCATGATTCTGGCCTCTGGACATGGGCAGTTATCTTGCTGGAAGAGGCCATCACTACATTGGAAGACATCAAGAATGAATGGATATAGGTGGTCTGAAATAATTTTGATGTAGTCCACAGCTATCATGATGCTTTCAATTACTACCACTCTTGGAAGCCCAGGTGAAGGACCCCATAACACTGCCCCCCCCCCCCCCCAGTTTCAGCTGTGGCACATTGCATGTATGAAGCAACCACATTCTGGCCTTGGAATGTGGACAGTAATCCTGGTGGAAGGTGCTGTCAGTATTGCAGGACCCATCAAGTATGAATTGATCAAGATGGTACACAATAATGTTCATATAAACCATAGTTGTCATTGTGCTTTTAATTGCTACCATCCTTGAATGCTCAGGTGAACGTGCATTGCATGTGTTGAGCAACCTTTTGCATGGCTATCATCATATCACAATGTGACCATCGACCTGGTGTTAACAAAGCACATGATACCCATATCATCTGACACATTTCCATTGGTCTGGTTCAGTGTCTATGATCTCATACCCACTGCAACTGTAGTTGATGATTTTGTTTGATCACAAACCATTTGTGCCTGCACCAGCATTGTATTCTGTTGTCAGATCTACCACAGATCACCACCTATCCCGATTTACAGAGTAGGCATGTGCTGTAATGAATCATATACGTCCAACACCGTGTCACCTCCTCGTGGTTTCACTGTCCTTCAACTGCTTTCAATAATGCTCACAACCATAGTATGCGAACAGCTGACAATCTTCCATTCCCGAGATGCTCCTCCTTGGGTGCCGGGCTACAACAATGTGGCAGTGGATTACTTGTGGCCTGTCTTATCACTAGAATGGTTCCCCATTCATCTCATTCCACTTATATACTTTCCTTACTGTGTAATGTGCCCACAATGCCAGTGGTTTTCAATCTTGGAGTGGGCATTGGGTCATAATGTTTTGGCTCATCAGTGTTTGAGCAGTAGTTTTGATGGTAATAACAAGTATTTTTCATTCATAATAAAAAATGTACATTGGTGAAAAGTCCTATTATATATGAACTAAAATGCCTCTTCAGTACTATGTCTTAATGTAAAAAAGCACAGAATAAATTAACAAAAAGAGAATATTTGTGTAATATCATTATGAGATGATGCAAATGAGATATTCAGAAAAATGACTTTGTACTATGTCTCAAAACAGTATTCTTTTCTGTTTTTGACCACATAAAAATCATTTGGTGTTAAATAAAACAATAATATTCCTTCTGTATTTGAGTGTGGCTTAATTTTCACCAGGGGAATAAGTTCGTGAAACAACGGAAGTGGACTGAAGCATTACAGTGTTACACAAGAGCTATCGAACGGTACTCATTTGATGCCATATTCTATGCAAATCGGGCTTTGTGTCACCTTAAACTACACAAGTAAGTCACTAATTATTTAATATTTAGGAGATAAGCTATTTATGTCTTGTAATTGTTTACTGTAATTAAGATAAATGTGTACCAATGTGTTTTCTTCTACTTTTGCCTTTCTTGCTCCTTGTCACTAACACTCAATAAATCAGTGAAGTAACACACCAGTAGCAGACACTGAATGGCTTCTTCACTTGGTTTTTAGCAAAGTCCCTCAATAACTTTATTGTAACTTATCAAATTTTTACTCCTATGTCCAAAAAAGGTGTGATGTATATGCTGTGAAATTCCTTCTTTGTCATTTTCTTTCATTGTTTTAGACGTGTGAAGAAACAAACCATTATGTGGCTCAATGTTCTCTCCAACTATACTATACATAATGATGACAATTATATAATGAAATTTTATTTTTGTTATGTTGGAACATATAGTAAATTAACATAAGTGAAATGTCAGCTTTTTCCTACCTTAAGTGTTTCCATCAGCAAAATGTGGAATTTCACATGACTGGTATTACAGATTCCTGATTTGATATTTCCTTTGATACAGTTTTTTTGCTAATGACACTTTTCTTCCTGATATCAAAAAATATGAGCAAAATATGTAATAGTTAATACAATAAACAACCAGCATGCTATGAAACAGAATAGAAGGATGTTCCAAAGTGTCTGTAGACAGTGATGTGGGCTAAGAAGTGTCAGACTACAATTCCAAAAATGTGGTTCTTGATCCTTGACCAATCATTATTAATGACCCTGTCACCCTTGTGCACATTGGTAGGGGAGGGAGGGGGGGGGGGGGATGTCTGTATAGGGAATAATTAAAAACCAGTTAGCCAACATTTAATAATCACATTGGAGATGCACCTCGGAAGCAACAAAGAGATTTATTAGTTTCGTGCCATGCACTTACTAGTCAGTAGATCAAGATACAGAATTATTTATTTAGCATACAGCAAATAAATAATTCTGTACCATAATCAGTTGTTTTGTCATGCACAAGTTCTGTTTTAGGAAATTCAGATCAGGCTGATATTTAAATGTATGTATCTGTTGTTGCTACATTTGCCTGAATTTCATCTGGCACTTGTGTTCATCACTGTGTTAATGTAAATTTATCTCCATTCATGATTCTAAAGTCTCATTTTCCATGTCAATGGTACACTATGCACCACTTCAAACTTTCACTGCTAATAGTGTAAATTTGATTTTTCTTGCAAACATGCTGGACCACTACTATTTTGATCATCCAGTGTTATTGCTCGAACATTGGTTTCTGACAGTTGGTCCCTCCCCTTCTCCTCTTCGCAAAAGGTGAGCAGGGAATGTCACTGTGCCTTTCAATAGACGATGTTTGGAACACTATAGCAGCAAGTTCCCTCACCTGTGGAGGGAAAGTATGATTATCCCAGTTTTGAAACTACTGAAGACCCTCATAGACAGCAGAAAGGAGCAGAATAGTTTGTCTTACCAATGTCCTTTACAGATGTATTGAGGGCATGGTAAGCTGATGAGTATGCAGGACCCTCGAGGGGAAGGGCCCCATATCTAGCCCGCTGGGTGGATTTCGGGAGGGCTGGTGTACTAGTGATCACCTACTCTATGTGGAGGCTGCTATGAAGATTGCTTTTACTCACCATCGCATTTCTTCACTGTGTTCTTTGATTGGCATAAAGCCTATGACACTTCATGGTGCCACATATTCTCACTACTGTACATCAGTGGAGTTTCATGACTCCCTCCTGAATTTCATCTAAAATTTTCTTTCTCGGAATCTTTCTGAGCCCAAGTCGGTGATTTCTACAGTGCTTCCCACATACAAGAATATGGTGTTCCACACGGCTCTGTCCTGAGTATTACTCTCTTCTTAAAAGCTATCAGTAGACTCCTAAAGACATCAGGTGCTGTAGACTTGCCATCCTTACATGTTGATAACTTCCATGTCTGCTATTGATTTTCTAACATTGTTCTCACTGAGCAACTGGGGTGCAGACCGCTCTGTTATCCTGTGATTGTATCAAGCGTAGGTCCAGTCTCGTTTAGACTATGGAAGTCCTGTCTGTGGTTCTGTTTCGCCTTTGACGCTGCAGATACTAGACCCCATCCACCACTGTGGGGTCCGACTTGCGACTGGTGCCTTCCGGACTAGCCCCGTACTTGGTGTTCTCGCAGAGGCGGGGATTCCACCACTGTGTATTTGGTGCCAACAACAGCTGATATCTTATGCGCTCCACATTTGCTGCACCCCAAAGCACCCTAATTATGGTCTCCTTTATCCAGACACGGAGATCACCCTGCCACAGCAGCGGCCACGTTGTGGGCTTACCATGGCTGTCCGCATTCAGTCGCTCTTTTCTGAGCTCCAGCAATTCCCTTTACCGCCTCTCTTCTTCGCTCATGCCCATACCCCTCCATGGTGCGTCTCTTAGCCGCAGCTCTGTCTCGATTTCTCAATCGATTCTGTCCCTCCGATGGCTCTTCGCCACCAGCTCTCCTGTCTCCTCAGTTCTTTTCAGGGTTCGGAAGTGATCTATACTGATGGCTCCATGGTTGCTGGCCACACTGGTTTTGCTTACACCTATGCGCAACACATGGAACTTGACGATCGCTGTAGTATTTTTACTGCTTAATTGGTAGCCATCTTGCACGCACTGGACCTTATCCGCTCCTGCTCAGGACTATCCTTTGCTATCTGTAGTGACTTATTGAATGGTTTGCATGCTATCAGCCAGTGCTTCCCTTGCCACTCGTTGGTCGTCGCTATCCAGGACTCCCTTTCTCTCCTCGCTCAACGTGGATGCTCGGTGGTTTTCATTTGGACCCCAGGCCATGTTGGGATTCTCGTCAATCAACTTGACAATCAACTGGGTAAATTAGCTGCTACCAGACCATCTCTTGCTATTGGAATTCTGGAAATAGACCTTCGCTCGGCTTTACGTCGTCAGTTTTTGGGCCTTTGGGATGCAGAATGGCACACTCTTTCTTTGCTGAACGAGCTCAGTGCAATTAAGGATCTACAACTCCATGGCGGTCCTCCTTACGGGCCTCTCATAAGGCCTCTGTTGTCCTATGCCGGCTCCGCATTGGCCATACTTTTTTGACTCACAGTTATCTCCTCCTGCATGAGGACCCCCCTCTCTGTCATTGTGTATCGATGTTGACTGTGGCTCACATCTTATTGGACTGCCCCAACTTAGCCACCCTGCGACAGACTTTTAGCTTTCCAGACTCGCTACCCCTGGTGTTGGCTGACAATGCCTCAGCAGCAGATCTTGTTCTACGTTTTATTCATGATGGGGGGTTTTATCACTTTATTTAAGGGAGGGACCTTCCACGTTATCGGTGAGTGGAGGGGATGGCAGGCCCTCTTGCTCCCCCCTTTGCCCCAACTGAATTGGCTCCAACTGGGCTTGGTGGTTTACCTCGGCCCTCTGCCTTCGCACTCCTTTCCTTACGGGGCCTGTTATGTCTTGAGCATCTCTCTTGTCTCCTGTGCTTCTTCCTTCCTGCCCCTGTCATTAGTCACTTTCTTTCCCTCACCTCTTCTTCCACCCTTTTCCTTCCTTCCCTGTCATTAGGTTATCATTTTATGTACATTGTAGTTCCCTCTTCTAATGTGGGATTTTATTGGTTTTAGTTAATCAAAGATCAGAGGGACTGATGACTGCATAGTTTGGTCCCTTCTCCACCCAACGAATCAAGCAACCAACCAACCAACGGCTTCCAATTCTCAAAGCCAACAACTGCTTGCTACCCTGTTTGTGTCGAGGCCCATAGAACTTTGTATTCTTCTTGTGGTGTAATTTACATCAGGCTGCTTGATGGTCTAACCAAGGCCGAAATACAATCTTATCTCTCTAATCAAGGTGTCATTGCCGTCCATCATGTAATGGAAAAGGTAGATTCCTCCTTAGTGCCCACCTGCACTCTTTTCCTCACATTTGAAAGGGTGATGCTGCTGTCAAAGATCAAAGCAGGCTATGAAATTATCACAGTCCAGTCATACATTCAAAACCCGATGTGCTGCTACCAGTGTCATCGTTACAACCACACTAGTACATCTCGTCGACACCCAACCAAATGTGTAACCTGTGACAGGGATGCACATGAGGGCAATTGTCCGCCTCCTTCTCACCACTGCGTCAACTGCAATGGCGGCCATGTCACTTCCTTTCGGGATTGTCCCACGTATCTAGATGAGCGGGCTGTCCTAGAAATTCAGGTAAAGGAAAAAGTGCCTCACCCGGTAGTGCACAAGTTACTGGCTAGTCGCAAACCCTGTGTTCTCCCATCTGGCACCTATAGTTCTATTCTTGTTACCCCTCGCTCCATGAAGGACATGGCCAATCAGACATGCGACCTCAGATTCGGTTCTGAGGTTATGAAATCGCCCAGTGTCAAGGTATCATCGCCATCCCCCCGTCCTGCTGATCAACAAACCGTCAAACTCTCACTTCAAGGGGCGAAGCTACCAACAACCAACCCATAGGCAGGAAAGGACAGTAGGAGTACTCCTGCGAGGACTTCCTCCGTCCCTCCAGCCAAACAACACCCGAGTTTTCCTCTAACCGGAAAGGCTAGAAGTAGTCCGCTAAAGGCAAACAGTCTTCTCCTTTGCCATCTCGAAGATCCTGTTTGACAGAGTCGACACGTGGTACCTTATCTTGACCAGCCTCTGTCTCGCCGGTGTGCACCACCAACTGTTTTTCAGCATCGGACTCCATGGACCAACCACTCAAGCAAGCTGATGCTTCTGTGGACCCCATGGAGCAGGATCCTCCTGCTCCTGTGACCTGTAGTACCAACTCGACACCGGCTGTCACTCAGTGACCACCAAGTTGACACCGCTCCATCACTTACTCCTCATGACTGTCCTCTAGTGGAATGTTCGCAGCCTTTGGTCCCACTAACAGGATTTACGGCTGCTTTTAGCATCACAGCATCCCCTTGGACTCTGCCTTCAGGAAACGAAATTGTGCCCTCACGACTGCTTTGAGCTTTCACATTACTTACCGATTCGTTTTGACCTTCCCCCTGAGTTCAACATCCCATCTCGTGGGGGACGTCATGCTGCTCATACAGGATGACCTTCATAGTCAACTCATCTCCCTGCCTACCAGTCTTCAAGCTGTGTCAGTTCGCCTTTTCCTTCTCCATCTGACTTTCTCCCTCTGTACCATTTACGTACCCCCATCCTTCGATGTCACCAGGGCAGACTTCCTTTAGCCTATTGGGCAACTACCTCCCCCGTTTCTGCTACTCAGTGACTTTAATGCATATCATCCTCTTTGGGGGCTCCCCCAGCACCTGACGTTCTTAACCAACTTAACGTCTGCTGCCTTAACACTGGAGCACCCACTTTCCTTTCCGACTCCTCACACACCTATTCCCATTTGGACCTATCCTTTTGCACTGTCCAGCTTGCCTATCATCTTGAGTGGTCCATTCTTTCTGACACCTACTCGAACAACATTTCCCGTGTGCTCTCCGTTTGCTGACTCTTGCCCCATCCGCATGCACTCCGAAATGGCAGCTTATTAAGGCCAACTGGCCGCTTCACTACTCCCTGGCGACCTTTGAAAAACAAGATTTCCCCAGTTGTGATGACCAGGTGTACTATCCCACCAATGTTATCCTTACTGCTGCAGAATGTCCCGTTCCTCACACTTCCTCTTTACGCCGTCGTGTTCCAGTCCCTTGGTGGACTGAGGCATGCCACGATGCACTTCGTGCACAGAGACGTGCTCTCCGCATTTTTAACTATCCTCCTACGATGGCAAACTGCACTCATTATAAACAGATGCGTGCAAAGTGTCATTGTGTTCTTCAGGATAGCAAACGAGCTAACTGGCTTTCATTCACTAGTTCTTTTAACAGTTCCACCCCTTCCTCTCTGGGACAAAGATCCATTTTGCGAAAGTTTCGAGCTTTTTGCACTATCACCTTGCATTCCTCCATGGGAAACAAGCAGAGGAAACTTGGATGATACCCTTCTCTTCTCCGAGTAGTGAGTGCTACCTTTACTGTGAGGGAGCTTGATCATGCTCTCAGTTCATTCCAATCCTCCACCCAAGGGCCGGACACCATCCACATTCAGATGTTGCAGCACCTTTCTCTTGCAGGCAAGCACTTTCTGCTTAACACGTGCAACCGCATCTGGGCAGAGGGCACATTTCCTGGCCATTGGCGTGAAGCCACCGTCTTATCCATATCAAAGCCCGGTAAGGACAAAAACCTTCCTACTAGCTACTGCCTTATCCCTGGCTGGTGTGGTGGCTCGAGTCTCGTCATTTACTAATGAATGCACAGTGTGGATTTCGAGTGCAGTGTACTGCAATTGACCATCTCGTTACTTTGTCCACCCATGTCATGGATGGTTTTCTGCAGGAATCCCAAACTGTGGCTGTGTTTTTTGATTTGGATAAGGTCTATGATACCTGCTGAAGAACTGGTATCCTCCATTCTCTTTACATGTGGAGGTTTTGTGGGTGCACACCCTGTTTTCTTTGAGCATTTTTACAAGACCAAGTTTTCAAGGTGTGTGTGGATTTTGCCTTGTCGGCCACCTTTATCCAGGAAAGTGGTGTGCCTCAGGGTTCTGTCCTGAGCGTCATCCTCTTTGCTATTGCCATTAACCCTATAATGGCCTGTCTCCCCCCAGGCATCTCCAGCTCTCTTTTTGTTGACGATTTTGCCATCCATTGCAGTTCTCCATGGACCTGTCACACTGAGCAGTGTCTTCAGCGCTGTCATGATCATCTTTACTTCTGGAGCATTGACAGTGGCTTTCGCTTTTCCCCTGACAAAAGCATCTGTATAAATTTCTGGTGGCGCAAATGATTTCTCCCATCATCTCTACATCTTGGGCCTGTTGCCCTGCCTCCTTCCATTCATTGGAACTATGAAATTTCTCTTGCTCATGCTCAACGGGAAACACTCTTGGTCCTCCCATGTGTCTTACCTGGCAGCTCACTGTACGCAGTCTCTCAGTCTCCTACCTGTACTCAGTGGTACTTCCTGGGGTGCTAATCGTTCGAAACTCGACTATAGATGCTTTGTTTATGCATCTATATGCCCATCCCTCTTACATTGTCTCAACACTATCCACCATCCTGGCATCCATTTAGCCACAGGTGCCTTTTACACCAGCCCGGTTGAGATTCTTATGCTGAAGCTGCTGAACTACCACTGTTCTACCACCATGACTTTCTTCTCAGCAGGTATGCATGCCGTTTGTCTGCCATGCGTTGCCACCCCTCCTATGCCTCCTTTGTTGATTATTCCTTTGATCGTCAGTATGAGGCTCGTCCCGCTTCACTGTTACCTCCTGCAGTCCGCTTTCGCCACTTGCTACGGTGGCTTCACTTCACACTACCAGCAACACTTCCAGTGGGTGTGAACCCTTCACCACCTTGGCTTCATGAAGCGGCCATTGTTAACTTGGGCCTTCATTTGCTTCCTAAGGACACAACTCCTGCCTCGGTCTATCGCCCCCAGTTTCACAACCTTCACATGGAACTTCGCGATATTCCCTTCGTATACATTGATGGTTCTCATACTGACTGTGGGGTCAGGTGTGCCTGCGTCCTTGGGACCCATGTCTTTCGACATCAACTTCCGACACACTGCTCAGTATTTACAGCTGAGGTCTTCGCTCTGTATCATGCGATGGAGTTCATCCAACGACACAGCCTTTCCAATTGTGTCCTCTGCTCAGACTCACTCAGTGCCTTTCAAAGTCTAAGTGTGCTGTACACTGTCCATCACTTAGTGCAGTGGGTCCAAAACTGTCACTTGCTCACTCTTAGTGGAGCCAGTGTCATGTTTCTGTGGGTCCCTGGTCATGTTGGTCTGCCAGGAAACAAGGCTGCTGCCAATGCTGCAGTCCTCGTACCTCAGCCTGCGAGTACGTGTATTCCCTCCGATGATCTCTATGTTGCCGTCTGTCAGGAGGTGGTGTCCCTTTGGCATTGCCATTGGTTGTCCCTTCACGGGAATAAGCTTCGGCTTATTAAGCCTCTCCCAGCACCTTGGACGACCTCCTCTCGGCTGCATATTGGGCACTGCCTCTTTAGCCATTGTCAATTGCGAAGTGGGACTATCCCAACACTTTTTACACATTGCGTCTGAATTTTAACTGTCTGCCACTTCCTGCTGGATGCACTTCTTTTAACCATTTCCGTTCCAGCTTGTGTTTTCTGCCTGATTTATCAGCAGTTTTAGTGAATAACGAGCGGGCTGTCGAGCATGTTTTACTTTTTATCTGCCGAAGCAATATGGCGAAGGCTATTTAATTTTTAGTTTCGGACCTCCATTTCTGTATGGGCTTTTTTTAGCCCTTTTTCCACATGTCTGTTTTTAGCTGTCTCCTATTCCGTCCATTGGGACTGATGTATAATCGTTTAACTCCTCTTTGTGTTCGTATTCTATAGTTTTGACTTGGCGCGTATGATCCTGCTTGTTTTTTGCGCCCTAATGCAAAACAAACTAACTTCACTCGGCTCTCCACAGGTACAAGAGAAGGGCATCCCACATGGCTCTGTGTTAAGTGTATATTGGTGGACAATTCGAACGGGTTCTTAGTTTAGTCCGAGAAAGTTACTTTTATTCTCAGTTGTAAGGCTTCAATCTGCCTCCAGAGCAGAGCCAATGTGGTTGAGGATTGGGAACATCCCACCGTACACTAGGTCTGGGGGATCCCCAACTCTACCACCTAGACCAGGCTATTCTTCAAGTATCCTTTTACTTTGTTTTAATTGCTTTTAGATTTGGTTTGGCTCTTTTTCTGTCACACCCAGTTCTCTAATCGTGGTGTTGCACTTTGTTGAATAGTGAATGCTCTTAGCTGTAATGGATCAGGGGTGGAACATTTTCTGTTGCGTGCAGAGCCCTAGGAATGCCCACCTGCTGACTTCCCTGTTTCTCTCATCTTGCTTTTATTATTGACAGTGTAGTAAATGTCCATTAATTTTTTAGCCTTCTAGCTTTTACTGTTATGAATCTCCTAACTAGATCAAAAACATTCTTGGTGGGTGTCTACTTGCAAGTGTACCACTCTTGGGTCACGGAACTGACGATCTCATTGTTTGATCCCTTACACCTCTACTCACCCCCCCACCCCCACCCCCCCCACCCCCACCCAAAAAAAACAAAAAAAAAAAAAAAACCAATCAGTTGGTAGATGTTTATATGTACAGTGAAAACTTGTGTTTCTACCTGTGTGGTTGTTATGAATTACACCATTTACACTGAACTAGATCCTGACCCTGTTAAAAAAGAGAAAAGTAAAAAATGTTAGAGTTACACCACTTGGACGTGAAGGGTTTCACTTGTCACGCATTTTTGCTGATATAGACCATTTTATCCTCACCCAGAACTGTACCCACACAATGAGATGCTTAACGTGGTTAAGACATGTTGCTTCTTAGGACTTACATTTGATGACAAGTTAACTTGGTTTCCCCATGTACAACAGATTAAGTGTACATGACAATTAAAATGTAATGTCCTATGCTGTCTCAGTAACACTTCCTGGGAAGCAGAGCATTCCACTGTTTTGCAACTCTACAAAACTCTTATTTTCACATTAATATTGTGGATCAGCAGTGCCATCAACATTGTGACCACTACACCCAATACACCACTGTGTGACCAGGCTTGCAGCTGGGGCCTTCTGAATACGTCTGTAGACAGCCTGAATGTAGGGGCAGGGATTCCCCCCTTATGGATTAAGCACCACCAATTACTCCTCCACAGCTACACCCTACACATCGTTAGACATCCAAATCAATACCTTCCAGTTCCTGATACGGAAGTAAGGGTATGTTGACACTGCAGCCTCACTGCTGGCACAGAACCCTTTATTCTGGTTTTCTGCTACAGCTTTTCAGGTTGAGTAGATTGCTTGCAGTGGTCTGAAGTATACAATATATTTTCTGCATTGCATGACAACAGTAGTAGTGGTTCATTTGCACAAAATATATGATTATGGGCATGGAGAAAGAAGTGAAGGTATGGATGCACCCTTGATTGGAGAACACTCACATTGTAGATACTTCCATTGGTGTTAACAACTGTTCAGAACTAATCCAAAACAATTTTCAGAGAATTAAAAGTGTCACAACAAATTTTCTAGTTTATTTAAAATATTATTTGGCTGAACATTTTAATGCAATTTCGATGGAAGAGCCATTGGTAGGACTATTCAACCTGAGGTAATATTTCATTAGTTTTTATCCACATTTACTTCAGATACTACATCTTCCACATGTAAATATTTGTCCAGATAATCTACCAAATGTAAACAAAAAATTAGGTGAAAGAGGAAAATTAATATCTATAAAGTATTATACCTAATACTATACGATATGAAGCAGTTGTGATGATCTGTAGGCCTATAATGCCAGGTAGCTTTGTGGTCAGTCACAACTGAAATAAAATGCCTGTTTAAAATTGTTGCTAACTTGTAGTTCTCAACCGTGGAATTATCTATAAGCTGAAATGAATACTACATTTCTTTTGCTGACATACAGGGTGTGGTAGATAAGTAATGAGACTGGCCGCCGCGCGGCGCCCCAGTCGCTCGCAGGGCGGTCTCCACCTGTACGTCACGTGGTGGGGGATCTGAGCTAACAATAGAACCGGTTCGCAGTCGCGTCAGAGCTCTGGTGCAGTGAGGGTCGAGCTTCGCGTATTACGTTGTTTGTGTGCCCGTGACACTTGTGAAAACGCTGAAGATGGATCGCTCGATAGAACAGCGGTATGCAATCAAATTTTGCTTTCGCTTGGGCAAAACTGCTTCGGAAACTTTTGCTATGATTACGGAGGCCTACAAAGAAGACTCCTTATCAAGAGCTCAAGTGTTCCGGTGGTTTAATGAATTTAAAAACGGGAGGGAATCCGTTGAAGACATGGAACGATCTGGACGCCCTTCAACGAGTCGTGTGGATGAAACGGTGGCCAAAGTGAAAGAACTCCTGGACTCCGACCGTCATTTAAGTCTCAAAATGATCGCCGATGAGGTCTCCGTGAATAAATTTACGGTTCACCAAATTGTTACGCAAGATTTGATGAGGAGGAAAGTTTGCGCAAAATGGGTTCCCCGAGTGCTCACCGCCGAACAAAAGCAACAACGAGTAGACGTTTGCCGTGAGATGTTGAATGATTTGGAAAATAATCCACACTTTTTAGACAACGTAGTAACAGGCGACGAATCGTGGACATTCCAGTACGACCCGGAGACGAAAGCCCAGAGCTCGGAGTGGCACACACCGGCATCCCCGTGGCCGAAGAAAGCAAGAATGTCAAAGTCCCGCATCAAGACAATGCTGATTGTGTTTTTCGACAAGCGGGGGTTAATTCACAAAGAGTTTGTCCCTCAGGGGAAGACTGTCAATGCCGAATTCTACAAAGAAGTCCTTCAGCGATTGCACAGAGCCATCAAACGGAAGCGACAGGACCTTGCTCAACGCTGGCGTCTCCACCACGACAACGCTCCGGCGCACACAGCGTTCCTTGTGACCTCCTACTTGACCCGAATTGGAGTTGAAGTTTTGCCACAGCCACCATACAGCCCTGACTTGAGTCCTCCTGATTTCTTCCTATTTTTGAAGGTCAAAAGATGCCTGAAGGGTCATCGTTTCGACGATATTCCGAACATCCAACGTGCTGTCACGAAGGCACTAACTGGGATAACTCAAACGGACTACAGTGGGGCCTATGAAGCTTGGAAAACGCGCTGGCAACGTTGTGTCGACGCCCAAGGCGAGTACTTTGAAGAATATTAACGTTTTGTACAAATTGGATCAATAAATTTGTTTTTCTAGACTGAGTCTCATTACTTATCTACCACACCCTGTATTAAGTGGTGTGGAACAATCAGTTTCCAGGTTTCCAAGTAAAACTGCAGAAGAAATTCATTGGAAAACAAGCTGCATGCATTCAAAATCCAAGTCACTGACCTTAAACGTGACAAGAGCTGAGTGTGAAGGTCTTAAAGATCTCTGCAACAATCCTCTCCTCGTAGACCTGGCAGCTGAAAAGGGCAAGGCAGCCATCATTGTGGAACAAGCCAACTACGTCATGAAGATTCAGTTGATGCTGGAGGAGAAGACATATCAAAAATTATTCTGGGACCCATCATCCAGAATAATAGTAAGATGTCTGAGCTTCTCAAGAGGTCTTAACTGGAAGAAAATCCATTAAAAATCTCCTCCCTTGGGCACCTTGACCACCTACACTTTATGACCTTCCAAAGGTTCAAAAGAGCAATGCACACCTCTATGTCCCATTGTGAGCGCCATTTGATCACTGACTGCCAGACTTGCAAAACATCTGGCCAGCCTCCTTATTCCACACATTGGTTGCTGTGTGCACTACATCAAGAATACAACTGACTTCATTAATCAAATTAAATGCCTACATTTTGGAGGAGAAAATATTATGGTCAGCTTTGATGTGGTGTTATTATCATGCTCGGTTCCATCCAGGATTCCATAGTGCTGCCTTCCCAGTTATTTGATGGCACTGTTGTGGATTTAATTAAGCACATTCTGATGTCATCATGTTTTTTGTGTGATGGACAATATTTTAATCAGATGGATGACATTTCACTGTGGGGAGCCCATTAGCTCCAGTTATAGCCAACCTGGTTATGGAACACTTTGAGGCTATCACCCTGGACACAGCTCCTGCAAAGTGTAGTTGCTTTTATTGGTACTCTGATGAAGCATTAGTCATCTGACCATTCATACATGAAAAGCTGGTAGTATTCTTGGACCACATCAATTAATGTCCATGAGAACAAAGTTCACGACAGAGGTAGAGACTGATGGAGCCTTGCCATTCCTTGTTGTCCTCATCTGCTGCAAAGTATATTATAGTCAGCTTTGATGTGGTGTCATTATTCATGCACATTTCCATCCAGGAATCCGCAGTTATGCCCACCCAGTTGACAGAATGACACTGTTATGGATTTACTTAAGCAAGCTCTGATGTCATTGAATTGTTTTGTATGATGCAGCATATTTTAATCAGACAGACGCTGTCATGATGAGGAGCCCATTTCCTCCAGTTATAGCCAACCTGTTTATGGGGAACTTTGAGGACATAACTCTGGACATGGCTTCAGCAAAGCCTAGTTGCTTTTATCATTACGTCAATGACACGTTCGTCACCTGATCTCATGGATGTGAAAAACTTGGAGAATTTGTGGACCACATCAACAATATCCATGAGAACATAAAGTTCACAGTAGAGATAGAGGTAACTTGCAACTCCTTGACATCCTCACCTACTGTATAGCAAATGGGTGTCTGTGCCATGGTGTTTACCAGAATCCAACCCACACGGACCGAAATCTGCATGCTAACAGCCATTACCATTCACACCAGAAACATTCCGTACTGAGGCCTTTGGTGCATCAAGCTGAAGCCATCTCAGATGCTGAAAACCTGCCGAAGGAACTGAGTCACTTACGGAAAGTATTGAAGAAAAATTGCTACAACTACTGCCAGATTTCGCAAGCCATCTTTCCGAAAACACAGAAGCAGAAGGACCTCGAGGAGGACCTGAAGAAGCTTGCGTTTTGCCATTTTGTGGCTCAGTAACAGGGAAGACTAGCTGGCTCCTAAAGAGGCATAAAATCTCTTCAGTTTTCAGGGCTCCAACAAAATTTCAGAAACTCATGAGGGCTGTGAAAGATGAAGTAGGCCTCAGAACACCAGGCATATATAAAATACCGTGTGGGTGTGGATAGTTTTGTGTCGGACAAACTGTGCCAACTGTTGAGCGGCACTTGTAGAACACTAGAGATACTTTTGCCTTTGATACCCTGAGAAATCAATGGTAGTGGACCATGCTCCATATGGACATTGTATTGCATTTGAAGAGACATTAGTTATTACATGGACTAATAGTTTCTGGGATAGTGTAATTAAATAAATGATTGAGATAAAAGTTTGTGACAACACGTTTGATAAAGACGGTGGCCTACAGCTAAGCATGGCTTGGGACCCAGCCACTGGAAGGTGAAAGTGGGCGCACAAAAAAATGTTACCCTATATGGTGCTGGAGCGAGCACAAGTGACATCACAGAAGACAGTGTGGCTATATATTAACAGTAGCAGCAACCAATGGACAGACACCACTTGACAATGGCCGAGGAGTACTTAGCCAAAAGCTTATGGATTTTAAACCAAGTGATGCACGTGGAAGCTCGAAAGAATTTTATCAGTACATATCATTGCAAAACAGTACATTCATGTATTATGTATCACTATGAGAAGGAAATTTGGCGCAGCATCAAACGCCTGGGGAAGTTGCGTGTTAAGAAGGCTAATTTAGTAAGCTCTCTAGCCGTCCTACATCACTGGTATGAAGAGAAGATGAGTCTTGGTTTGCCTTCATGAGTCACCATATCAACACTGCTGAGGCCAAGAGAATATTTTTCTGTGCCAGCTTTACCCTGCTGTAAGAGAGGATACTTCACATCAGAAAGCACTTGGATACCAACAGCTGCAAGCTAAAGACTGTCCACCTGCAGCTGACAGAGAAGCTATCAGCTTTGGATTGGGAATGGATTGATGCAGCCACAGTAGCACAACAAATGTCATTGGAAGACAATCACAGAAAGGAAGAAAGAGAAGTTCATTTTGCTTTCGCAGCAACAATGTGGGACAGGATGAAAAACAACAGAACACTCAGTTACAACATGACAACGAGAAACATCAATGCAGATGATGTGCTGGCTCTTAAGAAGGGACTTAATTTTGCACCATTGCTTTGGAATATCCTTTTACTGACATAATAAATTGTGTGAAATAAGCAGTTCGCAAGATGCCCTGTGAAACTGGAGAGGAAATTCATTGAGTAACGAGCCACATTCTTTCAAAATCCAAGCGGAGACATCAGAATGGCAAGAGTTGAGTGTAATTGTATGAAAGATATCCGAAATGATCCTCTCCTCATAGTCCTGCCAGGTGACAAGGGCAGTGCAGCCATCATTATGGAATGAGCCAACTATGACGTGAAAAATTATTTGATGCTGGAGGAGGAGACATATCGAAAATTATGAAGGGACCCAACATCCAGAATAATGAGAAAGATGTCGGAGCTTCTCAACAGGTCTTTAAGAGGAGGACATCATTAAAAATCTCCTCCCTCGAGCACCTCAATCACCTACATTCTACACCCTTCCAGAGGTTCACAAGAACAACACACCTCTTCCTCCCATCGTGAGCATCATTGGATTGCCTACTTTCAGACTCGCAACATATCTAGCCAGCCTCTTTACTCCATAAATTGGTCACTGTACCACATTGAGAGTACAACATACTTCATCAGCCAAATGAAATGTCTGCATCATGGAGGAGGAGATATTATGGTCAGCTTTGATGTTATGACATTATTCACACGTGTTCCCATACAGGATCCCATAGTTCTACTCTCTGTTACTTGACAACAATGTTGTGGATTTATTTAAGCACACTCTGATGTCATTTTCATTTTATTGTAATTGATGTTCAGGTCTGTTTTAAATGCATTCCGTATATTTCTTCCTTTAGTAGTTGTAAATTTATTTTCCATCAGAGTTACACAGTATATTAAAATTAAACTCCACCCAAACAGCCCATGAAGGCCCAATGGTACTGACTGGCCGCCGTTTCATCCTCAGCCCACAGGCATCACTGGATGCGGATATGGACGGGCATGTGGTCAGCACACCGCTCTCCCGGCCATATGTCAGTTTACTAGACCGGAGCCACTACTTCTCAATCAAATAGCTCCTCAGTTTGCCTCAGAAGGGCTGACTGCACCCCACTTGCCAACAGTGCTCGGCAGATCAGATGGTCACCCATCCAAGTGCTAGCCCAGCCCAACAGCACTTAACTTTGGTGATCTGACGGGAACCGGTGTTACCACTGCAGCAAGGCTGTTGGCAAATATTGTTAATAGAAAAACAAATGAGGTTCAGGTCTATTCCATTAACATCCATCGTTCCCATTTTTCGCAGTTTGGGAACGTGATAGCTGCCTTTAGGGCTACTGAGAATAGTTTGGGTTTTGTGGAATTTCATATTCCATTATATAGTAAATAGTGATATTTGATTACATAGCAGCTCCATTTGGACAAAAATGTAGTTAATCTCACAATCGGCCACATTAAAAACAGCAGTTTTGGATGCCTCGTCTCTCAAATGAGGAGCTTGCTGAATAAAATAGCATAATACAGATGTACACAGGACATAAGTTAGTTTTGCCCGTTTTTTTCTATTATGACTTAACTGTGGTTAACATTGTTTCCAAATTTCTTTTACAGCTACAAAGCAGGAGAGGCAGATTGTACAAGGGCCTTGGAACTTGACCCAAAGTATGTGAAGGCCTATCTCCGACGTGTCACAGCCAGGCTAGAATTGAATCTTTTCCAAGAAGCCAGATCAGATCTTCAAAATGTACTGGAGTTGGAACCAAGTAATTCATTTGCGGAAGGACAGTTGTCGATGTTAGACCGTAAACTGGCTGAAAATGAGAAGGTAATGAATTTTTCGGTGTCATATTTTAAAACTGCTGTTACCTTATTAAGATATGAATTTTTTTTCAAATCAAAGTTCACATCACAGTCAGCATACATTATTTTGTTAGAGAAAGACACTAATATTTGGACATCTAGCCTTTTAGTGCACTAAGCCTCGTTGGCTGAAAACTCATTTCTGACAGTCTTTCTGTTGTATCTGTCTACAACTCAGCATATCCGTCCGCTATGTGGTGAGTAGCAACTTTCCTTTTCATAAAATTGTTACATTCCATCCTTTGGTGTACTAGTTTGAGAAATAGCAGAATACAACACAAATAATATTCCGTGGATACCATGGAATGGGGACTCTGGGACTGGGAAAAAAGTCAAGAGGGTGCATGGAATTCAATGCAATAAAGTTGTGTTTGTTTGTGTGTCTATCGACCTGCCAGCACTTTCGTTTGGTAAGTCACATCATATTTTTCCCACGTGGAATGTTTCCCTCTCTCTCTCTCTCTCTCTCTCTCAGACACACAAACAAACACAAACATACACACAAAATTCAAGCTTTCGCAACAAACTGTTGCCTCATCAGGAAAGAGGGAAGGAGAGGGAAAGACGAAAGGATGTGGGTTTTAAGGGAGAGGCTAAGGAGTCATTCCAATCCTGGGAGGGGAAAGACTTACCTTAGGGGGAAAAAAAGGACGGGTATACACTCGCGCACACACACACATATCCATCCACACATATACAGACACAAGCAGACATATTTAAAGACCAATATGTCTTTCATTTGGTAAGTCACATCATCTTTGTTTTTATATATATATATATATATATATATATATATATATATATATATATATATATATATATATATATATATATATATATATAGAGGTATGAATATAACAGAGGGAAACATTCCACGTGGAAAAAATATATCTAAAAAGAAAGAAAGTGATGAGACTTACCAAACAAAAGCACTGGCAGGTCGA
This sequence comes from Schistocerca nitens, assembly GCF_023898315.1. Classification (NCBI taxonomy): domain Eukaryota; kingdom Metazoa; phylum Arthropoda; class Insecta; order Orthoptera; family Acrididae; genus Schistocerca; species Schistocerca nitens. The sequence continues at coordinate 147,256,640 of NC_064617.1, forward strand.
TAGACACACAAACATACACACAAAATTCTAGCTTTCGCAACAAACGGTTGCTTCGTCAGGAAAGAGGGAAGGAGAGGGAAAGATGAAAGGAAGTGGGTTTTAAGGGAGAGGGTAAGGAGTCATTCCAATCCCGGGAGCGGAAAGACTTAAAACCCACTTCCTTTCATCTTTCCCTCTCCTTCCCTCTTTCCTGACGAAGCAACCGTTTGTTGCGAAAGCTAGAATTTTGTGTGTATGTTTGTGTTTGTTTGTGTGTCTATCGACCTGCCAGCGCTTTTGTTTGGTAAGTCTCATCACTTTCTTTCTTTTTAGATATATATATATAGAGGGAAACATTCCACGTGGGAAAAATATATCTAAAAACAAAGATGATGTGACTTACCAAACGAAAGCGCTGGCACGTCGATAGACACACAAACAAACACAAACATACACACAAAATTCAAGCTTTCGCAACAAACTGTTGCCTCATCAGGAAAGAGGGAAGGAGAGGGAAAGACGAAAGGATGTGGGTTTTAAGGGAGAGGGTAAGGAGTCATTCCAATCCCTGGAGCGGAAAGACTTACCTTAGGGGGGAAAAAAGGACGGGTATACACTCGCGCGCACACACACACATATCCATCCACACATATACAGACACAAGCAGACATATTTAAATATATATATATATATATATATATATATATATATATATATATATATATATATATATATAAAACAGAGGGAAACATTCCACGTGGAAAAATATATCTAAAAAGAAAGATGATGAGACTTACCAAACAAAAGCGCTGGCAGGTCGATAGACACACAAACAAACACAAATATACACACAAAATTCAAGCTTTGGCAACAAACTGTTGCCTCATCAGGAAAGAGGGAAGGAGAGGGAAAGACGAAAGGATGTGGGTTTTAAGGGAGAGGGTAAGGAGTCATTCCAATCCTGGGAGCGGAAAGACTTACCTTAGGGGGAAAAAAGGACAGGTATACACTCGCGCACACACACACACATATCCATCCACACATACAGACACAAGCAGACATATTTAAATATGTCTGCTTGTGTCTGTATATGTGTGGATGGATATGTGTGTGTGTGCGAGTGTATACCCGTCCTTTTTTCCCCCTAAGGTAAGTCTTTCCGCTCCCGGGATTGGAATGACTCCTTACCCTCTCCCTTAAAACCCACATCCTTTCGTCTTTCCCTCTCCTTCCCTCTTTCCTGATGAGGCAACAGTTTGTTGCGAAAGCTTGAATTTTGTGTGTTTGTTTGTGTTTGTTTGTGTGTCTATCGACGTGCCAGCGCTTTCGTTTGGTAAGTCACATCATCTCTGTTTTTAGATATATTTTTCCCACGTGGAATGTTTCCCTATATATATATATATATATATATATATATATATATATATATATATATAATACTTGTGTCTGTATATGTGTGGATGGATATGTGTGTGTGTGCGCGAGTGTATACCCGTCCTTTTTTCCCCCTAAGGTAAGTCTTTCCGCTCCCGGGATTGGAATGACTCCTTACCCTCTCCCTTAAAACCCACATCCTTTCGTCTTTCCCTCTCCTTCCCTCTTTCCTGATGAGGCAACAGTTTGTTGCGAAAGCTTGAATTTTGTGTGTATGTTTGTGTTTGTTTGTGTGTCTATCGACGTGCTAGCGCTATATATATATATATATATATATATATATATATATATATATATATATATATATATATATATATATATATATATATACTCCTGGAAATTGAAATAAGAACACCGTGAATTCATTCTCCCAGGAAGGGGAAACTTTATTGACACATTCCTGGGGTCAGATACATCACATGATCACACTGACAGAACCACAGGCACATAGACACAGGCAACAGAGCATGCACAATGTCGGCACTAGTACAGTGTATATCCACCTTTCGCAGCAATGCAGGCTGCTATTCTCCCATGGAGACGATCGTAGAGATGCTGGATGTAGTCCTGTGGAACGGCTTGCCATGCCATTTCCACCTGGCGCCTCAGTTGGACCAGCGTTCGTGCTGGACGTGCAGACCGCGTGAGACGACGCTTCATCCAGTCCCAAACATGCTCAATGGGGGACAGATCCGGAGATCTTGCTGGCCAGGGTAGTTGACTTACACCTTCTAGAGCACGTTGGGTGGCACGGGATACATGCGGACGTGCATTGTCATGTTGGAACAGCAAGTTCCCTTGCCGGTCTAGGAATGGTAGAACGATGGGTTCGATGATGGTTTGGAAGTACCGTGCACTATTCAGTGTCCCCTCGACGATCACCAGTGGTGTACGGCCAGTGTAGGAGATCGCTCCCCACACCATGATGCCGGGTGTTGGCCCTGTGTGCCTCGGTCGTATGCAGTCCTGATTGTGGCGCTCACCTGCACGGCGCCAAACACGCATACGACCATCATTGGCACCAAGGCAGAAGCGACTCACATCGCTGAAGACGACACGTCTCCATTCGTCCCTCCATTCACGCCTGTTGCGACACCACTGGAGGTGGGCTGCACGATGTTGGGGCGTGAGCGGAAGACGGCCTAACGGTGTGCGGGACCGTAGCTCAGCTTCATGGAGACGGTTGCGAATGGTCCTCGCCGATACCCCAGGAGCAACAGTGTCCCTAATTTGCTGGGAAGTGGCGGTGCGGTCCCCTACGGCACTGCGTAGGATCCTACGGTCTTGGCGTGCATCCGTGCGTCGCTGCGGTCTGGTCCCAGGTCGATGGGCACGTGCACCTTCCGCCAACCACTGGCGACAACATAGATGTACTGTGGAGACCTCACGCCCCACGTGTTGAGCAATTCGGCGGTACGTCCACCCGGCCTCCCCCATGCCCACCATACGCCCTCGCTCAAAGTCCGTCAACTGCACATACGGTTCACGTCCACGCTGTCGCGGCATGCTACCAGTGTTAAAGACTGCGATGGAGCTCCGTATGCCACGGCAAACTGGCTGACACTGACGGCGGCGGTGCACAAATGCTGCGCAGCTAGCGCCATTCGACGGCCAACACCGCGGTTCCTGGTGTGTCCGCTGTGCCGTGCGTGTGATCATTGCTTGTACAGCCCTCTCGCAGTGTCCGGAGCAAGTATGGTGGGTCTGACACATCGGTGTCAATGTGTTCTTTTTTCCATTTCCAGGAGTGTACATATAAAACAAAGATGATGTGACTTACCAAATGAAAGTGCTGGCAGGTCGACAGACACACAAACATACACACAGAATTGTTTGTGTGTCTGTCGACCTGCTAGCACTTTCATTTGGTAAGTCACATCATCTTTGTTTTTAGATATATTTTTCCTACGTGGAATGTTTCCCTCTATTATAACTCCCAGAGATGATGTGACTTACTAAACGAAAGCGCTGGCACGTCGATAGACACACAAACATACACACAAAATTCAAGCTTTCGCAACAAACTGTTGCCTCATCAGGAAAGAGGGAAGGAGAGGGAAAGACGAAAGGATGTGGGTTTTAGGGAGAGGGTAAGGAGTCATTCCAATCCCGGGGGCAGAAAGACTTACCTTAGGGGGGAAAAAAGGACGGGTATACACTCGCGCACACACACACATATCCATCCACACATATACATACACAAGCAGACATATTTAAAGACAAAGAGTTTGGGCAGAGCTGTCAGTCGAGGCGGAAGTGAAGAGGCAAAGATGATGTTGAATGACAGGTGAGGTATGAGTGGCAGCAACTTGAAATTAGCGGAGATTGAGGCCTGGTGGGTAACGGGAAGAGAGGATATATTAAAGAGCAAGTTCCCATCTCCAGAGTTCGGATAGGTTGGTGTTTGTGGGAAGTATCCAGATAACCCGGACGGTGTAACACTGTGCCAAGATGTGCTGGCCGTGCACCAAGGCATGTTTAGCCACAGGGTGATCCTCATTACCAACAAACACTGTCTGCCTGTGTCCATTCATGCGAATGGACAGTTTGTTGCTGGTCATTCACACATAGAATGCATCACAGTGTAGGCAGGTCAGTTGGTAAATCACGTGGGTGCTTTCACATGTGGCTCTGCCTTTGATCGTGTACACATTCCGGGTTACAGGACTGGAGTAGGTGGCGGTGGGAGGGTGCATGGGACAGGTTTTACACCGGGGGCGGTTACAAGGATAGGAGCCAGAGGATAGGGAAGGTGGTTTGGGGATTTCATAGGGATGAACTAACAGGTTACGAAGGTTAGGTGGACGGCGGAAAGACACTCTTGATGGAGTGGGGAGGATTTCATGAAGGATGGATCTCACTTCAGGGCAGGATTTGAGGAAGTCGTATCCCTGCTGGAGAGCCACATTCAGAGTCTGGTCCAGTCCCGGAAAGTATCCTGTCACAAGTGGGGCACTTTTGTGGTTCTTCTGTGGGGGATTCTGGGTTCGAGGGGATGAGGAAGTGGCTCTGGTTATTTGCTTCTGTACCAGGTCGGGAGGGTAGTTGCGAGATGCGAAAGCTGTTGTCAGGTTGTTGGTGTAATGGTTCAGGGATTCCGGACTGGAGCAGATTCATTTGCCACGAAGACCTAGGCTGTAGGGAAGGGACCGTTTGATGTGGAATGGGTGGCAGCTGTCATAATGGAGGTACTGTTGCTTGTTGGTGGGTTTGATGTGGACGGTCGTGTGAAGCTGGCCATTGGACAGGTGGAGGTCAACGTCAAGGAAAGTGGCATGGGATTTGGAGTAGGACCAGGTGAATCTGATGGAACCAAAGGAGTTGAGGTTGGAGAGGAAATTCTGGAGTTCTTCTTCACTGTGAGTCCAGATCATGAAGATGTCATCAATAAATCTGTACCAAACTTTGGGTTGGCAGGCCTGGGTAACCAAGAAGGCTTCCTCTAAGCGACCCATGAATAGGTTGGCGTACGAGGGGGCCATCCTGGTACCCATGGCTGTTCCCTTTAATTGTTGGTATGTCTGGCCTTCAAAAGTGAAGAAGTTGTGGGTCAGGATGAAGCTGGCTAAGGTGATGAGGAAAGAGGTTTTAGGTAGGGTGGCAGGTGATCGGCGTGAAAGGAAATGCTCCATCGCAGCGAGGCCCTGGACGTGCGGAATATTTGTGTGTAAGGAAGTGGCATCAATGGTTACAAGGATGGTTTCCGGGGGGTAACAGATTGGGTAAGGATTCCAGGCGTTCGAGAGAGTGGTTGGTGTCTTTGATGAAGGATGGGAGACTGCATGTAATGGGTTGAAGGTGTTGATCTACGTAGGCAGAGATACGTTCTGTAGGGGCTTGGTAACCAGCTACAATGGGGCGGCCGGGATGATTGGGTTTGTGGATTTTAGGAAGAAGGTAGAAGATAGGGGTGCGGGGTGTCGGTGGGGTCAGGAGGTTGATGGAGTCAGGTGAAAGGTTTTGCAGGGGGCCTAAGGTTCTGAGGATTCCTTGAAGCTCCGCCTGGACATCGGGAATGGGGTTACCTTGGCGAACTTTGTATGTGGTGTTGTCTGAAAGCTGACGCAGTCCCTCAGCCACATACTCCCGACGATCAAGTACCACGGTCGTGGAACCCTTGTCCGCCGGAAGAATGACGATGGATCGGTCAGCCTTCAGATCACGGATAGCCTGGGCTTCAGCAGTGGTGATGTTGGGAGTAGGATTAAGGTGTTTTAAGGAGGATTGAGATGCAAGGCTGGAAGTCAGAAATTCCTGGAAGTTTGGAGAGGGTGATTTTGAGGAAGAGGAGGTGGGTCCCGCTGCGACGGAGGACGGAACTGTTCCAGGCAGGGTTCAATTTGGATGGTGTCTTGGGGAGTTGGATCATTAGGAGTAGGATTAGGATCATTTTTCTTTGTGGCAAAGTGATATTTCCAGCAGAGAGTACGAGTGTAGGACAGTAAATCTTTGACGAGGGCTGTTTGGTTGAATCTGGGAGTGGGGCTGAAGGTGAGGCCTTTGGATAGGACAGAGGTTTCGGATTGGGAGAGAGGTTTGGAGGAAAGGTTAACTACTGAATTGGGGTGTTGTGGTTCCAGATTGTGTTGATTGGAATTTTGAGGTTTTGGAGGGAGTGGAGCTGGAAGTGGGAGATTGAGTAGATGGGAGAGACTGGGTTTGTGTGCAATGAGAGGAGGTTGAGGTTTGCTGGAAAGGTTGTGAAGGGTGAGTGAGTTGCCTTTCCGGAGGTGGGAAACCAGGAGATTGGATAGTTTTTTGAGGTGGAGGGTGGCATGCTGTTCTAATTTACGGTTGGCCTGTAGGAGGATGCTCTGAACAGCCGGTGTGGATGTGGGAGAGGAAAGATTAAGGACTTTTGTTAAGGATAGGAGTTGACGGGTGTGTTCATTGGCTGAGTTGATGTGTAGGTGAAGGATTAGGTGGGCGAGGGCAATGGATTGTTCAGTTTGGAGCTGGTATAGGCCACATCCTTTCGTCTTTCCCTCTCCTTCCCTCTTTCCTGATGAGGCAACAGTTTGTTGCGAAAGCTGGAATTTTGTGTGTATGTTTGTGTTTGTTTGTGTGTCTATCGACGTGCCAGCGCTTTCATTTGGTAAGTCACATCATCTTTGTTTTTAGATATTTTTTTCCCACGTGATGTGACTTACCAAATGAAAGTGCTGGCAGGTCGACAGACACACAAACAAACACAAACATACACACAAAATTCAAGCTTTCGCATCAAACTGTTGCCTCATCAGGAAAGAGGGAAGGAGAGGGAAAGACGAAAGGATGTGGGTTTTGAGGGAGAGGGTAAGGAGTCATTCCAATCCCGGGAGCGGAAAGACTTACCTTAGGGGGAAAAAAGGACGGGTATACACTCGCGCGCGCACACACACACACACACACACACACACACACACACACACACACACACACATATCCATCCACACATATACAGACACAAGCATATATATATATATGTGTGTGTGTGTGTGTGTGTGTGTGTGTGTGTGTGTGTGTGTGTGTGTGTGTATAAAACAAAGATGATGTGACTTACCAAACGAAAGCGCTGGCACGTCGATAGACACACAAACATACACACAAAATTCTGGCTTTCGCAACCAACGGTTGCTTCGTCAGGAATATGAAATCCCCAAACCACCTTCCCTACCCTCTGGCTCCTACCCTTGTAACCGCCCCCGGTGTAAAACCTGTCCCATACACCCTCCCACCACCACCTACTCCAGTCCTGTAACCCGGAAGGTGTACACGATCAAAGGCAGAGCCACGTGTGAAAGCACCCACGTGATCTACCAACTGACCTGCCTACACTGTGATGCATTCTATGTGTGAATGACCAGCAACAAACTGTCCATTCGCATGAATGGACACAGGCAGACAGTGTTTGTTGGTAATGAGGATCACCCTGTGGCTAAACATGCCTTGGTGCACGGCCAGCACATCTTGGCGCAGTGTTACACCGTCCGGGTTATCTGGATACTTCCCACTAACACCAACCTATCCGAGCTCCGGAGATGGGAACTTGCTCTTCAATATATCCTCTCTTCTCGTTATCCACCAGGCCTCAATCTCCGCTAATTTCAAGTTGCCGCCACTCATACCTCACCTGTCATTCAACAACATCTTTGCCTCTGCACTTCTGCCTCGACTGACATCTCTGCCCAAACTCTTTGTCTTTAAATATGTCTGCTTGTGAGATGTCTGCTTGTGTCTGTATATGTGTGGATGGATATGTGTGTGTGTGTGTGTGTGTGTGTGTGTGTGTGTGTGTGTGTGTGTGTGTGCGAGTGTATACCCGTCCTTTTTTCCCCCTAAGGTAAGTCTTTCCGCTCCCGGGATTGGAATGACTCCTTACCTTCTCCCTTAAAACCCACATCCTTTCGTCTTTCCCTCTCCTTCCCTCTTTCCTGATGAGGCAACAGTTTGTTGCGAAAGCTTGAATTTTGTGTGTATGTTTGTGTTCGTTTGTGTGTCTGTCGACCTGCCAGCACTTTCATTTGGTAAGTCACATCATCTTTGTTTTATATATATATATATATATATATATATATATATATATATATACACACACACACATCACTATTCAGCATAAGAATAATACGAATATAAACATGACATGATATGTATCTTCTTCCGTGTTTGCTGTTGTCTCACTCTAGTTTTGCAGTTTATTGGGCAGACAGGATTTAAATGAGATAGCAGCAAACACGAAAGAATTCATGGCATAATGTTTAAATTTGTATTATTCTTATGGTGAAGAGAATACTGCATGTGATTCATGATTCATAAAAGTTCCTATTAGCAACCATCTCTTGTCACAGGTAGGAAAAAATTCAGAACGTAGAGCTGGCCATAGTGACATACATCCCAAACAGTCTTGCCAGTCGGATTTTCATAGTAGATTTTTAGTGATGACTTCAAATGCAGAGCATGTTGTTGTTGTCTTCAGTCCGTAGACTAGTTTGATGCAGCTCTCCACGCTTTTCTATCCTGTGCAATGCAAAGTTGCAATACATAAAATAAGAATGAAAATAACTTAGAAATTAAACGTTGAAATTTAAAACAAAATTTTATTAGGTTTGTAATACATCTTATACGAAATGTTTAAAATATCAGTCCTGATTCTGAATCACTATCACTCGATTCTTTGTTGCTCATTTCTTCATACAGAGCATCGTCCTCCGTACCATGTAGTGCATTGGATATCGTACATTTTTTAAATGCTTGTTGCACAGTCTGATTTGGAACACACTTCCATACATCATAAATCCATTGGTACACTTGTGACAAATTTGCGCATTTTACACGCCCTGTTGGTGTCAGTTGTCTGTCGCTTTTCAAAAGCCAGTCTGTGTACATGCGTTTTAGCTTGTCCGTAAATGATTTATTCAAACAGAGCTCAAGTGATTGCAGAATTAATGTCGTCCTGCCTGGTATTACTGCCCAAGTCCATTTTGCTTTTCTGTAAATTTCGTTTTACTGCAGGTGTTGTATGGCCTGCGTACACATGTAATACCAACAGGCTGCATAAACCAAGCATTGCGCCAGGACGACGAATCCACACATGCCTAATTCATTCCCGCACCAGGTCCTCTGAAAACCACCCAGTTTCGTTTGCTCATACATTTACAGTTTTTGGAAACACTTCCGATTTCGGTGAAGTCTTTTGCTTGAAAATTATGAATGGGGATAATTTATGTCCATCTGCTGTGCAAGCAAGCATGACAGACATCCGCTGTTTATCACCCCCGATGTAAGAACACTTATGTCTTTCTTTCCTTTGGCGTCAACATATAATTTGACAGCATTTAAAAATATACAGGAGTCTGGTCAGCATTTCCTATCTGACCAAGAAGGTATTGCTTTTCTGTGCGCCGCCTAGTTATGAAGCGCTGAAATTCCACAAGTTTTTCTTCATAATTTTTCGGCAGCTTCTGTGCAACTGAAGTTCACCTCCAAAGTGGAAAACCCCAGCGGTTCCTAAACAGATCAATCCAGCTGTGACTAGCCTTAAAATTTTTGATTTTTTGCTCTCTAGCAATTTCATGTGGCTCAATTTTTAAAATTTTGGCGTTCACAGGCAGGGATTTCTGATGCTGTTCCTTAACAAATTCATTTAAAAAATCGCTTCTAGTGCATGATATTGGCCACACTTTGGCCCACTAAATGCTGCCCTGCTTCTTGAACATTCAAATAATTTGTCCCTCTGCAGTCGCCATCGCCTGACGTTGCTCTCATCAATCAATTGCAGATCTGTAGCACGATTAGAACTTTTTTCCGCAAAAGAAATAACTCCCCTCTTGAATTTGGCATTGTAATGAAAGCACACTTCATTATGGTTCACTAACACCAACAAGCACTTAACAAAATTCCGTAAAGCAGTAGGTGCCGCTACGTGAAATCATAATGAGCCCCAGTGTATCAACTCGTGCAACAATCCTAAAGCCTTGTGCATTGTCGGTATTTTTGTGTAAAGAAATTTATTTTTGTTGCTACGAATATTTGAACGGCTACTACATTCGAAGACGAATAATACGGAATTTCTATTTACTTCGTTGGATAATGTATGAAAATGCAGTGGTCGAAACTCGGGCCGAAGAAAAAAGCTCGTATTCCAACTACCTTTTTTTTTTTATGCAGAGGTTTTGGCACCAGTATTTATCTTTGGCCTGCAAAGCATGCCTGTGCAGTGCTACATATATTCGATGGCAGAAGGTAGTTGTGGCGGCACCCGGCACCTACCAACATTTTTCAGAACTTTCGCTTACTTTGCACTCGATTCTAAGTCACAGGCTGTTTTTTGGATTACAAAAATTGGAAAAAAAGGGCGGCTTAGATTAGAGTAAATACGGTAAGTACTTTCAAAGGGTGCTCATAGTATACTGCAAGAATGCATTATCTAATAAAAATTCTTCACACAGCACCACCAGTGGGTCAGTGTTGGAGAGACATACTCAACATTAAGAACAGATTATGATGGTCTAATATGCTTTTGTTCTCACTATGTGTGTGTGTGTGTGTGTGTGTTTGCTTTTGTTGACACATGCTACATGTGAAAGAAAATTGAACTTACATGGAATATATCATTTTCTGTTTTATTTATTGATGTATTCAACATTTGTAGAAAATGGAAGATGAAGAAAAGGTCCTTCATGAGAAAAACAGTAACACTATTGTTAATTCACTCAGTGGTACTGATGAGAATGAGAGTAAAAATCTCCATGGGCAGTACTTCGAAAGTCAGAATGTTGTTCTTCCAGTGTTCAAGCCACCTCATCTTCGTTCAAAGGTATGTTTTTGCTTCTGTTTGTATCAAAAAAGAAAAGGAGATACTTAGAAATGTCCGTAATAGGTATTTCATAGTACAACTTTCTGAAATAAAAATTGACATAGAGATAGAAGTAGAGTGCCTTCATACCATTTTCTGATAAAGGAACATTAGCTCCTTCACAGGATCAGTTTGAGTTAAAGCTACCCTAGAAATCATAAGTTAATAACCTCAGACTTCAGCGTCATGCTAATGGAAGGTCCTTGATAGTATATAAATAATGAAAGGAGTAAATGTATCAACTCAACCATATAGTTGGGGCACTGAGTCATTGAGAGGCACATAAACATTTCATCCTTAAGGGCTAAAAGAATACATGAATATCTGCAAGACCACATTGTGCAAGCAGTGCAGCCAGACTACAACCTAAAGTTTGTATTCAAATGGCATCTAGGCGTAATTTGCAATAACTAATGTGGTGTACTAAACAAGACTGACTCATGGCTGCCTTTCTAGCTCCATTGCTGTGAGCAGCTGAGCCCACAATTCATGACACTTGTGCCTCTGCTTGTGTTAGTCATTCACCACTAACAGTACCTCCATTTGGACATTTTCCACCAGTTCTATGTCAACAGATTTCGTCTTATAGCTTTGGCACATAAAAGTGCCACATCTGCATTGGGAAGTGGGAGTTAGGTATCTATGCTGAAAACCTTGTCAAGATCCTAATAGATAGACGGTATCCTGCCCAGTTAACCCAAAACTAATTTCTTGCACTGTTTCACACTGAGACGGCAATAAACCCATTACCACTGAGACTCAGTCTCTGCCCAGTAATCCCCATATTGTCCATCGTCACACACCTATAAACTCTAGACCACATTTATCTCAGTGGTCTGACCAGATCTGTGACTTTGATTATGTCATGAGATTGGAAAGTTGAACCCAGCATTCTACCCTTTTCCCTGAAAATACTATTCTGTTGTCCATTTGATCTATACAAACTGTAGTTCACCCCATTGCTGTCCATGCTCCCAATTCCGCCCCCTTATAGATCTGTTCCATACACCCATTCATCAGATCTTACTGCACTCCAATTACTGACATTTCCTATTCTATTAAAGATAGGACCATGTGTGTACATGTGTGCCGTATATTACCCGGCATAGCAAACTGGTTATCTGGCCAGGGCGGCATCAGCATTGTGTAACCTAACATCGAAAAACAGGGAGAGGAGGCAGTATGTAACAGTGTACACTTTGGTATCCTTACAGATGGAGTGCAGCCGCACACTTCACACCTATACTCTGTTCACCAAAACGAGACACAGACTGTAAACACATAAAGGCACATGACCACAGTGTTGCCATCAAGGGGTAAACAATACAGGGTGCACTCGTGCTGAGTGTGGCAGTGTCTGTAGCGATTATAAGTCATTAGTGTGTGATCGGAAAATCTAATTGGAAAGTTCATCACATTTGAAAGACTTTTTGACTATTAGTGTTAATGATCGCATTCAGCATTCATTGCTTCTGTGCCCACCCAATGGCTAATCTTTTTTCTCCCTTTAGTATCGTGTATGAATAAACTCATAATGTCAACCTCCATGGGCACAGCAAGCTAGATTGACAGATCAGTTTTGACTCCACCCACGAAGCAAACAAAGAAGAAATCATTAAGTTCTGCAGAGAAGCTCATGGTTTTTAATGCGTATAAAATGGAGTAGTTGTGTCCAGAGCAGTCAGTGACTGATATTGTTATGGCTCTGAGCACTATGGGACTCAACTGCTGAGGTTATTAGTCCCCTAGAACTTAGAACTAGTTAAACCTAACTAACCTAAGGACATCACAAACATCCATGCCCGAGGCAGGATTCGAACCTGCGACCGTAGCGGTCTTGCGGTTCCAGACTGCAGCGCCTTTAACCGCACGGCCACTTCGGCCGGCTGATATTGTTATGAAAGCAGCTGCATCTACAGGTGTAGGCTGTTCTTCACTGTATCGTGTGATAAGTGAGTACAAGTCTACACACTATTCGAAGTCTCGCAAGAAAGAAAAATCATGATAGGACCTTCCATAAAGTATTGATAACTGTGATAGAGATGCGATATTGAGGAAAGTACATGATTTCTTTTTCTCTTACTAATTGCAAACCATAGACAAAGTGCTTGCTGCTGTGAACGAAGATCCAGATCTGGGAAATTTTTGGAGAAATAATGAATTTTTAGTGTGTTCAGCATGGACACAGTAGCATGCTAATAGAGAGGGATGACATCATTTTATGGAGGCAGCGTTTTGTATGAACCATTAAATTATTGAGAGATGAATGAAGACGCATTCACAATTTGGACAAGATGTGGTTGAATGCAGAACATACCCAAAGTAACGTCTGGATAGATAACACCATAAGATCTTCTAAATAAGTGTTTGTCTTGATTATCAACAGGAAACAAGGACTGCCAAGGTAAGGTGAATGCCTGATTATCACACACGTTGGGAGAAAAGCAGGTTCTGTCAAAGGCTGTTTGTGGATTTTCAAATCCAAGAAGAGGGGAGATTATCATGATATGTGTGCTGATACTTTTAAAAAGTGTTTGAAAGGTATTCTTCCTTGCCTTCAAGAAAACACAGCTGTTGTTCTTATGCAGGAAAAACTGTTGTTTGAATTTCTCCATACCACTGCGAATTAAACGGTGTCGGGTTAGTTTGAGCCAGAATCAAAGACTATGTTACAGCAAAAATCAGTACGTACAAAATGTCTGAAATTAAAGAACTATCAGAACAAGCAGTAAGAACAGTGACTGCAGAAGAGTGGAACAAATGTGTTCTCTATGTGGTGGAAAAAAGTTGAAACTCGGATGTGAAAATTAGACTGCTCATAGAGGAGATAGGTGTGTGTTGTTATAAACCTCATTGAAAATAGTTAAGAGTTCAACAGAATGAAATTAGTGTTAGCATTCCTTTAACATTGTTGTAAATGGTATTTTATTAAAATTGCATGTGTTTGAATCTGCTGTGCCATCTATCAGTTTTGTATGCTTTCTTTCTTTACAGTGTAGCCAAAGTTCACAATAAAAGGTTTCTCGTGAGCAACACACACTTTGCTGTGATGCCAGCCCAGAAGCCAACTGCACAGTGTGCATGAAGGATTTTTGAAACCCCTTGTTTCACTGGTATGGGTGGTAGTCAGTCACGTGAAAATGTTTGTTTCCTCCCAACTCTCAGTGAATAGACTATGTACAGCAGTACCCTACAGAACATAACCAATAAATGTAGGCAAGCACTTGTGTTTGGTGAAACCCTTAAGATGATGTCACTTTGACAGAATTTATTCACAGAATTATATGTATGAACCCTCATTTTGTCTAAATAAACCACTGTCCTGCAGTGAACACATAGTGTGTAGTGGGGCGATCATTCTGTTGTAGAAATAATTCAAAAGCCAAGATCACTTAAATACTGTTTACTGGATAACTGGTTTCAACACACTAAAGGTGCCATCATCGGATCTGAATGTAGATTAACATTTATAAACCATTTGGATATAATGATACATGAGGCAGACCAACTGATATAAAATCATTGTCACAAAAAATAAAAACAACTGCTCTCATGGTCATTCTTTTCCATAAGATATGTAAAACTGAAGTCACAAGATAAAACTATTTGGTACATGACCACTACTCAACTAACAACAGTCGGCATCACACTGTGCCAACTAGTTACACTTCAAAAATGAAATGTGTTCATTACTGTTAATTAATAAAAACATCAATGAAGATACATCAAAAACTTCTGTAGTAATTTGCATAGGCAAAATATGATTTCAGTTTTGAAATAGTGTGATCAAACAGAATCGTTTTATTTACATCACAATACCTTTTGTTCAATTTTTATTTTGGTATTTTTATAATGATTTTTGTTTTGTATGTTTTTAGCCCTTCCAATCCCTTTCAATCTGGTACGATCAGTGGTTTGTGAGAGACTGTCACTGTTATTTGATGCACTATTAGAACTATATTTATAATTAGTCATCAACATAACTTAAATTTACATGATATTTAATTTGATTTATAAGACACACCATAATTCTGATGTAAGGATTGTTTGACACTATGGGAATGACTTAACAAGTCACTAGAATAAATGAAGTGACCTGTGCTGAAGGAGGGCCATGGCACTTAGGCAGTTGTGGTGATAGTCTTGAAGAGATAGAGTTCTCTGCCTCTTTGAACAGTGTGGAGAGAGATCGACAAATTTCAGCAGATGCCTTGACAGCCACATGTATTTGTGCGTTTCCAAGACGGCATTTTGTTCTTTTTGCCTGGGGTAAAGGGGCAACAATGAATCACTGTGGCACCAAGATACTTCAATATATTAATTTAATATTATTGTTTGTGTACAGAACAATAATAACCAACTTTATTTCAAGTTGTCATTCATTATTTATGAAGTTAATAACGCCTCAGCCATCATATGAAGCCATGGACTTGCAATCCTTGATAACAAATGACTACAAGATAAGTATATCCACAAGAGTTTTGGATCTGAGAATTACGTTATTAGTGGGGGTCCTTAAAAATAAACTGTAATTAGATCTCAGTACCTTGAATGAAAGCCCACTAGAATTAATAGGTTTAGGGTAAGATACTGGGCACTTCAAACCTCATCAACATTCAGTCTGTTCAGTGATGCCCATTGTTGACCTGATGCCCATGTCAGAGCATGTTTTCTGGGTTTGAAGTCCAGTTCTCTATAACATAAGCTATGAAGTTCTACCAAAGTTAGTATTCCTTTATTGCTCATAACATGACTGAAATTGCTGTCAAGTAATAAATTTATCCACATTATCAAGGCATTTATACTGTGTACACTTGGTTGGTTTTCTGTGGGTTGAATACTTCATTTCCACTCATCTCAGCTTAGTATCCTATCTGCCCTGATTTGTGCACCGCAGACCAGCTCACCTTTAACATTTTGCCTTGCATGTTGAGTCACCTTTTCTGCCTTTACTGTTAGTGCTTTCTTCTTTTCATCACCAATAATTCTGTTTACAGCAAGTTTCTACTGTCTGGAAGCAGCACACACTACTTTAAATCGATCATATCTGTACCTAGTAACAGGATGAAGTTGGTTTCCGCTATTGCCAGGTATACAAATTCCTTTTTTACCAAATGCACTGCAGTTGTTCCAGCTTCCTGTGTAGATACAACAGTCATAAACTTGAGCACCCCATTTATGAATATGATGTACACCACAGCATGACTGTCTTGAAAAGCTGCATCGACTTCTAGGAACTGAACGAGTATCTAGTGCTTCTTCTCCTGCCCGACTTGTATTCTCTTTACCTAGGTCTCAGCTGTTCCATCTCCTTGGCTGCCCCCGTTCCATTGCCTTGCCTTTGCTCTTTCTCTTCCATTCATTTTCCACTCTGCTCCTCACCTGTCCTGATATTGTGTTCCCCTTTCTTACAGTCTCCCCAATCCCTCCCCCCCCCCCCCCCCCTCTCTCTCTCTCTCTCTCTCTCTCTCTCTCTCTCTCTCTCTCTCTGTCTGTCTGTCTGTCTGTCTCCCTCTCCCTACAGTTGTCTCACCTCTCCTGATATTCAGTATCTTAAAACGTCATGTCAGTACCACACATTATTCCCTCCCCTCTCCTTTCCTTACACCTCTCTGCTCAGATGCAGAGAGATTAAAAGTTCTTGAAGTATCTTGAGGTTTAATGTTTCAGTCTGTCACACAGCTGGCACATTTTTTGTAAGAAGGCCAAAACAGCAGATCATAATATTCGGCAGGAATGACACGGGACCATTACTCGAGACCGAATCCACAATACAAATTTGCAAATTTGTAACTGATGGATATGTATTCCCTGTGTGCTCTAATTTATTGCTTGTGATTTATTTCAGTATAGTGGGTAATTGTTATTGCTATACATCATAAGTTCTGTGGCTGAATATATGTCAAGTGAATTTATAAAGGGAATATAATTGCTTTTCATGATCAACTGTTTGTGTCTGTGTTATTTGAAGCATGTGATTTTCTTTCAGAAACCTCTTAAGCATATAGAAATAAAAGAAGTAATTGTTAATAGTCTTAACGAAGATAAAAAGGAACCACGGGTTGTTAGTGAGGACAATACTTGCATGAATACAATCCCTCAGACTGAAAACAAGGGCGAAGATAATATACAAGAAGAGAAACTGCATCCGCAAAAGAGAGCTGATGATTTTAATGAAGGAGCTGACATGCAGCTTCCTCCTGTTCCAGCGTCATCTGTGCAGTTCATAAGTGCCTGGAATACAGTTAAAAGGAGACCAGGACAAAGATTTCATTATTTGAAGGTATGTTTCATGCAGGCTGATTTTTAGTGTTTGGCAGCATATAATTGAAGATTCTAATCTGTAGTGGAAACTGTAGTGGCGGGGGAGTTGACTTGGACATATGGTAGGAATGAAAGAATAAATTTATATTGAAAGATGTATCATTTTTGGTGATAAGATTATGAACAAGATAAACACCAAATTCACTTAATTTTAGGTGTTGTATGCATTATGGGTCTTCTTTTTCTCTTTCTTTTTCATATCTATAACTCTGTGTACCCAGGAATCAGTTGAACCAATCAATACTGGACATCGACTTTGCCTGTGAAGTAATGATGATAATAAGTAGAGATGATAAGAGTACAAACAGAAAGAGAACAGGACACTGATGTTTGTTTTTTATTTGTATTATTTTTTGGATTGTGTGGAGACCTAATTGTAACGGCCCACAGTACAAAGGTTTACTTTTTTGTTCATGTTTGACTACATTTACAAACTGAACTGACTTGATGCCTCCATTCTGAAACCTCACTCAGTTATTTTATTTCCATTTCATCTTAAATTAGTTATCACTTTTGATGATTTACACAGAGGCGGCTGTGGTGGCCGTGCAGTTCTAGGCGCTTCAGTCCGGAACCGCGAGACTGCTACGGTCGCAAGTTCGAATCCTGACTCAGGCATGGATGTGTGTGATGTCCTTAGGTTAGTTAGGTTTAAGTAGTTCTAAGTTCTAGGGAACTGATGACCTCAGATGTTAAGTCCCATAGTGCTCAGAGCCATTTGAACCATTTGATTTACACAGAGAACTCCATAAATAACTATGCTCAGCACATTGTCTCACAGCGGACCACTAACTGAAAATTAGTTTCCATCAAAGTTATTGTTACATCATGACACTCACAATTACTTTCTCTGAGATTGTTAATTCAGAGGCTTCATGTGATAACTCACACCTGAAACCTGTAGCTGTTGTGGAACTCAGCACATAGTTGCCACTGGATCTGTCACACCACCCTGTGACTCAGACTGTGCATTTTGGAGTTTCCTCTATCAGAATCAATAATAATAATAATGTATCATGGATCTGGTGATGAATTTGTGTCAACTCGCTTTTTTCTTTTATATACAAGGCGTACAACTTTGCTTCCGCCGTATTTTTCCCTCAACATATGAGGCTTTAATGAAACAAATTGGTTACACATTTATCATTCAAAGTATTTTCCATCATTGGCCACTACTTTCTCCCATCTTTCTGGCAGTGTACAAATCCTGCGTTGAAAAACCTGTTCATCTTTTGAAGCGATCCACGAATCGATCTGATTCGTGACTTCTTCATGAGATCGGAAATGTTGGTCAGCCAGGCCATGCACCATTGATCTAAACAGGTGATAGTCAGAGGGAGCAATGTCTGGAGAATATGGCGGGTGGGGTAGGACTTCCCATTTTAACATTTCCAAGTAAATTTTACCTTTTTTGCAACATGGGGTCGAGTGTTGTTGTGCTGCAAAATCACTGTATCATGCCTCTCGCTGTATTGCGGTCATTTGTCTTTTAATGCTATGCTCAAACGCATTAATTGTGTTCGATAACGAGCACCTGTGATTGTTTCATTGGTTTTAACACTTCATATACGCGATGCCGAGCTGATCCCATCAAATGCAAAGCGTGATCTTGGAGCTGTGAATATTCGGTTTGGCCGTCAACGTGGAATCATGGCTGAGATATCCCCATGATTTTTTGCATTTAGGGTTATCATAATGAACCCATTTTTCGTCCCCGCTCACAATACGATGCAGAAATCCCTTCCATTTTTGCCTCTGAAGCAACTGTTCACACACACACACACACACACACACACACACACACACACACCGTTCAACATCTCTTGGTTTCAGCTCATACAGGACCCAAGTTCCTTCTTTCTGAATCATGATCATAGCCTTGAGATGTTTTGAAATGGCTTGCCGTGTCACTCCCACTAATTGTGCCAATTCTTCTTGAGTTTGACGCCAGTCTTCGCTCAGCAGTGTCTCCAACTCTGCATCTTCAAAAACATTCTCTCTTCCATCACTATGCCAGTCAACGACATTAAAATCACCGTTCTTGAAGTGTTGAAACCACTCGCAACACATTCTTTCACTAATAGCGTTCTTACCATACATACTTGAGAGCATTCGATGAGACTCAGCTGCTGTTTTCTTCATATTGAAACAAAACAGTAACACCTCCCACAAATGACGAGAATTAGGCTTGTAAACTGACATTTTCAATCAAGAACAACTTTTGTAGACACAAATCGACTAATGTTTGAATGAGGTTATATTAACCGAGATCCAAGCTAACTGCCTGATGTCTGCGATCTGTTTCTTTCGACTGCTACTTACCGTTGGCGCCACCTATCGGCAAACGGCGGAAGCAAAGTTGTACACGTTGTACAAAAGAATCTTAGGGTTTGTACCCTTTCATTCTAATCTATAGTGTAGCCTGAGGCCCAGGTTAGGTTGAAGGGTAACAGGTTGGTTGAGAGGTGCCAGAATGGTATCGAAAGCTTCAGTTAACGCGAACCCAACATTGTAAGTACAAGATGTGCTGTAGACATTGTATATTTTTAAACACTTGGACTTTGTGTGATTAAAGTGTGAATGTTACTACATTGTAATCACACTGTGCTTATATTTACTCCCTTTCAAAGATGTTTTCCAGCCCCCGGTAAATTTGAATTAGAAATATCAAATTGAGCATTCATAACAGATTGTTTATTAGATAATGAAGGTTAGTGGCCCACAGGAAGGGGACTACCGAACAGAAAGAAGTGATTAATAGAAACATTTGCTGTGTGATGATAACCAATGCATTATTAAAATTGTAATAAAATATAGTTCCATGAAGTTCATCAGTCATCATTATGCATGCTATGATAACATATCAGTCACTCAAACAGTGACAGAGTAGTTAAGTGACATAGCAAAACACCCCTTCCAAGTATGAGGAGTATCAGATTGCAAGAGAGTAAACTGAAATCTCAGTACTATGAGAACTAAGAAACTGCATCAAAATAAAAGATGAATGTGGAGTGAAACTGAGAAGTTAATTTTAAAAAGTAAACAGGAGAAGGGGACTATCAAGCAAATAAGAAGAGGAAAAGAGAAACGAAACAAAAAATATTGAACAGGGACAAATGTAGTTTAATATTTACCACTGTAACACAATTGTCCTGAGGTCAAACTACATCTTAAAGGAAAGCATTTCAGGCATTAATTTCACCACTATAACCAAAAAATTAGCTGTATAACAAAACAAATGTATACTAAATAGGCATGACATAAAAGCAAAGAGTTTGGTTTTTTAGGCTGTGGAGTAGGTAATGGAATGCTATGCAGTATAACATCATTCAATGCTTCACCATTAGCATTTTGTTTTGTTTTTTTGGTAAAATATTCTCTCTCCCTGTCGTGTGTGTGTGTGTGTGTACGTGTGTGTACGTGTGTGTGTGTGTACGCAACAAGATGTCATGCTCTGATGACATTTGTGAATTGTCTCACAGCAAATTCCTGGTGACAAAATACCAAGTATTTTCCGTGAGTCAATGGAGAGCAATACGTTGAGCGAGATAATAACAACACTGGTAGAAGATTTTCTTCAACACAAAGCTGCTGTGTACCCTTACCTTAAAGGGCTGTCAGAAGTGAAAAGATTTGGAGCTCTGACAATGTTCCTATCAAAGAGTGATAAATCAGGTATGTATACATACATTTTTCACCGATAATCCCAAAACTCCATATGGGATGGCTTTCATTGTAACAAAAACTGTAATTTACCATTAAGGTCCTGTTGAGGTGATGTAATAGTGTGCTTGAGAATTTTTCAGTAGTTAATATTTCATCTAAAATTAATGTACTCTGTTACAAGTGACTGAATAGGAAGCATTAGAATGCCACTTAGCTTGAGGTATTTCTAGTGAGCTGTAAATTGTTTTTATCTTCACAGCCCCTCTTATCGATTTTTCTTTCTTTTTCTTCCTTTATTTTATAGGTTTCCATATTCTAGGAGATAATACTTTCTGACAGATCACATTAACCCATCAGAAAGAGTAGTGAATATTTGTTGAAAATGATATCTTTGTGTGGCTGTTTGACTGCATTACAATTATTGCAAATTCATGTCATATTAGAAACATAGTAGACTGAGGGAGCATCCAACTGTTGCTATATTGGTGGAATACAATACTCTCAGACCTGACTAATGGTATTGTCATGTAAAGTTTCTACTAACAACTACTACACGGCATTTTTGAGAGGTGGCATTAGTTTTGTTGTACTGTTTGTTATTGTTGAAGTAGTGGAAGCTCAGAAAGTGGCAAAGTAGTTTGTTTGTAGTTCTTACTCAACAACAGTACCTTGAATTGCTTAGTATAAATTTTTTCAACCTTCGGAAAAGACCATATACAGTTGTTTGGCACAATTTTGTCATAGCCGAGAATCCATTAATGATGATTTTCTTGGAGATCAACCAAGATTCAAAATCTGTAATTATGTTTTAAGTTTCTGGGCCTCATTTTCAATGATGTGCGGAGTTTATTGCCACAACTGAAGCATCTAAGTGCGTGCTATCTCAAAACACTCAGTGTTTTAAAGTTATTAGTCAAAGAACATGGGGTGCAGACAAAATGTAGGGGAATTAGGATCAGCCCCAACTGGGTGGTGGGTGTGAGGAGGAGCCTGGGGCTGCGAGGTGGAGGGATAGCAGGGTAGGGGGATGAGGGACAGTAAAGCGCTGCTTGTGATGGCGTACAAGGTGGAGACAGGGTTGGACAGCTGGGTGCAGTTGGGAGGTTAGATGGAAGGTGGGGGAGCTTAGCAGAAAAGGAGAGAGGTAAAACGACTGTGGGTGCATTGGTGGACTAGAGGACTGTGTAGTGCTGGAATGGGAATAGGGAAGGGGCTAGAGGGTAAGGACAAAGACTAATGAAGGTTGAGACCAGGAGGCTTACAGGAACGTAGGATATATCGCAGGGAGAGTTCGCACCTGTGCAGTTCAGAAAAGCTGGTGGTGGTGGGAAAGATGCAGATGGCACAAGCTGTGAAGCTGTCATTGAAATGAAGAACATAGTGTTGGCTGGCGTGCTCAGCAATTGGGTGGTCCAGTTGTGTATTGGCTACAGTTTGTCGGTGGCCATTCATGCAACAGACAGCTTGTTGGTTGTCATGCCCACATAGAATGCAGCACAATGGTTGCATGACAGAAATGTTGGCCAAAAGCTCATTTTCTGACACACTGTTTACTGCCTATCTGCAACTCAGCATCTCCGCTGCATAGTGAGTAGCAACTGTCCTTTTCATAATATTTTTATAACTTACATTTCTGTTACATTCATTTCTACTGTTTTTGGACTTTAAAACTTGACCACATTTACTCAGTAAATCTGAGTCATAATTTGTTCACATATATATTTATTAACTGCTTGTTTTTGTCACAGTGGAATAAATACTAATTTTAAAACAGTGAACCATATATTATTATTATTATTATTAATATGTTTTTAATTATTTCCACTGCAAAAAAATAATTTCTCAGCTTGTGAATTAGACTGTTATATGTTAATTATTCTTTCACTTGACTTTACGTTCTTGCTTCATACGGTACGTCAGAAAACAGGTATCGAGTGATTCACGAAGTTACACAACAGCCCACCAATGATTATGCATCTATAATTTTCTATCAGACCAACAGTGACAAGTATTCTACACTACTGGCCATTAAAATTGCTACACCATGAAGATGACGTGCTACAGACGCGAAATTTAACCGACAGGAAGAAGATGCTGTGATATGCAAATGATTAGCTTTTCAGAGCATTCACACAAGGTTGGCACCGGTGGCGACACCTACAACGTGCTGACATGAGGAAAGTTTCCAACCGATATCTCATACAGAAACAGCAGTAGACCAGCATTGCCTGGTGAAACGTTGTTGTGATGCCCCGTGTAAGGAGGAGAAATGCGTACCATCACGTTTCCGACTTTGATAAAGGTCGGATTGTAGCCTATCGTGATGGCGGTTTATCGTATCGCGACATTGCTGCTCGCGTTGGTCGAGATCCAATGACTGTTAGCAGAATATGGTATCGGTGGGTTCAGGAGGGTAATTCGGAACGCCGTGCTGGATCCCAACGGTCTCTTATCACTAGCAGTCGAGATGACAGGCATCTTATCCGCATGGTTGTAACGGATCGTGCAGCCACGTCTCGATCCCTGAGTCAACAGATGGAGACGTTTGCAAGACAACAAACATCTGCACGAACAGTTCGACGACGTTTGCAGCGGCATGGAATATCAGCTCGGAGACCATGGCTGCGGTTACCCTCAACGTTGCATCACAGACAGCAGCGCCTGCGATGGTGTACTCAACGACGAACCTTTGTCCACGAATGGCAAAATGTCATTTTTTCGGATGAACCCAGGTTCTGTTTACAGCATTATGATGGTCACATCTGTGTTTGGCGACATCGAGGTGAACGCACATTGGAAGCGTGTATTCGTCATCGCCATACTGGCGTATCACCCGGCGTGATGGTATGGGGTGCCATTGGTTACACGTCTCGGTCACCTCTTGTTCGCATTGACGGCACTTTGAACAGTGGATGTTACATTTCAGATGTGTTACGACCCATGGCTCTACCCTTCATTCGATCCCTGCGAAACCCTACATTTCAGCAGGAAAAATCACGACCGCATGTTGCAGGTCCTGTACGGAGCTTTCTGGGTACAGAAAATGTTCGACTGCTGCCATGGCCAACACATTCTGCAGAACTCTCACCAATTGAAAACGTCTGTTCAATGGTGGCCGAGCAACTGCCTCGTCACAATACGCCAGTCACTACTCTTGATGAACTGTGGTATGGTGTTGAAGCTGCATGGGCATCTGTACCTGTACACACCATCCAAGCTCTGTCTCATTCAATGCCCAGGCATATCAAGCCCGTTATTTTGGCCAGAGGTGGTTGTTCTGGGTACTGATTTCTCAGGATCTATGCACCGAAATTGCATGAGGATGTAATCACATGTCAGTTCTAGTACAATATATTTTTCCAATGAATACCCGTTCATCATCTGCATTTCTTCTTGGTGTAGCAATTTTGATGGCCAGTAGTGTATATTATTCTTCACCCTACAGTGGAGGGACTGTTCATAAATAGACTATGAGCAACAAGGCCATTTGAGATTCACTCGAAACAGAAGCTAGTAACTTCGTGTATAACTGTTTTATTGTTCTTAACTGAAGTTGGAGTCATCAGTAGCTCTAGTTGGTCAGGGGGTATATTATTGAAACTTCCTTAATGATTAAAACTGAAAGCCCGACTGAGAATCAAAACTGCTATCCATGTAGCTGTGTGAAGTGGACTCCTGATCAGTTAAGCTTATCCTGACACCTCTCCACCCTATGATGCAAAGCAAGAAATCTGCAGGCTACATTATTGCAGAACTGTCTGAGTCTCTTGATTCAGATCCCACTCGGCTCTGTACCAATAGTCTCCTATCAGTCCTGTTGATAACACTAAATATGGTGAGTCCGCCTTTGTCTTACAAACACAAGTGGCTATCTTTACCACTTCAGATAACTAATGGAAATCAGAGATAATCTCTTCTGATTCAAAGCAAGTCACATAATTAGTTGTGGCACTAGCCACAACGTGTTTTTAAAAATTCAGGGAAATAAAGCTACAGATGAAGCACCTAAGGATGTCTTCATGGAAAATACTGTGACACAAGGTGCCATCAGCCTTCATGCAGTCATTTTTGTTTTGAGACTCAGCATCAGGGGGAGAAAGGGTGGCTCACAGTAAGAAACTACGTGTGGTCTATGGAGGTAATGATCGAGCTGCAACAATCATTGTCCTGGTCACTGAGTCAAGTGAAGTAAAGTTAATGTACCTCAGGGTAGGACATTACTCTCCATCCTCCAGTGGAAACGCCACCAGTGTGTGTGTGTGTGCTGCCTACGATTTGCACTTCTGTCACATTTTAACTGTATGTGCTTTGTATTGTTACAAGGGCAAATGATTGTTCACCAGCTGACCTATCTGCCTTTTCTTTTTCCTAGTAATAATATGAATGTGGCTTCTGCTTTAAGGTTCTGTGTTAAGTCTGTCCATATGCATAAATTGTCAGGGAGAAAAATATAATATATTTTGAGTGTAACTGACTCATCATCCCCTCCTCTCCCCACCCACCTCTCCAACCCAAACATTTATACTAAATCTTTTTATTATTCTTGTGATACAGTTGTGGCTTATGTGCTTTCAAACTTTTCTTTTTGTGAAGCTCATATAATTGCAAAAAAAGGGATTATATTATATTACATTCTTTATACTCACACATAGAGTGCCTTATGGCAAGTTGTCACACCTGTGACTGATAACTTACTTAATGATAGCACCTATTATGATTATAAAATTGGCAGTTAATTCATCTGCACAACAGAGAACTTAATTGTTCTTACTGAAAAATCCATAACTTAAGATTTCTCATTGCCTTGTTCATATATTCTGGTCATATATGTATATGTTTGGCGCTCCCCTCATTTGCAGTTATCCCATGTACCTTGAAGACAAATTATCTAACTACAAGAAAATTAATCTTCTAAGTAATTCCTTTGAAAGGAAATTAGATGTTGCTCTTTCTTTTTTTAATGAAAAAAAAGTATCACGTGAGAAATAAATTTGGGCTTCCATCATAATTTCCATTTTCTGACAAGAATTTTTATTTTTGTGTCCAAGTTAAAATTGTTCACTTGATTTAACTTCCGTGATTGCAAACTCTTAGGTGTCTTTATTTTATATTAATTTCACTAAATAAGGGACATATGTTGGAAAATAAACTATATTACATACTTGCAGAATGTTTGAAAGTTTTCCTATTGTCTGCACAAGGAAATAGTATTACCGGCAAATCCATTTCTCCAGAATGAGATGCTTCAAAAATATTTGTAGTCGTTCAACTATGGAATCCCTTGCTGTTTGTCTGTGGGTTGGGTTAAATACAAATATGTTTCAGAAAATCATCTGAAAATGTCTTCCCAGTTACTACAGTACAGTAGTAAGTGTGAAATAGAGGGTTATTTTAATCCAGCCAGTGCAGCAAAATTCAGACTATTTTATTTAACTTTGATCACTGCCACACATTTAGTAATGTTAACACTATGCCGTCGCACGTGGTGTTGCGCGCGAAATAGTAGTCAACGGCCAGCGATACCACAGTAGTGTCATGCGCAAAATGGTGGTCAGCAGCCAGTGACACCACAGTGGTATCATGAGCATAGTATCATGCAGTGGCCAGCGTCAGCACTTTAGTATCTTTCTCATTCTGTTGGTGTTTTGTTTAGGTAACAATAAGTTACACATGTCAACAAGTTTTCTGTTTTTATAAGTACATGTGCCCTTTCATAATGGCAGCTGAAAGAGACAGTATGATTATTTACGATGAATGTGCGGACGTCTTGTCTGACGTTCCAGGCGACTTGGCCGGTTAGGAAGAAGACATTAGATATCAAAAAAATAAAAGTGAATCAGAACCGTTGGAAGATAGTGAAATAAGTTCAAGAAGAATTCAGCGAATGCTAAGGTTGCCAACTGATTTGGATGAAACGGACAAAGAAGACAGTGCACAGTGGTCAGAGTTTGATTTATCGATGACCAATAATACATTTGAAGGATCTCCGGGTCCAAACATATTCCCAAAGATACACAGAGCGTTGAGGCTATTGTAGAATTATATATTTGGAATGATCTATTTGAATATATTAGCAACAAAACCATTAAGTACTACAGTTGAAATTGCAATAGAAGGAAACTGGATAAAAAAATGCCAAATAAGTCAACATTACGGGACCCGAACTTAGAAAATGGTTTGGGCTTGCTGTCCTTATGGGAATTTGTAAAAAAAGCAAGGATCGATGATTATTGGTCAACAGATCCGTTAGTAGACACACCGATATTTCGCAAAATGATTCAGACAAATATTATCATTTTTATATTTTTCTGACACAATAATAAATCAGATAATGCCAACCAGCTCTTCAAAGTGCAGTTCATAATTAATTATTTTTCCAAAAAGTTTAAAGAAACTTTTAATGTAAGTCAAAACACCTCAATTGGTGAAGGAACGCTACCATGGCATGGACGGTTAAATTTTAAAGTGTACAATCTGTCAAAAATTACGAAATATGGCATACTCATTTGAATGCTGTGTGATTCGATTACATGATACATTTCCTCATTCCAAGATATATTCCGGTGCTGGACAGCCTTTAGCAAAAATAGTGATGGAACTATTGACACCTTATTATGGAAAGTGGCATCACCTCTACATGGATAATTATTATAATGGTGTAGAACTTGTAGAGAAGTTACTTGGAAAGAAAATTCAAGTTTGTGGAATGATACGGCAAAACAGAGGATTTCCGGAAAAATTAAAGCACGCAAAAGCCAATGTGTTTGAAGCTTATCAACGGAAAGGTGAAGTACTCGCACAGGTATGGAGAACTCCGAAAACTAAAACGATATGAATGATCTCTACAATACATAATGCCACTTTGACACTCAAAGAAAACAAAGAAAAACTAATTACACATTAAAAAAAAAAAACACCTGAAGGTGATTAGACTACAGCAAATACATGAAAGGAGTGGATTGAGCAAACCAATATTTGAGTTATTACCCTATATACAGAAGCCAATAAAATGGTCAAAAAAGGTTTGTATGTACCTCTTTAATTGCACATTATTTAACGCATTCCGTACATGCCAATATTTCAATACAGAACACAAGGGTCTCAAATTTCACAATTTTTTATTGAAAGTGTCTGATAAGCGGATAAAAGACCATGTACCTGCTTCTGAGGAAAACTTGGAGATTGCCACTACATCGCTAACGTCTCATCATGATCTGGCTGACAGACTTTCTGGTCACATAAAGCAACACCAACTAATACTTATTTCCGAAACGAATAAACGAAAATGAAGAAACTGCCATGTATGTTCCAAAAACAAAAAAGAAAAACAACAAACATAATGTGAAAGTCTTGTGGAGTTGTGTTACATCTTGGAGACTATTTGCTGCATTCACAAGAAAGAGAAATACGAAGTACCAAAGACAATGCAAATAAACAAATTTATGGGGAAAAACAAATTTTGTGTTTATTTACATATGTATATCGGCAAAATTTCATGAAACTAGGGGAACAGGGTTGAGAAATTATGAGGATTGACGATGAGTTTAGTAAAACTTAACAACTTGTAATCCGAATTAGTGCTGCCGGCGCCAAGCGAATAAATTTGTACGAAACGTGTGGACAGCAAAGTGTTAATATTGAAACTTGTGAATGCCTTACATTTAAGATTTTGTAATCAGAATGTGAAGTGTGTCTTGAGTTATGACAAACAGTTTTTAATAGTGTCTTATTCTGACAGGATTGGAGAAATTGCTGGTCTCATGTGAAACAAATAAGGAATGCAGTGCAGAAGAAGCAGCTAACCTCAGAAACAAATATGAACTGTGAAATATTTAGCTTTTAGAATGAGATGTCAGAGAGAGAGAGAGAGAGAGAGAGAGAGAGAGAGTGGCATGTGAATAAATAGACTCTGAAGTTTGGTGTTTCAGAAACATGTAAATAAGTTTGTATGCTATGTGTTTCTTTGTATTTGTGAAGTAAATAACTTTGTTACATAATGTATTTTTCATCACAAGAATTTTCTCCACCATTTAGTTTAATGCTGACAGAAAATTGTGAAACTTTATGACTAAAATCTCAGCACTTTGTTTTTTTTTTTTTTAATTTATTGTGAGAAAGGGAAGCAATTTAAATTTTAATCAGAACACTTGGATTATTTGGTTGGTGCTCTGTAGCACAGCAAATGTGTTAACATTAATCTTACTGGATCCTTCCACATTGCATCACATGTCACAAAGTGGTCATGGAACTGAAAAGGGCTTTCAAGGTACATCCACTCTTGATGACAAAATTGATATTTATATGAGGTCTAATACACTTCCAGAAAGTAAAGAAAGTTGAGAAACTAGGATGCCCATCTGAATAGTTCAGAAAGATTTCCTGCTATTTAGCTGGTGCCTTGTATGGTGCAGTGCTAATGACATGTCAACCAAAGTTCACAGAAAATTAAAATAAAAAAAATTAAAAAAAAAAACACAGAAACACTGTATATATACTATTACTGCTAACAACATTGGATGAGTTTCAGAATATCTTTGACTCCATTTTCATTATAATGGACTGCATTACATTACTTGTTATATGATTTTAGGATGCCACACACAACATTTCATATGTTCACATTGATGCCATTTACCATTTATCCCCATAGCTTGTTCATTTTTGGTAATGTTTTTGACACCTGTTTCCAAAACCTGATGAATCATTCCTAATAACTGAAAAACCAGTCATTGAAATTGTGAATTCATGATTGTATCTGCAGTTAAGTATGAACATACTGAAGACTTACTTGATTAAGTATATCATTATAATGTTATTGCTTTAAATATTGGCAGTGATGGTACTTAAACTGAGTGTGTAAAAAATGCCAGCAGCTCTTTCCATAATTGTTGATATCTTACACTATTTGAAATAACTCTATGATGGAGTGCAATGAATGAAGGTTGTGATGAGGCCACCGGTGCTAGAAACTGTACTTCAAAATCTTCATGGATTATACAGGACTAGGTATCGA
Source organism: Schistocerca nitens (assembly GCF_023898315.1). NCBI lineage: Eukaryota > Metazoa > Arthropoda > Insecta > Orthoptera > Acrididae > Schistocerca > Schistocerca nitens. Next base: position 147,286,390 of record NC_064617.1, read on the forward strand.
TAAATTGGGCATATATGCTGTATTTTTAACCAATATTTTAAATGTTGCCTTGCAAATATTTTAAGTGATAATAGTTACAATTCTGAAAAAAGGCTTGTATAAACACTTATAATATTCAGTAGACCAGAAGTATGTCTGAAGCAGTATTCCATATTGTAGAATTGTGTTTTAAGATAACAGTATATGTTTTTTACAAAAATGTAGGTGAATAAATTCAGGGAAAAAGTTCATATGAAGTGGGGTGGGGGGGGGGGGGGGGGGGGGGGAGCCCACGCGCGCATCACATATACTTGCGTCTGTCTTTTATTGACAAAGGCCTTAACGGCCCAAAGCTATAATTGTGAGAGTCTTTTTGTTGTGCCTATCGGCAACTCAGCATCTTCACTATATGGTGAGTAGAAACTTTCCTTCTCATTTGCGAGAAAGAGAAATATGTTAACAGTGAATATGAGTTAGTGTTAGGAAGTCTCTTCTAAAGGTGTGTTTGTGTGGAGTGTAGCAGGAGGCTTATGCAGGATAGGCTCCATGAGGATATGCATCAAACCAGTCTTCACACTGAAGGCATCAACTTAATGATAGAATTGAAGTATTAGGTGTGGAACTTATAAATGTCTTATCAGGAAACTTAAAGTTTACTCCCCAGACACTATTTTGTGGACAGATAATAGTTCAGGATTATTACTATAATAATAATAATAATAATAATAATGATAATAATTAGTAGTAGTAGTGAAATGTGTTCATATGTGAAGGTATGTTTGGAGCAAATGATGGCATCTAGTCAGAAATTAAACCTATGACAATTTATATTCTCTCAAGACAAGATGCTTCACAAACATTCTCTTTCTGTATCGTTCTCACTTTTCTCAAGTTGTCACCCAACCATAAACCATTGCCCTTGCCAAAGCAGTGTGGCTTGCTTGCTTCAACCATTACTTATCCATACTAAAGGTGCAACCACAACACAAGAGTATCTTTGGAGAGTCCAGAAAAACCTACAGTTCCTGAACTAGTCTTTTCAGTATTTGCAGTGGCAACAGGCTGGTTGATTAACTGATTTGGCTCTTTAATAGTAGCCAACATGGTCTTGCTGCTTGGTACCATGAACAACTGAAAGCAAGGGGAAATAATAGACATGATATTTCCCAATTACATGCAGCTGTATTGTGTGGCTTAGTGACGATCCTATTCCCTTAGGGTAAAATATTCTTGAGGTAAAATAATTCCCCACTCAGTTAATTAGATTGGGAGTATTCAGGAGAATGTCTTGATCAGGAAAAACAAAACTTGCATTGTGTAGGTCTGAGTATGGAATCTTAGATCCCTTAATTGGGTAGGTGGGTTACAGAATTTGAAAAGGTAAATAGATAGGTTGAAGTTAGATATAGTGGCAACCAGTGAAGGGCAGTAGCAGTGGTCTGCTGAGTATAGAAATAAAAGTACAAAATCAAATGAGCATAATGCATGATTAGGTCTAAGAATGAGTAAGAAAATAGGAATGCAGATAAGCTACTACAGCATAGTGAATGAATTGTCATAGCCAAGTTAGATATAGTAGTACAAGTTTATATGCCAAGTAGCTCCAGATATGAAGACTATATGAGAGCAGATATTAAAGGGAGATGAAAATTAATTTTGATGGGAGGGTGGGGAGTTTGATTGTAGGAGAAGGAAGAGGAAGACAACTAGGAGGAGGACATGTATTGGGTGAGGGAGAGGGAGGGGAAAGGGGGGGGGGGATCGAAAGAGGAAGCTGCTTGTTGACTTTTGCAAGGGTCATAATTTAATCTTTGTTCGTATTTAGTTTAGAAGATTGTATACGCAGAAGAGACCGGGAAGCACTGGTAGATTTCAGATTTATTGTATAATAGAAGACAGAGATTTGGAAAGCTGAGTTTAAACTGTAAAACATTTCCAGTGGCCAATTGGACTCCGACCATAATTTATTGGTTATGAACTGCAGGCTGTATCTGAAGAAATTGCAGAAAGGTAAGTAGTGAAGCAGATAGGATCTGGGTAGATTGAAAGAAAGAAATTTTGTTGAATGTTTCCAGGGTACATTAGGCTACAGTTGTCTGAATTAGGGGAAAGCATTACAATAGAAGATGAATGTGTAGCTTTGAGTAATGAAATATTTGAAGACAGGATCAGATAGACAAAAAGAAAATGCCCAGTAGGAAACCACAGATAAAACATAAGCCATTGAGTTTAATTGATGGAAGGAGAAAGTATAAAAATGCAGCAAATGAAGACGGCAAAAAGGAATAAAGACCTCCAAAAACTGAGTGACTGACAGTGTAAAGTGCCAAGAAGGTATGGCTAGAGGATAAATGAAAGGCTGTGGAAGCAAGCATGGCTAGGGAGGATAGGTGCCAGCTATAGGAGAATTGAAGGGACATATGGAGAAAAGAGAGGCAGCAGTATAAATTTCAGGAGCTCAGGTGGAAAGCCAATACTAAACAAAGAAGTGAAATGCAGAAGGAAGACACAGATGGGTTGTACAAGGGAAATGAACTTGAAAGTAATGCTACAGAAAGGGATGAATACGTTGTGAGGTACAACATGATGAGAAGAATTTGACAGAGCACTGAAAATCGAAGCTGAAACAAGTCTGTAAGAATTATTGAGATTGGGATAGGATGCCATGACAAAGTTATTCCACCTGTTGTACATCTATGAGACAGGAAAAATACCATCAAACTTCAAGAAAAATGTAATAATCCAAAAGAAGACAGATGCTGACCTTACTCCCCAAAACGGGTGCACCAGCATCCCCTGCTGACTTTCGTCCCATCACCGTATGCTCATTGCTGGCAAGGACCATCCATAAGGTTCTGGCATCGCGCCTGATGTGTCTGTGTGCTGTGGACAAACGTCAGTGGGACTTCATCCCTCGTGATGCAATGCTGGAAAACACGTTCATCTCTGACCAGGCTCTCATTGTAGGCACAGTCCGCTCCTGCCGTTCTGTCTTTGTTGCATCTCTCGATGTGTCTAAGGTGTTGGACTCACTAGACCTTGCTACCCTGTGCCCCATGCTGAAAGCGCATGACCTTTCGACTGAATTTGCTGACTAGATTGAGAGCTGCTTCAGGGGTAGCACGATGGTGATAACGGGCAGTTGCGGTGTGAGCATGGTCGTGTAGCCATCAAGGGGCATCGATCAAGGGGACCCTCTCTCCCCCCTCCTTTTCAACATGGCTGCCGATATAATGCTTATCACCTTGCCTTCCCACATAGGAGCACGGATTTTAGTCGCAGAGTCAACGCTACAGCTTTCGCTGATGATGTCCTGCTGTTCGCATCGACTAAGAGGGGCCTGCAATCCCTAATCGATGCAGCCACGGCAGCCCCCACCCATCTGGGCGGAAGTGTTTCACACTCGCCTTAGTGGCCTCTGGCCGCGAGAAATGGTGAAGGTGGACGACTCCATCACCTTCACAGCCAGTAATGCCACCATGCCGGCCCTATGTATGGGTGAGACTTTTCGCTACCTGGGGCTGCAGCTCTCCTCTTCAGGTTGATGCTTGTTCCATCCTCGCCGCTATCTGCAGGAGCAGTTGGTCATCATCACCCGGGCTCCCCTGAAGCCGCAACAGCACCTCTATGCCCTCGTCCATGTGCTGCTGCCAGGCCTGTATCATGGGCTGGCCCTCAGTTGCAACCGGATCAGGTGCCCTGAACACCACGGACACCGTGGTGCGAGTAGCCATCAGAAGATGGTTCTGCCTCCTGGAGGATACCCCCTTGGGCTACTTCCACTCTCCTGTAGCCTATGGGTGCCTCGGCATTCCATCCGCCCGCTGGATGGGGGCCTACCCTACAGCTGACCCGACTCCTGCAGAAGACACTGCAGAAGATGGGACCAGCTGCGGACGACGCGGGCCTGCGTGAGGTCGCGACACTTGACATGGGAAGACCCTCTCCTCACAATGTCAGAGCACTTCATGGACATGTGAGCAGCCCACCTGCACGTCACCTTCGACGGTGCGGCCCTCTCCAACTCCGCCGCCTTCTGGGGGCAGCACCAGTGGATCACATACCACTTGTCTCCTCTCTGGTTGCGACTTCATCAATTCCATCCACACCCGCATTAACACCTTGCCCTCCAAGGCACGATGCAGTCGTGGGCATACTGCTAACAACCGATGTCTCATGGGCTGCAGGGTCTTCGAGACCACCAACCACATTATCCAGGCTTGGAGACAAATGCATGGGTCCCACGTGAAATGTCATGACGCTGTTGTGAAGTACCTCGTGTGTGGACTTGTGCAAAGGACCTTCCACGTCTCAGTTGAGCCCCAACCTTGAACACAGGAAGGATTCCGCAAGCCTGACATCATCGCAGTCCAAGCCGGCCAGGCCCGCTTTGACGACGCCCAGATAGTCGGCGACCAGTTCTGGCTTGACTGGTGTTACCAGCAGAAGGCAGCGAACTAAAACATGCCATCCATCAGGCGTACTGTCCTTGACCTGCGTCCCGGCATCCAGAACATCACCTATTCATCGGCCACTTTGAACTGGAGAGGAACATGGTCCCCACAGTCGTGAGCAACCTCCTGAAGCTGGGCTTCAAGGTGCGGGAGTTCTCCATCATCTCATCCAGGGTGCTGTGCATCGTTCAGGATTTTTGAACAAATGACAGCACAGCGCCCAATGCCCTGTGCTGGCATTGGGTAGAGTGCTGGCTTCTCTCTCCCTGACTTCAGGGGTCTGTCACAGGAACAATGACGTCTTTATTGCTATTTTCATGTTCTTGTTTTGTAAATCTGTTTTATGTATGTCTACCTATCTATGTACTATACACATCTGAGGTGTGTCACCCCATGTATGCTCCCACTGTGGTGGGATACTGGCAAGGTACTATACACCTATGTACAATTTTCATTCCATATATGTATGTATTATTTCTTTGGAATAAAGACAGTTTTAATAGTGTGCTATTTCATTTCTGTCTTCTTTGTGTAGTTAGCGTGTTTTGGTTATTTTGTTATATGGCAGTAATAGAAGCTTATATCTCCACATCCACTGCAAACATCCGGTTGTCGATGGCGAAACATTTACGTGTGATTTGTGTGTGTATTCCAAACGCGAGTGTGAATTGCTGTGTGCTTTATGTGAATTCACTAGTCTCAAATGTAAAATGATGCTTTAGCATTATTGATTTAACTACCCATGAAGAAAATTGTGAATTTTGTAATAAATATCAGTTTTATGAATGGAAGCACGTTTCATATTTTGCCAAACCAGGAAGTGGAAAGAATGGTTTTGCAACAACTTTCTTCTACCCACATACCCATTGTTAGGCTTGTCATGTGTGTAATTTATACTCTACTTTCCAAAAACGAAACTGATGAAATAAAAAATTTATTTATTTGAACCATCTGATATAGAATGTCTCATTTGCTGTATGTGGAATTCAAATACCTCATTTATCAGACTTTATAAGTATAAAAATCATATCAGAGGAACATAGGCAACTATCATCTACTTTATCATGGTACTCACTAAAAAAAGTGTTTTGACGATTTCCTTTATCTCTTTAACTCATTGGCATTGGCAGTGACTTTTCATTTGCTTTTTATTTATCAGCAAAAACACTAATGACAATCAGACAGCACAGACCGTTTTTATTCTGAACTCATACTGTTGTTTCTTAATATCAATAAACCTCGATTCCTGCAACACAGATTGTAATTTACTGGCAATTTCTTCATCCAAAACAGCTTTAGCAAAAAAAACTTATGTATCAGTACCACTGAGACTTTGCACTCTAGAAACAGTGTGCCCAATTTTCAAAATATTTCAAAAACTACATAAACACTGGTATCATATAGATCTTGCTCTATATCACAAAGCCTGTCATCTGATACACTCTAGTGCAATACTTTAATAAATACTTCTGCACCTCTAGGATTGTGAACTATAAATACAACAGGCTTTGTGTTATTGGCAAATTCAATCCACTTAAAGGAGTGTTACATAAAAACTCAAAGTTGCTTGTAACCTGCTGTAGTTTGATATGAATTGGTAGATTTATAACTAAGTCATTTTGTATGAGCCACTCTACTGTGTTATTTGTTGAAACAAATGCACTTCCTGTTGTCTACAAAAAGCAGCTTGTGCATAACACATTTGGAAAGAACAGACAAATATTCGTGTCAGGCAAGAATACAAATGTCATTTCCAGTCAGATTGCTCGAGACTGACTGGTTGTAACATAAAAAAATATATACATAATTTTCAACGAGCTTCATAGTTTACACCATTTAAAAATAAAAAGACACTCTTACATTACATAAAGTAGCATCAGACAGAGCTAAGAAATGGATAAAGGTAAAATGGTATAAAAGAAGGATAAAGGCTGGTTAATTCCTGGGATTAAAGTATCTTGTGCTAGGAAGGGAGAAGAACCTACACAAATGATCTAATGGCTTTAAAGGGCAGTTCAAAAACTGTAATGTTTGCTGGTGACAAGTGTACTAATCAACGGTCCAAACTCAGCCCTGGCAGACACGGCTCAGATGACAGGTGAACAGGCCTACAAATGGTCCACAGCTAACAGTTTACATCTTAGCCTTACAAAGTCTCATATTAAGCAGTTTTAAACAAACAATAATTACCTTTCAACACCAGAAGTAGACATTAATGGTCATACATTGAATGAAGCAGTGTGTGTAAGATTCCTTGGGGGTATAACTGAATAACAAGTTAAAATGGATTCAACACATGGATACATTAATAAAAGAAGCTCAGTACAACATATTATGCCCTTAAAAGAATCTCCCATTGTGATGACCTAAAGATAAGAGTGTAGTCGTATTGGCTAATGTGTGGTACTGGAAACCCCCCTCCTCCCTACCCCCAATATTTACATCCGCACCATATTGAAAAATGCAAGGGGGGGCTAATACGTAACTTTTACCAGTTTATTTTGCATATCCTCATTCCCTGTTGTCTAATGGAATTATCTTCTGGGGCAGTGCACCTAAGTTTATTAAGTGTTTGCTAGCAGCAACAAGCAGTAAGAATATCGTCTACATCGTGCAGAAGTGTTTTTAAGAATCTTGGAATTATTACTCTCATTTCACAATATTTTACTTCTTAATGGTTTTTGTTGCTGATAATAAAGACCAAATTGAACAGCGACATACACAGTCACAATACAAGACACAAAAATAATTTTCATGAAGATTTTGCCTCCTTGTCCAGGGTTCGGAATGGAGTTGTGAACACTAATGGTAAGATATTCAACAAGATGCTGACTAACATAAAACAAGGTATTGGGAATCTCTACCAGCTCAAAAGGAAAATAAAATCATGCCTGATTAGCCACCCATTCTACAAATTATCTGAATATCCAGATTCAGGGATTTAAAATTTCTGCTAGCTAGATGGCAAGTAGCAGTGTTTGTTATAAAGGTGTGTAACAAGCAGTAATATGCTGGTACCATAAACAGGACATAGTATTTGTAGATTCAAAAATATTTCCTTGGAAAATACCTTCTTAATCAAGTAAATGTTAAGCTACTAATAGCAGATAAACAGCAGCTATATAATAAAACTAAGGAGGCAGCAGCGGCTTTATTACTAATTATGTTATTAAATTTGAATGGCAGATGCGTGAATAGCATTAAGCAATGTAGTAATACGGTCAATACAGTTTACAGATTAAATTTCTCTATTGCCTCATGTTAATGTATATCTTCACTCATCCCACATTCCTGAACGGTCTCCTCCCTGGTGGGATCTGTGGAACACGATTAATGAATGAACTATCCACTTTTGAGTAAGGTGAGCAGTAATTACCTAGCACAACATTTTTCCCCTTAGGAGTTGTATTTCAATGACTACTGCTTCAATAACAAGTTTTGCACAGTTAGGTATGTGATATGCAGTATATTCAGTTACATAAGTATCAACATATATGTAGCTAACACCACTTCTACAACAATGTAACATCTTTATATCCATTTAGATTATACACCATTATTACATTTTCCCTTAGCCCATGCTTTGTCATAAAAACATTTGGCATATCAGTAGCTAATAATATATCAATTTCAACAGATTTATTGGAAGCATATTGAAGATTTTGGTAAAGAATTTTAGTTTTAGAACCCTTGCCAGCTATTTTCCTGTCAGCTACCTTCAATGTGTGTGTACCTGGGGTTGGTTTGTGTAGACTTTTGTTACACAGAGATGGCACTGTTATATCTAAAATATGACTTCTTTCCGTTTATTACAAGCTGGGCCTGAAAACTGTAATGCAGACTGTCTGCAAAATAGTAAAGTACAAGTATTTCCTGCGAAATCTCTGAATGTGAGATACTATGCCTCTTTGGCTTTATATCAGGTTGCTGGTAACTGGGTCATGGGCATTTGTCAACAATATGTAATTATTATGTACATCATTAACTGTGGTTTCTTTTATTAGTTATTTACTATTTGTGGTGGTGGCTGTCCTATTATTTGTGAACCTATGAAACAAGAGATCCAATTCTTGACCTAGTTCGACCTAGAATTTCTTTTCGTACTTACCTTGACTTCTAATACAGTGTTGTTTATGTAAGGGGGGGGGGGGGAGGCGGAGAGAATTGTGCTGGTTTCATGAACCTGTGTGAAAGAAGGCTAGGGCATGCTGAATATGAGCAGGCTTAATACAACACTTTGGCATTCAAAACCACCTTATCATTTAATAAATTGTCACATTCTGCAGTGAGTATACCTCTCAATAATTTTAAAAATATGTTGGATAACTGGTTAATAGGTAAGTCTAATAGAATTCTAGTAGTGTAAAACCTGAGTTTTAAGATTGTGTTTGCAAGTCTGTACAACAGATTAATGTAGGCTAACTAATTTGTAATGTAATGTGAACATTAATTGCAATGGTGGTTGTTAGTGTGTCATGTCAATGAAAAGCTTATTCCACAACATGCAAATAGAGAATTTGCATCTCAATCTATGAATCAGCTTGTTCAGTGGAGTAGAAAGTTTGTCAGAAATAGCTGAACAGGCCTACAAGTGGTTCACAGTTTAAGTCTCAGCCTCACAAATACTTACCTTATGCAATTTCAAACAAACAGTAATTGCCGTTTAACACAAGAAATAGTAATTAATGGTCATTCACTGAATGAGAGATGGTGTGTGGTATTCCTTTTGGTCCAGCTGGGTAACAAGTTAGCATGGAGTCAACACTTGGATGAACTAATAAAGAAGTTCAGTTCAGCTTGTTAAACCCTTTGAGATATCTCCCACTGTACTGACCTAAAGATAAGAGTGTAAGCATATTTTGCATATTTTCTCTCCCTGTTGTCTTAAGGAACTATCTTCTGTGGCAGTGCACCTAAAGTAAATAAAGTGTTTGTTCGGCAGAAGCGAGTAGTAAGAATGTTGTGTAAAAGAACTAAGTATACATTTTACATATGCCTGTTTAAGGACATTGAAGTTCTTATTCTCACTCACAGCTTTCATACTAATTTACCTGATTACATTTAGATTGCAAAAGCATAAATGACATTAAGCAGTATTGTGATAGTTTATTGCTGAATAGAGTACACAGAAATTTTCAATGATATATTTGTCCCAAGTTAACGTACATCACGGCTCGTTCCACATCCCTCATTGTTCTCCTTCTTGTTTGGATCTGCAGAACAATGAATGTTGTTCTTTGTCTTCCTCCAGGATTACTTCTGCAGCCCGCCAATCTCTTTTTTCCTTCTGCTAATTAAAGTAGGCTGAACAGGAATGTAGTTTCCTTTATTTTTTCTTGAATTACCTGTAAGAATTAAAAAGATAAAAAACAAAAGCAATTATATTCTCTCTGTGGATGTGGTGTACATTTGTGCCTCACATAGCTTCACAAAGTTTCAACAACAGAGATGTACATGCAGATGGTGTTTTCTACTTCGCACAGTACCTCCAGACCCTTCCTGGTGAACTATTTGACAACTCTGTAAGATGAGCCACAGCTCTACTTAACAGATCATTATTTATTTTGCGTGAAATATTTTCCTTGTGTCTGCCACCTCTTCTTCAAAAAAATGGTTCAAATGGCTCTGAGCACTATGGGACGTAACATCTGAGGTCATCAGTACCCTAGAACTACTTAAACCTAACTAACCTAAGGACATCACACACATCCAAGCCTGAGGCAGGATTTGAATCTGCGACCGTAGCAGTCGCGCGGTTCCAGACTGAAGCGCCCAGAACCGCTCACCTCTTCTTCAGTGTCATGGTTTTCCTCATGTGTGTCCATTCGCTCCAAATGATCAGCATCATTTAAAACTGTGCTAGTGTGTGACCCATGCAGTGGCTCAAGCCAATTTTCAGAAGGCTGCTCACCTGTCACTATAAAATAATACTTTCTATGTATTCCATCATTATCAATTGCCGCCTCATACTTCTGAGATGGGTTACAGTGTTAGCCCAACCTACATGCTTGCAAATATTTCCCGTATTGCCCTGAAGACAAGTGCAAATAAGCACAGCCATATTAACTATATAATAATAGTTGCTTATTCCGTCACTGGGAACCAACAGAATGACTTCCTTAACTTCCTTTATTTTACTTTCTATGTCTGGTAAATGGACCTCGATGGTGTTGCAGAAAGATCTTGTATTTGCAGAATCAAGGAGTCTTATCTGAAAATAGGAATTCACTTTTGTGAGCATAAAAGCATCCATCTGCACCATGTTGAAGGCTCGAATTCTCTCCTAAATTTTGTCCTTTAGAATCCTTATGAACGTTTCACTAATGTTATTTGTGCTGTGGCCTTGCACCGTCATACCTATATGATAAGAATGTGCCCATAGTTGGTGCTGATAACGGACTTAGCCGCTGCGAGGGCCGGAGCGGGAGCGTTATCCTGTACGCGTGCTGTAGTCGTACTGGTTGGTTATCCTGGGTCCTACAGACATCAGTCTTCCTTGGTGCCCAAACAGGTTCCTCATGCGGCATTGTAGGAATGTAACTTCGCCTGAGTCTCGACTTTGTTACTGTTTTAAAGGGAAATGAAGGACGCGAGATTGGGTTCAATGTGTGTCCCACTTCCTCCCTTATGACCTCTTGAAACGTCTCGGTTTTTTGCTCGCTGTGTAATCCAAGTGCCATCTGAACTTCCTCTCTCACTATCTGACGTAGAACACTTGTGAAATCAGTTTCTTCCTCCATCACAGACATTGATACGATGTTTGAAAGCCGTTCAAACTCCTTGCGTGTAATTCTTTTTTGATGCATTGTCTCGATATACTGGCAACATTTTATGAAGTCGTCCGCTGTCGAAACCTCCTTCAAGAGTAGGGCTTGATACACGTCCTCAGCAACACCCTTCATGAGATGTGCAACCTTAGCTTCCTCCTTCATTCAAGGATACACTATTTTACAAAGCTTCAAGACGTCTTGAATGTAGGATGCTGTCGTTTCTCCTGGACGCTGTGCCCTGCGCTTTAATTTATCTTCAGCCTTGCTCTTCTGTCATTGTGTGTCGCTGAAATACTTGCGCAGTTCCGCCCGGAATACTTCCCAGCTTGTGAGCTTCTCCTCATTGTTCTCATACCATTGCTTGGCAGTGCCCTCCAAGTAGAAAATACGTTAGCCAAACGCATGGTGTCATCCCATTAGTTAAATTTGGCTATAAGCTGATATACCTTCAGCCTCTTGTTTGGATCTTGGCCATTGTCACCAGAGAACCCGGAAGGATGTCTCATGAGGTGGCACACAGTTGCTGTCATTGTAACGTCCTCGTCTTCTTCTGTCTCCAATAGATTGCAATCTGTTGAATATGGCTTGAACTTGGGTCTCTCGCCACTTAAACGGCGGCTCCGTGGTGGCCTGATGGGAGCCACTGTGTCGTCGATAACGTGTGGTATCACAAGTTCCAATACACAGCGCCTCCACCAGAATAATGTCACGTAGAGGAAGGTGTAAGTAGATGAATGACGAACACTAACTTCACTTAACGAAGGTTTATTCAGCACCATATAGAGAACAAAGTAAAATCCGAACTGAAAGACGCATTTAAACCTGCCATGGTTGAGATTGTAACTGCTCCTGGAACATCCGGTGACACTCTGTCTAGTAAACTTGGAGAAATTAGAAGAGCTTTTAGTCATAATCTTCCTGAGTGGAAACAACAATTAACTAACGACACTGATCAGCTTAAGAGACAAGTAAATGAAGTGCAGTCCGATAATCAAAGTGACTATCCGCATTCTTTACCGCCTGAACCAGATTCTCGGCATTATCCAGTGTATCATGTACAACATTCCCCACCAGCAAATAGTACACGTGACAAAAATTCAACATCGCGTGGTCACAATCATCAGTTGACGTTAGTTGAATTAATGAGAAATGAAAGTATTTTAAAACATCAAGTTTTCCAGCCTTTCATACCGGAAAAGCAGAACATTCACACCACGGCTTTTCTGAAGTCGTTCTCAGGTGTTTTTCCAGAAACTTGGAATGACAAACAACGAATTCAGTTCACGTTAGGATATGTCCAAGGAGAAGGGTCAGTCTGGGCTACAGACATCATAGATAAATGCCAAACGTATGCCTATTTTGACAGATACTTTCTGAATAAGTTTTGGAGTTCTGGTATTCAGCAAAGACTCCGAAAGGAGGTGTATAATGCCTAACCCTTTTTTAATACCAAAGGAGGAAGTCTTAGGCGTTACTTTGAAAAGTATTTGTGCAAAATTCAATATTGGGACACGCCCATCTCCACGAAAGATGTCATTATGATTTTAAAATCTAAACTTCCAGTCTCAATCAGAGAAAAATTGGTTAATGTAAATGAGGACGACCAAAAAGTTTTTCTTTCTGTGTTTGATAACCTAGACACGATACATGAGGACGTGCGTGCGAGTGCGCGGAATAATTATGATAATGGCAGCCCGCTCCGCAACAGCACGCTGCAAACGGTAGCAGTGGAATGGCATACCGACCTAACACTGGTCAGCCTAACGTGCACCCTTATAATAATAACAATTTTAATCGCTGTAACGGAAAGCCACACAATAAATATCAAAATGGTTCAAATGGCTCTGAGCACTATGGGACTTAACATCTACGGTCATCAGTCCCCTAGAACTTAGAACTACTTAAACCTAACTAACCTAAGGACATCACACAACACCCAGTCATCACGAGGCAGAGAAAATCCCTGACCCCGCCGGGAATCGAACCCGGGAACCCGGGCGTGGGAAGCGAGAACGCTACCGCCAATAAATATCAAAACCAAAACAGATATAATCCCATTTACCAGACTACGCAGCAACAATAAATATGTCAATTCATCGTTAAATTATAATGGCAATTACCAGTACCAAAATAACAGAAAGCGTGACGGAAATCGCAATGCGGGGAGACGATGGAAAAACTATAACGGACAACAGCAGTATAATCAGCAATGTAACTTTACTCCATCACCACAAACTAATTTTGCTCAACCTCCGAATACGACACTTCCTCAGCAACCAAATCAACAGTTTCGAAACAATGCGCAAAACAATCCGCCAAATTCTTTTCAGAACACAGCAAGTAAGAATAACCCGGAAAACTCAACTATTTTTTATACGCAGGCCAATCAAGTAACTAATATTGCGCAAAATGAAACACCCTTAAATGAATGACAATCTGTGTGGAATGCTGACGACAATTTTGAACCGAATAGGCCAAATAATACGCGCTCAAGTAAAAGTAATTGAAATTTCATCTGAACCCCTAACGCGGAAAACCAGTAGCAGCTTCTTCATGCCTCCTCGGGGAAGCTGCGGAACAAACGGAGGCGGGGGGGGGGGGGGGGGGGGAGGGGGAGCAACTTCATAAGCGACACATCAATGTAATTAGGTAAGAAGACGACTGTGACTTATGAGACGACCTGTTGAACGAATATGACACGTGCAACAACGAAGACCTGTGGGAAAACAAAGTCCAGGCATCAACTCCTATTCACATTTCTGACATACCTATTATTGCTATTATTGATACAGGTACCAACATAAATGCTTTATCTATGTGCATATGTAAGAGAGTGTGCTCTCTTGCTAAAATTCCTTCACTCTCCTTTCAAGGATGTACTGTACCCGGAGCTGTGGGTTCCCTGGTACAGAAATTCAGCATACAAATACAAGCACATATACAATTCGATTCAGGCAGTATACAGTGTACATTCTTAGTTGTTAAGAACTTGTCTGTCCATGTTTGTTGGGAATGGGTTTTCTACGTAAAAATCGTGCCATTATCGATCTTGCTAAAGGTAAGTGTACATTAAGACTCAGCGATCGAGAATTAGTCATACATCTGATGAGGATAAAAGTCAGAATATCCAACATTGAACGCAAAGTAAAGGTATGCAAGCTCTCTTACAGGCAACAGTATTACAGTGGGATTGACGAGTCAGATGATGTCGACAATGACCCTGACTTGTTATCCACTGCAGATGAATTACGTATGAAAACCTTGGAAAGAGACGGACTAAACGATCGACAAAGACATGAACATTATGACTTGTTGGCAAAATTTGTCAATATTTTTTCCAGGAAACCAGGCATCATAACTAACTATGAATTCGACGTGAAGGTGAAACCCCATGACACCTTTTGTAAACCGACCTATTCTGTTCCGCAGGCCCGAAAGGAAGCAGTTAAGCAAGAAATTCGTAAGATGTTAAGGTGGAAAATCATAGAACCGTCCGACTCTCCATATAGTAGTCACTTATTGTCTATCGTCAAGCAGGATGGAAGCGTTAGACTTGTGTTAGACGCGAAAAGTATCAATAAGATCATCATACCAGTGTGTACACGACCTGAAGCGCTGGAGGAACAGTTACAAAGATTTCATGGTGTGAAATTCCTGTCTTCAATTGACCTCCGACAAGGTTATTGGCAGGTAAAACTATCATCATCATCATCATCATCGAGGATGTACACAGCATTCATCTTTGCTGGTCGCCCTTATCATTTGCGAGTAGTACCATTTGGTCTTAACATTAGTTCTGCTGTTCTTATTGCAGCACTTGATAATGTGCTAGGTCCAGAGTTACTTGATTAAATAACTGTCTACGTTGATGTCTTACTTATAGCGACAGTTTCCTGGGAGAAACATTTGGCCCTAATACAAACTAGGGCATTTAATTTCGTCTGAAGGTATCTCTCATGATCCCAGCAAGTTATCAGCTTAAAAATTTTCCTGTTTCTTCCACTAAAAGGTAATTAAAAAGTTTCATCGGATTAACTTCATTCTTTCGTCGTTTCATTCCAGATCAGTCAATGAACAGTCCATTGTTGTTGAATTTACTTAAGAAAAACGCCCACTGGATGTGGACTTCAGAATGTCAGAATGCCTTTGAGAAAATTAAAGAAGCTCTCCTAACGAGTAACATCTTGAGTCATCTGAACACGAGTTTAGACTTCTGTATTTCTTGCAATGCAACATTTCACGGATTAGGTTCCCGTTTGTTTCAAATAGACAAAACTGGTGACAAGGATGAAATCAAAATAATCAGTTTTGCCAGTCGAGTTCTAACCGAGTGTGAGAGATCGTACTCGGTAACTGAATTAGAAGGATTAGCGGTTGTGTGGACTTTTCGCCGTTTTAATTACTATATTCATGGACATAAAACCAGGGCATACTCACATCAAGCGCTGAGCTTTCTACTCTCCTGCAAACTTTATCGTCCTAGGCTTACCCGATGGTGCCTGTTTTTAGAAGAGTACGATTTTGAAATTATTTACGTAAGGGGCAAGAATAACATCATTGCTGATGCATTGTCACGTATGACGGAAGGATTACCGGAACCTACTGAATTAATAGAACAAATTTCTAACCATAAGATACTTCTCATGAAAGATCCTCTGCATCGGAATTACTTTCTTCATCTTTGCTGTCAAATGGACTCTCTTCAAGACCCCGTTCGCAACTGGTTAAAAATTATGTAACTTCTTCAAAACAATCCTGATCACGCGTTGTAAAAATTCTATAAACTACACAATGGAGTTTTGTTTCATCGAACTTCTCTTTTAACAGCGAGGTGGTGTGTCTGTATTCCTGAAGATTATGTTGAACATCTCGTCTGATATATTCACCTCTCCTGGGGTCCTTATGGCCCAGAGAAATGTAAATGTAAAATTTCAGCTTATTGTTAAGTACCCAATCTTCACACGAAAGTTCACAAACTATTAAGAAATGGTTCCATTTGTCAGAAGGCGAAACCTTTTAACCTATCAAATGCCTTACCTTTAAACCCAATACGTACTGAAAGACCAAAACAAATCGTCAGTTTAGATTATACAGGTCCCCTTCCTCAGGGAAGAGGAGATGTGATGTATCTGGTCGTTTTGTTAGATCTTTTTACCAAGCATGTAAGACTCTATGCTATGAATTCATCTGACGCACTTCCACTGATCAGACATATTGAAAAGTAATATTTTCCTCGCTTCGGAAAACCTGAAGCCATATTATCTGATAACGCATCAACTTTTGTAGGGAGACAGTGGAAAAAGTTTCTTGCCACCAACAACATCAGACAAATTTTGATATTCCGATACAGACCACAGATTAATCCCACAGAAAACATCTTTAAAGAGTTCAATCGTTTCATCCGAACTTATATTCAAATCAGCAGACCCGCTGGATTTATTTCTTCACACCCTTTGAAGAGATTGTTAATAACCTACCTCACACATCCACTTGTTTCACGCCATCCGAATTGGTTTCTAAACAACTAGAGAGAAATGAATGGGTAGACCCTATTCCTAAAATACAACACCCAGAAGTAACACTAGACGACAAGTTGAGACAAGCTCTCATATCTTTAACCACCCATTAAGAAAAAAGGCGCATCACAAGCAGAAGCACATTCGTAAAATTTTATCAAATCATGTAAATGAGCGAGTGCTATTAAAGACCCACTTGAAACCATCTTTGATTCACCATAAGAATCGCAAGTGGCACCACTTATATGAAGGACCATTTATCATTATAAGAAAGCCTCACATTGGTTGTTATTTGTTAGCTGATCCTGTACACAGACGAATAAAAGGGCTGTATCACCATGCAGACTTAGAGAAATACCGAGTAAATCATTGAAGATACCTGCTATGTTAAGTTGCTAATAGTGTATACATAATTATAAATTGTCATACTGTCTGTAAAGTACAAGCACACACGAGATAATACACAGGGTTAGTACGCTGTCGACACGCCTCAAGGAGAGAATTAAATCATGTGAGCATCTGAAATGAAATGCATTTATCAGTTGGAGAGTAAGTTTTGCCTTAGATGTAAATAAGTTTTAAGTTAATTGAACCATGAACAGCCACAGCCAAAGAGCTGACAAAATAAGTAATATAGTAGGGACGTGCTAAGTGCCACCTGCTACAACTAGTTTTACGAATAGCAAAGCTCTCTCCTCAAAAACGAAATAAATTAAATTGATCATTCGGACCAGAATAACTGCTCATATATGGACATTGGTTATATTTTGTGAGTAAGGCGTGTTTGACGACAATTTCTATAAGACCACCAGTGAAACGCAGCAAATAACGGCAGAAACTTAGCAAGTAAGATTCAAGCAGGTCATTAACAATCCAGGTAACAAGAAAGAACTGCTCGACTTAATTATTATTGTTACAGCAGAAATAAGATCATATGCGATCTTAAAAATTTTTATGTCAAGCCTTTGAGATGAGATGCTTGTTTTCAGAAAACTATTTTACGATACACGGAACAGATAGTATCCAACAGACTCCATTTACCCTTACTGCTAATGCATGCTTTAAGTAATTTTAAATGTGTATAGAGTGATGGCTAGAAAGCTGAATCATACAATATTGAAATTGCTGTATTACTAACTACTTCTCATGAAAAAACTAGGGTGATAACGAACAATTTATGTTAAGCTCATCATAGCATTCATCACTATCATTGTGTCTTGTATTTCTTTACTCTATTCAGTTCTATTATGTTTCCTCTATTCTGAATCACTACCTTCCTATCTTATCATGTAGAGAAGCGAATTTTGAAGGCTGACTGAGTGCATGATAGGTACAGACTGTGAGTATGGATAGTCGTGACACATTCGTTGTTGAGATGCTATGCTTTTTTATTATTTTATTTTATTTATTTATTTTTGCGGACCGCGAATTCAATTATGATTGGTTGTGTGCAACTGCACATTAGGGAACGACATGCTTCTTAATTTCCGTTGGTGGAAGCTTGAACATGAACTGTTCGCTACGTCAATAAGTCTACATTGACTTTGTCTTCGAAATACAGAAGTAATTAATGGAGAGAAAATAAAAGAGTTGAAATTTAGAAATGAGCAACTATTGTAAAAAGAAAAGAATAAAAGGATTTAGAACTAGGTATAAACCTAATGTGCCCATAGAAGCACTACCTATGAATGGGAGACACGTTTTTCGTCAGGCCTTGTAGTCACAGAAACTATTTTTCTTTTGTAAATAATTTCTAGACGTAGTATGCATACCAAAGGTTAATTATACTTTACAGTAATGAAACAGTTACTATTTAATGGACACGTATGAATTGCTACGTAAGAACTGACTACTGACAAGCAATTAATGGACACGTTTAAAACTGGTGCGTGTGAATCTTAACATGACGACCAAATTATACCCCATAACAACGATGTAGAAGCCGAACAGTGCAAGTGTTGTACTCAACTGGTACTGTACACCTTTCTACGGAAACATTCTTCGACACAGTTACGTAAGTTGCCGTGTCTGACTGCTCCCGTATTCCCGAGTCGATGAAAGTGTGTAAAATTTATAACACCGTTGGTAGCCATCAAAGAGACTGCCTCGTGCGGAATACTTGCGCCAAATTATTGTCACGTGACTATGACGCACGGCTCTAACACTGCTACGCAGCGCGCTCAACAATTAGCGTTCTTTTGTGTAGTGGGCGCGAGAACCAGATGTGTTTGAAATACTTTCAAAGTGAAATATGATGAGAGAATGAGTTAAACACTCATATACTTTATAATATCACAAAGACACTAATAAAAAAAATCCTAAAAGCGACTTTGAAAATTGCTACAGTAATACTGACAGAATCAGTTTATGGACCAAGCCAAATAATGACGAAATGTGTCAAAGTTAAATCCATACGATAGCTAAGCACTCATAAGAAAATAAGACTTTGTGTACAGAAAAATTGTTATCCTTACCTTATGCTATTTCCTTTTAGACTAAGTTATTAGTAACTAAGCACAGTAGTACCCAGCCACCAGCAAGGTTGGACCACCAAAAGATGAGGAAATATTGTGGAATTTGTACAACGTGATCTGGCGGCAAACCCGTGAAGACTATTTACAAACAAGCACACTCTAATACAGATTTTCTCTGTATTTTCCATGTATGGGAACATGAATGGAAGCCCGAACATTTGTCAAGTGAGATAAAGACCGCCACCAAACGGCTCAACTCGCCACAGAACCAGTCTCCATTTCCTGGTCCACGACGTAATCCCAACGTACCATCACATCCAGATAACCACTTCAACCACCACAGTGAATCTGATGCCCCACGTTTCCTCCATCGCGAAAGTGCAATCAATTCCCCCACTTATGTGTAGTGCTACCATTTCTACCTGACGTTCTACCACTCCCAGTGTGGCGAAAAAAATTTTTTTGAGCAGGTCATGAAAGCAAGAAATCAGTAAAGTGCAAGAAATCTTCGTTGAAACC
This sequence comes from Schistocerca nitens, assembly GCF_023898315.1. Lineage (NCBI taxonomy): Eukaryota > Metazoa > Arthropoda > Insecta > Orthoptera > Acrididae > Schistocerca > Schistocerca nitens. Next base: position 147,306,102 of record NC_064617.1, read on the forward strand.
ACAACGAAAGTATTCATGTAATATGTCACTGTAGAGCAAAAATATTAATTCTTTGTAATATATTTTGCCAAGTGCACACATTGCACCAAGACTTCCTGTGAAGTCAAATAATCTATTTCTTCATTATATTGTACACTCCTGGAAATTGAAATAAGAACACCGTGAATTCATTGTCCCAGGAAGGGGAAACTTTATTGACACATTCCTGGGGTCAGATACATCACATGATCACACTGACAGAACCACAGGCACATAGACACAGGCAACAGAGCATGCACAATGTCGGCACTAGTACAGTGTATATCCACCTTTCGCAGCAATGCAGGCTGCTATTCACCCATGGAGACGATCGTAGAGATGCTGGATGTAGTCCTGTGGAACGGCTTGCCATGCCATTTCCACCTGGCGCCTCAGTTGGACCAGCGTTCGTGCTGGACGTGCAGACCGCGTGAGACGACGCTTCATCCAGTCCCAAACATGCTCGATGGGGGACAGATCCGGAGATCTTGCTGGCCAGGGTAGTTGACTTACACTTTCTAGAGCACGTTGGGTGGCACGGGATACATGCGGACGTGCATTGTCCTGTTGGAACAGCAAGTTCCCTTGCCGGTCTAGGAATGGTAGAACGATGGGTTCGATGACGGTTTGGATGTACCGTGCACTATTCAGTGTCCCCTCGACGATCACCAGTGGTGTACGGCCAGTGTAGGAGATCGCTCCCCACACCATGATGCCGGGTGTTGGCCCTGTGTGCCTCGGTCGTATGCAGTCCTGATTGTGGCGCTCACCTGCACGGCGCCAAACACGCATACGACCATCATTGGCACCAAGGCAGAAGCGACTCTCATCGCTGAAGACGACACGTCTCCATTCGTCCCTCCATTCACGCCTGTCGCGACACCACTGGAGGCGGGCTGCACGATGTTGGGGCGTGAGCGGAAGACGGCCTAACGGTGTGCGGGACCGTAGCCCAGCTTCATGGAGACGGTTGCGAATGGTCCTCGCCGATACTCCAGGAGCAACAGTGTCCCTAATTTGCTGGGAAGTGGCGGTGCGGTCCCCTGCGGCACTGCGTAGGATCCTACGGTCTTGGCGTGCATCCGTGCGTCGCTGCGGTCCGGTCCCAGGTCGACGGGCACGTGCACCTTCCGCCGACCACTGGCGACAACATCGATGTACTGTGGAGACCTCACGCCCCACGTGTTGAGCAATTCGGCGGTACGTCCACCCGGCCTCCCGCATGCCCACTATACGCCCTCGCTCAAAGTCCGTCAACTGCACATACGGTTCACGTCCACGCTGTCGCGGCATGCTACCAGTGTTAAAGACTGCGATGGAGCTCCGTATGCCACGGCAAACTGGCTGACACTGACGGCGGCGGTGCACAAATGCTGCGCAGCTAGCGCCATTCGACGGCCAACACCGCGGTTCCTGTTGTGTCCGCTGTGCCGTGCGTGTGATCATTGCTTATACAGCCCTCTCGCAGTGTCCGGAGCAAGTATGGTGGGTCTGACACACCGGTGTCAATGTGTTCTTTTTTCCATTTCCAGGAGTGTATATTTGTTATGACGTGTATAACAAACCTATGTATGTATATCTTTATCCTGATTTCACTGTCTCTTACTGAAAAATGAATATTTGTTAGCCTAGTAAAATACGTTAGAAGGTTTATGACTCAATTGTCATGTATTTAACCTATGAACAAGACATAATCAGCTACATGCGTACAAATATGTACGTGTTATCCCTTATGTCAAGTACTTTGCTTAATTCATATGTGAGACATAAAATTTAATCTATTGTAAAGAATTTTAAAGAGTAATCCCTATTTGTTTGACGAAAGCAATAATATTATGGCTGGGCGTATGTCATGATGATCCACTCGGAATCATCCCTCCTCATGTGGGAAGCAATGTAATATTATTGTGTTTCGGATGCTCTGTATATAAAATATTTGTCATAAAAGACAAGAACAGCCATCGAGCTGTAGTTGGTAAAAAGTTGTAATTTTGTACACAAAGTCGCACGTCCAGCATTAACTGCTTCAGATAAACACTATGACACGCAGTGCTCGATCGTAATAAGATGCGAAACATATGAATGATTAAAATCTATCTTCTGTTATGTATAGTTCTAGAGTCTTGATTACCTTTTACTGTTCGTTGCCGACATGTGAAGAAGTGCAGTGTAGCATCGCTACAAGTTAAACTATATTTTGTCTACTAAAAAACATCGAAAAACCGTGTGACGCAATGAAATACTCACGCACACACAAGGACATCTAATTTCAAGAAAACATTGGACGGACAAAACAAGACATTGTTGTAGCATGCAATGTGTGAAAGAAATATCAAATGTAAGTTTTATGTTCCTTAGATATCTGTTTATGTTCAGTGCTATGGATTCTTTTGGAATATATTGATGAGTCATAATGCAATCTTTATCTTTCTATTATTTTCTTTAAGTAACCTCAGTCCTCTATTGACGTGTGCTAAGTATAATACAGGTCAGCTCTTTATAGCGGTATCTCAGTTGTTTTCGGGAGGCTACTATGTATTCAATCTCAGATTTGATAATCATTACCAGAACCGATATTCGTGTATCCTTTTTCTTTTTTTAAAAACGTTCAGTTAGGTCCCTTAGGTATTTGTATCAAAGAATCAGATTGCGTGAAGGCAATCTGGGTTAAATGTGAGGCTCAAACCACCTTTGCGTAATCAGACATTATTCCTCTTGAACACAATTGTGAACCGACGCAACCCAGTTCAAAACTCTGCTCGCTCTCCCTCTTTCTCTCCCTCTCCCTCTCTCTCTCTCTCCAACTTGCACCAAAATCGGCTAAGAAATAAATTTCATTATCATTATTATCTGTAATATTATCTGACCACATTACCATCAATATATCACATTATCGCTAATTGGCCTATTTCTTTTTTGCACGATTTATACTTGATATGGTACTCACTCAAGCTGCCTTCTTGTGCTTTTTGAACAACAGTCTCTGCCCCTTTCTATCAAAATATATGCACCACAAAATTGATGAAAACTTTCTGGGTGCCAAATTTTGATATTTTTTGGGGTCCGCATCTCAACTCTGTCTTTCTGATCTTGCTATATATAGAAATATTCTTTAAGCTACAGAAGCTGTATTGTTGAATTTGCGTACTTACTGATGTTATGACTTCCTAAAGGATTTTTGACAACATTATACACAACATAGCCAAAATGCATTACCCTACACTATTGTTGATGAAAAATATATTTTCTTTGAATTTCTACTTCCTGTCTGGTATTAATCTTGTGATTATCTGGTGCTTAGAAAGTTTTGTGACTGAACTACTTAGTGTTTCGTGAAATGAAACAGGAACTGCATCATAATTTTTTTCTCTGGATGACAGTGACTGTCATAAGCTTTAATCATTTTACTATGGTAAAAGTCAGCTTAAGCTAGAAAAAGAAGTGTCATCATTGGCCAAAAAGCTTCGAAAACTTAAATTTGGATTTTACAGAATATACCCAAATTTGTTCATACCACAATGGCCTGCTGATGCCAAAATTTTAATTTTTGCAAAATACCTGCTGTAATGTAATTGGGTGAAAAGAAATATAAAGTTAAGAAGAGTTTACAGCTAATTAATATTTCTAAAGTTGATAGGTTGGAATTGTTGACAAAGTTTTCAAACAACTACTGTCTCAAGATGAACCAGAATCAATGTCTGTTGATTATGTGGCTACAGTTGACACTCGCCACACAGTGAAACCTTCAGTAGCATCTTTGGGAGATTCACCTTTCGAGCTTCAATGAATTAGCAGCCTATGTTTTGAAAAATCGGAGAAAGTGGAGTTGCAAGCAACCATAGGCCATGAAACCTGCCTAGTCACTTCGTTAACAACATATGAGGAAGCACCACAATATCAAAACCATGAGAAGTTTTAGCTTGTGAAGCAGAACAGCTACCAAAATAAATGTCCAGTAGTATCATGTAAGTTAAAAATAAAAAAGGGAAAACTCACTAAAGACAGCACAAAATGTGCTGAAACATGCCTGGGTGAAACAAAACAGAAAAAAAGGTGTATTGATAAGGCAGAATTCCTCTTCCCGTTTCATAGCAAGCACATACATAGCAAGAACAACTGCAAAACCACAAGATGATCATAGCAGAAGGAACTCATTGCGTTACATGAGGTGGAATGCATATGCAGCTGAAACCATCTTCAAACCAACTACTGTAATACAGCAGAAATTGATAAAATAGTGGTACTTAAGTTAGAAAGTAGAATAATTAGGAAATGTATACACAAATATATCAAAGAAGCCGGCCGCGGTGGTCTAGTGGTTCTGGCGCTGCAGTCCGGAACCGCGGGACTGCTACGGTTGCAGGTTCGAATCCTGCCTCGGGAATGGGTGTGTGTGATGTCCTTAGGTTAGTTAGGTTTAAGTAGTTCTAAGTTCTAGGGGACTTATGACCTAAGATGTTGAGTCCCATAGTGCTCAGAGCCATTTGAACCATTTATCAAGTAAACAGGTATTGGAGAATAGCTTCAAATGATATAGTATATAAGAAAATACAACAAGTAATGGGCACAATCAGGAAGAAACATCTTATTCTTTGGACAACTGATGGGAACTCCAGAAAACAGAATTAGAATTAGAAAAATAAATAGATTACAGAGAACTCTAAATTGCATTACATGGCTTAAAAACCAATACAAACACCAAAATCCAACAAGACACACAAACCAGACTACAAAAGATGAATAGAACTACATGAAGGGTGATCTCAAACAAAGAAAAAAAAAGAATTTCTGAAAGAAAATATTGGGCAGGAAGAAGAGCAAAAAACCCGTTAAATAATTATTAGTTATAAAAATCCTTTGTATAAACCGCTCTAATCGGCTACAGAGCTCCTATGAAGGATATAAAAGAAATGATGATAAGGTAATAATAGGCAGAATGTATGGAAAACCACTTAATACCATGACAAAAGTTTGAAAATGGTCTCTCACATTATTATATAATCATCATCTTTCACAACCATCTTGGTACATACTCTTCCTCGGCATTTCATTCATGCAATCTCTGTTGTAGAACTTCCTTTCCTTCTTTATTAAAATCCATGGGTCCATACTACTTCTTGAATATTTTCGTGTACAAATAATAGCAGTAACTGTAATCTGGGCATTTACTTGTCTCCCAGCACTGACAGGTAATCACTATAATATGTTGAATGTCAGTCTTAACACACTGAATTGCCTGGCAGGTGAATGACCCTATCGAAACACAGATATTAATGTTTCCTGAACTTCACTAGATGGTTGTCTAAATCTCATTGAAGCAGCACTTCCAATACTATGATCATGATTCAGTGTCAACTTCACTTCACATAACACATCTACAGAACTTTGCTACTCCTACAAACCTGCCTCGACCGGTACTTCTCATCATGAGCAGTATGAATTGTGACCACCATTTTCGATGGGTAGTTCGTGTTTTTTGTCACCTTATGCACTGCATGATCATGCGTTCTTTCACATTGTGCCTTGTGATGACACACCAACATCTGGCTCACACTAAAGCATTTTCTTGTTGCTGCTCGAGCATTCCGAGATCCACAGTGTCAACAGATGCATTATCTACAGTCCTTTTAATTTTATTTTATAAGAGATAGATAGAGAATACAAAAAATTAAAACCATCTGGTATAAGACTCGGTAAACGGCTTGTATGGGCGGACGATGTTGTTCTAAAAAGTGATAACAAAGACGACTGGCAGCTCATCCCAAGTTCTTGGAGAAATACTGCAAGGAAAGCAGAGTACATAGTGTTGAGCAAGGCACCCAACCCCACTGACGATGAAATCACTTTTAAAAGAGCAGACACAATTAAATATCTGGGAAGCATTTTTAGCTAACAGAATACAATTTAAACTGAGATTTAAGGCAAGGATCGCAAAGGCAAAATAGATCATATTTTGGCGTATGGGATGTGCTGTGCAGTTTCGAAAAGTTTTAAAATCAACCTATAGCAGAGTGTAGTTTTTCCAGTAGCTCTGTATGCGTCTGAAACATTTGGATTAAGGAAAGAAGATGAGCAAAGAGGACTAAACTCCGAGAGAAATATATTAACAAAAATATTTGGACACAAGAGGGACACTCAGTCACAGGGATGGAGAACAGCAAAACACCAGAAACTGCCAGACCTATACACAAGACAGATCAGACAGTTCCGTTAGCGTTTCGCGCGTTATCACTATCTACTGCGCCAGGTATATCCCTCGTGGATAGTGTAATAGGTCTACGTGAACCAGCATGTAGTTACAGATATGCATGCTTGGGGCGCTGGTGCATAGGTCTACAGTTTAGGTGCATCGTGTAATATTGGCTTAAGGCAATCACGTCACATGAGTTGCGCATGTGCAAAAGATCCTTAAACCGTGCATAACTGAAAGTGTACTAGTGATCTTGATGCCAAATTTCACTGAGTCTAAGGGAGCAGTAGCATGGTAGATGTAATGTATCTTTCAAACTGCAGCATCTATGTTAAGCTGAACATCATTCAAAGAAAAATAACCAATAAATCGCTTTGGTGTCGAAGGTTCATGTGCTCTTCTGCTCTTACACAGCAGCCGCCACTTTGTCTACCAGTACACAGTAAATATTTTTGTGCAAATATGTAGAAGAAATAAATTACTACAACCCTATGATACTGTCACTGAGAGGTCAGCAGAACATCTTGTTGTATAAGTAGAATATATCGTAGTATGATCATTGGAAGGCCAAGAAAAACTTTAGCTGTAATGAGTAGATTATTATAATATGATCATTTTGAGATCAATAGAACCTTCTGTTGTAACAAGCAACCAACCACAATCATTCAGATGTGTCAGGTCACTTAAAGTAAAACGTAGTAGCATATGGTGTATTTTAGGTTTCACTTGCAAAGAAAAGATAACGATAAATGATTATACATGGTAGTTACCTGAAAGTAACATTAAATAATTTCGAAACCATTCATTGATTAGTCTTCAGGAACTCTTCAAACCTTGTGCTGTGTTCTTAATTTTCAAGGCTATACCTGCAGATGTCGCCCATTATGCGGAAACAGTGTGTGACTGCAGTAACAGTGTAGATACATAGCAGTGCAGAATGTGCTAAATGTTGCTTGTGGTACCACGAAATGCAATCATTAATTATTGTAAGAAGACACTTCATAATAGAGTATCACAAAGCTCTGCCTCAGGGAAAGATAAAAGCATGGTATGATCAGTTTGTAGAAGCATGTGTGGCACATAGAGGGAAAGGCAATGTTGGTGAAGAAAAGGGGGAATGTATGTGCGAAGGCAAGGAAGACCACAAGGAGAGCAAGTTTGGCGCTCAATGGAGAATTTTATGATGGCAACTGCAGTGTATGCTGTACAAAGTGGCAGTGATAACAGGAGATGGTATGAGTTCTGTATGGGATTTACGAATGGGATGGGTGCATTCAGGGATGAGGTTACATTCCACCATAGTAGTAACGTTAACTGACACAATTTGCCGATAAGGGGTAGACAGAAACCAACTGAAGTCTTGGAATATATATGAGACTGATGAAACTGGCCAAAAGTGAATGTCTTTTGTGTGTTGATTATTTACATATCTACGTATTTTGCAGAACTACCTAATGCCTCAACTTCAACGTGACATGGGTGTAGTCATTTTCCAGAAAGATGGAATGCCTCCACATTACCTCCAAGAGGTCACAGCGTACCTATCTTACAGTGTTCCCATTTCGATTGGACAAGGTGGGAACATAGTTTGGCCACAAAATTCTTATCACTTTAGACTTTTGTCTGTGGGACATGTTAAAGACAAGGTTTACACACCTCCACTTCCTGCAAATATTGACAGGCTTCGCAAGTGCATCAGTGTTGCACTGGTTGAAGTATATGCTGACATGCTGTCACACTGAAGCGGGAACGTATTGTATCTCCGCTTACAGTTACTCATGTGCAGTGAACCGGCATTTATCGCCGCGCCCACGCACTATGCTCATGGGAGAGGCTTTGTGGCAATGAACGACTAGAGCGGTTTCGAGACAGGACACATTCATTTTTCCTACCTTCACAATAAATGTCACATAACAGTCTTCGCCGATGTTCGTCTACACGGGTGCGTTGCACCGGCGGCACGGCTCGGTCACCGATCCCGGAGGGTGTACACTCCAGTGACGAGCCGTGGCGCGACCGCGTGGACCGAGCGAGGCAAAAGGCCGCGTCACCGAATGTTCTGCTCCTGGCGCGACCGGAGGCGCCGTAACGTCCGCGAAGAAACGAAGGGCAATTGAACGGCGACTGCGTTTGCGACCGCGCGTACGCGTTTACGGCGGAGTCACGTTGACTCGACGCACGTGGTCCGCGGCGGAAGAACTGGGGAGACGTGTGTCGCGTCCCGTCGACTAGCTCGCACTGGGGGCAGCTTTGTTCCCGTGCGGTCTGGTGTGCGACGCACCGTTGCCGAAATTCCGCGTAACGGTACAGCTGCCCCTGCTTGTGTCGGCAGTGCCGTAGTTCAGCCCCTCGTGCGTTGGACGCTGCTGCCGCCACAACACATCTGAGAAGAAGTTTTGTACAGATGCAGCATCTGTCATGTGACAAGAGGAAGCCATGTGTAACATCTGTAGAAAGAAACTCGATATTCCGTCGCTTTCAGAACTGACAATAAATTATTTCAAGTAATTAAATTACCTGTGTTATTTAATATCACTTTTAGGTAACTGATTTCAGTCATACCATATACTAAGGCCAGTGGCAGCTCGTGAGTATACATTCAGTGTACTTCATAATTTTTTAGATTTAGATAAATTTGAAAATGTGAAATTAGTAGCATCTACTTGTATAACAGCTATGTTTATCAACAAATTAATACAACTACAGCCACTGCCAGTAATAACAACAACAACATTAATAATAATAATAAGATGCGGAACTTATCTGACAAAAGAAAGAATTGTTTTTGTGGAATTTTGTCGTTTTGTACATAATTAAGTACAGTTTAGGGCAATAACAAAACAATGTGTAAGCTTTCGAAACTCTCATTTTGCATTTTTGTATAAGTAGGAGTTTTTGTGCTTTTTCCACTTTTTCGGACAAATGTACACGATCCCTAAGAATTGTCTTAGTTCATGAATGTACTTCCAGGCTGAAAATCAGGTATTCTTACGCTGCATCCACACAAGAACTTGTGCTAACTGTACACTTCCTTGTTAAATCTTCACTTGTATGCACACTTATTTGATTTCGTCACACTCTCAATCAGAATAACTGTTCTTGGAAGCCCTAGTTCCTTTGTGGCTAACATTTCCCGGTAATTTACTTTCCTGGTTCCAGAATGAGATTTTCACTCTGCAGCAGAGTGAGCTCTGACGTTAAATTTGCTGGCAGATTAAAGCTGTGCGCCGCACCGAGACTCACACTTAGAACCTTTGCCTTTCGCGGGCAAGTGCTCTAATGACGGAGCTACCCAAGAACGACTCATGATCCATCGTCACTTTTCTGTTAGCATTTAAAATAGAGTCAACATACTTCATATTTACGTCGCATATGAAAGCCACTTCCCGCCCAGTAAACAACCAACTCGAAATACAAAGTGCCATTTGTGGAAATGATTAAACTCAAACAATAATGTCTACCAACATGGTCACTTGATTAGAACACAAATGAGACCCTGAGATCCATAACGGCCTAAGGCACACTGCCATCGATCCCACATTTAAATGAATATCAGAGAAACCAGTGATACAGCTTTTCGGGATTTTCATATATGCAATGTGAACCTGCAGCAGAGATAAACCTGATTCACCATAAGATTAATAGATTTCAGAAGTATAAATAAATTCTACAAACTAACAATTGATGGTGATGTGCTTTACTTCCTTAAGATACTAAGGGAAACTGCCCATCACATCCTCCCCCCCCCCCTCCCCCCCCCTCAGATTTAGTGGTAAGATGGCCCAGTGGATAGCCAGTCAGTTAGAACAGTGAACAGTCCAAACTTAACAAGTGCAATATTAAGCACACATTCAGAGGCGCGGCATCATGGTTAAGTGGTCACGGTTCTATATTGTGAAGAAGACGAGCTGTGCTGAAAACTCTCTTGTGCCATTTACTTTATTTTTTCACTACATTATGAACTGTCCATCCAGTCACTGAAATGTTTGTTCTCTTTCTGCAGTCTTGACAGCAGTCATGGTTACAGAATATGAGCCATCATAAGAATATGTTACCATCCAAATAAACGTGATGGATAGTGAGAGCAGGTGAGATACCACATAGATGTTTCACAGATATGAAAACACAGTAATTTAAGAGTCAAAACTTCCAAAACAGAACGCAACTTCAAAAATGGTAAAAATATGTTTTGACAGAGCACAGAGAACCTGTGTGATTGTGAAATTGTTGCGTTCATTTTTTGCAGCCTATGTGACAAAATATTATGTTTTCATCATTTCCTTTGGAGTGATCACATTCACTTTCATACAAACACCTAAATTAGGCAAGGAGGCATATCTCACTCACTTAACAGTCATACAAATTTGGTGTGTCGTCAGGAGATTGTTATCATATGGCACACAGTGCGGTGTTGACTTGTCACCTTGTCATTAACAGTTTGCTGTCCCCTTTCGATAGCCACTTCCTTTCGGGTGCTAATAGAATAATTGTGCAGAATGCACTGTCATTATAGGTCCCTTCCTTACACCTCGCTTCTGCAAATGGATGTTACACCATAGCACAACCATAAATTTGAATACAGCGAACAGCGCAAACAAAAGTGGCATATGGTAGATTTGAACATGGCTTGCCTGCGTGGTAATCCAGCACCATAACCACTTAACCATAATGCCATCGCTCTTGCACCTTGCTTTATATTGTACTTCTTTTCCTTGGACCGTCCACTGTTTTTATTTTGCTTTTTTTTGCAGTTCAGTACACCTCCTTCCTGTTTTCATGTTTGATCTGTGTTCAGTTTTTGATGGGCTGTCCACTGCGCAATCTTACCACAAAATCGGAAGGAGGGTGCGATGGGCAGTTTCCCTTTCAGTGCCGGTATGATAAAAGTCATAACTGTATATACTAGTGACTCATTCAGAAACCAACAAACTAGGTTTACTGTCAGTACTACTTTAACATGTACTGATGTCTGATCTAATTTTACTACCACATGTAGCGAGTGAATTAGCATATCTGAGGAGTGTGCTATCAGCTAGCAGGATTTATGGCAAGTTAACGGGGATAAAAGTCCGCCACAATGTGCTACCACCTGTAGCACTAATGTAAACTTCTAATCGAGTGGCAAGTGTTAACTGTGCACATCGTGAGTCATGCACATTGCTAATCAAATAGGTATGGATGTGGCCCACAAGGCAGTTCACACACACACACACACACACACACACACGAGTCGTGCACGTTGCTAATCAAATCAGTATATATTTGGCCCGTAAGACAATTCACTCTCTCTCTCTCTCTCTCTCTCTCTCTCTCTCTGTCTCTCTCTCTCTCTGTCTCTCTCTGTCATGTGCACATGTGCTCTTACCTGACATGGAGTAGCAAGAAAGCAATATGTCCCGCTTCCTTTCTACTGTGCTGATGAAAGAGTGTTGTGTAGAAACCGTAATTTATGGTGATAGTTGTAGAGGAAAGTCCGCATAATCTGTGTGAAGTGTCGGCAGAAGTTCCAACACCGTGTTGTTTGAGGAATCCGAAATGCACGCTATAAGCTCACGCAGGATGGCGTGAGGTCTGAAACAGGATACTTAATGAATGCTATAAGGAAAAGTACGTAGCTGCTGGAATACTTAACTTTAATCCACAATTGGTGAACATTGGTCTTGTTACTGTACATGCTTCATTAGATACATAGCAAAGGAGAAATGGCGCCTTGCTAGGTCGTAGCAATTGACTTAGCTGAAGGCTATGCTAACTATCGTCTCGGCAAATGAGAGCGTAATTCTCAGTGAACCTTTCCTAGCACCGTCGGCTGTACAACTGGGGCGAGTGCTAGTAAGTCTCTTTAGACCTGCCGTGTGGCGGCGCTCGGTCTGCAATTACTGACAGTGGCGACACGCGGGTCCGACATATACTAATGGACCGCGGCCGATTTAAAAGCTACCACCTAGCAAGTGTGGTGTCTGGCGGTGACACCACATTCCTCCCCCGCAAATCGGCGAACGGTTGTATTATAAGGCTTCCGCCCGCCGTGGGGAGGACCGCATGTTGACGTATGCGACGAGGTGGGGAGCCTAACAACAGGCGAGGCTGTGCCACCCGCACCCGGCCATTCGGTTCGAGGGGAGCTAGGAAACGCCTGAAAACCTAGTCCAGGGTGCACGCCAACATGCGGGTTATGCGCCCTAAGAAAGTCAGGATGGGCCGAAGGGTCGACCTCCATCGAGTCGGAGCACCCGACTGGCGAAGACGACAGATGGTCCGGAGCGGGCAAGAGTTCCATGTCGGAGGACAGCTGGTCAAGGGAAGCGATCGGCGGCGCGTGACCCAGGGAGGCGCTTGGCGGCTGCAGCGAAGCGTCCACTGCGGGCGGCGCCGGCGGGTGAACCGGCGGCGGCGGCGGCGCGTCGCCATGGGGCAAAATGGAAGGCAGCGTCGGTAACACCTGGGGATGAGGCGAGCCCGTAGATGGGTCCCCAGGGCGCTGACCGGACGGCACCGTCGCTGAAAGCAGACGGGGAGCGGCAGAACCCGTGCGACGACAGAGGCGCAGCTGATTGAGATGCCAACGCACCTCACCAGTGGCCCCCAAAACCAGATACATAGCGCGGCCGAGGCAGCGAAGAATGCGCCCTGCGAGCCAACGCCGTGAACCTCGATAGTTGCGATAGTATACAACGTCGCCTGGAGCAAAAGCAGGTGGCTGCCGCTGCACAGGAACCTGATGCGGCGGATGCAGCAAAGACATCAAGGTTCGATGAGGACGACCGTGGAGCAACTCAGCCGGCGAGCGACCATCTCGGGGCTGAGAGCGATACGATGACAAGAAGAGCAAGAACGCGTCCTCCCGAGAATGCGACTCTTTCAACTTCAACATCTGTGACTTGAAAGTCCGGACCAATCGTTCAGCGGCACCGTTTGACTGAGGCGAAAACGGCGCGGATGTCAGATGTTGAATACCATTGGCCTTGCAGAAAGACTGAAATTCTGCGGACCTGAATTGTGGGCCATTGTCGGAAACAATAGTCTGTGGAAGACCTTCAATGCAAAAGATAGCGGACAACGCTTGGATGGTGGCAGATGACGTCGTGGAAGACATCTTGACAACAAAAGGAAAATTACTGAATGAATCGACCACAACCAACCATCGAGCATTCCAGAATGGACCAGCAAAATCGATGTGCAAGCGTTGCCAAGGGGAAGTGGCTTTCGGCCATGCAAAGAATTTCCGCGGCGGTGCGGAGTGTTGTTCGGCACACGCCATGCAAGAAGAGCACATATTCGTAATCGCAGCATCGATTCCGAACCAAGTACAGTGCTGACGAGCAAGTTGTTTCGTTCGCACTATACCCCAATGTCCTTGGTGGAGAAGCCATAAGACAGAGGACTGTAACGAACGTGGGACCACGACCCGGGACTGATCATTATCAGAACACAAGAGCAAAACACCACGTCGTACAAAAAGTCTCTCCTTGTGAGCAAAAAATCGGCGAACCAACGGATCCTCGATCCGCGACTTTGACAAGGGTCATTGCGTAGCAACAAAACGCAAAACGGTAGCAAGGACAGGGTCGGCAGATGTTGCTGTAGCTAAACGACGAAAATCAATCGGAAACGATTCGACCACGTCATCGGTTTCCGCATCAATGAACATGGAAGCAAGTTCGGAAGAATCGAATGCTCTATCCTCAGCAACAGGCAAACGGGACAACGCATCGGCGTTTCGGTGCTTAGCAGTGGACCGATACAAGATATCGTAGCGGTACTGCGAGAGGAAAATAGACCAGCGAATGAATTTCTGCGCTGTACGTGGAGGTACAGGCTTGTTCGGATGAAAAAGCGATGTCAAAGGTTTGTGGTCTGTGATGATGGTAAAGTGACGACCATACAAGAAATCGTGAAACATTGTAACACCAAAGACGAGAGCCAAAGCTTCTTTCTCTATCTGTGAATAATTTCTTTGCGCAGATGAGAGCAATTTGGACGCAAAGGCAATAGGGCGATCATGCGATCCATCTGTGTGCGCAAGCACAGCACCGATCCCGAAATCCGATGCATCTACCATCAACAAAAGGGGTTTCTGGGGATCGAATGGCGTAAGGCAAGTAGTGGAAAGCAACGCCGATTTCAACTGGCGAAAGACGCGTTCGCAGTCCGTCGTCCAGACGAACGGAACACCTTTACGGCGTAAGCGATGAAGCGGAGCTGAAATGGAAGAGGCATGGGGAACATAACGATGGTAATAATTAATTTTTCCCAACACACTCTGTAGCTGCTTCAAATTCTGCGGCGAAGGCAAGTCCTGTATGGCACGGAGGTGCTCTGGACTCGGATGTATGCCTTGTGCATTGATTACATGTCCCAAATACGGTAAGTCACGAGCAAAAACCACACATTTGTCCTTCCGCAAGCGAAGACCATTTTGTCGCAAGACCTGAAATAATGTTCGGAGGCTGGCTAAATGTTCTTCTTTCGTCTCTCCGGAGATCACAATATCGTCCAGATAGTTTGCTGCAGTAGGGACCGACGCACAAACAGTTTGTAGATACTGCTGAAACAATGCAGGGGCGGATGCGCACCCGAATGGCAGTCTCTTGAATCGATACAAACCAAGATGCGTGTTAACCACCAATACGCGCTGGGATTCTTCGTCCACCGGTATTTGCAAGTACGCATCTGCGAGGTCCAACTTCGAAAAATATGTACCCGGGCACAGTTTGTCAAAAAGATCTTCCGGGCAGGGTAAAGGAAAAGTTGCAATCACTAGTTGTGGATTCACTGTGGCCTTGAAGTCCACGCAAAGTCTCAATTTTCCGGAAGGTTTTGGCAAAATTACTAAGGGTGATGCCCATAGAGAAGCTTGCACACGTTCAAACACACCTTGTGATTGTAAATCGTGTAATGTTCTTGCGACCGCATCACGCAATGCGTGGGGGACTTGCGCGCTCTGAAAAATTTCGGTTACGCGTTTACTTTGAGTTCCAAATGTGCTTCATAGTTCTTAGCGCAACCAAGGCCCGGTGCAAAAATGTCTGCAAATTCTGCACATAGACGAGAAACACTGTCTGAAGGCGCAGTCTGGTTCACTGATAGGACCTGATTTACGATAGACAAGTTAAACAACTGAAATAAATCTAAACCAAACAAGTTCACTGCAGAAGAAGAACGAAGAACGTAAAATGACACAAGTTTTGTTTGTCCCTTGTATGTTGCAAGAAGGCTACACTGTCCTAACACAGGGATAAGCTGTCCTGAATAACTAGTTAGCTTAACATTTGCGGCACGCAGTGGAGGGTTGCCCAGTTGTTTGTACGTGTCTTTATTGATCAATGAAACTGCAGCTCCGGTATCGAGCTGGAATAGGATCACGTTGCCATTAATGTCTAAGTCTACAAAAAGTTTATTGTTCTGCCGACGACAAGAGCGACTGTTTTGTGCAACGTGAACAGACACTGGTACAGAATCACTTGCGACTTGACGTGATTTCCATCGATGTCGACGCACACTATTTGCGGGACGAACACAGTCACTGTTAGAAGGAGCGGCACTGGGCGGAGTGGAATTAACTACATGAATGTCCATGGGCAAAGGTTCACGAGCCTGAGTATTCTTGGGTCGATTCCGGCGCGAAGCAAAGGGCCTGGAATGGTTGTGAGTGTCCTTTCGGAGCTTTTTCTGGAAAACACTTTGAACATGTCCTTTCTTATTACAGAAAAAGCAAATAGCTTGGCGTGACGGGCAGTTGTCACAAGAATGTCTAGTTGCACACCGCGGGCATGATTTCACTGCATTTGCATGCTTGCACGGGACACGTGGCTGCGCGGACGTGCGCGAGGGCTGTTTACCGTTCCGTGCAGCTCGCCCGGCGGGCCGGTTAATGTGACACACAGCTGGCGAAGTTGAAAATGATTCCTGAGCAAAGTCAAGTGTGTCTTGCCTATCCAATATGTCTATCACTTGTTGAAGGGAGGGATTGACTAGTTTCAAAATATGCTCCCGTATACGAACATCAGAAAGGTTCTGTGCTATTGCATCACGTACCATCGTATCTGAATAAGGGAGTCCACATTCACACTCAAAAGCACAATCCCGAGTAAGGCCTTGCAATGTTACAACCCACTCCCTATTAGTCTGACCGGCCGTACGTTTTGTACGAAAGAACATATACCTTTTTGCAACTACATTGACTGTTTCCTTGAAATAGGCGTCTAAAGCAGACAAAATTTCTTCGTAGGACAGAGATGCTACATCGCGTCGGGGAAATAATTTCACTATCACACGGTACGTTTGCACCCCTACACACGCCAATAAATGAGGCTGCCGCTCGTTACCTTGAATTCTGTAGGCGGCGAGATGAAATCCAAATTGGTGTGACCACTCCGTCCAGCTTTCCATCGCCGCATCGAACGGCCGAAACGGTGGTGCAACAGCATGTTGTGGCTGCGGTAGCGGTGGAGCGGCGGCTGCCGCATCGTTTTGCATGGCACATTGACCCTGGATGAGCTGTCCAAGGGCATCCAATAACGCCTGCGTCTGCTGATTCTGCAAGCGATAAAATTCGGACAGTACATCTGGAGATTGTGGCGAAGCCATGACACAAATAAAGTAAAGCAATACGAACGCGAAATCCTCTTTTAAGCCTCGTCGCCAATATGAAGTGTCGGCAGAAGTGCCAACACCGTGTTGTTTGAGGAAGCCGAAATGCACGCTATAAGCTCACGCAGGATGGCGTGACGTCTGAAACAGGATACCTAATGAATGCTGTAAATAAAAGTACGTAGCTGCTGGAATACTTAACTTTAATCCACAATTGGTGAACATTGGTCTTGTTACTGTACATGCCTCATTAGATACATAGCAAAGGAGAAATGGCGCCTTGCTAGGTCGTAGCAATTGACTTAGCTGAAGGCTATGCTAACTATCGTCTCGGCAAATGAGAGCGTAATTCTCAGTGAACCTTTCCTAGCAACGTCGGCTGTACAACTGGGGCGAGTGCTAGTAAGTCTCTCTAGACCTGCCGTGTGGCGGCGCTCGGTCTGCAACTACTGACAGTGGCGACACGCGGGTCCGACGTATACTAATGGACCGCGGCCGATTTAAAAGCTACCACCTAGCAAGTGTGGTGTCTGACGGTGACACCACACTGTGCACATTTTTTTATCTGCTGATACAAAACAAATGTAAGCATAGTACAGCCACAAGTGCCAAATGAGGGCAAGTGTTTTACTGATGGAAAGGAGCCATTTACACTTTGATGTCGCAACTTGGGTGTGCCATGGACACCAAAGACGAGAAGGTCAGAACAACCTATTTATTTATTTAAACAGCGCTATTACCGGTTTCAAACCGACAGGTTCATCTTCAGATGGCTAGTTCACGTTTTATATGAGCTTTCGCCTTTTGTTTCCCCAAGTGACAAAATTTCCTCGGGGTGATGGTGCCAATGAAGAATCTGCGTCATTATGTTCCAGTGCAGACTACTTATAATCTTGTAGCAGCGAAAACTGTATAATGTACTTTTTTATATGTATATGTATGCACAACAAACTTTGTTAACAGATGAGATAAAATAATTTTGTTAAAAAAAATTGAAGAATGTAGAACATAAAATACCTATGCTCAGTCATATAATAAAAGTTAACTGTTATTCATTACTAGTGGAAATTAATTCAAGAAAAATAATGATAGAAGATAATTAATTAATTTGATTTAAAGTGGAACAGTGTCTGGCAGAATTAGCACCACCTTTAATCCTGTCCTTGATGCCATTCAATGTGTACATTGAGCAAGAAATAAAGAAGAGAAGAAATTGAAATTAGTTCAAGGACGAGAAATGTGAATTCTGAGCTTTCCCAATGGCATTGTAATTCATCAGAGATCACAAAGGACTTGGAAGAGCAGTGGTATAGAATAGGCAGTGTCTTGAAAAAGGCAATGCTAGAAATGAAGATCAACAAAAGTAATTCCATGGTAGAACAAGTAACTAAAGAGCAAGTACCTAATGAGACCAGGAAATTAAGAAATGTATGACAGAACATGATTAAAAGAAAGAATTGGTTGACAGGATACATCCTGAGGCATGAAGGAGTCATCAGTTTGGTAATGGAGAGAGGAGTGGTGATAAAAATTGTAGAGGGATACCAAGAGATGATTACAATAAGCAGGTTCAAATGGCTATAGGTTGCAGTAGCTACTTGGAGATGAAATGGCTTACCAAAGATAGAATAGATGGAGAGCTGAAGCAAACCAGTCTGTGGACTGGAGACCATAACTATTACAACAACAATACAAAATATCTTTCAGTGATGAAGAAGGAACAGTATTGAGAATCATATTATTTGGATCTATTTATGTCAAAGCCACATATAGAAAACAATGTTTCCCAGTCACTATTAAGTTTGTATAGGGTGATGTTGCAGTTACAAGAACAATTATTGGGATAATAATAAATTTAACTAAATTATTTCTGGCTTAAAACTGTCTATGGTGTAATCTTTAAATTCGACATTTTATCCTGGTTTCAATTAATTTATGGTGCTGTAATAAGCATTTTGATACAATTCTTATTACATCAAGCCCATGAAATCTTGTTATAACAGAGAATATTCATCCATACAAGGCATCTGGGAAAATGAATGGTGTGTCTCAACATAATATTCTTGTAACATGGTCAAATATGATCCTCTTAATACTGTGAAAAAAATTTTTTTAAAAGACTGTGTAAAATTTATTTCTACAAGTCTATCGTGTTCTGATGTGGTTCCTTTATCTGCAAAAATAGTTACTTTCTTAAGTAATGGGATATGTGTAGTTTTAAATGGTTGAATTACTATTGGTAATCATAGTGTACCTAACTGTGTTACTGGTACTGAACTGTTTCTGGAAGAAATTTGAATAAGTGCTTCAAAGAAACAACAAACAGA
The DNA here is from genome assembly GCF_023898315.1 of Schistocerca nitens. Lineage (NCBI taxonomy): Eukaryota > Metazoa > Arthropoda > Insecta > Orthoptera > Acrididae > Schistocerca > Schistocerca nitens. The sequence continues at coordinate 147,325,230 of NC_064617.1, forward strand.
AATATCCATCGTTGTAGACCAATTTGTACTAACCATGTTCATAATCTTGAAGGTGTTCTTTCTTTAACTATGTGTCACCAACATTGCATTATGCTAAAGAATGTAATTTAATTCAAGTTATGAATAAATTAATATTCAATAAGTGAAACCATTTATCTAGTCCTGATTTTCGAACTATTGGTTTGGTTCCTCCTGTTAATGATGAAGATCTATAATTTAAAAAGTGAAAAGGTAGTTAGAGTAACTTGATAATATATCGTAATCTATTATACTTCACATAAATAAAAATTAGTTGCTATTACTAGTCTTAGAAATGTTAAAATTTTTCCTATTGTTAGAATTAAATTTTGTATAATCTTGTTGATAACCCCATATTTCATAATAAGATTAGTGAGAAATGTACTGCAGCTACAAGTGCTACCAATCATATAACTATTGTACTCAGCTGAGTAATTTATTAGTTCAGTTATTAATTGATGTTGTAAATAATTCAGAATATTTCATGTGTAGGACAGAGTAATTTCAATATCATTAATAAATACCTGTCAATCCTATGAAGTGCTTCGAAATTATATTTTATCTACCACAGGAAATATAATAGTGAACTGGAATTTTAATCATGCTGTTATTTCACTACAGTTACTGTTCATTTACTAGGTGTGGTGGAGTATGCTGGAGGATTAGGTCTGAAAGTATCAGACTTGTGTGTTGTGTGATATAACAGAATAGCTAATTTTAATACTCAGTAACTCAGTATTGCAAAAAATTGAAAGGAATGGCTGTAAAATGATGATTGAATTTGAAGATGAATGTTCTGTTAATTCTGCTGTTCCTAACAAAGTATTAAATTCATTATGAAGGGGTAATATTATAATAATCTGTAATGCCTAACATATCAGTGATGATATTACTCTCTGATTAATTGTTAGCAGTGCTTTTTATGATAGGACAATAGTGAACACACAGAAAACTTGGGCAGTGTATATTTTTACCCAGTGTATCTAGATTGTTTGATGAGGCAGACCGTAATTCCACACATTACAATGACCAATACCAGGACTAATGACTAAGTCGATCATATAGTTGTCTATTTTTCTTGCACGTTTTGAGTAACTGCTAATCTTTATATTCGTTTGTCCACTTGATTATGAATATTGTATTTACTTTGGAATTGAGTAAATACAATATTCAACCTGTAACTAATTTTTTACGATGTAAATTTACTTTCCTTTGAGCATTATATAGATGTTGTCTTGTCAACAGTTCCTGGAATTAGACATTATTATTTATTCATCTCAAAACATTTGTATATGTCCAGATCCAAAACACAAACTAACACTGAAAGTATGTTAGTTATAAAATCTGTAGAATAACTAATATTTAATTAAAATTTTAAATAAATTATTGTTCAAAACAGTATTTAATTTCTTGTGAAACTTAATTTAAATTGTACTGATGATCAAAGACTTATTTCAAATTCCAAGAAACCTATTATAAAATATAAATTTTCAACTGTAAGTTAACTGATGTAAATGTTTAAATAATGAGGTTAAAAATAGTAATTGTTATGTTACAAAGCATAGCATGGCAGTGCCCATGTGTGTTAGTCTTTATGCAGACTTCTATATGGAATGTGTAGGAAGTATGGAATTAGTCACTCTTGATGGACAGTTGTAATTAAACAGCTTTTTGAAATCAGTATGAGAATTACTATGTTCTGATGGTTTATTGTGTGAAAATCAGTGTATTTCTATAGACTCTACAAACATGGTGCAAATGAATCTGGGATTGTGTGTACATAATTTCAGTAATTAAAATGCTGCCTTTCTGTTCCTACACACATGATGAACCCACCAGAAATATGCAAATAAACCCACATTGGGAATTGATATATGGGGTATAAGAAAGACCTCTCCTGCTGGACCTTTGAGAATAGTGGCTGATGGCAGTATTTCACGTAGTTTTAATCTGAAAATGGATAAAATTATGGTTTATGTTCGCCTGAATGTTTATTAGAAAGTCAAGAAAAAATTTGAAGTCAGTCAAGGACATTTGGCTATTTAACGTTTCCATAGCCTATGTTCACCCTAATGTTTATTACAGTGTCAAGTAAAAATATGAAATAAATTGGCTTCAAACATCCACAGCTTTCTGCTAACAATATTCATACCTAAATGGTGAGTCAGGAGGAAAGGTCGGCGTCAACAAAATATTTTCACATTCGGAGTAGAAAGTTGGTGATTGGAATTTCGTGAGAAGATTCCGTCGTAACGAACAACGCCTGTGTTTTAATAACGTCCACCCAAATTCTTTGTCATTTCAGTGACACTCTCTCCCCTATTTCGCGATATTACGAAATGTGCTGCCTTTCTTTGAACTTTTTCGATGTCCTGCCAATAAAACGTAATCTTTGGTTAGCCTTCCCCACAACATTTTCTGTGTGTTCCTTCCAATTTAAGTTGTTCATAATTGTAATTACTAGGTATTATTTGAATTTACTGCCTTTAGATTTGACTGATTTATCTTGTAACCGAAGTTTAATGAATTCCTTTTAGCACTCACATTGATAACCTCACACTTTTCATTATTTAGAGTAAACTGCCAATTTTCGCACCATTCAGATAAATTTTCTAATTCGTTTATCAATTTGTTTTGATCTTCTGATGACTTTATTAGTTGATAAACTACAGTATCATCTGCAAATAACATGAGACGGCTGCTCAGATTATCTCCCAAATAGTTTATATAGAAAAGGAACAGCAAAGGGCTTATAACACTACCTGGGAGAACGCCAGGAATCACTTCCGTTTTACACAATGACTTTTCATCAATTACTATGAACTGTGACTTCCCTGACAGGATGTCACAAATCCAGTCACACAACTGAGACGATAGTCCATAAGCACGCAATTTCACTACAAGCCACTTGTGTGGTACACTGTGAACAGCCTTCCAGAAATCCAGAAGTATGGAAATCCCTTGTCAATAGCACTCAACACTTCATGCGAATAAAGAGCTAGTAGTGCTTCACAAGAATGATGTTTTGTAAACCCATGTTGATTGTGTGTCAATAGACAGTTTTCTTCGTCTTATAAGCAACGTGCTATAAAAAATACGATCGCAGCCACGATGTTACTCTCACCCCACATAAAGATCGGTCTTGGTTCTACAGGCACACACAAGTGTCACGAACGATATCCATGCTAAAAGCTATAAATGCTCTATAAAGTGTGGGTGCATGTCACCAGCGCTGTAAGTTCGTAATAAAAGCACCCTTCTCATCTAATTTAGAAACTGATTCGGCTAAGGAATGTGGTATTAAGCCGATATCTGCAACTTCCTCATGTCGCTGCCAGATATTTCGGTGAGGGATTCTAGGTAAGGGAGGATGATAGTTGATTTAGAATGATCACATACAGTAGATGGTGTGCTATGTGAGGAATCACTGAAAAAATGCAACGCTACATTGAAGTCGTGAGAAATTTATAGACTCCTCTGACCATTACATTGGTTTTTCAAATCTCTCGTGTTATGCTTTCTGTTAGAAATTCCGTCTGCCACTGGTGAATCATATGTGTGACATTCTCATATCTCAAAACGAGTCACCTTTTTCGAACCTATCTTCTGAGTACTCCACACAGCAAAACTCCAGCGACTGTTCCTCAGTCTCTGCTCTGCCCACCTTGCAGGTTTGTGTATGTGATCATTCCAATTTAAGTTGGAACTGAGCGGACGCCCGAGAGTGCTATATCCACCATCTTCTGCGTCCTGTGGAGAGACAGGGTGAGCTGAGTCAATGCGATGGGACTGTGTTGCGAATGCTCAGTGGAAATGGGAATATGTTGTCATAGTTCACCAAACATGTACGGTGTGTAAGGCCAGTACCAAAGGAAGTTTTCTTCTGCAACACAAAGTAGTAGCAAAGACAGTATGAGGAGTTACAGTTGTTTTGTTATCAGGGAAATTAGGAAGACTTCAGATCATATGGAAACTGGTTGAAGAACAAGGATTTTCCTACTGCATTCTGCTGTGTTTTCAAACTACATAAATGTACTGCAGTCCAAAGGATATCTGTGTCTCTCAGGATGCGTTCGTGTCAGTCACTCAAACATTCTTTCCCTCCATGTTATTTTATACAATCCAATGGAGAAAAACTATCAATCATAAAAACTTTGCTAAAGTCACAAGTAGAGAGCTCTCTCAGATATTACTGTGTTCCTCTCTTATATATCGAAAACAAAATATCGCCTGCGTGCAGACATCAAACATATGTGGCGATCCTACTAAATATGCATGTACTGATCCACTCGAGCAAGTAGCCAGAGATTCAAATCACTTGCACAGACCAGTTTCGTCACTGGTACTGTAGGAGGACTATATCCCACGGACTATCAATCAGAAGAGATGACCCTTGCATTGTTCTTTTGTAAACAGCTTTATACGTTGTTTTTCTGCTGTAAAGCATCCAAGCACTGTATGACTACAGCTTTATACACTGCAATACATTTTGTTTGTCCACCATGACTTCGAGGTCTGTCTAAAGTGCTAAACCAACATCAACACATTTTGATCTATTGGCTCTTCACAGAAAGCTGGACATTGCATGATGTAAACTATGTTTTGTTTCTCAGCTTCTATATGTTCTTCACTAGCTTTTAACTTATTGTCACCTAAAGTTTCGACTCCTTTAACTTTTTCGATTGCAACAATAATATTCCTCATATTCTCTTCCTAGTTGTTTCTTCCATTTTTCCAGTAGTTCTTTTAATTCTTTAACTTTTTTGTATTTCGTTTAGCTTGTTCACCTTCTTGTGGATCAAATGGTATTTTTCCAACAACTAATTACGGTAAAAAACCGTAGTAAATTACTTTTTCAAATTTGTGTTTATATTTTACATATTTAACATTTATGTTTATGTTTAACATTTACATTCATGTTTAACATTTATGTTCACATTTTATGTTTGCATTTATGGTTATATTTAGTAACTGAATAACTTGTAACTGATTGATTTAAATTATATTCACATTTTTATAAGAACTAATAAGATGAATATTTTAATTTACATTTACCAAAAATTAATAATCACATTTATCTGGGCCATGTTTAGGCTTATTATTGGCCTATAGACATTTTATATATTGTTGACCTTCTTTAAAAATTTTCATATTGTTCTAAAAAATCAAGAGCTTCTGTAAATTCTCTTCTATGTTCATGTAAAATAACAGATTTAAAATATCTTGCATTAAGGCCATTTAATTAAGACAAAGACCATCAGTCACATAGGAAAGCCTGCAATTTTTAGAAATTTTTTAATTTTATTACGATATTTTCTCATATTAATTATCAAAATTCAAACTCATCCTCATTGCAACTTTTTCTATACTCTTCATAAAACCATCAAAATTTAAATTCTCTTCAATTAAGTCGTGCTAAAAATGATTTACATTTGTGTTGTCTTGTCTAAATATGTTTAAAAAGTGAGGTTATTTCCCATAAATTATTTAAATATATTTTAGTGTGTCTGAACTAAATAAAAACAACCTATTCTTTGAAGTCTATCTCTTGTAAATTTTTTCTAATGATACCATGATTTTCAAGAATGAAATCATCAAGTAAAATACATTAATTTTTTCATATTCATCCAATGGTACAATTTCATCATTATTTTCAATAAAAGTAATAATATTTTCTTTAACTTTTTTACACAATTTCATAAAGCCTTGATATTTTAGTTGATCTAGAAATTTTTGGAGTGTACATCTAATGGTTTGATTTTATCTGAGTTTAAGTATCCTAAAGCTAAAATATAATTGATCATTAATGTTATTTTTCCACATCCACTTGGTCCTATTATTGCATATTGAATTGAATTAGGTATATGTTTTCCATGATTATTTTTTATATCTTCTCTTGAATTCCTATTTTTAGATCCCAATCTCCTTTCATTTAATTATTAGCAGTTTATTAGTAGTAAATAAGTTGCTTATTTCATTTAAGTGGTAATTCATCAGTTCTCAAGATAAGATTATCTGACCCTATAAGAGATGGTCTTAAAAATGTTGTACTAGATGGTCTTTTGTATAAGATTTTTAACTCCAAATGTCACAGGATTAAACAGTAGGACAATTTGTTTTATGTTTGTTGTGTTTGAGACTAATTGTAAAAATAATGAGTTGCTAGATTCATCATTATACAATCATGTTCAACCTCATACATTATATTTAAAAAATGAAAGAAATGAATTATTTCTGCAAGTAATGTGGAATATAACACAGCCAGACGATTTTTTTTTGAAAGCTTATTATTCATTTCATGATTTTAAACGAGTTACACAACTGAAAGATGATGTTGATGTAAATACATATAATTTCATAACGAATCATCCTAGCAATCTCATAACCATGATAAGCCAAAAAAATATTATGGTGATACAAGAATGACAATGAAGTTAAGTGCAAGTTTCAATTATAATATATCAATGGATACAATTATTTATGTAATTATTTGTGTAAAAATGATTTTAATATATGATACTCAGCATAGAATAGTTACTAACAAGTCCTAAATCAACAGAAAAATTTGTCTTTCAGAATTTGTGATTATTGAGTGATACAGGTTGAAATATTATATCCCGGCTAAGACACAAGTTGAAAATATGGTTACTATTTTTTATTTACTTAAATTTGCCATATTTCGTGACAGTACCTTTTCCGTTAGACGTTTGCAAGGCGATATTAGTCTTGGCTTCAGTTGTCTAAGTATGATTCCACAATGTATCTTTGTTGGCTGCAGAAAAGACGTGGTTCAACGTGTTTTCTTTCATTTTGGTGTTTCAAATACCATTTCTTCAAATGTAGTTTCTTTTTTATGGTTAATACAAAAAAATAGTAACATAATTCAAAATTATATATGACGGCGACCTTCAAATTGTTCTTCCATCAACACACACCAAGAGTTAGCTGCCGACTGACTATAGTCAAAGACGACTCCACCGTCAAAGATATTTTACACAACACACAAGCTTCCACTTGTAATCAGTCTCTTTGCTATTCTTCGATACATTTGCTAATAGTAATCAATATGCTTTCACTCTCAAAAACATAAGTAAATTAACATATAATAAGGCAAATTACAATAAATTCTGACAAAAAGTATAAAAAAAACATTTACAATTTGGTATCGACAAATACAGTAAAATCTCTCAGATCCATAACAACTGCTCCCCAGGGATTTTGTTGTTATGGACATATACAACAAAATCCCGACCACACTCAGTGATGGATCTGTATTACACAATTAGTACGTACATTAATGATGCAGTCTGATAACCTCTTCCAAATTTGGACTCTTTGAATCTGTGGACTTGTTGTTGCAATGATACTTCTCCATCAATCCCATACACAAAAAATTCAAGTAAAGAAATTATTTGACATGACAAATATATATGGTATAATAGGAAGGTAAAACTCATTTCCTAGAATAAGAATTTTTTTTTAATATTTGCCTTATATATTTTTTTTATTATATCTTTTTTTGCTTATGATTTTCTTCTTTTAGTACAGCTAAAGATACATCAGTATTATCTAAATTTTTTGCAATTCTTTATGTACACTTGCCTCTCTACTACAATATTACTACAAGTCACATTCTTCCAAAAATTAGAAAAATTCAGAAATGCTCACTATGGAGTCTTTTTTTTGTAAAAAAGTAAAAATAAATCTTTCTCTCATTCTTTGTTACAACAGTGTTTTTTCATCAGTTTCAATTAACATGTGACTTCAAATTATTAATTTATACATGCAAATATACATACTTGGTTATACAGGCAGTTTTGTTCTAACAAGCGTATTCCAGTGGAGGACTTTTGTTTTAGATAATAATAGGTTATTTAAATTTTGAAATTATGATTTCTGTTTTAAAGAGACAACATTCCTGAGACCAAATAATTTCTTTGACTTAGGATACACCAAACGATAAGCATTAGGGTGTGGATTTTCTATGACTTCAAAAGGCCCAATATAGATATCAAAGAATTTTTTAATTTCTGAAGTTAACATTTTTGATTTTTCATGAGATTTGACCAGAACAAGATCCCCAATTTTGAAAGTGGTTAATTTTACCCTATTGTTATGTCTTTTATTCCTCTTTTCCCCTTGTTTCCTTATAGTTTCCCTGACAATATCTTCTCTCTCTTGCATAGTTAAAGGTGTACATTTAGGAAATTCAATAAGTTCTGATATAAGATTTGGAGGTCTAATATTAAACATTATCTCATACGGTGAAAATCCTGTGGAACTATGTTGTAGGCTATTCATAATATCTTCAAAATTTCGAATGAGCTCAAACCAGGTTGGATGTTTATGGCTACAATAGGTTCTACAAAGTCTCCCAATTTCCCTCATATATCTTTCTGCATGATTGGTGGACGGAGAATAAACAGATATAAGTATATGCTTCAATTTTGATCTATCAATAAACTTTTCCAAATTTTAGAGGGGGAACTGTGAACCATTATCTGATAATATAGCTTTTGGTTTACCCACCTGTGCGAAATAATCTCTTTCAATTTTTATTATAATTTCATGGCTAGTAGCTTTTTTCACTGGATATAGTTTAATTAATTTTGAAAATACATCTACCATAACAAATATGTAACAGTGACCACCTTTACTCTTTGGTAACATTCCATATAAGTCCACTGCGATAAGCTCTAAAGGTTTTTCCGGAATAATGTTTTGCATCTCTCCACCACATCTTTGATTGCTCACTTTAACTCTCTGACATTTGTCACAGGTTGCCAATTCTTTTCTTACCTTCTTTCCAATATTGTAAAAATAAACATTTTCTTGTATCTTTTGAATGCACTTCTGTATCCCACAATGACAAAACTTTCATGTATGCATATGATCAGCTTATCAGCATCTGCCTCTGGCCAACACAGTTTCCAATTATCAGAATCTACATCTGTTCTCCGAAATAAAATCCCCTTATGTAATTTGTAAAATTTATCAAGTTTCTCATACCCCTTTTTGCCTAAACATTCTTTGATTAATTCCCAACTCTGATCTAAATTTTGATTTTTTCTAATTTTGTTGCACATAGCTCTAATTGTTTTTTCATTTTCCACCCCTTTCAAGTATCTAATATTAAATTGCTTTTCCTCCTCTTGTTCAAAAATCTCCTTTTCTCCCCCAATTGGTAACCTTGAAAGTGAATCAGCTACTACATTCTCAGAACCTTTTATGTGTTTGATTTCAAAGTCAAACGGTTGCAGAAATATTGCCCATCTGGTCAATCTACTGTGGTATAATTTGCACTCTTGTAAGTAACTCTAAGCTTTGTGATCCGAAAATACTATGGTTTTATGTCCAATAAGGTAAATTCTAAATTTTGTAAAAGCCCAATGAATTGCCAAAAGTTCCTTCTCTGTGACTCTATAATTTTTCTCATGCTTGAGCAACATTCTGCTTGCAAATGCTATGGTACAATGTATCTTAACTCCATTCTTTACTCTTTCTTGAAATAACTCTGCTCCAAGCCCATAATTACTGCTATCAGTGTTCAAACAAAATGGTAAATTAAAATCAGGTCTGTGTAATAAGTGTTGCTTCCTCAACTCTTGCTGAATTTTATCAAACTCTTCCTGACAACTTTTATCCCAAACTCAAACAGTGTTTTTCTTAAGTAACTGACTTAAACATGGTGCATTCAGACTCTGATCACTTATATGTTTCCGGTAATAACCGCATAACCCAAAGAACGACTTAGGAATAGGAATTTCTGAAATTGCTTTAATTTTTTCTGGATCTGAAAATTCCCTTGTCTGTGACAACATGACCCAAAAATTTTAATTCAGAAACTGCAAATTTACATTTCTCTAATTTCAGTGTCATCCCCCCTTTTCTAAGTTTTTCACAAACTGACTTCAAAATCGAAAAATGTTCCTCCCAATTTTGCCCTGTAACCAAAATGTCATCTACATAAATTATCAGTTTAGACGCAAGTTCTTGCCCCAGTACATGATCTAAAGCTCTTATAAATTCGGAAACAGAAGAGTTTAACCCAAATGGCACAACACAATATTGGTAACTCTTACCATTGTACAAGAAAGCAGTATATTTTCTAGAATTAACCGAAAGTGGTACCTGATGAAAACCCGAAGTTTGATCCAAACTTGACATATATTTTATATCTGTAAATTTATAGAGTAACTCATCAATATTTTCGGGATGGTCTGTCTGTCTGAAAAAAATTTTGTATAAGTGTCTAGAGTCCAAAACCAATCTTACTCCACCATCTTTTTTCGAAACTACTACTAGAGGATTATTATATGCACTGATACTCCTTTCTATTATATTACATCCCTCCATCTTTTTCAGCTCTTTCTCAACAGCAGGTCTTTTTGATATTGCAATACTGTATGGTTTTATGAAAAATGGTTCATGAGGTTTTACCTGAAGCTCACACTGATAACCCTTTACCCTACCAGGTATGTCACTGAAAACATCACTGTATTCCCACAGCAGATTTTCTAACTGTTGTTTTTGCTCCCCAGATAAATTTTGTGTTTCTGAAATTTTCAAATTTACTAAATTCCCAAATTCAACTTCATCAGTATCAAATCTATGAGTTTCAATAATCTCCAATCTATTTTCTTTTAGTAAATTGATACTGTCAAAATTTCCATTACTCTGATCACCAAGTGTGTTCTCAAAATTTGTCTGAATGTATTCCCTTTCACTAGTTTCTATCAAAAGTTTTCTTCCAACCCAATCAAATGCTGTATTTACTTTTACTATCCAATTCATACCCAAAAGAAAATCCTCATTAAATTCCTGAATTACAAAACATCCATGTGTCAACGACTTGCCTTCAATTAAAAATGTCACTAAAGCCTGGCTTTTTACCAATTTACTGCTCTTCCCAGTAGCACCTTTTATCATTACCCCAACAACTGGCATTTCAACATAATCTTTACCCACTTTCAATTTCTTGCTTAACCTTTCAGATATTCCCGAGATCTCACTTCCTGTATCAATTAAACATTTACCAATCCATGACCAAATTTGAACTTTTATATAAGGACTGCAAAATTGATCACTTTTCTCAGAACCTGTATCCTCATGTAATAAATCACTTTCAATATCCCCAATCCTATACTTATCAGAATCATATGGTATATCATTACATGTATTATTTGTCACAGTTATAAAATTTGCACAAGATACAAAATTGTCATTAGTACTCTCTATTATGTCAAATAGCCAAGAATTTTCATCCAAATCACATTGTATACTATTGAAGTACTTATCCTTCAGCTTTTCAAAAATAAAATATCTCATCCTTTTCCACCACTCAGGACATACAGTTTCACATACATTAATAAGCATCTTTCTAAAGTTCTTGTCAAAAGAAATAGTTTCAATGTTCAGCCATATATTCATAAGAACTGTGTGTGTATCATTAGTATGTGTAAAAGTTTCACTTAGGCTAGAAGTTATACATGTGTCATCGTTATTTGTGTAGTCAGATTCTTTACCAACAACATCAAAATTCACACTTTCACATACATCTAGCTTGTGAGCTTTATTCATCCTGGTAACATCCCTGGGAATTTCTTTAATATTCTCACTATTTAATCCATTTTCAACCATGTGTATACCCAACTCCCTATTTAAACTAATGAAATACCTTTCCTCAACATCATCATCAATACCATAACCATTACTACCAACTTTATCATCAACATCATTATCATTACACATATTCAGGTCATACACATTCAAATTATCCCCCAAAATATTATTTCCCCTTTCTAAAGTTACCAGATCCCTTTCACCAACATTTTCATTCTCACAGCATGCATTCTCTCTTTCATTCACACACATCTCTGAACTACTACAAATTACATCATCTGACAAAGTGTTGTTTTTTTCTGCCCAAGTGTAAACCTCTGTTAAATTAAATGAATCACAATTACTTTTATCTACTGTATGTTCTTGTGTACTGAAAATGTTATATTTATCATCATTATTTTTCTCTTGAAATTTCTTCAATAAGTAAGAACTAATGACCTCATTGATAGCTTAGGTTTGGAACTGTCATGTTTGGGTTTATGATAGTCACATCCATTGGTCATTTCATCATGCTCACCTTCTGCCTCAACCTTGCGGACCTTCAAGGGGGCGTCTACTCGTTTTTTATTTCCGGTTCCTGTTTGAACTGCTGATTGTGGTTCTGCCAATGTCTCTGATCAACATTTCTGTTCCCATTCCTATGCCAAACATTACCTGATTGTTGGTAGTTTCTATTGTACTGATCTCTAACAAAATTTCTGTGATTTTGATCCCCAAAGTGTTCTCTAGTTTGTTGATTATTTCCGCGAAAATGTTGTTCTTGTTTTGGATAAAAATTATGGTCCCTCTTTTGAAAATTTTTATATCCGCTTGAATTTTGACTGACACCATGATAATTGTTTTGTTCCCTTTTTTGAAAGTTGTCATTTCCCCAATTTTGACCATTACCTTTCTGAGTAAACCCACTGTGTGTTCTTGTTATTACCCTATCCAACTTTTCAATATAATTGAGAAACTGCTCTACATTACTATCAGGACAATGAACTAAACTCAACTGCATTGCTGATGGCAATCTTCTCTTTAAGGTATCAATTTTGATCAAGTCATCCAAAGGTTTTGTTAAATGAATAAGTTTTTGAAGTTCACTTTTGCAAAATTGTTTCATGTTCCCATCTGATTCTCTATAGTTTCTCCCATTCAAAAATTCACTTTTCATTCTAGTTTGTTTAAGATCATCCCAAAAATTTTCCAGAAATTTTGATTCAAATGCTGAAAAGGTCATCCCCAAAGTTACAATCTGGTTTGCCCAAGTCAAAGCTTCCCCTTCCAAGAATTTTTTCAGAAATTTAATTTTCATATCATCTGGAGAGTGTGGTAAAAAACAATCCTTACAATACTGTATAAAATCAACGGGATGTAAGGGTCCATCTACCGAAAAGTGCTTCACTGGAATATTAGATACAAGATTGCATGTGTTGACATTGTGATTTTTGCTTTGAAATTCAATGTCAAAACTTTCAAGTTTTTCGCTAAGTTCTCTGACAGATTTTTTGTTTTCTAAATCATTGCACTCTATTTTTTTTCTAGAGTAACCAATCGATTGTCAGTTTCTTGTTGTACATTTTTTACTAAAACTTTTGTGTTCTCATCCAAATTTTTAATTTCCCTTTTTATCTCATTAAATTCAATTAAATTTCTTTCCCTATCTACCAGTAACTCATTTTTACAGTATTAATTTCACCGCTCAATTTAGCATCAATTTCATTTACTTTTGCTTCCACAGATTCAATTTTTTCCTCAACACTGCCAACTCTGTTCGAAAGATCACCCACTTGGGTATTGACAGCTTGGACTTGCAACAAAATGTTATCAATTTTTTCATCCCAGTAAGTCTTATTGTCGTCAACTGCTTGTTTAATTTCTTTCGTGAAATTTACAAGAAAACTTTTTAAATCAAATTGATCGGTTCTTTCTGTTTCATTTGACCTGTCCTGATTTTCGAAGTCTATTAAATTACTACTTTCTGCTTTAGGCAAAATACTCTCGAAAATCTCATAAGTCATTGTGAAGAACAAAAATTTATACACAACAATACAAAACAAGATTAAAATATTGTTTTAACAAAATACGAGGGTTTTGTGACTTATCTGGAACACTCTTCTACTGTTGCAAATCCACGTTTTCCATCCATGTGATTGTTGACCAAAATTCTATAAGTATTTTCTTCTGTCGAAAATTATATTTTTTGCCGAAACATTTCTTCTCAAAACCTTTGCTTCCCGATGAACACAAATACTGTAACACACATTCTGAAGAAACTGGTATTAACACACAAAAATTTTCTTCCTCGTAGCACTGTTGAAGATCTCGTGAACACAATATCCCGGCTACTGTCCCCAGTTGAAATATTATATCCCGGCTAAGACACAAGTTGAAAATATGGTCACTATTTTTTATTTACTTAAATTTGCCATATTTCGTGACAGTACCTTTTCCGTTAGACGTTTGCAAGGCGATATTAGTCTTGGCTTCAGTTGTCTAAGTATGATTCCACAATGCATCTTTGTCGGCTGCAGAAAAGACGTGGTTCAACGTGTTTTCTTTCATTTTGGTGTTTCAAATACCATTTCTTCAAATGTAGTTTCTTTTTTTATGGTTAATACAAAAAAATAGTAACATAATTCAAAATTATTTATGATGGCGACCTTCACATTGTTCTTCCGTCAACACACACCAAGAGCTAGCTGCCGACTGACTATAGTCACAGACGACTCCAGCGTCAAAGATATTTTATACAACACACAAGCTTCCACTTGTAATCAGTCTCTTTGCTATTCTTCGATACATTTACTAATAGTAATCAATATGCTTTCACTCTCAAAACATAAGTAAATTAACATATAATAAGGCAAATTACAATAAATTCTCACAAAAAGTATAAAAAAACATTTACAATTTGGTATCGACAAATACAGTAAAAAAAGTAACATCTCTCAGATCCATTACAAGGTTTAAGAATAACATAAAAACACAAGTAAAATCTTTTAATATTTAATGTCAAATTATAATGATGCCTGGCACATTCTGCAGTCATAAAAAGAGAGAATTTACCCTAACAATTTCTTCCTAAATATCTATAATTTTTTAATACAAATATCTTCAAATTCATACAAATCATCCGATTATTGCCTTTCATATAATCAGTGCTAGTATTATGTTTTATACATCCCAAAAGTTCCATAATTAAAGAGGGTTTAAAATAGTATCCACACACACTACATTGAACTGGCTTCCTTTTTGGTGTATTACTTCTCTCAACAAAATATTTTTATTAAATTTAAATGCATTACAGACCTTTGTCAAATTCAGCTTTATTTGATGTCATAGAAAGTTGTCACTTTTTATTTGTTCTAATTTAGTAGAAACATTTTAATAGTAAAAATAAATTTTCTTTTATATGCTATTAAACTTTTTTTCCATTTCCTTCTTGAACGAATTTAAATTTTTCTATTTAATTATTTTTCTGTAGAAATCGTGTCTCTACTTAAAAAGCTCATTAATGTAAACAATGCAATATTCTTTAGAAAATAGATCAGAAGTAGATGTTTTATACAACACCACTGGATAAGGTTATCTAAACACTAAATATGGAGAAAAATTTTTTTAAAAAATCAATAATGAATTTTAAAGTTCTTTTGCAAACAAATATTTGAAACTAATAACTGAATGTGATTTTCAATTTTTTGAAGTTGGACTTTCTAAACTGACATACACAGGAAGAAAAAATGCAAGATGATGATAGTGAACATCATTATTATGGGTTTGTAGTTCGAAAATTATTTTTCTTGATATATTTTCGCAGTTTTTTGTCTTAATTAATTTCTTGCAGTAGATATAATTTTCAGGGAGATGAAAAATAATGAAATATCATGTAAATTTTACTGAAACTGATTGAAAATTTAACAAAATTATGTGCAAATGATTGGTCATGAAAAAACAGTTTCAAAAAAGTCCTGAAAAAAATTGAAAAATAGTGTAAATATTTTAGAAAAGTGATGGAAATGTGATCACAATTGGTGATATAAGGGCTACTTTATTTGATGGCCTGCATTGACCATTTTTTGTTGTGATTTTTTGATATTTTGGGGAAAATGTGTTTTTCATCATTATTTCAAACAATTTCCATAATATTTTCTTGAAATATTGTGATTTTTCATCATCTTGGAAATTGCACCAGAATGTAAAAACTAAATCTACTTATGCCGTTCCTTTTTCCAGTATTTATTTTATGTGTGATATGTATTCAAATTCGAAAGAAGTGTGTGTTAAGCACAAATTTAAAGTGACCACCATGGGTGATGTATGGTACATATTCTTCTCACTTGTATTTTCACTGTGTTACACTGTTTTCTGTAGTCTTATTTGTTTCTGTTAAGATGGTTCTTCTATACTCGATAATCGAAGTGCAGTACATTCATATTATTCTGATCCCTGCATTCCTCCATTCGTATGCTGCACACAGGAGTCCTATGGATTCGAACATAAATGGGTTGTTATACAACATCTAGTTCACCACATTTAGATGCAATGTGACCATTCTCTCTCTATAAGTAGATCCAGATGTGAATGGATCTTTATAATACAAAATTTTCGTGTGTCCCTTAATGCAGTAAACTGTCTTGATTAAGATATTTCCAACCAGTAGTTCAACACATGGCTACTTAACATTGCTATTCAGAGTATATGTAATATCTTTTATCTCCCAGACGTTGCAGGATTCCTCTGTAAACTGCGTTTAAAGCAATGTGTAAACCCTGCTTGTGCATTCGCAATAGCTTCTTCTTTTTCCATTTGCAGTAAATATTCTTCCTTTATGGCAGTTGTATTCTCAATATACTCCAGTTTTAGTTTCTTGGCTTCCATGTCCTTCAGTTACAGTTTTCTTATTGGTATACCTAAGCATTAACATTAGGGGATTATTATCTCAGTATGAAAACTGAAGGACATTGTTAACCATCACATAGTAGCTGTCCTTAATTTTTTTGTTAAGTGATACAATATGGAAGTCATTTTCTCAGAGTACAGTGAAGTAAATTATAAATACTGTTGGTCTTTGCACCAGGTGCAACACATGATGCATTCTATTTTTAGGTATAAGATTCCATTTGGGTGTCAGATGGTATGCATCCATTCATTTGCTATGCCTACAGTTTTAATTTTTTTAACACATCAGTCATTTACCTTAACTACCAAAACATCGATACAGACAGTTGTACTGTAGACGATCTCTTGATGGGAAACTGTGTTTTTCTGCTGGATTTCTGTCTATGCCCATTGTCTCCGAGCTGTGAATCTGGCGCTATTGCTTCTCTCAGATACAGGTCCAGCAGAACTGATGGATGTGTTAAAATATAACAGCTAGAAAATGGTAAAAATTTTGGGAGCTACTTTTATTCTGAAATCATACCATTCTTTTTAGATACAGTGGGAAGAATGCACGCAACCATCAACAACGATCGTTGCTCCATTGGACAATAAAAGGGAAATTAAATTCATTGACAACTTTATTCAAATACTAGAGCAAAACATGTCATTGTGTCATGCAGTATAAAAATGTTGTACGTCTAATACCTGTTGTATTTTCATTTTTACGTACCCAGCCTGTGGGAAGGCAAATCTGTTGTCTATTGATGTCAGATGGACACATAGCTGACACGTATCTGCCAACACAATGAACTGTAACGAAATGGTAAGGGACGCCAGTGCAGCTAGCCTACCTTAGCATGTTGGACAATTTCTCAAACTTCGAGCAATTAATGCATAGTACATTTTTCTAAAGTTTATGAAAATCAGTATTTTGCTTTGTAATAATAAGTTATACAAAGCATTGTTAAAATTGAAGTTGTTCTACATGGCCATTATAAGCAGTGCATCGGCAAGATGGACCGCTAGCCATTTTTCTGTCTTTTAAATGAGCGACCGGCTTGTAGTATTAGATTACATAATATTGTTGCAGCGAATATGCATTTAAGTGTACTGTGGATTCAATGATTAGTATTTTCTCATTTTCCAAATTATATTGAAATTCAGTGATTCATTTTTAACAGCATGAGAAAATTATGGAAAGTGGAGAAAATGGAGATGGATCCCAACCACAAATTCCAGCCAATGGCGACAGTACAGTCGAACTGACTAAAGAAAAGGCAGATTCTGATAGTGAAGTGTCAGAAACTGGTGTCACGAATGTATAAATAAGGGACTTATTTGAGGAACCGAGCATACAACCACAATTATGCATGGAAGTTACACCAACAAGGCATTCAGTAGCACAACCTGATGTAGTAATTATGCGACAAGCTGCAAATTTTACTCGCATAGCAAATGAACCATCAGATAAAAAGAAAGAAAAATTTGCTCAAATTTCCAGGCAACAGTCAGGTAAAATGAAACTAAATTTGGTTCAATTTGGTGAAGTATAATCGGCAAGAAAGGATAAGAAATTCGCCACCGTGGTAAAAGATATTAACAAGCAGACAACTACAACATTAGATGAGGTCAAAACAGAAATGTCCAATTTAATTGTTGTACACAGTAAAATACCACGGATTATCAGTCAATTATCAGATGATGTGGAAAAGTTAAAAATCACACAAACAGAAATAGAAGCTAATGTTTAAATCTTACATATCAGCTTAACGAATTGTCACTTGAGCAAATTCAGACAATATCTCAGAGCCTGCCTGCTCAGGCTGAAAAAGTTAGTAAAACATTTGACGATTGTATTTCTGAGACAAACACAGACATTATGAAAAAAGTGGAAAAAGAGATATGTGCACTGCTCCAGGCCGTGAGTGCTGAAATAGTATCAGGACCAACAATTGGAGGCGAAAATGATCGCACAGAACTTGGTCACATAAGACAGATGTTGTCAGATGAATTACCTAAGTGATGCAAGGAGGCTGAAATTCGGCTAACAAACAGACCTAAAACAACAGGTCGAGCAATTAAGAAATACACTGTGTGAAACAACATACATGCCCATACACAGACACAAACGTACGGAAATGTTTCAATGTACAGCGAGCATATTTCGAATGATGTAGGATGTCATACACCACATGACGTACGTACCTATGATACTGCAGCAGCAGTATCCACACTGACAGCTGTCTTTGTCGATTAGAGTCTTCTGAAGCACCGCCAATTGCTGGTGGGACGAAAGTCCCAAATTCAATTATTTTCACTCGAGTTTTAAAGGAACATTGCCTAAAACATGGAATGAAAGCAAAAAGGTTCAATTCGCAGCTTCAGATACACGCATGGCGAATCCACTTTGTGGAGAGCAGCCACATGAAAATCCTGTTCAACATTTGAACAGTTCGAACAGGTGTTGCTGAACAAATATTGGTCGCCTCATATTCAGGCTCGCTTGAGAAGAGAATTATTTAATTCTGAGGCTTGTGATGCAAAACAAGGGAGTCTCGGGAAATACTTCGGATAATACTGGGCCAAAACACTCTAGTGGGATAATCCCTGGCGCTTATAGATGTAATTAGAATACTAAAAAGCAAATCGCTAATTTCTATTTGCGAAAAGCTCATCCAAGCATCAGAAGACACCGTAGAAAACTTTCTGTCAGTTGCAGACTCTCTTGATTTAATTGAAGATGACATGAAATATTTGAACGGCAACGATAGCGGGGGCACGCAGCATTCCTCAAGTCAACACAACAATTGACAGAATCACACTGGTGACAGCGGCAGTGCCACGCCTCCTGCAAGTCACAAAAATGGCAGCGTGCAATATCAGAATAATAGACATACGAATAATCAAGGATACTGGGGACAACATCAACACAGCGACGTGAATCAGCGACAGCCGCATTTTCGGGGACCACCACCGACAAATTATTCTCAGCTTCCTCCCTCGGGCAAAATCAACAACAGCAACGACAACATCAGACTGAACCAGTACGTTTGACTGAGGAAACGGAAGAGCGACCACAACCCACAAATCAGGAATTAAACTAGAGGCGGCCCTATCCTGCCCGGATATCGGCCGCGGCATGGAATGAGGGCGAAACGAATAACGCTGTGACGAACATTATCCGTTACAAGGAAGGGACGGACATACGATAAGAATTACGTAACGATCCTCTGTCAACTGTAGAATGTTATGAAGAACAAGTGTAAGCAGCAGTACAGGCTGTAGTGGGAGGTATAACAACCACTGTAGTTATTAACATGGGGCAAAATTAGACGTCGTTGCCTCATATTTTTTCAATAAGATATGTGAAATACAAAATGTTCCGACTTTACCAGTGGTAAATTGTCTTGTTTCATGAGACACTGGTGCACGAACGCAAGGGGTTGAAAAGCAGACACAGATTGATGTGTTGTTCGACAGTGAACCTATGAAATTCACTTTTTTCATACTTAAGTTTTGTGTGTGCCCTGTGTACTCGGCATGCAATTTCTACGAAGGATGAATGTAAAAATCGACCTCCAGAGTTGAACATGCAATTTCAATGTCCGGGAGAAAGTAATTATTTCGAATTTGATACGGACTAAGACACATCAAGGCGAATTAGCTTTTTTTTCTTATGTTCTTTTATTACAGAAATAGTTCAAGTTGTCTAAGAAAAATGTAATAATACGTGTACAAACTGTAAATTCGAGCAACATAAGAGAGAAATGAGACTTTGGATGAAATGATTCAGAGGAATTGCATTAAAATATTTTTTTTTTTAAAAAGCGAAGCTTTCCTCAGAAAACTGAAACTCACTTCTACCCTTTTCTCAATCGAAATGAGCAGACGTATTTTGTGCAAGTGTCTCCATGTAGATATAAATTTGATTTATAATTAAATACGTTAAAAATTGGCTACATTCTTGTTTTCATTTATAAATAAAAATTCTCCATAAAGTTATTAAGCTGTACATGAATTATTGGTTTTCTAATCTTTGTTTCAGAAAAACTAGATGGAACTGCGAGCTCAGCAGATCATGATGAAATGACACAATGTGTCGAATGCAATTCTCATTCAGCCACTGATATCATTCTGAAATAAGCAAAGATTGTCTGCAAACTGTGAATCTGCTGCTCTTGCTCCTGTCAGGCGCAAGCACCACAGAACTGATGCAGATGTAAATTACTACAGTTCGTAAATAGTAAACACGCGTATCAGATGCAGTAGGAAGAATGTACACCACCATCAGCAGTGACTGTCCCTCCATTGCTCAATAAGAGGGAAAGTAAATGCATTTGACAACATCATTTTACAAATTTTGGCACTTTATTCAAATACCAGAGCTTAACACATCACAGCACTGAGGGCGCTACGTTTTTCACAGCACCATGTCAGCGTTTTTCTTTGAAAGTGTGGGTACTGCTGTGCAAGTATACAGTACCAGGGATTTTTGAAGAGCACTCAAGATATCAGTGCTGTATCCCAGTGGTCCAGTGCACTGTGTGGCAATTTGTCGGATTGGGTTCAAATCCTGCAGCTACCATCATTTTTCTTATTAAATTTGATTCCTCAGAATGTTAAACTGTTAATTATAAAATTTAATTATTATACTCAATTTAGTTGTGATTTTTACCTTTGTAGCTCAAATGACTATGTATGGTGGTAAAAAGAGGGAGTATGTGAGTAAATTTTGTATGAAAGTGTTTGCTGCAAAAGGTCTTTGGAGAAAAACTGACATTTAAAGAGTTAGGTAGATCTACTTCAAATGTAAATATAACAGCAGGAGGGCGTGGGATGGGGCTCAACGATTTCGTTCAAACTATATGAGAGGAAGCAAGTAGTGCCCCTTTCAAGTTCCTAGAATATTTCGCCTGAGTGCGAGGTAGGAAAAGGTAAAATGCTCTCTAAATATTTACATGTAGAGTATAAGGCATTTTTTAGCAGCAGTTCATGAACTGGCAGTGTAGCCCAATGGTAGTCTGCTTTCAGCAGTAACAGTGCCAGGATGTATGCTGCATTCTACCAGTGGGACTCGTGTCGCTCATGGGTTAGTTTTTTTCTTATATTCAGCACACTGTGGCAAACTCCTATAAGCAGGACATGATAAAGATCACTGTTCAACTGGACCACGCCCGACTATGTGCTTAAAAAGCTGAGCAGCACCTTCAAGAGTAACTCAGACAGGATCCTTCACTTAGTTTGGGCATACATTTTTCCATCATGGCCAGTATCATTTATGTAAAGATGACATATGTGGCCACATGCAACCACATGGTCTATAAGTATGCTGACACTCCTAAGTTCGAACATTCCAATGGTCACATTGGAGCACTAATAGTAGACCATGCATGGCTTGGCATATGGATACTGCAAGTATTTGAGCTTTCTTTTGAAGAGCTGGAAGATGCTGTCAAGACAGATTGTCGACCATATGACAATATGATCAGCCATATTGTGGAAAAACGGCAAATTTTCGAAACTTACAGAGTCTACAATGGAGCACGCCAGGTGAAAGTCGACCTCTAAAAATAAGACCTGTCATACCTGAACATAGGTGGATGTCTTGCCATCATCATATACGACAGCCAACCTTGAACATGTTCTGGCTGAGGACAAGAAGGCCATTTTAGGTCAGCTTCCCTTCAGCATCATTTTACAAGGTCTCTGATACAGGATGCTGATGTACCCATGAGACCACTATTCTCCCTCTCCATTATGTTATTCCTCCCACACCACCCTCCAAGAGTGGAAAAGGGGCGATGTACTAACGGAAACTGTAGTCACAGGAGGGCAAGACGCCACAGCATCAGAACTTTCGACTATCCCAATGACACAGATCACCAGCCACTCATGGTTGTATCTCAGGAGAAGATGGACGGGGAAGCTAGAGTCGTGCCAACATTGTCCTTTGTTACAGATAATGAGGTACCAATGAATGTCCACCAAACATCAATACGGACGTCCATTTTTGTACACAATGCCAACCTAGATGCCACAAGAAACGGCAGTGCACTTCTTCTGACGAACGCCTCCTTTGCACAAATGACCTGAGAGAGGACGACAGTGCTTATGGTGACTTGGAAGATAAGCTGGATGACGGTACTAGACGACTGGATCCCCATCTCAGTCATAACAATGGTGTCATGTCGCTCCCAAGCCAGACAATTGTATCAGACGGCTAGGACGACCATCCTGCAGCACCAACCAATGACACAGAAGTCCATAATGAAGGAAATGGCGAATCATTCCTCAGATTGACGCCAGCTCTTGTGCAGTGGGCTGATGACACTGAGGTTTCTGATGATATGGAGAAGGGGAAGTTGGAGGGCTGTGGCATGTCGTATGCCACCTCAGACCACCAGCCCCGTTAACCGGGGATGCAGACCATGATGTTCAGACATTTTCTACCTCCTAACTGTCTGCTACGACATCTCCAACTGGTGGATCTAGACAACAGATCTTCCATCTAGCCACTATTACATCAATATAATCCAGACACAATGTAAGCTGTCCTTGTTCTGACAAACGCAAACTGAAGCAGATGTCAGCTTTGCCTTTTTACAAAAAGTCGATGTAAGAAGCTTCCCTGACTACTTTGTTATATGGGTTGTGACCCACACGCTTGCTTCACTCACAGTGGTGTTGCCATCCTTCTCCACAAGGCTTTGACGGCCATCAACATGCCATACCTCCCAAATGAGACGGTCATGGCTGTTATAGTCTGCACCATGCAGATTGTTAACATCTGTACTACTTGTGGCTTGGAGCAACAGAGAAAATGCGTGTGTTTCTTCATAGAGGATATAGTACAACTCTGTCAGGGTCGACCCGATGACATGGTAACAGGTGGCGACTTCAATTGTATGCAGCACCTATCGACGAGCTGCCATTCCATTCACCATGACTGGAGCTCGAGACCCTTCTACTAGATCTCTATATGGTCGACATGTGGCTATACACACATGGTGATGGTCCCACCCAACTTATCAGTAGTTCGTTGAGCAGGCTAGGTCCGTCTTACACACACATCCTGAGCAGCACACGTATCCTAATGGCGATGATAAATGTGCAGAAGTATGGTCTATGGTCTTTACCGATCACATGGCATATATATGTGCTATTGCCCTCTGTCCCCTCTGTGTATTGAGAAGTTAACTCCCCTGGAAGATGAACCATTTTACCTCACAAGAATGCATGGATGCATTGGAGACCATGTGGTACCAAGCTTTCGGCCGTCGCACTTGGCATTAACGTGATGGATCAAATGTGTCAAGCCTGCTCTCTGGTGGAGACTTATGGTGTATAGCAGGCGCACAGCAACATGGACGACACACGGTGGACTTTTATTATACCTTCCTACGAGAATGTTCCATTATGCCATCTTCACCAGATCAGTAGATGCTGGTAAGCCATTCTAAAGTTAAGATCGTCACTGTAGTTACCCTTTACCCACACGGTTGCTCCATAAATACACGAACTTATGATGTGGTGCCTCACGAATGTCCTTCGATTCACCACGTTAACTTGGAGCGTAAAAGGTGCACAAGAGCACTTGTAGATAAGTTGGTGACTGACGACAGCCAACTCAGAGACATGCAATGGGACATTGTTGGAGCCTTCCATGCATATTACTTGCACCAGATCCTGTGATGGTACCCACCATTTCTGGATTACTCCATGGTACAGTTCGACCAGATGTAACAACAGACTTATTGCAGGATGTGACAGAAGACGAAGTTCATGACGCTCTCTGTAAAGGGAAAACTAACAAAACGCCAATACCTGACAGACTCTCATTGGAGTTTTATAGGACTTCCCAATGACTGATAATACCATGCTGGACTGAGATTTGTAGAGAATTAATGTCTCCCCCCTCCCCCCCAACATACACCTGCCTAAGGCGTTCCTCAAAGATCTGATAATGCAGATACACAAACCTAAGCATGGGAACCAAATGCAAGACTACTGACGTTTGACAATGCTTAACAGTAACTTGAAAATTTTCACATGGCTGCTGACAAACTATCTGCTATGTTCAGTCTGCCATGTCATCTCCAAGGACCAAACTTCCCTAGGAGGTTCATACAATATCAGGTCCTCTCTGCATCAATACAGGGACTTCATCTCCCTAGCACAGATCCAGTGCCTCACATGCGTGCCACCCTCACTGGATTCTAGTCAGGCATTTCTTCATGTCGACCACACCTATATCATTGCAGTGCTATGCAATATTGATTGATGCAGTCATGCATCTCCTACATGAGGCGCTGTCATGGAGACTCATCAATGGTCACCTGATGGGAATCATCCACATCAACTGTTCAGTGTGTCAGGGCTGTCCTAGATCTATGGTACTTTATGCGTTGGCCTTGGAACCTTTGCTATTTGGCCTGCACCAGTGATTAACAGGATTCCAATTTGGTGATCAAGCTAACTAAAGCATGGCATATGCCAATGATGTGATGCTCATTGTCCATAGAGACAATGACATGGCAGAAGCTATGTCCTGGATTGCAAAATATGGAGAGGCAGCAGGAAGTAAACTCAACATCAACAGGCTGCTTAGACTACCTATAGTGCCATGTTTGTCGAGTCTGTTTCCACTTTTGGTTTATTAACACACTATGATGCCTAGGATTGGACTTCACATCCGGCACATCATAATATTGAACTAAAGACTCTTTTTGCAACAGACATGAGTATCAATGCTTATGGTCCCTCAATATCATACAGGGAGCACATTTTGTCAACGTGAACATAGTATCGCGGCTTCCGCATCTCAAACAAACTCTACCCATCATGCACCAATTGGATCTTAGCATTATGGCGGCTTACAGTTCCTTTGTCAGCCCAGGGATGTTGTTTAAAATTAGATGTTGCTCCCTCACCCTACCCAAGGACAGAAGGGGGGGGGGGGGACCTCAGGCTCATCAACATCTATGACAGGGTGGTGGCCCTATCGATTAGTACTTACCTAAGACTGTGGCTTAGATTCCTGTTGAACTTTACGAGTTCGTTACTGGTTACAATGGAACCAGCCTCTCTCAACACACCAATTATCTTAGGAGACCTCCGGTGTTCCTTCAGTCACCTTGGGCGATTCTATTTGGGCTATAGTTATCTATGCCAAGTGACCCCAACCCTATGTTTGACGACGGAATCGCCGACCAAACATGATCGAATTCCAAATACCCCAATACATGGTGGAGAGTGGTGTGGAGAACAGTACAATATCACTTACTTGACTCTGACATTCAAGCCGCATAGCTTTTGGCTGTCAATAGTAAGTATGTGACACACGAATGCCTGTATAAGATCCACCTGTCAGATTCGCCCACTTGCCATCTCAGCTGTGGGGATGTGGGGCACTGCTGCCATCTTCTTTTTTTATTTTAGTTTATTCCTTGCAATATAAACAATTAATTATAAAATTTGTATATTCAAATTTTTACGATGCACAAGACTACATTTGTCTGATACATGGAATAGAATTTTTCAGCTGGTAAAAGAATCACATATGCGCCAGTATGGTGTGGCGTTGCATGTAGGATGAATCCCATGAGGTGTATGCCAATGAACACTGCCTCAGCTGTGGGAATGCAGGCAGTTGTGGTACCTTGTGTGCCGGATTTTAGCATATAACCTAAGTGCAACACTACACCATATTGCTGCACATATGATTCTTTTATCAGATCTGCACACATGATTCTTCTATCAGATGAAACAGTGTACCCTGTGGTTCAGACAAATGCAATCTTGTGGAACCACATCCAGGCCATGAAATATCTTTGCCTTCATGACCCCAGCCATGGTGTTGATTTCTGGTGTTATCTACAAGGGCAGCACCACTTCATTGTCTGCCACCCACAATATGGTCAATTTTTTTAAAATTACCTATGGAATCTGTTGCACCAACGACTGAGAAGTTGGACTATCCCTGGTGAGAGAAGTTTATATGACTGATTATGTACTGTAACGAATGAATGTTGTACAACACAGATGGAAACAAGAATATACAGTGGCTGATTGGTATCAGGTAGAATGATGCATCGCTTTTGCCATGAATGTTATTATTTTGTTTTTGATTTTTCTCCTTAGTGTCCCTCAGGTGCTGGAAACGTCAGTTAGTTCTCCCACACTTAGCATGGCATATCATGAGTCTTCTTCTCCTTTGGTTCTTCAAGTACAAAAACACACACACATTTTAGCTCTATGGCTGTAGACTACGATATTTGTCTTTGTTTTTGGTTTGTCGCATCCTTCCTCTTCCCTCCCTTTTCCTTAAAGTGTGATGGAGACATGGTGGCAAGGCCTTGGATTGTGATCTCTGGCTGCTGAGTGGCAATTTATTGGCTCAGGTTCCATTCCCACTCCTGGCATCTTCTATTTTCATTTTATTCCTTGCAGTGTTAAATGATTAATTATGAAATTATTATATTCATTTTATTACGATTACCACTTTTGTAAGTCAAAACGCTATGGTTAGTGGTAAAACAGCGAGCACAAGAGGAAATTTACTATGAGAGCACATGAAAAGAGTTGTATCTGTGGTTGTGATGTTCCCAATGCACTTTTAAGTTTTCCATGTTTGTTGTGTGGGCACAGTGATGCATTGGGTACAGAAGGAGTGAAAGATCTAAGCCATATTAATGCATAAATATAAAACATAGCGGAAATCAAACACAATTAAAGAACGTGCTTGATCTTAGTGCATTAGCTAAAGCTAACATCACAACAATATTAAGCCACACTTATCATGTTGACATAGTGAAACACAATCTGTTCTTCACTTTTGTAATAATGTAAAACATTGGTAAAATTTTGCATGAGCCGTCACTGATGCTCTGCCTCATTATTTTCTGCATGCTGGATCATTTCACACCAGTCTTTCCTACAATTCTTCAGATTTCCTTGGATTTTGCTAAATAATTCCAGAAATCATGGTGACATTTTCATAAGTAACTACAGTTTCCTTGGGCCAACATCCCTACAAGATCATCAGCCACGCTGGCTGCCCATTGGAATTTGGAAAAAAGCTTGTGAATGTTTTTCACATGGGGTTATTTTGAACATTAAATCGTGATTGAAAGCTGTTCCTTGTTGCAGTAGGACTGCGTTCTAGTATGTGGTATTCCAATACCAGAAAAACGTGTTTTTCGGTAGAATACACGATTTAAACTGTTCCTTCACTACACTAACCTGCTTTCTCGCTAACATTTCAACAAGGCTACTGATCGCACTGACAATGACCTACAGTACTTTGTTTATAGCACTATGTGTTGCGGTTACAGTACCATCTGTCAGTAGCTTTTCTTCAGTACCATCTGTCAGCAGCTTTTCTTACTATTTCGAAACCTCTGTACGACATCTGTATAAAATTTTTACAGTTTTCATAATAAATATACCATTTCTTGCAGTCATCTATTGACCTTAATTTTCAAGAGATTTAAATCTGAAATCAGTGACTCTTTTGCTGGACACCCCATAGACACAAACGGTATTAATTGTGCTAATACTGGTTATCATTTTTGTGGTCTCGATAGCTACGATACCGCGACGTAGGTGCAAGTTCTTAAGTTGGCACTACGACAGACACCGACGACAGCGCCCTCTAGCCGTTCCAGATTCAGCCCATTTGATCAAGAGCAGACGGCCGGGACACTTTGCTTCAGCTTTGCTTCATATACTTTGCTCTACTTACGACAGGTTTAAGGCTTGCTCATCCTCTTGTAGATATAAATGCACCAGTAAACCACTTTTACTTTCTTGCAGTACCGACGTGTATTACCTTTTCCAGCTCCTACTCACTTCCTTCATTCGGCCAACCTTTCAGTTTTCAGGAGCAGATCCACGCGCCGCCTTCCAGGCAGGATACAAAAATTTTTCAGGTTCAGCCACAGAGTATTCGACTAGCGACTAACCATTTTTTTTATAGAATTCACACACTCACCATAATGTGAAAGCATCATGCAATGATATTTACTACCATTTTGTGAAATATGCTGTGATGTCTCCACACATTGCAGTGTCAAAGTCTCGCCACATTCTTAACTCTTAACTCTCACAACGGTGCATGTGGATGGCAGTAATTCAGCAATTATTAATGCACAGCACTTAAATATTTTAATATAAATGCACAATTGCGAGAATGGGTGTATTTACACAGCAACCAATTCTTTTTTGGCTGGTACATCTACATTTTGGTTTATCATACCAGTTTTATCAAGTTCCAATTTGGCGCCCTACGACATTACCAATTTTACAAATTTCCGATTTGTAATCCTATTAAATTGTCATTTTACAGCCAACATCACCAGTTTCCAGATTTGGTGTCCCACCAGTTTACCAGTTATGCAGCCAGTTTACCAATTTCTGGATTTGACATCCTACGAAGCTGCCAAGTTGACAACCAATTTTACCAATTTCCAATGTGGTGCCCTACCAAAACAACATCCGACTTAAATTGTATCGGCCTGTGTAGTGAACCTTTATCTCCTTGCCATTCGATCATCACCAGGAATAGATCTTTGTTGGAAGAGTTCCGCGTATGACTGTGTGTTTGTACACTACTGGAAATGGAAAAAAGAACACATTGACACAGGTGTGTCAGACCCACCATACTTGCTCCGGACACTGCAAGAGGGCTGTACAAGCAATGATCACACGCACGGCACAGCGGACACACCAGGAACCGCGGTGTTGGCCGTCGAATGGCGCTAGCTGCGCAGCATTTGTGCACCGCCGCCGTCAGTGTCAGCCAGTTTTCCGTGGCATACGGAGCTCCATCGCAGTCTTTAACACTGGTAGCATGCCGCGACAGCGTGGACGTGAACCGTATGTGCAGTTGACGGACTTTGAGCGAGGGCGTACAGTGGGCATGCGGGAGGCCGGGTGGACGTACCGCCGAATTGCTCAACACGTGGGGCGTGAGGTCTCCACAGTACATCGATGTTGTCGCCAGTGGTCGGCGGAAGGTGCACGTGCCCGTCGACCTGGGACCGGACCGCAGCGACGCACGGATGCACGCCAAGACCGTAGGATCCTACGCAGTGCCGCAGGGGACCGCACCGCCACTTCCCAGAAAATTAGGGACACTGTTGCTCCTGGGGTATCGGCGAGGACCATTCGCAACCGTCTCCATGAAGCTGGGCTACGGTCCCGCGCACCGTTAGGCCGTCTTCCGCTCACGCCCCAACATCGTGCAGCCCGCCTCCAGTGGTGTCGCGACAGGCGTGAATGGAGGGACGAATGGAGACGTGTCGTCTTCAGCGATGAGAGTCGCTTCTGCCTTGATGCCAATGATGGTCGTATGCGTGTTTGGCGCCGTGCAGGTGAGCGCCACAATCAGGACTGCATACGAACGAGGCACACAGGGCCAACACCCGGCATCATGGTGTGGGGAGCGATCTCCTACATTGGCCGTACACCACTGGTGATCGTCGAGGGGACACTGAATAGTGCACGGTGCATCCAAACCGTCATCGAACCCATCGTTCTACCATTCCTAGACCGGCAAGGGAACTTGCTGTTCCAACAGGACAATGCACGTCCGCATGTATCCCGTGCCACCCAACGTGCTTTAGAAGGTGTAAGTCAACTACCCTGGCCAGCAAGATCTCCGGATCTGTCCCCCATTGAGCATGTTTGGGACTGGATGAAGCGTCGTCTCACGCGGTCTGCACGTCCAGCACGAACGCTGGTCCAACTGAGGCGCCAGGTGGAAATGGCATGGCAAGCCGTTCCACAGGACTACATCCAGCATCTCTACGATCGTCTCCATGGGAGAATAGCAGCCTGCATTGCTGCGAAAGGTGGATATACACTGTACTAGTGCCGACATTGTGCATGCTCTGTTGCCTGTGTCTATGTGCCTGTGGTTCTGTCAGTGTGATCATGTGATGTATCTGACCCCAGGAATGCGTCAATAAAGTTTCCCCTTCCTGGGACAATGAATTCACGGTGTTCTTATTTCAATTTCCAGGAGTGTGTATATATATATATATATATATATATATATATATATATATATATATATATATGTGTGTGTGTGTGTGTGTGTGTGTGTGTGTGTGTGTGTGTGTGTGTGTGTGCGTGTGTGTGTTTGCTTGCGAGTGTACAGGTTGGTCAGAAAATGCCTGAAACGCTTGTAGGGATGTTGCTGGGCAGGTTGTCCTGAAACATAAATGTTAAGAGAAAATTTTGATATGCTGCACCATTTTCGAGTTATTTAACATTGAAGTCAGCCAAGCAGCTCGTTTCTTGCTCACATTCAAACCGATTGTGAGAGGCAAAGATGGAAAAATATTCTACAACAGCAGGGATCGAACTCAGGCCAACAGCTCAGCAATTCCGTGCGCTACCATCTACTTTATGACAACATCCGACTTTAATTGAATCGGCCTGTGTAGTGAACCTTTATCCGCTTCCCATTCGATCATCGCCAGGAATGGATCTTTGTTGGAAGAGTTCCGCGTATGGCTGTGAAGATTCACAGAACGAGGTGGTTCCTACACAAGATCTCCCAACCATGTTATTCCATATGCAAGTATCTTTATAGTTGTTGATAGAGTGTTAAGGGAGACCGGAAGTTTTGCTATAACCACTGTTGATGCTGGACGAGAACGTTACATACAGAACGTTCAATAAGAAGAAACTGTTCTCGATACAGTTGCTGCGACACCTTGTACCAGCTCGAGGGCCATTGCTAATACTTTAGGGTTACATAAAGTTATTCCGACGTTCTTAAAGTATGCCAGCGAACAACATGTGGTAGAATGTATCTGTTTGTTTGTCGCAATAGGTTTCGCACACTGTAGTATAGGACATACAACTCGACGAAAATGTGTTTCCGTACCATCTACAGAAGGTGCAAGATTGTGGTGGAAGAGGATTATTTCACCCGTTACCAATATTCCGTGTGGTACGTAAAGGAATGCTACGAACGTCCTCATTTCCAGAGGATGGTGTTGTGGACAGACGAGGCGTGCTCCACGAGATGACCATTCAACTCCCGAAACAGCCACATTTGGACAGACGCAAATCCTATTGGCATAGGTTTAGCATTAACATTTGGGCAGGTATCGTAAGCGACTGTTTCTTGCGTCCCGTCCCCCTTCCTCCCCATTTAAATGGACAGACTTTTCTAGCATTCCATGAAAACAAGCTTCCGTTGTATTCTGAAAACGTCCCTCTGGCGGTCCATTAAGGAATGTGATCCAACACGAGGCGCACCGCCGCACTTTGCTGCTGTGTTACGTCAGCATTTAAATGCGTTAAATCCGGAGAGATGGATTGGGCAAGGTGGTCCAGTTCATTGGCCAGATCGATCGCCAGATCTAACATAGTTAGGTCTTTATCTGTGGGGGCATGTAAAGAAACTCATCTACGCGACCCCGGTAGTCACCATCGAAGACTTTCTTGCGAGGATAGTTGTACCTTTGATGAAATCGGAGAAACCTTTGATTTCGGAAAGCTTTCTGACTCCGTGACGCCGTGTTGCAATGCCTGCAGTCAGATTTGGGAAGGACACTTGGAGCAGCTGCTCTGAAGATTTAGTGTTAAATTTCGTTCCGAAATATTATGTTGTTACATTGACAACATCGCAAAACATCAGTTGTGTTGTTTTATGTTAATCATTATATTCCCCTGATTTGTTACGTATACGGCAATTGCTTTTCCATAATTATTTTCAAATAGGTACACATCGTTAGATCTTTGTTGGATGCAAACATAAGCAGTTATTGAACATTGCGGTACTGCAGCTGTTGAAAAAAATGTACGCTTTTGTGGTCACACATCGTTAGATCTTTGTTGGGTGCAAGCATAAGTAATTATTGAACATTGCGGTACTGCAGCTGCTGGAAAAAAATGTACGCTTTTGTGGCCATTGCTAATGGGTTTTATGTAAACAAAACTTATTCAATTCTGTTACTTATATGAATTTCATACATAAACGTTTATAAAACAACAAATACAGATATTTATCTCCCGTTTGGTTAGATAAAAAGCAAAACGATGATACTACTCGTGGTCGAGCTAAGGACCTCATTTTTCCCATGTCCAGCACTCTACCTCCAGTTCATTCCGTCTGATATTGCAACAGGTTGTAATACGGAGCTTTGTAGCCATAGGCTTACAACATGGAGTATAAGTTTGGCAACATTGCACCTAGCAGGCTGTTTGAATCTGAGTTCGAGACGACCTGATTGGAAAACTTCAGTGCAAAATAACTCGGAAGCAGCGCAACGTATCGAATTTTTGTCTTAACAACTATGACAACACGTCTGAGATGTCAGGAAGACAGCCTGTCGACAGCAACTGCTGCTGCTGAGGCAATAGTATGGGGGACGTTCAATAATAATGCAACACACTGTTTTTCTGAAAGCAGGTTGGTTTTATTCAGGATTCCAGTAGACAGTGTAATTCCCCACACTTTTAGCTACAAAGCCCTACTTTTCAACATTATCTCCGTTCAGTGCAATGGGCTTCAGTCGCCTTATTAGGGGGCCTGTCTGCCCACATGGTACACTATGTTATCAAAAGTATCCGGACACCTGGCTGAAAATGACTTACAAGTTTGTAGCGTCCTCCATCGGTAATGCTGGAATTCAGTATGGTGTTGCCCCACCCTTAGTCTTGATGACAGCTTCCACTTTCGCAGGCACACGTTCAGTCAGGTGCTGGAAGGTTTCTTGGGGAATGGCAGCCCATTATTCATGGAGTGCTGCACTGAGGAGAGGTGTCTAAGTCGGTAGGTGAGGCCTGGCACGACGTCGGCGTTCCAAAACAGCCCAAAGATGTTCTATAGGAGTCAGGTAAGGACTCTGTGCAGGCCAGTCCATTACAGGGATGTTATTGTCGTACAACCACTCTGCCACAGGCTGTGCATTATGAACAGGTACTCGATCATGTTGAAAGATGCAATCGCCATCCCTGAATTGCTCTTCAACAGTGGGAAACAAGAAGGTGCTTAAAACAGTGTAGGCCTGTGCTGTGATAGTGCCACGCAAAACAACAAGTGGTGCAAGCACCCTCAATGAAAAACACGACCGCACCATAACATCACTGCCTCAGAATTTTACTGTTAGCACTACACACTCTGGCAGATGACGTTCACTGGGCATTCACCATACCCATACCCTGCATCGGATCGCCTCATGTGTACCGTGATTCGTCACTCCCCACAACGTTTTTCCTTTGTTCAATCGTCCAATGTTTACGCTCCTTACACCAAGTGAGACGTCGTTGGCATTTACTGGCGTGATATGTGGCTTACAAGGAGCCTCTAGACCATGAAATCCAAGCCTTCTCACCTCCCGTCTAACTGTCATAGTACTTGCAGTGGATCCGACGCAGTTTGGAATTCCTGTGTGATGGTTTTGTTAGATGACTGCCTATTACACATTACAACCTTCTCCAATTGTCGGTGGTCTCTGTCAGTCAACAGACGAGGCCGGCCTGTATACTTTTGTGCTGCACATGTCCCATCACACCTCCAGTTCACTATCACATCGGAAACAGTGGACCTAGGGATGTTTACGAGTGTGGAAATCTCACGTACAGACATATGACACAATTGACACCCAATCACCTGACCACGTTCGAAGTCCATTAGTTCTGTGGAGCGCCCCATGCTGCTCTCTCACGATGTCTAATGACTACTGAGGTCGCTGATATGGAGTACCTGTCACTAGGTGGCAGCGCAATGCATTTTAAATGAGAAACGTATGTTTTTAGGGGTGTCCGGATACTTTTTCTCACATAGTGTTCCACTCTATTGGCCAATGTCAGAATCAATGTCTTGTTGCATCAATAGCCTCCCCCCCCCCCAATTAACCATGTACTGCTTCCCGTGAATTGCATCCTTTGTTGGGCCAAAGAGATGGAAGTCGGAAGGTGCGAGGTCCATGTGGTGGATGAGGAAGAAAAGTCCAATGAAGTTTTGTGAGTTACTCTCGGGTGCACAAACTTGCGTTGTCGTGGAGAAGGAACATTAGTTTGCATTTTTGTGTTGACAAACACACTGAAGTCGTTTCTTCAGTTTCCTTACGGTAGCACAATACACTTCAGGGTTGATCGTTGTACCATGAGGGAGGACATAACACAGAATAACACATTCAAAGTCCCAGAAGACAGTCGCCGAGACTTTACTGGCTGAGGGGGCAGCTTTAAAATTTTTCTTCAGAGGAGAGGTCGTGTGATGTCACTCCATGGATTGCCTCTTTGTTTCTGGTTTGAAGCGACATACTCATATTTCATGGTGTATGACGATGTACGACAAAGAAAAATCACCATGCTCAGCCTCCTAAAGCGCGAGCAGTTCCGCACATATGGCTCTTCATGCTCTTTATGGTCTTCTGTTAGGTGGCGAGGAACCCAGCAGACACACACCTTTGAGTACACCAACTAGTGGAAGAAAGTGTCGGCAATACCAAATCACAGATGTGCATTTGTGCAGCGAGGCATTCCCATGTGATCCATCAGTCACCTCGAATGAGCGTGTTCGCACGTTCCAACCTTGCAGGGGTCACAGTGGTGTGCAGTTGGCCAGCATGTAGGAGATCGCACAGGTATGTACGACCTTGCTGCAATGATGACATACGTCTCGCCCAGTGACACACCACAATTTTGACCACTCCATGTCTGCGTAGACATTCTGCAAGCACCTATGAATATCTGCAATGCTCTGGTTTTCTGCCAAATGAAACTCAGTGACATCTATCTGCTTGGAATATAACCCCTGATAGACAGGCATTTTTGAAAGCTTTATACAGCGCCGCCACCTAATAGAACTAAAGGGGCTGAAGCGGGAATACTCCAAGATGTCCCACAGCAAATTATGCATTATTTCAACCGAAATTGGCAGAAAAAAATGTGACATTACTTATTGGACACCCCCAGTATATCACAGAACACACCCATGTCCTGGCCCGGCCTCAAATCAGAGTATGTAAGAATAACAACAAAATCTGACTATTAACACATTAAATAATAGAAAGCCATAACGTTATTAATTTATGATATGAAGTCAATGCATGTGCAATAGTTATCTAAGTTGCGCATAGGAGTAGTAGAGCATTAGCTGCTACCCCCTCATCATGTTGGAGTGTTATGATAAATGCGCACAAATTGATGTCTCTAGCTAATAATAACCATATAACCAGTAACCATACAACAGAAAACAAAATATAAAAAAAATTAATAAATAATTATTGTCAGATTTCCTCCCAGCCGGCCGGAGTGGCCGTGCGGTTCTAGGCGCTACAGTCTGGAGCCGAGCAACCACTACGGTTGCAGGTTCAAATCCTGCCTCGGGCATGAATGTGTGTGATGTCCTTAGGTTAGTTAGGTTTAATTAGTTCTAAGTTCTAGGCGACTGATGACCTCAGAAGTTAAGTCGCATAGTGGTCAGAGCCATTTGAACCATTTCTTCCCAGCTGATTATTGCTGCAATCGAATCGTAAAATTATAAATGCCTGAAGGGTGGGGGCGAAGCTTGCATGCCATTGGTACCCTGGAGCCCAGCATCAATTGGCAGACAGTACAGTGACATGGATGAGTGTTCCTGTTTCACATGGGGGGGGGGGGGCGGTGCGGAATGGGGGTGGCCTCCACAGGGTAATGACACTGTCAGAATGTGATGATGGCAGAATTCCAGAAATTATGATGCTGATGTCAGTGTTTTTGGCCAGAACCTGCAGTGGTACTCTACTAACAAGATTATGTTGAAGTCCTTGTTAATCATGTCTAACACACTTCAATAAATGACAAAATCGCTCTACATTCGCTATTCCAGTAAATAAGAGATGGACGCTCAGGTGTAGGGCTTTGTGTAGGTGTCAAGTGTTGAAACTTGCGAGCTCTATCTTCTTATCTCGTGTTTTGTACTGAAAATATCGTGCTTGTACTCTTGTTAACTTTACTATTACAGAGATCGCGAAAACTTTATTTTTTTTATTGGTCCTGTGCGCAGTAAATAACTTACTTAGTCGTTCTGCTGCCACTGCTTGACCTGCTGCATTCCCTTATTTAACAAAAACATAAAAAAACCTATTATTCATGCTGAGTGCAGTGCATGTTCTGTATGGCGGCTCCTGCTGTTGCTGCGGCTGCTGCTGCTTACTGCAACTACATATAATCCAAGAGAAAGGGTTTGGTCAAATCTAAACTCGATAAATGATAACCCAAACAAAGAAACTATATTCTGAAAGCGATTCTTTCTCATTCAATTCACAAAACGCTAGAAGCTCTTTGAACAATCACCTCGTTTGTAAATCTGCCTCCAGTGGCATTAAAGCAATATTACAAAATAATCAAACTCTTGAGACAGACTGAAATACTTCTCAATTGAATACATAGTGAAACAATTCCCTGACAATTACAAAAGAAATCAATGACAAAAATATATACTTAATCTAACAATGGTTTCCCCTTAAGAATTCAACTCCTATCATTATCAAAATTACCGTCTGCTGCTATGCACATACACAAACCCTTTTCTTTAAATTAATAAGCGCGCTGCAAATTATAAAAAAATATCAATTAAATACCGAATCCTGTGTCGCTGCTGGCGGACACGACAGTACGGCAGCTCGGCAACGACCCTCGCTCAACACACGTGCGCACCACAGTGGGCGGGCTCCTACACTGGCTTCAAAACTGCCACTAGTTAATCCGTGCGCTGCGAGGCGCGACAATATCTTAGATTCCCTAGCTTGTGTATGCGCGCTGTAGCCAACCTTTACATCCTAAAAGAGTATTGCCAACTCTCAGTGTCAACGTGACTCATGATGCAGTATTTATGAAGGACTCCATAACAGTGTTGTTGTAAGTAGTCCTTTGGCTGTAACATTTTATTAATTCTATTTTTTAAAATCTAAGTTGGTGATCCATGGTTATTTTCTTTAAGTAAGGCAAAAGAGATGAATAAACAACTCATTAGGAACAACTCATTAGGAACAGTAGCGGCTGGCCATTATGGGTCAGAATTGTATCAAGTCTGCTTCAAATGGGTCCTGAAAATTCCTTTTTTTACATTAGGAGCAGAAGACTTAACGACACTGTAAGGTGACGATGCACTAATTTCATTCTGGTTTTGCTCATCAAGGATAGTTACATCATTCATATTTCCTGTGGTACTGAAATGAAGAAAACATTTTTACAAAGACCTCTGTATCAATTTACACTATGCATGTGCATGGTTATGATCTTGTAAGTATGTACAGTAACTAAACAACATATCTTCAATTTCAGAAGAAATTTTGTACATATGGCGCAAATTTCATGGCTTCTTTCAAGTGAGACATCTTTCTATGGTGAACATGTTTTTTGTATATATACTTTGCGCTAACACTTTTTTCCAACTATTTTAGACATGACTGTGAGCAGCAAACATCTTTTTCATTTTTTTGTAGTCCTACTCTTACAAATTCATTAACTTACATCAGCCTTATATTGTGTTTATTTATTTCATGTATCTTGAATTGGATGCTATTCAAAGTCTCTAGACTAAAAATTTTTGCTAAGTGGCCCAACAGTAGCTTGTATAATTAAAGATCATGCATAGAAATTTAGAACTGCTTATAGCCAGTGCACAGCTTTGCGAACAAGAAAATGACTTGTAAGAAATTTCCCAGAATTTTGAGGAAACAAGTTTCCCTGGCCGCATAAAATGAATTTCCAGAATAGCAGAAGTGATTTTCTTTTCGTAAATATCTGTTTCCATAGTATTTATGGCAGTTGCAGATAGTGACGATTGATTCTGATTCATAGACATATGATGGTATGGAAAAAGTGTGATTCTAATATTTTAAAAGCCGACTTAGTATGGAAACACACTCTAGAACGGAAGTTTACCTTTTCCAGACATCAAACCCCTGACTAATAAAGCAAATAGTGAAGATATGCCGTTCAAGTAGATGATGAAGGCTGCATTCTTGATAAATAAGTGGTGTGGTCT
Source organism: Schistocerca nitens (assembly GCF_023898315.1). Taxonomy (NCBI): domain Eukaryota; kingdom Metazoa; phylum Arthropoda; class Insecta; order Orthoptera; family Acrididae; genus Schistocerca; species Schistocerca nitens. The sequence goes on from NC_064617.1 coordinate 147,363,736, forward strand.
TTGACAAGAAAATCATTCTTATTCTCAAAGCAGTTGTTTAATTACATGCTGAGAATGTTTGTTCGACTCTCTTGCTAATAGCTGGTGAATTTTTCACAGGACCACAGTGTTAATATCACTTCACAGAAAGCATTATAAAAACTTGTTGCCTGCTGCATAACTTTGTGTGGCTGCATGATGGCTAAGACTTTGAAGATACTTTAACCTTTTCTCTGGAATAAATGGAAAATGAAGGACTAATAGGTAATACCCCTGGTTGTGACATTAGACACATGTTTTGTAACTACTACTGATCTACAGAAAAGTCAATTCCTTGGAAAATCTATACACTGGGGGAAAAGATAACTAGATATTGCAAATAAGGCTGTCACTGTTGTCATAAGCTGTACAAGGCTTATTAATAGTTGACACAGTTTATGTCCAAACTGCCATATTATAGTATTTGGTTTATGACTTAAATGCATAATGCTAAGGGGACTTTAACAATGTCATTCTTTCAAATATCCCTTTGTAATCTCCCTTTCAATTTTTACTCCTCTGAAAAATAACATATTCTATAAAATCTTTTGTTTTAATTTTATTGTTTAAACTATATTGTTATAACTCATTCCTTCTCTTACCTTGAGTAACAATGGATTAATACATTTGCAAGAAAAAATTTTACTCACCCATTGTAATAACTTTCTTTGAAACGTTTTTAAAAATATGAAATTAGTCTGCAAATATCTCTTAAAATCAATATAAAAAATCATGTAAATTCTCAACACACCGAATCAATTTGTTTTGGCACTACAATTTCATTAGTTGTTTGCCTGTGGACGCTAGCTCATACTATTCTGCTGAAAGTATTGGATGTGTCACACAATTTTACATGTATATAGACTGTGTTCTGACTGCATTTACCACATTACATTGCATCAGGACTTAATTACAACGTAAATACAATAACTGTACAGTTAAAAAAACAGTATAACGCTCTATGGGCACATAAAAGTTTGTTACATATTTTCATTACAATGTAACATCTGTCATTTAGTTTCATTTTAAATATGGGGTGACAAAGAACAACGGGAATGTTTGAAATGTGTAGTGGCCGCCAGGGGTATGTGGCAGCACTGTGTGACAGTTAGCGAGCAAACAGTGCCCCATTTCAGTAATCATGGATCAGTGGAACGGACAACAGCGTGCATTAGCCATAAAAATATTTTACAAAAACAATGATAGTTCGATAGCGGCGCAGAGGGAGTTTCGACGATTTTATAATTTCGGACATCATGATGCCGCTCCATCGAAACATGAGATAAAATGTTGTATTAATAACTTTGAAGAGACTGGATCTGCCCTCAAGAAGAATCCAACAGGACGACAAAGAAGTGTGTGTTCCGCAGCGTACATTGATTCTGTACGAGAGTCCGTCTTACAGAGCCCACGGCGCTCAATTCGTCAGCAAGCAGCACTGGGCGGAATCTCCTGGGAGAGTGTTTGCAGAATTCTTGATCTTGATTTAAAGTTTCATCTGTACAAATTACAGATGGTGCAATAACTGAAGAGCAATGATTACCGGCTACAGTTAGGATTCTGTCAACAAACGATAACAAAAATAAACAATGACGATGAATTTCTAAACAAGTTGTGCATGTCAGATGATGCACATTTTCATATCACAGGTTATGTGAGTAAACAGAACTATCATTACTGGGCAAACACAAATCCTCTTGACATTCATGAGCGCCAGTTACACGCTAGTAAAGTGACAGTATGGTGTGGTGTTTCATCAGATGTGATTATCAAGCCGTATTTTTTCTCAAATGAACAGGGTAACACAATAGCTGTCAATGCCGATCATTACAAACTTTCATTACGCCTGCATTGAACAATTTTCCAAACGTTCAAGAAACCTGGTTTCGACAAGACGTAGTGGCGTCACACACTGCATAGCAGTCAATGGCGTATGTGCGAGAATTGTTTGGCAACCGTGTGATCTCACGATTCGGTGACATTCCCTGGCCCCCTAGATCGCCATATTTATCAGTTTGTGATTTTTTTCTAGTGGGGCTACCTCAACAGCAAAATCTACACGATTCGACCAAGAACCCTAGATGGGTTAAAACAGAATTCAGGATGCAATTCACAGTATCCTGGCTAAGAAGTTGCAGCAGTCAATGAAGAATCTCAGCAACAGGTTTCAAGAATGTATTTGTACAGGAGGACGCCATCTAAAGGACGTAATTTTTAAAAAATGATAAATGCTATCAGTGTTTTGTGAATGACGAAGTTGTAAGATTTCAATTACTATGAATGGAATTTCCTTCCTTCATTACTTCTAGTTTTATTGGATTGTGGAAATTTTCCAGTTTTTCTGTGTCACCCTGTACTTATTCATACTGTATATACACTTCCCTGTGATATAAACTTTTAAGTTATTTATAAAAAAGTTCTCAGTTATTTGTTTAATTGAATTAAGTAGCTTGTGAAAATACCTATTGTTTGCTTCACCTGAAGCATTCATAATCAGTTTTAGATTTTGCTGTCTTGTGTAATAATTTTCCTTTCTTATTGTTTTAGGATCACATATGACATGCCTTCACTGACATAATATTCTGATACATGTACTACAGTCAGTACACTGTTATTACACATGGTGTTTCAAAATGAACATACCAGTTTTAAGATTGCAGCATTTATTACATTCAGCTTACAATTGTAAATAATATACCACGTGGAAGAGGAACTCGAACAGTTTTGTTTGTATACCTGTGCGCAATGGGACGAGTATGGAATGACAAAGAGTGACAGAAAGTTTATGGGCCTTTACTTTGCGATGAATCAACTGTAACTGATGTTTCTTTTCTTGATGTGCTACAGCTATGGCCCGTGCCTCTATGGGAAGAAGCTGAACAACACATCTTTATTTGGGAGCAAGATGGTGCGCCGCCTCTCTGGCATAACTCAGTATGTGACAGGTTAAATGACATTGTATCCTACCGGTGGATTGGGCACAAGGGGACTGTTGACACAGAATTTTATGCATGACCTCCATGTTCACACACGATCTGACGCAATCATGTGTATGTGCTTCCGATACCAGCTGACTTATCCAACTTTAGAAACGGTGTTGCAACAGTTACTCCTGACTCATTAATCAAAGTTTCGGAACAACTCGCCTATTGATTCGATGTGTGATCGGTGTTCACACTGAATTATTGTAAAAAAACTGTTTGTGTTTCTCTTTCATTTTGGTGCACTATTTATAATTGTAAGGTGAATGTAATATGTGCTACAAAGCCTTAAAACCCGTACATTCATTTTGAAACACCCTTTATTATGATGTATAAAACCTTATCTATAGGACTCTGTGTGTGGTATTTTTGCTATATGCCCCACTACTCTTTTCTGAATTCCAAATATTGGTTTTATTCAGCCAGTTTTTGCACTTTTTACGCACATCAAATTATTAGAGGAAGAAAGAATAGTAATAATAATGATATCACTTTTTGAATGATAGTCTAAGTGAAAGTTCATTGACATGAAAGTTTGCACATATAGATCTACATGCAAATACTTATATGAACAGCATGTTACCTGTTACATTTTGTCTATCCTCTGGTAACAAATTCTATGTCTCAGCTCCAACAACAACTTCATACACTTTCTTCCATATGTCTGTCTTCACTACATCATATTTATAATCTGGAGATTTTTGGATTGTAAAGAGAGGGATATTTTTCCACTGCACTTACTATCAGTTCACTATCCAAATGACAACAAGATTTTCAGACGCTGCCACACAAAGACAGAGCAGTGTTCAGTAAACCTTGTGGCAGCTGTGCTGCTGACTGTAAGAACAGCTAGTAGGGCAGAGATGCCAACCACAATCGCAGCAAATAACATAATCTGACACATTCTACAGTGACCAACGCGAGTGGAAGCTTCACAAAGTGACATTTCCAGCTTTCCCTTTGGATCATCTAGTTCTGTTATTGATGAGACAAAATTCGTTTAACATCACTGGAAAAAATCATCTTTTGTGGCACTGGGCTCAATTGTGCAGTTTTTTTTTGCCATCCTGTGTCGATGCCATCGGTATGCAATGAGACAGCACTGTGCCCCCAATGTAGTCAGTACTTGCTACATTTACATGTTCCAGGCTTCTCGCAGACGAAAACCGAAATTCAGGAACCATTTTCAGTGTCCTGTCTACATGTTAAGACCTGTATTGATTTTGGTGCCACAGTCACATATCGATTTTCCAATTGTCAAAAATGGCTCTGAGCACTATGCGACTTAACTTCTGAGGTCATCAGTCGCCTAGAACTTAGAACTAATTAAACCTAACTAACCTAAGGACATTACACACATCCATGCCCGAGGCAGGATTCGAACCTGCGACTGTAGCAGTCGCTTGGTTCCAGACTGTAGCGCCTAGAACCGCATGACCACTCTGGCCGGCTTTCCGATTGTCACTTGCCTTACACAAATAGCCTCTGGAATTCAGCTGTTCCAGTTTCTGATTTTGTCAGCTCGATTGCTGTTTCTTTTCAATTCGGTGTAAGAGATGGATAACTTCTTCATCAGTGTAGAATTTCTTCTTGTCCCTCGATAACTGGATGTTTTTTAACAAGACGGAACATGGCAGTCCAAGCACATTTCACATTCAACTGAGGATTTACAAGGGAGAGAAAATCGATTGTCAAAGTGAAAATCTAGTAGCTAACTGCACTTCCAAAATCAATACTGGAGTCATTAAGGTCAATACACCAAACTGGCTGTGATGGCATCGTCACATCAAGGCACCATCACATCGGGGTGCATACACAGTTTCCATCACATCATGTCAGTTTAAGTCATGTGATCTCAACTCGCATTGCTGGCCTTAGCTGTTTCTTTACGGAATATGTCATTTCTGCAATATGATTCTCAACTCTTTTTACATGCGAAGTGCACATAAACAATGTGATAGCACATATACATAGATGCTGGAGTTCACATTTGTATAAAAAATGGTTCAAATGGCTGTGAGCACTATGGGACTTAACATCTGAGATCATCAGTCCCCTAGAAATTAGAACCACTTAAGCCTAACTAACCCAAGGACGTCACACACATCCATGCCCGAGGCAGGATTCGAACCTGCGGCCGTAGCGGTCGCGCAGTTCCAGACTGAAGCACCTAGAAGCGCTCGGCCACACTGGCTGGCTCACATTTGTATAAAAATGACATTTATCAGAGTCTTAGATGGTTTGCAGCTTTCAGGAGTAGTGTGTACAATAGAGAAAAAAAGACAGATCGATGAAACAACGCAAAAAGAGTGCGGGTCCGGAAAATGTCATTATGTGGTGTACAAGGGGGATTTCACACACTCTACAAGAAGCTTGAGGAACAGGAATCTGAATTTTACAATTATTTTAGAAAGTTGAAGGAACAATTTTTTTTTATTTTGTTAAGTCAAATTGCACAGTCTTATGAGTTGTCATCACATCCCACGAAAAATTGGTTTGATTAGGACTAAGTTTAGTTGCGGTTACTACAAATGTTTGCCCAATAGTCATATATCACTCATTACCTTTCTCTTCAAGATTTATAGGTTTTCCTTACATCTCGTTCTTGGTTTTTAATAGTTCAGGTGCCTTACTTTTATTTGGGTTAGCTTGTGAAACTATACAAATATTGACAACTGGTGGTTGCGAAAGTATTGCACACAATCCAGAGAACTACTCTACAACAAATAAGTCAGCCACAAAATGTTTAAACAAATAACTGTAATACATCACTTGATGTATACTTCACAAAAAAACATTTTGCCACTGTTGCGATGTCTGAAGGTTTCAGTCAATTTCTTCATCAAACATTATAAATACTTGACAACATACAAATAAGTTCCACTTAATAATTGCTCTAATTCCTGCCAGAGTACTTTCTTCACTTCACGTTGCAGCCATATTGCAGCCCATTTCTTGTAAAATATTAAACACAGTACTAGTATGCATAAAAATCACTTTATAAATGTAGTAGAGCGCAGGTAATTTAGTACACTCATGTCATACAATTCATTCAGCTGCTTGATTTCTTCAGTTAATCTTTCGTCGTTCATAAAAGGATCATAAATTTTAACAAAAGAAATAACGAAACGTAATAATTTATAACAATTTACAAAAATAACGAATAACAAAGACTTAAAGCAAAAACTCATATCAACAAAGAAAAGGGGTAAAAAATTTCTTTCCGAGAGATCTTGACATTGCCGTGACATGACGTGATGCCCAATGTGGATGCTGCCATTTGAAGTGCATTTCAGAATGTTTTGACAGGACATGACGTGACGTGACAGTCAGTGTAAATAGACATTGATGAGACCAATCATATATGCCACTGAAAAATAGGTTTCTGGAAATCAGTTTTTGCACCCCCATGAAAATACAGTAACTAAAACTTTCCTTCATTAACAGTATTTTGAAATGCAGTGTGACTTATGGGAAATGAACTTTTAATTGCTAGTAGGCTACACAGCTCTCAGTGGATGATGACAGTAATAACTTCAATCATCTGCAGACTTTCCGTCATTCTAGTAGCAAGAGAATAGTGGATGACTGGTTACTCCACCTTCATGTACAATACCATCATCCCAAATACTGTCAGCACTAGCAACTCGATATATATTTCGGCAGCATTTCAATCATGCATCACCAATATATAAGTCCACAATTTTTACAAAGAAACCATCAGGTACAGACAGAAAAGCAAGGATACTTTGAAACATCGCTATTGTAAGGGAGGCAGTCATCAGGAAGCTGAGACAATCCATGCAACAACATATATGGTGTCTACAGATGAGTCATATCTCTGTGTGAAAAACGTCACATTTCGATTTAAAATTTCACCTGTGTAAAATGCTAGTTGTTATTCAGATCAAAGGGAGGAACTTATGACAATACAATGAAATCATTTTGAGTGTGTGAATTATATTTGAAGGTGACCGAAATGGCTTCAAAATGGTTCAAATTGCTCTGAGCACTATGGGACTTAACTTCTTAGGTCATTAGTCCTCTAGAACTTAGAACTACTTAAGCCTAACTAACCAAAGGACATCACACACATCCATGCCTGAGGCAGGATTCGAACCTGCGACGATAGTGGTCGGACGGTTCCAGACAAGCGTCTAGAACCGCTCGGCCACACCAGCCGGCGAAGGTGACCGAATTTCAGTAGTTTTTTATAAGGCGATAAGGCTCAGTTTACTTACATGGGTCAGTTAATAGACAGAGCTATCTTTTTTGGGACCCGGAACAGCCTTTCTTAGTTCTTGAAAGATCTCTTCATCCTCTACTTGTGACTGTGTGGCGTGCCGTAGCGAGGATTACTTTGGCAGAAAGCTAGCTAAAAACCAAACTTCACATCAGTGAAATTTTTGGGGAAAATTTAATTATGTATGGAAACGATAGGTAATGGTAAATGAAAGTGGTGTATCTGTCTCAGTAGACAAGAAAGCCAAATCCACCAAGACAGAAATTTTAGCTAGACTCTAGATTGCTTGGGCATGGATCAGAACCAAAGGTTGGCATAAACTTTTTAACTAGATCCTCCTATCGACCACTAGACTCACCTCCAGACGAAACCAAAAACTTTAGAGAAAACCCAACATCACTGGTACATCCCCAGTTACATTGTCATCACTGAAGCAGATATTAATCATCAAACAGTCAGCTGGGTAAAATTACAGTTTTTTAAATAGTGGGTATGACAAGACATCCTATAAAACACTACTAAATGCCTTCTCTGAGAATTACCCACAACAAATAGTTTGGAAGCCCACTTATGATGGAATTAAACTTGAGCTGAGGGCAATAAATAGATCTGACATCTTTGAATATGTCTACATTGAAACTGTTATCAGTGACCATAACACTTGAAGTATCAGTGTTTACCAAAGTACATAGAGCAACTCAAACAGATAGAAGGATTTATACATTCAGCAAATTAGATAGAGGTGCAAAATTGTATTTCAGACATTTAGCAATGGAGAGGAGCGTGTAGGAGAATTGTGGCTGAGGTTTAAAAGAACAGTTGAAAACTTGATAGATAAGTACTTAGAAGAACAACTCATCATGCGATGTTTTCTCCATGGTAGACAGTCACTGTAAAGAAACTTCTATAGAAACAGAGAATATTGTGTAATAGGTGTAAGACAAATCGCAGAGCTATAGATGCAGAGGGGCTGAATAAAACACCTTTGGCTGTCGAGAGAGCAATTTATGAAGCCCTTAATGACTACCATAGCAAAATGTTACCGAGCGAGCTCTCACAAAAGTTAAAGAAATTCTGGACATAAGTAAGGGCTGTTAATGGTACCAGAAATAGTTCCTGGCTCTAATGGATGAGAATGGAATTGAAATTGAAATTGAAGGCAGCACAGCAAAAGCAGAAATGCTGATTTCTGTTTTCAAATGTCCGTTACAAAGGAAAATCTAGAAAAATTCCCCCAATTTTATTTTCTCATTGCTGAAAAAATGAAAGACATAGATATCAGGGAAATTAACGTTGAGAAACCCCTAAAATCGCTAACATTGAACAAAACTCCAGGACCCAGATGAATCCCTGTCACATTTTATACTAAGTTCATAGCTGAGTTAATTCCACTGTTAACTATACCTACTGTAGATCCATCAAACAAAAACCATGTCCAGCAGTTGAAGGATGCATAGGTCACCCCCATCTACAATAAGGATAGCAGAAATATGCAAAAATATCATCCAGTTCCCTCAACTTTGTACCATCTCCTAGTTACGATTTACTGAAAAACCGACAGAATAATTTTTGATCTGTGTGATAAACTGAAAGTACTACAGAAAGTGAAAGAAATTGTGTGAAGCATGTGATGAAACGTTATCAGCGACGCTCCTATCCAGTTACATAGCAGTAGTAGGGCAAAAGGCATTTTTGCCAAATTTTTTCAAGATGGCGGATCCAAGATGGCGGCGACATATGTGGCAACTTCGCAATGATGTCATGACAGGAAGTTCAAATTTTGGCAGGAAAATAGGTCAATTTGGCTACCTCTACTAACCTAACCCCCTCTCCTCCCCTATCCAAGAAATAGCGGGAAAATTTTGGTGGGAAAAAATGGCGGGAAAAAAGGCCACTTGGGATACCCCCACTAACCTAAGTCATCAACCAACACCTCTTCCTTGGAATTGGTGGGAAAAGGACTCAGTGTGTGCTATGCTGATTGGTAGGATGGATGTAAGTCTGTATTTTATATGTATTGTTTATTTAAACAATTTGAGTTGTCATTGGCAGTAACTCCATCCCGTGTGTTCACCATGAGATCTGGAGTCCAACTGACCTAGTTCACAACACCGCCACCAGAGACCACTGTCGACCCTCCCTCTCTCCCCTTCCAATGACTTAATCCAAGATGGCGGTGGGGGAATGAGATGTCAGAAAAAGGACTCAGTCTGTGCCTAGCTGTTGGAGAGGAAGGAGTGCACTTTATTTATTTCCAGTGGAAAGTAGGAACAATTTATTTAGGTATGGATTTCACATAGTTTATGTATTACACTGATACAAATCACTCGCCCTGACGTGCTTGCGGTCACAATAAATAGCCTACAGACCTGGAAACTGCCAAAATAATGCATTGCACTGCCTACAGACATGTTCACAAGATAGTGCAGTACACTGATGTACGAACACGTTCACTACGCGTAAAATGTCGTAATAATGCATATATAATGCTCTGCAAACATGCTCACAACGCTTAAACAGCCGAAATAATGCAATACACCAACGCTAATTGCATGTAAAAATGCTTCTGAACTATCGTTAGGAAATTCGACCGCGATATATCAGGGATTTGTTCCCCACAGAGGTCCAAGGCACAATGATGAACTATCCCACATGTGAGACACGTCTGGCTGCGCACATGTTTACCTAGCCACCATAGTTGCTGCACTGACGCATTGCCTTTGTACCTGTTGGTCCAGCACCAGCCTAATTGCCGAGTGAGACATTTAGCTAAAGATCCACCTTCGTGGGTGTGACTAAAAGGTTGTCAGTACTATACTGACGACTCATGTCTATGTAAATAACAGCCAAGTCTCCCTCTGCATGTACTATAGAAATCTTTTGCATTCCTTTCAGAAACTGTTTAAACTTTTTACGAAAATATCCCAGAATAACACAGGATGCAGTTTTCTTAGCGATCCTAATGGGACAGCCTGTCCATTACATATCAACCCTTCCCGGAAATCATGAAGTGGCACAGAAATAGTTAATGGTCACTTTTGTTGTAGGAGCTTTCATGATGTCTCAGCTTGTCTGCATGAAAATTCTTGTCCTTACAGTACCTGTTTACGAAAATACCCCACATTAAGCCCAAATACATTCTTCCTGATGGTCCTAACGAGGCACCCCATCCATCATGTGTTACACTTCCTAGTAATTGTAACATCCTGCTTTGAACATACATCTCAGAAATGGTAAATGTTCGCTCATGTTCTAAAAGCCTTCATCATGTCTGTGCATGATTGCAAAAACATAGTCACTCATAAAAGCATTCTTGTTGTTTGGAATGAGGGCACTATCTAAGCACAGACAGGAAAATCAGAACAATTACACAAAGAGAAAAGTAGCTGGAATTTTCGGTGTCCTACAGCTGCTGGTCTGGAGACGTCCTAATGCCACGATGGTGGATGAGGGACAACATCCTGCCATAGATTGATAGTCTGCTTCAACTTGTCATCGAACACTTGAACAAAGAAGACATCACATTAGTCTCAGAACATTCCGTAGATACCTTTCCACCATCTTGTTCGAACCAGTCTGTAGAGACTCTAGAGGCCACTATTCCCCAGCACAAAGGGTGTCTTGTGATTGATTCTTACTGAATTTACCCATCAAACTGCTGCTGCTGCCGGTGTGGGAGCACTGTCCGCCATTTTTTTCTGCAGACGAGACTTTCAGCAGCAAAACTATTATGTATAGATCACTGTATTGCACTGATAGTTAAACCCTGCAAGAGTGGTCTACAGATCGTCCAATATGGAAAAACACTTCCTCAATTATACTCTTCTGCTATTGTTCTGCAAAGCCCGAATTTTTCGTTGTGAAACCCACCGAACTACTGCTATGGTATGAGAGCACTGCCCGCCATTTTCTGCAGACAAGACTTTCAGTGGCAAAACTATTTTGCACAGATCGGTAAATCACACTGGCAGTAAAACCTTGCAAAAGTAGTCTACAGATCATGAAATATGGAAAGATACTTCCTGAATTACACTGCCCTGCTACTGTCGAGGAAAGCTTGAATATTTCAGTGAGAAGCTGATCTCCGACCTGGCTATATCACCACATACCATATTGATGTAGTAAATATACAATTCGTATCCTGCGCTATACAAAATCACCACTTTTGCATCCTGCATATAGCTATCGACCGCCAGACACTTGTACTTATACCACGAAGACAGATAGCATGAGCACACGCCCTGTATATATTCCTCTCAGCACTAGATATTTCCCATGAGGTCGGGTGCTCATTCACCGCAGCTGATGGTCACTAGTCATCTGCCCCTGCCCACACATTGGCCTGACGCATGACCAGAGCACCGTCACCGGACCGAGGTAATTTTCTGAACTGTTGCACAAAGGCTGGGTGGGTTCCCCTTGGCACAAAGTCATTGCTGTTTCTGACCCCTACCTGCTTGCTTTCTACACCCTTCTCTAGACTCTGGAATTACAAGAACACTTGTACTTATACCACGAAGACAGTGTTTACCAGAATATCACACCATTTTCGTGATAATTCTCGATATCAAGAACTTAGCAACATCGCTTGCATAGCAGTATTGCTTGTGTTTGTGTTGTGTCTAGAAATCCTGCATACTCGGTTCACTAGACAAACGATCAAACAACTCGTATTAATGAGTTTCATTACAATAAGACAATTACAATACATAACTTTGATAGATGTGTCGCAAGCAAAGGGCGACATACAAAATAATCAGCCTACTTCAGTATAGGTAAAGACAAGTCTGCTCTAAATAGAGATTCCTAATGAAGTGGCTAACATTGACGCTGCTATCGAAATGGTCCGCCACCAGTCGGGCGCAGCGTTTATGTCGTCTTCATGTAAGGGGGACCACTGCAGTCGCATTGAAGTCCTGGAGGGAGGTCAGCCAGCAAGCGATTGGGTGACCTTCTTCTCACAGCCGTCTATTCTCTTTCGTCTCCGACTGGCGTCCCGGCGCTTGACTTTACACCGTAACATCCGCCCCCCCTCGCCCCCCTCCCTCTCTCCGAAAGAGACGGACTGTTGTCGAATATGGAGTACGACAACGGGGGGAGGCGGGGGAGGGGGGGAGGGTAGGAGTGTGGATGCTCTGATGGACTTCCGGTCGTACCCCACTATCCAGCTTTCCCTCTGGTGGAAACGTCCCCCGGAAAATGCCTCCTGAAGCCCATATTATGATTTAGAATGTGTCGGCCGCTACGGCGTGGTCGGTTCTAGCTCCATCGGTAGGACGAGGAGGAGAAATAGGCGAAGACTCCGTCTCCATGGGGTCATCCCGCGGTGTCGTGATGACACCCTCTGGCGTTGTCCTCAGGATCTGTGAATTGGGGGAAGAGGTACAGAAGGATCACCCTGCACATGACATTGGTGAATTTGTTTGTGTGTCAGCGCTGCAATCCATCTGGCCCTGAAATAAGATACATGTATGCGCCAAGTCGATGAAGGATCTCGTCTCGCGCCCACCGTCTGCTCCCGCTAAAACCCTGGGAAACACAATACCATGCGGTGTGAAGCGGTATTTGCTGGCTTCCTTCGGCGCCGGTTGCTGAGGAGGGTGGAGCAGGTGGAGCAATTACCGATGGCAGCGGCCGTGAAGCTATTCAGCCGGCAATGGTCCATCTCGTGGATGCGAACGATAGAAGGCGAGAAGCAACTGTAATGCTTGATCCCTGGTGTGTGCGGTGGGAAGTTTGTCCATCTGCTGCTTCAAGGTGCTGACAAAAAATTCCACTTCACCATTTGACTGTGAATGGAACAGTGCACTAGTTAGATGCTGTATGCCATTGCGTTCACAGAATGTTTCAAATTCATTTGACGTGAACTGAGGGCCGTTGTCCGAAACTATGACTTCAGGCAAACATTCGAGGAAAAAAATAGATGACAACACCTGAACTGTGGTACGTGACGTTGTCGAGTTCATTGGAACAGCAAAATGAAACTTGCTACAAGAGTCTACCACAGTAAACCAACGAGTGTTCCAAAAAGGTCCCGCAAAGTCTATGTGCACACGTAGCCATGGTGATCGCGACTTAGGCCACGCAGAGAATTTTTGTGGCGGAGCGGACTGATGTTCTGCACACGCGTGACACTGTGACGTCATCCGTTCTACTTGGATGTCCATATCCTGCCAAGTAAATTGTCGACGTGCTAATTTTTTTCTTACAAACAATCGCCCAGTGTCCTTGGTGAAATAACTGCAACACATCTTTTTGCAAAGCTTTGGGGATCAACACACGTGACTGGCCACTGTCATTTTGAACAAGAATCACACCTTGCTGTATAGTGAGGCTATGCTGAAGTCCAAGGTAACGGCGCACTACAGAGTTCTTTATGCTGTGCAATGAGCAACGCCAAGATGTGTGAAAGTATGTAAAATGTTCTAATCTGAATCAGCTTCCGTGGCCTGTGCAATTTTCCTATAGTTCAGAGGAAAGGATCGAATTAATTCAGAATCATGAGCATCAATGTGACAACAAGATGTAGCAGAGCGTCAGAGTCTGCATCAGGGACAACCAGAAGACGTGAAAGTGTGTCCGCATTACCATGTTGAGCTGTCTGACGATACACAATCTCGTACTGGTATTGGGACAACAATAAAGCCAATCTTGGTAATTTTTGGGCAGTTCGCGCAGGAACCGGCATCATCGAATGAAACAGGGACTGCAATGGCTTGTGATCCGTTACTAATTAGAATTTTCTGCCATACAAATAATGATGGAATTTGGTGACACCATACACAATAACCAATGCCTCTTTCTCTATTTGTGAATAGTTACACAGACTGAGGTTTGGACAACACTTTTGATACGAAAGAAATAGGCCTGTCTTTATGTGTGAGAACATTGCACCCCTAATGTTGACAAAAAGTATTGAACTTTAACAGTATTTGATACTTTGTTAGCAATGATGTGCGTGGGCTTCATACTGTTGCAACGACACGAGCCATTCCTCTTCTTTATCGTTAAACTGGTGAAAAGGCGGTAGGGCACTAGGAGCTAGAGCTACAGTTGTGGCATGTTGCGCTGCATTTGTAGCTTGGTTGGCGAGTAACTCCTGTACCGTGTTTAGGAGGTCTCGCGTAATTATGTATATTTTTTGTACATTAATAAAACAACTAAATGATGCGCGATAAGCTCTGTAAAATGGTTGAGATTTGGTTTTGGTTTGGATTTAAATTATTTATTGAATCTGATTTTTATGCTTTTTACGACTAGTTGATCATTAATGATTAATCATGAGCACACTTTTTGTTCATGTTAGTTACTGTAATACGAGCCAATCTTGAAACACATTGCATTTAAGTTAAGAACTGAAATAATATTTTTGTATTTTGCCTCGGCTAATGTTGTGAACATGTATGAGATCTTTGATTAACGTTTGTAATTGCTCTGGATCTCGACCAATAACTGAAAATGAAAATCTTAGAAACTACGTTGGTCCACCTTCTAGCCCTATCTCAGATGTGACATTTGGTGAATCTGCCTCCAAACATCCCTCTGCATATAATATGCGGCAGATGGTTGAGATTTGGGTTTGGTTTGGATTTAAATTATTTATTGAATCTGATTTTTTTGCTTTTTACGACTAGTTGGTCATTAATGATTAATCATGAGCACACTTTTTGTTCATGTTAGTTACTGTAATACGAGCCAATCTTGAAACACATTGCATTTAAGTTAAGAACTGAAATAATATTTTTGTATTTTGCCTCGGCTAATGTTGTGAACATGTATGAGATCTTTGATTACCGTTTGTAATTGCTCTGGATCTCGACCAATAACTGAAATTGAAAATCTTAGAAACTACGTTGGTCCACCTTCTAGCCCTATCCCAGATGTGACATTTGGTGAATCTGCCTCCAAACATCCCTCTGCATATAATATGCGACAGATGCACACATGAACGCTGACTCGGATGTGGTATGAGGTGGATCTCCATCCCAACGTCGCTCTGGACATAATGCATGGCGGATCTACACTCCAACCCTATCCCATATGTGACATATTGTGGATCCACATCCCAACACCATTCCGGTGGATCCACACTCGAATGCTAACTCAGGTCTACTTTTGATAGGCGTACTAGGTGAAAAATGTTACTTTAATTTCATTCGTATCTCAAACAGCACACACTGAAAACGATAGTAACCGATTTGAATATTATAAGTTCGAGGTTTAGGTAATGAAATTCGATTGGAGAAATAAGTGAAATATTGTTTACAACTGTTGTGCCACTTGAAATATGTGATATGTGTTAATTTTTTAAAATGAATTTTGACCATATACAACAATAGTAGACCACTTAAATACCAATAACTCAAAGTTTAAACCATTAATATCTAATAAGAAATAGGCAAAATATGCTCAAGAAATCCATATTAAATTTTAGTATGCTGGTGATATCTCAAAATCAGAATTAAAAAAATTTTCTTGTGTGCCGATGCATTGAATATAGCTGTGTGACAAAGCAAGAGCTACAGTGCGAGTTAGATGGCGATAAGGAGGTGGAGCAAACCGGAAAACGTAGATAGATATATTTAACAGCCGTGCCCAGCTGACACAGCTGAGAGATCTGAACGTCGGATGTTTACACACCAAGTGCTACCGGGACAGTTAAATAGATCGCTTTTTGTTTCTAAATCTACATCTACATGGATACTCTGCGAATCATACTTAAGTGCCTGGCAGAGGGTTCATCAAACCACCTTCACAATAATGCTCTTTTATTCCAATCACGAACAGCACATGGAAAAAACGAACACTTATATCTTTCTGTGCAAGCTCTGATTTCCCTTATTTTATTGTGATGATCGTTTCTCCCTGTGTACATCGCCATCAACAAAATATTTTCGCTTTCAGAGGAGAAAGTTGGTGATTGTAATTTCGTGAGAAGATTTCGCTTCAACGAAAAACGGCTTTATTTTAATGATATTAACCCCAAATCCTTTACCATTTCATTGACACTCTCTCTGCCCTATTTCGCGATAATACAAAAAGTACTGCCCTTCTTTGAACTTTCTCTATGTACTCCTTTAATCCTATCTGGTAAGGATCCCACACCATGCAGCAGTATTCCAAAAGAGGACGGACAAGAGTAGTGTAGCCATCTCCTTAGTAGATATGTTACATTTTCTAAGTGTCCTGCCAATAAAACGCAGTCTTCGGTTTGCCTTCCCCACAACATTTTCTATATGTTCTTTCCAATTTAAGTTGTTCATAACTGTAACTCCTAGGTATTTTACTGAATTTAAGGCCTTTAGATTTGACTATTGTCCTAAATCGTTTATATAGATAAGGAACAGCAGAGGGCCTATAACACTACCTCGGGGAAAGTCAGAAATCACTTCTGTTTTACTCGATGGCTTTCTAGCAGTTACTATGAACTGTGACCTGTCTGACAGAAAATCATGACTCCAGTCACATAACTGAGACGCTATTCCATAAGCACGATATTTCACTGCAAGTCACTTGTGTAGTACAGCGTCAAAAGCCTTCCAGAAATCTAGAAATACAGAATCAATTTGAAACGCCTTGTCAGTAGCACTCAACACTTCATTTGTGTAATGAGCTAGTTGTGTTTCACAAGAATGATGTCTTCTAAATCTGAGTGTCAATAGATCCATTCTCCTTGAGGTAATTCATAATGTTCAAACAGAATATACATTCCAGAATCCTGCTGCATAATGCAGGGATGTTATTTAGTGGATTACTCCTACAGCCTTTCTTGAGTACTGGTGTGACGTGTGCAACTTTCCAGTCTTTGGGTATGCATCTTTCGTCAGGTGAACGGTTGTATATGACTGTTAAGCATGGTGCTATTATATTAGCATACTCTGAAAGAAACCTAACCCTAATTGAAATATGGTCTGGACGGAAGAATTGCTTTTATTAAGTGATTGAAGTTGCTTCACTACTCTGAGGATATCAACTTCTAAGTTACTCATGTTGGCAGTTGTTCTTCATTCGAATTCTAGAATATTTATTTCATCTTCTGTGGTGAAGGAATTTTGGAGGACTGTGGTTAGTAACTCTGCTTTGACAGCACTGTCGTCGATAGTATTTCCATCACTATCACACAGAGAAGGTATTGATTGTGTCTCGCTGCTAGCATATTTTACATATGCCAGATCTGGATTTTCTGCCAGATTTCGAGAGAAAGTTTCGTTGTGGAAACTATTGTAAGCACCTCACATTGATGTCCAGGCTAAATTTTGAGCTTCTGTAAATGTCTCAATGGCTATCAATAATATTTCTTTAAATTAAAGACATATCTGGTCTACACCTGCATTGTTAATTTGGAAAGAGTATAGACTGTCACTCAGGAAGGCATCAAGTGAATTATTATCAGCTTTTTTGAATAAGAATAATTTTCTTTTATTTTGGGGGAATTTGGGGATTACAATATTCAATCTTGCTACAACAACCCTGTGTTCACTGAGCTAAACATCAACTTGTATATTCAAGATTCATTGATAAATATAGTTCTTTTTTCATTATAAGATAGACCTGGCGAATCGCTGGGTTTTCATATTGTGCTTTATCGCCACTAGCCACATGTTTTCGAATTGCATCATCAGTATCTTTATACTCCAATATCATTGCAACATACTTAGCTTTAAACCCAGGACTATTCTCTATATCAGTTATTACAAACACTACTTTATTATTATAAACAATACCATTGTCATTCTGAAAAACATTCATTAAAGATGCTTCAGCATTAGATGTGCTTGGACTTGTCTCCATTTAAAAAAGAATAAATTTATTAGATTTTTATTTTCATTAATAAAAATTCCTATTTATGCATGTATTGTAAAATACAAAAGAAAAAATTAACACATTCATATTTTCTATTTGTATGTCATCCTGATGATGAGTTATCCACATTCATAGATCAATTACTCCACGAGAATGTGTTTTCTTCAATAGCTTTCAGTACATTATCACCTACACCTTCGATTCCTTCTTTAACTTTTTCGATTACATCAAGAATATGTTGACCTTCTTTTCACATTTTTCATGTTCTGCTCCAAAACCTGAATCCTATTTTCAATTCTTCATATTTTTTTCAATATGTTTATTTTTTATCCTTTTTTATTTTTTATCCTTTCGAAAAGGGTAAAAACAATAATGGAATTTATTTTTAATATTTGAATTTGTGTTTGGATTTTAAAAAAATAATGCATTTTGCTATTACACTTCCCAAAAAAATAGCAACAACATGCAACTCTTATCTTCTTTATTAGCTACTGAACAATTAGTATAATGTTGATCAATTTTTTATAACTTTTCATATTCTATTATACAAACAAGAGCTTGTTTAATTCATTTATATCTTCGAGTAAAACACCATCATCAAGATCTAATAGGCATGAAACATGATCTTTTAAAGTGCTCATTTAATTAGGAAATCCTTTATATGACATCTGAATCCCCCTTCATTAGGTTTCCTAGTCATGTCTATTGTAAGAAATCCTAACTAGTCCTCATTCCCACATTTACTACCCATTTCTGTAAAATCATCGAATTTTAAATCACCACCAACAAAGTCATGATAATTGTGATTTACATTTGTATAATCTTGAGAATATTTCAGAAATTTAGATTATCTCAGACTAATAGTTAAGGTATTTTAGAATATGTTGAAACAATCTATTCCTTTACCTCCACCTCTAGTAAAATATTCCCTAAATGCATTCTGGTTTTCAAAAATTAAATACAAAAAAACTACATATGAATTATGTTGGCATTTGTTCGGTGGTATAATTTCAACATTATTCTCAATAAAAGTAGTAATCCTCACATTATTTTTATCTACAACTTATTTTACGTGTTTTAATATGTTCTTGATATTTTGATTGAAATAAACTTTTTGAATAAACATAAAGTGATTTCTCTTATTCCAATTTAATCATCCTGGAGATAGAACACAACTGTTTTCTCCCAAGCCACTTGGTCCTATTATTGTGTATTGAATAGAATTTGGTTAACTCTTCCAATGTTTATTTTTTATTTCTTTTCTGGAATTCTTATTTTTGGTTCCCAATCTGTTTTTATTTAATTAAATAAAATTTTATTAATATTAAATGAGTCACCTATTTCAATTGAGTGGTAACTCATCTGTTCTCAAAAAACGATTCACTGTACCTATATGAGAAAGTTAAAGCATTGTTGCACTAATTGGTTTTTATAAGTCTTGATAACTCCAAATATCATATCGAAAAATAGTAGATTATATTGTGTTGGAGAAATGATAGAAATTCCTGTTGGCCAATGTAGTACGAAGAGCTTGGAATGCTTTATTCATTCAAAAAAGCTTAATTATCTCATTAACGTAAGTGAATTTTAAAACAGAATTATTATTGAGCATAATGATAAATTATATACAGATATAACACATAATTTTGGAAGTGTGTTCGGGTTTAGTGGTCAGGTTATGGAAGCTAATAAAAAAGCTGTTGCTAATGATGTTCCTAAAATTATTCTGTTTTAATTAAGCAACATAAATTTTAATTTAGCTGATGGAATGTTTGTGAAGCATACTGATCACTTTCATCAAGAAACAAATATTACTGCTTAATTGAAGCCTAATGCTGAATTTGGTGGAACAATAATTCATGACTCACACTATCATGTATATATTCCAACTTTCGAAGTATACAGGAATTAGAAATAACTATAACTGTTGCAAATAATAATTTAATTGAGTTGTGTGACAGTTGTTTTACAAATGATGTAATAAAATTTTATCCTTATTAAATGAACAAACTGAGAGCTCTCAGTTCTATTCATACTCTGTGAATGAGAAATTAAAAAAATAATTTAAATATGTATGGTTTCATCCTAATCATGCTCAGTTGTACATGAGCTAAAGTATTATAGGAGCTGATGATATAGACTATCCAACTTATGATGGAAAATATAATCAAAATGGCAAAGCTATTTGAGTTTATAACCATATAGAAAGGAAATAAACTTATGTCTAGAATAGTTCATCCCTTTATTTCACCATCAGTTTTGTTGTATTTGACTTCATCTCTTAATGATAAAACAAGAATGGAATGACATATACATAATAATGGTAAAGTAAAGAGTAAGAAAAATGAAGTGCTTTATCCACTGAATATGTGTGGAGGTTTCTTTAAAGACAATAAAGGAGATTTATGGGAAGGTGATCTTACCGTAATTTTTACTTAGAATTCCTGGACTGGAGATACTCTTCTTAGATGGGCTGATCACAATAAAGCTGGAGTTGAATTTCCAAAAGCAGGTCAAATTATTGTAGAATCTATGGAAATTCGTGTACCTATTGTTAAATATAAACTGAATTATGAGCTTCAAAACGAGGCAATATGCTGGAAATTCCTAAAATTCTAAAATTCCAGTATCTTTCTATGGACAATAACCTGAGGAAGTTGCTGGTTTAAGTAACAAGAAAACTTTGAAAGGGGCTCACATATTGGTACTACTCAATAGAATTTGATATACCTTATTTTATTTTTGTCATGTTTTAACTAATCGAAAAAATGTCAAATTGCCTGGATCAGCACTACGTGATTACATAAAGCTATGTAATACACATTTGAAAAACGGAAGAAAAGAAATATTTCCTCAAGAAGTATGGAATTTAGAGCCACCAGATAATCATTAGAAAGCTTGTGACCCTTTCTCAATTTTAAACGAGTTACTCAACTGAAAGAAGATCTTGATACAAATCCTTATAATTTAATAACAAATTATCCTATATATGTGATTAACATGACACACAGAAAATTATTATTTGAAGTCAAAAGACATCAGTGAAATTTGTGGGTACCTTTAACGATAAGGTACCAAAAGACACAGTTCTCTCTATAGCCATGTACAGTAAGAAAAAACCGAGCGAGGTGGCGCAGTGGTAGCACACTGGACTCGGATTCGGGAGGACGACGGTTCAATCCCGCGTCCGGCCATCCCGATTTAGGTTTTCCATGATTTCCCTAAATCGCTCCAGGCAAATGCCGGGATGGTTCCTTTGAAAGGGTACGGCCGACTTCCTTCCCCATCCTTCCCTAATCTGATGAGACTGATGACCTCGCTGTTTGGTCTCTTCCCCCAAAACATAACAAACAAGTAAGAAAAATTTGATGTGGGATTCTCAACAGAGAATACTTACTGAAAATTTTTAATTAGTAGGTGCACCTGATTTTATTCATTACATATTTTCTGGATAGCTTTTTTAGTGCAGTTTATATTGGCATTTTAAATTTTTAAAATCAGTCAGTAATTAGCTGAGAAATAGAGAAAAAGCGATCTATTTAATTGCCTATGTGGCAGCTGCTTCATAGATGTCCGACCTATGGCAGATCTTTCAGCTGTTTGAGCTGGGCGCCGCTGTTTTGGGTCTTCCACTTCGCTCCCCCTTCCTTATCGCCATCTCACTCACACAGTAGATCCTGCTTTGTCACGCAGCTATAGTCACCATGTCAGCACACAAGGAAGTGTTCTAAATTCTGATTTTGAGATATTAACAGCATAGTAAAATTTACTACGACGTTTTTAGCATATTTTACCTATTTCTTAACAAACATTAATGGTTTAAACTTTATGTTATTGCTGTTTAAGTGGTTTGCTATTGCTGTCTTAATGGTTAAAATTCATTTTAAAAGATTAGTACCTACCACATATTTCGAGTGACAAAACGTTTGTAAACATTTTTTTCACTTAATTTTTTCATCGAGTTTCACAGTTTAAACTTCGACTATTTAAGTCAGTTACTAACATTTACAATGTGTGCTGCTTGAGATACAAATGAAATTAAAGTAATAGTTCTTGCCTTGTGCAGACATCCCAGTGCTGAGGTGAGTTGAGACAAATCATTAATTTCATAGTCTGAATGCTGCTCAAATGCTGGGCATTTTTAAAAACTCCTGTGTAGTGTTACACGTGATTTCTCCATACAAGACAAGGAATTTTGCAACAAAAAAAGTGTTTTGAGTAGTAAATTTGTAACTAAAATTTTTTGTTCATTGTGTTAATATTCTTGCTAAAGAATTTAATTGGTATGAAGATTATAATTTTAGGAATGAAAAAACGTTTTAAAAATAATGATGAAATTAATGCATTATAATTTTTGTTAACTGATTCTAGTGATTCAAAATTGATATGGAATTCTATATAGTAGCAGTAGTACTACTAGTAAGTGGGTACTTTCAGTGTAGTTGGCATGTTTTTATTGCACACCTTTTTTTGGTGAATTAATTTTATTTTTGATTTTTAGTTAACTTTATTTGAATTAGAACTAATTTTATTTATGAAAGTTTTAGGTTCAGTCGAAACATCGGCATTTTAACTGTTTCAGAGTTTCATAATGACGTGGTCTTACACCCACAAAGATTTTATTCAAATTGATACTGTGGAAACCAATTGCCAATTCTGCCACAATCATCAACAACATCATGGAGTGTGGCAAACCTGCATTTGCTATAGAAGTCTTCTGACTATATTAATCAACAAGGCATTAATTTATTCACATAAAAAAGAAACACACTCACACCTTAAACTAAGATTCAATTAAATTTTGTGGGATTAAGTGAAATGAGTGAAATAGACTGAATTATAAAAAGGAACTCAAGGCTGATAATATAAAATATTTTGCAACATATAAAATTCAGTAATTAATTAATAGTCCCATCATCTACAGCTCATGACACCATGCACAAAAATATTTAATACAAAAAAGCACATTAAAGTGTTAAATGTGAAGAAACAGACACAATGAACAATTGTATTATTTTCATTTTTTATGAATGTTAATGAAACGTTGAAACGAAACACAAGTTGTAATGTGTCATCATATTGCTGTTGCACAAAACTGTAATACAGCACATAAGTACCCTATGGCCACTTGTATAAGCAGTCTCTAATGGAATGACAATGTGGTATACCACTTGGTGTTTATATCATGTCACTAGTCTAGAATGTCTACAAGGTTACAAATTGACTTACTCCCTTCATTGAGCTTGCATTCTCCCAGTATTCTGAGCAGTTTAAATGTACATAACAGTTGTACATGTAAAGATGGCGTATTGTAATTTACACTCAACCTAAACAGCTAGTATTTCTGCTCAAACAACATAAATAAGCGTAAATTGCAACTATATACATCTTACTCCTTTTCCAAAGTAAAATATTTTACTCACTCTGAATTCCATTTTAAATTATCTACCGAAATTTGCGACATATGGTCATTTGATTCATCTTTTGCTATGTGTAAACTGAACTAGCAAAGATCTATTTTAATTATAAATCAGAGATAATGTTCACCCAAGCATGATCAGAGAACAGCATGGAGGTACAAAAAAAAGAAGGGAAATAGCGCTACAGACTCACACTGTATGTTGTTTTGTAGCCATAGTGGGCAGGGCCTGCCCCCATCTTAAATAGCCCAAAACATCAGCAGACTATGACTGATTCTTGTTCATTATTTTTGTCGTGTGAACGCAAGGGATTTTTAAAAACTAAAAATTACAGCGCTTACACAAATAATTTAGTGGAAGGAAGGGATTTTCGACGTTTTTCTGTTCTTGAATGCATATTTGCTCAATTAATATGTCACATTTAGCCTCGTTAATCGAACTTGATTTTTGTTAAAATGTTCGAATAACCAAAAGAGAAGGATGTGATGTGAAAAAGATGCTTTCTATATGCATTGAATTCCTTTTCTACTGTATTTGTATCGATGGCAAATGAAGCTATAACTCAAAAACTACAGCTTGTTTGCTTACAGGTACTGCTTCTTATACATCGCTTTATCTGATTTCAACCCATATGCACAACATTGTTAATGTTCATGTTTGCAAAAAAAAATATGTGCATGTTCCTCATTAGTCCACAAACGTTTGCAATCAGGAAAGAAGCAAGGCATACTGTTGCATCTTGTGCACAACAACAAAGTAGATAATCATTGAAATGTCAAAGAAACAGTCTGCATAAAGGTATACCTTTGTGCAGAATAGAGTTCTTGCAGTACTGAAATGTCAGTGCATTAGTCTCAGTTTACACATCTCACCATTTTGATTATAAATGAGAGATAATGTTCACCCAAGCATGATCAAAGAACAGCATGGAGGTACAAAAAAAGGAAGGGAAATGGCGCTGTAGACTTACACTGTATGTTGTTTTGTAGCCATAGTGGGCAGGGCCTGCCCCATCTTAAATAGCCCAAAACATCAGCAAACTATGACTGATTCTTGTTCTTTATTTTTGACATGTGAACGCAAGGGGTTTTTAAAAACTAAAAATTACAGTGCTTACACGAATAATTTAGTGGATGGGAGGCATTTTCGACGTTTTTCTGTTCTTGAATGCATATTCGTCCAAGTAATATGTCACATTTAGCCTCGTTAATCTAACTTGATTATTGTTAATATGTTTCGAATAACCAAAAAGAGAAGGATGTGATGTGAAAAAGATGCTTTCTATATGTATTTAATTCCTTTTCTACTGTATTTGTATCGATGGCAAATGAAGCCAGAACTCAAAAAATACAGCTTGTCTGCTTACTGGTACTGCTTCTTATACATCACACAATCTGCTTTCAATTCATATGCACAACATTGTTAATGTTCATGTTTGCAAAAAAAAATAAATGTGCGTGTTCCTCATTAGTCCACCAACGTCTCCAATCAGGAAAGAAGCAAGGCATGCTGTTGCATCTTGTGCACATCAACAAAGTAAATAATTATTGAAATGTCAAAGAAGCAGAATGCATAAAGGTATACCTTTGTGCAGAATAGAGTTCTTGCAGTATTGAAATGTCAGTGCATTAGTCTCAATTTACACATCTCACTTTAAAATTTTATCTAAGATGCATCATTCAGTGTGTGGCCAATAAAGCATTTTACATATTAAAAACGTGTTCCAGTCTTGTGCAATGCATTGGATGTGGTAAAGGGAATGGTCCTCAAACGCTGAAGACCCCTCAAAATTGATATTTTGCTTCAACATGTACGTAAGTTATTTTTAGTAATATAGCTTAATCTGTGTAACATGTAAGCTTACCTTTCCAACAGTAGCCTATTTCCATCTTTTTCCAGAATCTTTCTCGCCAGCACCTCTATTGGTTTTTCAGGAATAACCAAATACACAATTGGAATTTACATCTACTTTATCAGCTTGATTTTACTTTCGACTTTTATTTTAATGTTTTCAAAGTATATAAGTCTGTACTATGCTTTGTGATATATCAACAGTTAGTTACTTAATTAGTTAGTTTCATGTTGCATGTAGCATTTGCACAATAAAGCGTAATGATGCCTAAAAAGTGATTTTATATTAACATCAATTACTTTTTTTGTAAATATGCCTCCATGCTGATCATTTATTAGTTTCTTCTTTAAATTAAAGACAGACAGATGTTAATCAAATTCCCACCCAGCATCGTTTACATATTTCAATAATGTATAGCCTTATGCAGAATAGAAGCATTTGTCAGAAGGAAACGTTATCAGTTAAGTTTTGAATTTTACTTTGCTGTCTGTCAAGCACTTCATATCAATGGGTAAGTGATCAAAACCTTTCGTTGCAGCGTTCTAACGCCTGTTCATACAACACACAACCAAAAAGTGGCAGAATGAATGTTATTTCTATATTAATGTTGTAATTGTCATTGTTCCTGTTGAAGTGCAGTGAATTATTTACAATAATATACACGTGGGAGTAACTTTACTGTGCAGCACACTGAGCAGCAGGCAGGCATGATAAAAAGAGTGTTCAGGTACGTTTTTGGCTACAGGCTTTTTCAGAAAGGAAGCAAAGTTCGCAAACATATTCACACACACACACACACACACACACACACACACACACACACACACACGTGACTGCTGTCTCTGGCTGTTCTACGCAGAATCTTTTTTTAAAGAGGGATAAAATGTCAATAATGAATAGTTATTGGTGGGAGGAGTTAGAACATGTGGCGTCTGTGAGAGTTGACACGACTTGGTGGAGATGGTTGCCCCAGTCGGTATGACGTGGAACGGCGTCCGTCTCTCACGACATCGCCACCCTGTAACTAGTAGAAAACCACAAACTCGTCACATGGTTTTCTTTTGATGTGACTCCATGACACTTTTCAGCTTGCGCAAACTGGCTAACTGTAGTTCTTTTTATTATGCCTGGTTAGATAATGGATGTTGAATATTAATAATATAGTGTCTTAACTCTTCAATCCATCACCGAAGTCATGGCCACATTATGGAATTGCGAGGATGTTAAACTGATAAATTGTTATTCTGATGTCAAGACGTCGCTACGTCGCATGTTAAATAACTACACGACGTAATTCCAGATATAACATAAACTTAACAAATGTTCAGAATGCGTCGTAGTCTTGGGACAAATCGATGATTGTACATTGTTAAATAATCATGAATTCACTTTTCACTTCATAATATTCTAATAGTCAATTAATTTTCGCTAATACCCATGATACTGTCTATTCAATTATGTAGGTGACACAAAGAATTAAAGTTTGAATCCAATTTTATTGTTCCTTGTAATTAATTGTTCCTACACTGAGCACGTACACCGATTTCTCACTCAGGGAATTGCTTCTGTTTGCATCAGTAATCCTGTCGTTGGCAACAACATCTGACAACTCGGCACAATTATACGTTCTTCGTGTTGGCGTTTGTATGTTACCTACTCGAGACTAATAATTGTTTAAATGATGACTAACTGACAACCTCAGCTGCTGATAGGTGTTGTTGTTATACCTCGATGTGGACAGCTGAAAATGTGTGCCCCGACCGGGACTCGAACCCAGGATCTCCTGCTTACATGGCAGACGCTCTATCCATCTGAGCCACCGAGGACACAGATGAATAGCGCGACTGCAGGGACTTATCCCTTGCACGCTTCCCGTGAGACTCACATTCCCAACTGTCCACAATTCTACATATGTATTGTACCTTATAGACATTTGCCCACCCACTCATTACTCGCGCACGCGCTGGCGATTCCCGTAAGAGTTAGGGCAACCTGTGCGCATTCGCACAGACAAAGGTCAATGGCTGGGTAGCCTTTAACTATATATACAAAGACAGTAACTTGTTCTCGAAAGAACAGTTATTGTTGAATGCGCACAGGTTGCCCTAACTCTTACGGGAATCGCCAGCGCGTGCGCGAGTAATGAGTGGGTGGGCAAATGTCTATAAGGTACAATACATATGTAGAATTGTGGACAGTTGGCAATGTGAGTCTCACGGGAAGCGTGCAAGGGATAAGTCCCTGCAGTCGCGCTATTCATCTGTGTCCTCGGTGGCTCAGATGGATAGAGCGTCTGCCATGTAAGCAGGAGATCCCGGGTTCGAGTCCCGGTCGGGGCACACATTTTCAGCTGTCCACATCGAGGTATAACAACAACACCTATCAGCAGCTGAGGTTGTCAGTTAGTCATCATTTATTTCAGGGAAAAGCTGCACGGTCATCAACAATAACTGTTCTTTCGAGAACAAGTTACTGTCTTTGTATAATAATTGTTTCTCTGTCAGCAATCTTTCTTTTTCAATGTCCTTGAATGTTCGTACTTATTCAGTATCATGGAGGATAAGTCCCATAACATATCTCACACGATTTAACTTCATCGCAAATCTCTGTATCCTATTATCTCGCTAACGGTAAAGATGGATTTGCTTTAGTATGACATCTGAATAATGCTTCACCCTATATCGTAAAACTTTCAAACTTCCGATTAGCTTAAAACAATCTAGTAGCGCTTACATGCATGCTACGATCGCGATAGTACTCAAAAGCGACTAGAGAGCAACTGAAGCTAACATTTCCATTTCTGGGTTACATTGTAGTCACATCGAACTTCGTTTTCGATACGGCTGCAACTCTCTTATTTGGTAAATGTTATCTTTGGCCAATTTACCATCTGGCTTTAACCTTCGTTATTAATAATTTTGCAATTCTTTCTTTGATGTTTTTGTATCCTATCATATTCTTTCATTCAGTCTCTATATCATGATAAATATTATTATTCGCATGACATTCCTGCTGATCAAATTATCACAGGTGTAAATTTTGTCGTCAGTAGCTGCTGTCACTGTCAAGATGACTAATTTTCCTACTTCTTTTACGACTAAGGTTTGTTTATTAGGGTTTCTGTAACTGGGGTGTTGCAAATGCCCCCCCCCCCCCCCGCCGGGACAATGAAATGGGTATGTGACTTACCGCTTCAATGTCCCTAACCAGGTAAGGTCCTTGTTCTTATTGTTGGCACACTCACATTCACACACATACACATATACATACAAAATTTAAATCATTACAACGTTTTTTCACAATACAATTAACTTAAGGTTCATGTCTGATGAATAATTCATTTTTCATTTTATTTTCGGCACAATGCCACATTGACGCTGCATCCTCACCAGACCATGAAAGCTGCAAACATGACCTGGTTTGAAGCCAGTTTCTTCTCCACCATCAAGCATGGCGAAGCTGCCACAGCATCGGATCGTATATGGCAGCAAGTACGGTCCGATTACTCATGCTCGTCTGGTTACTCTCGATCTCCAGTGGCTGCTCTCCCGGTAGACTGCACTAACACCTCAGCACAATCTGCCCTAAGAATGTCTGCATTACCATTGTTGTATATGCTGCAACAATTAAATCACTTCTCTTCTCGGTACATAACATGAGATTACATATTACTGTTGCAGTTCATAATGCTCGTTCTGCACATTGTCTCTGCATTTAATTAATGTTTGTGGTAAGTATGACTAGTCTATCACCACTTCACACATGTACTATCAGTCTATGCACAAGTACAACATTCTACATATCAGCACCATTCTAAGAGTTTTCCTTTATCAGTTAGTTTTTTCCTCTTTTTCAAGTCTTATTGGTTCGTTTATTCATTTCTATTCTCTTGTAATCGTCTCTCATCTTTTCACTCCTCAAAATAAGTGATTTTGTTTAAAGAAATTTCCTTATTCCCGAATGATCGTGGTAAGATGTTTCATTCAGCTCGCGTGCTCTATCTTAAATTGATGCCTCGTTGATCACACAACACGTACAGGCATTTTAGAATATGAATATCAATATCAATCATTAACATAATAATATACACTTAATTATACTACTTAATAAACTTTCAATGAACAAAATGATGATTGTGAACTTGTAGTACGTGATCTTTCTTGAACACTTAACTAAATAAAACTTAATTGTTGCAAGAATTACTTAGCACAAATTCATTGTCTACTACACAGAAAAATTCATAAACATTGTTGTAATGTCTTCCTGTTTTATGACTTATCCTAGTCTGCATACTTAAATCTAAACTTTCAATCAACTAAAATATTTCTTTAACTCTAAATGAGAGTACATCCCCCTTTATCTTCTTAGTATCTTCGTCTTCCAGCAGGTAACTTCCTTGACGTGGAATCTTAATAATTCTATATGGTCCTTTATACAAATTACACAATTTTCGATCTAATTTCCTTATCTTTTTAGGATGATTCTTTAATAAAACACTATCACCAACTTTATACTTCCCTCCTAAACCTAGCATTTTGTCAAATTTACATTTCCTAAGATTTGCTTTATGTTGTAATTTTAAATATACCTTTTTTATAACTTCATTACGAGTTATCGGTTTATTATGCAGACATGGTAAATTACCAACCCAATTATTAATATTTTGTTTATTAAATAAGATCTCATTCGGTGAATACCCAGTTGATATATGAGGTAAGTAATTGTAGATCTCTTCAAAAAATTTGACTAATTCGATCCACCTATGGTTGATTAGGTACACAGGTTCTTACAAATCTATTCAATTCTCTAAAGACTCTTTCTAGTGGGTTTCCTGATGGATTAAAGTGGGCAATGAATACATGAGGAATCCCACATGTCTTCATTGTATCCTTCCACAGTTTACTTCGAAAATATGATGTATTATCTGAAATGAGCCTTGCAGGTTTCCCTAATGAATGCCGTATACATACTGGATTCCTTTGATATTTTAGTTTGCCAGTAGGAACTTCGGAGGTCGAGGGAGGTCAAGAATTTCACCCCGTGAAATTTCTGCAATAGTTCTTCGAAGTTCCCTGGGTGAGTTCTTACAGGTTTGAAAATCTTATTAATGTCGCGAGCGTCAAGAACTAATCGAATATCGCTGTTCGGTTTAGTCACCGCTAACAATGGACTTGAGTATTCGGAAGCTGAAGTCTCAATTGTTCCCCAGTCTATCACCTTATTTATTTCTTTCGTCACAGCTTCTCTTTTCGACCAGGGGACTGAATAAGTAGTTTTACAAAACGTCAAGTAGGGGTATGTTTGAATACAATATTCAAAATCCTTAATTACGCCTGGTTTTTTTATTAAATACTGGAAAATATCAATTCAATACTTCTCCCAATTCATCCTGTTGTTCTGTTGATAGACATTCTGAATCACATACTTTTTCTATGATGCTTGATACATCTATCTCAGCATTAGTTTGCCTAACACAATCAGTAACCAGCAAATGCAAAGCATTCACAGATAGACAATTAACTGTTATATTTTGGCAATACTTTACCAAAATAATCTTTTTCTTTAATAAAGTTACCCTTAATGGTTTGCCTTTAACTATAAAAGTACATACATCCTCCTTAATATCAATTACTGCACTGTAATCACATAAAAAATCCATTCCCCAAATACAAGGCGTTGACATTCGAGACACTACCAAGAAAGTTCATTCAATGGCTACTCCTTGTAGTTCTACCATCACCCGTAGCTGTTTAATGATGTGTTGCGCTTTTGCACTAAACGCCCCTGACACCGTGCAGCCTGTTGCTGGTAAGGTGAGTATTTTTCTTTACCAACTAACCATATTCACACATCACACTAACCATCGCCCCTGTACCTATAAGTACAATAATCAGTGTGTTATTAATTTTTACTTCGACAATTGCTTGCAATGTATACCCACTCTCATTCATTTCCTGTTTTGGTTCCAACATGAGATCTTCCCGAATATCAGTTTCCTTACCATATTCCAGAATACGAAATTTGCCTCCCTACTCAATACTAGCCACCTGAGGAATGCCTAAAATGACTGGCATTAGTTTGACCGTCCATCTTTTAGGTCACTCGGCTGTTATGCACCTCAGCTATATGAATTTCGTTTCCTGTTTGTGGATATGGATTGTCCACAACTACACCCCTTCCGTCTGATAACAGTAAGGGTCTCTTGGACCCAGAAGATGCACCTGTATTATTAGAGTTTCTCCAATTTACATTGTGCATTGGACAATTTCCGCAATTCTATTTATTCTGCGGCTCCATAGGAACGTAATTATTCCTACTGCCATTTTCAAAACATTGATATTCGACGACTGGCGCCCCCCATACTCTCTTTTCTTGTTGGTAGTTACGACGATAACTCGTTGAAAACTTCCTTCTCCAAGCACTTGGTTATTATTTCCTACAGAATTCCCTTTTGAATATTGGTAATTCATGTTCCAATCATGACTTTTCTTTTGTCTGTGACCTAAATGATCATTACTGCTCTTAGAATTACCGTTATTTTGGTTAAATTCTGGAATGCGATTGTTAATTTGATTGCCACTGTTCCGGTTGTTATTAATAGTGTTATTCCTAGAATAATAATAGTTATTGTTATTACTATGCCACTGTTTAGCATGCTCCATCAGCATGTCGATAGAATCGATTACTGATAGCAATTGTTCTATGTCAGAGTCGGGACCATGAATTAGTTTTTCTCGAATATTAAAAGGTAGCCTGCCCTTCAGTATTCAAATCACTTCTCTACTCGAAATCGGTTCTGTCCAATAATGCGTCTTATTCAAATAGCGTTCAAAATACTGCCTAAGTGTTTCCTTTTTCGAGTTGTGAAACTCTTGTTTCGTATACTTCCTTCCGCAGTTTCTCTGGTTTATTCAGGACCAATATTTAGCTAGAAATAATCTTTCAAACTCAGAACATGTGTTGCAGGTCTCGCTGACCTCAGCGGCCCATAACGCTGCTTCTCCTATTCTTTTAGATACTATAAACTGTAGTTTATCATACTCCATCCAACTACGGGGTAATATTCTTTTAAAGGAATCGATAAATACTCTGGCTTTGATGTTATTCTTTTCATTCGAAAATGACGGAAACTGTCGCCTTTTGAAGATACTATGTTCTACTTCTACTTTCAATGACGAAATGCATCCTCTCTGGACGTAAGGATCATCCTACTCGTCTAATTGGCTGTTCGTTTCCCACAGTTCACCTACATACATGCAACGTTGCACTCGCGGGCGTTTTCTCTCGCACTTAGATTTCATATTGTTATGTATTTGTTCATTCTCCACCTTGGAATTGATTCCTGACGGTTGATCGGAAGACCAAGCGATACTTGGCACATTCCTCGACAATTTTGTCTTTAATTTGCCGAAATTCTGTTACAGAGGTCTCTATCAGAGAATTATCGGTCGTCACCTGTATCCATACTTGCCCTTGGGTGCTCTCAATAGTTAAACGCACCTTTCCGTCAATTCTACTGTTTTGTTTTCTATCCATTCTTTCAAGTCTCTTGCTGTTCAGCAAACTTAGTATTTAAAGTCGCTTCCTGTTCAGCGAACTTACTATCCATATGAGAGAACTTAGTATTTAAATCATCCAACATAGTTAATTTTGCCAATATGGCACTAAGGACATCTATATTTCCTGACCACGTTGGTGTAACGTTCGTCATGTATTCATTGACTGCTTGCTCCTTAGGATCGGAATTATTGTCCTCAGATTCCATTTTCTTACTTGCCACATACACTAGGGATGACTCGGCAAAAGATTCCATTACCACATTGACAATCGTTCTATTGATCTCCTCATGGGCTGATACTTCACTCAGTTCATCACAGGAATCCGGAACAGTTTTTTTCGAAGTCGCTACACAACTTTCTACCTCTTCTTGACATGATGTAAATTTTGTTAACTACCTTTTACTAGTAACCACGCTAACTACACTCCTGGAAACTGAAATAAGAACACCGTGAATTCATTGTCCCAGGAAGGGGAAATTTTATTGACACATTCCTGGGGTCAGATACATCACATGATCACACTGACAGAACCACAGGCACATAGACACAGGCAACAGAGCATGCACAATGTCGGCACTAGTACAGTGTATATCCACCTTTCGCAGCAATGCAGGCTGCTATTCTCCCATGGAGACGATCGTAGAGATGCTGGATGTAGTCCTGTGGAACGGCTTGCCATGCCATTTACACCTGGCGCCTCAGTTGGACCAGCGTTCGTGCTGGACGTGCAGACTGCGTGAGACGACGCTTCATCCAGTCCCAAACATGCTCAATGGGGGACAGATCCGGAGATCTTGCTGGCCAGGGTAGTTGACTTACACCTTCTAGAGCACGTTGGGTGGCACGGGATACATGCGGACGTGCATTGTCCTGTTGGAACAGCAAGTTCCCTTGCCGGTCTAGGAATGGTAGAACGATGGGTTCGATGACGGTTTGGATGTACCGTGCACTATTCAGTGTCCCCTCGACGATCACCAGTGGTGTACGGCCAATGTAGGAGATCGCTCCCCACACCATGATGCCGGGTGTTGGCCCTGTGTGCCTCGGTCGTATGCAGTCCTGATTGTGGCGCTCACCTGCACGGCGCCAAACACGCATACGACCATCATTGGCACCAAGGCAGAAGCGACTCTCATCGCTGAAGACGACACGTCTCCATTCGTCCCTCCATTCACGCCTGTCGCGACACCACTGGAGGTGGGCTGCACGATGTTGGGGCGTGAGCGGAAGACGGCCTAACGGTGTGCGGGAGCGTAGCCCAGCTTCATGGAGACGGTTGCGAATGGTCCTCGCCGATACCCCAGGAGCAACAGTGTCCCTAATTTGCTGGGAAGTGGCGGTGCGGTCCCCTACGGCACTGCGTAGGATCCTACGGTCTTGGCGTGCATCCGTGCGTTGCTGCGGTCCGGTCCCAGGTCGACGGGCACGTGCACCTTCCGCCGACCACTGGCGACAACATCGATGTACTGTGGAGACCTCACGCCCCACGTGTTGAGCAATTCGGCGGTACGTCCACCCGGCCTCCCGCATGCCCACTATACGCCCTCGCTCAAAGTCCGTCAACTGCACATACGGTTCACGTCTACGCTGTCGCGGCATGCTACCAGTGTTAAAGACTGCGATGGAGCTCCGTATGCCACGGCAAACTGGCTGACACTGACGGCGGCGGTGCACAAATGCTGCGCAGCTAGCGCCATTCGACGGCCAACACCGCGGTTCCTGGTGTGTCCGCTGTGCCGTGCGTGTGATCATTGCTTGTACAGTCCTCTCGCAGTGTCCGGAGCAAGTATGGTGGGTCTGACACACCGGTGTCAATGTGTTCTTTTTTCCATTTCCAGGAGTGTATATCCACCATTGTCACACAATACTAAATTTACTATCTACTTGACACCAGAACAATGATACAATTACCATTTCGGTAAAGTAACGAAATCTACCGTACCTGAATAATCACTTATTTTGAGTAGTGATTACTGTATGTAGTCTGCTTGCAGACTCGCTTACGTCACTACCGGCAGCCGATGTCGCTGTCTCGACCGACGTCCTGCTCTGTTCCTGTTCTCCGACGCGTTGCGTCGCTCCGTCTGCAGATGTCTCGTACTCGCGAAGCGTCGACCCTCGTGTTGGAGTCGTCGTGGCGTCAAGCTCCGCACGTTGTGTCGTTTGGCGTCGTCGAGCTCCGCGTTGTAGGCGCCAAGTACTGTGGCGCCTGCGTCTCCTTAGAGTTGACACGACTCGGTGGTGATGGTTGCCCCAGTCTGTATGACGTGGAACGGCGTCCGTCTCTCACGACAACAGCACCCTGTAACTAGTAGAAAAACAAACTCCTCACATGGTTTTCTTTTGTTGTGAGTCCGCGACAGACTTTTCAGCTTGCGAGAACTGGCTAACTGTAGTTCTTCTGTTTATTATGCCCGGTTAGATAATGAATGTTGAATATTAATAATATAAAGTTTTGAATCTTCAATCCATCACCCAAGTCATGGGCACATTATGGAACTGCGAGGATGTTAAATTGATAATTTGTTATTCCGTTGTCAAGACGTCGCTACGTCGCGTGTTCAATAACTACACGACGTAATTTCAGAGATAACATATACTTAAGCAATGTTCAGAATGCGTCGTAATCTTGGGACAAATCGGTGATTGTTCACTGTTAAATAATCATGAATTCACTTTTCACTTCATAATATTCTAATAGTCAATTAATTTTCACTAATACCCATGATAATGTCTATTCAATTATGTAGGCGAAACGAAGAATTAAAGTTTGAATCCAATTTTACTGTTCCTTGTAATTAATTGTCCCTACGCTGAGCACGCAAACTGATTTCTCACTCAGGGAATTGCTTCCGTTTGCATCAGTAATCCTTCTGACAACTCGGCGGAATTGTACATTCTTCTTGTTGGCGTTTGTATGTTACCTACTCGAGACTAATAATTTTTTCTCTCGGCGAGCTTTCTTTTTCAATGTTCGTACTTATTCAGTATCGTGGAGGATAAGTCCCATCACACATCTCACACGATTTAACTTCGTCGCGAACCTCCGTATCCCGTTGTCTTGCTAACAGTAAAGATGACTTTGCTTTAGTATGACTTCTGAATAATGCTTCAGTCTATATCGCAAAACTTTCAAACTTCCGATTAGCTGAAAACAATCTAGTAGCGCTTACATGCATGCTACGATCGGGATAGTATTAGAGAGCGACTAGATAGTATCTGAAGCTAACATTTCCATTTTGCCCAATTTACCATCTGGCTTTAATCTTCATTATTAATTATTTTGCAATTCTTTCTTTGATGTTTTTGTTGCGTATTCTATCATATTCTTTCATTCAGTCTCTATTTCGTGATAAATATTATTATTCACATGACATTCCTGTTGATCAAATTATCACAACTGTAAATTTTGCCTTCAGTAGGTGCTGTCACTGTCTGGATGACTAATTTTCCTACTTCTTTTACAACAAAGGGTTGGTTATTAGATTTTCTGTAATTGGGGTGTTACAAACATGAGATGCTGCATCAACAACCAGCACTGTTACATAGCAGTGTGTTGTGCAGGGATGGGTCTGTTGACACAGTGGTTTGGATGATGAAGTGCTTGTGGTTTGTAAAGCAATGAAACACAGGAAAGAAGAATTTACAAAAATATTTTAAATTTTTTGTGTTAGATATACTTTGTTGCATAACCAAATTTAATACATGGACTCAGCAGTGAGTGAGAAAAGCCTTCAGATGTCTTGTTACAACGTTATTACTGATGTGTCTGACCATCCATTATTGATGCTCCATTATACATCTGGCCAACCAACTTCTCTGCAGTGGCAAATTCTTGAACGATGCATTCAACATGAGCAAACAAACTATTAATGGTTTAGTCTCCTTGACATCAGCAAAATATTTAGTTCACTTTCCCTTTATGCATTATTTACTTTCTTAATAGAAGCATCTGATTCATTATGTCCCCAAAATAGCAGCTCTTGTTTAGCTAAATAACACACTGCATCGAAGAATATTTTACAATTTTCCCTGTCCATTTAACTTGTTCGTTGTGTTGGCTAATGTTACTACAGTGCTGCACATTTAATAAGATGCCAATTCTGTCCTTTCCAAACATTTTTAATTGCCAAAGTGATTGAATGTCATTTTGTGATTTCGAATGTCTTTGTTGCCCAACTGACAGGTGACTTAAATCTGAAAAGCCATGTACCTTCCAAGCCAATTATTCTCTGGAAAACAACAAACATGGCCAACAGAAGGGTTTATTTGAATCGGGTGAACCTGTCAACCAATCAAGATTTTCATATTGCGAAACAGAAAAAAATGTCTAGCATAATGTTCTTTTTTGCCCTCATGCTATGAAACTAGGTTAGGTGGTCATGACTTTGGTCTACCTTTTTTAACTAGTTTCAATTTTTCTTGTAGAATTCTCATGGAAAAGTGGTTCAGAGTTGCATTTACTTCCATTGTCAGTTCTAAATTGGAACAAAAACACT
Source organism: Schistocerca nitens (assembly GCF_023898315.1). Lineage (NCBI taxonomy): Eukaryota > Metazoa > Arthropoda > Insecta > Orthoptera > Acrididae > Schistocerca > Schistocerca nitens. Next base: position 147,401,111 of record NC_064617.1, read on the forward strand.
ACAACCTACCTCAGCATTTCAAATAAAACCCTACATCTCATTTTAGATTATTAGAATTAAGTACAGTTCAAAATAAAAACCGAAAATGTCTTGGGGAACTTGTCTGGAATCCGCAGGTCCCATGTGTGAAAGCGTCCTTGCTGGTAGAAGTGAGTGGCTTAGTGTCTTCACTGCACAGGTCAGTGACGTCCATTCGCAACCGCCTCCCGAAAACTCAAAGTTCATGCACCCTGCCGTCTCCCCCCCCCCCCTCCCATTCCTGCCCACATTTCCTCAACAATGTGTGTGGCCTCGACGTGTGACGAAGAACATGCTTCGTGTAGTCATTCGCCTGGATGAAGGCGTGTAAGGACTCAAGTGTCGACCAGCTGTAACAAGAAAAACAATCCATTCGACCAACAGGCGACACGTTTCTATTGATTCGCGGTGAAAACTCAGTGATGCTGTGCAAATTGCAATCATAATTGACGATGTCGTCGGGTCAACATAGGAACATTAGGGGTCGTGTGATGTGGAGCTCTATGTTCAACAATGGCCTTTGAAAACAGTTCTCCGTGCATCAGCATTGTACTCACATATACGATATTGCAGTGCCAAATGCCGACTTACGATGCACTGTTCCTTTGCAAATGCATGCACGTCCGAAGGAACGAGCACTGCGGCGACTACAGCCGTTTGAAATACGTTAAATGTATTTGCAGTTGCGAATGTCGATAACTATCCGCAGCATAATGGAATGACGGCAATGAAACTTTGTGCCCGACTGAGAGTCGAACCCGGGTTTCCCGCTTATGGTGAGCGGTCGGCTTACCATTTGGCTACCCGAACACAAGTTATGGCCAGACGCAAACTTCCATATGTCGTCAGCCAAGTGTCTACAACCTGCACTCGTACATCCATTATGTATATTCCCGCGTAGGGGATACGTTTTACTCGAAAGTTGCTCGCCTGATGTCGGCAGATTTGTGCTCTGATAGCCAACTGATAAGGCGACTGCTCACGACAAGTGGGAAATTCTGGTTCGAGTCCCTGTCCGTCACAATTCATTGTCGTCCTTTATGCAGCTGATGGTTATCGGTATTCACAAATACAAATACATTTCATGTAAAACATTGTACTTTGTCGTCAAATCTGCCACAGATAGCTTCCATCTTGTATTACGCAATGGGGGATCAATCGACCTCTACGTTTTGTGACGAGTAGACTTCGGGCTTTTAGGTTCTAAAAATCTTAAAAACTGAAGTATTGTGAAAAACGGCGCTCGGCATGTCTTTCAGCTGCCGGTGCAGGCTCATAGTAAGTCGTCGCCTCCACGGAGTTTCGGCCTTTTTGGATACCTCCCGCGCCAACAGGTCACAGCATCTTTCTCCCTTCTTTTCATCTACGAGAATTTTGTGTCACAATTTACATCAATAAGCCACAAAGAAATTACATAAACCTTTTAATTCATAATAGTATCTGCTTATTGTTGATTGATGCATAAGTTGGGGTCACATTTGTCTCCTTGTCTCATGACAAACGCCACGTAAATTTTGGCAGGTTACAAGGTCGATGATTACGCTTGTTAGCGTAGTTAGTAAATATACCTAACAAGCATGTAACTTCATTCAGATTGTTTGTATTTACTAGTTTCTAAATACACACTTATTGTCTAAATTACTTACCATTCGTATTTCCAGTTATTGAACGAATTGAGAACGTCGTCGGCGTTATGCACACACATAAAAGTCAGCTGCTCCCCGCGATTTGTTTTTCAGTACAAATGAAAACACGTAACAAACAAGTGGGGGGGACGCGAGGGACCGTCACCACCATGGAATGGAGGTACAAAGTCACGGCCAGTCAATGGGTGAGAAGAGGGCAGAAGTTGAAGCATGTTCATAAAACAGCAGCATGGGGGATACAATACGACAATGGAAGCCACGCAGCTGTGTGTTTTCGAAAGGTACCGTCGGGCATGCGATGAGGCGTCTGCTTACTTCGTGTGCTGATTGTGACCACCTAGCGTATCGTATATGCCATCGACACCTTCCTGTTTCGACAATTTTTGGAGCGAATACGTATTATATTTAGAATTGTTAGTAGTGCCTAAAAGTCGGGGTATTTGGCGCCCCGACGTTTCATGACACTCCAAAAAAAGTGAACATCCCGCGAAAATCGGACAGCTGACAAAGCTACACATGCTTGTTCACAGACAGTTGCAGTTTCAAGTCGAGCATACATACACCTTTTGAATAGTTTTGTTCAAAATGTCACATGTAAGTATCTCCGTCTTTCACATATACTGCTATTACACAGTAAACTCCTGAACCAGCTGTGAGCAGCAAGGTAGATTGAAAGATACCCAGTTTTCTTCCAATCATATATAGTTCCTTGTGCTATGGGGATAATTCTATGCGCCTCGCTGTTACACAGTTTGAGTCCAGTTTTTCGTCCAAGTGACATTGATAGTTGGGCCAGTCGACATCTTTGATTCTAAACGTATGAGATGGGCAACATATATGTCATAATCGCATTCTATTGATGATAGTTGAATGTCTGCGCATGAGACTGATATGAATTTACCGAGACGTACTACTGGGTGCTAGAGATGGGATACGAATAAAACCCTCCCTGTTTCTGCAATTTTGCTGTATTTCCAGGCTATGAGCCTGATATTGCCACATTCCGTACGACATTGGTATCCGAATAATTAGCTTGTGCTGGTCGGGAAATTTGTGCGTCCCAGTCGCAACAACAAGCGGTCAAATAGCATTATTAACGGCAGGCGAAGTGTAATGTTATGTTTTCTTTCTTCCGCCCTTGGCTGTGTGTGGAGATAAGCGAGGTCATTTGAATCCACGTAGCTTCTACGTATTTTCTAATGCTGTGCGTAGTTCTGAGTGTACAAACTACGAGCACTGCGAAAAACCTGTTCTTGATATACTACCTACGTAGACGTATGGAGCTCTCTCATTGGTCAAGCCTTCAGAAGACAGTCACGCCATCCGCTGTCAGTGAGTGACGTTGTAACCGTAAATAACACAGGGACACACAAACCGTTTCATGTACACGTGCAGACATGATTAACTTAATCAAGAAAAATTTTGCGAGAAAATATTTCAAGAAAGATGTTAAAACGTCACATTTTTCTCTTTTAAATGAAAGACTTTCGATTTCTTAGTAAGAATGCCCGGAATTTGCAGTAGTAAACATGTTTCAAGGCCTATACGCGAACATTTTTGGCTACAGTGATTGTTTGCGAATAGAAAGGTAAAGGTGGGCGAGCAGTAATATAAATGCGAGGATGAAGCGCACTTGTGTACAACTTGCGATGAGTGCATAAGTGATGTTGCTGTGCTCAGTCGTACAGTGTAAAGATGTCTCTAAGCAAAAATATTCCTCGGTGCAGTCGGTGCATCTGTATGTCAAAAAGGTATTTGTATTTCTGCAGTAACTATCAGTAGCCATTTACTCTGTTATAAACAATATTTAGATATGGGCTGAAGAAATTACTCCCATGAAATTGTGGGAAGCGTGATAATGCGAAATGCTTACATGATTAAAGTTAATAACAGTCGTGTGCTTCCGGAAGTTAGTGAAGTATGGTTAAATAATTTGGCGTAGCAGTCACTAGTGCTACGAAAGATGATGATATATGCGCCTCACTGTCACGATTGACAGTGAGAATGTACGTCGTCTGCTGCAACAAACATGGCGAACAAATTTATTGTAAGCGAATTGAGGAAGGTGTTAATAGTGAACCAACCCCTCGCTTTCGTCAGTTGTTCACAATACCGTAATTAATTTAGGTTAAAGGTACATGTATTGATAGAATAGAGCTTATACATTGTTTTTGGGATACGGCAGATGACGTTTACCAGGCAGAAAACTGTAACTTCCATACTCATGTCAAATTTACGTAGTGGTGACATTATTCTCTTAATATTTAACGTTATATCGATTGGTCACAGGTACACTGCCTGTTTTCTTCCAGACAATACGCCACTCGTAACCCCATTCATGAAAGATCTACATCAGTTGACAATGAAAAGCTGCTCGAATCAGCCTCTAAGGACATGCCCACAAATCATTGGAAACTGCTTAATCAACTGAAGGATTTTGTAACGAAGACACCCATTAACAAAGGTTTATTATTTGTATTGAATAATGAATGGGCGAAAGTTCTTCAGAAGATTCCATCACTTCAAAATCAGCTGAAGAAACAAGATACGTCGACCATATCACAGAGTTTGCAGAAGGTTACCACCAAGGAAAGCAGTACTCAGGAATTAGCAAATGTTTTGGAGGGACCGAACAAAAAGCAAAATGAAATTCGAATTACAGATTCGTCACAAGAAGTGCTGCCAAAATGGAAATCATTCAATAAAGCAATGTCAAAGGTATGGCAATTAGTAACACTGTGTTCATAAGCACAGATGTATGTAAATAACATGAATATGTTACAAAGCCTGAAAGCCACTGCTTAAATGTAGCATAGAGTGTAGCATAGACTAGTAAGTGATTCTTGATTGGCTTGTTTGCATCATACACTTTGTAAAATAATTAAAATCATATTATTGCCCTCTGAAGATTTGTCATCATGCTACAATGAAAATAAATAACCCTATTATACATAAACACTATGGAACCATAGGAGTATGTTTATGAAAATGGGTCATGAGGTTGGCTGTGGCCTTACTGCAGGAACTGTTATGGCATTATCCCTTAATGATTTAGGAAAATCACAGGCAACTTAAATCAGGATGGCCAGACACAGCAAACACTATTCTCCCAAATCGGAAATCAGTGTCTTAACAAATCTGCACTGTTTCGTTAAGTTGGTTCCTACTGTACATTGTTCTCTTGATCATAAATAACTTGCACAAAATATTTTATACTAAAAACAGTTTTGTAGTGCACAAACTGTGGATGCCTGTTGGTGATTCCAGCACCAAGAATGTGCACATCTCCATGTCGTCACATCAGTCCGTCTGGAAAAGTGAGATGTTGAGCTCAGGAGAACAAGACATTACCATCTGTGCACTATAGAGCTGGACATGACAGGGTGGTGGTGTCCTCTAAATAATCTTTGTGTAGTATGCTGTGATTTTGAAGCATGATTTAGCTGTCATTTCAAACAAGTGTATTTAAGTAATTTGTTTCATCACTTTGGGCAGTTCAATACACACCTTTGTTTTGAGTTTTTGTAAGTGAAATCCAAAAGTGACTTTTGTTCCATGGTTATGGATAAAACTATTAGTGAAACACTTACTAATGTTTTCTGTGATACACACAACAAATTGATAATGTACTCACTTGGTGCATTAAGGATACCCAGTTTTTAAAATAGTTCTTTACAATGAGCCCAGTTACTGTTCCAAAATATTATTCTCACAGCTGATTTATTACAGTTTGAAACTATGTCAATGTTTCTGTATTTGATCCCCAGAAAGTAATCCCATATCTTAGAATTTAGTGCTTGTAGGAGCAGTGTATCACCACAAGACAATGGCTGTTACTAGCTGCTGCTAGAACCCAGAGAGCATAACATGCTGACGACATTCTTTTTGCCAGTATCTTTGTGTAATTATTCCGGATGTTATTTGTCGGATCAGTGTTCATCTCTAACAACTTAGTGTTTGTTACATAATTTGTGGGTTTATCATCTGTGCTCAGTGTGATAGTCATTTGCCCATGATTGTGCTGAAAGGCATGCCGTTTGTTTTCCTTATGCTTATTGTCAATTTTGTATATACAGCCCACACACAAACATCATTGAGGGTGTCATTTGTCTTCCCTGTTAGGAGTTCTGGTGTTTTATCAGTAATTACAATGTTGCAGCCATCAGCAAATAGAACTTTTTCTCCATGTCTTAAACTGTCCTGAAGGTTATTGATATTTATTAAGAACAGAACACAAACTTCACAGTACATGTACTCCCTAGTAAAGTTCGCTGTCAGCAAAGTACAGTGACTAACTAAAATTACAGTTGTTTTTTCACTAATGTGAAAGTTTTGTAAGTACTGTAAGAGCCAGAGCCAACTTTTAAAGTGAATGCAACAAAAAGTGTGAAACATTAGCACATACACTGCTACAAGGATCTCTCCTCTATCAGATACAAGTGCTCACATTCTGCTTCATAATAATGTGTAATTATTTGGTTATTCAGTTATTTAATTATTCAATTATTTGCACATTATGCAGATCACAACTGTTATATCTTGATATGATTTAGAATGGGACAGTTTTAGAATTATTATTCACATACCTGGTGGATAATATGGTAGTGTGATGATTGATGATTGTCTTAAGCCACATCTTCTTCATACAGTGATTCACAATGAACTGTGAATCATAGCAAGTCTGTGCATCGCTCCCGTAGCGTTTGTAAGGAGAAGATTAAACTAATTGCAGCAGCCATTGGAGCATGCAAACAGTCGTTCTTCATGCACTCCATACATGAATGGAACAGAAAGAATCTTAAATATACTATCTGATCAAAATATCCAGGTGCCTGTTAATCGAGCTTAATATGGGCTGTGTGCATTGTTTGCTTTTGCTTGAATCTGCTGGGGACACTTTCAGACGTGTCTTCCTCGACTTCAAAGTCACTGAACTCATGTGACCAACCCATTCTACTAGTGCTTTTCGACTGATACCACAATACTTCTAGCCTCCTTTTATACTGGTGGGTCCACCTCTCAAGGCATCTAGTGGTCAATTCCACATTATGTAGGGGTATCTGGATACTTTTGATCAAATGGTGTAACTGATGCCACGGGAAATACCCACATCCATGCACTTGACAGTGGTTTGTAGAGTGTGGCTGTAGATGTTGATTGCAATAGTGATCTGCAGAACATGGAGACAACTCACTGCCTGACCACATATCAGCCTATCTATAACATTCATGTTCTTATCAATATACACATAATTAAAAATATCCTGTTTCACATACAAATGTCTGTGTGCTGCTTTCCTTTGTAATTCTAGTGTGAGAATTAACTAGAGAACTTAGGTTATAAGGCTATATTTTAAGTGAGGTTGTATTTAAAGTGAAACTGATTATTGATTCTTAGGAGGACACCCACTAAAGGCATCAGCACAACAAAATAATTTGTAATTGATCAAATATCAAGAATTTGAAATAAAAAAATAGCAAAATTTGTCTGTGTTGTTAACCCATACCCCATATTAAACAAGCACAAAATCATAGCCCTTTAGGCGGAGGGGGGGGGGGCAGGGGAATGCCTAATTTGCAAAAAGTGAGTGGAATGCAGGAGGGGGGGGGGGAGTGATATGTGCTGTTAAATCAGTTACTATGTCTTCTCAGAGTGAAGGTAATATCTCACTACTATGAAAGCTAGAGAGCTGAGCATGAGATCTGGCACATGGCAGTCAGAAGTTCATGTTTACTCTCATTTACTTTCTACACAATTGTAACAGTGTCATATTGTACCATGTGATTATATAAAGCTTATAGATGTTAAGTTGGTAAATAAACTGAGTAATAATATAATCATAACATTATTGAGAGTAAAATGATTCTTGCAGCGCTGACAAAAAAAAAGATATAATGTGAGAAAATTTACCAAAACATACAGAGAATATTATTTCTCATATGTCAAAGTATGGGTTGATGGGTTTTTTGACATTTTTTTAGACTAACGCCTGTATCGCATACTACCAATTTTTTAAAAAAAAAGAACTCTTTGGAAGAAAACTATATTTAAATTCAGAAATAACACTGAGAGGGACTTTTAAACCTAGAATACTGAATTTTGAATGAACCTGTGCTGAAAAAATTATATCTGGAAAAATGTTGTTGTGGTCTTCAGTCCAGAGACTGGTTTGATGCAGCTCTCCATGCTACTCTATCCTGTGCAAGCTTCATCATCTCCCAATACCTACTGCAGCCTACATCCTTCTGAATCTGCTTAGTGTATTCATCTCTTGGTCTCCCTCTAAGATTTTTACACTCCACGCTGCCCTCCAATGCTAAATTTGTGATCCCTTGATGCCTCAGAACATGTCCTACCAACCGGTTCCTTCTTCTTGTCAAGTTGTGCCACAAACTCCTCTTCTCCCCAATTCTATTCAATACCTCCTCATTAGTTATGTGATGTACCCATCTAATCTTCAGCATTCTTTTGTAGCACCACATCGCGAATGCTTCTATTCTCTTCTTGTATAAACTATTTATTGTCCACGTTTCACTTCCATAAATGGCTACACTCCATACAAATACTTTCAGAAACCACTTCCTGACACTTAAATCTGTACTCGATGTTAACAAATTTCTTCTCTTCAGAAACGCATTCCTTGCCATTGCCAGTCTACATTTTTTATCCTCTCTACTTTGACCATCATCAGTTATTTTGCTCCCCAAACAGCAAAACTCATTTACTACTTTAAGCATCTCATTTCCTTATCTAATACCCTAAGCATCACCTGATTTCATTCAACTGCATTCCATTATCCTCTTCTTGCTTCTGTTGATGTTCATCTTATATCCTCCTTTCAAGACACTGTCCATTCCGTTCAACTGCTCTTCCAAATCCTTTGCTGTCTCTGACAGAATTACAATGTCATCGGTGAACATCAATGTTTTTGTTTCTTCTCCATGGATTTTAATTCCTCCTCTGAATTTTTCTTTTGTTTCCTTTACTGCTTGCTCAATATACAGATTGAATAACATCGGGGATAGGCTACAACCCTGTCTCACTCCCTTCCCAACCACTGCTTCCCTTTCATGTCCCTCGACTCTTATAACTGCCATCTGGTTCCCGTACAAATTGTAAATAGCCTTTCACTCCCTGTATTTTACCCCTGCCACCTTCAGAATTTGAAAGAGAGTATTCCAGTCAACATTGTAAACGCTTTCTCTAAGTCTACAAATGCTAGAAACGTAGGTTTGCCTTTCCTTAATCTATTTTCTAAGATATGTCGTAGGGTCAGTACTGCCTCACGTGTTCCAACATTTCTACGGAATCCAAACTGATCATCTCCGAGGTCAGCTTCTACCAGTTTTTCCATTCGTCTGTAAAGAATTCGTATTAGTATTTTGCAGCTGTAGCTTATTAAACTGATAGTTCGGTAATTTTCACATCTGTCAACACCTGCTTTCTTTGGGATTGCGATTATTATATTCTTCTTGAAGTCTGAGGGTATTTCGCCTGTCTCATACATCTTGCTCACTAGATGGTAGAGTTTAATTAGGCCTGGCTCTCCCAAGGCTGTCAGTAGTTCTAATGGAATGTTGTCTACTCCTGGGGCCTTGTTTCATCTTAGGTCTTTCAGTGCTCTGTCAAACTCTTCACACAGTACCATATCCCCTATTTCCTCGTCATCTACATTCTCTTCCATTTCCATAATATTGTCCTCAAGTATATCGTCCTTGTATAGACCCTCTATATACTCCTTCCACCTTTCTGCTTTCCCTTCTTTGCTTAGAACTGGGTTTCCATCTGAGCTCTTGATATTCATGCAAGTGGTTCTCTTTTCTCCAAAGGTCTCTTTAATTTTCGTGTAGGCAGTATCTATCTTACCCCTCGTGAGATAATGCTCTACATCCTTACATTTGTGCTCTAGCCATCCCTGCTTAACCATTTTGCACTTCCTGTCAATCTCATTTTTGAGACGTATTACTTTTTGCTTGCTTCATTTACTGCATTTTTATATTTTCTCCTTTCATCAATTAAATTCAATATATCTTCTGTTATCCAAGGATTTCTAGTAGCCCTCGTCTTTTTACCTACTTGACCCTCTGCTACCTTCACTATTTCATCTCTCAGAGCTACCCATTCTTCTTCTATTGTATTTCTTTCCCCCATTCTTGTCAATCGTTCCCTAATGCTCTCCCTGAAGCTCTCTACAACCTCTGGTTCTTTCAGTTTATCCAGGTCCCATCTCCTTAAATTCTCACCTTTTTGCAGATCAGAGTCCACATCTGCCTCTGGAAATGTCTTACAATTTAAAACGTGGTTCCTGAATCTCTGTCTATATATATAACAGAGGGAAACATTCCACGTGGAAAAAATATATCTAAAAAGAAAGAAAGTGATGAGACTTACCAAACAAAAGCGCTGGCAGGTCGATAGACACACAAACAAACACAAACATACACACAAAATTCTAGCTTTCGCAACAAACAGTTGCTTCGTCAGGAAAGAGGGAAGGAGAGGGAAAGATGAAAGGAAGTGGGTTTTAAGGGAGAGGGTAAGGAGTCATTCCAATCCCGGGAGCGGAAAGACTTACCTTAGGGGGGAAAAAAGGACGGGTATACACTCGCGCGCACACACACACACACATATCCATCCGCATATACACAGACACAAGCAGACATTTGTAAAGGCAAAGAGTTTATATATATATATAAAAAGGACAACAATGGGCGGGGCTACAGAACATGGGAATAAGTAGATTTTATTTAATCGTATGGCAAGGGGGGGGGGGGGTGGGGGTGGGGTGCCCTCCCTCCGCCCTCCCCTTCGGGCACACCATTCGCTGGGTGCCGGTCTTTCAATTTGACGATACTTCAGTGACCTAAAGTCAATGAGGATGATAGGATGATGATGATGCTGATGATGATGATGATGATGATGACAGAACAAGACCCAATCGGTGGGCAGAGAAAATTCCCTGACCCAGCCGGTGAATCGAACCTAGGCCCATAGGATTGACAATCCGTCACGCTGACCATTCAGCTACCGGGGGGTGGACAATAAGTAGATGTCCAAGAAAGATTAAAATTTTAAAGTCAGTAGTGACCGCTGCTCATGTGTCTAGAATTAATGGTAAAGTACATTAATATTTATATGTCCCTCCAGCCATCATCGTCTGAGTCTTCCTCTGCCAACTGGAAAGGCTCCAAGAAGTCAAACAAAAGTAAACAGTCTTCTCCTTTGCTGACTCGAAGATCCTCTTTGATGGTGTCGCCATATGATACCCTCGCCCAGCCGACCTCGGTGTCACTGGTCCATACCACCAACCGTTTTTTGCCCTGGACTCTGCAGGCCAACACAAGAATGCCGATGCTTCTGTTGACCTCATGGAGCAGGATCCTCCCGCCTCTGTGCCATGTAGCAGCGAGTCTTTGAAAGCTGGCACTTGGCAGTCGCCGAGGTGACACCGCTTCATGTTTTCCTCATCATGACTCTCCAATGGAACTTCTGCAGTCTTCGATCCAACAAAGAGGATTTATGACTGCTCTTAAAATCACAGTGTCCACTTGTTCTCTGCCTTCAGGAAACAAAATTGCATCTCTTGCACTTCTTGCCGATCTGTTTTTTTTTTTTTTTTAAGAATTTGTCAGGTTGGAGCGAACGCAATCCTGACTTCCAAAAATTATGCACCCGAAGGACACGTTTTCTTTTCTTTTCTTTTTTTTTTAATTTTTTTTATTTTTTATTAATATTACATCATTACAACATAACATCTTTACAACAGTACATGAACAGAATTTTTGACCTTCCCCCTGAAGATGGCTCATGGGGGAGTCATGCTTCTCATACAGAATGATGATCATAGTCAATCCATCTTCCTGACTACCTACCTTCAAGCTGTTGCAGTTTGCCTTTTCCTTCCTCACTTGATTTTTCCCGTTGTACTATTTACATCCCTCTGTCTTTCGATGTCACCAGGCCAGACTTCCTCTGGCTTATTGGGCAGCTAAGTCACCCCTTTGTGCTGCTTGGTGACTTTAACAGGCACCATCCCCTTTGATGTTCTCCCAGAACCTATCCGAAAGGTGCCCTCTTGGTTGACCACCTCAGTTTACTTAACCTCAACTGTCTTAACCCAGAAGCACTCATGTTCATTTCAGACTCCACATGTACCTTTTCCCCTATGGACCTATCCTTTTGCACTGCCGAGCTTGCCCATGTGTTGAGTGGCCCGTTCTCTCTGATAGGTACGTCAGCGATCATTTCCCGTGTGCTGCCCATTTGCTGATACCTACCCCACCTATGTGCACACCCAAATAGCAGCTTACTATGGCTGACTGGAGGCTTTACTCCTCCCTGACGACCTTCGATGAACAACATTTCCTTGGTTGTGATGACCAGGTAAAAATCTTAAATACATTATCCTTTACTGCCGCAGAACGTTCCATTCCTCGCACTTCCTCTTTACTACGCCATGTCCTGGTCAGAGGTGTGCCACGACGCAATTCATGCGTGGAGATGTGCTCTCTGCATTTTTAACCATCATCCTATGATGGCAGAATGCATTCATTATAAATAGTTGCGTGCACAGTAACGTCGTGTTCTTCCGAATAGCAAAAAAACTAGCTGGATTTCATTCACTAAGTCTTTTAACAGTTCCACTCCCACTTCCTTTGTATGACGGCTCTCTGGGACAAAGATCCATTCTCAAATTTCCAGCCTGACAGGCGCAGACAATGTCATCGTGGACCCTATTGCTATTTCCAACACCTTGGACCGCTGTTTTGTGGACATTTTGAGCTCCTCCCACTATCACCATGCCTTTCTCCATTGGAAACAAGTGGAAGAGGCTCGGGCGATACCCTTCTCTGTTCACAGTCGTGCTGCTTTTACAGTGAGGGAGCTAGATCGTGCCCTCACTTAATCCCTATCCTCCGCCCTAGGGCCAGACGTGTTCACATTCAGGTGTTGAGCACCTTTCTCTTGCAGGCAAATACTTTCTGCTTAATAAGTACAACCGCTTCTGGACAGAGGGCACGTTTCCCAGACTCTAGCATGAAGCCAGTGTCATACCCATAGCTAAGCCTGGTAGGGACAAAGGTCTTTCTTCTAACTACCGGCCTATTTCTCTTACCAACTGTGTTTGGAAGATGATGGAACATGTGATTCATGCCCGGTTGGTATGGTGGCTAGAGTATCGTAATTTGCTAACCACTACACAGTGTGGATTTTGAATGCGCCATTCTGCAGTTGACACCGAGCGAGGTGGCGCAGTGGTTAAACACTGGACTCACATTCGGGAGGATGACGGTTCAATCCCGCGTCCGGCCATCCTGATTTAGGTTTTCTGTGATTTCCCTAAATCGCTCCAGGCAAATGCCGGGATGGTTACTTTCAAAGGGCACGGCTGACTTCCTTCCCCGTCCTTCCCTAATCCGATGAGACCGATGACCTCGCTGTCTGGTCTCCTTCCCCAAAACAACCCAACCCTCTGCAGTTGATCATCTTGTCACTTTGTCCACCCATATAATGAATGGTTTTCTGCAGAAATCCCAGATTGTGGCCATGTTTTTCGATTTGGAGAAAGCCTATGACACCTGCTGGAGGACAGGCTTCCGAGGCCGCATGCCTTGTTTCCTTTAGGAATTCTTAAAAGACCAAGTTTTCAAGGTACGTATGGGTTCTGCCGTGCTGGACACCGTTATATAGGAAAACAGTGTGCCTTGAGCGTCGTCCTCTTTGCTATCGCCATTAACCCTATAATGGCCTGTCTCCCGCTGTACATCTCCAGCTTCCTTTTCGTTGACGATTTTGCCATCTACGGCAGTTCTCCGTGGACTTGTCTGATTGAGTGCCGTCTTCACCAATGTCTTGATCGGTTTGCTCATGGAGCATCGGCAATGCTTTCAGTTTTTCACTGTCAAAACCATTTGTATGAATTTCTGGCAATGCAGTTGGTTTCTGCCACTGTGTTTATGTCTTGGCCCTGTTGCTGTTCCATTCATTGAAACTACGAATTTCCTGGAGCTCCTCCTTGATAGGAAACTTTCTTGGTCCTCCCAAGTGTCTTACGTGGCAGCCCGCTGTACGCAGTCCCTTAATGTCCTGTGTGTCCTCAATGGTGCTTCCTGGGGAGTAGATCGAACGACCCTTTTCTGTTTGTGCCAGTCCCTTGTCCGTTTGAAACTAGACTACGGGTGCTCCATTCATACATTTGCACGTCTGTCACTCTTACGCTTTCTCAGTAGTATCCACCGTTGTGGCATCCATTTGGCCACTGGTGCCTCCCACTAGCCCGGTTGAGTGTCTGTCTACAGAAGCTGCTAAACTACCACTGTCCTACCGTTGTGACTTTATCCTCAGCAGATATGCATGCCATTTGTCTGGTACGTGTTGCCACCCATCCTATGCCTCCTCCTTTGACACCTGCTTTGATCGCCAGTATTGGGCGTGTCCCTCTTCTCTGTTACCCCATGGAGTTTGCTTGTGGCTCTTGCTCCGGCAGCTTAACTTCATGCTACGTGCAACTTTCCCAGTGGGTGTAAACCCTTCACCACCTTCACTTCGTGCAGCGGCCCATGTTCACCTTGGCCTTCATTCACTCCCTAAGGACACTACTCCAGCCTCACTCTATCATCTTCAGTTTCACGACGTTTGCACGGAACTTCACGATAGTACCTTTGTGTACACTGATGGCTCTTGGGCTGACCGTGGTGTCGGGTGTGCCTTCATCATTGGCACTGATGTTTTTTGGTATTGGTTTCTGGAACACTGTTCAGTATCTACAGCAGAGCACTTCACCCTGTATCAGGCCACACAGTACTTCCGACGACACAGGCTTTTTAACTGCGTCATCAGCTCTGACTCTCTCAGTGCCCTTCAAAGACTCTGTGTGCTGTATGCCATCTATCTGTTATTGCAACGGGTCCAAGAAAGCTGTCACTTGCTCACTCTTGATGGAATCACTGTAATATTTATGTGGGTTCGTGGTCATGTCAGTCTGACAGGAAACGAGGCCACTCACGCTGCTGCCAAGGCTGATCTCTGTGGTGTTGTATGTCAACAAGTGATGACACTTTGGCATCACAGTTGGCCCTCACTTCATGGGAACAAGTTCCAGGTTATTAAGCCTCTCCCAGCGGCTTGGACAACCTCCTCGTGGCCGTCTCACTATGAGGAGATCATTTTAGCTAAGTTGCGTATCAGGCACTGTCTTTTTAGCCATCTCCATTTGTTAAGTGATTCTCTTCCGCCACTTTGTACTCGTTGCGTCCAACCTTTGACAGTCCGCCATTTCCTGACAGAATGCATTTCTTGTTTGTGTTTGCCATCTGAATTATCGGCAGTTTTTGCAAATGTCACGCAGGCTGTCAACCGCATTTTACTTTTTATTTGTCGTAACAATATGGCAGCCATTTAATTTTTAGTTCAGGACCTCCGTTTCTCTATAGCGTATTTTATAGACTTTTCTCCACATCCGTCTTTTTAGCTGTCTTCTCTTCTGTTGTTTGGGATTAACGTGTAGTCATTTTTAACTCCTCTATCTTCATATTCTACAGTTCTGACGTGGGCGCATATGACCCTAGTTGTTTTTGCACACTAAAACAAAACAAACAAACAAACCCTAAGGAAACTCTAAATTACAGTCCGTCAACTACATAAATTTGTCAGAAAAGTTTGTGATTTTTCCCTTCTACTGTATTGCAGTAATTTATTCAGCTGTATTCTGTGATCTACACAGAAGCTCCCAGTGCTTCATACTAGCTAAAAAGAACTTATTAGCTGTTCCTGCTGTCTAACTGTAAGTTTGTGGAAAAGTTACATTTACTTATGTAAACAACATTTTTTTTTTTGGTAACATTTTCAATTTTTTTGAAGAGACCAGAAGTGGTAATTAGCCTATAGTTGCTGACTTCCTTGTTGACTTCCTTGTTGACTTCCTTTACTTCCCCTTTTGTATGAAAACGTGTAAGACTGTCTGGAAGAGAACTTCTTGAATGGATGGAAGTGTTGTGAAAGCAACTACCTACTCAGTTACTGCAGAGTGCGAAGGCTGTGACAGTCATAATATTCCATGACATCCGTTAATTGTATAAAAAGTAGAATTTAATCCGGAGAAACAGTGAAATTAAAAGGAAACTGGCTGGATGGCCAATAGGCCTATTTAACATTATCAACAGAATGACCTCCTCAGTGCCATCCAGCATGGATTTCAAAACTATCAATTGCATGAAATCAGGCTTCACTTTTTCCACTTGACAATCTGACAATCATGGGTCAAGCTTCAGAGTGAAACTTCTTCAGTGTAATAGAAATGGCCTTGGTCCATCCACATTTTGACTGTGCTACAGACGTTTCAGTTGGGAAGCCTTTATGCATCCCCCATACAGTTTTGAACTTTCTCCATGTGATTTCCATAGTTTTGGAGCCATGAGGAAAGACATTCATAGCTGTCAGTTCATTTTGAATGAAGTAGGGCCTGTCTGGGTACAATCATACAGGCTACCGAAGTCATTTTTCCCTGAAGTCATTGACTATCTTGTCTCACAGTGGGGTAGACATATTAACCTTTTTTGGTGATTAGTTTTGAAATGATAAATAGTTAATGTAGTTTCTTTCCATCTGTCTTGTTTCCATTTGGCTGCCTCGTAATATTAACACTTTCAACACTGCCCTCTTTACACCCGGCAATTGGCTGTGAACTAGCATATTTAATGGATGTTTGAAATTAGATTGCAAAGAACAGAAAAATGATAGGAATATGGTTCTTGCATCATTTAAAAGGAAAAGGAAGAGCTTTACATGAATGTGAGTTTATTTTACAATATAAAATACAAATGAGTGTTATAATTAAAAAAAGAAAACACAGAAATATAGTGGATAAAAAAGTTTTACATGATCTCTCTCTTGCGTAATGCCATTATTACTTTATCTAAATTTAAAACAAAATATCACTGGACTGTCTAACTGCAGGTACCTATAAACAAGAGTATTTTAATAGTGCAGATGTAGTTAGCCTTTGTGGGAAAATCCTGGAAACACTGTGGGACGCAAACTCCAACGCCACAGTCCTTGCACCACCATCTACTTTCCTTCCTGATGCTCTTACCCGTCTCTTTCTTCCCCCTGTCTGAACATACTTTGCAATACCTAGTAGTATTCACCTTGTTTGCAGTGGGTGGTACCTTCTCTGGAAAGTGCCTTGCAAATGTCCTCTCAGTTTGTGAGGATGAAGCGGCTTGTTGCTGAAAAATATTTCCACCCTTCGCTGCCAATTTCTTCCCCACTCTGTGAATAAAGTCTACTAGGGATACATTCTTCCTAGTGTTCTTTATATAAAATAAAACTGTTGACAGTTGACACGATAAACAAGTGGAAAAACAGCTTTTACCACCACCACAAAGTTTTTCAGGCAAACGGATAATAGCTGGAGAACTGATCTGCTCTGTCAACCCCAGCTTTATTCTTGTTGTAATCAATAATAACGTCTGGCTGTACAATTTATGCTATTCCACCTTTGGCCCTAACATGAATACTAGTGCTGGTAGACCTATGCTTTGTGGAAAGACAAAAAACATCTCGTTTTAACTTCCACTTCACTGCCAAGAGATGGTGTTTCCTTTGAAAAACTATCTTTTTTTGTTTTAGTGTTCTGAATATTCGTCGCAAACCTTTCCTGCTTTTCATTACAGTTCCCACTCCAAGAGCTTTATTTTCCCACAACATGTCCAAAAGAGATGGACTGGTGTAGTACCTGTCCATATAAATGCAGTGTCCTTTGCCAAAGTACTGTGTACACAACCTTTTTACAAGGCCCTCCTGGATACTGTTGTCAACACTGCCTGCAGAACCTGTATATACATCACAGTTTAGCATATAAGCAGTTGATGAATCACAGAGAGCATACAATTTTATTCCATATTCATTGAGTTTCATGTATACTCTGAAGCTTGTTCTACCACGAAAGGTACACATTGCCTCATCTATTGTCAGATTCATGCCTGGATGAAAAGTAATTTTGCTTTCATTCACAAAGAAATAAAAAAAAGGCCTCACTTTGTGAAGTGGGTCGTGCTTTTCTTCGCCTCTGCTAATGAACGTAACATTGTCATTCAAGTGTAACACCGACAATGTAGCGCAAAATCGGTAGTGACTCAACAATTTACTCGCAAATCCTGTCTGTGGAAACGGGTCTGTTGACCAATAATCACTGATTTTCGGCAATTTGATGACGCACATATGCAAAATAATAGTAAGAGACCAGTAAATCTCTTGCAATTTTACTGCAGACCACTTATGCCAGAGTTTATTTTCAGGCTACCTTTGCGTTTCATTGTCGTAATAACATTACCAGCGTACAGATTCATTTCACTTTTGATGAGCCGAATAAGGTCGTCTTCAAAGAAATAACTAAAATATCGAAGCTCCTCAGTGGCATCTGAAAAATGCTATGCTACGCCGACTACTTCCTGGAAATCCGGCTGATCGTCTAGTTCCGACCAATCTTGCTCTTTGTGCTCAGTGAGCCACACACGACCAGGTACCACAGATGGTGACTGATGGTCTGTACCATTGTCTGCATAGAAAAAAAAAATAATGCTAAGATTGGTACTAAAAGGTACTAAATGCAAGTGAAGTAATGAACATTACTCACACTACAAAATGCGGTACCATAATGAACTCTTCACTTTATGAACAATTGAGACATATACATACCTGAATCATCACTTGTACTTTCGTCTGGAGAGTACGAATCCCATTTGTCAGAATTGTCAATTTCAGATCCTGCATCTCCATAAAGAATATCTAAGATCTCTGCCTCCGTCAACTTGCTGCGCGATATTTTTACGATCTTAAACACCTGTGAATGAACTGCAGGTAACTTCGTCTTTGCAGTGCTCACAGCCGCTCCCAGGATGAGATAGCCGATAAGTGCTTGCCACTTGCGGAAGAAGAATGAAATACCTTCACATTAGTTAACGAAACTGCTTCGGAGACGCACTAAACGCGCTTACGGAGCCAAATAAAGGCTCGCCCATACGGTATACGGGCGCCGTCGTCAACGTCAGGGTGGCCGCGCCCATATGGCGTACGAGCGCCGTGCTGTAAGTGTTAATGAAATTGCAACCATATGGGATGTTAAACAAAATTTGTAATTGTATTAAGGATTTCTTGGTGGGAAGGACACAGCATGTTATCTTAGGTGGAGAATCATGCACAGATGTATAAGTAACTTTAGGTTGCATGGAAGTGCCTTGGGATCATTGCTGTTCTTGTTATATGTAATGATTGTTCAGAACAATATTAATGGTAACATCAAACTTTTTGCATATGATTCAGTTGTCTGTGTTGAAGTACTGTGTGAAAGAACTGCACAAATATCCAGCAATAGAAACTCCAGGTTGGGATGTCTACAATGTAAGGAAAAAGATAGGTTTCTACTTACATTAAGGATGAACATTAAGTTGCAGACAAGCACAGACTGGTCCGAGCTGCCGGAGTTGGTAGTCACGTGTGCCTGAGGTATGCTTATTTGTGTGACTGAATAGTGTGTGTTTCTTTGTCTCTTTCTGATGAAGGCTGTGGCCAGCCAAAAGCTAATGTGTAAGTGTCTTTTAATTGTGCCTGTCTGCTACTTAAAATGTCATCTTTATGGGTAGTAGCACACCATCTTTTCCTTGCATTGTTGCAAAAATATCCAGTCAGATCATGTTTCAAACTGGTGTGAGGCTTGGCATCTTGCTTTAAATGTTCACAGTGTAAAATTTTGCACTTCACAAAATGACAAAAAACTTTGTATGCAGTGACTACAGTGTCAATGAGTCATAGTTGTAATTGGTCAGCTCGTACAAATGCCTGGGTGTAACAGTTTCCAGTTTTCACTGGAGTATCTTACAGGTCCCTACTAGCTGCCATGCTACATTGCTTAGATTCAGCTACTTTTTCTGAAAGAATTATAGGCATCTGAGCAACATAAAAATCAGGAAGTTAGTATTTTTGTTTTTCCATTTTTCTTAATGTCCTATGGGGCAATATTTTGGAGTAACTGTTTGTATAGGCCATACACAAAAGAGAATAACTAAATTTATGTATGACGTTCCCACACAAATATTTTGAAGGCATTTGTTCAAACATTTAGGACTTTTTACAACCACATTTTATTTATTGGTTGATGTGCACACTTATTTGTTGATGAAATTTATTTTCAACAATTGTTTAAGTTTGAGACTAACAAGTACCAAAGAATACTGTACTAGAAGGGAAAATGATCTGTATTGTTCTCTGTTGCATCCTATATGGTCAATTCAAGGCAATAAAAGCCTGGCACACAGCACTAGCATTTCTAAATGCAAATTGAAGTTCACTGTCTGAAATAACTATTTCCACACGTAATGGCACAAAATGACATTGGCTAACATTTTGAAAATAACATACTATTTTTATCATATAAACTATTTGAAATTTGGTGGTAATGCATTATAAAGTATAAGGATTATAGACAAAAGTATTCATAACTGTAAGTAAAACTATCAAGTCAGGAAAAAATGAATACCTTTTTATACTTTATTTTGCAGAAAAATATTGTTCACCATTACATTGAATGTCACATAAAGGGAAAGGGATAGTACTAGAAATTATTATTATTATTATTATTACTATTATTACATTTTTGCAAAATGGAAAACTATAATTTTTTCTCCTGGGCACATTCACACCTCTGAAAATTGGTAAGTTCTTCCATCTGATGTTTCTGGACATTCATCAACAGCAAGTACATGGGGATTGGCAACTGGGCAAACATCCTCTCATTTGGACCAATGAAATGATGACAAAAGTCGTGAAAGATGCATAAATTATCTGGTAACATCATGTTCCATTGTATTTACTTCAGTGATTATCAGAAAGTACTACAGAAGGTATTATTTTTGAACCACATATGTTGATGAGATAAAATTTTCTTCTCTCACAAAGGACATCAATTTTTCCTTGAATTATATTTCCATGTGAACTCCTCATCACTAATAAGCCTCCTTGCTTTCAATTACCCTATATGACCTAATAGCTTAAATTTATGGAAATTTATGGATCTGGGAAGTGTCAGAAGTTCTGTGAAGCATTCTGCAAGGTAAGGATGTGTCTGGTCTGCAGGCTCTTCAGATGTAAAATGAAACTTGAGTTTGGTAATGTTAACATTATGAACTGAAAGAAATCTGTCTCGAGTAATATTTGATTTCCTGGGATTCTTTGTGTAGTGTTCATGACTTAGGGGAAGAACATGCTGTGATTGAAGTGCCCAGGTAGTGAAGGAATATTGTGTGTTATTAAGTCTAATGAACGGAATACAAGAACACAGTTTGTTGGGATATGCGGCACACTACTTGGTGCAGGCTGAAAAGTGAGTCACTGACAGTTGCACTGAAATGTTCATACACTAATGAGGTCTGTAAGGCCACAGGCGGCAGTGAGTGATAGGGTGCTCAAGGATGAATGAAGTTGATGAATGCTGTGGTGAGATACTGCTTGTTGGCATGGTAGTGTGAACTCCAGTTGATGAGCTGCTAGGCACAGATGGCTTAAGCCTGTAGAGCAGTCAGGCGGTGACCTAAATACTTGACTGGCAGAAGGAAACCAAGGGAGGCAAATAACTCATGGAAGTGAGGTAATGCCACAGTGGAAGCATCATTAGTGGAAGCAAGGCTGGCATCACACTATACCATAGCAGCTACTGGACGTTTGGTTGAAAACGACTCGGTATGTGTCTGTTGATACAGACTGTTTTCATCTAATCCCCAAAGAAAGTATCATGTGCACACCGGAGCTGTGGCAACCTGCAACATACTGTATGGTTGGTGGCTGTAGCATATATGGTATCCAGAGGATTCAGCAGCCTTTCCCTCTGTAAGGGAGAGATGGCAGAGCCATCTCAGAGATGACCTGGCATCCGAAGGGAGAAGGCACTCCTTTGTAGGTTTTCCTGGCAAAATAACTTTTGATACTCTTCTTGGGTTTGCAGTCATGTCAGTACTATATTTTGAGAGCCCAACTGGCCACTGTTTTGAGGTGAGATGCTGCTTTTGCTGAATGGCATTGCACCGATGCCATGCTATGCCCCTTTAAAGGCCAGCAAAGACTATTTCGTACATGTTCCAAGTGCTGTGAGTGCTGCCCCCACTGCAAAGAGCAAGAGCAGTGCTGGCAGTGGTGATGTTGATTAAATCAAAGACTGTCATGTTTTAATGCATATCAACACAAGGTTCGACAACTTGCTCAAATGATTGCCCTCGTCCCTATTAATAAGATTATCAGCTAACCTAATTTCGGTTCATTTTGTGAGAACAGAGTCCTGGTAATGGGAAGTGATAGCAGCCACCTGTGTCTTATTATTGCATGTGTCTCAGCTAAGCAATGCCCTGCCACCACAGACCTTTCAGATTGTTGTAAGCTAGCATGGCGGTTATGTTCTGCACACTTGTCCTCAGCAGTATGAATAGTCTGACCAGTGAATGCTTTATCACAGCAGAATGGAATCATAAACACCAGTCTTCCTTAGTCACAGATCGTTTTTAATATAACCCAATTGAATTCTAATCTTGGCTGCCAGACAGAACCCCTTCTTGATATTAAAACTTCTTAAAATGCTCCCTGTTTTGAATGATATGCTCTGAGCATGTTTGTAGGGAAGCGACTGACATAGGTTCATTTTGATGTACTTACGGTGATGGTTTGAACTCCAAAGCATGAGTGGTATGCATCTCAGAGTATACATTCCTTTTAAATATAGACTTAAGTATTCAGGTAAGCTTCCTTTATCAAATATGGTATACACTGTTTGCATCAGCATTGTAGTAACTCCTCTGCATTGATATGATGGGTAACAGTTTGTCACATCTTGGATAGCAGTCAGTATGCATAGATTTGTGGTGAATACAATGCCCCAGATTACCGTTGTTTTGTTTGTGGACAAGAACGTCCACAAATGGGAGCATCCAATTAAGCTCCATTTCCATTGTAGACTTATTGGTAGGATTGAAGGGAATTAAAATGTTCCAATAATAGTTATGGATGGCAGCTCCATGTGGTCATATTAAAATGATTTTGTCATTGTATCTCCAGAAACATGTTGGTTTTAAGACTGCTGTCCTCAATGCTCTATCCTCAAAGTCCTCCATAAATTAACTAGCAACTATGGGAGATAAGAGGCTACCCATAGCTGCTCCATCAGTTAATTGATATAACTTGTCATTCAATTCCGAAAGTTTCAGTCCACTGTTGACAACCTGACCCTCCTAGAAGTGGCTATTCAGCAGGCTTTCCTCAGTCAGCATCACTGTGTTGGCATATTCTTTGATATTAGTAAGCCTTACGATACTACTAGGAGACACAGTATTCTCGCACAACTGCATCAATGGGGCTTTTGTGGCCACCTCCCCATTTTCATTCGGTCTTTCCAGTCTCAGCGGTTTTTTCGGACCCGAGTTGGTCACACACTTTCTGATCGATTTGAGCAGGAGAATGGTGTCCCCCAGGGCAGTGTTTTAAGTGTTACCCTCTTTGCTATAGCCATCAACAGTATAACATCTACGGTAAGGAGTCCAGTACAGTGCTCCTTATTTGTGGATGACTTGGCTGTTTTATGTTCCTCATCCAGTGTTGCAATGGTGAGCTGACAGTTGCAACTAACAGTGCAGCCGTTAGAGGAGTGGGCTGCAAAAGACGAGTTTTCAGTTTTCTGCCAATAAGTGTGTGTGTGTGTGTGTGTGTGTGTGTGTGTGTGTGTGTGTGTGTGTGTGTGTGTTCATTTTAATCATTCTCGTCATACTTTTAATTTGCCTGTCTTGCACATAGGGGACACTATCCTACATTTTAGAGACACAGTGCGGTTTGTGGGCTTATTTGTCATGGTTGCCACACCTGCGAGACTTGAAAGCCAGAACCCTGAAGGCACTGAATATCCTCAAGTGCCTTAGCCACATATCTTGGGGAGCAGACAGGGCGCGTCTTCTTCAGTTTTATCGGGCTTTCGTGAATTCGCAGCTGTACTACGGGTGCACGGTGTATGGGTCAGCGAGGCACTCTTATTTGCGGATCCTTGACGCTGTCCACCATGCGGGGATTCGACTGGCCATGGGCGCTTATCGGACTAGTCCCATACCAGCCTCTGTGCTGAGGTGGGAGAACTGCCACTTACCATCCGGTGTCAGCTCCTGTTGGTGCAGCATGCTTGTAAGTTTCTTGCAGCTCCAATTCACCCGCTCACCATATTGTTGCTCATCCGCTTTTGGAGTGCCTTTTTTCCAACCATCCACAAGCCACAATGCCATTAGGGATCCGTGTGCAACATGTGCTGGAGTCCTTTGGTGTGGAGCCCGTACAGCCCCAAATCCAGGGTTTTAACCGCCTGCCACCATTGTAACTAGAGAGTCCCAGAGTGATTTTAGATTTGGTGCGTTACAAGAGAGATTGCACTCCTGCCACCGTTTTTAATGCAACGTTTTCTGCCATTTTATCCAAGCACCAAGACTATGTAGCCGTTTTTACAGATGGGTCGAAACAGGAGGATTCTGTTGGTTGCTCTGTTGTTTTTACAGATCGTGTCCTCAAGGTCAGACTGCCTCAAGTATTTACTGTCTTTGATGCATAATTTTCTGCGATCTTGATGGCACTGGAGCAGATGAGATGCTCTTCCCATCCTAAATTTCTTGTCTGTTCCGATTCACTAAGTGCCCTTCACTCATTGTAACATTTGTATCCAGCAGATAAAATAGTCCAGAACATCCAGGACGCCCTCCTCCAACTACAGCTTTTGGGGAAGGAGGTGGTTTTCTGCTGGGTTTCAGGGCATGTTGGCATTGCTGGGAACAAAAGGGCAGGTCCCACAGCCAAGGAGGCCTGTCTTGATCTGCTAGTATTTCAGTGTGCCATCCCCCTGCACGCACTCACCACACTATTGAGCTCACGAGTCATGTGTCGGTGGGAGGACGAGTGGTTGGAAATGACTGACAATAAGCTCCATTTAGTCAAGCCCACAATGCAAGTGAGGTACTTCTTTTCAGCCCCATAGACAGGATGAGGTTCTCCTCACTTGTCTTCGGATAGGCCACAGTCCAATGACGCATGGCTTCCTGCTCCGGCGAGAAGACCTTCCAATGTGTGGTACTTGTGGCATCCAGGTCACTGTGTACCACGTTTTATTGGACTGCATTTTATTTTCTGACCAGCGGGCCGCGGCTGACTTAACGGCGGATATGCCATCTCTTTTAGGAAATACTCAAACAAATGTGGTTAAAGTTTTAAAGTTCTGTGACTTGTCCAATATTTTTACCAAGATTTTAGTGAGAGAGTCTTAATTTGTTCACAGGAAGACTGGCTTGCCCATATTTTACATAAGTGGCCAGCCAGTGACAATTTCCTGTGGCATCCTTGACGCACCTTTCTCGTTTTCCTCACATTTTATTTTCTTATACAGCATTTTGCATCTTTTCCCACTTTCTTTGCGTTTATGCTTCCATTTTACTAAGTTTGTCCACATTTGTTTCTTTTAATGTGTGTCAGGGCACTGATGACCTTGATCTCGATGTTGAGTGCCCGTAAGCCCCAACACACACACACACACACACACACACACACACACACACACACAGGGTAGTGCAGTGGCGACATAAGGATCCTAGGCACTGGGGAGTGTCTCAGTCATATAGTCAGTTGGCGGTGGGCTAGAGGTGGTATTGGCTGGTGGTGTGTCAGACACAGCATTGGGGCGCCTGGCGTCGGTCAGTGGCACATCAGGAACATCGGAGGGGACCTTGTTGGCCTGCATAGTATTCGGTGTAGTGTTGATGGTGCTGTGACTGGGACTGGTGGCAGGTGGTGGCAACTCCACCTCGATGGTGCTGTTCTCACTGGCTGGAGGGGGCTCTAGGATGTAGGCCAGCTTGGGCCTGTCTATGGGGGCAGCTGTGACCCCATTCAGGCAAATGGAGAATGTCTTGTCTCCATGTACAAACACCAAGTGCGGGCCCAAATACTGAGGGCAGAGCGCTTGCTGGTAAGCTTCCAGCCAAAGCATGATGTTTGTGCATGCTGTGACGTCATGGTGGATGAAGGCTCACTATGATGGTGTGGAGGTGTTGGTTGCAGCTGGGCCACGAAGCCCTGGAGCTGCTGCACAAAACCTGGGATGCTACTGTTAGGTGGGAGCAGCATCGCTTCCACAAAATCACCAGGAATGGCGAGGGACTATCCTTGTACCAGTCCGGTAGCAGAAGTTCCCAGGCCAGTTTTGTGTGCAATCCGCAGGCCTAGGCATACTGTGGGCAGGCCAGTGGACCATTCAGAAGAATAATTTGTGAGGGCTGCTTTAAGTGTACTGTGGAACCGCTCCACAGTGCTGTTAGCTGCATGGTGGTAGCTGGTGGTATGGTGGAAACTGGAGCCTCAGGTAGCTGTTTGAGTGGAAGAGGGCCAAGGTGAATGGGCACTCGCAGTCTTTAGTGATGACACGTGGGCAATCAAAACGGGACACCCAGTTTCAAACAAAGGCTGCAGCCACAGTTTCAGCTGAAATGTCGGATATACAGTTGCCAGCAGATATCGATATCCATTGGAGGAGGATAGTGGAACAACAATGTTGAGATGAACGTGCGTGAACCAGTGGAGGGGGGGGGGGGGGGGGCAGGCGGATGCAGGGGAGTGAATGTGAACACAGTGTCCGACCTTTGTGTGTTGTCATGTGACACAGGCCCAGTTTCTGCAGTCACACTGGATGCCCGGCAAGACAAAGCATTGTTTCATGAGAGTGGCAGAAGTGTGGATGCCTGGGTGTGTGAGGCCGTGGACAATGTCAAATACTCGTTTTTGGGAGGCAGGAGGGAAGAAAGGGTGGGGGAGATCGTCGGAACTGTCAGGCTGTGAAGGATCCATAAGGATGTCACACCAGATGTTATGATCAGAGCTGGGTACGGATTTTAGCTGGAAGTTGAGGCCCAAGTCTGCATTTTGAAGGGAGTGGGCTAGTTCCGGGTCCCCGTCTTTGAGCAGTGGCCAGCTCATTGTAGTGTAAGGGTTGGTGATGACACAAGAGCGGCTAAGGCAATCTGCTGCAATGTTACTATGTAGCCTAAATTGTCAAGGTGCAGTGGGCAGTGGTCTGTGAAGATCGTAAAGACGCATACTCGACTGAAGCTCGGAAATAGCAGATGGCTTTGTGGACTGCGAACAGCTCACTGTCATATACGGTCCAGCGGCACTGTGTGTTGGATAGCTTGGACGAAAACAAGGTGATCGATTGCCAGACATTGTCCATGTATTGTTGCAGGATGGCCCCAATAGCCGTATGGCTCACATCTGCCACTATTGTGAGGGGGCCATTAGGGTGGATGGGGGACAACACAGAGCCACATTGGTGAGGTCCTGTTTTGTTTTTCTGAAGCTCTTGATCATGGCCTGTGGCCAACTGACCAGCTTGTTTCCTTTGTTTTTATCGCAACAGAGTGCTGTGATAAGGTACTCTTGGCTGGCAGCAGTGTCCTTAAGATGGCAGCGGAAAAAGTTGACCGTGACCATGAAACTTCTGAGGCCTTTGAATGTAATAGGGTGTGGAAGGTATGCTACTGCTTGTACTGTCTCGAGGAGGGAGTGGGAAATGGCAGCAGAGACTAAGTGCCTGAGGCATTTGATCTCGCTCACCCAGAAAAAACATTTTGCCATGTTGAGCAAAAAATTTCGAGCAGGTGTTGGATGTTCAATAGGATCTCTGGAGTAGATGATATCATCTATGTAGGTTAAACACCTTGGTGCTCCCTGGAGGATGTTGTCCAAAATTCGCTATGTTTCTTCAGCATTGTAGACGCCGAATGTTGCGGACACTGAATGTGATGAATACACTCTTGAACAGATTGAAATGTGTGATTATGGCTGTTTTCTCAATGTCCGCTGAGGCAGCTGAGATTTGTGTGTAGGGTTTACCACAGTCTATCTCAACTAAAGACAGTAGCTTCCAAGATAGCATTGTTGTAGATGCGGAGGAGTGGGACTGGATAGTGGTCAGCGATGGTTTGAGTGTTGAGTTTCCTTTTCTTGGGGGTGCGGTGAATAGCTGAAGAGCAGGTCATGCGGGGGCACGGTGTATGTGGAGGGGAGCAGGGAGAGGTGCAGGAGGGGAGCAGTGGTGCATGTTAAGGGAGGGCATGCGTGGAGGGGTGTGGGGGGAGGGGGGAGGTGATGCATGTGGAGGGATAGTGTGTGTGGAGGGGTGCAGGAGGTGTGCAGAAGGCAAGGGGCGGGTGGGGATGCGAGCTGGATGCATCCGGCCGACCTAATGGGAACTGATTTCATGACCACGTGGGGTGTGCTAATCGGAATAATAAAAAAGAAAAGCCAGTGTTTTGATAGTGAGACTCGGCACTTTGGTTTAGAGGAGGTCGCCAAGGAATGTACGATTTAAGTTCCTTCCTGTACTTGTAAGGGGCTATGTGCCTAAAAGGTGTGCTGATTAAGGAAAATGACAACAAATACTGGGATATTTTGGAAGAGCCTTAAGGGCTGGTTCCAAGGTATTATTCGTAAAGATAATGACTACAGTAAAATTCAATGAATTAATACCACTTAATTAAGGAAGGCCCTTGCTCGGATTGAAGTCTCTGGACAGGGCAGATCTTGAGTGGCTTACAGCCTTTGTTCAGCCTTATCTGTCACAAAAACCCACTTCAATGGCATGCTTGGTGGCAAAGGGTATGCCAAAACAGCCGGACGTGTACTAGCAATAAACCCACTTGGTACTCCTGGCCCGCACTGCACTTTGCTGTGCTATTTACACTCCACTCCACACAGTATTCCAATTGTTGATACTGGGAGGACAAACCAGGCGTCCGGCATCAGTAGTCAGTAGAAGTACCACGAGGGGAGCAGCTTGGGAAGGTAGGGCAGAAAAATGCAGTAGCATTCCGCTTGTCAAAGGAATCATGACAGAACACTGACAATGAATGCGTAGTAAGAATTATGCTGTTCACGCATACCCCAACAAAATGCACCAGGCGATGATGCGAGCCAAGTGATGTGGCACAAGCCGGCTGCCAAGAGCACGGCTGGGGGGCGTTGCTTCATCAGAGCAGAATAAGGGATTGGTCGAGCAGCGGTTCAGTGTGCGTGGTGTCTGGAAAGCGTGTCCATCATATTATTTGTCATCCTTTCTTGTTATGTTGATAGTTTTGCTTGCTTAACAATTGATTTTCTG
The DNA here is from genome assembly GCF_023898315.1 of Schistocerca nitens. Classification (NCBI taxonomy): domain Eukaryota; kingdom Metazoa; phylum Arthropoda; class Insecta; order Orthoptera; family Acrididae; genus Schistocerca; species Schistocerca nitens. The sequence goes on from NC_064617.1 coordinate 147,429,989, forward strand.
TGGAGTCTGTAAACATCCTGGAAAAGTTGCAACTGACTGAAATTTCACATCATTTTGTGAGGTGTACTGTAATTGCTCAATTTATAGAGTATGTACTGGCTGTGGAAAGTAGAAATAAAGTTTTCATTTCAATCTGTGACACTGTGTTTATTTACTACAGAGGTTTTAGGACAAGAATGTATTGCATTTAATATAAACAAAAAAAGTTTTTGTGGAACAAGAAATGAAATGTTGATCATAACAAAATAGCTGCACAAGCGAGTTGTTTCAGACAGTGTGTATGTTCATAAAACCTATTTGACAACTAAATATATGGAAGACAACATACCATACAGAAAGAAAATGGGAAAATGCAGAAAAGTCAAAGTTAATGGCAAACAGTAGAAAGAGGAAAAATAATAAAACAACAACAGAGGATGAAAAGGGTGTTGTGACAGAGGCTGTGTTCTTTAGTAAGTTATCCCAGCTGCCATGGTCCTCCTTGCAAAATTTTTTTAGTGTTAATATTGTAAAAGGAGACTGAATATTTGCTATCAGACAGACAATTTATGTGCAGATATGTTTGTCTTTCTACCTGTTTTATGCAGATTCCTATGTTCTAACTTTTTCTTTCTTTTATCTTTACCAGTATTTTCCTTTGTGCATTTCTTTTATTTCATAGTTTCCCATTTTCAAAGTGAAAGGATACTGGCCCCACCTCCATTAGGGATAAACATTAAAGAAGTTGTATAATTGCTCATTTGTCTTTGCCTTACTACAGCTTTTTCTTTAAATTATTATATTCCTTTGTTTTTTCTGTCCTTCATGTATCTAGGTTGTCTTGTTTGATACAGTTTGTTGGTTAAATGGCAGGCTGTAAGTTTGTGTCATATATTTGCCTGTACCATTGGCATAAATAACTGCACAATCATTAAGTAAAATGTGAACACTCCCCCCCCCCCCCCTGCCCCCCCCCCCTGTCCGTGTGACATAGTAAAGGGGTTCGGATGAGAAAAAAAAGGAGATATACATATATACAAATACTATGAGAAAAGCTGTTGTTTTTCCATTTGTATAATTTAAATACCCTTTCCTATTACAACCGTTATATGTTTTAATGTTCCATGAATGAATGTTGTTGGATGTGTGAAATGACTTACAGATATCCTTGTTGAATATACACTACTCATACACATATACATAATTATTGGAGTTTCTGGATTTAAAAATATTTAGTGATTTTTCCATCACTTTATTACTTTCTACCTCCTCAATGTTCACCATATTCCATCTAACTTTGTAAACAGGCACACGTCATTCCAAGCTTACGAACGCTTAACTATCTGTACAGTAATTTATTATTTTTGTATCTTATATTCTTTTCTGTCCATATATTTGGGGCATTTTGCTTCTGATTTTCGAAAATCATTTGCTTCAACCAGAATTTCAAATTCTGTTTGCAGCCAAGCCTGAGATCTAGAACAAAACATGTGATTGCATCAATAAGCGCAGCCGAAAGTGAGCTATCGAGACATAAACGACTCGAAGATTTGACAAACCATTTAAATCAGTACCCAGAGGCCAAGCATCTTGTTATAAAGGTAATTCTCTCTCTCTCTCTCTCTCTCTCTGTTCTTTTTTTTCTAATTTGTGAATTTTTGTACTTCAATACAGAAGGCTTTACAAATTCATGAGGACTACATTTTATAAAACCTCGTGCTGAATTTGACACCATTTATAACTTCTTGTAAATCAACCATGCGCTTTGGTGTTGTTAATATAAGTTGATGTATGATATTATTACATGCCTAAAAATACTCAAGAGCATAGTGTTCACCTAAGACTGTTGAAAATTCACCTTCAATAATGTAGTCTATGATTGTGTGAAGTTGTTCATAAGTCTACTCCTTCACTAACATTTGTCAAGAGTTAGTATAGCCAGTCTTCAGGATGGCTTTATAGATTGCATGTTTGTATACTCTGTGTTTTAGTGAAAATAATACAGTCCACATTCACACAAAAGGGGGGGGGGGGGGGGAATCGAGTTACATGTATATTGTTAAGTTCTGACTCAAAAAGTGAAAAACACTAATTGGAAAAGATAAAGTCAGCGAGGATTCAGTTCAGGAATGTTATCAGCTATTTGTTAGAGAACAGGTAATTTATGAATTGTCTAGAATAATATTGAACAATGGAAAATCCAGGATGTAATGTAACAATATTATTAAAAGGAAAGTTCCTACTTACTATATAGTGGAGATGCTGAGTCGCATATAGGCACAACAGAAAAAACTGTCAAACAAAGGTTTTGGCCAAATGCGTCTTCATCAGAATTTCCAGAATGAGATTTTCACTTTGCAGCGGAGTGTGCGCTGATATGAAACTTCCTGGCAGATTAAAACTGTGTGCCCGACCGAGACTCGAACTCGGGACCTTTGCCTTTCGCGGGCAAACATCCCCCAGGCTGTGGCTAAGCCATGTCTCCGCTTTATCCTTTCTTTCAGGAGTGCTAGTTCTGCAAGGTTTGCAGAAGAGCTTCTGTAAAGTTTGGAAGGTAGGAGACGAGATACTGGCAGAAGTAAAGCTGTGAGTACCGGGCGTGAGTCGTGCTTCGGTAGCTCAGATGGTAGAGCACTTGGCCGCGAAAGGCAAAGGTCCCGAGTTCGAGTCTCGGTCGGGCACACAGTTTTAATCTGCCAGGAAGTTTCATCAGAATTACACACACACACACACACACACACACACACACACACACACACATATATATACACAACTGTTTTCATAACACTGTCTAAAATAGTATTGCATTTATAGATGATCTAGGCTGTAAATTTTCAGCATAACCAAAAGGTTGGTTTGAACACTGCAGTTTTTCATTAGGCAAGGTCCTATTGGAGTTAATGTGCTCTTTCTATCCCTTGACTTTTAAACTGATGTACCCAGCCAGTTGCAGGGGGACCTACAGTTTAATGTGAACTATGTACCACAGTGTGATTCGACACATGTCACACATACAAATCTTTGCCAGAAATAAAGTATTAAGTAGTAGGAAAAATATACAGTGACCGACAAAAGATTAAACCGAAAACCTGTGCATTTGCAGACTAGACCTCTGCTTAACCACCAATCTGCCCTTCATCTGCTTAATACTTGGAAATGTAGCACTTCCGAAGGAATCATATAACAGTAATGTTGTATAAACAGCAAACTTCATTAACTGTCTTCTATTTGTATGACATCTAATAAAACATATTTTACTTAGGAAGGAGGTATTGGAACCCTGTTACGTCTTCGTGCACAAACTAGAGATGAAAACACGCTTGCCACAGTTCGTGAAGCTCTTTCAATTTTGGGCTATGTCGATCCACCACCTGGTCGAGGAATCAGGATTTTATCAATTGACGGTGGAGGTATAAGGTAATGTTTTTCACACATTTGCTATATATTTCTTGTACTTTTGTCACTAAGAGAAGGATATTTACGAAGTTCGGTGTGATTTATATATAAAGAATCAAATTTCTGGGACTGGAGCCGCAGAAATAGGATGTTTGTGTCATTAGTGACTTTCATCTGTTAGTGTGTGACAACTATAGTGTGTTCTGAAAGTTCTTGTAAAGTTGAAGGAATTCATGTGAAGTTGTTTTATGCTGCCCACACTTCACTGTAATTATGTATTTTGTATAGCAAAATAGCAGCAAACATGCAACTATGTCTTAGTTTATATTGTTTCATAACAAGTATGACACTGTCCCTGTGTATAGAACTGGCGAGTCACTTGTGGTAAGAACTTTATCTGCCATTTGCATTTTTGTGTGTGTTCCCTTCTCTTGAAACAGAAACAGTTTTCAATTTATTTTTGTGTACACGGTGCTCAACATCTACTAAATATTTTGAAGTGGAACACCTGACGACTAGCGAGTTGCAATATAACTTCTCCATTCTCTGGTTGAGTGTAATTGAGACATACTGGCCAATTGTGGAAAGCCATTGCCACCATGTGCCATGAATCGTTCAACATTTGTATGCATACATCTATTATAGTTGGTACAGTTTATGAAATTTGTAAATTTTACCATAAATAGGTTTGTCTTGAAGGGGGGGGGAAGCAAACTGAAATGTGTGTGTAAACTGCAGTACACGTACCTTGAACATTTACCATATCAACGGTCAGTTTGTGATCAGGTGCATCATTCTGTTAGATGAGCTCTTTCATGATAATTAATGTTCATAGTTTCTGCTTCATTCTGTCAATTTTGCATAATAGGAGCCACTAACTATGTTGACATTTTAGAAATAGTCAACAAGATGATACACTATGAGTTTCAAAAAATTTTCACCATCACGTTTTCAATTGATAAAATGGTTTTTGCATTTTTATTTATTTATTTATTTATTTATTTATTTATTTTTTTGTGCTCCAATGCCTCTCCCGACTCACTGCTTTACAGAAATTTTGTTTCAGAGTTATAATGATGGATCTTCATTTCACCTGCAGTCACGTAATACTAAAAACACTGCCGATTTTGCTTCAGTTGTTTCAAACAAATTTTTAGTATATCATTCCTCAAGTTCATTTTTTCTAGAGTTACCAGACATGATGCCTATCTTGCACTCAGCTTCTCTGGCACTAAACTACATGCAGAATATTATGTACCGGGTGATCAAAAAGTCAGTATAAATTTGAAAACTTAATAAACCACTGAATAATGTAAATAGAGAGGTAAAACTTGACACACATGCTTGGAATGACATGGTGTTTTATTAGAACCAAACAAAAAACAAAGTTCACAAAATGTCCGACAGATGGCGCTGGACAGCAAAACGTCAGTGACTGCGCATGTATAAAAGGAGCTGTAATGAAAGAGAGAATCAGATGCGCCAGCAGTCGCAGCATGTTGATGTTGCCTGAAACGACAGCTTTTAGTGAAGCTGTATTATCAGAATGGGGAATGTGCTAGTTCTGCATTACAATCCTATCGCCATAGGAAGGGTATTCGAACAGGTAAAGGTCCGTTGACAAATGCAGCTGTGGCGAGAATGATTTCAAAGTTTGAAGCGACGGGTTGTTTAGACGATATACCCCATAGTGGCCGACCGAGCACAAGGCTGCTGAGACAGTTCAGGAAGAAATGGAGACTGTAGTGGGTTCGTCTATGCACGGGGAAGTCAGCGCTCGTGCAGTCACACGTCGCACCAGCATTCCATTCACTACTGTTTGGTTGGCACTTAGGCGCACCCTCTGATGCTATCCGTACAAAATCCATCGGCATCATGAACTGTTACCTGGTGATTTAGTGAAGCGGAGGGCATTTGCAGTGTGGGCATTTCAAAAGATGGCGGAAGAAGACAATTGGTTGAGTAACGTGTTGTGGACCGACAAAGCTCATTTAACGCACGCGAGGGTCTGTCAACTCCCACAACTGCAGAATTTGGGCTACCGAAAATCCTAGAACTGTCGTGGAAACTCCATTGCACGATGAGAAAGTCACGGTATGGGTTGGATTTACCACATCTGCCGTTATCGGGACTTTTTTCTTCAAGGAAATGTGTGATTCTGGTTTTGTAACTGCTACCGTGACGGGTGAGAGGTACGCTGATATGCTACAGAATCGCATCATCTCCAGCCTGGCTGATAAACACCTGCTGGAACGTACAATGTTTATGCAGGATGGCGCTCCACCCCATATTGCTAGATGCGTGAAAGATCTCTTGCGCGTGTCATTTGGTGATGATCGTGTGCTCAGCCGCCACTTTCGTCATGCTTGGCCTCCCATGTCCCTGGACTTCAGTCCGTGCGATTATTGGCTTTGGGGTTACCTGAAGTCACAAGTGTATCGTGATCGGCCGACATCTCTAGGGATGCTGAAAGACAACATCCGACGCCAATGCCTCTCCATAACTCCGGACATGCTTTACAGTGCTGTTCACAACATTATTCCTCGACTACAGCTATTGTTGAGGAATGATGGTGGACATATTGAGCATTTCCTGTAAACATCATCATCTTTGCTTTGTCTTACTTTGTTATGCTAATTATTGCTATTCTGATCAGATGAAGTGCCATCTGTCGGACATTTTTTGTACTTTTGTATTTTTGTGGTTCTAATAAAACCCCATGTCATTCCAACCATGTGTGTCAATTTGTACCTCTCTGTCTACATTATTCCGTGATTTATTCAGTTTTCAAATTTATACTGACTTTTTGATCACCCAGTATTTGTTTGTATCAGATGTCCATCATCTCAACAATCTTATGGACAGAGTTGGGCAAAAGTTATTCGAATGCTGAGTAACAAAGACAGATAAAAATTATTGTACATGAATTCAGATAAAAATATTTATTTGAAATATTATTCATTTCTGATAATAAAAACATTTGTTGGCCATCTATAAACAAAATACGTTAAGAGTAATAAACAAATTTGAAATTCAATGGCTTTTATTGCTCCAATTTTTAGTAATTTATATAATAATCTACCTCTTGTCGCTTTTAAATTAGTTTTCAGATTAACTCCCCCCCCCCCCCCCCACCCCCCCACCCCCCCACCCACCCACCCAGCCGTATTGGCAGAAAGTTTATTTGATTTTGGAATACTTTTCATTTAGGCATATAGAAAAATACATTCCTCACATACAAAAGAGGTAGTCTTTATTTCAGCATAAAGATATAAGGCTTTAAATTTTATAATCTTATATGGTAAAAATTTTTGGTGAATGACTTTGTAGTGACTCCATATCAGCTTCACATTCCAAATCCCACACAGAATCGAAAAATTCATTTTCTTTTCCTGTCAGAACCTAATTTGAAAAGCTTCACCTGAGTTCTTTGAGATTTCTTTGGCTGTTATGTGTCTGTAGCTTATTGTAAACCTCCCCTTGATAATGGACAGTGATATAGGTGAACTACTGGCTTTGAAATTGTGGATAAGTTTCTGCTGAAACCATTTGGTGTAGAAAGGCAAAAAAAGTCTACAAATCATCAGTTGACTCTTTCTTAATAGAAAGTTGCCTGTGTGCTGCAGTATGTAGTCAGATTCAGTGTCTCTTATGAAATTTATCAGTCACAAAGCCTTACGTAATTACACAGATTTTTGTCGGATCAAGAAACTATTAAGGATTGCAGCTCAGAGCTTACTCTGAGTTAGTCCTTACATAATTTTAACTATCTTGGATGAGTTTGGACACCCAATAGTATTCCACAAATTGTGACATTTTCGTGTAGGTTTGCAATCAACTTTGGCTAATACTGTTTTAGGAGAAGTTAGATTTAAAGCATGTTGGTGGTAGTAGCTAGCAAATACTGAGTCCTTACTTTGTTTCCTCATTTTATAGCACTACAAATACAAGATAATTGTGTAATTGTATCAATGAGACAACCATATTTGGTAGTGTTAGCAATGTTCGTGCAATTGAGGTAGGTATTGCAGATCAGAGTTTGTTGGCGCGTTCTCATCTTTACCTACCTAGCAGGAGCGGGAGAGATGAAAGCATTGGCAAGAGCAGTGTCAGTTGAATTGGGCTGCCCTGGTAGTGTGAACTGTTTAGTCACCGTGAAGGATTGTTACATTATGTTTGTTACGCTGTAAAGCAAATAAAGCTGTGCCTGACCCAAAGGTTGGTTTGAACAATGCAGTGCTTTATTTGGCATGTTCTGTTGGAGTTGGTATGACATTGCTTTCCTGAAAGCTCAGAACTGACTTACCCAGCCGGTTACGGGGGAACCTATAAAGGAACATTTTCCCCATTGTTAGAGGGAAAAGAAGTGGTCCCGAAACCAACGGGGGGTGGTATTGAACCCAGGCCATTAACTTAGTAGCCAAGAAATTACCCACTAAGCTACCAATGCACACTTCCTTACAAAGCCTTAATAAAGCATCAAACAGAAACTAAACTGAACTGCAGGAACAAAAGCTGGTTATAAGTGACCCAGTTCTTTTCAAGTTAAGGAAGAAAATGTGGTGGTATTCTACTTTATTTACTAGTTAAGTTCTGAACAATAAATAACAAATAATTATTTGTAGTGACAGTGATAGAAAAACCTTTTTTCCGCCAACAATTTATTTGTGGATAAAATTTCTTGAATAGTGTATTTATTGGAATCGTTATGTAGACAGAAATCTATATGAATTATGCCCGTCTCTGTTTAAGGACTTCATGTGGTCTGCCACTACACATTTAACTACTGTGTAATGATGAACTTGTCAGTTTGAAACTGCTAACAGCGCATTGTTAACTGTAGCTGCTTGCTCTGATTGCTTTTTTCGTATGAATTAACCTGTATTTCACACAGCCAAAGGCTCATTGTCTCAATTTTCAACAAATAGCATAAATGATTATAGTTATTACAGGTTTATATGTACCCATTTACGTCAGAGATGGAAAGATTAATTTTACACTTGACATAATTGAAGCCCCACTAATGATCTTGTACCCCTTTTTTCAGAGGTGTTGTTGTGATAGAGATGCTCAAGAAACTGGAAGAACTTACTGGGAAAAGTGTATATGAATTGTTTGACTTCGTCTGTGGTGTCAGTACAGGTGCTATACTAGCTTGTGTTGTTGGTATGTATACAAGATAAGACTTTTTGATGTGTTTTTGCACTTGCTTCTACAGTTATTAATGGCTTTTTCTTGATTTTAGGTGCCCAAAGAAAACCATTAGATGAAGTATCCACACTTTATAAAGAACTAAGTACAGAAATCTTTACTCAAAATCCTATTTGGGGAACCAGCAGCTTAGTATGGTCTCACTCCTATTACAGTACTGAGTTGTGGGAGAAACTGCTGAAAAATTATATTGGAGATACACAGCTTATAAAGACCTCAAGAAGTCCCAATTGTCCAAAGGTATGTAGAAGATTAATGTGGCTTTATAAGAAAAATAAAAATTCTAAATAAATTGATAAGAAAAATAAAAATTCTAAATAAATTGAATGTTCAAAATTTATTAATGTTGTTTCTTTTTATTTTCATATCTTAGTGTCCCTGTCGAATAGGATTTGCATGTTATTCTCCTTAAAAACTAAATATAAATTTCAGATTTCAGAGTGAAAGTCTTGTCAAGTGTGAGAGGAGCAATTTTAAACTAATAACATAAGGAAAGGGAAAATAAGAAGAGATGATTGGCTTTCTATAATTTTCGTTATAAAATTGTAAGCTGAAGCCATTGAGTTTTATTAAATATAGTGTAAATTCCAACTTCTTGCATACCAGTGCAACACAAGATAATTAATAAAGTAGTGTGTATCAGTGGAGGCCATATGAGTCTACAATTGTCCTTTTTTGATCACTTTGTTTTCAGTTCTTATGATTTCACAATGCAGAATTCCATTTTGTTCCATCTTGTCTCTTATCTGAATTTTATAAGGACAAAAACTACTTCAAGAGCACCCAAAGCCAGACTAAGATAGCTATGCATTGCTAGCAGTGGTATAGTTTATACATGATAGTGTTACTTTAGATCCTCATTCCTCTTGTAGTAGACATATTTTTGTAATGTACCAGTATGACACATATCAGTAATGCAGTTTCAGAACCAAACAATCCAATAGGCATAATGTGGCATAACTTGTCAAGCTCATATACAATTTAAGAGAGACATTTAAAAATTTGTATTTTATAATCTGATGCCTTGTTACATGCTTTTCCTGTGTAACACGCTGCCTGCTTACCTGCTTAGAGCTTGTTGTAGTAGGCTTCTGTATGTATTGTACAGTCAAATGTAATGTATAAAAAAGTATTGTAGTGCAATGTTACACTACACAAGGGACTGATGACCCTGTAGTTTGGTCCCTTTATCCCTCAAACCAACCAACCAACCAACCAACCATGGTTGAGCAGGTCACTACCACGATCGTTTCTGCAGCAGAAAACGCGATCCCTCGCTCTTTAGTGTGTCGACGAACTCTACAGCCTCATAAGCGACACCCTTCCCTAGAGCATCTGATAGCCTTTAAGCGGCTATGTGCCCGTGTATACCAGCTTATAAAACAACGGAAACAGGAGTGTTGGGAGAGGTATGTGTCGAGGAATGGGTGCCATACGTCAGCTTCCCGAGTCTGGACGAAGATCAGACGTCTTTTTGGGTACCAGACCCCAACAGTTGTCCCTGGCGTTACCATCAATGGTGTGCTATGTAGCAATGCAAATGCGATTGCCGAGCAGTTTCCTGAGCACTGTGTTCGAGCCTCTGTGTCGGAAACTATCCCCTAGCCTTTCACACCCTCAAATGGTGGATGGAAAGGGAAGTCCTCTTGTTCACTATATGCCACAGTGAACCCTGTAACACCCCATTTACAGAGTGGGAGCTCCTCAGTGCCCTTGCACATTGCCCCAACACAGCTCATGGGCCAGATCGGATTCACAGTCAGATGATTAAACATCTTTCGTCTGACTACAAGCACCATCTCCTTGTCATCTTCAACAGGATCTGGTGTGATGGCGTCTTTTCATCACAATGGCAGGAGAGCACCATCATCCCAGTGCTCAAACCCGATACAAACCTGCTTGATGTGGATAGCTATCAGCCCATCAGCCTCACCAATGTTCTTTGTAAGCTGCTGGAATGTATGGTGCGTAGGCGATTGGGTTGAGTCATGGAGTCACGTGGCCTACTGGCTCCATGTCAGGGTGGCTTCTGCCAGGGTCGCTCTACCACTGATAATCTCATGTCTCTAGAGTCTGCCATCTGAACAGCCTTTTCCAGATGCCAAGACCTGGTTGCTGCCTTTTTTGATCCATGCAAAGTGTATGACACCACCTGGTGACATCATATCCTTGCCACATTATGCGGGTGGGTCTCGGAGGCCCACTCCCGATTTTTATCCAGAATTTCCTGTCACTCTGTACTTCCAGTGTCCAAGTTGGTGCCTCCAATAGTTCCTCCCATATCCAGGAGAATGGGCTTCCACAGCGCTCTGTATTGAGTGTATCACTATCTTTAGTGGCCGTTGATGGACTAGCAGCAGCTGTAGGGCCGTCCATCTCACCCTCTCCGTATGCAGACGATTCCTGCATTTCGTACTGCTCCACCAGTACTGGTGTTGCTGAGTGGCACCTACAGGGAGCCATCCATGAGGTGCAGTCATGGGCTCTTGCCCACGGCTTCTAGTTTTCGGCCACTAAGTCGTGTGTCATGTACTTCTGTCGGCATCGTACCGTTCATCCAGAACCAGAACTTTACCTTCATGATGATCCACTCACTGTAATGGAGACATATCGATTCTTAGGACTGGTTTTCGATGCCCGATTGACTTGGCTCCTCAGCTTCGTCAGCTTAAGCGGAAGTGCTGGCAGCACCTCAATGCCGTCCATTGCCTGAGCAGCACCAACTGGGTTGCAGATCGCTCTACTCTGCTGCAGCTCTACAGAGCCCTTGTTCAATTGTGCCTTGACTATGGTAGTCTGGTTTATGGTTCGGTGGCGCCCTCAGCGTTGCATGTACTCTACCCAGTGTACCACTGTGGCGATCGCCTAGCGAAGGGAGATTTTAGAATGAGTCTGGTGACCAGTGTCCCGGTGGAGGCCAGAGTCCCAACATTGCAGATCCGACGTGCACAATTGCTCGCCAGTTACACTGCACACACTCATAGTTCTTCTAGCATCCGAATTACTGTCTCCTTTTTCCACCCACGGCAGTTCATCTCCCCACATCAGCGGCCCAGGTCAGGGCTAATGACTGCGGTTCGTGTGTGATCCCTTCTGTCTGAACTGTAGTCCTTCCCTTTACCACCTCCCATCCAGGTCCATCTGCATACAGCTCCATGGTGTACACCTAGGCCGCAGATTCATCTGGACCTTTTGCATGACTCTAAGGACTCAGTTACTCCTGCCACTCTCCGCTGTCACTTCCTCTCGATTCTTGACATGTTGCGTTGCTCTCAAATGGTTTACACCGATGGCTGATTGTCATGTTGGCTTCGCCTATGTCCACAGAGGCCATTATTGAACAGCATTCCTTGCCTGATGGCTGCAGTGTATTCACTGCAGAGCTGGTAGCTACATCTCCTGCTCTTGAGCACATCCGTTCATGCCCTGGGGAGTCGTTTCATCTGTGTACTAACTCCTTGAGCAGCCTACAAGCTATCAAGCAGTGCTACCCTCGCCATCCTTTGGTAGCGTCCATTCAGGAGTCCATCTATACCCTGGACTGGTCCCGTCGTTCAGTGGTGTTTGTGTGGACCCCACGACTCGTCGACATCCCAGGCAATGAACTTGCCAACAGGCTGGCCGAACAGGCTACGTGGAAACCGCTTCTGGAGATGGGCATCTCTGAACCTGACCTGCGTTCTGACTTATGCCGTAGGGTTTTTTGGGTTTGGGAGACGGAATGGCATAACAGGACACACAACAAACTGCATGCCATTAAGGAGACTATGAATCTGTGGAAGTTTTCCATGCAGGCCACTCGCAGGGAATCAGTTGTCCTCTGCCGGCTCCACATTGGCCACACTTGGGCGACCCACGGTTACCTCCTGCGCCATGAAGACGCACCTGATTGTCGGTGCGGTGCCCGGTTGACAGTGGCTCATGTTCTGGTGCACTGCCCCACGTTGAGTGCACAGATATGAAATCTTGGGTTACCGGACTCATTTCCGCTAATTTTATCTGACAACGCCTCATCGGCTGATTTAGTTTTACGTTTTATTCGTGAGGGTGGGTTTGTCCTTTGTCCCTCTGTGTCCTCCACCCTAGTGCTTCTAGGGTGGAGGTTTTAATGTGTTGCAGAGTGGCTGACTTTTTTATCCTCATGGTCAGCCAGCCATGGTAATTTACTTTGTTGTTTTAATCTTTTCATCCCGTTTCTTGTGTTTCTGTGATTTTCTTGTCCCCTTTTGTCCATTTACATGTTTGTTGCCTTTCACCATTCTTGTGATTTTTCCTCTCATTCCGTTCGGAGTTGTGAGTCTCATTTGTTTTATTCTCACACTTCTGGCATTCTTTTATTCAGAACAAGGGACTGTTGACCTTGTAGTTTGGTCCCTTTCCCCCTCTTTTAATCCAACCAACCAACCTATCCGTTTCCCTTTCTAAATTTTCTAACTAACCTGCCCAATTAAAGGATCTAACATTCCATGCTGTGATCCATAATGCCAGTTTTGTTTCTCTTGATGCCAACATCCTCCTGAGTAGTCCCTACCCAGAGATCTGAACGGGAGACTATTTTACTTCTGGAGTGTTTTACCCAAGAGAGGATGCCATCGTCATTTAACCACACAGAAGAGCTCCATGTCATCAGGAAACATTACAGCTGTAGTTTCCCCTACTTTCAGCCATTCGCAATACCGGCACAGCAATGTTGTTTTGCTTGATATTGCAAGTCCAGATCAGTCAGTCATCCAGACTGTTGCCCCAGCATCTACCGCAAAGGCTCCTACAGTATGGCTATCTGTATTGCTGAGGCACACAAGCCATCCCACCAACGGCAAGGTCCATGGTGCATGAGGGATGTAACCAGATAGAATAATCATTAGTTCTGACAGCATCTTTAATTTGTACAGTACAGAGAGAACACACAAAAATATAGATGATTTCATCATTGCTGATATTGTGTTCCATGATGTAGAAACAGATGGCAGGAAAGGTTCCAAAATAAGAAACAAATACACAGCATTGTTATAGAATGATAGGGAAACATATGAAAGGAAATGTTCCAATATAAGAAACAAACACAGAACATTGTTGCTGATGAATAAGACTGGCTGTACTGATATAATATTGGAATTAAATCACAGAATAAAAAACAAGTATTTGTAGGTTGGGGCTCATCTGGTGCAGTCTGAAAAATCTCAATTTATGTACAAGAGGATGTTTTCTATTCTTACTCTTACTCACTGTAAGAGTATTTTGAAATGTGTTGTGTTGAGTTTTTACTTAAAGGTAGAAAGTCTAACAGTGACTTCCAATATCATAACATATGGATTTCATAAAGGCAGTGCTGCAACGTATTGACTTAAAATTTTCTTTGGATGGTTTAGCTGTCGTAGGATTCGAAGTTCTTGGGCACTCTCAGTATGGTCATAATTTTGATGAAAGGACTGCGCCATGTTTGCATAAGTGAAGATTCTACTGGTGGGACAGTAGTTTTCTACAGAAGAAAAGTGGTGCCAGAACCACTTGGAAGAAGTGCTTTGATTGTTTTCGAAATATCAGAAGGCTGAATATATTGGGAGTTGCGTTGAAAAAGTAAAATAAATGGGTTATTATTTTTTATCTAGCTGGCTGAAGGTACACTGTACATTCAAAATGACGTATCTAAAACAATAGTTAATGGTAGTTTTAGACGTGCTGTGTTCTTTTTACCGTAGAATTTTCAGCAAAATTGTTGTAGCATTTTTGGCTGTCATATGAAGAATTATGATAGATTTTTGATGTTAGGTGTCGGTAATTTTTGCATCCATGTCACCCCACCCTGCTTACCATCACCTTTACTTCTCTGCATGTTTCAGAGGGCTGGGGTTCAACTGTGTTGTGTGTTTTCCCAAAAGGGCTTAAGGTAATGTCCTTCCCCGTCCTTCCACAAACTGAACTTCTATTCAGGTCTAATTACCCTTTTGTTAGCTGTTAAACCATAATCTTCCTTTCACTTTCCCACTTTATGCCTTCAGCTGAGTCACAGGAGATGCAAGGTTGCATTTAAATCAAAGAGTGCACCCCATTTACCTTGAATTTATTTATTTGTTATCTGTAACTATTGGTAATGTCATCTTTTACATTTTTTCTAGATTGCTGTCGTCTCTGCTATTGTTAATCAACCACGAGTACAAGCCTTTATATTTAGAAATTATTCTCTGCCATATGGAATAATTTCACAGTATACAGGAGGTTACAAACATGCATTGTGGGAGGCAGTCAGAGCATCTGCAGCAGCACCATCTTACTTTGAGGAGTTTAAACTAGGAGAATATTTACATCAGGTGAACACCACAAATATTAATGTCCAGTAATGCATTTACTGTTTTTCTTACCTTCTTTGATTATAAGTGATACCTTGTGTGCATATTCTGTAGTTAGGCTAACTACTGCTTGTGATGTACACTGGTTTTCACATATTATTGAAATACTAAGGCGAGTCTTACCTGGTAAACACACAACTTAGTTTACACGTTAGTTGAGCTTGTTGTTTCCATTGCAGAAATTCATAAAATTATGGAATGCAAATAGTTGGCATTGTCTCATTGCAACATTTATAACACACACTTGTTCAGATAGAAGTTGGATGACAGTTCGTTCTATTGAAGTGAACAAAACTAACTGGGATAGCCAGCCTGGATGCATTCTCAGCCCATGTTCATTAGACTTAACTGTAGCAACAACTAAAGCACTGGTACATCAAATATCTGCACAAAAGATGAATAGTTGAACGAGTTGCATGATAGTCTTTTCACCTAAAACTTCATGAGAAGTCACTTATAGATACTGTATAGTTACTCTGTGGTGTGCTTGCACTGATAACACTGACTGTAAGCTGGCAGTGAAGGAAGGAAGGGATGGGAGGAATCCATTATTTGCAATAACATCCACTTCTTCTTCAGCTCCCTTTTCACTCATTTCAGTGTTTCTGTTGAGACTGTAACTATTTAGCAAAGAGGTGTCAACAACTTGTAAATGTTTCCGTGATGTTGTAGCCACATTTTAATGGACTTTACATTATGGTTTCACAACGGGGCAGCTGTAGAAATAAGTAATTTTGGAATAAACATATTCAGAATTGTGAATACTATTAGACTTCAGCTGCACAATTTATTTGTGACAAATGAAAATTTGTGCTGGCCCAGGACTCTCCCAAACCCGGATTTCCCTGCTTTACATGAGCGTTCACCTTAACCACTTCAGCAATCCAATCACACCTCCAGGACTGACCCAAATCTCTACATGTCAGCGAGTGTATATGTCCTGCACTGACGCTATTGCTGTGACTCCTGTACAAGGAGAGACTTTATTACTTTCGTTGTGGCCAGTCTTAGGCATGTAAATACTGTTTGCCATGTCTGTCATGCATGCATGTTTGAAGGACATTGCATAGTACATTGTAAAACACAAACACTGCAAGTAGTAAACATCAGTTTGTTTTAACGAGAATGACACAGGTGAGAGAAAGCTTTTAAAATTTTGTTTTATGCCAGCTCCAGTCGAAAGTTTTAATTGGAAGTTTTAGTGTGTTGCATATTGGCTGGCTCATCCTTTTCCAACCCAGCGGTCAGATATTCATGTTTTTCTGCTGTGAACTTTTTCATTTTTGTTTCATTTTTTCAAGTGAGTCACGTTAATCACATCACATCATATCTTTTCAAACAATGGAAAATCCAGAATTTAATAATGTTTTATGAGAAGGATAGTGTGCTACTTTCCATATAGTGGAGATGTTGAATGTTCGGCGAAAAAGGGCTTCGTCGAAAGTGGACAAACACACACACACACACACACACACACACACACACACACAAATCATGCAGGCACAAAACACACACACACGACCCCTGTTTCTGGCCCCAGTGGTCACGTCTGAGTTCACTTGTATGAATGATATGTGCATGTGCTGTCTACTTTCAACAAAGGCCTTTTTGGCTGAAAGCTCACACTGCTAAGCTGTCTTTTTGTTGTACCTGTCTGCGACTCAGCATCTCCATTATATGGTGAGTATCACTCTACCCTTTTCATAATACTGTCACTTTTCCATCCTGGACTTTCCATTGTTTGAAAAGATATGTTGTGACTGAAAAGATATGTTGTGACTCGTGTAGACAACACACGCACACATTCGTGCAAACGTAACTCAGATGTGACCACTGTCTCTGGCCTCAGTGGCCAGAGACAGTGGTCATATGTTTGTGCTTGCATGATTTTTTTTCCTGTGTGTGTGTGTGTGTGTGTGTGTGTGTGTGTGTGTGTGTGTGTGTACTTTAGACGAGGGCCTTCTTGACTGAAAGCTCACTTGGTTAGCAGTCTTTTCATTGTGCCTGTTTGTAACTCAACATCTCCACTATATGGTGAGTAGCAGTCCACACATTGTATAATATTGTCACAAAGTATCTTTTGGACTAACTGGAGATTAATGTAATTTGTTTGTAAGTTTCCATGAAGATACGCACTGCTGTTGAACAGAGAGTGGATTCCATTGTCACTCTAGCCATTTGTTCAAAATATTTATGACACTAGGTGAAATAAGTTGATGACAAATGTAATTGCATCAGGTACAAAATCAGTGGGTACTCCTGCATGAAGAATGTTAATAGCCTCATATTTTGGTGAAAGATTTTGTGTCAAAGCTGACCATTAAGTTAATTTTCTGTACTTATGTACTAATTGTGAATATGTTATCTACAGTGTTCACATATGTTTCTGCATATTCTGTGTGTTCCACAAGGTGACATAGTTTTCTGACCATACACTTCACCAGATTG
The DNA here is from genome assembly GCF_023898315.1 of Schistocerca nitens. Lineage (NCBI taxonomy): Eukaryota > Metazoa > Arthropoda > Insecta > Orthoptera > Acrididae > Schistocerca > Schistocerca nitens. Next base: position 147,447,370 of record NC_064617.1, read on the forward strand.
TATGTAGCTGATTTGATCCCATCAGCTATAGGCCTAAGCATACAGGGTGTTACAAAAAGGTACGGCCAAACTTTCAGGAAACATTCCTCACAAATAAAGAAAAGATGTTATGTGGACATGTGTCCGGAAACGCTTAATTTCCATGTTAGAGCTCATTTTAGTTCTTCCACCTACGCTCAATGGAGCACGTTATCATGATTTCATACAGGATACTCTACCTGTGCTGCTAGAACATGTGCCTTTACAAGTACGACACAACATGTGGTGCATGCACGATGGAGCTCCTGCACATTTCAGTTGAAGTGTTCATACGCTTCTCAACAACAGACTCGGTGACCAATGGATTGGTAGAGGCGGACTAATTCCATGGCCTCCATGCTCTCCTGACTTCAACCCTCTTGACTTTCATTTATGGGGGCATTTGAAAGCTCTTGTCTAAGCAACCCCGGTACCAAATGTAGAGACTCTTTGTGCTCGTATTGTGGACGGCTGTGATATTATACGCCATTCTCCAGGGCTGCATCAGCGCATCAGGGATTCCATGCGACGGAGGGTGGATGCATGTATCCTCACTAATGGAGGACATTTTGAACATTTCCTGTAACAAAGTGCTTGAAGTCACACTGGTACGTTCTGTTGCTGTGTGTTTCCATTCCATGATTAATGTGATTTGAAGAGAAGTACTAAAATGAGCTCTAACATGGAAAGTAAGCATTTCCGGACACGTGTCCACATAACATATTTTCTTTCTTTGTGTGTGAGGAATGTTTCCTGAAAGTTTGGCCATACCTTTTTGTAACACCCTGTATAGCTTTCCTTATGGATTTAAATATTCCTCAAATTATTGCTCAGAGACTTCAATAATCAGTCCTCTGGCTGTGTCATGATAAATTCTAGAGTCTTCAATTAAGGCTCGTTTCTTAGTCAATTATCTTAAGAGTCTTAGTTAACTATCTTCAGTCAGATTTCACCTGTGTTCTCTGCAAGTGAGCGTATCTATCAGCCTGGATAATCATTGAGTGATTCTTCCCAGGATATTCTGTGGTGACTCTTTCTTCCAGTATAGTGTTATGTTTGGATGTTTCACTTTTTGCAGTATTCTTACTTTTTCATGGCCTTTTGATTTCAGCATCAATGTGATGGACATGTACTCACAAAATGAGAGAGGCAGTTGAAATACTGAAGCAGCTTACCGTCATTAGAGAGAATAGCCAAAGGCTTTCATTGTTCTGGTTGTGAGCAATTCTCAGAATGACATACAGTACGATCGCATAGCAGTGTCTCACCAGACACTAGTACAACTGACTAAGCAAGCAAAATGTACAGAACGGGCACTGCTTTACTGCAACTAACAGTTGGAACACACGGTCCATATAAGCTTATCACCAGTTTGTAGTGGGCTACCAATTACCAGTGTGCCATGTAACCCATGCCTAGTATGCCTTATATCCCCTCCCTATCTACTGGCACTTACTGTTTGTATTTAGACCCAATAAAATCTAAGAATATTGACAGTGGTGATCTTATGACGACCTTGGAAACACAATACATTGGAGCACCTTCCTTCAGCTAAATTTGTCTGTGCTCTGAGGAAGGCCATTGTGACATGGCTGAAATGTCAGTTATTTTAGCATTTTAAGTTTTTTAAGTGATGAGGATTTCAGTAAGCTCGCCACAGGCTGCAGAAGCCCACGTGCTTAATTTCGTTGTTACTAAGAATTCTCACCACTACGCAATTCAGAATTGACCACTAGTGGAAATGAACATCAGTGGTTTTTTGTATGGCATCAGTGTTACATTTCCTGTGTGTGATCTGTAACCCTTGTATGTGTGATATCAGTAGATTTATTTTTAAAAAATTCATGTGGTCATCTTTCGTAATGTTTACTGAGGTGAACCTGCTAGTCAGTGCCGCATATCTGTAGTCCAGCAGTCTCCACAGGACTACCACCCATTCTGTGTGAATGGTTGCTGAAAGAGAGCATCCTCCAAGCTACATGAATTACATAAACAACTGAACTTTGAACTTTCTGTATTCACACTTTGTTTTACAAACACACAATCTTGTACACTAATTGGGGTGGCAATTCTTGTACATACGTAGCTTGTACAAGATAATGACAAGAAGTTTCTCTTTACATAAGCCAATTGGACAGTCATTTGTCGTGGTGTTTATTGTAGCCATGACCTTTCCTCTCTTTCTCCTTGTCTTCTAAATGTCTTCAGAGTATGACACCAAGAAACACGTGGCCCCACACAGCAGGTGGTGACCCTCACTTGACATCCCATCTTGCAGAAGAGATGGGTTTAAGATGTTTTCCATATGCACATGTAATAATAATACCCCCCTCCCCTACAGTTGAATATCCCGACACTTACTTCCTAATAAATGTCACAAACATGTTTGTTGTCATGGAAGCTTGGAAGTGGGACATGTCATCCTAAAAAGTCATCTCGCACTTCATATGCCCCTGGTAAGATGAAAGATGTTATGTAAACCATCCTAAACTAATTACAGCAACTTGGAACATAGTGTTTTTAATTACCATCAAATTATTTACATTTAATGGCCCTTTGGGTCGTAACTAATAAAGTATATGAGAACGTAGCTCTTCTATTCCAATACCAGTCCCCCTAATTTTCACTTCTGCTTTTATTAATTGGAGTCTGGTTTACAGAAACCTTCTTCTATATTTATTATACAGATTGTCTATGATAGTTTTACTACATATAAATCACAGCATTTAAAATATCAATTGACACTTCTCTGCACACAACTGTAATCATCTCCATATACTTAAACTTTTTTTCCAGAATCAGCAAGAACTTTGCTTTCCATTTCAACAATTTTATTTTGAAATTACATTCTGTTTTACTTTATTTCTTTTTCTGTAGCTAATATATTTCACTGTGCTAGTGGACTATCTTTTGTATTAAATAATCACACTCTTAACATGTGTGCAATTTTATGTTTGCTATTTATTTGGATAATCGCATATGAAAGTTATTCCCATTTCATTAATTTACTCCTGCACAAGATTTGTGGATTTCTTATGCATCACTTTAGATAATATCTGTTTTATTTAATATTGTCATGATAATGAGAGATTTTACCTGAAAAATAGTTCAGACTTCCTTTTGCCTTGTCACCTTATATTGATGACTGTATACTCTCTCTTTCATGAAGCAGACATAGCCACTGCTAGTTCACTCTAACTCAGTAAATTAATAAATGCATATAAGCATATGCTAGTTAGATTACTTCTTGCATCTATGCAAGGAACTGCATGATGATCTGTAAATTCAATCCACAGTTGCTTATTGCAAATCTTAGGCACTTCCCATGGGGCTCACCACTCTTTAGTGAGTTCATGCTTGGCTACCACTGGTCCCCAGCCTAATGCATGATGTGTGTCCATCCTCCTACTAATCGTCCCCTACTCCCCCCCCCCCCCCCCCCTCTGGTGAATGTGTCTTCGATATTTTTGAGAATGCATTCTGAAGTTTTGGCAGCCCGGCATCAGAACAGTGCCTCTCGTCTACTTCTTTCTTCTCCATCTCTTCCCCTTCCTCTGTTTTGCCGTTTGAGGTCTCTCTTTGATTTTTCTTCCTACCTAAGTACTCCTGAAGACCAGCCCATGTGTATAACATGTAACAGGTGATAAGTTATGTGTAATCCCCAACCCCGGGTCAACAGGTAGGGTTCTCTCATACTCCCTGGTACAGGCCAGGCTAGGCCAGGGAGGGGTGACTGCCTGAACTGTTACCTTCCCAATTGCCAATGGTCCCTCTGTCTGGATTTTGGGAGGTGTGACTTGAGGTGTGAACAATCACCTAAAGGCGGATGACCCCCCCCCCCCCCCCCCCTTTTCTGATGGTGGCCCCCAGTTGGCAGGAGCATGGCATTGAAGATGCTGGCAATCATGGGGATTTTTTCACAGTGAGCCAATCATTTTCATCTCAGTCAACATCTGCTAAACATAAACAGAATGAGGCTAAAACTTTAACAATTGTCCCAGTTGCACCTCGGTTCCTCGTGGTGTCATGTACTGGAGGAGGTTGGAGGTCGGAGGTCGGTCTTTTGCTATAGTTACTCTGTTTATTATTCAGAAAGGTGTTGGTGCCATTGCAGACCCTGTGGAACCCTGCTCTTGCTTACTTATTGCGATTTTGCTTCTGGAGACCAATTGTAATTTTGAAGCCCAAGAACTGCTTACAGCTTTGCACCTCCAAGATTGTCGTGTTTGTGTCCAGGCCTGTCGTATGCTGAATTCTTTGCATGGTGTTACACTCGGCTGCTCCTTGGCCTGACCAGGGGGGGAAATCCAAAATTATATCTCTGATCGGGGCGCCACTGCAGTCCGTCGAGTGATGAAAAAGACTGATACAAACTTAGTGCCTACACGCACTCTTTTTCTCACATTTGATCGAGTAGTGTTTCCATCGAAGATTAAGGCAGGTTATGAAGTCACCACACTTCAACCATACATTCCAAACCTGATGCATTGCTACCTGTGTCAACATTATAAGCACACTTGCATGTCCTGTCAAAACACAGCCAAATGTGTTGTGGTAGAGATGCTCACGAGGGGGATTGCCCACCTTCTTCTCCCTGCTGTAACAATTGAATCCTATATTTCAGAAGGACCCTAACTCAGCTTTTATGACTTTTGAGCTATTTACATTTTTGTGTTCTTTAGGGGTTGACTCATCGAGTGTGGAAAGGACCTCCACATTTTATCAGATAGCTGCAATATACAGTGGAGAAATTCTCATTAATTTCAAAAGAGCCCTATGTGCAGAACATAGGACGTTTTTGCACTCAACACTTTTGAACAATAACTCAATGTATGTTAGTGAGATGCTGTGATTGTCAGAAAAGGCAGGAGAATGATATAGGTAATCCATCTATAGTTTGTCTCAAAGTCATTGTTGTAGAGCAAGCAGTAGGATGTGATACTGTTTCCTCATAGTATCTTATATTCTATCAATATGAGAGAATCTGATTGTGCAGTTGAACCTTTCCATAAGGAAAGGGGGAGGAAAGTTGTACGTTATCCTGAGCATTATGAACGAAATGTAATCAAAACAGCTAAACTAAAGGGACTGAAGCATAATGATTATTGAGGTAAGCTAATATTAGCAAAATCTTTCGGACAGCCTTGAACATGCAGTTCTAAGTGTTTTGAATCCATTGGTCTAGATGATCAATTATCAAGGCTCAGACATGTTCTGGATCTTAATAGTAAAGATGAACAAGATCTTTACCTTCAGAGCCTAATACTGGCATTAAAGTAAAATAACTTAGACCAAGAGAAGGAAGAAATGCAAAAGCAAATTCTTTCAAATACCATTGTATGGTGGGAACAAACTGTATCCAAATTTGCAGAGAAGAATTTCTAACCTTTTTTGCAGTTGGTGAAAAGAGAGTGAGAAGAATAAGACATCTGCTTCTTCTTGGAAGAAGCCCTAAAGATGTATGAGGAAAGTATGATGTATAAGCGGTAATTCAATATCAGTACTTGAAATTGCCAAAGTTGATGAGCACATACCATCATTTCTGATGAAGGGGTCTCATTGTGCCGGTAAAGCCTACCTTTACTTAGTGCTGACCGAATAGAAAGATCACGTATGAGCTTTTCAAAGAAGTGAATTCCCTTTCTCCAATCAAATATGACTACTATGTGAAAATATTTAACCAGGATTTTGACCTTCATTTCGGCAGACCACAGGTAGATGCGTGTTGTGAATTTGAGCAATTAATGGTGAACATAAGTTTCAATGAGGTGTCTTGATGGACTGCTGTGTGCGATTTAATGGTGCACGAGAGAAGAGTCAAGAAATTTTATACTACTTTCAATGTAAGTGAAAGGCTTTGTAAAGAAAATAAACATATTTCAAGTCTGAGATTTGACTTCGTGCAGAATCTTCATCTGCCAAGAGTACCTGTTCAAGACCTATTTTATCTCTGGTAGTTGACAGTTAATGTTTTTGGCATTCACAGTCTGAAAGACAATATGGCATTTCATTACCCACAAAGGTCTTAATGAAGTGCACACTTTCTTGTATTACCATATCACCACATGCATCCCAAAGACATAAAAATTATACATCTGTTTTGTGATAACTGTTTAGCACTAAACAAAAATCATTTGTTTAATAAGAATGTGTCAAGCGTTTGTGGGTGCTGGAAAATTTCAGACAATAGAGGTATTCTTTCTTATCAGGGGACACTCAGTCTTACCGTCTGATAGAGCTTTTGGCACAATCAAGAGATCACTGCAAAGAACTGACAGAGTATAAACTGTTGTGGATTATGTTGGACTGATTATATCATCTAGTACAAGAAGACAATTCTCCATAAAGGTTGTCTCAACAGATGAAATTGTTGACTTCAAGTTATGGTGGATGGGACTTTACAAGAGGATGACAACTCATTCTCTAGAGACAGTTACATCACAAAGGGACTTGAAAGTAGCATTCAGTGTTTAAACATTTCATCATTTTTGTCATCAGCGATGAGGTATTTGGGTCTCTAACAGCCTGCAGTATGATCAGTGGTTTAAATACCCATTCAGATTATGACTACCTGGAGTTTCTTGATCCAGTGTCAACTTCCCAGCTGTTCAAGCCTACTCAGATGACTACATTCCTGCCAATGCGAAGATGATGATAGGTGTAAAGAAGTTGGCTGCTTACATAGTGCAAGAAGAACACATCCTAGAATTCTGAAATACTGTTCGTCATGGCCAACTGCTGTGGGAGCACTGGACACAGATGATGTGTTATTCGTGATATTCATTATTGATTAACAATTTGTTTTCATAAGCAGATATTGTGAATTCTTTAAACATTGTCTCTAACATTTACTTATATATTTATTGACAGTTTTTTTTGTGTGCTGTAAAGGTTTTAAGATTTTTATGTCTCACTTATTTCTGAAAATCCACATGTCAAAGAGAAATATTCAGCTCTGGTCAATAAATGCATACAGTATTTGAGTACAGAATAAATGAAGATAATTGTTCATAGTCGCATATCTCAGATGGTCACTGCAAACAGTTAAGAAAATGCCCCGTAAAATATTAAAACAGTTTTTTCCACTTCTCTCAAAACAATGTCAGATGGATATAGGGCCCTTCTGAAATAAGCGATTCAGTTGTAATAAGTGGGCCATCCAGGAGATCTGGGTGAAGGAAAAAGTACCCTACCCTGTCACACACAAGTTGTTGGCCAGTCAAAAGCCCTGCTTTTTACCATTCGACAATTATAGTACCATCCTTGCTATGCCACACTCCATGAGGGACACGGCCACACAGACTTGCGATTACCAATTCAGTATTGCAGTTCTGAAATCGCCCAGTATCATAGTAACATTCAGTCTCCTCCTGCAGCTGCACGACAAGCCACCAAATCTTTGCCCTTACCATTGAAATCACCTGCTACACTACTGGCAGGCTATAAAGGACAAAAGAAACACTCCCGCGGAAACTTTTTACGTCCCTCCAACCAACAAATGTCTGAGTCCTTGTCTGCCAGTCATAAAGGCTCTAAGAAATCAAACAAAGACAAACGGTTCTCTCATTCCCCGACTTGGAGATCCTCTTGAACAGTGGCGCCATGTGATACTCTCACCCAGCTGATCTCCATTTTGCTGGTGCACACTACCCCAATTTTTTGCCATAGAGCCTGCAGGCTGACCCAGGGAGAATGCTGAAACTTACATAGATTTCATGGAGCAGGATCCTCCAGCCTCTGGTGTCCTGTAGCAGTGAATCTTCGAAGACTGACACTCAGCAGCCACCAAAATGATTGCCCTTCATTTGTCCCCTCCTCCCCATTCCCCATTATGACTCTTCTCCAGTGGAACATTCATGGCATTAGATCCAACAAGGAGGAATTAAGGCTACTCTTGGAATTGCAATGCCTGGTTGTTCCTCCAAGAAACAAAATTGTATCCTCGCGACAACTTCCATCTCGTGGGGGAGGGGGGGCAGGGGGTCATGCCGCTCATCCATAGCCAAACTATCAGACTATTTGAACACTTGGCTGCAAGCTGTTGCAGTCCTCATTTTTCTTCCTCGTTTCACTAATTGTCTTTATAATGTCTACATCCTTCCTTCATTAGCTGTCACCACGTCAGACTGACTCCAGCTTACTGGTCGGCTCCCTCACCCCTTTTTGCTGTTCGGTGACTTTAATGCCCATCATCCCCTTTGGTACTCTTCAAGGACCTGTCTGAGAGGTGTTCCCTCTTGACAGATCTTAACCTGCTCAACCTCATCTATCTTAACACTGGAGCACCCATGTTCCATTCATACTCCATGCACACCTATTCCCATCAGGACCTCTTATTCTGCACTGCCCAGCTTGCCCGTTGTCTAGAGTGGTCTGTTTTCTCTGACATGTACTCAAGCAGACATTTCCATTGTGCTATCCGTTTGGTGACTCTCAATCCACCTGCATGTAAACCCAGTTGGCAACTTTCTAAGGGTGACTGGAGACCTTATTTCTACCAGGGGCCTTTGACAAACATTTTCTCAGTTGTGATGACCAGGTAAAGTACCTTATGAACATTGTTCTTACCACCGGAGAATGTTCTGCACTTCACACTACTACTTCACCACACCGTGTCCCGGTCTCCTTGTGGACTGAGGTGAACCAAGGTGTGATTCCCATATGGAGACATGCTCTCCGCATTTTTAACCATCATCCTGTGATGGCAAACTGTATTCATTATAAACAGTTGCACATGCAGTGTTGATGCATTGTTTGGTATACCAAAAAAGCTTACTAGATTTCCTTTACTAGTCGTTTTAACAGTCTCACTCTCTCTTCTGTTGTGTGGGGCAACCTCTTTTGGTTCTCTGGGACCAAGGTTTATTCCCTGATTTCCAGCCTGACTATAGCAGATGATGTCATTGTGGATCCTGTTGCTATCTCCAACACCTTGGGCATCTATTCTGGAAGATTTCATACTCCACCTACCATCACCCTGTCTTCCTCCCTCAAAAACAAGTGAAGGAGGCTCGGGTGGTATCCTGCTCCTCTCATATCATGAATGCTATGATGCCGCCCTTACTATGAGGGAACTTGACCATCCTCTCACCTCATCCTGATCTTCCACCACCCCAGGGCCAGACGATATTCACTTTCAGATGTTGCAGCACCTTTCTTTTGCAGGCAAACACATTCTCCGTCGTATGTACAATCGCATTTGTGCAGATGGCACATTTGCCAGACATTGGTGTGCAGCCACTGTCATACTCATACCAAACCTCAGTAAGGACAAACACTTTGCTTCTAGCTACCACCCTATTTCTCTCACCAGTTGTGTTTGAAAGGTGAGAATGTATGATTCATGGTGGCTCAAGTCTCACAATCTACTACCCACTGCACAGTGTGGATTTTGTGTATGCCATTCTGCAGTTGACCATCTCTTCACTTTGTCAACCCATTTCATGAACAGTTTTCTGTGAAAATACCAGGCTGTGGCCATGTTTCTTGATTTGGAGAAAGCTTACAACACCTGCTGCAGGACTGGTATCCTACTCTACACACTTTGGGCTTCTGAGATTGCCTGTCCCAGTTCCTTCAGGAATTTTTAAAAGCAGAGTTTCAGCCTTGTTGAACACCTTTATCCAGGAAAAGAGGGTGCCTCAACGCTCCATCCTGAGCATCGTCCTCTTTGCTGTAGCCATTAACTCTGTTATGGTGTACGCCCCTGGTAGCTGAGTGGTCAGCGCGACAGAATGTCAATCCTAAGGGCCCGGGTTCGATTCCAGGCTGGGTCGGAGATTTTCTCAGCTCAGGGACTGGGTGTTGTGTTGTCCTAGTCATCATCATTTCATCCCCGTCGATGCACAAGTTGCCGAAGTGGCGTCAAATCAAAAGACTTGCACCCTGCGAACCGTCTGCCTGAAGTGAGGCCCTAGTCACACGACATTTACATTTTACTCTGTTATGGATTGTCTCGTGCCAGGCATCTTCGGTTCCCTTTTAATTGACAACATTGCAGTCTATTGCGGTTCTTCATGAACTTGTCTCCTTGAGCGGCACCTTCAGTGATGTCTTGATTGTCTTTATTCATGAAGCATCGACAATGGCTTTTGCTTTTCCACTGACAAAACAATTTGTACGAATTTCTGGTGGGGGAATGAGTTTCTTCCATTGTCTTTACATCTTGGGCCTGTTGCACTTCCATTCACTGAACCTGTGAAATTCTTGGGGCTTATGCTTGATAGGAAACTTTCTTCATCCTTCCACATGTCCTACCTGGCCAACAATATCTTACCTCTTCCTAGGCGTCACTCTTTTTACTCCAGTACTCATCAGCCATAGCCTTGCTAACCACTCACAAAGTCTTTTAAAGCTTTGAAAAAAAATTTTACAATTACCTATGACTATGTGCCTCAGTCAGTTGAATTTGTGTAGTCGTCTGCAGTAATTCTTATTTGTCATTTTTTTTTTCATTTACATCCTGTCTCTTCTATTATTATAACATAAACAAGAAATATTGATGTTATTTAGGATATTACTTATTTTCACTCAGATCTATCTTGAAGTACCCCAGAACAAGCATGAGAACTACAATGTGATTACATAAAATTTTCTTACTAGTTGACTGGCCATTTCTGCTACTTGTGCTTTTTTCCATTATGTCATTACATTTCTACTCTAAATACTCTAATAAATATATGCATTACTTTTAGGATGGTGGTATTCTCGTAAATAATCCATGTGCTGTGGCTGTCCATGAGGCACGACACCTGTGGCCTGGCTCTCCTATTCAGTGCATAATTTCTTTTGGTACTGGCCGTTGTCAACCAGTTATAGGAATTCAAGAGGAATCATTGTCATCATCATGGAAAACAAAGTTCTTGAAAATTCTAGACAGTGCTACAGACACTGAAGGTTTGTAACAGTGCATATTTATTTTCTGCTGTATTGTTACTTGGGTTATACAATAACATGCACATTTTTAAGAGAATGTTACTGTAAAATTGTAGAAAGGTATTTATGGTTGGTCATTGTAGTCTCAATTATGCTTTAGTTACACAATAATTGGCAGTATCTTAATCCAGAAAGAAAGATGACTAACACCTTTTTGCAGCATCAGAGTAACTGGTAGAGGAGAAGTAAGGGACCCAAAAGATATTTTTAGCTATTGCGTCCATCGTTCATTTCTCCTCTTTTTAAGAGATAACATGAAGAAAGAAGAGAGACTTATCCTTCCAACATGTTCATAATTATAACAACAGAGAGAAGAGGGAGAACCTATTTTAAAGACAAAATGATTAGTATTGGACAGGGAAATGGTCACTGCTGAGTATTGAACTTCCTTTCCTCTTCTTTCCAATATGAGAATTTAACAAATGCTTACACCTCTGATCTTGTGATGTAAGATAAATTTAACAGTGTCTACATATTCATAGTTCCATGAGGCAGTTGGAGTCGAAGATTTATAGAACAAGTTAGTGTTTACATTATTTAAAAAGTTGGACAACTGCAGCCAAAATTCTATTTGGTAAATAAAATCTTCCACACTAGCTGTTAAAATACTTTATTAAAAGTCACTGACTGTTTTGCATCAATAGAGATGCAGCTTCAGGTGATAGTTTTTTTTAAAACACTCATGTCATGACAAAGTGATTGCTTAGAGCCAAGTTCTATCTGCTTTTATCTATGAATGATAGGACTTGGCTGTAAGCAGTCACTTTGTGACACGACTGTTTAAAAAACCTATCATCTGAAGATGCATCTCTATTGATGCAAAACAGTCAGTGACTTTTAATTGATTGATGCCAAGCAGATAGTGACTTTTTATAAAAGTATTTTAACTGCCAGTGTGGAAGATTTTATTCACCAAGTTAATGTTTGATAAACAAAGATTATTATTGCAGTTTCGATTTATCCTCCTATGCTAATGAGTATTGACTGTTTATATATCTATCTGAGGTCACACCCATACAGCTCTGTTAGTGGGATACATGGGCACTATAAGAATAGTTTGGGATCTATGCCATTTTTATGTAACCATAGAACAGTATTTGAACATTGAAGTAATTGATACTTCATGTGTTTCTTTTTACCACCCTCTATTCAACGTAGAGAGATTGAGTTTCCCCACAATGTTTTGAATATATTTTGTTAGTAAAAATTATAAAAACTGGGACTTATTGTTAGCACAACAGTTCATGTACAGCAGGTAGTTGCACACATTTTTGTACATTAGCACAGATTTTTTAAGATCAGTGTGTACAAGCCGTAGTAGAAGTAAAATCAAAAAGGTGCCTCTGTATTATCCATAATAATTTACTATTTACCTTCACTTTAAATGTGAAGTCATTAATAGGCACATAAATTGCCTCTGAATGTTGATTATATTGTGTGCCTGAGACCAGCTGTGATCTGTTTTCCAAATCATTATTTACGTTTGGGCTATGATATTTCCATTGCCATAAATTATAGTTAGTTCCAGACATTCTATTTATATCACTTTGAATTTCAAGATTACTCATTTGATGTGGAACGGCTTGTTCTGGTAGTTCTGTGTTAAATACTGTTAAAAATTAATACTTATTTGCACATAGGCAGTGAAAGTTCTAGTTGACAGATCACTTTTTATACATCTTTAAGTATATGTTTGAAGACGAGTTTGGCCCAAACACTCTTGGGTGCTGCATGGTCAAAGAAATGACAGATTCTCGAGAGACAGAAATACATGAGAGAGAGATGGGAAAACAGCTGGAGTCACTTGATAAAGGAAGGTCACTGGACCCACTTGAATAACTGTCAGTTTGCTTTGAATATGCAGAAGACATGGTCCCTCTTCTACTTCAGGTTACTGAAACAAAGCAGCATTCCATGTGATTAGAAAATAGTGCAGATAGTTCCTGTCTTTCAGAAAAGTCATGAACAGCTGCCCAGAACAAAAAAGAATCTCACAGATATCACATTATTACAAAATTAGGGAACAAAATTGTGCTAACATTTATCACCATCATCATCAGCAGCAGCAGCTAGAGATGTATTTATGTTGCTCCTTCATGTTTTTCTAATGCTATTAATCCACCTTCAATTAGATTAAATCAAACAATTGAAAATCCAAAATGGAATAACAATTATGAAAAGGAAAGGGTATCATTACAGTGTTTTCTTATCGCTTTGGACTGAGCAAAGAAATTTCGTGGTCCACCTTCCACCTATTCAGCTCATTACAAGTTCTGCGTACCTCTGTTTAATTATCATTAGTCACAATTTTGCCATGCAGTCCAGTCTTTTCTCTGTTCAATTGATTACTTTTCCTGTCTCATAAAGACCATTGCCTCATTGTTGTTGGTCAAAACAGATAGTACACACTGACTGCAAACTTCCCATGTAGAAATGTTGGAAGCTACGTTTTGGAAAAATGTGTTTTGTTTACCTAAACCATTCCACGCTATTTTAACTTTTCTAATTGTTTCTTTTGCTGTCCATCCCATCATTTTCTTCAGCTGTCCTAAATACAAAAGCTGATCAGCTGGTTCTATGATTATTAATTTTGTATTATTTCCTCTTCAGTGAATATATTGTTCTTTACTTTAATATTATTATAACTGAGTCTTTGTCCTACTTACAAACTTGCTCTATATTGTTATGAAAGGCTATGTTTGTCATAGGGTAAAAGTATAGTGTACTCAGCAAACTGAGAGTGATTCGGATGTGTTTAATTAACGTGTTTCCTTCTTCATTTGCCTGGTTTGAGGATCTGAAAATGTTGTCAGAGACTGTTGAGAACATATTTGGTGGTATGGAATCACTTCGCTGGACTCTCCTCAGTTCTGAATTTCCCACTATTCAGATGAAATATGTAGAAGCTGTACCTTATATGCATTCATTCCTCAATGTGATAACTTAGAATGAATTGATGCCTTCTTTCCCTATGGTGCCAGTACAGATTTGCTTGAAACTGAGTGAAAACTTTTCTCAAAATGTATGTATTTAAGAAAAAAGCATTTATTCATAATATTTTGTTTCCTTCCATGATTTTGCCCATGACTTTGAAAGTGGTCCATTGTGTGATACCTGCATCTAAAGCATGCACAGACCTTTGCTAGATTATAATAATATTTAGTTTCTATGTGGTTGGTAATAATTTTAGTGGATACTAGCATTTTCCCTGTTTCTTTGCCTCTGTACATGTGTGTCACTTATAATTCGCACATCTTTTGGTCCCTCTCCACGTACCCTCTCTCTTTGCCAATTACCTCCTCACCTCCTTACCTATCCATCTCTTCCTCCTATGTCTCAGCTCCTCCTCTCTCTCTCTCTCTCTCTCTCTCTCTCTCTCTCTCTCTCTGTGTGTGTGTGTGTGTGTGTGTGTGTGTCGTCCTTCCCCTCCTTCATTTTTGTATCTCCTCCTGCCCCAACTATCCCTACTGATCACTGCCTGCCCCCTCTTCCCCATAGATCAGCCCCTCATTCGCTCCTCTCAAATCATGTCCTCTATCCATCTCAACCTTCCTCCTTGGCATGACCACTCACATCCACATGTGTAGACCCTGTAAAAGACGTCAGTAAAGCAGGCTGGTGTACTCCCCCAACATGCTTCTTGTGCAGCACAGCCTATACATCAAGGGTTTGGAAACACTGTGTGTCCCATGATGTGTAGGCTGCCCTGCAAAGCAGGTTGATAAGGCAGGTTGATGCTATTCCTATGCAACACACCTATCATTCAGAGCAACTATATGCCACGGGCTTAAAAACATGCACGTCTGTACATCCATAAATACTAGAGCTGGAATACGAGGGTTGAAACTTAAATAATGGCAGCTATTTGTTCACAACCAATACAAAAGTGTTACATGTTTGCACTTGTTACTGTCCTTCAAAGTAGTCACCAGCGTTGAGTAGAACCCATTGCCAGCGATGTGGAAGGCATACTATGCTGTTAGCAGAGCCTGTTCTGTTTATTGTGTGAATGGAGCGGTCTACTGCCTGTCGAATCTCTGGAACAGTTCTGAAGCAAATGCCACAAAGTTGGTCCTTCATGTTCGGAATCAAATCAAATCAAAGTCACGGGGAGTATGGTGGATGGTACAGTACTTCCCAGTCCCATTGACCAGACAGAGCAACCACAGCTTGCACTGTATGCGCCCACGCGTTGTCGTGCAAAATGATGGGTGGGTTGCGCAGAAAGTGTCACCACTTCTTTCGCAAAGCTGGTCGCAGGTGATGCTCCAAAAATGAACAGTAATAGCGGGCATTGACGGTCTGCCATGGAGGAACGTAATGTGTTAGGATAACACCATCACAGTCGTATAACATAGTGACACCGTTACATTAGACCGCTCATTCACAAGTGACTGTTTTTCCCTCGATGGTGCACATGCCGGTGACGGGACAAGCGAGTCCATTTGCTCGGAGGTAAGGTAGGTATGTCAACATGTGCTATCAGTGACAATAGTAAATTCCATTGCCTAGTGTCTCCACAGCAGTGTTGCCACTATTTAAGCTCCAACCTACCTATTATGAACCCTCCCCCACCCCAAAATGTTGATCCTAGCAGGAGTTAGTTTATCAAATTTGGCCCACTTCAGTCCAAGGGCCTGGGAGTAGTTTTTACAAATGCTCAGCTTTGTGTGTGTGTGTGTGTGTGTGTGTGTGAGGGGGGGGGGGCGGTTGGATGAAGGGCTTTTGGGTTAAAGCTCACTTGTTTAGTTGTCTTTTTGTTGTGCCTGTCTGCAACTCACCCTTTTCATAATACGAGGGCCGTTCAGAAAGTAACCTCCGGTTGATTTAAAAAAATACACCAAGTTAAATAAAAATATTTTAATATATACATCTTACAACTACATCTTTGCACTATTTTTCTACATAGTCTCCATAGCGATTGAGGCACTTATTGTATCTCTTCACAAACTTTGAAATTCCTTCTGCATAAAAATCACCCGCTTGTGCCTGGAGCCAGCCTGTGACCGCATCTTTGAGCTCTTCGTCGTCATCAAACCGCTGTGACCCGAGCCATTTCTTCAAATGCATGAAGAGGTGATAATCACTTGGCGCCAGGTCTGGGCTGTAAGGTGGATGGTTGATAACGTCCCACTTGAAGGACTCAAGAAGGGCCGTTGTTCTGCGAGCAGAGTGAGGACGGGCGTTATCGTGCAAAAAAACGATACCGGAAGTCAGCATACCACGGCGTTTGTTCTGTATAGCCCGTCGTAACTTTTTTATTGTTTCACAGTACACGTCTTGATTAATGGTCGTACCACGTTCCATGAATTCAACCAACAACACCCCTTTGGCATCCCAAAACACCGTTGCCATCAGTTTTCTGGCAGAAAAATCTTGCGAGGCTTTTCTTGGTTTGGTAGGCGAATTTGAATGTGCCCACATCTTTGATTGTTCTTTTGTCTCAGGGTTCACGTACTTAATCCGGGTTTCGTCACCGGTCACGATTCTGTTTAACAATGGTTCTCCTTCGTTCTTATAACGTGACAGAAAGTCTAATGCCGAGGCCATTCTTTGAGTTTTGTGGTGGTCGGTAAGAATTTTGGGCACCCATCGTCGTGCACAGAACTTACGGTAACCCAATCTTGCTGTCACTATCTCGTACAAGAGAGTCTTAGAAATCTGTGGAAAACCAGTAGACAACTCCGACATTGAGAAACGTCGATTTTCACGAACTTTTGCATCAACTGTCTGAACGAGGTCGTCAGTCACCAATGATGGTCTACCACTGCTCTCTTCATCATGAACGTTTTCTCGTCCACTTTTAAATAAACGTACCCATTCACGGACAACTCCTTCACTCATAACTCTTGGTCCGTACACGGCACAAAGCTCACGATGAATAGCTGCTGCAGAATATCCTTTGGCTGTAAAAAACCTTATGACAGCACGCACTTCACATTTGGTGGGGTTTTCTATTGCAGCACACATTTCAAACTGCCACAGAAACTAAACTAGCGCAGGTACGACGTTCACTCGACCACGGCTTGATGCCGACTGACCTGTTGAGTGCGTGAACGCACAGATGGCGTTGCTACTCCCCCCACAACCTGCACTGTGACCAATCGGAGGTTACTTTCTGAACCGCCCTCGTATTAAACATGTAAGCAAAGGATAGATTGCTACTTACCATAAAGATGACATGTTAAGTTACAGACAGACATAATTAAAAGACACATACGCCTAAGCTTTTGGCCACAGCCTTCATCAGAAAAAGAAACACACACCACTCATTCCCACAAGCAAGCACACCTGATGCACAGTCAACTGTGGCAGGTCAGACCAGAATGCAGCTGTCATATGCGGAAGGGATAGCAGTGTATGGGGGGCAGGGGGTAGAGAGAGGAGCGCTGTCAGACGGAGTGTGCAGGGACAACTCTGCTAACAGGTTCAGCAACAGGAGGCTGTGGGGCAGGGAGGTGAGTAAAACAGAGAAAAATAGGAGAGTGGGGTGCAAGATGGGTGGGTGTTTTGGCAGAGGGCAACATTGGGAGATGAGAATATGGAAGAGGTGGTGGACAGAGGGCATGGAACTGTTGGATGGAGGGTGCGGGAACAGTATATTACCCTAAGTTCAGGAACTTCAGGAGCAGAGAATGACTCAGATAATGAAGCAGCCATTGAAATCAAGTATGCCATGTTCAGCTGCATGTTGTGCCACAGGGTGGTCTACTTTGTTCTTGGCCACAATTTGCGGTGGCCGTTCATCCTGGTGGACAGCTGGTTGGTATTCGTACCAATATAGAAAGTTGTACAATGATTACAACAATGCTGGTAAATGACATGGCTGCTTTCACAGGTGGCCTGATCCCTGATAGGGTAGGATAAACTTGTGACAGTACTGGAATAGGAAGTGCTGGTGGGTGGATTTGGCAGGCTTTGCACCTGATGTTGGATGGGCGACGGAGCACCAGTCGTGGAAAATATCTTGGGTAGGACATCCCTCATTTCAGAGCATAATGATAAGTAATCAAAGCACTGGTGAAGAATGTGGTTCAGTTGTTCCACTTCGGGATAGTACTATTGCAGGGACCGGGAGAAGGAGAGTGGGTCCTTGACAAGTTCAGCATGGTTAAATTTGGGTGCAGGGCTAAGGGTGAGGCCTTTGGATAGGACTGAAACTTCTGTGGAGCATCAGAATGTGAGCATAGACCTGATTGATTTCCATGGAATATATTTGTTTATTTTTAAAATAAATGTTGCTTTTTTGCTTGAGATTCCACCATCATCAGCAACAGTTATTATATTATGTAAAGGAAAGTTGCCACTTGCCATATAGCATAGATGCTGAGTTTCAAATGGGCGCAACCCAAAGACTGTCACAAATTAGCTTTCGGCCAGTATGACCTTCATAAAGATAGGCAACAGACATGCAAACACACTCATGCAAATGCAACACACACACGACTGCCATCTCTGGCCACACTGCGAGCTGTGCAGCATCCATGCACGATAGGAGTGGCGACTGGATGGGGTTAAGGAGGATGCTGGGGCAGGGAGGGGGAATGACAGTGGGGGGGGGGGGGGGCAGTAAAGCACTGTTGGGTGCTGGGGAGCGTGCAGGGATGAGGTGGAGAGAGGGTAAAGCAGCTGTGTGCAATTGGGAGGTATGCCTGAAGCTAGTGGAGAAGTGTGTGGGGGGGGGGGGGGGGGAGGGATCGGAAAAGGAGAGAAGTAAAAAGAATGGGTGCAACAGTGGAATGATGGCTCTGTAGTGCTGGAATGAGATCAGGGAAGCGGCTGTGTGGGTGAGGTCAGTGACTAATGAAGTTGAGGCCAGGATGGTTTTGGGAATGTAGGATATATTGCAGGGAAAGTTCCCAATCGCACTAGGATATATTGCAGGGAAATTTCCCAATCGCACAATTCAGAAAAGCTGGTGTTAGTGGGAAGTATCCATGTGGCACAGCTGGTGAAGCAGTCATTGAAATGAAGGATGCTTAGCAACAGGGTGGTCCACTTGTTGCTTGGCCACAGTTTTTCGGTGGACATTCATGCAGACAGACGGCTTGTCGGTTGTCATGCCCACATAGAATGCAGCACAGTGGTTGCAGCTGAGCTTGTAGATCACATGTACCATTTCACAGGTAGCCCTGCATTTGATGGGATAGCTGATGTTTGTGACCAGGGTGGAGTAGGTGGTAGTGGGAGGATGTGTGGGACAGTTGTTGCATCTAGGACTATTACAGAGATATGACCACAAGGTAGGGGTTGTGTATGGATGGATGAGTATATTATGTAGGTTCAGTGGACTGAGGAATACAACTGTGGGAGGAATGGTAAAGTTAGTGGGCAGCATATTTCTCATTTCAGGGACGAGAGGTAATCAAAACCCTGGTGGAGAATGTAATTCAGTTGCTCCAGTTCTGGGTGGTACTGAGTTATGAGGGGAATGCTCCACTGTGGCCAGACAGTGAGACTTTCGGAGGTGGTGGGAGACTGGGGAGATAAGGCACGGGAGATTTGTTTTTGCACAAGGCTGGGACGATAATTATGGTCTATGAGGGCTTCAGTGAGACCCTTGGTATATTTCGAGAGGGACAGCTCGTTACTGCTAATGTGATGACCGTATGGGTGGCTAGGCTGTAAGGAAGGGACTTCTTGGTATGGAATGGGTGGCAGCTGTCAAGGTGGTGGTATTGCTGGTGGTTAATAACCTACTAACTTTATTACTGTATCTACCTAAGTATAAAACGACCCTGAATATAAGGCAACCCCTCCTCCTTTTCTTTAAGGGTCTCATTGTGAAAAAATTATTTTTAACATATTCTGGCTAATCAAAGTTACAAACTTTTATTGATTTAAGGGATCTGTCCAAAAAAGTTAACATTACACCTACTCTAAATTTATGCCATTTGTTAATTTATATTTTTTATAATACAAGGAGAAATAAAATAACAAAAAGAATTTTTAACATTTTTTTCTACCTGTACTGCCTTTTTTTGTTTACTTTGCCTGTCATCTGTGGTATCTTTGTTTTTAATTATCATCCTAACAGGACAGCTGTGAAAGTTATATCTCCATTGTCACAAATATTTGGCCATTTCTTCCAAATAAATTGCGATTCCTGAAGTTGTGGTTATTGCGGGAACTGAAAATGTAGCTGTTTTTTTTTTTTTTTCCTGAACACACAGCAGATTTCGCCTCTGAACTGATGTGAGAATGTTAAGTGTGTCTTGCTTCCAGACATACCATTTGCCTGCCACTCTCCCATTGGCTGTTTAGAACTAGCAGCTGACACACCCCAAATCGTTACCGTCATACATCGTGGTGAGCATTGACAACATTGCTGTACGAAAACACATAAGTATGTCACTGGCCCCCATCTAGACTTCAGCATCTCCTGCAAACATGCATGCTATTGTTGAGTATTTGTCCAATTTTGAAGTCGATTTGATTCCTAGTGCATATGGATTCAGGAAAATTGCAATTTAAACTTGGTAGATGTTCATAAAAAGCCAAAGCACACAGTATACATTCCCTTGGTTGGCTGCACATTAAAATTTCTGCCTGTTCAACAGTCCCAGGGCCCTCATATTTCTCAGCCAAGCTGCCTCCCCTCCAACTTTCTGCAATGCTGTGCTTGCACAACAGTGAAACAAGGAATGGGATTATCTTCTAGGGTGCAGGTCATATTTACAAAGAGCAACTAGTACATGAATAAAAGTCGCAATCACTATTCAGTGCAATTATTGATCTTTTGCTCATTCCAAAATCTAGTGACATCTGTTTGTACTATCTCCACGACAGGTCTTTCTGCTGCAATTTATTCTAGTGACAAAAATTACAGTCAGCTTAATACATTTTAGTTCATTTGTTAAACATTTCATTCTGGATTAGTATTCCTTATTGTTTCATCCAAATGTCATTCTCTTTTTCTAAAGCTGATTAAAAGCTGGTAATGATTTTATGCAATATTCTAATGTGTACACCAACCAAATTTCTCATTTGAAACCTACCTGGTAAACCATTAATTTCTCCATAACTAAATAAAATTTAATGCAGATTCAGAATCAAGTAATGGTTTTTGAAGGAAAAGATTTTCTCCTTTGAATGTTACCTTTACTTAAAAAACGGCATAGATGTATTTATATGGTATCTGTACATGTATATGAACATTTATTGCAGTCATTTCAGACACAACTAAATTTGTAAGTTGATAGAACTTAATGTCATTTCCTCCTGTGTTTCACAAAATTGTCAATTTCTAAGGAGGACATTATATTGTTGTAGTAACTAGTTCATAGTTCATCACTTAATCTAGGGCTGGGCAAACGATACTCGTGTACGAATGGGCTCGAGTTTTCCAAATATGCTGCAGTGTTCAATACAGTATCAAGCTTGTTTGAACAATCATGTGACATTTGACTCATGCGGCGCAAGTGAGAGGGACACACAAGAAACTACAAACTAGGCAACAAGCCACAACAATAAGCTATGGCTCTACTTAAAATTTTACTATTTAGTGAAAAAATGGAGAAAATAGCATTAAATACTACCAGTGCATAAACTCCTATTGTGTATACAAGTTCTCATACAACACTGATATACAGGGTGGTCTACTGATTGTGACCAGGCCAAATATCTCACTATATAAGCGTCAAACGAAAAAACTACAAAGAACGAAACTTGCCTAGCTTGAAGGGGTAAACCAGATGGTGCAATGGTTGGCCCGCTAGATGGCGCTGCCATAGGTCAAACGTATATCAACTGCATTTTTTTTAAATAGTAACCCCCATTTTTATTACATATTCGTGTAGTACATAAAGAAATATGAATGTTTTAGTTGGACCACTTTTTTCGCTTTGTGATAGATGGCGCTGTAATAGTCACAAATGTATAAGTATGTGGTATCATGTAACATTCCGCCAGTGTGGACGGTATTTGCTTCGTGATACATTACCCGTGTTAAAATGGACCGTTTACCAATTACGGAAAAGGTCGATATCGTGTTGATGTTTGGCTATTGTGATCAAAATGCCCAACGAGCGTGTGCTATGTCTGCTGCTCGGTATCCTGGATGACATCATCCAAGTGTCCACACCGTTCACCAGATAGTTATGTTATTTAAGGTAACAGGAAGTGTTCAGCCACATGTGAAACGTCAACCACGACCTGCAACAAATGATGATGCCCAAGTAGGTGTTTTAGCTGCTGTCGCGGCTAATCCGCACATCAGTAGCAGACAAATTTGCGCGAGAATCGGGAATCTCAAAAATGCGCGAGAATCGGGAATCTCAAAAACGTCGGTGTTGAGAATGCTACATCAACATCGATTGCACCCTACCATATTTCTATTATTTTTTATTTTGTCGTTTTATAGTTACACTCATTTTATTCATATATGCATGAGACACTATACACAGATATACGAGGACTGTTCAGAAAGTAGGGAATGTTTCCATCTGATGCCACTAGGCATGGGCTGATCGTGTATATTTTTGTATGTGCATGCTCGGCAACTCAGTTGGCATCCATCCATGACAGTGAGAACGTCTCTGTGCGTCTGGTTTTTTAGATATTCAAATTTGAAATGTGTGCTGCAATCGAAAATCCCGCCAGTTGTGAGGTGCGGTTTTTGTTGGCAAAAAATCTAAAACCTATAGAAATTTATCATGAACTGTGCGAAGTGTATGGAAACAACGTAATGAGTGAATATTCCATCTGGAAATGGTGCATTCGGTTTAAAAATGGCTGAACCAATGTTCATGATGAAGAGAAGAGTGGATGCCTAAGCATTGTGACTGATGATCTTGTCGCTGAAGTTTGTTGAAACGATTCGTGAAAACCATCGCTTCACAATAACGGAGCTTTTGCTTTCTTTTTCACAAGTTTCAAGGACTTTGTTGTTTGGAATTGTCACTCAAAAGCTAGGCTACCACAAATTTTGTGCATGATGGGTGGCCAAAATGCTTATTGTTGTTGTTGCTGTTGTTGTTGTTGCTGTTGTTGTTGTTGTGGTCTTCAGTCCTGAGACTGGTTTGATGCAGCTCTCCATGCTACTCTATCCCGTGCAAGCTTCTTCGTCTCCTAGTACTTACTGCAACCCATATCCTTCTGAATCTGCTTAGTGAATTCATCTCCCCCCCCCCCCCCCCCTCCATCTGCCCTCCAATGCTAAATTTGTGATCCCTTGATGCCTCAGAACCTGTCTTACCAACCGGACCCTCTTCTTGTCAAGTTGTGCCACAAACTCCTCTTCTCCCCAATTCTATTCAATACCTCCTCATTAGTTATGTGATCTACCCATCTGATCTACAGCATTCTTCTGTAGCACCATATTTCGAAAGATTCTATTCTCTTCTTGTCAAAACTATGTATCGTTCATGTTTCACTTCCATACATGGCTACACTCCAGACAAATACTTTCAGAAACAATTTACTGACACTTAAACACTTAAATCTATACTCGATGTTAACAAATTTCTCTTCTTCACAAACACTTTCCTTGCCATTGCCAGTCTACATTTTATATCCTCTCTACTTCCACCATCATGAGTTATTTTGCTCCCCAAATAGGAAAACTCCTTTACTACTTTAAGTGTCTCATTTCCTAATCTATTTCCCTCAGCATCACCCGACTTAATTCAACTACATTCCATTATCCTCATTTTGCTTTTGTTGATGTTCATCTTATATCCTCCTTTCAAGACAGTGTCCATTCCGTACAACTACTCTTCCAAGTCCTTTGCTGTCTCTGACAGAATTACAATGTCATCGGCGAACCTTAAAATTTTTATTTCTTCTCCATGGATTTTAATACCTACTCCGAATTTTTGTTTTGTTTCCTTTACTGCTTGTTCAATATACAGATTGAATAGCATCAGGGTTAGGTTACAATCCTGTCTCACTCCCTTCCCAACCACTGCTTCTCTTTCTTGTCCCTCAACTCTTATAACTGCCATCTGGTTTCTGTACAAATTGTAAATAGCCTCTCGCTCCCTTTATTTTACCCCTGCCACCTTCAGAATTTGAAAGAGAGTATTCCAGTCAACATTGTCAAAAGCTGTCTCCAAGTCTACAAATGCTAGAATTGTAGGTTTGCCTTTCCTCAATCTTTCTTCTAAGATAAGTCGTAAGGTCAGTATTGCCTCACATGTTCCAATTAGTGGTGTACATGTTCCGCTTTTAACCCACCCATGCTTGCCCGGTGGGCAGGCCGCTGCGCGTTGTCAACAGAACGGGCAGGCTGCTTCACTCCCAGCCAAGCCAGGCAGAACCCAACCCGGGCAAGCTGCGGGAAACTTGCTTGCCTGCCCATATTACTGCTGAGCTGCGCTACACAGCCGTTTAGTCTGCGCGCGTCATTGTCGTATTATGAACGTTAATTAAAAGTTCTATTTTACCTAGGCACCAAAAGACAAACCCCAACATTATATGTATATATTAATTTCAGGTCAAAAACTATTGGGTTTTATTTGTACATTCTTCCTTTACGCGTATATTTTGGGCTTACTATCTATGTAAATAAAAATGAAATGCCATATGTGTTGATAAGCATAAAACTCAAGAATGGCTGGACCAGTTCGGCTAAATTTGTTTTTCTGGGTTTGTAAAACTCAAGAATGGCTGGACCAGTTCAGCTAAATTTTTTTTTCTGAGTTTGTAATTCTCAGGACAAGGTTTTTATGAAATAAAATTTTTGGAAAATCGATCGAAAAATTGGAAAATTTGAGAAAAACTGAAAGTGCGTTTTCATTGTGTCCGTGTGTCTGTATTGCATACAATCTTGATGAAATTTTGCACACTATACCTTGAAACCAAGAGGAAGGTCACTGTCTACATAAAATTTCGTAGGGTGCATGGCAGAGGTTACTTTACCTAACGGAATTCGACAAAATGTACGTTTTTATTCCGGTCTTGATGAAATTTGGCACACTTGATATTCAAAGCAGAATGAAGGGCGCTGTCTTCTTAAAATTCTGAATGGTGCATGGTGGAGGGTACTTAACTTAAACACTTCTACACCAACCTACAGTTATATTCCGATCTTGAAGAAATTTTGCACACTTGATCATCAAGAGGAGCATCACTGTCTACATAATATTTCGGATAGTGCATGGAATAGAGTCCCTTACAAACGATTTTGACATCGTTTGCGCATTACCATGAAAGTTGGCTCATGTACGCATGTTTCCATGGAGAAGGTTTTTGAATATTTCCGTGTGTGTGTGTGTGTGTGTGTGTGTGTGTGTGTGTGTGTGTCTATACATACATCTAAAAACACAGATGATGTGACTTACCGAACGAAAGTGCTGGCAGGTTGATAGACACACAAACAAACACACAAAAGTCAAGCTTTCGCAACAAACTGTTGCCTCATCAGGAAAGAGAGAAGGAGAGGGAAAGACGAAAGGATGGGGGTTTTAAGGGAGAGGGTAAGGAGTCATTCCAATCCCAGGAGCGGAAAGACTTACCTTAGGGGGAAAAAAGGAAAAAAGGACAGGTATACACTCGCGCGCGCGCTCGCGCGCGCGCGCGCGCGCGCGCACACACACACACACACACACACACACACACACACACACACCCATCCGCACATACACAGACACAAGCAGACATTTCAGCTGACATGTCTGCTTGTGTCTGTGTATGTGTGGTTGGATATGTGTGTGTGTGCGTGAGTGTATACCTGTCCTTTTTTCCTTTTTTCCCCCTAAGGTAAGTCTTTCCGCTCCTGGGATTGGAATGACTCCTTACCCTCTCCCTTAAAACCCACATCCTTTCGTCTTTCCCTCTCCTGCCCTCTTTCCTGATGAGGCAACAGTTTGTTGCGAAAGCTTGAATTTTGTGAGTATGTTTGTGTTTGTTTGTGTGTCTATCGACCTGCCAGCACTTTCGTTCGGTAAGTCACATCATCTGTGTTTTTAGATATATTTTTCCTACATGGAATGTTTACCTCCATTATATATATACATACACAGCAAATGTCGTTTAACAGTTGCAAACAATTTTTGGTTGATTGAGCGAACGTGTTATATTGGCTGCAAAAAACCTTGATGTTAACGAAATGAATTTTCAGGTTCAAAATATGATACCTGGCGAAATGATGACATGAAAGTCGGTTTATTCCGTTACTAACCAAGATGATGCAGTGAACTATCCTACGGAATTTTTAAATTCGCTGGATTTGCCCGGATTACCGCCTCCAAATATGCAATTAAGTCGAATGGGCAATCATTATGTTGCGAAAGGTAAACCAGCCACGTCTTTGTAATGGTACCCGGCTTGCGGTGAAGAAATTAAAGAACAACGTAATCGAAGCCACAATTTTAAAAGGAAAGTACAAAGGTGAAGACGGTTTGATTCCACGTATCACTATGATTCCGACCGACATGCTATTCGACTTTAAACGGTTATAATTTCCAGTGCAGCTTGCATTTGCCATGTTGATAGATAAATCGCAAGGGCAGTCGTTATATGTTTGTGGCTTCAATCTTGAAAATCATGTTTTTCACATGGCCAATTGTATGTCGCATCTTCCCCTGTCAGGACACCTTCAACATCATTTGTTTACGCACCAGAAAACAAAACTATCAATGCTGCGTATCAAAATGTATTACAATAAATGCTACCTAGCAATAAACTTTGACACTGCTTCACTTATCACCACAAAAGTTGACAGATATATATGAGTTTTCATAAATATGTGAAGAGGAGGTGAACTGAGGTGGCGGAGTCCAACAGAGAGAGGACGAGGAGAAGGATAGAGGGTGGGGGAGATGGGCCAAGGGATGGGGAGGGGGGGGAGGTGAACAGAGAGATAGTGGGAGAGGAATAAATGGATAGAGAGAAAATAGGGGAGGGAAGATGGACTACGAGAGTATGGAATAAATAAATGCCCAGACAAACACCAAGTTTTCAGCTAGTTGTCAAATATAAAAGGACTTCTTCGAGACTTCACAAATACTGGACATTCTCAATTCGAACCACCATCACATCACATCTCAAACAGGTTTGTGTAGCAAGCAGAGTGAACCTCCACCCCCCAAAAAGAAGATTGGTCCCCTCCCCAGAAGAATAAATTATCTACGCCCCTGATAACCACTGTACTGCAATGAGAACCAAATTAAGATTTTGGAAGTCTAGATTCTTTAACTTTAGTATGTTTCAGCCAAGTATGACACCAGTTATACAAATATTTAACTCCTTTTCCAGGATGTATTTTACTGGTTCTGCGAATTCATTCGAAGTTGGCAAAATCATTCTAAATTGCCAAAATGCATTTTAACAAAATCGAAGCACTTGTTTCATATCCAGTTCGTCTAAAAACTATAGTACAGGGAATAAAATGGCGACTCTAAACAATTTCTCGCGGCGTCTACATTTGCGTCATGAGAGTCCACACTTGTAGTCTAGGTCTGCGTTATGAATGACCATAGTTCGGACCCTCATGATGCAGACTTAGACGACGAGTGTTTACGTGCATGATGCAAACCTAAACGACGACTGTAGACCCTCATAACACAAGACCTAAATGACGAGTCTGAACCCTCCTGACGCAGACGTAGAAGCTGTGGAGAGTGGCTCAGAGTTTCCATTATATTCCTACTACAATACATTCGTGGAAAAAGACGCTCTTCATTTTAAAAACATTTCTAGTGTCTAGGTCTTCAACATCTTGACCCTGCTTGTGGGCTTCCCCTTAATATATAAAAACAGGAATAAAAATACATTTTGCGATGTGTGTGGAACTCAACAAAATAAATTGTAATTTAAACTCATAATGTGTATTGCCTTAATCCAAAAATGAATATTTTATTTTGCAGAACACTTTTCAATATAAAATATTTACAAATTTTCCTTCAGTTTCCCTGAAAGTATTACTTAGGCCAAACCAGATACTCCTAAAAATTTGGCTACTTTTGCAAACACAAGTAACAGAAAATGGTTTACAAACAATAATAAATGTCACCTGGGAGGATTGAAATCAAAAAGTTTAGTCTAAAATAAAAATGAACTGTATGCATTACAAAATTTCTATCTCAGAAATTGACGCCCAGAAAGCACAAGAAAGAAATCTGCACTCTTAATTAGTAAATTTGCACTCAAACACATAGTTTCCCGTTTAATGTTCTACTGTATTTTTAATGCGTCTGCTGATTAGTGTTTGAATTAATTATGACGAGATCATTATGTCTGTCTGCATTAATATGTGATCGTTTTTCACTAAGTAGGGTTCCAGCGCAACTAAAACATCTCTCACTAGAGGCACTAGTGGCTGGTATATTTAATATTTTTCTTGCCACACACACACACAAGTCGGGGAAGTTGTTGGGAGTTATTTTTCCACCACTGTAGAATATCTCCCTCGTTCACACAGTGTTCTTGCAAGTATCTGCTGACTTCATCATGTAGGAGAGGAGACTCTTCTGCCCAGTCCTCAAATTTCGCCATTTTGTACGGTCCTGGATTTGTTTCTTGGGTGCTGTGATTGGGCACTTGTACTGAAACTATACAGGTTCCAATTAATATTTGCAGAATAATGTGAAGATCGTACTACACATAGTTGAAATTATAATAGTTTTTAGATGATGCTATCATTTATCGTCCAGTAAAGTCACCAGAAGATCAAAACTAACTGCAGGATGATTTAAATAAGATATATATTTTTGTGTGAAAATTAGCAGTTGGCAATAAATAATGAAAAGAGCGAGGTTATCTGTGTGTGTACTACACTATGTCCGTTAAACTTCGTTTACAAGATCAACCAGTCAAATCTAAAGGCTGTAGATTCTAATTAATATCTCTGATTACAGTAACGACCTACTTGAATAGGAATGGACACACAGAAAATGTTGTAGGTGTTTTAATGGCAAAACACTCTTTTGGAGCATTGCTACACAGTTGGAGAGCCTTTCTGGTGCGATTGATGGAGGAGGTCGAAAGAGTCTAAAGAAGGGCAGCTCGTTTGGTATTATCGTGAAACAGGGGAAAGAGTGTCGCGGAAATTTTTTGAAGTGGCTCAATTTATGTATGAAATTTTGATCACCAACTTACACCACCGAATTCTAAGATACATTGTTGAGTCCCATCTACATTGGAAGAAATGATCATCAGAATAAAATACAAAAAAGCAGCGCTCAGACGGAGAGATGTAGGTGTTTTATCCCGTGCGAAAATCGAGAATAGGAGACAAATAAGGTGAAAGTGGTTCGATGAACCCTCAACCAAGCACTTGCGTGTGACTTGCAGAGGACCCATGTACATGTAGATGAAGAATATATGCATTATCTTTGGAGCTTACCTTCAACACACATCTGTCGTGCTCCTTGGTAAACATCAATTTTTTCATCCTCGGTTAACTTTCTTAACATGCGGTAGTTAGGCACCATAAACGTTGCATTTTTATGCAACATACTAACGCACATTTTCTGTTCTAGGAAGGCACCGGCGGCTTGTTTCAAAGGTTTCATGTCCTGAAAATACATTTTATCAACATACATATTTCACAAGTGGTTCTATAATATTCAGATGGAATAACATTACAAACCTCTTCATCGTTATCCCGTACAGTACAGTAAGCTTTTAAGGCATAAAACCACGGTAGAACTAAATGTAGGGTTGGCTCCTTGTCACCCTCTAGATCAACTGTGGCTTAAGAAATGCTATAAGCTGGCCAGTTATATGGTGGTCATAACCCAGCACCATATCAGAGGCACCTTCGTTATGTAAGACAGCCTTCACTGAATCAATCTGAGAATGGACTGATACAAGCATGTCAAAATAACTATTCCAATGAGTTGAAACCCACTGCTTTAAAGATGAGTTCAGTCTCACACAGAGACCTCTTCTCTTGAAGTAGAGAACTGTAGCCAGCATTGTACTAAGAATGGCTAATATATTTGAAACATTTTCTTTCAAAAACTGTTCGCTCAGAACATGTTTCAAGACTGTGTTTATACTATGAGCCATGCAAGGAAGACGCTGACATATTTTGAGAGCTTTGACAATGTTACTGCCCTGGTCTGTGACAAATGTAATTTTGGCAATGTCTTCACGAGAAACACCCATAGTTTGTAAGCGATCTTCCAACTGGTTTCGAATATTCGAGCCAGTTTTTGGGCAGTCAGGAAACGCAGAGCACACCAGTACATATTTATTCAAACGTCAGTCTGAATTTATGTAATACATTGTCACGGAAATGTAATGCACCCCTTTGTAATTGTCTGTCCATAGATCAATTGTACTGGTACATATACCAGAACGAATCGCATGCACTATATCTGGGAGCATTTTGCTGCGCATGTTATCAGCTAAGGTTTGAACTTTCCTAGCTACTGTCACTCGGGAAGGCATAATATTTTTAATATCAACTGAGACATATTTTTTACCTATGTCGATCAGTGTCTGCCCTAAATTAAAAAATCCTTCTCCCTCTATACTGCTAAATGGTCTCAAGTCCTTAGCACACATTTCAACACACTTGTCGGCCACTAAATATTTGTCCTCTTTCAAGATGTTTACGAAGTGAGGGAACTGCTTGTCAAATTTGCACACACGTCGTAACATACTCGAGGTTCCCAAATAAGTACTTAAGAGTTTTTTACATAGTTTACATTGAGACACACCTACCGGTTTATTTGAAGTGGCCCCATAAGCACACGAAAACGTTTCCCATGCGGCACTTGTGCTCTGTTTCGTTACCAGAATGTATTGGCCAGTTGTCCATTTTTTTTCAATCTCACTAAAGTTCGACCTATTTATCGTTCTGCCCCCATCGTTGCGATAAATGAACTACGGGCTACCTACCTGGCTACTCTAGTCACGGTAGCTTGACAGCGCAACCTGTTGTCAGGCCCAGCAAGCTGAGCGGGTCCCGTGAAGGTTGGCAGGCCTGCAGGAACCCAGGTAGCCCGGGCTTGCGGGAGCCTGAATCAGCCGCATTACCCACCATGCCTCAGTACACGCTCACTCTTGTGTTTACGTCACGGCAGGCTGACCTGCATGAATGGTTGCAGAGGAGCTAGGGGCAAGCAGTCTGCAAGGGGAATTTGTACACCTCTACTTCCAATATTTCTACGGAATCCAAACTGATCTTCCCCGAGGTCGGCTTCTACCAGTTTTTCCATTCGCTGTAAAGAATTTTCTTTGGGGTTAGAATTATTATATTCTTCTTGAAGTCTGAGGGTATTTCACCTGTCTCATACATCTTGCTCACCAGATGGTAGAGTTTTGTTAGGACTGGCTCTCCCAAGGCCGTCAGTAGTTCTAATGGAATGTTGTTTCGACTCAGGCCTTTCAGTGCTCTGTCAAACTCTTCACGCAGTATCGTATCTCCCATTTCATCTTCTTCTACATCCTCTTCCATTTCCATAATATTGTCCTCAAGAACATTGCCCCTGTATAGACCCTCTATAATCTATATACTCCTTCCACCTTTCTGCTTTCCCTTCTTTGCTTAGAACTGGGTTTCCATCTGGGCTCTTGATATTCATACAAGTGGTTCTCTTTTCTCCAAAGGTCTCTCTAAATTTTCCTGTACGCAGTATCTATCTTACCCCTAGTGAGATAAGCCTCTATATCCTTACATTTGACCTCCAGCCATCCCTGTTTAGCCATTTTGCACTTCCAGTCGATCTCATTATTGCGATGTTTGTATTCCTTTTTGCCTGCTTCACTTACTGCATTTTTGTATTTTCTCCTTTCATCAATTAAATTCAGTATCTCTTCTGTTACCCAAGGATTTCTACTAGCTCTTGTCTTTTTACCTACTTGATCCTCTGCTGCCTTCACTATTTCATTCCTCAAAGCTACCCATTCTTCTTCTACTGTATTTCTTTCCCCCATTCCTGTTAATTGGTCCCTTATGCTCTCCCTGAAACTCTGTACAACCTCTGGTTTAGTCAGTTTATCCAGGTCCCATCTCTTTAAATTCCCACCTTTTTGCAGTTTCTTCAGTTTTAATCTACAGTTCATAACCACTAAATTGTGGTCAGAGTCCACATCTGCCCCTGGAAATGTCTTAATTAAAACCTGGTTCCTAAATCTCTGTCTTACCATTATATAATCTATCTGAAACCTTCTAGTATCTCCAGGATTCTTCCATGTATACAACCTCCTTTTAAGATTCTTGAACCAAGTGTTAGCTATAATTAAGTTATACTCTGTGCAAAATTCTACCAGACGGCTTCCTCTTTCATTTCTCTCCCCAATCCATATTAACCCACTATGTTTTCTTCTCTCCCTTTTCCTACTCTCGAGTTCCAGTCACCTTTGACTATTAAATTATCGTCTCCCTTCACTATCTGAATAATTTCTTTTATCTCATCATATATTTCTTCAATTTCTTCATCATCTGCACAGCTAGTTGGTATATGAACTTGTACTACTGTAGTAGGCATGGGCTTCGTGTCTATCTTGGCCACAATAATGCGTTCACTATGCTGTTTGTAGTAGCTTACCCGCACTCCTATTTTTTATTCATTATTAAACCTACTCCTGCATTACCCCTATTTGATTTTGTATTTATAATCCTGTATTCACCTGACCAAAAGTCTTGTTCCTCCTGCCACCAAACTTCACTAATTCCCACTATATCTAACTTTAACCTATCCGTTTCCCTTTTTAAATATTCTAACCTACCTGCCCGATTAAGGGATCTGACATTCCACGCTCCGATCCGTAGAACGCCAGTTTTCTTTCTCCTTATAGAGTACCATAAAGAACAGTGAATGGGCCAACGTTGACATTTCTGGAGGCCTACCACAAACATGGTGATTCATTACTGGATTGAATCATAACCAGTGATCAGGCTTGAATGAAACATGTCAATTGCGAGACAAAATTACAATCCACCAAGTGGGGGCACACAAGATCCCACCCAAAAACCAAGAAAATGTTGTCCCACCCAAAAACCAAGAAAATGTTTGCAAACCTTGTCAGCAAGGAAGTTAATGGCGACAGTGTTTTGGGATAGGCAAGGTGTGCTTCTTATTGATTTTCTTGAAAGTGGAGCAACCATAAATTCTACGCGGTACTGTCAAACTTTGCACAGCCTTAGAAGAGCAGTTAAAAACAAACACTGAGGAAAGCTGATGTCCAAAATTTTTTTCTTGCACGACAATGCCTGACCTCACATGGCAAACCGCACTAATGAACTCCTTAATTCATTCAAATGGGAAATTTTCCCTCATCTGCCCTACAACCCTGATCTTGCACCAAACAACTTCCGCTTGTTTCCCAAGATGAAGAACTGGCTTGCAATGCAATGCTTTGATGACGATGGAGAACTTTAGGTGGGCGCGACTCACTGGCTGAAGTCTGAGGCGGCTGAATTTTATGATGAAGGTCTTTCAAAGCTTGTCCACCGCTATGATAAGTGCCTCAATGTGTTTGGTGACTATGTGAAATAGTAGTATGTCAGTCGCTCTTTCAGATGTATATATAAAATGTATTTCTTGTATTTAGTTTTTTTAATGCTAAAACATTCCCTACTTTCTGAATAGCCCTTGTACAAAAAATAACCATAAATACTTAATACAGTGCACAAAATAATGGCAAAATAGTTTACATTATGTAGATAAACTTACTACACAATCACATACATAGATGAACTTACATAAAAGATTACTATATTGCAAGCTGAATGATTTGTGCAACAAATAATAAACTATTGAAAAAAGCATAAATCTTGTTATTATCTCTTATCTTATAATTCTTGTCACGATAAAAAATGAAAATTAAGAAACTGCCATTAGAAAAACTCGTGTGAAAATTTTGTCACAAAATGTTGCAAAAAACAGTCCCAGTTAAGTACGAGTATGATTGGCTGAAATAAGCAGAAGAACTGTGAAACAGTGCATGCATGATATGTCAGTCCTGTACAAAAATTGGTTAACATAAGCTTGTTTTGCCTGAAAATAAATTTTCTACAAGATAATGTAGTAGTTTCGGGAGAAAATACAGTAAAATATTTTCTATTCCTCAGAAATAAGGTGATCTTTTCCTCTGAAAAATATTTTTATAGTAAATTTGGCTTTTTTTTAATTTTCTGCATGCTCGATGAAACAGTGTATCATTTTGTACAGGGCTGTGTATACTTCTGGTTTGTTACATGCATTGTTTTGCATGTCCAAAGATTTTCTGATGATTTGAAGCCACTGTTAAATGTAATGTATAAGCAACTAAATGATAATCAACTGTAATAACCAGTTTTTAAAATTATATCCAATGCAGTGCTTAAAATGCAGTGGTTTTCTACAAAACACAATTTCATGTGCAAACATGAGTTTTAGCATGTAAAACTTGAATGATGAAAGATTTTTGGCAAATGATTCTTACAGTTACTGTAAAAATATATTTTTTATCATCAGCTGTAACACCGTAAACTGTCTCAGCATGTGCAATTTGTGTAAAACTGGATTTTATGTGCAACTTTTGACCTCTGTATCATGGCAACAGATAAAGCTTTCAGGAAATAACATGGAGACAATTAATTACATGTATTTGTCTATCTTCTTACAAAATTTGAACCGTTTTGCACAAGTTTGAAACCTAGAAGTGGTGCATGTAAAAATACTCATAGAAAACATGTTTTTTCGTGTAAAATCTGAATGAAGCTAGATTTTTGAAAGCTAGTTTTTAATTTTATTGTCAGAATGAATCTGTCATGTATTTGATTAACTTTAACCTGCTTCTGTGCATTCAGTTCACACAAGAACGAATTTTGCATGCTACATTTAGTTAGAATTTAAACTGTCATATCTTGACAATGGATAAAGATTATTGGATGAAAAAATTTCATTTTGACTTAATCCATTTATCTATTTTCGTGCAATGTTTAAACTGATTCATATAAGTTTAAGGTATAGAGGTGACGCACTTCAAAAACCTCCTGAAAAATGTGTTTTTGAACATAAATCCAAACACAGCAAGATTTTTTTCAAATGGTTAAAACTTACTTTAACCCAAGGTTTGATACACTGATGGACCAAATTCAAATTTGAACCATCAGTCTTGCTTCAGTCCAGAGTTATTTAGTGGTGACTGTTTTTGTATGTAAAATCTGAATGGGGCACATAAAAATGGTGCCCTTAGCTGAACTTTTAATTTCAGCCCAATTAAAATCTTTTGCAAAAAGAATTAAGCAGTTCACTCAATTTTCCTGGGTGCCAGGTTTGGTTTGTCATTCAACTGTTGCCTAATGTACTATAACATAGCTACAGGAAGGCAAATGTTCCAACGGCTATACAAATGGCCACTGGGCTGGTCTAAACAAAAAACTTTTTACCCCATTTTCCTTGGTGAAATAGGAACTGAGCACCAAGACCCCCCAAAAAAACCTTGATTCTGCATACGGCCTTTTCATACACATTTGTTACAGTGCTTCCATACAATTAGTAACCAGTTACTGATACTTCAGATATACACTCCAGTACTATAACAAGTGTATCAAGGAATTTTTTCGGCCTGATGCGCCTGCTGTGATGTCAGTAATCCATAGAACATTTAGCTCATTGCAGTAGAGCACTCAGATCTCTGCATTGACAAATTTATAAACATGGACTGCAATATGGTATGTAGCTTCTACATAAAACAGTGTCAAATTAAATGATTCAACAAGCTTTGTGCATATTGGGAAACTGGATGCAGGAGAGGGATACAAAATAGAATTCTTTCCTACAAAACAGAGATGTATTTTTCAGTGATTATTTATGATTCCATTGAATTAGTTGGAGAGTTCCCTCTCTTCTTCGACTGCTCATTTTCTTCAACTGAACTGGCTGATAATTTCTCTACACTATTTTTTAAATAAACTGGCATATTTAAAGAAACTAAAAGAAAGAGACTCATAAAATTCAAAGCACATGTACATTCTTATTAATATTTGAAAATGTTTATAAAGTTGTAGCTTATATTTTTCAGTTGTTATCACAAGTTTGAACAAGTATTTACTCTCATCCCTTTCCTTTTCAGCGGTTCACACAATGCTGAATGATCTTCTGCCGGGAAATGTGTATTATAGATTCAATCCATATTTAACAGAAATGGTCTCTATGGCTGAAATAAATCCAGCAAAAATAGCACAGTTGGAAATGGATGCAGAGATGTATTTTCGACGAAATGAAGAGACATTCCAGGAGGCAGCTAAGGCACTTGTGGCAGCAAAAACATTTGGGCAATGGTGTCAAGATTGGATTAATTTAAAAAGAGAATTATTAGGTATCAAGTAACAGTATCCAAGAAATTCCATGGAATATGTGATTATATCTCAGGTAGTGAACATGATCAAATTAATGTTTCCCACTTTGAATGTATTTAGCTATTTCAAATTAGTGTTCCACCTTAGGCATTTAATTTTTTTATTTTTGCCATTATGACTTAGTTAATTAAATGTTCACTTTTTTTGGCTGCACGTATATCCTGACGTACGCATATTGTGTCAGTAATTAAAGTATCACATATGCCAGCCTTCTTTTTATAGTTGTGGTTTTTATGCCTTATTTTATTACTATTTCAATGTTCGCCATAGAGGCATGCAGTGCCTCAGTTGACATTTGTTGTCTTAATCAGAATAAGTCCTAAAGTATTCTGCATAGAACTAAATTTATATGGTCAGTTCAGAGCTACTTAAAAAAAACTTTGAAGGAAAATAAAACTGTTAAGAACAAGTATTACTACAATTTTCCAACTGATCGAAAAGATTTAACAGACAGCTCTGTCTCTTGCTGTTACAGTGTCATTTCATTTCTGTGATACATTTTTGTGTTGTGTCTGACATGGTTCAGTTCCATAGAATGAACAATCTTTTGAGTGTTTCTGATATCTAAAATAATTTACATTTATGTATGCTTCAAAGTCTGTCTGTCTGTCACTGAGTAAGCTAGCTTTTCATGGCAAAAGCTGAAGTATATGTTTGTGAATACTTAATAAGAAACTTGTATTCCGTAATATGAGTATACTGAATGTTAATACCTGTTGGAATGGAACTTGGTGTGTGATTGAAAGTTAAAATATTATGTCTGATGTGAGCAGCTAGTTCTGTAGCAGTTGGATAGTCTGTGCACCTTGTACATGTATGATAAAATTTCAATATGGCATTATTTTAATTTGTTCTTTTGTGATAAACAGTAATCCATATGTATATAAACATTTACAAATATAAAGATAGCTTTTCCATAACCACTGAGCAGTATTTCATACCAAAGGGCAGCTGATTTTTAGTGCAATGTATTTTTTTATAATGCAATAAATATATGAAAGAGATTTTATTCTTTGTGTTTTGATTTCTGTTCCTGTGTGGTAATACAGTCCAGTTGTATAATTTGAGTTTCACTGAGCAACATTTTCTTCATGCACTAGCTGTAACCAATGAACCTTACTGTCTAGTCTGTGGCAGATAAAAGTCCACATCTGTATAAGCTGCTGCCATCAAGTACACAAAGTAAGCTATCCAGAAACATCATGGTATGGGATTTGGCATCACAGTTGTACATGAGAAACACCATAACTTTAGACTGCTCCATATGCACCATCAACAGAACAGGCTCTGCTAACGGTATACTACGCCTTCCCCATCACTGGCAACAGATTCTACACAATGCTGGTGACTACTTTGAAGGACAGTAACAGGTGCAAACATGTAACCCTTTTGTATCGGTTGTGAATAAATAGTTGCCTCTATTTAAGTTCCAACCCTCGTAGTAGTGTAGAGATGTATGTACAAAAAATGTGTGCAGTACCGGTATGCAGTTACATAATGTTTTGCTGTTTGTTGGATCTGAAAGCATGAATTATATTTTCTAACTATATTTAAAAAATGTCTTGATTCATTACATTCATGCAGAAATAAACGTCTTAGTGGTTTCTCTGGCTCACCTAGTACTGGATGTAAGAATTGGCCACCAGAGCAATATATGCCATTTCTCCCTTCCATTTTAATGCATTATGGTGCCTACATTTTTTGACCTATCCCCCTCTGATGGCTAATTTATGATTAACACAGTCAGTTAATAGATCGTAATCAGATGCAGTCTCACTAAAAACTTCTCACTTTCCACATGTAAAGGTATGACTCTCTGTTAGTCATACAGCCTTTAAATGGTGCCATTGTTGTGAGTCTTCATGCATCTTGGAAGCTGTAAGAGATGCATCTAAAATGTGACAGGCTTGTGACTGATCTAATGCCTTTGTAGCTCTTAAGGCCATCTGATGTTCGGCAGCCGAGTTTTGGCAGACATTGCTCTGAAGATTGATTGAGCTGATTAACTTTTGCAAACTTGAGCTCTCTTTGAACTATGTGTTAAATGAGATGTTTGTGAGGTTTATAGTAATAGTTTTAAATGTGGTTCTTGGGATTACCATGTGATTTTGTTGTTCTATCTCCACTAAAACTCTCCAGCTATGCCATGTGGTGTAGGCATTCAATATCATAAACCACGCACACAGTAACATTGGATTTACCATGTCACAGAGTAATCTATAGACACTGAGATGCCGACCATCAAACCAGTGTCGTGTGCATGCCACTCGTGTATACCATATTTAAAAATGGTAACAATACTCATACAGATAAAACTTTCCAAAGAAACCTTTGGTATTTATAATATTAGTATGGAATTATGGACCGGCATAGATTAAACACATTGAGGATTCTATAAGCATTGTATTCTAGATGTTGCTCACAGCTGTGCTTGCGTATCAGTAAAATGAAATGAAATTTGGTTATGGCTTTATTGGCTGGGAGTCCCCAGTTCGGATGTTCAGGAGTTTGGTGCAAGTCTTTTTATTTGACACCACAACAGTGACTTGCACATCAGTGATAATAAAATGATGAGGACAACACACATGTCCAGAAGCAAGCAGAAAGAAAAACTGAACTGGGCGGGAATTGAACCTGGGAACACATGATTGTGAAACAGCAGTCCTAACCATGTGACCATGAGCTGTTCACACAAGTTTGAACACAATAAATGATTTATAAAAGATGCATGATGCTCAGTGGCTAAAATGTGACAGTTTTGTGACTGATATTAGTATGGAGTAAACAGATTAGAGGATTGTATAAACATTGTATTTGTTATGTTGTATTATATTATGTACAACATATCGAAGAATAAAAGTATTTTCACAGGTATGATGAAGTTCAAAAGACAAAGAGTACATAGCTTTTTCAAAGAGTAGTTATTGTTCTATATTTCACATTATATTCTTCAGATCAATAAATACGTTGTACTACACACTTTCTAAAGTAGCCAATCTTCTTTCTCAGCATTCAAGCTATTTTCATACCGAATTCTGTCAGAATTGGTTCAGCGGTTTAGCCATGAAAGTGTAACAGACATAGTTACTTTCACATTTGTAATATTAATATGCAAGTATGCATTATGAAAAGGATAGAGATCTATGCTCCATTTAGGGAAGACACTGAGTTGCAAACAGGCACAACAAAAAGGCAGCTATACATTTGAGGTTTTGGTCAAAAGGTCCTCAAATGTGTGATCAGTGTCTCTCCATTGTGGCCAGACAGCATACAGCCAATTGCACCTGATGGGAGAATCTGTGTATGAATGGGCAAAAGGCAAGGTGTTTGGGAAGGAGTGATACTGTACTTCTGTGAAACTAAGTCTTTTGGAGGAAAGGTTTACGACTGTGTTTGTGGTCTGGTCTGTTAGGTTGTAGATTCTGTATGGTGGTGGGAGTGAGTTTCTGAGGGTGTGGTAGATACGGTAGGTCTGCAAGGCAGGGTTTGTTGGTTTTGAGGGGATTGCTTTGACCATTTGGTGCAGTTGGCTGTACACAGTCTGGCCTTAGCAGCCAGAGACAGTGGTGCTTGTGTGAATGTGTTTTGTACTTTAGAAGAAAGGCGTTTTGGCAAAAGCTCAAATGTTTAGCCATCTTTTTGTTGTGCAACTAATATTTATCCAGTGAACTTTTACACTCTGAAAATCACTGTCAAGAGCATGGTTGAGGTTACTTCCTGTTACCATCTATTGAAGTTTTGCTATTGAAATATGGAGTGTGGGAAGAATCAACATCTCCTCTGGATGGTGAAGCATTCTATCCTTTTCATAGCATTCTCGTTATTCCATCCTAAATTTTTCATTGTCTAGGTTTTAAATATGTGATGATATGAAGTGGAATATTCACATTGCTTCAGTTGTGTGTAAAGTGGATAACAGACTTTGGTTCATTGGTTGGGTACTGTGAAAATTCACTCAGTCTACAAAGAAATATACATACAAAAGACACTTGCAGCGCATTCAAGAACATTGCTTAGTTGTATGGGACCCATATCAAATACGACAAAGGCGGTATTGG
This sequence comes from Schistocerca nitens, assembly GCF_023898315.1. Taxonomy (NCBI): domain Eukaryota; kingdom Metazoa; phylum Arthropoda; class Insecta; order Orthoptera; family Acrididae; genus Schistocerca; species Schistocerca nitens. The sequence continues at coordinate 147,487,624 of NC_064617.1, forward strand.
ACATATACATAAAAGGGCAGCATGAGAGAGAGAGGTTTTTAGGTTATGGAAAAGTTATGGAAGTGCTGAAGACCTGAACTGGCATACACTTAAAAATAGATGCCAATTGTACCATGACAGATGTGGATGGAGAAAAACAACTCACCAAGTTTCAAGAACTAGTACAAAGTGAGTAATCTAGGAATCACTACAGCAATACATAACATTTCTTTGACTTGAAGATGGTCGCTTACCTTAAACTATTTTTCGTTTGATAAATGTTTGTTACAGAAGGTTTTGGTGATTCCATAATGCCATTCTTTAACTCCCGTAGGAACCACAAAGACGAGACCTTACTGGTTACAACATGCACAGAGTCATTAATGTGGTCATTCTTCCTGCATTCCATATATCAGTGGCACAGGAAGAAACCTCAATATATGGTAACACAGAAGTACCCTCAACCATGAACTAAACAGTGATTTGCAGAGTGTAGATACAAGTTCACAGGATAAATATTATTAGTTGCTCCTTTAATTAATTTACACTGGTCACTATGGAGCACTGTAGATAGTGTAGAACTGTTACTGGGTGGTCACAAGTTGTGGCACTGAAGTGTTGTGAATATGCCAGTAAATTGTATGGAATCGGCACAATAAAGTGTGGAGACATGATGAGCAACAAAAAGGAGCTGTTGTTTGGATTTGGTCATACTGCAAGTGTACTGTAGTTGCCCAATTTGTTGGAGTATCCATCCTGATTTTACACTGTCTACAAGCAATAGTGTATCATTCTTTGCTGTGTAACACAGTATAAGAATAGTAGTTACAAAGAGATCCTAATAGTGGGTACTGGAGACAGTGGTCACAGTACAATCCTTTTCAAACCCAGCAGGAATTGCTGCTGTCTATCTGTTTGGGTTCAATTCAACCATTCCCGAGTGAGCGTAGTGAAGAGAGTTGCATCCAATTGACATTTGGAATTTGGTATCTTTGAGAAGGCCATTTTTTGCAGTTTTCAGTGAGCCAAACAACAAAAATTTGACGTTAGCTGATGGAAGGCATCCGATCTGAAAAGTCTAGATTTTGCCTTTTTTCAAATGATGAAAACTGTCGAGTTCACCAGCAGCCTGCTGTAAAAAGTGTGTAGTTAAGACTGCAGGTAGTTTTGTGGTGTTTTCCAGTGTTTTTCATACAGTGACTTGGATCTAATCATTTAGGTTTCTGTGGACAAGAACTAGGATGTTAGTTTTTTAATTTTTATGACCAAGTGTTTCCCTTTCCTCTTCTTCGCAGTGAATATGGTCTGGACACTCTTGCCTTCCAAAATAACAGCATCCATGTTCACAGGGCTGCACATATATGTTTCTTTTTTTATTAACAATCTGGCACCCTTTTGATTGGTCCACTAATCACCTAATCTTAACCAAACAGAAAATGTTAGGGGCAGTTTGAAACAGCTGGTGAACCATAGTAATCACCATGTAACTTCTTGGCAGATTAAAATTGTGTGCTGGACTGAGACTCGAATTCGGGACCTTTGCCTTTTGCGGGCAAGTGCTCTACCATCTGAGCTACCCAAGCATACCTTACGCCCCATCCTCACAGCTTTACTTCTACCAGTACCTTGTCTCCAACCTTCCAAACTTTACAGAAGCTCTCCTGCGAACCTTGCAGAACTAGCACTCCCGAAAGAAAGGACATTGCAGAGACATGGCTTAGCCACAACCTGGGGGATGTTTCCAGAATGAGATTTTCACTCTGCAGCAGAGTGTGCACTGATATGAAACTTTCTGGCAGATTAAGACTGTGTGCCGGACTGAGATTCGAACTTGGGACCTTTGCCTTTCATGGGCAAGTGCTCTAGTAATCACCATCCTTGCAGTTTGGTAGCTGTAGGGTATCTTATCATCAATTAATGGCTTCATATGGATACAGCATACATAAAGAAACTTGTGGGCACTCTTCCACACTGACCGAGCGAGGTGGCGCAGTGGTAGCACACTGGACTCGCATTCGGGAGGACGACGGTTCAATCCCGTGTCCGGCCATCCTGATTTAGGTTTTCCGTGATTTCCCTAAATCGCTCCAGGCAAATGCTGGGATGGTTCCTTTGAAAGGGCACGGCCGACTTCCTTCCCCATCCTTCAATAATCCGATGACCTCGCTGTTTGGTCTCTTCCCCCAAAACAACCCAACCCCTTCCTCACTGAACTGTGGCCATTACAAGGTTAGAGGCTGTGTTTCATTATATAGATGTGGTGCCTCTTGGGAGGGACTAATTTTTTGTTGTGTCCACTTAGGTGCAGTTTCTGTGCTTCCCTGTATTTAACGAACTACTGAGCCCAAAAGAGGAGTGAATGCTTCAGTTTTGAAAGATTTCTGTAAATAATATAGACACCGAACTCCCAAAACTTTAATAAGTAATGAAAATGGTTTGTTTATTGAACTGATATAGTTTGAGCTTTGTGAAGAGAATTGAGCAAGATCAGGGTCCCCACTATCTTGAGTAACAAATGCTTGTCAGTTGCTCACATAAGCAAGCAACATCAGGTGGTCTAACTTACTCACTCACTCTATAGCATTAGCAGTGATGTCCGCCCCTGGTAGCTGAGTGGTCAGTGCAACAGAATGTCATACCTAATGGCCCGGGTTTGATTCCCAGCTGGATCAGAGGTTTTCTCCTCTCAGGGACTGGGTGTTGTGTTGTCCTTATCATCATCATCATCATTTCATCCCCATTGACACGCAAGTCGCCGAAGTGGCGTCAACTCAAAAGACTTGCACCAGGCGAACTGTCTACCCAACGGAAGGCCCTAGCCTCACGGCATTTCCATTTTCCATTGGCATTGATGTAAGATCTTCCGTCCCCATCTCAGGAGGTTGCACCTACCAATGTCCAGTTCAGAAGTGTAGTCGTAAAAATGAACATTAAGTGTTTTTTGAACTTTTACTAATTTGAGAGTTGACAGCTATTTCACAGTAGATGGAAACATTTAACACATAGTATGAAAAGCTTCTAAATTTATTCACTTATTTTTAAATCTTTTTGGCAGCTTGCTTTGCAGTATCTGCTTCAGCAAATTTAACACAGTTCAGTTATGAAATGTATTTTAAATTGTGAACATACAAAGAGAATCCAAATTGTGATTTGCTAATTTTAATACAAAACAAAAAGACATATATATATATATATATATATATATATATATATATATATATATATATATATTATTTACTCCACTTTAATTGCCTGGAATGGACTTTGCTCCACTTTAATTTCCTGGAATGGAGAATATAATACATTTCTGCCTTTAGAAAATCAGCCTTGGCACTGAGGCTGCTGTGGAATACCGAATGCACTGTTTTATCATCATTCATTGGACTTCCACCACTGGATAAAAGCTGTCTAGGATTTTCCATGCATTAGTCTTCAGCTATACGATTTCATATTGTTAACAACTAGCCTTTTCTTCTGGACTGTCTGCTGCTAAGCACTTATTCTGTTTAGTGAGTAGTGATCAGCATCATATACATTGTCATACTCTGTATTTAATGAGTGTGGTATGGTAGCACACTGTCAGACTACAAATTCTTAGGTCTCTGGGGTTCGATCTCTAATAAGTCATAGGATTTCATCAGCCACTTATTGCTTCTTTCACCTCTATTGGGTAAGTTAATTTCAATGTTGAAAGAAGGCAAGATCATACCACTTCCAATAGAACCATGCTTAGTAAAGCAATCCATTGCCAAACCAAGCTTTGGGCTGAGCATTCACCTGTATCTCAGTTAATGTGTAATGCAGAAAGACAGGCAAATAATAAGGGGAATTCCACTACCTTCCAGCACACACACACACACACACACACACACACACACACACACACACACACACACACACACATAAATGTGAACTAAGAAAGTACCATTTTTATCTATGTCATACATTGTAGTTGTGTTCTGTTGATGTAGCACACAATGCACCCTAACTCTAGTCCATATCCAAAGAAATTTACCTACTTGATTGTATTTTATAGAGTTCAAGTCATTTAAGTGTTTATTCATGGGATACATTGTCACATGCCATCAGTAATCTCTCATTATCATGCTTAGATTTTATATATTGGTTGGTGGTGAGAACCAAGGACATGTTGTAGTGCTAGTTCCCATCTGTGCAGTTCAGCATCTGAAAAAATACGTTTGCTTCGGATGCTAAGGCTGCATAGGAGGGAACGTTTTACATGGAAAAGATGGCAGCTGTCAGAATGTAATGTTTGTTGGTAGGTTTAATGTGGACAGAAGTGTGTAGCTCGCCTTTGGTGAGGAAGAGACCAACATCAAGGAAAGTGGCATGGGATTCGGAATAGGACCATGTGAAATATAATTGGGAGAAGGAATTCAGAGATTCCAGGAATTTTAGCAGGTCAGCCTCGCCATGAATCCATATGGTAAAGATGCCCTGAAATGAGGTCCATTCACCCACCTGGCCATAATTTACATTAATTTCTTCTGTCTCAGGATTTCTTCACTGTAACTATCTTTGCTTCAGTCCATTTTAGTTTTCTACTTCTTTCATTGTCGTTCCTGTTTATTTTTACTGCCACTCTCCCAACTCTGTTAAATATAATGCACATAGCTTTTCACTCTTGTTAAATCATGCAAAATGTTTTAGCAGTAAGCCCTGTCTTGCATATTACCCTGCCTTCCACCGTTGAGCTCTCAGGTTATCAAATATCGTCCACTGCAGTCCCCAACAATCAGTCTTCATTCTCATCCCTTATGGTAAGTCTCCAGTGACCCACAGTTCTGGATGATTTTCCTGAAATATACCCCTTTTCCTAGACCTCTCCAGTCCTTTTCCTTCACCTTTCTTCCTTCCCTTTAAACCCTTCTGCCTGAAGAAGGAGCCACTGGCTCCAAAAGATTGCCAATTACAACAGTCTTTTATGTGTGTGTTCTGTCACCATTTGATGAGTAAATTTTTTATCTATCCAATTAAGTAACTTTAACGATTGTATTAAACTGTTTTTGATTTTGTCAGTTGTCATGGCTGCATAAACTAATATAAGTGTAATGTGGGAAGGTGACGAAAATTGTCAGCGAAGCAGGTGGCAGTGGATGCACTGTCCACTCAAGCAAAGTGATATCCTAGTTTTGAAAAAGTTACACAGTCTCAATATCCACGAGGGAAAGATCTGTAGCCATAAGGCACAATGTCAGCAATAACATGGACATAAGACGGATACCAAAAGCATTGTGTTAGCTCGGAGATGATGATAAAAACTGGTTGTTCCCGAAAAAATATGGTCAAGGGTCAACACTCAGCACTCATTTTGGAAACTGCCTTTGTGGAGAATGGCAATCAAGGGCAACAAAGTGACTGTGCTTGAGTCACAGTTATGGAGCCATTGAACAGTGACTGCACATAGGAACACTCCATGATAAGCCAGTAACATGTCATCATCGGGCCTGTGATCTGACTGGATAACTATTCAGCTAAGTAGGCTAAGTAGTACTAGTTAATCTAATAATAACAAAGATCCCAATGTGCACACAGAACAAGAGACATAAGTGGTAGCAGAGATTTGACAAAAGTAGAGCCAACGTGAGCTGCTTTTGTCTCTGCTGTATAATTAGGCAGCAAGCCAACCTGTTGTAAGGCACCTCCACAGATAACAAAAAATGTTTCAAAACATAAATCCCATTCACATGCTGTCAGCAGAATGGCCTCAGTTTTGCCTAAGATACATTCAAATCAAATAGGGGTAATGCAGGAGTAGGTTTAATAATGAATAAAAAAAATAGGAGTGCGGGTAAGCTACTGCAAACAGCATAGTGAACACATTATTGTGGCCAAGATAGACACGAAGCCCAGGCCTACTAGAGTAGTACAAGTTTATAAGCCAAATACCTTTGCAGATGATGAAGAAATTGATGAAACGTATGATGAGATAAAAGAAATTATTCAGGTAGTGAAGGGAGACGGTAATTGAATAGTCATGGGTGACTGGAATTCGACAGTAGGAAAAGGAAGAGAAGGAAACGTAGTAGGTGAATATGGATTGGGGCTAAGAAATGAAAGAGGAAGCTGCCTGGTAGAATTTTGCACAGAGCATAACTTAATCATAGCTAACACTTGGTTCAAGAATCATGAAAGAAGGTTGTATACATGGAAGAATCCTGGAGATACTAGAAGGTTTCAGATAGATTATATAATGGTAAGACAGAGATTTAGGAACCAGGTTTTAAACTGTAAGACATTTCCAGGGGCAGATGTGGACTCTGACCACAATTTAGTGGTTATGAACTGTAGATTAAAACTGAAGAAACTGCAAAAAGGTGGGAATTTAAAGAGATGGGACCTGGATAAACTGACTAAACCAGAGGTTGTACAGAGTTTCAGGGAGAACATAAGGGACAAATTGACAGGAATGGGGGAAAGAAATACAGTAGAAGAAGAATGGGTAGCTCTGAGGAATGAAATAGTGAAGGCGGCAGAGGATCAAGTAGGTAAAAAGACGAGAGCTAGTAGAAATTCTTGGGTAACAGAAGAGATACTGAATTTAATTGATGAAAGAAGAAAATACAAAAATGCAGTAAGTGAAGCAGGCAAAAAGGAATACAAACGTCTCAAAAATGAGATCGACTGGAAGTGCAAAATGGCTAAGCAGGGATGGCTAGAGGACAAATGTAAGGATGTAGAGGCTTATCTCATGAGGGGTAAGATAGATACTGCCTACAGGAAAATTATAGAGACCTTTGGAGAAAAGAGAACTACTTGTATGAATATCAAGAGCTCAGATGGAAACCCAGTTCTAAGCAAAGAAGGGAAAGCAGAAAGGTGGAAGGAGTATATAGATTATAGAGGGTCTATACAGGGGCAATGTTCTTGAGGACAATATTATGGAAATGGAAGAGGATGTAGATGAAGATGAAATGGGAGATATGATATTGTGTGAAGAGTTTGACAGAGCACTGAAAGACCTAAGTCGAAACAAGGCCCCAGGAGTCAACAACATTCCATTAGAACTACTGACAGCCTTGGGAGAGCCAGTTCTGACAAAACTCTACCATGTGGTGAGCAAGATGTATGAGACAGGCAAAATTCCCTCAGACTTCAAGAAGAATATAATAATTCCAATCCCAAAGAAAGCAGGTGTTGACAGATGTGAAAATTACTGAACTATCAGTTTAATAAGTCACAGCTGCAAAATACTAATGCAAATTCTTTACAGACAAATGGAAAAACTGGTAGAAGCCGATCTTGGGGAAGATCAGTTTGGATTCCGTAGAAATGTTGGAACACGTGAAGCAATACTGACCCTACGACTTATCTTAGAAGAAAGATTAAGGAAAGGCAAATCTACGTTTTTAGCATTTGTAGACGTAGAGAAAGCTTTTGACAATGTTGACTGGAATACTCTCTGTCAAATTCTGAAGGTGGCAGGGGTAAAATACAGTGAGCCAAAGGCTATTTACAATTTGTACAGAAAGCAGATGGCAGTTATAAGAGTTGAGGGACATGAAAGGGAAGCAGTGGTTGGGAAGGGAGTGAGACAGGGTTGTAGCCTCTCCCTGATGCTATTCAATCTGTATATTGAGCAAGCAGTAAAGGAAACAAAAGAAAAGTTTGGAGTAGGTATTAAAATCCATGGAGAAGAAATAAAAACTTTGAGGTTCGCCGATGACACTATAATTCTGTCAGAGACAGCAAAGGACTTGGAGAGCAGTTGAATGGAATGGACAGTGTCTTGAAATGAGGGTATAAGATGAACATCAACAAAAGCAAAACGAGGATAATGGAATGTAGTTGAATTAAGTCAGGTGATACTGAGGGCATTAGATTAGGAAATGAGACACTTAAAGTAGTAAAGGAGTTTTGCTATTTGGGGAGCAAAATAACTGATGATGGTTGAACTAGAGAGGATATAAAAAGTAGACTGGCAATGGCAAGGAAAGCGTTTCTGAAGAAAAGAAATTTGTTAACATCGAATATAGAGTTAAGTGTCAGGAAGTCGTTTCTGAAAGTATTTGTATGGAGTGTAGCCATGTATGGAAGTGAAACATGGACGATAAATAGTTTAGACAAGAAGAGAATACAAGCTTTCGAAATGTGGTGCTACAGAAGAATGCTGAAGATTAGATGGGTAGATCACATAACTAATGTGGAGGTATTGAATAGAATTGGGGAGAAGAGGAGTTTGTGGCACAACTTGACTAGAAGAAGGGATTGGTTGGTAGGACATGTTCTGAGGCATCAAGGGATCACTAATTTAGTACTGGAGGGTAAAAATCGTAGAGGGAGACCAAGAGATGAATACACTAAGCAGATTCAGACGGGCATAGGTTGCAGTAAGTACTGGGAGATGAAGAAGCTTGCAAAGGATAGAGCAGCATGGAGAGCTGCATCAAGCCAGTCTCAGGACTGAAGACCACAACAACAACAACAAATTCAATGACAGTCTCTTTGCAGAGAATCATATCATTTTGAAGTTTTCTCTCTCTTTGGAGGAAAGACATTTATGACACATCTCTAGAGCAATAAATATGAAGTTAAAAAGCTTGTTGTCTGATTTATGGCGTGTTTCCACCAAATATATTTATTATTCTTAGGAACAGCTAAATCATTAAAACACTTCAAACGTATTTATGACTGTCTCATTACAATGTTAATGTACAGTGGTGGTCAGCGTGAGATCTAAAAGCTATAAATGAATTGGAAACAGCTACTGAAATATTTTTGGGCCTGTCCAAAGTGTGTGAGGGGAGTAAAGGTATTTCAGATTATTCAGTTAGATCATATTTTACTAACCAGAAACAAAAAGTTGTTCTTAAAGAAGACACAACCACTGGAAAGATAAAAAGGACAACATATTCATCAGAAAACTCTTTGATAAAATATGGTGAGCTGCAAGGATCTATGTTAATGCCAATCCTCTTTCTCTTACTCATGCCAAACAGAAAACTGTATTTACAGCTGACAGCAGTACTCAGTGAAAGGGCTAAACAGAACTAACACACTTTGTTTTGTGTGTGTGTGTGTGTGTGTGTGTGTGTGTGTGTGTGTGTGTGCATGTGTTAAAAACTAACTGTGGTGTCACCGCCAGACACCACACTTGCTAGGTGGTAGCCTTTAAATTGGCCGCGGTCCGGTAGTATACGTCGGACCCACGTGTCGCCACTATCAGTGATTGCAGACCGAGCGCCGCCACACAGCAGGTCTAGAGAGACTTCCTAGCACTCGCCCCAGTTGTACAGCCGACTTTGCTCGCGATGGTTCACTGACAAATTACGCTCTCATTTGCCGAGACGATAGTTAGCATAGCCTTCAGCTACGTCATTTGCTACGACCTAGCAAGGCGCCATTATCATTTGCTATTTATCTTGTGATGCATGTACCGTCAGACCGATGTTCACCAATTATGGATTAAAGTTAAGTTTTCCAGAAGGTACGTACCTGTTTTGCTAGTCTCTATTCCTTTAACTGTTCCAGACCTCACGCCAGCCTGCGCGAGCTTAAAAGCGTGCCCTTTCGGCTATCTCATAGTGGCTTGGCTGTCTTGCCAAGTCACAACACTAACACTATGGCCATGAACTTTCACATGTGCCATCAAAAGGAAACAAATGACAAATCGTTAATAACAAATAACAAAAGCTTAAAATTGCCTGAGTATGGAACTCTTAGGTATATATCTGCAGAATCATTTAAAATGGAATACATGTCCAGTCTCTAGAAGCTAATTAGTCATCTCTCTGTTATATGCTACAGTTACTGAACATAAGCTTTAACAGAGAAACAGTGATACAGATGTAACATGCACATTTGCAGTGTGCGATCATGTATGGAATAATACTCTGGGGTATCACATTCTGTGGTCAACCTATACTCAAAAACCAAAAATGTACCATCAGAAGCAGACGGAGCTCATGTAGTCATTCTTTTCTTGAACTAAAGATTCTAAACCTTCTGTGCCTGTCTATAGTTGTTTTCTCTGTAACCAAATTCCTCTACCAATTAAGACGAATTTGTAAAACTTAAAATTTCCATCATATTGTGACCATGTATTTTGTATAATAATTATCATAGTGTCAGTTTTATTTATCCAAAGTACACTGATTAAGTATCTGCTGTTTGACAAGCACACATACCTAATTCAATACTGTGAAATGCCTAAAATATTAAACAAGATAAATTGTATTATTGTTGTGATATATATCTAACCTTAAACTGTGAACTGCCTACAGTAATCATTGTGTAATTGTATTAATTTTATTTATTTAACCGTATGGCTAGGGCCCCCCTGTCGGGCAGGCTGTTCGACAGGTGCTGATCTTTCAATTTGACGCCACTTCGGTGACCTGCAGTCGATGAGGATGATAGGATGATGATGATGATGATGATGATGACAGCACAACACCCAGTCCCTGGGCGGAGAAAATTCCCCGACCCAGCCGGGAATCGAACCCGGGCCCAGAGGATTGACAATCCGTCACACTGATCATTCAGCTACCGGGGGTGGACATTGTATTAATGCTATTATGTATTAGTAATGTTTAACTCTTTATTGTCTACTGACCTGTCATATATCTACATCAGATGCCACAGCACCAAAATAAAATAAACAAATTGATTGGTTAGCTAAAAAGACTGTAACTGTCATCCTTTTCAACTCTTTTCATTTGCTGCAATTTATAAGACGATCCTCAGATTGATTCCTGATAAGGTACATTGAAACACTATCAGAACCATAACAGTCCACCTTTCTTGCAATTTTCCATAGACTCTATTGCTATTTCCAACTTTATACTTAGTTCTGATATGAAATCTAAAAAAGACAATGTCCTTGGTGATCACAAATAGAGAAAAGGAAGACACATAGATATATTCATAGATGAAACAAAACTTGGAGATGTTACCTTTATAAAATGTTTGGGAATTACAGTTGATAATAAGCATCAATGGAGACAAAATATAGACAATATTTATTGTAAATTAAGCACTGTAGTATTTATCATGAAACAGGTTCCTCAGTATGCTAACAGAAAACATCTGTGTACAGTGTACCATGTTCTATTTGAAATGTACTTACAATATGGAGTAACTGTTTGTGGAAACGCCAGCAACAATAATATGAAAGGAATTTTTGTTTTGCAAAAACAGGCCATTAGAACTATCTTGAATAAAAAACAGAGACACATGTAGAATTCCATAATCTAAAGATATTGATGTTTCCATCCATGTATGTATACAGGTCAATAATTTCATTAAACCAGTACACTACTAGAAATAAATGCAGATGGTCAGTTATATGACACAAGAAATAATGATGGGTGAGAAGTATGCCACACAGACTGGGACCTGCTAAAGAAGGTTCTTGATACTCAGGTGCACAAATGGTAAAGCATCGTCTTCAGAGTCTACAAGACAGCACAGGTGCTGACTCCATGGGGCCTGACGAGGTTCCCTTTCTGTGCAGCAACTGTGGAGTATAAAATTATAAAGAATGTATCAACCAGCCACAGAAACATAATTTATTTATCTTGTTGCAAATTGATTTTGACTGATATCAGTCATCATCGATGCATTTTTCTAACCAATACATGCCATGGTAGAAATCTGCGTACAAAGAAACATTCCACATGGGAAAAAATATATTAAAAAACAAAGATGCTGTGACTTACCAAACGAGAAAGTGCTGGTAGATAGACACAATAAAAAACACACAAACACACACACAAATTTCAAGCTTTCGCAGCCCACGGTTGCTTCATCATCAGGAAAGAGGGAGGGAGAGGGAAAGACGAAAGGATGTGGGTTTTAAGGGAGAGGGTAAGGAGTCATTCCAATCCCGGGTGCAGAAAGACTTACCTTAGGGGGAAAAAGGGACAGGTACACACACACGCACGCACGCACGCACACACACACACACACACACACACACACACACACACACACACACGGGCAGACATATGTAAAGGCAAAGAGTTTGGGCAGAGATGTCAGTTGAGGCGGAAGTACAGAGGCAAAAATGTTGTTGAGTGACAAGTGATATACGAAGGGCGGCAACTTGAAATTAGCAGCCGCCCCTCGTACATCACTTGTCACTCAACATCTTTGCCTCTGTACTTCCGCATCAACTGACATCTCTGCCCAAACTCTTTGCCTTTACATATGTCTGCCCGTGTCTGTATGTGTGTGTGTATACCTGTCCCTTTTTTCCCCTAAAGGTAAGTCTTTCCGCACCCGGAATTGGAATGACTCCTTACCCTCTCCCTTAAAACCCGCATCCTTTCGTCTTTCCCTCTCCTTCCCTCTTTCCTGATGAAGCAACTGTGGGTTGCGAAAGCTTGAAATTTGTGTGTGTGTTTTTTATTGTGTCTATCTACCAACGCTTTCTCGTTTGGTAAGTCACAGCATCTGTGTATGTGCGGATGGATATGTGTGTGTGTGCGAGTGTATACCTGTCCTTTTTTCCCCCAAGGTAAGTCTTTCCGCTCCCGGGATTGGAATGACTCCTTACCCTCTCCCTTAAAACCCACATCCTTTCATCTTTCCCTCTCCTTCCCTCTTTCCTGACGAAGCAACCGTTGGTTGCGAAAGCTAGGACGGGTATACACAGACACAAGCAGACATTTGTAAAGGCAAAGCCTTTACAAATGTCTGCTTGTGTCTGTGTATATGCGGATGGATATGTGTGTGTGTGCGAGTGTATACCCGTCCTTTTTTCCCCCTAAGGTAAGTCTTTCCGCTCCCGGGATTGGAATGACTCCTTACCCTCTCCCTTAAAACCCACTTCCTTTCATCTTTCCCTCTCCTTCCCTCTTTCCTGACGAAGCAACCGTTTGTTGCGAAAGCTAGAATTTTGTGTGTGTGTTTGTGTTTCTTTGTGTGTCTATCGACCTGCCAGCGCTTTTGTTTGGTAAGTCTCATCACTTTCTTTCATGATGTGACTTACCAAATGAAAGTGCTGGCAGGTCGACAGACACACAAACAAACACAAACATACACACAAAATTCAAGCTTTCGCAACAAACCTCATCAGGAAAGAGGGAAGGAGAGGGAAAGACGAAAGGATGTGGGTTTTAAGGGAGAGGGTAAGGAGTCATTCCAATCCCGGGAGCGGAAAGACTTACCTTATGGGGAAAAAAGGATGGGTATACACACACACACACACACACACACACACACACAGACACGGGCAGACATATGTAAAGGCAAAGAGTTTGGGCAGAGACGTCAGTTGAGGCGGAAGTACAGAGGCAAAGATGTTGAGTGACAAGTTGGTTTGATTGCGTAGTGACCATAATTTTGGTATATCCTTTTATATACATTCTTACAACCTAAGGCTTGGGAAGACGAGAAACGTCGGTATTTCTGATCATTGCAGGGCCGACATTGGTTTCTGATGTTCTGCACCCAACCGTGATATTGTACCCTGTAATTTTGGCATGTATTTGCATTGAAAGAGTTGCTTATTCAGAGGCGCACCACTCGCTATCTCTGTCGGAGCCTGTATTGCTTGATCCCCTGGAACTTGGCCTAGCCCTCCCACTCCCAGTCCTACTTAACAATAAATCCAGACTAGAGTAGGACCTAATTAATGGTAGCAGAGCGTGGTTTTTTCCAGGTTACGAGTGGAGCATGTTGGGTTTCATACGAGTGTGGCCGCCAGGAGCTGTCCAGGGTTGTCCTACTTAAAAATTGACTATCTGCATTATGAGCTCACCATTCGTCAACAGACAACCCAGGGGACCGTAACCGAGTTAGTTAATAGGTTGCGGGCTACATTAGACGAGCCAATTGTCATTTCTCCTGACATCCTGGGGAAGGTTGACCAAGTCATACCTTTGATTGAGCAAGCTGTTGACCAGCTTGAGCAGAGCTTGAATTTTTTGGTGAGTACTCAAGTCACTCCTAAACAAAGGGCAAGAACTCAGGCCTAACTTTGTCACTGGCAGGCTAGATCAGGTGATCTTAGCTCCATGCAAACCGATAAGCAATCCATGGAAGAGAGAGATGATTTAGCTAGCAGAATTACTCAGTTACAAGCCAAAGCCAGTACTACTGGGATAGAGGAAGAATTCGAAGTTATGCAGGTGTACCAGAGGGAGAGGTGACGGTACAATTTTCCATATTGCCCAAACCAGTCATGCATTTGCTCCGATATGTCACCCAGCTCGCCATTGACAGTATTGACAAAATTCAACATTTTATCTGGTTGGTCATGTTGTAACGACAACTGTACATATAATAATTTTTTTCTTTATGAATTTCTCTAAATTAGTGTGAAAAATGGTTGATTTAATTTCTTGCTCTTTTCGTGATGTTAAAGAAACTGTGAGTAACTTTTGAAATGAATATTATTAATTATGTTAGATTTCAAATGATGTGATAATCAAAAGAAAGTGTACTTAATGTTAAAACTATTGTAAAATGTGGAAATTGTAATTTAAACACTTGGTCCATACGTAGGTAATGCATTAGGATATGTGTAGTAGAAAACCTGTGGTGAATACCCTACCTGTAGGGGAGCAGGAAAAGGTGGAGGCAGGCGAGCGCGGGAAAACACACACTGGGCGCGGTTCGGCACAACGGGCTCAGTAGTCAGTCGGAGGCGAGCATCAGTAACAGTCGGAGTTGTGAATCGGTCAGAGGAACACGTAATGTACCGAGGCGGCTACCCAGGAAAAGTGGATTCCATTGAGCCTCGGATGAACCGATTCCGACGACTACTTGGCATGGCTATATTCTGAGGCACAAAATTGGAAAGATTACGATGCTAAGAAGATGGAAAGTGCCGATGTAGTGTGAGCCTTAGCCGTGCTTGTATGTGTGCCGTGCTGCCCGCTATCTCGCTGCCCGCCAACCGCCGCACCGACTTGCACAGGTCAAACATTTATTTCATCTTTAGAAGTGTATCTGTGTGGACCAGTGTCGAAAATGTTTCTAACTGTTCAATAATAACGTGACTTTTACCAGAATTGCTTTAGCCATGACTCATCCTGATCACTGACCTAGACAGGATCCTTACCTCGTATTGTGCAACCCGAGTATCCTGAACTGAAAGTTTATAATTAGTGTAAATGAGAATTATCAGCAGTCAAACTTTTGCTATAAAGAAATTTAAAAGTTCTGTGAATTATTGCAAATGTTGGTAAAAGACAAAAGTATGACTAAACTGAAAGAGAGTTTTTTGAATTGAGTTAGCGATGCTATTTAATTAACTTGAGACAGAACTAATGACAGTTAAATTATTCAGAAGTAAGACAAAAGAGTAGTTATCCATTGATTGATAAATTTGAGTGTTAATTTGCCTTTTAGTACTTAACAGTTTCAGTATAACGACCATAACAGTTTCAGGGTCCCCCCCCCCTCCTCTTGTTCATTCTTTCAAACCTTGAAATGTGCTGATAATATTTGACCTGTAAATTTAAGTCCTTTATTGAACCTAAGTGTATTAGTGTTGTTTTCCCAATTTCAATAGTGACATTGTATGTGTGTTTTCAAAACTGTGCACTCTAGGAAAATCTATGCCCAATCTCAGTCTGATCAATATACGAAATGCAGTTCGTAATAATCATTGCTGTGTGGTGTTGTGTGAATTTAGCTCGTCCAAATTAGTACAAAAAGAGAAAGCTTTAGTTCAGTGGATTTTTCCGGGTCCAAACTTTGCCATATAACACATCATTACTACGTGTTACTATGCTTGTACATGCACCCACTTGTACAAGGAAAAGCTCACTCATTGCCTAAGTAGGCTGGCGATCGAATCATTAATTATAGGTAGCATCTACTGTGTATACTTCTTGTCCATGCGAACGAGCAATTATACTTTACATATGCTTGATGAATCACTGTAGTTATTGACTGATTACAAGTCCGATCTTGCTTCTATTAGGTACACGCGGTCAATTTATGTACTAAAATCCTTGGTTATAAGGTGAAGCCCGTGAACTTATTACAGTACAGGCTTTATACAGCTAACGCACGTCAGTTAAAGGGCGGTAGCGTTACACGTGGCTTCCCGGTGACAGGACTTCCAGTTGTTGTCGGTTACAAATTAACGTAAAGATCGATCAGTGGAAGTTCAGTGGCACGAATAGCAATAAAAGTCAGTAAAGTAAACTGCAGTGAACGTCAAGTACGACAGTGTGTTGTAGTTGGCATTCGATATGGACGGGAATGTAGGCAGGGAGGATGCGCCGAGCGAAATGGAGAATGCGGCTGGCAGTAGCCGGAGTTTACACGGCCAGATAACAGATGGCATTAGCAGAAGACAATTGGCGTACATACAATACCACGAACACGTTAACGAACAGATTGAAATGGCGAGATCGCCTCGAACGCAGCAAGGAATGAAACAGGAAGTAGAGGGTGACTTTGTAGATGATAGTGGGTATGTGAATGAATCCACTGACATGTTTGAGTCACCACAGATAAAGAAAGAACCGAAAGAAACTTTTGAAGTAGGATCGGAACACACCGATTCCATAGAACAAAACAGTGTGAACATTTTAAGCATGAACGATTTATTTGAACAATTAACTAAACAAATTGCAGGACAGAGCGAGCAGATCAAAACACAGAATGATCAGCTTCAAAAACAAGTCGGCAATCAGGTTAATCAGCTTAAAACACACGTTGACGAGCAGCTTAAAACACAGAACGAACAGCTTAAAACACACGTTGACGAGCAGCTCAAAAAACAGGTGGATCGGATTAAAGCACAGGTTGAAGGACAGGGAATTAAAATTAGTAAACAAATAGAACAGGTAGAACAAAAGGTGGGTAATTTAAGTTCTGTGGTAAATACTATGAAATTTGAAATTGACACCATTAACAAAAATATGGACACTATGCAGGGGGAAATTGTTAACATTAACAGTAGGTTCGATGTTGAAATTCTCAACATACAAGACAAAGTAGAGCCCCAGGTAGAAACAAAAGTAGACGAAAAAGTTTTCGGTCTCAAAACTGAGATCGTAAACGAATGTCAACAAGGAATTTCACAGTTGAAAAGGGCAGTTTCAGACACTGAAAAAGATTTAGGCGAGAGAGTTACCGAATGTGAACAAAATTCTTCGAAAATTCAAGGCAAAATTTTTGACCTTGAGAATAAAATTAAAGATAGGCCTGGTGTTGTCTGTAATGGCACACCGATTACGAAGCTGTTAGAAGGCGAGGAACGCTTCGATCCAGCCAAGAAACATAACGGGTGGCATCCGTTAGATTTTATCAAAAATTGTGAGAGAGTATTTCCTGAGCACTTGTCTGATCAGGAAAAGATAAATGTTGTAATTAGCGCCTTAGCAGGTGATGCTAAGCGCTGGGGAATAAATTTAAATACCGAACGAATGACGTTCGAAGAATTTAGGCAGAGATTTACGGAAGAAAATTGGTCCAAACAAAAGCAGGATCATTTATGGCGCGAATTTATCATGGCCAAGCTTCATGATAACAGGGGCAGAAATTCTTTGAAAGATTTCTGCGAGCATTGGTACCGAAAATTGACACACTTAAGAGGTAGAAGATCAGATTCAGAAATTATCTGGGAGCTATACAAAAAGCTTCCAGAAGATTCAAAGAGATACGTAGGAAGCAATCATCGTAGCTTCCAAGCATTTCTAGAAAGGGTCAAAGACGAAGACCATTGGCGCGAAAGTCGTGCCAATTATCAAAATTTTGGTCATCATAATAATCGTAATAATGACGAACGAAATGACGGCGATGGATTTCGCGTCAATGTGATACAAAGAGGAAGAGGCAGAGGAAGAGGTAGAGGAAATTATTCAGGTCGCGGTAGAGAGTATACCGCGCAAAATAATAACGACGCGGGAAACTAATTTCCGCGAACGTTGCGGGCCAAACGGAAGCGGACAATACATACCGGCCCCGATTTGAAAAAAGATACTGGACCGTCCGTAATGTAATGAGACAGGCTAGGGACAGGAATGGAACACCGCGGCGTGTGGTGATGAAACAAGCGTCAGCTGCGAGCCAGAATGAGTCATTTCTGCCGCACAGAACGCTACAGGTTAACAGGCGAGTGGAGTATCAGAGGGCAACGGCCCAGCCTAGCAGAACATCTGTTAGGAAAGAAGCCGCTAGAAATACGGCAGCAGTAGATACGAACATAGCCGTCAGAGCTAATGAAAACTTTACGAGTAATAATTCCATGGCAAAGGAAACGATAAAGGAAACTGTGAATACACAGAGAGATGCGGTTAGCAGTGTTTGCAATGAAATTAAAGGCGAGGATGAATTAGCAGAAGTAACTGATTGGCGTGTGCAGATCGATAATCTGTACAAGGGCCTAAAGCAATGTGAGTGGGAGGATTTTAAGGAGTATGAGGCGAAGAAGGTAGTTAATAGGAAAGGAAATGATAGGGACGTCGATAAGGTGAGGTGGCCCGAATTGGAAGAGGAGAGAATAAATAGCGCCGCACAAAGTACGCGTGCCGCCAATAGGATGCAGATTAAGGATAGGAAGGATTTGGAGGATGAAATCCTCAGCATTGACGAAGAAATAATTTCTGCTAACAGTCCACCAATGATACAAGCTGCTACCGAGAGGCACCGTGGAGAAGGGGCAGATGATTACCTGAAAGTAATCAAAGTCCACGAGGATTACACCGAATATGAAGTCACAGTGGAAGTGAATAAAGCTGAGGATGAGGCCGTATTGCCAAAAGAGGAGATTGAATTGAAATCCAAGCCTGACGACAATACAGAGGAGGAACTTAGTGCCTGTCTCAGAAAAGCTTTTATGTTAGAACCTGAAAGCGATCCGGAATGGTCGGATTCCGACGATAGTTCGGATGATGAAAGGTATGCAAATACGGACGAAAATGAATGTACTAACTCTCCCTATTGTGCAAAAGTAGCGTACTTAAGTGAATCTGATGTTGAGGGAGAAAGTAGTGGTGATTCTAGTGAAGATGAATTTTTAGGTGTAGACGAAAGTAAATATACTTTTACTGAAAGAGGGTATGAGAAAATCAGTGAAAGTAAATGGGATGCAATTAATGTCGATATTGTACCTAACGATGACAACGTATCAAAACAAAATCCAGACGTTGAAACAGAACAGAGAAAGAAAGAACCACCAGACGACTCAGGGTTTATTTCGCAGAGAGTTCAGGTTATTAATAACTTTGAACTTCCGGAACCCAAGAAACCGCCAGATATATGCAAGGTGAATGTGAAAAGCATATCTTGGGACGATGTTATCGTCGACCCGGATTTGCTCAAGGAAGACCACGATAATGAAAAACATGCGACGGTTAGACAAACTATAATACCAGTTGAAATTTATAACGTGAAATTGCAAGTACTTCTTGATACTGGGTCTCAGATAAGTGCAATTTCTCAGTCATTTTTCGAACACATTTGTGATAAGCCTGGGCTAGTAATTATGTCAGTGACAGGTGTAAAAATTGTTGGTGCAACTGGTAAGGCTAGTAAGCCGGTAAAGAACCAGATTTTGGTTGAATTTAGTATAAAAGGACAGAACTTTGAACACGATTTTTTGGTTGTGCCAGAATTGAGTACTGAAATGATTTTGGGGATAGATTGGTTGGATAAAGAAAAGGTTATTATTGATTGTAGCCAGGGAGTGATCAAAATTAATAGTACATTTAGGAATGTGGAATTAAATTTTGAGGAAAGTGGGAAAGTGTTTGATTCAGAAATCGATTCTTTGTTGTTGGAGATCGATCAAGGGAATGATGGGTTGACAAACAAGTATGAGGTGTACCATGTCCAGAGAATATTAAATGAGAGTGACCAGCAGGGGCATGAATTTAAGGGAATGGTGGAAAATTTAGAGGGAATATCTCCCGAACAGAAAGCAGAATTGCTTGAAATTTTAGATAGTAATAGCCCCGTATTTTCGGACAAACCTGGCCTAGTTAAGAATTTTGAATACCAGATTGAGACCGTAGAGCATAAACCTTTCTTCGTAA
Organism: Schistocerca nitens; assembly: GCF_023898315.1. Classification (NCBI taxonomy): domain Eukaryota; kingdom Metazoa; phylum Arthropoda; class Insecta; order Orthoptera; family Acrididae; genus Schistocerca; species Schistocerca nitens. The sequence continues at coordinate 147,507,567 of NC_064617.1, forward strand.
GACCATTTTCGATACCCATATCAAAGAGGCAGGCTGTTCAAGTGGAAATAGATAAAATGATAGAGTGGGGGGTAATCGAACAAAGTAGCAGCGAGTATAATAGTCCCCTTATCATAGTGAACAAAAGGGATGGGGGAGTGAGAGTTGTTATCGACGCCAGGACTTTGAACAAAATTGTAAAGAAGGAAATTGACAGACCTGAAAATCTGGACGAAATGCTCCAAAAATTTTATAACGTGAAATATTTAACCAGTCTGGACATGACCGCCGGATACTGGCAAATCCCATTGAGTAAAGAATCCCGTAAATATACCGCTTTTCTATTCGCCGGGAAATGCTATCAGTATAAAGTAGTGCCATTTGGGCTTAGCACATCTGTGGCAGTATTTATTAGGGCCCTGGACTTTGTGTTAGGGAGAGAACTAAGTTCCCGGCTAACCATTTATGTAGACGATTTACTAATTGCTACAGAAACATGGCAAGAGCATTGCGAGTTATTGCGGAAAGTTTTTGTTGCTCTGCAAGCAGGGGGCATGACACTTAAGTGGAAGAAAAGTGAATTTGTAAAATCGAAAATAAAGTTTCTGGGGCACATTATTACTACAAATGGCATTGGAAAGGATCCAGAAAAGTTAAGTGCAATATCAGGATGTCCAGCTCCTAGAAATAGAAAACAGTTGAAAGCCTTTTTAGGTTTATGTGGATTCTATAGAAAATTCGTCAAGGGACAAGTTTTTAATAGTCCTCATTTGAATAATCTGCTTAAGAAAAATAGTGCTTTTGTGTGGACTGAAGGGTGTATGAGGGATTTCGAAAAATTAAAAAACGAACTTTTGAATGACAGTATTTTGCATCACCCCATACTCTCAGAACCTTTCCATATGAGTACTGACAGCAGTGCTTATGGAATTGGTATAGAAATTTTCCAAGAAATCTGTAATGACGAAGAAATCGAACACAGAACTATCGCATTTGCAAGTAGAACTCTAACGAAATATGAGAGAAACTACACTATTTCGGAAAAGGAAGCTTTAGCCATTATATGGGGGCTAAAGAAATTTAGAAATTATCTGTGGGGCCATAAACTCATCATACATACTGACCACAAAGCTTTAACTTTTCTTAAATATTGCCGTTTACTAAATGGTAGGCTAACTCGTTGGGCTTTATACCTACAACAATTTGATTACGAAATTTATTATGTCAAAGGTACTGAGAATTATGTGGCAGATGCTTTATCTCGATTGCCTAATGGTATGAGTGAAGTGCCAAATGAAAATGGGGAAGAGGGTACTTTTCAGATAAGGTATATGAATGAGGTTTCAGGAAAGAGGAAAATTGAGCAGATATGTAAAAATATGAGATACCATCAGAATGAGGATTCAACCTGGAAATCAGTGAAGGTAAAATTTGACAGTGTGCAGTATCCTCAAATTAAGAAGTACTACAAAATCTTTAGAGGCATTTTATATAGGAGGAAAGATTTAGCCACTGAGGAATGGAGAGTATGTTGGCCACACCAGTTTGATACCGAGGTCATAGACTATTTTCATTTAGCATTGGGGCATAGTGGGCCAAAGAAGTGTTCAGATAAATTGAATAATGTAATAGTGATTACTGGTAATATGAGTAAGAAGGTAAAGGAACGAATTAAGTCATGTGATGTCTGCCAAAAGGCCAAAGTGCCGAACAAAACTAGTAGGGGACAAATGCAAAGTACGTTGCCTGAAGACACCCTAGACTTATTATCGGTGGATTTATATGGTCCCCTCCCAAAGACTTCGGGAAATTGTGCATATATTTTGGTGAATTTGGAAGTATTTTCAAAATTTGTGAAATTATACCCCTTGAAAAAGGCAACAGCAGAAGCTGTATTTAGTAGGATGGTCGAATACTTCAGGACCATCGGGAAACCCAAAGCAGTACTATCTGACAATGGACCCCAGTTCATATCCAAAATTTGGAAGGAGGGAATGGAGAAAGTTGGTGTGGAGGTTAAATATATTGCCGCCTACCATCCTGCAAGCAACCCGGTTGAAAGGTACATGCGAGAAATCGGGAGATTGTGTAGAACATACTGCAGTCACAATCATAGAGCCTGGGAGAGATTTATATCGGATTTTGAGAATGTCATGAACACATTACATCATGAAACTACAGGATTTCCACCGGAAGAAATTTTGTTACACAGAAGTAGTAAAAGTTTAATTGAAGAAAATCTAGAGATTCCACCTTGTACAAATTTGGGATTGGATCAAAAGAAAGAATTGGTGATAAAAAGGGCAAAGCAAAAAGCTGAATCTAGATCTAAAAGACACAATAAAAATTTAAAAGTTTCAAAATTTAAAATTGGAGATTATGTTCTTTTAAAAACCCACGAAAAGTCTAGTGAACTAAACCATGAAATTTCCAAATTTAAATATATTTATAATGGACCATATATAATACAGAATATTCCACACGACAATGCTTACTACCTAATCTACCCAAAATCCAAAAGACCTTTAGGTGTAAGAAATATTGTGGACCTGAAACTGTATGTTCCTAGAAACTAGTAATTGTGCTGTATCTTATGCTGAACCCAAGTTATTCTAAATATAACTAATATTTGTAAATGTCTGTATACCCTTGAAAGTGTGCTAATGTAGTTATGTGAGTTTCAGATTACCAATTGTACTGTAACTGTAAAAATAAATGGAGAAAGGGACTGAAATGAAAGGATAAATGCTATCAGCCAGATAAAAGATGGGACTGTCAAAAATGAAAATGGGCAGTGTATGAACCATGATATGAAGGACTGCCAAATACCAATGAGGGCAGATAAATAGTCAATGGAAAATTGTAAATATGATCCAGGAGATGTGATAATATGAAGTGAAAAGGATTGCCCAAATCCGCACAATAGGCAGCAAATATGTGTAGTTAATTTTTTTGAATATATGTGTGTGTATTTTGTTTAGTAAATAAGGAAATGGACTGCTATTCAAAGCAAGCAGCGACAAATTATCTTATAGTGTGTACAAAATATGCAATTGTTTTTGTAGTTAAATGTTTGTATTCCAAAATTTAAATTATTTCTTTGAGAAAATTAGAAGAATTAATTAAATTACTATTTTAGTAATGTTATGATGAGAAGTTGGACTGTGCAAAAGGCACTTGAGTAAATGATAAATAATTATTCTGGAAGTGTTAAAAGAGTGTAAACTTATATACAGGGAGTAGAAGGACATATGTAGTGTAAACCTTTTGGACATTTAAGTAAAGATTCAGAACCACTGTATAATTGTAAGATTAAGTGTTCCCATAAAATTTGGACTTAAGCAAAATTTTCTGGAAACAGGGGCATGTGTAACGACAACTGTACATATAATAATTTTTTTCTTTATGAATTTCTCTAAATTAGTGTGAAAAATGGTTGATTTAATTTCTTGCTCTTTTCGTGATGTTAAAGAAACTGTGAGTAACTTTTGAAATGAATATTATTAATTATGTTAGATTTCAAATGATGTGATAATCAAAAGAAAGTGTACTTAATGTTAAAACTATTGTAAAATGTGGAAATTGTAATTTAAACACTTGGTCCATACGTAGGTAATGCATTAGGATATGTGTAGTAGAAAACCTGTGGTGAATACCCTACCTGTAGGGGAGCAGGAAAAGGTGGAGGCAGGCGAGCGCGGGAAAACGCACACTGGGCGCGGTTCGGCACAACGGGCTCAGTAGTCAGTCGGAGGCGAGCATCAGTAACAGTCGGAGTTGTGAATCGGTCAGAGGAACACGTAATGTACCGAGGCGGCTACCCAGGAAAAGTGGATTCCATTGAGCCTCGGATGAACCGATTCCGACGACTACTTGGCATGGCTATATTCTGAGGCACAAAATTGGAAAGATTACGACGCTAAGAAGATGGAAAGTGCCGATGTAGTGTGAGCCTTAGCCGTGCTTGTATGTGTGCCGTGCTGCCCGCTATCTCGCTGCCCGCCAACCGCCGCACCGACTTGCACAGGTCAAACATTTATTTCATCTTTAGAAGTGTATCTGTGTGGACCAGTGTCGAAAATGTTTCTAACTGTTCAATAATAACGTGACTTTTACCAGAATTGCTTTAGCCATGACTCATCCTGATCACTGACCTAGACAGGATCCTTACCTCGTATTGTGCAACCCGAGTATCCTGAACTGAAAGTTTATAATTAGTGTAAATGAGAATTATCAGCAGTCAAACTTTTGCTATAAAGAAATTTAAAAGTTCTGTGAATTATTGCAAATGTTGGTAAAAGACAAAAGTATGACTAAACTGAAAGAGAGTTTTTTGAATTGAGTTAGCGATGCTATTTAATTAACTTGAGACAGAACTAATGACAGTTAAATTATTCAGAAGTAAGACAAAAGAGTAGTTATCCATTGATTGATAAATTTGAGTGTTAATTTGCCTTTTAGTACTTAACAGTTTCAGTATAACGACCATAACAGTTTCAGGGTCCCCCCCCCCCCCTCCTCTTGTTCATTCTTTCAAACCTTGAAATGTGCTGATAATATTTGACCTGTAAATTTAAGTCCTTTATTGAACCTAAGTGTATTAGTGTTGTTTTCCCAATTTCAATAGTGACATTGTATGTGTGTTTTCAAAACTGTGCACTCTAGGAAAATCTATGCCCAATCTCAGTCTGATCAATATACGAAATGCAGTTCGTAATAATCATTGCTGTGTGGTGTTGTGTGAATTTAGCTCGTCCAAATTAGTACAAAAAGAGAAAGCTTTAGTTCAGTGGATTTTTCCGGGTCCAAACTTTGCCATATAACACATCATTACTACGTGTTACTATGCTTGTACATGCACCCACTTGTACAAGGAAAAGCTCACTCATTGCCTAAGTAGGCTGGCGATCGAATCATTAATTATAGGTAGCATCTACTGTGTATACTTCTTGTCCATGCGAACGAGCAATTATACTTTACATATGCTTGATGAATCACTGTAGTTATTGACTGATTACAAGTCCGATCTTGCTTCTATTAGGTACACGCGGTCAATTTATGTACTAAAATCCTTGGTTATAAGGTGAAGCCCATGAACTTATTACAGTACAGGCTTTATACAGCTAACGCACGTCAGTTAAAGGGCGGTAGCGTTACAATGTGTCTCCAGTTACATGCTGAGGCTTTAGGGGTGCCGGAAGCTACCATTTTGTGTTTGTTGTATCCGCTAAGTGTGGGGATCCTGTCTGGGATCTTCTTGTAAGTACTGCGAGAACGACCTACCCTTGACTACCTCCAGTGGACTATTATTACATCTAAACTTTCACTGCACACCCACAAAAAATTGGAGCACCAGTATTATTGGCGCGTTCAGAGACCATCTGAACTGTTAGTACAATATATCGACTGAGTTCATACTGCTGAATGTGCCTTAAGTATGGAGGTTGCCAAACAGTGTAGTGTGGAGGTTATTCTGCAGGGGATGAAACCTGAGGATCGATCAAGGGCTCAGTTCACTGGGAAGCCTGCTACCTACTCCCACTTATCTGAGATGGCTACCTCTATAGAGGCCCTTAGGGTTGCTGATGAGCAGAGAGGCCTTAGTAGTGCCGCAATCAGGGCACCTGAATTTTCTTCTGAGCTAGCACAATTGCCTCATCGGAGGTGTTTCAGGTGCGGATCTGACACCCATCTCGTCAGGAGTTGCCCCGAGCAGTGTGGGGCCAAAAGAGGTCGATGGCGCCAGAGGAAACGGGGGTGGGGGGACCTTTGTCCTAGGTTACTGAAAGGCTGTGCTCATGTCAGAACAATAAATTCCTCAAAACTTCCCTTTGTCTGTGCTCTACTCAATCAGGAGCCCGTTTGTGGTCTCCTCGACTCCGGAAGTGCTGTGTCCCTGCTCGATCTGGACTGGTATCTTGAATTTCATAGGATCTGTAAGTTGCCACCCCCATCTCCCACTTTTCAGAGGTGTCGAACAGTTAACGGACAAAGGCTGCCTCTGGCAGGAGAAGTTCGGATCAAGTTGTCTGTGGTGGGATTTTCCTGGCTGGTACAGCTACTCTTGGTGAGAAAATTTCCTGTTACCCTGTTTCTTGGCTGCAATTTTATTCACCACACTGGACTTATCCTTGACATCAACATCAGGACGTTTTTCTTTAAATTTTGCCATGACCAGAAAATAGGGTTTTGTTTCTGTGAGATTAGTCAGCAGTGTCCCTTGCTGGTCAACAAGGTTAAATCTGAGTTTCAGCTCAGTGACCTCCAGAGGCCCAAAGCTCAACAATTGTTCGAGGTGCTCCAATGTTATCCTGACGTTCTTACCGACAGATTGGGAATAACCAGTAGGATAGAGTATAGAATTCACTTGGTTGATGAGGTCCTGTTGTGCCAAGCCCCCTATCGGGTATCCACTCTTAAAATGCGGATCCTATGCCAGAAGGTCGAAGCTATGTTGTGTGATGGGTTTATCAGAGCATCTACCTCCCCTTACACTTCCCCAATGTTCTTAATCCCAAAGGCTCAGAGATAAGAATACTGGTCTGTTGTCGACTGCCGGCAACTTAACCAGAAGCTGGTTCTGGAGTCCATTCCCCTTCCTGACCTTCATAACCACTTCACCTGGTTTGCCAGCACTAGGTATTTTACCGTCCCTGACTTGAATCAGCCATACCATCAGATTCCATTGGTGGAAGAATCCAAAAAGGCTACCAGGTTTTGTACCGACTGGAATCTTTTTGAATTTAACCGAGGGCCGTTCAGATTGTCGACTGGAGCCACTGTTGGACGGTGTATTTGGTGATATCAAGTTTGAATTCCTTTATAATTATTTGGATGATGCTGTCATCTACAGTAAGACTGTTGATGAACATTTAAATCATTTGGAATCCATTCTGGAGAGATTGCAGGGTGCTGGTCCAACAGTTAAACCATCCAAGATCACCTTGGCCAGAGAACACATTTCCTTTCTCAGGCATTTGGTTTCTCATGAAGGAATCTGCATCGATCAGGAGTGGACCACCAGTCTTAGAAATTTTTCCCCGCCCACCGCGCGTTGAATGTTTCATCGGGATGACCAATTATTTCAGGAAGTTTGTGCTGAATTTCGCTCAGCTGGCTGCCCCACTTAACAACTTACACAAGAAAGGGGTGAGCTTTATTTGGGGAGAGAGCCAACAAGCCGCCTTTGATGCCCTGAAAATTGCCCTCACCAACCCCCCAGTCTTGGTCATCCCTGATTTCAATCACCGATTCATTGTCCAGACCGACACATCAAGCACCGGCATTGCTGCCGTCCTCCTGCAGCAAATTGAAGGGGATGGACACCCTGTTGCCTTCACCTCTAGGTGTCTGTCCAAGGTTGAATTGAAGTACTCTATGTACGAATGTGAAGCTCTGGCTGTTTTGTTCGCTCTCGAGAAGTTTAAATTCCATCTTGAGCATAGGGAGTTCGACCTTGAGACGGATAACCAGGCAATAAGCTGGGTATTAGCCAGGGCCAGAAAACCTGGGCGTATTGCTAGGTGGGCAATATGCATATCGGCCTTTCCTATTAAGATTCATCATATTAAAGGGGCCGAGAACCACGTCACCGATGCGCTGAGTTGCATGTTTGAGGAGAAAGGGGAAGATATTAAAAAGGACGCCTGCTAGAATGCTATCCTCATTGGAACTGTCCTGTCTGAGATCCCTGAACTATTTGTTAACCTCAAAGAGCAACAGTCGCAGGAGCCCATCTTGGGGCCTATTAGGCGGCCATGTTGAACGGGGAGGAGGTCCAATGTTGTATCTTACACAGAGGAGTCCTATGTCGGTGGTTCGGCAGGTCCAATAAGGTTAGGAGTTGCTTGCCCCAGAGTGCTGTTCAGCCCACCTTTAAGTATTTTCATACTTCACTCCTAGGCGGACATTAGGGGTGGCCAAAACAGTTGCCAAAATGTGCCAGCATGTCACCTGGCCCGTGATGTATAAGGATGTCTGTCGATTAGTTAAGCAATGTGAGGCCTGTAAAATTGGGAAACCAGGAAATAACATTCATCATGGATTATTGCAATCCGACCGAGAACTTACCCCATGGATAAGGTCTTCATCAATCATGTGGGACCCTTACCCAGGACCAAGAATGGGAACTGCTATATTACGGTCATCGTGGATGCCTTTAGCCACTTCACATGGTTCCTCCCTCGCGCAGTGAGATTATGACGTGCAGCACCATTAACCATCTTACTAAAGTTTTTACCCTCTTTGGTCCCCCTAAGACCCTGGTTAACAACAATGCACCTGGCTTTATTTCAGAAGGGTTTCACAGGTTCTGCTTTAATAATGCCATCAAACATGTTACCTCCACACCTTACTATCCACAGCCTTCATTTGCTGAGCGTGTTAACTGGAACCTAAAGGCAGCCTTAATTATTTATCATTCCAACGCGCAGAGCAAGTGGGATTCTTCATTGCCATGGCTCAATCTTGCTTTAAACACTGCTCAGCATGAGGCTTCCGCTGCTACCCACGCCTCCTGCATGCTTCCGTAACCAATTAATACTCCCCTAGCCAATCTGTGGAATATCGAAGACATCTTACCAGCAAATTTGGATCCGCATCAAATTAAGTACAATTGGGAGAATACTAGGTGCAATATTAAGCGAGCACACCTCTAACAAGCTCAGCACTATAACCGTGGTAGGGTCCTGGTCTGAATAAGGGTAGGGGATCGGGTTTTTGTATCTAACTTTAATGCCCGTGTAACCAGGGGAGCACCTAGTGTTGGTAAGTTAGCCCCCCGTTTTATTGGTCCGTTCCAGGTCTGCAAGCGATTGGGTCCGGTCAACTTCCTGGTTAAAAACCTTGCTAACAATAGGTTCATTCAGGTGCATGTTAGTCAAATTAAAGCGTAAGCTGCCATTCCCCCTGTAATATTATTGGATTTCAGATACTTCACATATGAGATATTTGTCATAAAAGAAAAGGACAGCCAACGAGCTGTAGTTCGTAAAAATGCTAAGCATCACAGCGTGAAAGTAAAGAAATGAAATATTTTTTTTTTAAATGTGCACCTATACCAAAACATGCGTCCAGCATTTAAATACCCTAAATAAACACTATGACCTGCTGGGTGCAGATATTTAAAATCATTGCCGCAGCACTTGATAGCAAGAAGCTGCGAAACAGAGGAAAGAACAATCTATCGCTTGTTAAGAAATATTATAGAGACTTCATTATACCTTGTACTTTTGGTCACTGACATGTTAAGACGTACTACATAGCATTGCCACAAGTTGTATTTTTATTTTGTGTAAAAGTTATGTGAAACGATGAACAAACATTTCGATAACTCAGGTGAAGATATAATGTACTTACGTACACGCAAGGACATTTAATTTTAAGAAGGAATGGACTGACAGAGCAACAATTATTGGACTGTGCCATGTACAAAATAAATATCAGATGTAAGTCATGAATTTATTGTGTATTTGTCAATGTCTAGAAGTTTAAAGCTAATTTGTTCAAAATATATTAATATTTTATGCTGTAGTAAATTTCTTTGTATTCTTTTCTTTTACTAACCAAAAATGATATTCAAATGTATATGAGCTTTGTTACAGGTTCACTCTTTATCGCGGTGTCTCAATTGTATTTGGGAGACCACTAATGTGTTCAATTTCCAATCTGTTAATCTTTTTCTTGCGAAATTCCACTAATTTGCTTTCATTTCCATTTTCATATTCAAATAGGTCCCTTAGGTATTTTCATCAAAGATTCTGATTGTATGAAGGCAATCTGGGTCAAAAGGTCAATCAAGAAAACCCCTTCGCACAATCAATTCATACATCTCCTGAAAACAGTCGAGAACTGACTCATCGGTGATCAATTAATAATCTCTCTCTCTTTTCAAGTCATACTGAGAAATGGCCACACAGGATAGCAATCTAGTGTTAGGTTGCACTTTGCCAGTATATAATACCAACGAACAGTGACAGCATCACTATTATTATTTACCACTATTTCTTATACAGAATAAGGAAGTTTCTAACATCAGAACCCCCCTCCCACTTCATCTTTGGAGGAGGAGATTGAGCCGTGCTCTCCTTCCTGTGGCGCATCACCAGAGGGGGTCATTGTGCTTAGCGTGCGATCGCTGGTGGCTTTCGGAGATAGAGGACGTACTAGTGTGTGGGCAGTTGGTGGCAGGTGGCTTGCGTGGATGGCCACGTTTCGGGATTGGGATTGATTTGCTTCCTGGTAGAGTGATGCTCACCATTTGACAGTTTGAATTTGCCTGTGGTTGCGGGTGTGTGTTCACCATTAAATGGTATATTGTCAACTTGATCTGCAAGTTCGCATCTTGGGGATTCATGTCGTGGCCTTCTCATAGTGTTCCCCAAATTTTCCTGTTGTTGTTAAAATGCACCATTGAATGACAATTTGTTTAATGGCAAGCAACAAGAGGAACCCTTCGACAGAGTGACGTTTAGTGTTCAATGAGCATACAGTTGAAATTACTGTTATTACCAAATATGTCATTGTTCTGTGATTGTTGGGTCGCAGCAGATCTGGTTGTCAGTGAGATAGTAACACCTGCTACTTGTTGCTTCAATGTTTATCTTGTTGTAGTTCTTTATCTATGTCTGTTAATATTTAAAAAGTAAAATAATTCTGGGCATCTAATAGTCTTACCTGCAGCAGATTTACCTGATAGCTTACAGCCATCAGTTGTAGTATTCTGGGCTTGTTGCTTGGTTGATTACATTTTTCTAGTTTTATGCACATATGTACTGTTTAAATCATGTGTTTGGTCACAACAGGTCTGAGAATTAACCACTCCCAGTCCTACTTAACGATAATCCAGACTTGAGTAGGACCATATCATTTTTCACTTAAAATTTAGAAAATTGCCCAGGGCAAGACCCCCAGTATGCACCCCCCCCCCCCCCCCAATATTTTTTATAAGTTGGCAACCCTGCAAGACAGTATTAGTCAAAAGACTTCTAAAGCATTACTTAATTGAAAAAGAATTTTATAGTGTAAAGGAGTATATGTGTAAAGAATAGGAATGCTATTATTACTTGTGTATATGTGCTGTAATCACTTGAAGATATTGTAGTATGTTATTGACTTTAAGATCTAAATGTTGATCAAGAGAAATATGTATGCATTGTTTGTTTGTATGCATGTATGTATGTATTGTCAATTTGATGCTTTATATTGTAACATGTAGGTCAAATATTTTAAGATATTAGGTTAAGTTGACCTGTCATATATTACAAGTACTCTTTTTACATAACATGATCAAATGGGACCAAATAAAAATCAGTCAGTCCATCAATCCATATTGATAAAGTACCATCAAAGGAGAGACTTGAGATGGCAGGGTAACTTGCAACAGTTTAGTAGTGTTTTGTTTTGTTTTGTGCTGGCAACAATGGGTGGCGATAATTACATTTTGCAACTTGAGCAATATTTACTTGATAGCCTGTTGATGCCCTCAAATTAAAGGATATAATTTATTATCAATGTAAGTACTATCTTAAAATATTTAAAAAATGGTCAGAAAATTTGCAAAAAATGCTAGTGAAATAGGAGTGACCACTAATTGTTGTGATTTAAGGGTGTAAACATGGTTTATTTTTAAATTATAACTTCTCTTACGTCTTCAATGACCTCTAAACAACGAAAGAATTTTGGACTCATGTTATGTATTGGAAATATTAACTTTCAAATTCACTGTAAAGTTGGGGTCACTTGAGACATGTTGTTGATTGTGCAGAAACATTACATTTTGCTGACTAAAGAGTGTATGGTGGTGTTGAACCCTGAAATTGATATAGACGTATGGACTTGACATGTACAACACTGCACAAGTGTGTGTCTTTGTATTGGTTATTGTCTTTGTATTCCTGTTTCATTGTTGTCTTGCTGTACACTCTTATGACTGAAGTCTTGTATTTTTTGTGTGGATTTGTATTAATAAAGAGGTACGCTTCACGGTGACACTATCTGCATAGTTCCCACATTCATGACTCATGACAACAATATATTTTCTATGAACTCACAAAACAGGCAGCACTACCTTCCCACTGAGACAATGGATATCACCATCAAAGGTTATTGGGACCTTTCACCATTTTTGATTGTGCTTCTCACAGATTGCATAGTACTACAAATATGGAGCCACTCAAGTATGAAGCTGCTAGTGAAAGTGGCTACAACCTTCTTCTCACAAATGTAAATGGATATGTAGAGTCCATATGGTGACTAGGACTGTTGATATTTTTAAAAATATCGGGAATCCGATATATCGATATCTAAAAATAAAGTCATTATTGGCTCTCAATATATCGAAAAAAAGGATCAATATATCAACCAAAAACATATCGATGTACCAGCCTATAAAAATATCAGCTGCACACTTTAAATATACTACCACTTTTAGTGCTGTACATTTAAGTATTGATTTATTATTAGATATTCTGTACATCAACAAGCTAGCAGCCTGCCTACTCCCCTTAGAGCAATAATTTAAAGGAACATGATACACGTTCATGCTTGGCAATAACCACTTTGTTACCAATGGTAATCACATGTAAGTGGACAATAAAAGCCATTCAGTGGGTCCATCATACGGTTTTGTCACATATTGGGCTTGTCTGGAACACTTTATGTCAACTTCCCTGTTTTTTTTCATTTCTGTCAATGCCAGTGACCTAGCAACTACAGTGCCAAAATTGCATGGTGAAGCTAAATGCTGTTGTTTCTGTTGGTACAGCCAAGTGCCAATTATGTTAGCATTTCCCCTAACACGTCTCCACCCTATGCGAAGACCACTCTCGTCATCATTTAGATTTTTGTTCATCATTTTCGATAACTGTTTTTTAAGAATGCCACTGTAAAGAAACAGCACACTAGTTATGTTAAAAATTGTTTTTCAACACAACTGGTGTACTATTTGTTCACATCAGAAATCTTCTTATACCATTCACACTGTCACACTCCAGTGCAATTGGACTACTTTCTTTGTGCCACATGTACTTGATTCACACAGTCAAAGAGAAAGATTGGAAATGATGAAAACTCAAAAAGTAGTAAGACTCCATCACACAGCAAAAGTAAAATTATGTTCTACTACAATTTCAGAAGAACAATGTCAAATATTTACCAAAAATTGTGAATAAATATATAATATAAAATAAAAATATCGGTACTCAATATTACCATTTTGATAACAATATATTGCATATTGCAAATATATATCAATATTTTTTGGAAGAAATATGATATTTTATGTACAGCCTTAATGGTGACATTCTGTATTGCCTCCCATGGATATGATTGACTAACCTGTGACAGAGAAGCAACAAAGACTGATACCTCTGTGCGCTACAGGACATTTCATTCAATTCAGCATGAGCTTGTGCTCTGGTTTTGAAAGTGATGAATCCATTCTTACCCAAGGTGGAGCTTGGCTGGCTGAACCACACCAGAAGATTTCCGGGTTTTTTACCTCATCATGGCTGACTGATAGGGTTATGCCCAACGGTAGCACCAGATCAACTCAGTTAGTGCCAAATGCACACTTTTCCAGCAATGTTTTTGCTGATCAGCATGTGTCACTGAAACCACAAACCTGGTTCACCATTGTAAATTTGGTGTTCTCCATTCCCAACATTATTGAGGATACAGCAGAATACTCTGCATTACTGTGTCACATACGAGAGTATTCTTTTGTTATCCGTGATGTTATGTTATCACCACCTGCTTTTAACAAATCTGAGACAGACAAGATAGCATTACTTCAAAGACTGTGCAAGTCACATGAGCAACAAATCTCGGAGCACAGGAGTGGACAGACACCCTCACAGTTTTGGTGCCATCAACGAATTCTGATGGATCCTACATTAATATCAAACAATACTCAGCAAGCCAATGAGCAAGTATACTGCCTCAAGAGGTTCAAATGCTCTTAATGTGTAATGGAGGACTCACACCAGAGGCTAAATTACAGATGGTAGACAATGTTTTCATGTTGCAAGACGAATACTCTTGCGACCCAGCAGTCACGAATGGAATGTGTTCTCGGCAGCCATATTGTGCTTCAACATAGCAGGCAACTACCAAGCACAGCAGACTGCATCCCGTGTTTCATGACATGATACCTACAGAGCTGTCTAAGCCATCTTGATGTTCATCACAGTGGGCAGTGGCTGAGCAGGACTGAAGGCATCTCAAGACTTCCACTGCTCCCACCACACATAGGTGACCCTGACAACTTAGATGCAGCACAATCAGTGGACAAAAACAAACCAACCATCACCACTCACCATTCAGAGTGCTACCAGTACCAATAGATTGCCCGATGGTGCTGGTTCCACACGCGATTCAGAGCTGCCGCACATTAAGTACTCTGCTCCACGGAAGCACCAAAATGCCACTCATGATCTCCATCAGGCATCAGAGTTTGTGATATTATGAAAGTAAGCCAAAACTCCAACCATGTGAATCAAACTAGTTCACTTCCAACATCTGACTTCAGTCTGGAACCGCGCTGCTGCTACAGTTGCAGGTTCGAATCCTGCCTCGGGCATGGATGTGTGTGATGTCCTTAGGTTAGTTAGGTTTAAGTAGTTCTAAGTCTAGGGGACTGATGACCCTAGATGTTACGTCCCATAGTGCTTAGAGACATTTGAACCAACATCTGTCCACAAAATTCGTCTCTAATTTAAGTACTAGTACCAACCAATATTTTTTTGTTGATCCAGATTCTGAGATCAGCAAGATTCGAAACACCATTACCCTTCCTCATGCTGCAGATCTCTCACCTCAAGTGAAGGTGGCAAATCGTTTGATTATTGCAACTTATGGCTCTTCTGTACGCAACATTGACGTTGGAAATGGTCAGACTCTTATGTGGACCCCCATGCAAGCAGATGTGAATGAGGCCCTGTTAGGGGCAGTTTTGGGAACTATTTTCACTTGTGTCATTTTAGAAAAAAGGAGTGCTCTTCAACAGACAGTGATAGTATCAGAGTATGATCAGGAGACCTTGTTTAGGACTGTTCTACAACTTGCAGAAGCATTTACATCCCCTGTGTGCAAGCTACAGCAGTTACAGTCCTCACTTAATGATCAATTGGGTGCAGCTAATAAACTACACATGGGCACCAAAAGGAAATGTCTTGGATTGCAAGAGATACTGAGCGAAGAATGCATCAGACTGGCAGACATTAAACATCAGTTTCATCATTAAAAACTTCATATATTAGCAACATTAACTGTCATTAGAGGACTTCATCCTCATTGGAATTTGAGGAAACACGAGGAACCTACAGATGAGGTTAGGAAACTTCATTAACAATTGCGAGGATGACAATGAATTTAGATATGTTGATGGGTTGCTCACACAGGCTTTATTGGATTTAGACCTGGTGGATCCTAAAGGTGATGAGAGCACATGCTGTTTTCAAAGAGAAGCTTTGCAAACCGTCCAATACTGGGTCATTCAGCTGATATAATCATGGGTGATGCTGTCTACGCTCTACAACAAACTTCCCTCTGCATCAACAACACACCCACAGCTTAGAGATAATACACTCAGGAATGGAGACTCTCATACATGTATTTTTAGTGCTTCTCAACCTCTTACCACCCATGACATTAAGAGAGATACAGTGCATAGAACTGAAATTACAATAGGACCTCCCATCTTTTACAAGGCACAGTGACTGTCCTCTAACAAGTCACAGGTACTGAAAGCTGCCATAGATGAATTGTTAACAAAGGGAATCATAGATCTTTCCAACAGCACATGGGCTTCCACAGCTTATTTGGTTCAGAAAAAAGACTGTACAGTTTAGATAAGTGGAGATTACAGAGTCCTCAATGTTCGAACCATTCCTGACTGGTATCCTATATTGAATATAAGAGATTCTCTCGTTCATTATCGGGTGCTTCAGTCTTCAGTGTTATAAACTGTCAGAAATATATTACTTACAGATACTAAGCCATAGACGTCATTCCAAAGATGGTTATAATTACCTTTTGGCTTGTTTGAGTTTTCGTACATGCTGTTTGGATTCAAAAAGGTGGCACAGATTTGGCAGCATTTCATTGGTTCTGCTCTGCGCAAGCTTCCCTTTTGTTTTCGATACCCCAATGCTGTGCTAAATTTTTAATAGCAAAAGTACATCAGAGCAATAAGAAAAGTTGTAATGGCAATTATCAAAAAAAGAATCCGCACTCAAATTTGGAGCCAGTAAATTCTTAAGAATTTGTACCGAGTAACCTAAGAACACAAAATGGGAAAGTAGTATCTCGTTTTGGTAACCAACCTGTAATTGGTAGTAATGAGGAAAACGTTGTTCGACCTGGATCCATGGCTGGGGCCCAGGTCATAGAGATACATTAGGAGGCCTTATTCCATATAAGTATGTTAATTTTACACACAGAATACCCACAACGGAATGGTTGCTACTTGAAGAACCAAGCTTAGCCACTAATAACCCACAGCCTATAATAGCAGGGACAGTGGAAACTTCTGAGGTCAACATATTTATAGATTTGGGAAGTGAGGTATCACTCATCTCAAACACATTTTTTAACTCGCTGCAGAATAAACAGCACTTACTGTTATTGCCAGTGACTGGACTGTACATAGTCGGTATAACAGGAACAAATGTAAACTTGTGAAATATGAAACTCAAGTGAACTGCAGTATTGGAAATATATTATTTCATCAAACACTATTAATAGTTGATAATATTAATAGAGGTGTATTGTTTGGCTTAGATTGGTTATTAGAGTTTAAAGTCACCTTAAACTTTCACAAAACTTTGGTAGAGGGGACAGTAGATGTTGGACACCATTAGTGACAGATAGTTACATTTGAAAACAAACAACTGAGTTTCAGTGTCTACGATTAACAGCTACAGCACAATTGTCAACAAAGATCGATAATGTGGCCCAAGGAACACATCAAACTGATATTTCATTTCATTTCATTTATCATCATCCTTTGCATCATGTACATGATATAGGAATTGTCATAATACTGTCCAGAATATGCACAGCAGAAAATTACAAATTTCTATCAGACACATAAAATTAACATTATATAATATGTTGAAAATTAAAACATTGAATTAATGGGTTGTTCTTTTACATGATTTTTTAACATGTACCATATGTGATGAATTTATATATATTTAGTACATTTTGGAAAACACATATTACACACAATTTAGAGTTAAAAGAATATAAACGAGACATAGAACTGACAATGAGAACAACTTGCTATTGACAATGCAACTATCAGTTAGTGATTTAAGGATTCAAAATATTCCTCTATGCTATAAAAACATTTATTTATCAGATACCTTTTTTAATTCTGAGTTAAATTTTCCTTCATTTTCTGTACCCCTGATGCAGAGTGACAGAGCATTATAAAGCTTTATTCCATAGTGGCTCACATGTTTTGGAGTTTTTGTGTTTCTTGTTCTTTCTACATGCAGATTCTTATAGATATGTGTATTGTAGTAATGAAGATCTGAATTTACACGTAAACTACTCAAGTTTGTTTAGCTGCATGAACAAGGGCTTGCAGTGTGTTTGTAGAGTGCTGTGTGTAATAATTCCAATGGCCCTTTCCTGTAATTTAAAAACCTCTCTCAAGCGACATTTAGTTGCACCCCAGAATATTATTCCACAGAATATAATAGAATCGAAATAAGCCGTATATACTAATCTTGTACACTCTGCACTGCAAACTCTAAAAATTTTTCTCAGTGCAAAACATGCTGAATTGAGTTTTTGGATAGGTATGTGACATGGTCTTTCCAGCTCAAGTGCTGATCAATGTACATGCCCATAAATTTTGTAGACCAGACTTTCTCTATTTCATGATTACTCAATGATAAATGGTGATCATCCTTGTCATTTACTTTACCATACAGAATGTAATTTGTTTTATTTAACTTGAGTGTTAACTTATTAGCGTAAAACCACTGTTGCACACTCTTCAGAACTTTTTCAGCTGTAGTGAATAAGGATTTGCTGTCATCACTTATAATTATACGTGTATCATCTGAAAATAACATAATTTTTGATGATCTGTTGATCCTTTCAATGTCGTTTATATAGATTAGGAATAATAGGGGACCAAGGACACTACCCTGAGGGACACCTACTGCCACTTTCTTAGCATCAGATGCCCACTTTATTTTTTGCTTATTCTGAGATGAGGCGAGTTCCACAACATGAGTTCTATCTTGGAGATGGGATTCAAACCATTTCCTCGCAATTCCTCTGATGCCCATTGCTTCCAGTTTGTCAAGGAGAATTTGATGATCTACTGTATCGCAGGCCTTGAAAACATCTAGGTTGATTCCTGTTACACATTTGTTATTGTCTAAATTTCTAAGAATTTCTTCCATATAGGCCTTGTATAGCTGTTTCTGTGCTGTGACCTGTATGAAAACCATGTTGATTACAGTTTAGAAGATTGAAAGTGTCGAAGTATCTTATGAGTCTAATTTTCATCAGTTTTTCAAAAATGTTTAAAAAAGATGGAAGGAGGGATATAGGTCTATAGTTTTCTATCTTATGTGTATCCCCATTTTTGAATAATGGTTTAACCTTAGAAATTCTCAGCCTTTGGGGTAACATACATTCATTGAATGATAAACTGGCAATATGTACCAGTGGTTCCAAGATTTGTGAGGCGGCTTTTTTTATTATTGTCATTGGCACTTCATCCAGTTCTGCAGACATTTTGTGTTTCATACTGTTAATTACTTTCAATATTTCATATTTATTAGTGGGACTTATTATGCTACTGACTACTTTTGGTGCTGTTGTTTTCTCTTCTTTGGTAAAGCCCTTCCTTAATTTATCAGGTACACTTAGAAAGTAGTTGTTAATGCAATTGGGCAAGACTTCCTCGTTTATTTCAATGTTATCACTAGATTTAAGTTCAATATCCTGGTCTTTAGAGCTTTTTCCTATTTCTCTTTTAACAATTTCCCATGTGATACTTGATTTATTGTCTGACTTCCTGATTAGTCTATCATTACTTAATACTTTTGCTAGATTAATTACCCTTCTATGTAACTTTTTGTAGTTACTAACATATTTTTTAAAATATTAGACAAAGTCAATGAATCCCAGGTATTAACCGATCAACAAAGGCAAGATTTATATAAAATTTTAATGCAGTATGAAGTACTGTTTTCTGTCCAGGTAACATCAGCAACTGTATCCTGTAAGTTCATAATCGAAGATGACACTCCATTCTTTTGCAAACCATATCCAATACCACTGAGTTTGAAGGAAGCAGTTTGGAATGAGATTAACAAAATGATTGATAATAATATTATAGAAAGAAGTTTGAGTGTGATGAATAATCTTCTGGTTGTGGTAAAGAAAGCTACAGGCGGTGTATAGTTAGTCTTAGACACTCATACATTGAATTGATGTATAGAGACAGAGAGAGACTGACCAATTAATATCGACGAATTGTTGTCCAAATTTGAAAAGGCAACATTCTTTAGCATGATGGATTTGACTACGGAATATTGGCAGATAAAATTACATCCAGAATACAAAAAATATACAGCCTTTTTATTTGATGGAAAATCATATCATTTCAACGTATTGCCATTTGGACTTAATATCTCTATGTCTGTATTTATACGTGCATTAGATGAAGCACTAGGAAGAGACTTATTGAAGGATTTGATAATGTATGTAGGTGAAATCCTAATAATATCAGCTACTTGGGAAGAACATTGTCTAACTTTATGCAAGACTCTGAAAAAATTTAAAGAGAAAGATATTACAGTGAAGCTGTCAAAATCGTTTTTTGAGTACCAAGAACTTAAGTTCTTGGGGCATATTCGAGGGGTAGAGGGAATTAGACCAGACCCTGAAAGCATAAAAGCTATCAAAGAATGTCCGCACCCCAGAAATGTAAGATAATTAAAAGGATTTATAGGTATGGCTGGATACTATCAATGATATGTATGAGGGCAAGAGTTAAATGACCCAAGAATTTTATGTTTATTAAAGAAGGGAGTACCATGGACTTGGGATCAAGGTGCAAATGATGCATTTTAAAACGTTAAAAGAGCACTTATTGAGGCACCCATATTACATCATATAGTTATGGGCAAACCATTTAAAATTTCGACAGATGCCTCTGATTACAGTATTGCTGCCAAACTTTTCCAAGGAGAACGGGATCCGAGTATTGTAGAACACAGAACCATAGCTTTTGTTAGCCATACCCTAAATAATCACAAACTAAATTACACAGCTACTGAAAAGGAATTATTGGCTATTGTGTGGCGTATTCAAAAGTTTCAAACATTAGTATGGGGATCAGAAATACATATTTATGCAGATCATCAAGCTTTATTCTTTCTGATGAGTAGTCAATTACTGAACAGTAGGCTAATGCTTTTCCTACAGGAGTACGATATTAAGATACAACATGTAAAAGGTTCTGAAAATATTGTACCTGATGTTTTGTCTAGGCTACCCATAGGAATGGAAGAATTGAAACGTGTCGAAGGATCTGGGATTATTTTTGCTATTAATTTTATGTCAGCAGAATATCCGATCATCAGAGTAAAGGAAATGGCTCAAAGAATAACAGAAAATATCTGTCATGATCCCTATTTCACAGAAATATTTTCTGTGTGTATCCAGAACTCATTTACTCCTAATCAATTAGGAAAATGAAAAATTATAAATCGTAGCTTGTTTTGGAGAGACAGCGTAACACCACAGCATTGGCATTTATGTATTCCGTAGGTAATGGAAGACGAACTTGTATGGTATGTTCACACAGGGTATGGACGCTTTGGAATCAAAAAATGTATATCCCATATGAATAAGTTTTATTATTTCAAGAAGCTAGGTCATAGAATAGAATCTTTGATTAGAACCCGTCAAATCTGCCAGAAAGTAAAAGAGGATAATATTCATGTGAAATACAAAATGTATCCTATTATTCCTAAGTCATTACATAACCCCACAGCAATGGCAGACTTTTTTGGACCAATTCCACAAGGAAAGCGAGGAGTATCATATATTTTGGTTTTCATAGAATGCCGGTAAAAATATATTAAACTATATCCCATTAAAAAAGCAATTACACAAACAGTTATACATTGCTTACAACAATACTTCCTAGAAGTAGGTAAATCAATAACGGTTTATTATGGATAATGGACCACAATTTGTCAGTAATGAATTTAGAGAATTCCTAGCATGGGAAGGTATTTGACAAGTGTTAATGTACAAGTATAACCCATCGTCAAACCCGTGTGAATGAGTAATGAAGGAAATTGTAAAATTATGTCATTCTTACTGCCATGAAAAACATATTTCGTGGGCAACAAAAAATGAGTTACCCCATTTATCAACTGGGATGACACCTTTAGAAGTTATAGACAAACCTTTTATAGGAGAACCTCTAATTAAATATTTTAGTTGGCTTGAACAACCGGGTGTCAATTATGAAGTGAATTAGAAATAGTTTCTAAGAATTTAGTTGAGAAAGTGCAACAAAGAGTAAGTATGCATAACGAAAAAGCGGTAGAATCTCAGTACCAAGTTGATGCCCTGTCCTTATAAAACACCTTCAAAGCTTGACTCTGAAGAAAGAGACCCAGAAGTTTTTCCAAAAATATGAGGGACCATACTGGGTATAAACGGTGGTCCATCCTAAGACATTATTTTTAGTAGATCCCACAACTGGATCAGAGCAGGGGAAATAAAATATAAAAGATGTAAAATTGTATACCCCCAGGGACGTTAACATTGAGTTAATGGGCGGATCCCGAGTTGTTTTCAGTGTTTCTTCCAAAATAGTCTTTCTGCACTGAATTCCTTTAAAATCTTAAATTATTTTGTCATCTATTCTTTAAAATCTAAAACTATCCTAGAGTCTTATTATTTAGAAAACAGAATATGACTATAAAACAGAGAACAACTTAAGAAAATCACTGAAAAGAAGTGATATCTAGACAACATAAGCCGAATAAATTATTATATTTATGGATAATATAATATGATGTGACTAGTTAAGCAATGGTGATACCAAAATTTATAGCTTTTCTATTTTGTATAGAGTATTTTATACCTGGTATGAGATGTTATATAGATGGGAGGGTTTGTATAAATTTTGAAAGGGGTGGGTATTGTAGATAAGAGCATGATTTACACAAACAGATAAATCATGACTAATACAAAACACACAGTACACCTTTCAAACAACCCTCATACACAAGTGTGCCTCACTCTTCATCATTTGCCGTATCCATAGGCTTGCTAGGATTTCCTTCGGGGACCTCGATGGTGAGATGGGACAATACTGTTCAGTTGGAGACTATTTAGCACCAAACCTCCTTCAGCATTTCACTCACGTACCTGAGAAGTAGGGATTCTGGGGAAAGGGGGGAGGGGGGAAGGGTTTCCTGTCTTTGGGGCTATCTTCTTTCTCTTCTTCGATCTAGCATGCATATCTATTTTTTCCTTTCTTACTTCTCATTTGAGCACCTGTCTATTTTTTCCCTATTTCCATAACCATAAACTTCTATTGTTGAAGTCCTTCCTTATTTCCATGGTTTCTAATAACCTACATCTTATCTTTAGTTAAGAAGGCCGAAGAATCAGACTACATGAACACACATCTGCATATACACAAGTATACCCTTAGACACAAACATACAATTACAGACTAGAAAGCCTGTCATGATATGAGTACCGCCAAGTGTTTTAGTGGAAAATGGGGGTAAAATAAGAAATGTCAGTATAATAAATACTCTAACAAATTGAAGGACAGTAGGACATGAATAGTACATGTTGACATAGTATCTATAGAAAGTATAGAAGTTGATAAGTAGAGGAGGACTCTAGGGTGTAAATGATGTATTAAAGAATAAATGTGAAGCTTAAGATAGATTTATATCTTTACCAGAAAATACTTAATTATGTTATACATAGAAATGTATACTAATGTAATGAACTGTGAGGCCTAGTCAGAAAGGATAAGGGGGGCATACCCAGCATTCACTAAGTATAAAGGGCAGGCATACCTATGTGGAGATAGTACGACCTTTGGCCTAAAAAAACAGGGATGTTTTGCAAGGGGCGTACCTACCAAATGGAAAGAGGAAGTGCTCTCTTAAGGTCAACCCACAAGTAAGGAATAGGTGCTGATCCTAGGAGAAGGGGACAGTATTGTTACAAAAGTCACAAATTTTATAAGAATCATAATGGAAAGTATAAATTCTATGAATGATTAGCATTATTACGTTTTGTAGAAGTAAATGGGTGTGAAAAGAACACTTTTATTTCACCCAGAGTTACTCCAAGCTACAACTAATGAAAATAGTACATACTAGGAAAAAGGTTGTGCGAAAAGATAGGAATGGAAAATAGATTACTCATGCGTCATAAACACCTGAAGTTTTTAAATGAAAAAGAAAACAAAGAAAAGAGAAAAAATCCTCACAATTCCTAAATATTAGAAAAGCTGACTAAAACCTCAAGTGAATGCTCATGTCTTAATATTAAAGTAAAATAAGAAAAGAATAGAGAAACAATAACAGAAAGATTGTTGTTATAGAAAGGAGAGAGATGTATATAAACCTATATAAAAATGTTTATTGTTAAGATATGAAATGTTATTATGGATGATATAACTTGCATAATGATTATGTATAAAATATCGCGTGCTCAATCTAAGGGGGGATATGTAGTGATTCGAGAATTTCTGTGTAAATTCTAGAACCACTCAGCCTTCTACCGTCTCAAACACATGATATTCTAGATACAAGTGTGGGATAGTAAAATCCTACCTACTGCGCATCATGTAAACGTTTTAGAGAAAGAACCATGGAGTTTTTATGCAGCTCTGAGCCTACTGTGTCATTGACTATTGCTATGTGAAAGACTAAATACCTAGGAATTACAATTATGAGTAACTTAAATTGGAAAGACCACATAGATAATATTGTGGGGAAGGCAAAACAAAGACTGCACTCTGTTGGCAGAACACTTAGAAGATGCGACAAACCCACTAAAGAGACAGCCTACATTACACTTGTCCGCCCTCTGCTGGAATATTGCTGCACAGTATGGGATCCTTATCAGGTAGGATTGACGGGGGACACTGAAAAAGTGCAAAGAATGGCAGCTCATTTCGTGTTATTGCACAATAGGGGAGAGAGTGTCACTGGTATGATACATGAGTTGGGGTGGCAGTCACTGAAACAAGGGCAGTTTTCTTTGTAGCGAGATCCATTTACGAAATTTCAATCATCAACTTTCTCTTTCAAATGTGAAAATATTTTGTTGACACCCACCTGCATAGGGAGAAATGATCATCATAATAAAGTAAGAGAAATCAGAGCTCGAACAGAAATATTTAGGTGTTCCTTATTCCCACGTGCCATTCGAGAGTGGTATGGTAGAGAAGTAGTGAAAATGGTTCGATGAACCCTCTGCCAGGCACTTAAGTCTGAACTGCAGAGTAACCATGTAGATGTAGAGATAGATGTAGAAGTAGACATAGAAGAACAGTTGAAAAAGTAATCTTGAAAATTCTTAATCCAGCCTTGTTAGAGGCATGACCTTTTTTATGGTTCATGTGAAGTAGAGTCATGGTTATTAAGCCAACTCTTTTATAAATGTAATTATATTTGTTTCTGATGTTGGACAGAGCAAGTGACTTACTGGAAGTCATATATGTATGTGAAAAGTAATTTTATTCTGTATGGAGTTCAAATATACCATTGGTTAACTAAAAGTAAATTTCACGTATCTACTTATTTCACATGTAGAGAGAGAGGCTTAAACATTCCCATACCTAGCATGATTGTACGGAGATGAAGTCAAGGGAGTTTTCCAGCAGCCAGCACTGAAGATCGTCTGCGAATCTCAAGTAAGTCACCTCGTATAAAAGAAGTGGGAAATTTGTACATCTACTTCTCGCTTTAAATCACCGTCAAAAACATTAGACTGTCTTCAGAGATGGGTATCATCAGAAAATTCTCTACCCAAGAAATCTGATGGCAAAACTTCTCTCAGATCTAATGAGGAACATTACAGTAAAAGATTTGGTAACTGGAAGTGAGTGGGGTTTTTCATTGACTTTGACAGATGTTAGAATAATTGTGAAACAGAAACAGAAGACAGAAAAAAATTTAATAACCATTGCCAAGGCAGGACTGGATTGTATCATTTGTAAAATGTCACAAGCAAATTTTATCAAAGTGATGGAGTATTAGTATCAAAAGAAGTGTGCCTGAATTTCAGCAAAATTTAGTTATGATAAAACCAATCTTACTGACGATTCCAAGTGAAAGTGAAGAGTGGAGCCAATTTATATGAACAAAGTCTGGTTATAGGTGGAAAATATTTTTATATTATACTACCTAATAAATAGCATGACACTACTTCTTATGCTTCTTTTTTAACTTTTCAGTACTTTTGATTCTCCCACAATAAAGAGCAGTAAAATTTGTGTCAAATATTTAAAACTTAAAAAAAAAAAAAAAAAAAAATCCTTTCACTGTCACACATCACTCATTTGATAGGGTAAATATAGTATTCTGAATAAAATAAATGTGTATCCCAAGTCACATGACTTGGTGCTCCCCCCCCCCCCCCCCTCCCTTCTTGCCAGTCGCCAAATGAAAAAGAGGTCCACACTGTAATCTACTGACACAGACCTACATTCCTACATTTCAATATACATATTCTTTTCACACATTGTATGATTCCTGAGAAAAGCTAAAAGAATCACAAAAAGTGTCCTAAGTCACCCCATTCGATAGTACCACGAAATTGTGAGTAGGGATTGGAACACTAAAATCCCGGTTGTGACAACAGACTATCTGTAGCCTAATATGAAGTGTAGGTTAGGTTGGACAATAACAGCTTGTGAATTGACAAGGCAACCAAATGTGAATGCGAAAAATTTGGTTTTGATTTGTAGCTTAGCCTGAGGCCCAGGTGAGGTTGGGACATAACACTTTGGCTGTGAGGTGTGTTGTGAGAAATCCGATTCCTTGAATGAGAGTTATGACGTGAGACATCCAATTCCTTGAATGGGAGTTATGACGTGTTTAAATACATGTGTCAGAGAAAAGATGTTTGTGACTGAGAGTAGCTGATGAGTGATGAGCACCCCACTGTTGGCAGATGTTTTAAATCCTGGGTGCTGATACCAGAGCTAATGATCCAGTGACTGTATGGAAGTGGGTAGCAGTCAGATGATCCTACCTGCTGAGGTGGAAATAGGAATTCCATGGAGTGGATGTTGTGGAAGAAAGACCTCCACAAAATCCAAGAACACAAAATATCAAAGATAATAAATGTATTGTAATCATTAATTATCAAGCTGAATATAAGATCTGTTATGTACATAGTATAGAGAGAGACTATACGAGGTTGTAGGTGTCCTCATTTATCATGTATTGAGTTGTAATTTTGAATATAATATGAGAAGGTGAATTACATCTCACTTCTTAATTATGTAGTAGAGTAAATTAGAACGCGAAGTTAATTTTCAGCAGCTTCATCTGCAGCCTGAACGGAGGCAAAGTCTAAGCCAAATTGGAGGAAGAAGGCACATGGTTTCAGGGCACAGAGTAGCTGGACCCTGATTAATAATACTTAATGGTGACCAAATATTCAGTAAACAACATTCAATACATATAAGAGGAGTGTTAAGGTGGTAATTTATTTAAGTGACTGGTGCAAAAGGTGAAGTATAACAAACCACCACGCAGCTTGTGCCAACGTGAAACTGACTGCTAATAAACATTTCCTTTGCTGATGTTAATAAAAAGTATCTTTTCAGCTAGGAATTTGGTTCTAGTTTCATGTAACGAGTGGAAGTATAGTTAAGCCTACACTACGCACTCATTTAGCTGAATACGAACAGATGACACCGGAACTGAAATGAAGAGGCACAATGAAATATTGAATTCTTCATCATCTTCAATTAAAACTTCTGGCCTTTTAGGCCATGGATGATGTGTAAGACTACTGCCTAACATTTCATTTCTGACAGCAGAAGATGTCTTTCAAGGTAAAGTGATAACTCAGTTTTCAAACATTCCTTTGTGAAGGAAGATCTGAGAGTATTGCCCCAGATCAGTTATTGCACCACTGCAAAGAAAAGTGTTATAGATAGTAGTGTCTGTGATGTTTGGAAACAGCTGAAATTCTAAAAACTGGATCAGGCCTCACCTAATGGAATAAAAGTCAGATTACACAAGGTAATGGCAGCTGAGTTAGCCCCTCTTAACTATAATATACTTAGATACCCTGCACAGAAAACGGTGTCCAGTGGTCACACCAGCCTACAACAAGGATAATAGAGTAATCCAGAAATCTGCAGTCCGGTATCCATGAAATCCTGCTGTTGGAACATGTTCTGCCCTCAAATGTAATGACCTGCTCTATTTATTTGACTTCGAACCACTCAAAAGCTTATTAGCAAAACTACAATCATATTGGTTATCAAATGAAAAATGTAGTCTGGACTGAAGATTTCGTGGTAGGGACATCACAGCATATTGGATTGGGTGGAGAGTTAATACACCTGAAAGTAGCTTCATATAATAGAGGGAAACATTCCACGTGGGAAAAATATATCTAAAAACAAAGATGATGTGACTTACCAAACGAAAGCGCTGGCAGGTCGATAGACACACAAACAAACACAAACATACACACAAAATTCAAGCTTTCGCAACAAACTGTTACCTCATCAGGAAAGAGGGAAGGAGAGGGAAAGACGAAAGGATGTGGGTTTTAAGGGAGAGGGTAAGGAGTAATTCCAATCCCGCGAGCGGAAAGACTTACCTTGGTCTTTAAATATGTCTGCTTGTGTCTGTATATGTGTGGATGGATATGTGTGTGTGTGCGCGAGTGTATACCCGTCCTTTTTTCCCCCTAAGGTAAGTCTTTCCGCTCCCGGGATTGGAATGACTCCTTACCCTCTCCCTTAAAACCCACATCCTTTCGTGTTTCCCTCTCCTTCCCTCTTTCCTGATGAGGCAACAGTTTGTTGCGAAAGCTTGAATTTTGTGTGTATGTTTGTGTTTGTTTGTGTGTCTATCGACCTGCCAGCGCTTTCGTTTGGTAAGTCAAATCATCTTTGTTTTTAGATATATGAAAGTAGCTTCAGGCGGACCCCAGGCAAGTGTGCTGGGACCCATTCTGCTTACATGTATTAATAATCTAGCACTCAATATTAATAGTAACAATGCATTCTTTGCAAATTTTTCATCCATCTGTAATGGACTACTCTCTGAAAAAAGTTTGCACAAATATTCAATCAGATGTTAATAAGATTTCAAAGTGGTGCAAGATTGTTACTTTTGATTAAATGTTCAGAAATAACTGTACACTGCACAGAGTGAAGAAACATAGTACAGTATCCTATGACTACAATACTGTTTAGTCAACTCATATAAATATCTGCATGGAACAATTGGTAGCTTTTACAAATGTCCATCTTATTGCATGGACAAGGAACTTCTGCTGATGATATGTATGAGAAAAAGTACCACAACAGCTATATCTTCCAAATGTCTTCATTCTATCACACAACTAGCTTTGACGGCATACTACCGCCATCCTTAGGCCCCACCACTGCCAAAAGAGAATTTGATTTCCTTGGCACATTTACTGTGGGATCCTCTTTACTGGCACATGTGGGCTAGCTTTCATCAGAAATCTATACTCAACACTTCGTTGTCTCCATTGGAGAAGACACCAGCTATCCCACAAATGAAAATTCAAGAGTCATTATTAACAGAAGGAATAGACAAACAGTTCTTGTACACTGCTCCTGTATTGAATGTATAGGCTAGATATTTGACTGGCACATAGAGGTGTTTACCAAAGCAGCCTTTCTACTTCCACTCTGTACTTAAATGGAAGATGAAGAAACCCTGATATGTGGTAAAATGAGAAGTGACTTCTGCCATGTACTTCATGATCCTTTTTTTCTTTATTATTTTTTCATCTCCCTTGCTTCATTTGTGAAGAAGGTGTGTTGTCAGTGGCATTCTGTTCATCAGCCAAGCATTTAAAAAAAACGTGAAAGTGATCTAAAATAATGTGAAGAGGAACGTACTTTGGTGTCCAAAATTAAAGCAACAAATGGAAATGTTGCAAGGTTGCAGTTATTTTGCCATGAAACAATGTAAACAGGTGAAAGTAAAGTAGACACATGTAAAGAATACAAAATGTAAACAAGATATGAACTGCGTGAAGAGTTTGACAGAGCACTGAAACACCTAACTTGAAACAAGGTGCCAGGAGTAGACAACATTCCATTAGAACTAGTGATGGCCTTGAGAGAGCCAGCCCTGACAAAACTCTACCATCTGGTGAGCAAGATGTATGAGACAGGCGAATTACCCTCAGACTTCAAGAACAATGTAATAATTCCAATCCCAAAGAAAGCAGGTGTTAACAGATGTGAAAATTACAGAACTATCAATTTAATACATCAAGGCTGCAAAATAGTAACATGAATTCTTTACAGATGAATGGAAAAACTGGTAGAAGCAGACCTCGGGGAAGATCAGTTTCGATTCGTAGAAATGTTGGAACATATGAGGCAATACTGACCCTACGACCAGTCTTGAAAAATAAATTAAGGAAAGGCAAACCTACATTTCTAGCATCTGTAGACTTAGAGAAAGCTTTTGACAATACTCTCTTTCAAATTCTGAAGGTGGTAGGGGTCAAATACAGGGAGCGAAAGGCTATTTACAATTTGTACAGAAACCAGATGGAAATTATAAAGACTCGAGGGGCATGAAAAGGAAGCAGTGGTTGGGAACAAAGTGAGACAGGGTTGTAGCCTATGCCCAATGTTATTCAATCTGTATATTGAGAAATCAGTAAAGGAAACAAAGGAAAAATTTGGAGCAGGAATTAAAATCCATGGAAAAGAAATAAAAACTTTGTGGTTTGCCGATGATTATTGTAATTCTGTCAGAGACAGCAAAGAACCTGGAAGAGCAGCTGAACGAAATGGACAGTGTCTTGAAAGGAGGATATAAGTTGAACATCGACAAAAGCAAAATGAGGGTAATGGAATGTAGTCGAATTACATCAGGTGATGCGGAGGGAATTAGATTAGGAAATGAGATACTAAAAGTAAGAGGAGCAAAATAATTGATGATGGTCGAAGTAGAGAGGTTATAAAATGTAAACTGGCAATGGCAAGGAAAGCATTTATGAAGAAGAGAAATTTGTTAACACCGAATATAGATTTTAGTGGCAGGAAGTCGTTTCTGAAAGTATTTGTCTGGAGTGTAGCCATGTATGGAAGTGAAACATGAACGGTAAATAGTTTGGACAAGAAGAGAATAGAAGCTTTCGAAATGTGGTGCTATGGAAGAATGCTGAAGATTATATTGGTAGATCACATAACTAATGAGGAGGTACTGAATGGAATGGGGGAGAAGAGAAATTTGTGGCACAACATGACTAAAAGAAAGGATTGGTTGGTAGGTCATGTTATGAGGCATCAAGAGATCATGAATTTAGTACTGGAGGGCAGTGTGGAGGGTAAAAGTTGTAGAGGAAGACCAAGAGATGAATACACTAAGCAGATTCAGAAGGATGTAGGTTGCAGTAGGTACTGGGAGATGAAGAAGCTCGCACAGGATAGAGTAGCATGGAGAGCTGCATCAAACCAGTCTCTGGACTGAAGACCACAACAACAACAAACAACTGCAACATGCATAATGGCAAACAAAAATGTTCATTTTTTCCCAACTTCACAAATTTGCACACACATTCTGAAAACTGACTAATGCGCTCAGTATGGGATGTGACAGTATCTGGCAGCAATACAGGCCTGAAAACGATGGTGCATGCCCTGAATGATGTAGTCAATCTCTTGTTGAGGCAATGCTGCCCATTCTTCTTGCAAAGCTGCAATCAAATCTTGGAGAATGGTTGGTGGATGCTGATGTGAAGCATCCTGGACATACTCTATAGGATTCAGATTGGGAGAGCAGCAGGCCCCGTCATGCATGCATTACCTTCCATTTCCTTGAAAATATCAACCACTTGTGCTCTATGAGGTCGAGCATTACGTCCATCAATACAAAGTCTGGGCTCACAGCATCTCACAACAACTGCGCTTGATGTCCCAAGACCTCATCATGATACCTGATAGCAGTTAAACTTTGCCGATTCACCCAGACAATGTCAGGAAGAGATGTTCCAGTGGTCCACATAAACCCTGCCCACACCATTAGGAATCCTCCTCAATATTGGTCTCTTTCCACGATGTTTTGGTCCCAAAATCATGTTCCACATTCCCTCCAAATGCAAATCCATGGAGAATCATTCTCCAGACCAAATCAGAACCCATCTTGAAAGAACATTGACCCACTGTTCGACCGTCAGGTGGCATGTTGACGACTCCACTCTAGACGTTCCCTGCTGTGAAGACACGTCAGACAGATACATACAGCAGGCCTCTGACAATAAAGGCCACTCTGCCGAAGCTTTCTGTACACTGTTTGCCTTGGTACAACATGTTCAGTGGATGCTGAGATGTCAGATGTTAGTTCCCATGCAGTACTTCGATGGTACTGTTGAGCCCTTACAGCCAAATAATGTTTCTCTCTTTTGATATCACATGTGGTCAGCCCCGCCCTGGTTTTCATGATATAGTTTTGGTCTTTTTAAACTGTCACCACATTCAAGAAACAACAGAATGATTCACATTAAGACATCGGGCGACATCAGTTTCTGGCTGTTCTGCTTCCATTCTTCCTATGGCCCTTCACCACAGAGAGTCTGGTAAGCATCTTCCCTGTGCCATACTGTGCCATCTGTGACTGTGTACACAGTGATGGTTGATGTGGGACTACTCAGCAAACACTACTCCGTTTGGTAGGTGCCCTGACGTTATCGCTGGTGTGGTTCTCCATTGACTGGATAGCCATCTTCCATGCAAAACATGACTGTATGGACATCTGTTGACAGTTTGTACAATTATATCATGAAATAAACACAGGATGGAGAAATAGCAGTTTGTTGCTTTAATTTTGGACACTGGTGTAACAATATTATGAAAAGGATAGTTGCTACTCACCATACAGTGGAGATGCAGAGCCACAGATAGGCACAACAAAAATACTGTCAGAAAGTGAGCTTTCAGCCAGCACCAGCATGGCCCTCATCAAAAATAGACAAAACGGGTGTGTACATCCACATCCACACACACACACACACACACACACAAAATGCAACTCATACACAAACATGACTGCAGATTGCAAGCAGCAGCGCATGATGGGAGAGGCAGCTGCATGATGGGGGTAAGGAGGAGAAAGGCACTGGGAGGGAGAGAGACTGCAGGGTAGGGGTGATGGACGGTAAAGTGCTGCATGTGGGAGCATACAGGAATGATGGAGAGAGGGTAGGGCAGCTACGTGCACTTGGCAGGTTAGATGGTGGACGGGGGAGGAGGGGGGGGGGCAGAGGGGTAGCGGACAATGACAGATTTAAAAAGACTGAGGGTACGTTGCTGGAACAGAGGGCTGTGTAGTGCAGGAATCAGAAAAAGTAAAGGGCTAGATTGGTAAGAACAATGGCTATAGAAGGTTGAGGTCAGGAGGATTACAGGAATGCAGGATATATTGCAGGGAGAGTTCCCACATGCACACCTCTACAACAACCTCCAAACCTCCCCCATGTGCCCTCATAGCTGTCAAACGCTTTCTTGCGTACCTCCTACACTTGCCCCATCCTAACATTTCCTCTCACCATACAAAATCCAGAACCTAAACAGACCTGAAGCACAGTCATGAACCGTTCCTCCAAAAGCCATAGCACCACAGAAGTTTAAGTCATTCCCAAAGCCTCCCCCCCCCCCCCCCCCAAATTCAGCCATGCAGGACTTGTTAAAGACCTCTCCTTCTACAGCTCCTACAATGGAAACACTTTTTCGCCACCAACCCTATCAATCAGACTCAATGAAAGACCAATGTTGACCCCTGCCTGACTCAGTTCATTACTCCATCCAACTGTGATCCACCCCACTGCCCCCAATTAACCTCTGTGAACTTTCCAGCATTTCTTAACATGGAACCCAGCTTAACATCATTCCACAGATCCCTCAATGTACAAACTAATCTTACATCCTACTTTACAGTCGTACCTTCTGACAAAGGCTCCACCACAGTTGTTTTGAACCACAAGGATTATCTGCCAGAATGACTCTGCCAACTGTCAGATTCATCCAACTACAAATGCTGCCACAGTGACCCCATTCGATAAATCCAGCAGGATCTCCAGTCTCTCTTCAAATCCTTAGGTCAGTCCCACAAACTCTTTCTGGAACCCTCCTCCCTCCTCACCCTTACCACTCCCCACACTCTTACCTTCTACACACTTCCTAAAGTCTATAAACCCAACCACCCAGGATGTCCCATTGTGGCCAGTTGCTGTGCCTCCACTGAGAGAATCTTTGCTGTCATAGTCCAAGAGCTTCGGCCTATTACCCACAATCTGCCCTCAAATATAAAAGATTTGAATCATTTCCTCCACCAACTCTCCACAGTTCATGTTCCTTTACCTCACGGCGCCCTGATCATCACTATTGACACAACCTCCCTTTACACTAACATGTCTAATGCCCATGGCCTTACTGCTACTGAACACTACCATCCACAATGCTCGACAGATTCCAGAACAACCTCCTTCCTAGTCACTTTCGCGACTCGTAACTACTCTTTACTATTTATTTTGTTTTGTTTTATTATTATGATTATTACTATTATTATTTGCGTAATAACGCATATACGAAAAGAGCCGCGAAATACCTTTCAGTAATGCTGTGCCTTGAATTTCTTTATAATCATTAATTTTCAACAAACAGAATATATTGGATTCTTATTGTTCTGTATCTGGCTTTCTATTAAAGGAACATTTTCCGTTACTGTAACTCACTATAAAGGTCAACGTATCTTCCCTACTTTATAGCTATTGGAAATGAAAATTACTTTGTTATGAAATACTGATGTTACAGTTCACGAAGATTGTTCAACATCAAAATTTTGCAGTGGATTTTTGTTAAGAGTAAAACACCAATAATTACCACGACTAGCACAAGAACATGAGACTATTGTCGGAGAAAAATACGTTTTCACTATAAGGTTTGCCAGACCAGAACTAAGCACAGCAAAATTCCTATTATGTTACGAAGGTAAATTATCTCTTTTGTACTGTTAGCAATATATTATCAGCAGCCCGCGTCAACCTGCAAAACACATCATAAAATCTGCTGCTCTGCTCTGCAAGTCCGGAAGCAGAAAGAGATGATTTTATTTCACTATTACCTTCCCGCTTCTTTGCGGTATGATCGATTTCTTTTAATGCAGTTTGAATGCGCCGCGGCAGCGGCTCGTTCGTTCGTAGCGCAGCTCTGCACCACGGATAATATTTAAATAACTGAAAATGTCTTAAAAGGATGGGATAATACTCTAAGCAAGCTACTACAAATAATAATGCAAGGTTCCATTAAATAACTCTATTCAAAACATTCAAATACGTTAACTTAGCTACAATACACACCTTTTTTAAAAATGAGTACGTAATGGCGTACATCTATTGACCATGACAAAAGAAGACTACGTTAGCATGTACAATCTTACTCCCGTAACTCCAAGAAGAAGACAGAGAAATTAATGTTCGTTCTGTATTATTTATACTAGTGGTATATTTTTTTATCGTTGCTGATATTTATCGTCTGTGCGGTTTCAGTACTCGCCGACACAGATATTATCTAAAATAAATAATAAAAAAATACATAATTCCATACAATAATAAAACATGATACATAATATTTTCTCTTTACTGCACAATATGTCTTTTGCTAAAGGACGTTACAATGCCCCCTGGCAGCAATTGACTAACGTTAAGAATGTTCGGAAATATGCTGCCACTAACGTCCGTTTTGTCATTGTCTATCACCTTGTTTGGAATATTCACTGTTCACTTCTTTCCTCTTTTACATTATAGTTTTAATTACACTTTTTATAGTTTTTCACACTTTGCGAGGTGACCGTAAACCTAGTCCCAGGGTCATTACAGTTTTCTGGCTCCCCCATTTGGGCTACGTGCGATCAGAAAACCTGGGAAAACTGCGCCGGAGCCATGGTCATCTCGCCTGGATTGTCTTAACACACGGTTTTGTTCATCAAACAAGGGTGGACCTTATCCAATGTTCACAGATAACAAAGATTATTTATGTCAAAATGTTAAACGTTTTAGTCTCTCTATTAAAAATGTACCTTCTGCACTCTTTCACATTTGTGTTCTGTGTCACAATGAAGGTCAATCATTAAACAGTTTGATAGCAATGTAATGGATTGTCTCTACACTTACTCACGACAAATGCTCTACCATTGTATGGCATTCGTGTCAGTTTGCTTCACTAATGTGACAAAAACATATCACATATATTATTGAACTACTGAATGTTTTGAGGTTATACACAGTAAAAAAATGTTTGTCACGTAGTTTCGTGTCCAATAAATCATTTTCATATTAGTACATGAACAACGTAGTTGGTAATGTTCGGTTGAACGTCAACAATGTCGTACGGAGCGGGCGGCGCGAAGCAATTGTTGCGTAGCGTCGTCTGGAACGCGGCGTGCCAACGACCGCTGAGGTCGACGACCTGCTAGCAGTAACAGCGACGGCGTGCTGCGGTGGCGCCCGAGCAGTCGCGAACCGCGCTGAACCATTCACCAATGTCGGCGTGTTGCAGTGGTTTCCCGCGACCGGCTGGCTGGCGGCACGGCACCCGTCTCTGCTTCTCCGCATGGCTCCCCGTCGTAACGCATGAAACAAATATTCCACAACGATGTACTGTCTTTAAGGATACAACTTATTAGCTGTGGAAGAAAATGCACTTTGGTTAAAAGCGTTTATTGTTCATTACGCCGTCGCTTCGCTGGTATGCACAGGCTGTTTTGACGTGATAACGGGTTTCTTGTGACACTTGTATTTAGGGTTCGTCACACGCACATTGTACTACACACTTTCATTTGTTCTCACGGTCGATTCGCTGCCAGAGCGTCTCTCAACACGCGAAAATGTTTCGGTTCACACACACACTAAATGTTTCCGTCGAACGATGTTTGTTTGTATCGGCTCCGAACGGATCACTAACTACCGTTTTTATTCACAGTGTATTTTTCGTTGAGCACTGCACTATGACAGTTAGTCACTCAACACTTAACTTATACCGACGTATATATTGGTGCAGATACAACAGTCATTTTCTGTCCCTGCTACACACAATATTCCGTCCTTT
Organism: Schistocerca nitens; assembly: GCF_023898315.1. Classification (NCBI taxonomy): domain Eukaryota; kingdom Metazoa; phylum Arthropoda; class Insecta; order Orthoptera; family Acrididae; genus Schistocerca; species Schistocerca nitens. Next base: position 147,543,919 of record NC_064617.1, read on the forward strand.
CCTAGATTGTTTATGCACACAGTTTATTTTTAATGCATAACAACTGTTCTTAGCATAATCACTCTCATCTACATTGAGTCCATTGTGTTACCTTCTCATTACACACTTTTAATACTATTACTAGGCATATATTGCTTTTTTGTAATTATTTAAAGGTGTGTGATTTTTTGTACATAGTTTTCTTTTCCTCTTTTAGTGTAGCTTGCCAGGTTATCACCCATCTAGCAAACAGATTTTACCATGTGCATGACAGCTTGACTTGGGCATATTGTTCAATAAATACTTCATTTAATACTAGTATTATTTTTAACGGTCTGTCCTACAGGACTACAGTGTAGTTTCCGCGTAACTTGATTCGCGTACCGCGTAATTAATATTCAAGAACGTGTACCAAGTACACAGGCTTCAATTGAAGCATTAATACATACAAAGCATAGGTTACACGGAACGGGTTTGTTTTTGATTGAATTCTGCTCCAGTGCCGTTCTCAGATCACTATTGGCAGTAAACATTACATCACATAATTATTTCGTACTACAAAGTCAATTTTTGGCTAGTAGAGACTCTCTCTCAGGGTTCCTTAACTCTAACACAATTACATCTGTTACATTACTATATGAGATTTCATCATTAATTGTACTTACTTACTACAAAATGATTCAAGAAATTAATCATTATTTTATCAACAAAAGATTATTCATTGCTTGAAGAGCATGTAGTATTTTAATGACACTAACTGTCTGTAAACAAAGTCTTCCATTTGCATATTATTGCTCAGTTTACTGATTCTACTTCCTCAAAGTTTAATTACACACACATTCTTTTTTTTAAAACTAACATACTTATACTCTAAAACACAATTGAAATCTTCTTACTACTACTATTTACATCAGACATGTCACTGAATAAATAATTTTACTATTCCATTCCAACATCCTTCAAATCTCTTTAGCCACTACTTCCCTCCTCGACCAAGGGATGGAGTAAGATGTGCGACAGTATGTTTTGTGAGGCATCACCTCTATGTGATAGTGGTACCCTTTGACTATTCCTGGTCGGTCGGTAAATACCATGGTATATTCCGATAACAGCTGCGTCAACTGTTGCTTTTGTATGTTGCTTAAACTTTCAGATTCCTGTACTTTGGTTCGAAATTCATCAACATTTGGTTCAAAATTTCTATCTCCTATATTCGGATAATAGAGATCCGTCACAGGTGAATAATCATTAAGGTGTAGTACCCAGGGGTTCCTACCTTTGATATTAATTCGATTACAACATGGCACAAGTACCTCCTTCGATTTCATCATAGACAACTCAATCCTCCTACCTTTATTAACTATACTTAATTTTCCCGAGGAGAGGTCGATCACTGCGTCCCTCTCACGGAGAAAATCTACTCCCAGAATGCAGGCCACCTTTAACCCTTTAACAATGAGGAACGAGCTCACTATGGCTTCGCCCTTCTTACAAATCTCCACCTGCACCTGGTACTTAACTAACTGGCTCTGTGCACTTATAGCTCCAGACACCTTGCAATTATTAACCGGGAAAGTCGGTATACTACGTCCCTTCCCTAGCGCTTTAAACAACTCTGTACTCATTACACTCACTGAGGCACCTGTGTCAATGATTATATTCACTGCAGCATTGATTTTCGCTTCTATTATGGCTTGCACATTTTCGTTGCTATCTTTCTTACATTCATGCGGTTCGGTCAGTAGATCTTTATCCATACTGATACCGTCGTTGTATCGCAGCATATGTATTCCAGGGATATTATTGTTATTCGTGTTGCTCTCACTCCACCCCTCGGCCAGCGATGGAGAGCATATCGAGGCCGATTCTAGTTTGTTGGATGGCTTGCTTGCGAGGTACTTGGACGGCTATTGTCCGCGACCTCTACTATGTTTACGCTTTGGTTTGTGGGCCGCCACGACTGCGCAATAGGCGCGTTCTGCAGTGGTGGTCTGTTGTTATCGTACCGGTCATTACCCTGCCGCTCTGGGCTTGGTCGCTGATTCTGATTCCAATTACGATTACCGTCATTGTAATTGCTATGCCACTGACCTCGCGCATTTTTCCAGCGGTTGGTCCCTGGCAGTCCGGAATCGTACCGGTCGTCAAATCGACGCTTTTTATTATGGGACGGCTGCCCATACCCGTTCTGACTTCTACCATTATTACAATTTTGCGAATGCTCTTGCCGCTTGTTACCACCCCCACCATTTCCATGGTTGTGGTTTTGTGCACTATTATTTCTGTCATGTTTACACCCTGATCCATTATTCCGCGAGTGATCACACGCTGCTTTTGCGTCTTCCTGGATTAAGTCTATTGAATCTAGAACAGACAGGAAATGTTCCATGTCGCTTTCTGGTACGTGTATTAATTTCTCTTTGATATGAATGGGTAAATGTGATTTTAGGAGTCTTATTATGTCTCTTGGTGAGATAGGCTCGTCCCAGTAACGCGTTTTGTATATGTACTTCTCGAAATACCGTCTCAGATTCCCAAGACCGGGTGAGTACGGTTCGGGATTGTATACTTCTTTTCTTAGCCGCTCTTGTATACAAGGCGACCAGTATTTCGACAAAAACGCCCTCTCGAACTGTTCGTACGTCATGCAGCTGTCTGCTACTTCCGTAGCCCACAACGCTGCATCACCCTGAATGTATGACATTAAGTATTGAATTTTCTGTGCTTCGTTCCACACACTAGGCAAGATATTTTTAAAGCTTTTTATGAATACTACTGGGTGTACTGACTTCCGTTCAGTAGTAAACGTTTGAAACTGCCTATTTTTTATCAAACTTTCTTCAACTAATATTTTTGGGCTATACTGGTTTGCTCCTGGGACATAGGCTGTGTGCTCCGAACCGAAGCTACAGCTCTTCGCATTATCGCCTAAAGATTCACCATTGTTGCGTCGCGTATAAGTTTGTGCGTTGCCAAAAACATTGGCTGTTGGCGACATAGTTTCATGTTCAAGATGTTTGCTACTTTGTGTTAAACCCTTTTCCAAGTCGGATATCCGTTTGTTAATATTCACTTGCCACTGCGGAATATCCTCACTGAGTATTTGTTTGATGGTTTGCACGTCGTTCTGTACTTGACTATTTACTGCAGTACTGAACGATTCGGAATCTCTATCTGCTATGGCTGCTTGTACCTTAGAATTAATATTTTTTTCGATCTCACTCTCCTTCACTTCTAGCCATGAGTTGAATTCGGTTTCAATTTTAGTTGCTTGTTCGTTCCACTTCTGCTCTACAAGCTGTGTGGAATCTATTTCTAGCTTTTCTAATCGGTTGGCTAAGACACCTATCTCGTCTACCCTGTTAGTGTTTGCTACTTGCAGGTTGTTGACCTGTACAGTCAACTCCTGCACGGCCTTAGGTATCGACTCATGTTTCATACAGGTAATCTCTTTTTTTCATAATTTCTAACGATTGCACAAGTTGCTGGTCCCGCTCAGCTTGCTGACGATCCCGCTCATCCTGCTGGGCAAGAAACTTTTCCTCTAGCCGGCGATCCCGCTCAGCTTGCTGGGCAAGGAAATTTTCTGTTAACTGGCGATCTCGCTCAGCTTGCTGGGCAAGTAAATTTTCTGCTAACAGGCGATCTCGCTCAGCTTGCTGGCGATCTCGCTCGGCTTGCTGTTGCGCAAATTTTGCCTGGTAATCCAGCACGCGCTCTAATATCGCCTGAAGTGAATACCCACCAGGCAGATTACCACTCTCTGGTTCCTGCTTTTCTGGAGGTGGTGCAATTTCTTTATCTACCTCTCCTTGAGCACTGGTGGGCGGTGGCATCACTTCCTGTGCCCCTGCCCCCACATTTTCGCATGGTATATCCTCGAAGAGAGTACTTGTACTGCTTAATCCACCCGTTTCTACATTTCCTGCACTAACTAATGGTTGTTCCTCAGTATCCATATTGCTCGGACGTTGACTACGCAATTTAACCATATTCATAAATTACCTACTCGAACACAAGACCTGACAGTTTTTTTCACTTGCACACAAAATATGTTAATTTATCTACAATACACTGCACACTAAAAATTACTATCTACAATCGACTTTGTCCTGTCATAAACACTAACATCAAACTACACACCACTAGCGATATGAGATCACTTCACTGGAGTTAAGTTTCTACAAACAGGACAACTACACTGTAGTCTTACCTTTATTTATCTGATCTCGGGGTTCGGCTGCCCCCGGATTATGTAGTCGTTACAGTTTCTCAGTACTATCAGGATCGTTTCCTCTAACTTGCTTGCAGTGGTGCGATTTTTCATGAAAAATTTTTGTACATTCATTAATACATAGCATTAATCATGATACACATACATACATTTATCACTAAATACATACATATATATATATAACAATAGACACTGAAAGAAAATACATAAAATATTCTTATTTTCGTGGCCACTGCAAATTCGGGCCCCACGTTGGGCGCCAGTTTCGCGACTCGTAACTACTCTTTTCTATTTATTTTGTTTTGTTTTATTATTATGATTATTACTATTATTATTTGCGTAATAACGCATATACGAAAAGAGCCGCGAAATACCTTTCAGTAATGCTGTGCCTTGAATTTCTTTATAATCATTAATTTTCAACAAACAGAATATATTGGATTCTTATTGTTCTGTATCTGGCTTTCTATTAAAGGAACATTTTCCGTTACTGTAACTCACTATAAAGGTCAACGTATCTTCCCTACTTTATAGCTATTGGAAATGAAAATTACTTTGTTATGAAATACTGATGTTACAGTTCACGAAGATTGTTCAACATCAAAATTTTGCAGTGGATTTTTGTTAAGAGTAAAACACCAATAATTACCACGACTAGCACAAGAACATGAGACTACTGTCGGAGAAAAATACGTTTTCACTATAAGGTTTGCCAGACCAGAACTAAGCACAGCAAAATTCCTATTATGTTACGAAGGTAAATTATCTCTTTTGTACTGTTAGCAATATATTATCAGCAGCCCGCGTCAACCTGCAAAACACATCATAAAATCTGCTGCTCTGCTCTGCAAGTCCGGAAGCTGAAAGAGATGATTTTATTTCACTATTACCTTCCCGCTTCTTTGCGGTATGATCGATTTCTTTTAATGCAGTTTGAATGCGCCGCGGCAGCGGCTCGTTCGTTCGTAGCGCAGCTCTGCACCACGGATAATATTTAAATAACTGAAAATGTCTTTAAAGGATGGGATAATACTCTAAGCAAGCTACTACAAATAATAATGCAAGGTTTCATTAAATAACTCTATTCAAAACATTCAAATATGTTAACTTAGCTACAATACACACCTTTTTTAAAAATGAGTACGTAATGGCGTACATCTATTGACCATGACAAAAGAAGACTACGTTGGTTGGTTGGTTGGTTTTGGGGAAGGAGACCAGACAGCGAGGTCATCGGTCTCATCGGATTAGGGAAGGATGGGGAAGGAAGTCGGCCGTGCCCTTTGAAAGGAACCATGCCGGCATTTGCCTGGAGCGATTTAGGGAAATCACGGAAAACCTAAATCAGGATGGCCGGACGCGGGATTGAACCGTCGTCCTCCCGAATGCGAGTCCAGTTTCTAACCACTGCGCCACCTCGCTCGGTGAAGACTACGTTAGCATGTACAACTGCGACACAGGCTATCTTACTCCCGTAACTCCAAGAAGAAGACAGAGAAATTAATGTTCGTTCTGTATTATTTATACTAGTGGTATATTTTTTTTATCTTTGCTGATATTTATCGTCTGTGCGGTTTCAGTACTCGCCGACACAGATATTATCTAAAATAAATAATAAAAAAAATACATAATTCCATACAATAATAAAACATGATACATAATATTTTCTCTTTACTGCACAATATGTCTTTTGCTAAAGGACGTTACATCACCATGACCAACTACATACTCACCCGTAATTACCTCTCCTTTGAAAGCATTACCTACAAACAAATCCAGGGTATGGCATAGCACCATTCCATGCCAACTTATTCATGGGCCATCTGGAGGAATCCTTCCTAAACATGCAGAAATCCTAACCCCTCACTCGGTTCAGGTTCATCAATGACATTTTTGTGATCTGGATCAAGAGTGAGAACACTGTATCCACATTCCTCCAGAACCTGAACACTTCCCCCATTCAATTCACCTGGTCTTACTCAAGTCAACCAGCCATCTCCCTCGATGTGGACCTCACCTCAAAGATGGCTACATCAGTACCTCTGTCCATATCAAACCTACCACCTACCAGCAACAGCTCCACTTCAACAGCTGCCACCCATCCATACCAATAAGTCCCTTCCACACAGCCAAGCCACCTGGAGTCTTCACATCTATAGTGACAAGCACTTCCTCTCGAAATACATCAAGAGTCTCACTGAGGCCCTCAGAGACCATAATTATCCTTCCAATCTTGTACAAAAACAGCTCTCCTGTGCCTTATCTCTCCAGTCATCCACCACCTCCCAAAGTCCCACCATCTGGCCACAGAGGTACATTCCCCTTGTGACTCAGTCCCACCCAGGACTGGAGCAACTGAATCACATTCTCCACCAGGGTTTCGACTATCTCTTGTCGTGGCCTGAAATGAGAAATATCCTACCTGCTATCCTTCCCACATCTCCCATAGTGGTATTTCACCACCCACTGAACCCATACAATATATTTGTCCATTCTTATACGACCCCTGCTCCCAACTCCTTGCCTCAGGGCTCATATTCCTGTAATAGACTTAGATACAAGACCTATCCCATACATCCTCCCACCACCACCTCCTCCAGTCACAAGCACCACTTAGCCCATCAAAGGCAGTGCTACGTGTGAAACCAGTCATCTTGTGCTGTGTTCTATCTGGGTGTGACAACCAACAAGCTGTCTGTCTGCATGAATGGTCACCAACAAACTATGGCCAAGAGCGAGCTGGACTACCGTGTTGCTGAACATGCCATCCAACACGACATTCTTCATTTCAATGACTACTTCACAGCCTGTGCCATCTGGATCCTTCCCACCAATACCAGCTTTTCTAAGCTGTGCAGGTGGCAAATCTCCCTGCAATATATCCTACGTTCCTGCAATCCTCCTTCCTTAACCTTTGATAGTCTTTGTCCTTATGCATCTAGCCCTTTACCTGTTCTGATTCCAGAACTACACTGTCCTCTGTTCCACCAACACACCCTCAGTCTTTTTAATTCTCTCCTTGTCCGCTTCCCCTCTGCCCCCCCCCCCCCCCTCTAACCTTTCGATGAAGGCCTTGTTGGCTGAAGGCTCACTGCTTGACAGAGTTTTTGTTGTGCCTATCTGCGACTCAGCATGTCCGCCCCAATAGCTGAGTGGTCAGCATGACAGATAGCCGTCCTACGGGCCCAGGTTCGATTCTCAGGTTGGTTGGGGATTTTCTCCGCTCAGGGACTGGGTGTTGTGTTGTCTTCATCATCATTTCATCCCCATTCAGCATGCAGGTCACCCAATGTGGCATTGAATGTAATAAGACCTGCACCAAGGCGGCTGGACGTGCCCCACAAGGGGCCTCCCGGCCAATTATGTGAAATGCTCATTTCCATTTCCATCTTTGCTATGTGGTGAGTAGCAACTATCATTTTCCATCCTGGATTTTCAAAAGGCACTAATTACACATAGTTTTGAATTTATGAAAAAGTTTGTGTTTATGATAAAAAATATAAAAGTTATTGTTTTTTGTTTCTTTTTTAAGGGTATTTTATTAAAATAGAAAGAGGAAATTCACATTCACTAAACACTGGATCAGATGGGGTGCAATGTTAGTGTGGCAATGTAGAAGAAGGTGGAAGATGAATATGAGGTCATTCAAATTATAACAGCTCCAGTTTTTTTTTTCTCCCACATTAATCACTCAAAAACTGGGGAACTTGGGTCACTTCTTGAATCTGCCTGAAGCTATAGACATTTTTCTGAGCATTGACGTGATGATACCATGGCTGCTTTGAATGTATCATTAAGAGTCTGGTTTGACCACTGGAAAATCACTGATGCAATAGTGGCACAGCCAGTGAATGTGCAATCATGTGTGACATAGCATGGTGGATTCTTCTCATCTGTTATGTTTTTCTGCTCCTGAAAATAACAAAATTTTTATCTTATTTTCAATGCATTTAGCTATTGACTTATAACTCTTATATGAACAATATTAGGAAATGGATAAATCACTACTCACCGTTGAGTTGTGTAAAAGGAAGTGCTGAGTGGGTGAACAGGGCAGGTCTTGCACTTGTGTCTTCCAAAGGAATATGATCCCTTTGGCAAAGGGTTGGGATTGGGAGTGGCATAGGGATGGAGTAGGATGTTGTGGAGGTTGGGTGGGTGATGGTACACGAGTTTATGAGGGGTGGGAGGGATCTTGGGTAGAATGACAAAGGGGGCCCTCTTTTTGTAGATAGCAGTTTGGGTGGTGGGAGGATTGGGGGTATGTGGGGAAATGGCACAGAAAATTTGTTTGCAGACCACATCTGGGGTATAGTGTCTGTCTGTGAAGGACTTGGTGAGACCTTCAGCATACTGAAATAAGGGAGTTCTTGTCACTGCATATATGCCACCCCAACGTGGCCAGGCTGTATGCAAGGGAATTTTTGATGTGGAGGAGATGGCAACTGCCAAAGTGTAGGTACTGTTGGGTTGGTAGGTTTGATGTGGACAGAGGTGTGGTTAGAGCCACTGGAGTGGAGAAGACCAACATTTAGGAAGGTGGCATGCTGAATTGAGGAGGACCAGATGAAGCAGATGGGAGAGAAGTTGTTAAGGTTGTGAAGGAATGAAGATAGGGTGTCTTGGCCCTGAGTGCAGATCATGAATGTATCATCAATGACTCTGAACCAGACCAGAGTTTTAAGGTTTTAGGAGGCAATGAAGGTTCCCTATATATGGCCCATTAACAGATTGATGTAGGAGGGTGTCATGTGAGTGCCCATGCCTGTGCTGTGTATCTGTTTGTATACCTTCCCTTCATAGGACAAGTAGTTATGTGTTTGGATAAAGTTAGTTAGGTGAATGAGGAATGAGGTAGTGGGTCTGAAGTCTGAAGAAAGTTGGAGAAGGTAGTGTTCAACTGCTGCAAGTTCATGGGCGTGAGGGATGTTGATGTGTATGGAAGTGATGTCAACAGCGAACAGTAGGGAACCAGGAGGTAAAAGGGTGGGGATGGTGGAGAGTTGTGAAGGAAGTGGTAGGTATCTTTGATGTGGAGGCTAGATTACAGGAAACTGATTGGAGGTGTGTTGCTAAACGAGAGCGAAAGTCCTTTCAGTGGAAGCACAATAACCAGCTACTGTGAGGCATCCAATCCTTCCTCCCCCCCCCCCCCCCCCCCTCTTCCTCGCATAAGCTTCACTTCCCAATGCTGCATCTGGCAGTCCCTAGTCCCTGCACCCCTCTCCAGAGAGTGCTCTTCTCTCTGCCCACCCATACTATACTATCCATCTCCCTTCCCCATCCCATTCAAATATTGCTGTTCACATAACAGTTGCTTTCCGGTCAGGGCTGTCACTGGTAACAGTCATGTGTGCATAAGGTAGGCTTTCTTGTGTGAATTTGTGTGTGTTTTCTTTGCCAAAGAAGGCTTTGATGAAAGCTACAATGTACAACAGTATCTTCATTGTGCCAGTCTGTAAATCTGTGGGTCATCTTTATGGTGAGTAGCAACCTATCCTTTTCCTAATACTGTTGATATTCTAATCTGCAGTTTCTATTGTTTGACTTTTACATGAAAATCTAGAGATCTTACTTGGACATAATTTCACTTGAATTTATTGTTCAGGTTATTATTTTGGTTGTTCTGTTTACAATGATGTAATTAGGCCAACCTTAACTTAAAAATACAGTTAATGATTGTTAGTACTGTAGTTCATAACATGCTAAACCCTATAAGCTAATCAATATATTTGAGAAGAGTGACACACATCAATAAGAAATCTGTCAGACCCACTTTCCTGTAAAGTACATACCTTGAATTATCAGAAACTAATTAACTGCTGTATTTGGAGACTTGGAAGGTATTTTTTAAGTTATAGAATCAGAGATTAGGTTTCTATAAATTTTGAGTCTGGATGGGAGATGATGAAGTAGTGAAAAGCAGGGTAAAATGTTCAAGGGAGATGAGTGTCATCTGGTTGAGTTTGGATATTTTGTGTGTGGGACTAGGAGTAGTTTCGTTGTTGGGATATGGAGTTCTTGTGGTCACCTGTGAATGGTGCAGGTCTTCCAGCATGGCTTGCGTTGGTTAGTGTGGTGAGCTTCTTGACGGAATGTTTGGGACTTCACTTATTATTAATTGTGATAGGTGGGTTGTGGTTGTTGGATGAAAAGAAAACTGTAAGGGTGGTGTTAGAAGGAAATGATATGTAGTAGTTATGGCTGGAGAGAAAGTAGCAAGCAAGGGATGGTGGACTTAGGTTGGTGGGTGAGAGAAGAAAGCTGAAACAATATGGCATAACTTACATTGAGATAAGGAAGCAGAGGCAATATGGCATCACTTATACCTGCATTAATAAGTCATTTGGTAGAAATCAGTAATGTTTATAATTTTATATGTATACATTGCAATGAGTGTTGTTCAAGGTATTAGATTGTGCACAGTAACATGTGTGGGTTCACTTTTCATGTCTATCAAGCACAAGCAAGACAAATAAAGCTCGTAACTGTGGCACAAAAACATGTGATCAACAAGCAACTGCAGTCACTAAGTTCCGTGCTGGAATATTGTAAAGTACTGTGGAAACTCTTCTTCAGGATCTTTCAGCAGCAAGAAAGTGGGTCCACACCTTTGAATCTATCATAAAATAGCTCACTACAGAAACTTCTAGTTAAAACAATGAATATAAGAACTGTTACAGTGTGTCTAAAATAATCTCTTGAGTGAACTGAAGTTATCAAATGGGTTGGGTTGGGTTATTTGGGGGAGGAGACCAAACTGCAAGGTCATCGGTCTCATCGGATTAGGGAAGGATGAGGAAGGAAGTCGGCCGTGCCCTTTCGAAGGAACCATCCTGGAATTTGTCTGAAGCGATTTAAGGAAATCACGGAAAACCTAAATCAGGATGGCCGGACGCGGGATTGAACCGTCATCCTCCCGAATCAGAGTCCAGTGTGCTAACAACTGGGCAGTTATCAAATGCCCACACCTTTTGTGTCTACAAAAAGCAGTTCCAAAGCACTTAAGGATGAACGAAATAGTGATAAGGAAACCAAAGCACAAAGAAAAACAGGTGTTTTGATTGATGCAGTAAATGTTCACTGTGTAATTCCAGAGGTGCAAAATAATGACACAAAAGTGGATAGCAGAAATAGCCTACATGTAACAACTGCAAGTGCAGTGTCATGAATGACAAAAAAAGGAAGTTACTGCTTCTCTCTGATAGCCATGAGCGTAATATTTCACAGAAACTAAGTGAAATGAACTTCAATGTGAGATCTTCGTAAAACCTGGTGCACCTGTGTATGAGGCAATAAAAGATTGCAAAAAAACCATCCGAGTCATTAATGGAAAGTGATGTTATTGTCATGTTAACTGATTAAAGAGATTATTAATCAAGAGATTATTTTAGACACATTGTAATTGTGTATCATAACAATGCAAAATAGGCTATTGAAGCAACAGTGAAAGCCCTCAATAACATGTCAAATGTACGTAAATGCCATCCTTTCCAGTACATCCACATGCCTGTGATTTAATTCATACTTTGTGTGTAAGCAAAGAAATTGTAAACACTAATATGAAACTACAGAAAACATCTAAAGTATTTTCAAATGCAACTTTTCTTGAATTGCATGCCTGTGAAAGAACACATGTCACCATGCATGGCATGCTCTCAAACAGCTCAGGTAAAAGATTTCTTTGTCAAAAATAAGAGAACAGATCAGAAATTTCAATAAGAAAAACAATCCTAAAATTATTCTGAATATGGAATTAGAAGGACAGACTGAAACACCTTCTTGTGCTGATATTGTGAAAAATAAAAATGCTCTACCAACAAGTGTAAACACAAGATTCACCTAAAATTACTTCATTTATTGAAGTTGTGATCTTACCATCAAAGAAAACATCATATGCAGACGAGGACGGTACATCATCTGCAAAAGAGGAGCTACAAACTGCAGGATCAGTAGCATTTTGAGCATCAATGGCAACAGCAATACAAATATCAGCAGTAGATCTTCTGATAGCTGCTGGGGCAGCACCTTGACCATGAAAAGAAACAAAAAAACAGGAATCCCAAACAAAAGGACTAAAATTTTTGGTACTCAGAGGATTTTTGGTGGAATAAGAGGCCCTCTCATGAGAGAAAGCACTTAACACTCAGTAGAACAGGTATGCGACTATCAGAGCATATACTGTCACCGTGCAGTAAAATTAAAGACATTAACTGAGTCTACAACTTCAAGTATAGAGACAAATAGCTCCAAAGGAATACATATAGTAGAAAACAAATCACTTTTCTATAAATTTGCAAATGTTGCATAATGATTAACTACGAATCAGGTAGATATATTAAATAACAAATTTTGTTCCCCTAGGATATGTTGTTGCAGACATAAAGTGTAAAAAATAGAGGAAGAATGGTGGGGCTAGAATTTTTGTCAAAGAAGGAGTAAAATTTACCGTAACTGATTTATCTGCATATTTCTCAGAATTGTATGGAAGTTTAGTAGGGTAAAACTGGAGGATGAAAATGAAGTTGTAGATAGTCTGTATAGGTCTGCAGATAGAGATGTAAATTTGTATTTATTGAACATAGAAATGGCAAACACAGAAGGGCAAGTCACAAGGGCATTTTGGAATATGCTACGATCATTAGACCTATATTGTACAAATAACTGTGTCACATTTAAGAATCCCTGCATAGACAATATCATAGCAAATTTCCATAGGGAGAACTTTACAATCAATTTGCAGGATAAAGTCTGGCATATCGTGAGCCTTTATTCCTCGCACTGTATAAGAGGCAACCAATAAAAATTGAAGAGCCTAAAGTGTTACTGGTAAGAGGGCAAAAGGAAGAGCATATGTGAATGTTTGTTGAGAGATTAGGTGGTGCAAACTGGGACTTCATATATAATTGCCAATTGGGGTAAAGGGGAACTGAACTGGCCTTTGATAACATTTTAAAGAAATATACTGACTTATAGTATTCTTGTTCCCCTGTCACAAAAATTGGATACTCCAAGGTGCACTGAAAAATGAAAGATTGAACTGGTTCTCTGAAGAAATTGCAGAAATCAGAGAAAACATGCTCATACTGTACAAGATGCATAAGTATGGCTGTACTCAAAGGCAACTTAAATGCAAAAAATTCTGAAAAGCTAGGTTGCTCCTGGCAAAAACACTAGTAGTGAAAACTATATAGAACGGTCTCCCAAAAACTGCAAGGCAGCATGGTGAATAAGAAAACAAGGGACACGCCAAAATGCACACAAGCAGCTCCGATCGTTCCTGGTGAATTAAATCACTCCTTTTTAAACTTGGTTAAAAAGACAGGAAACAGGATCAAAGCAACAAGTTCATCAGCAATGGCCCTGACTGGAGCCCCAGTGCCAGGTAATCAAGCATTTCAATGGAATGCTATCATGTCTCCTGATATTATGAGGGTTGCCCAGAAAGTAATGCACTGTTTTTTTTTTCAGCCAAAAACAATGCAAGTGTGTGAAGTTTCCATCACTTCTGACAGATAGCGTAGCTGAAGGACAGTTTCAAAATGGTGTCTGTAGGCAATGTACACTACAAAAAACATGCTGCCATTGAATTTCTCACTGCAGAGAAAAAACTATGGGGAATATTCTCAAATGCTTTGCAAAGTCTACGGAGCATCTGCTGTCGACAGCTGTTGCTGGGCACAGAAGTTGAGTTCATTAGAAAGCGGTTCAGCGGAGTTCCACTATTTGCAGTGGTCTGGAAGATCATCCATGGCTGTCATATCTGACATGTTGCAGCGAGCTGATGTCATTCATGAGGACAGACGCATTACGACTCGAGAAGACGTTTTGAGGATGCTGAGGAGATGACTCACACAGTGAAGCACTGGCTCTGCCACCAGGACAAGGACTGATACAGGCAGGGCACACACGCCCTCGAAACTTCCTGGCAGATTAAAGCTGTGTGCCAGACGGAGACCCAAACTTGGGTCCTTTGCCTTTTGCGGGCAAGTGGCAAAAGTAAAGCTGTGAGGACGGGGCGTGAGTCGTGCTTGGGTAGCTCACTTGGTAGAGCACTTGCCTGCAAAAGGCGTAGGTCCCAATTTCGAGTCTCGATCTGGCACACAGCTTTAATTTGCCAGGAAGTTTCATATCAGCGCACACTCCGCTGCAGAGTGAAAATCTCATTCTGGATACATGCCCTTCTTTCATGCTGGAGAAGGCCATAGAACGGCATGGAGATTATGTGCAAAAATAGGGTGTGTAGATCAAACACCATTCTTTTGTGTGTGTAATTCTCATAATGTTCAATAAAGAATGATTAAAGAAAAAAAAAATGCTGTGCATTACTTTCTAGACAACCCCTGTATAAAAGATGTTTGCAAATTTTCAAATTCTGAAAGTAAGGACTGCTATTGGTGGTAAAACTAAATAATCAAAAAGACAATACACACAGTCTCTACACAATTAGCTTTTATTTTTAATAAACGTGTAGAACTCAGAGAATTTCCAGACTCACCCAAGGTATCAAACGTTATCCCAAAGACATGGTATCACTGTTATTATGTGACTGAACAAAGCTTTCGTTTCCATACCTGTTGACAAACGGAAATACGGAAGCGTCCGATCCCGCCCGTCTGCTTTGACCCATGACGTCACAAATATGGCGGAAACAAAAACAAACACACACACTTTCCACAAGAAGCCTAATGACACTAACGGGACAAGCGCGGGAAATGGGGTGTTTTGGGTGGGGGGGGGGGGCAAACTAAATATAAACAAATTTAGATGCCTTGCGTAGCTACAACGTGTAAGTGAAAACAGCCATGCATGAATACCCACCCACCTCCCCAGGGGTCGTAACCCCTGCAACCCATAGAAGATAAAGATGCCTCAGTAGCTGATTAGTGTTTTTTGTCTTTTTTAAAAAAAAAATCTCACGGGATAGAACGAACAGATCAGAAAGACAAATATAATAAACTAAAACAGAAATTGGAGGAAACAGATAATTAAAATAAGTAATAAGTGTTTTTAAATTTTAAAAAAAATCTCACGAGGTAGAACGAACAGATCAGAAAAGTAAATAAAATAAGATAAAACAGAACTGGAGACAGCCACACTCAAACCAAACTCCGCGCCGTCATGACGTCACACACGACAGCACCCTTACGTCACGGGTAAAAGCCGACGCGTGGGATCGGACACTTCTGTCGACCCTGACAAACAAATCAGAAAGCTGGAGTTATATGTGGTGTGTGGCAGCACATTAGCTGTGATGCATTCTTATTATGCAACAGAAAACAGTTTGTCTCACAAGGGGAGGCCGCCAATTGTGAAATTCAGATTCGATTCATACTGCGCATAATAAAAGCTCATGGCCAGAGGTGTAATGTGGCAAAGCACCAAGATGCACTTCTCAGCCGTTGTCGAGAAAATCGACAGTTAAAAGAAACCGTTGCGGTGAAATACTCTCTACGAGTAATGATTTTTTTCTACCGCGTCGTGGCGCAGCGGTAAGCGCTCGGGTCCGTAATGCGAAGGTCACCGGATCGTATCTCGCGCCATGCAGTTTTTTTTATTATTAGTTTTTTGTAATTCAAATATATATATATATATATATATATATATATATATATATATATATATATATATATATATATATATATATATATATATTAATGAATTGCTTATGCATGTTGGTGAAGGCGGATCGCTCTCCAATTGTACCGCCTCCATTTTTCCGTTTTTTTAACAGGGTGTACCAAAGCTCTCCCGTCCGCACGGATTTTCGACGATGTTATAAGTTGCGCTAGGGACCGCATCTACCTTCTTTCGAAGTTAGCAGGCAACTACGCTGTTATGCGGCGGCTCGTTTCGGCCCATTCAACATCTGTCCTTCAAGTGGAACGAGCGAGTAACGGAGTTTATATTTCATACCTGCCGCAGCAAATTTGTGTTCGTGGGGTCTCTATTGTAATTCGAACGTTTGACTGACGCTATACGTATTCGTTTCGGAATACCGTTTCTACGTCTTCCGTTAACATTATGGTTAACATTATGAAGACAATTAATAACATTTGTGAAATACAACTTTGTTTGCGGAAAACATAATGATGTTCGAAGTCGCCAGTTTTTCCACGACAAACGACTTTCAACAACTTATTATATGCATAATTGTTGCAACATCGCCGGGAATTTATATATATATATTTGAATTACAAAAAACAAATACTAAAAAAAAAAAAAAAGGTTGCATGGCGCGAGATTCCATCCAGCAACTTTCGGATTACGAACCCGAGTGCTTAACGCTGCGCCACAACGCTGTACAAAATTAGTAATCGTAGAGAGTATTTCACCGCAACGGTTTCTTTTAACTGTCGATTTTCTCGACAACGGCTGAGAAGTGCATCTTGGTGCTTTGCCACATTACACCTCTGGCCATGAGCTTTTATTATGCGCAGTATGAATCGAATCTGAATTTCACAATTGGCGGCCTCCCCTTGTCAGTTAGAAAAGTAAATTCCTCTTGAATAGAAGACAGCACAGGTGTTCCACAATGATCTGTTGTTAGACCATTTTTCTTCATTGCAGCAATCAGTTGTTTGCCTAATGAGATAAGCTCAGTCTGTCATATGATATACTTATGATACAACTGTACATACTACATATCAGTGAATCTCAGATCTGAATATAACAACAAAAGAAACTCTTTATACAGCCTTGGACTCGTTTGTAGCTAATAAACTCCTGTGTAACACTGATGAAACCCAACAACTCCAAATGGGATTGTCTAATGAAACAGAAAATAAGTCAGCAAAAGTTTTAGGTATTTACATAGACTCCAAACTCCACTGGGAGGAACATATCAATCGCATATGTAAAAAAAAACTTGGGTCTCACACCTCACTTTGAAGCTTAGGAACCCATGAACAAAACGTCAGAGCCAAGGCAAATTTAGATATACCAAGGCACAGCTTAGTAAGAACTCATAATTTTCAACAAATTACCAATCTATGTTCTGTCTATGGATTTTTATTTTATTTATTTACGTCCTGAATCTTTGTGGTACATATACCATACCTTAGATGTTGGACAAAATGACATTACATTTTTATATTGTTACAACCAAAATTAACTTATTTTTCAAGATACTGTGTTACTGAGTAAAAACAGTTTTCCAAGAGATATGATGTTACAGATTTTTTAAAGCTTTGGATTTTGTTTATGGCCTTTAGGTTACTTGGCAGCTTATTAAACAAATGTGAACCTGAGTGATATACATCTTTCTTGCACAGTGTGGTATAACAATGATGTCTGTGTATGTCACTATTTGCCCTTGTATGATGTTCATGTACAGATTTATTTTGAATAAATACATTTCCATTTTATAGCATGCTTTTTTTTAGGAACATTACAACTTCTAGTATATAGATACATGGTAGGGGTAGAATCCCCAGTTCTTTAAAGAATGGTTTGCATGATTTTCGGCTGTTGGCATTTTTCATTATCCTCACAATCTTTTTCTGTTTCCGGAATGTGGTTATGCTATGAGGAGAATTTCCCCAGAATATGATGCCATATCTTAATATGGAGTGTATGCAAGCGTAATACACTGCTCTAACTGTTTCAGGACTTGTGTTGTTCCATATAATCCTCATCGCATAAGTCATTTTGGATAGTTTAGAATTTAATGAAGTGATGTTGGAATTCCATTTAAGATTGTCTTGTAAGTAGATGCCAAGAAATTTTGCTTCAGTGGCACTGTTAATTCTTTGGTTTTCCATTGACATGTTTGGTTTTAATGGGTTTTTATTTTGTTGTGTATGGAAGTGTGAGACGACTGTTTTTTGAGGGTAATTTATTCCTCATAAACCACTCTGAGACATTTTCACTTGTGACTTTAGCATTTAAACTTAGAGCCATTTCATTTTCACCTTCAATTAATATGCTTGTGTCATCTGTAAATAGCACTGTTTTGGAGTGTTGAACGTGTAGGGGGAAGTCGTTTATGAAAATTAGGAAGAGAAAGGGACCTAAAATTGAGCCTTGTGGTACACCGTGGGTTAATGTGGAAGGTTTCGATTGATAAGCTTGGAGTTCGTTTTTTCCCATGTGTTTTACCTCTTATCTGAGAGCGATTAGCTAGGTAGGATTTCAGCCACTCGTGTGGCAGGCTTCTTACACCATACCACTCTAACTTTCTTAGGAGAATTTCATGGTCTATTAGATCAAACGCTTTTGTTAAATCCAGGAAAATCCCTGAAACATTTTTGTGACTATCCACTGAATTTAAAATACGATTTATGAGGCTAAAAGTGTCTGTTTCAGTACTGCACTGAGGCCTGAAGCCATGCTGACATCCTGAAATCATATTTTTTTGTTAAAGAAATCAGTTAGTTGTAGCAGAACTAGTTTTTCAATGATTTTTGAGAAACCTAATAGGAGTGACACAGGCCTATAGTTGACCATCTGCTGCCAATCGCCCTTTTTGTAAAGGGGTACAACTTTTGCAGTTTTCAACTGTTGTGGGAAAATACCACTTGATAGTGAAGAATTGCATATATCTAGCAGTGGTGCGAGTATCTGTTCAGCTGATACTTTTATAATATAGTCCGGCTGAATATTTATTTTTTAATGACTTTATGCTGTTTAACAGTTCTTCCCTACTTACTGGACGGAGAAACATGGATGTATTTGTTACACTATTTCCAGAAATTTTCTGTAATATTTTGTTTGATGTTTTTCCCATTTGTTCCTTCGCTAACTCACGGGCAATATTGGTGTAGTAAGAATTGAAGTGGTTAGCAATTAATTTTGGATCAGTGATCTTGCTGCCCACCTGTGACAATACAATATTTTTGTGTGTTTCCACCTTTCCAGTAAGTCTCTGATTGTCTTAGCTTTGTTTGATGATTCCATAATAAGTTTGTCATTTTCCCTTAATTTTGCTTCCCTTATTACACGACTCAGAGTTAACTTGTATTTTTTGAAGTGGTGAGCAAATTCAGGGCTGCTATCTGTTTTTGATAGTGCAAAAAGTTCTCTTTTTCTTCTACATGATACTTTGATCCCTGATGTAATCCAGTGGATGACAATGAGTGGTGTATACAACTGCTGAAGAGACGAAGAGGAGAACGGAGCAGGCTGCCTTTAACTGTAGGTGCTGAGCGAGAGGTCTACAAGACGACACTTGGTATTGACATTTAACACAGGGCGACGGCGAGAAGGTGGACGACTTGGCACACAGATGGCAGCACGGGTAGTAGAAGACACACAGGTGTTGACAAGCAGCAGTGACAGCGGTGAGAGAAGATATACATGCTATTAAACAGCGGCGGGACGATACGAGCGGTCAACAGACGAAACACGAAGAAATACGGTATATTGGAGTAAAAATAACTTATTGCTCCTTTCTTTATTGCACCAAAAGTTACACTGTATATATAACAACAAACACAAAAAAACAAATGTCACAGAACACGGGCGCACACAGAATGAACATAAGTATCTAGCGTACTCACACCACGAAAACTGAAAATGAAGAAAAAAAAGCATTACAACAAGCTCATTGCTGTCAACAGACTGCTGTGTTTTCTTAACTTAAGCAACCTTCATTAACAGTCTTTCATAAAATATCAATAATTAAGAATTTATATTTGAAATGAAAACAGGGATTTCGCATGTAATATGTAATTAGAATGAAGAAGACATGTATTATTCATAACAAATAACGATGAATTTTACAATTATGAGATGTAGGTATTTCAAATTGAAAAAGGAAAAAATGACTCAGGCAAGACTTGAACCAGTCGAACCATGGACAGCCGATAAATTTCAATCTATTACACTACAGATCCCGCTAAACATACCATCTGAGACGGCAACTGAACCATATGTAATATCCATCGAAAATCTTCAAAGCCCATTATCACTGAGAATTTATGAAAAACATTAAGAACAACCAATTTCCCTGCACTTTGTAACCGTGTTCCAAACCGTGTCTCACTGCGGAACAGTAAGCAGCTTCAGACATTTTCGTAACAGCGCACAACAGTGCAGAGGCTGTGACTGAACACGATTTTTTAAATAAAAGCTACATAGCTAACGCGTGATTAAGAAATACGTTGATGGCTGTTAGTACATTTGAATATATTGAAGTTTCATTTAATGTAACTTAGTAATAAGACATCTAATACATAAGTAGGGTCTACTTCCTAGAGCATAACAACACAAGTGTACGTGTTCTACAGCCGTGTTTGTTTACGTCATATGTATTCTTATGATGAATGGACTATACCTGAGAGATTCGAATCCATGATGATTACAGTGTGTGCAATGCACGGATGTAGATATAAACTTAACAAAAACCGGTACACCGTTAAATGATAGTGGATGTCACGATAAATTTTGTAGTTTAAGTTTTAGTTTCTTTCGTTCTGTAAAGAAATGTCATTTCTTGTAGGCAGTGTTTTAAAGATACAGAGCGAACACTTTATTTTGTACAATTTGTAGAAATTATCTCCTCGAAAGTATTTAAATTCCGTATAAATATGTTATCTTTGCTTTCCTTCTGTTCTCTCTCTGTGCATTCTAGAATGTGAATGTAGATGTAGATCTATGTCTTTGGCGGTTGTTTAATTTGTGTACGCGTTCGAATGTGCGTTTTCTCATAATTTCAGGTGAGTTCTATCTCTTATTGTTAATAACGAAAGTAAGTATGCGAATGGTGAAAGGCAGTTGGTGTGAGAAGTGCCAGCGAATTATGAAGCTCGAAGCGAAAAGGAAATAAAATAATGAATTTATATGCTCATGTCGTGCCTAGGGAATGAATCGGATTGACAATAATGTTCAATAAGGGGAGATTCTTGGTCTACTGATAGCAGATTATCAGTGACTCATTTTGCGCGTCAAATACTCATGGTTTTACAAGTGTGGCAACGAATATATTTGGTTTAACTTCAAAATGGCTATCAATTTGTTGTAGACTATAAAGAATGTTGTAGGGGAGATAATATCTCTGTGTGTTTAGACTTTAAGGCGGCTCCACATTAACAAATACGCTTGCTCAAGCGTTATTGCCCGAACATGCTTCAGAGTGTTTAGAATAAATTTCGGCAACCATCAGGACTACAAGTCTCTTGATTGATCGAATTTGTGATAGCATTCAAGAGTGTGTATGCTTGAACGTGTGTACCTAGAATAGGGAGGGTTATGGGCTACATTCTAGATCAAGGTCAGGGGCAGCCACTGGGCTGATGCTTTGACATAACCAACGAGAGGCGAGAAGAAAGGCAACGTTTGGAGAGAAATATTTTGTGCCTATGGCAGCGAGTGCTGTAAAGCGGACTGGCGATGGTGCACGTCTCATGGATTAATTGCGGTGCACGTCTCATGAATTAATTGCTGATTCACAAAAATGTGATGGTGAAATAAATAAGCAATCGATCTGCATGAACACACTGAGTAAGTGGATCAATGCTTTTTGATTAAACCATGAGAGGAGGGCAGGTGGATTAATGTGTATTCATAATAGAGTCGCATGGTCAATATGTTAATAATCCTCCTCCTATGACTTAATTTTAAAAAATATTGATCCATTTAGAGTGCTCACGCAGATCGACTGCATAGCAACGCAGAGCAGAAAAATATTTCACTCCTTTTTCGAATATGTTGGGTTGCGATGCTGTCCTTGATTTGCAGATAGGAGCACAGTTTAAACAGGCGCGACTCAAAGAAGGAGCAATTAAATTTATACTCCTCGTTTACAACAATGCTTCACCCTTTCCTCCCCATGTATTACTTCAAAACACGTCGTCTGCCTGACGCTGTCTCATTGGCTGCGTAACACTAACAGCTGACCATGCAAATAGGACGAGGAATCCGCTTTATGCAAGACACCTTTTCATTTTCGTTTTACCCAGACATATTTCAGCACTTTTTTTCTGTCTTCAGTGGGTTATTTTATTTCCTTGCTTTACATGAAGCTATTGGGTATTTATATTGGTAGCTATCTGCTACACAATCTATAACTTGTCATGGCTTTGATGTTGTAGTGTTTCCTCATATGTTTTGGCGAGGTGAATACGCTGTTTGACAACACACTTTCTACGAATTTTCAAACATGGGCCATGCTTGAAAATTCGTTGAAAGTGCGATGTCAAACGACCACAGGCCACAGAAATCGGTGCATTCACCTCGCCAAAACATATGGAAAACACTACAACATCGAAGCCATGACAAGCTGTAGATTGTGTAGCAGACTAGCTACCAACTTCTTGTAAAGTAAGAAAAATAAAATAACCCACTGAAGATAGCACAAAAAGTGCTGAAATATGACGGTAAAACTAAACTGACAAGGTGTCTTGCATAAGGCGGAATTCCTCGTCCTATTTTCATAGCAAGCACAGACATAAGAATAACCGCAACACGACAAGATGATTAGCTGACAACACAGAACACCAATATAGGCTGACAATGCAGCTAACACACCTTCATTTGTTCCCATCATACCACACGGCAAGCACTGACAACATTGCTGCACGAAACACTAAGTACGTCACTTGCCCTATTCTGGACTTTTAGCGGGTTGTGCAAGCATTTGTCAGTGATCTGGTGTTATTTAATTTTTATATGATCCTGTTAAATTACATTCTGTACAAAGGTTGTACTGTACGTAGATCCAGTTAAGGAATACAGTATGACATGGAGAAAGAGAGAAGAAAATCACCAGAACTATGAGATGGTCGCGACACGCACTGTTGTAAAAGTAGTTACCGTTTGACAGCTGGAACTCACTAGCGCTCCAAGCAGCGAGAAAGGAGAACGTCAGACATGTCTAAGCGTAATGTTTCTTTGCATCCCTTTTCTACTTGATTTACGAAGTATTTGAATTGGTTTTTTGCCTCCAAGAGTTTGTGTAATATCAGAAGACGTAGATGTTTCTAAAAATGATTCTAAAATAATTGCAAATAGGGATAAAAATCATGAATGTAATGGCCAGCTACAACACGTTCGTGAAGAAACACTTGTGACGCTGAATAGATCTCAGCTTACCACGTTGGTATCAAAAGAATATAAACACACAGATACACACATAAGAAGCACAGAAATGTACCTCTATGTGCAAAACGGATCTAAGCCCCAGTTGTCGTTCCGTAGGCCTACCGCGCTGTAGCCGCTGTCGCCTGTTGCCACAAGTTCGACCTTCATCTTTATGTTATTCTAAAAGTGTGACAAGCAACTGCCAAATAGCGGGAAAATATGCTGTGCTTGTAAACCCCAAGTCCTTAAAGCCAACAACACTGTCAGAAGTGCTGTCGTATGTTAAATGTTCCGTTAGAGACACTTCATCCAATGACACACCGGTATTCACTAGTTTATCAACATCGGAGAAATGCTGTACCTTCTGCTTTAGAAGATGTAAGATATTTCCCTTATCCCACATTTTATTTGTATGCCTTCCACATACCTCTGTAATGCATGCACTGATGGAAGCATAAAACATTCTGACAAAACCTGTATGCATGAGTGCTGTAATATAATAAATTCGGAGCAAACAGCATATTTTCGTCTTTCCATGTTGTAGCACGTTTCTCCTTCAATGGCATGCTATTCTGGCTTAACAACATGTCAAAGGGTTCTCTTCTTAAATATCGGGATCCTGTAGTCTTCAAAATTTGTTTGTTCTTCCTGACTTGATCTTTCTGATACAGATGCTGTTGCTGTCTGTACTTCAAATGATAGCCACTTTCTTTGTCCCGTAATAGTTTTGCATGAAGTCTAGTTATCTGCACAATCTGACACCTCACACGCTTTTGCAAGACACAAATAACTGCACTTAATCTGACCACTTCATGCTCAAAGCAGGTCTGTGTTGACGACTCAGATGAATCTGGCACTGATATATGGAGAGTTGAACTGGCTGCTTCTGTGCCACAGAACTGTTTTACAGCTTTAGACGACTTGTCAAAAATTTGTGGCAGTTTCCCTTCATCGTCAGTTGAGGTGGCGTATTTGGGATGTCAAACAGTACGGGTACTGCGATCCACACAAGTTATTGTCTGCATTCATAAACTGGTTTGGTTCAAAGCGTAGCGATCAAAACTTAACATTATTATAAACGTAAACAGCATCTTCTTCTCGTTTGCTGTTAACTAGCCATTTTCTTCTCCTAAAACGAAACATGAATCATTAATACACACGTTGTTTGCAAGCGAATCCTGACGACACAGTTTAGTAACATGATGGTATATACCTCTCAGTAAACCTGCGCTACAGACGCTCCTGTCTAAACGCCATTGTACAAACCAAAATAAACAATTACTATTCGCTTTCGCGTTCACGATCGCACCGAACTCAACAGTTTTACTTTCTGCCGATTAGCTACTTAGCGCGCCGCTGGCGTAATGGGCAACAAAATAGAGGCGAAATGTCGCGGTTGTTATGTTAGACTGTGGTGTCTACCACAAATAGTCAATACAGGAATAATGTCTTCGTTTCCTTAACCATTCGTTACTCCACATATCACGTTTTATCTTTTGTTCTTCAATAACATAACCAAAAAGGCTGCCAAAGCCAGCGCAGTGTTGTCTGAACTCGACATTTTCCAGTAAACAAAGTAATGCTAGTATAAGGAGCCAAGAATTTATGCGTTCTTGTTCAAGCAGACATGTTTGTCAAGCATGCAATTATGTGTGTGGCCGCCTTAGAGAAATGATAAGCTCGGTGGCGAAGACGTTGTTGTAGAAATAAATGAATCCATTTAATGAAATAAATATGGGAATGGAATTAAAGTACGAGGGGATGGTTATCAACGTCATTGAATTGTTTCTTTCGCATCGTCCAACAGAAGTGGAATTATGGATTTCTAATTTGGTGAAAGATAACCTCTTATTGGGGACACGAATAATATCAAATGTTTTTAGTACGTTGCAGTTCCTGTCTGATAAAGGACTCCATGACTTCTCCGTAAATAACAATTTTCATTTTAAGAACACACCTGCAATTGAATATACTATCAGCATTGCTACAAAAATAAATTTACGAAGGATAAGCAGTGTAAATAATTGTTGAACTCTTGTTTATTTAGACATATACAGTCGAGGTAATTCAGAGAAGAAAAATACTTGTTCATAGACGTAATGAATTGTTCACTTCGTGTGTCCAGCCTGTTACATTAGTTTAATTTAATGGTGACATTAAACTCTGAGAAAATATATTCTGTCAGCTCTATTGCTTTTGAACCATTTATGTGTCAAGTGAGCGCTAATTATTTATTGTGATTTCACTGAAACACTCTAAAAATACAATAGATCCTATACTCCACCATTATTTACTCGTAGATCGACTTTGGTCGCGATAATGCGTCGATGCGATATTTGCTGTTGTGATGTAGGTGGCTGTGGTGGATGTTGAGATTAATGCAACGTGGAATTGATGAGAAAAACAGATTCATCGTAACTAGTGGTTGAGACGGACGTACATAATCGATGGAAAGAAATAAAATATTGAACGAAAATAAAAATCAAGAATTGTCATTGATTTATTTATTTTTATTTGGTCTCATTTGATTACATATTGTACAAAGTGTGTAAATTACAAAAAAAAAGTTATAGGCAATTTACGTTGCAACATTGGTGGTAGGTGTCAAAAAGTGAGATTGCAGATGTAATTAAGTTCAAGCCATAATAATACTCGAAGTAGGAACAAGCAGTCACACTTGAAAGAAAATTTGCAGCAACGTTCAAACTTGAGTGCTCATACCTTCGTTATATGGGCAGTTGATTGTACGTGTTGCCTTTTTTTTGTTAGATGAAGAAGGAGTCAGTTTTGGATAACTTTTGTTAGAAAACCAGATTGCGATGAGATGTGCATTTATTCAGAGTGGTCGCATGCGTCCCGTGCGGGTATTCGGTCGTGATAACTGATTGTTGAGTTATCAGTCACGGCCTTTGTACATAAAGTTGAGGCTCGTTTGTGGATTACATGTTAGGTATGTGGTATTGTGAATGAAAATGTATATACGTAAGAAATTGCCAGCGACGTGGTTAATGCATGATTCCTCAACCATTCCCATACCCTAGCTTACCAACGTTTTCACTAATGGTGACAATAGATTCACGATGTATATTAAGATACACTATGTATAAATGCAGACTTTTTAGTACTATGTGAGAAGAAAAGGTGTTAATGGCAAAGGGCTCGTTGTATCTGCCAGCAACGATTTCATTGAGCACAAAACAACGAAGTGCGCATTAGAATTCTTTAATTTGTGTAAATGCCCTAGAATGCATAGTTTCCTTAATATTTATGAGAAACTGAACTAGGTACCGTGATGTGTAGTAGTCTGCGCAAATAATTTATCAAGCAGGCCGACCTGTACTCAAATTCCAACTGTTGTAATGCATGCTGCAACAGTTACTAAATGCATAATTCTGCGATGATATGCTGACTGACTTCTTATTATGTTTCGATTTACAATTTGATTTCTGCTCAATTATTTTAATAACATTCTATTTGAAGAGGGCATAATATTCTCTGTAATTGTGGTGTTGAAAGTTTACAGGAAAGTGTTATTCAGTTTGGAAACAAAAGAAGAGATAAAAAAATTTAATAGAAATAGAAACACAATTATGTAGACAGGAGTTGTTTACAGCCATAAATTACATGAGAGTCTTTCCAAGTGTTTCCTGGGATAGCAACTGCAAGAGGTAGCAAAAGGCGAATAGAGGGGAGTTTAAATGCTATAGGGCGACACAAGATTTGTAAAGGTGTGATAGACAGTCATATAGATGTCAAGACCTATTACTCACATTTACCATTGTGGTTCATGACTTTGTGCATGTCTTTTCATTTAATGACAGGTTCATCAAATCTAAGAGTATTTATTATGAGTTTCTTAGTGTGTGCTCTCCTATGTTACCATGATGTTTACAAAACAACTGTGCAAGCTTTTCATTGTCCAAATCCCTGTTTCATAAAAAATGTTAATATTGCTCCTTTCTTGAGGACCATGTGATTACTTGGAAGGCGGGTCCATAAAGGGTAGGAAGCCGAGGGGAATAGAAGGTCAGTGTGAAATGCAGTGCTGTTTATAGTTCATATGGCTTCAGATTAACATGAAATCCGTTGATGAATACATAAGGTTTTGCAACATATCATCTATCGGAGAGTACGTATTTCAAGTTTAACCTATTCTTCAGCTGCAACTACTGATTGAAGTGTATATAGTGAACTGGAAGAACTGAAGAATCAGAATCCATGGGGCAGCACAATAGTAGAAGCTTAAATTAGAACTGCTCAAAAATGCATTTTTGAGGACTATAAGTTCCATGAAATTTATGCTTTTGTATTTCTTATCAAGACCTCCAGTTATGATCATATGAGGATAGCTGTGGTCTTGGGCTGCAGTGTTTATCATTCATACCTAGACAGCATATGAGAGATTTATGTTCCATCCTGCAAATATTCTGAGTGCACTGTTGGTGTTAAAGGTTTTTCTAAATAACATCAATGTTCATAACCGTTATATTTTACAGGAATTTTTCAAAACAGAGCTCATTGGTTGATGATAGTCCAAACTGTGCAATTAGCCTATGGTTTAAACAAAAATATTAATTTACTGTCACACAGTTCTTATGCAGAGTTCTGGCCCTAAATTTTGAGAAAACAGTTTATACTGTCCTGTTCAGTAAATGGCATAACAGCATTGATAAATATAGACAATGAATGGAAGTCTGTTGCTAAGACAGAATACTCAAAATTTCTGGATGTGTGCATTGGTGAGAAATTGAACTGAAAGAAACACATCAATAATCTGCTGAAACGGTTAGGTTCAGCTACTTATGCTATTAGGGTGGTTGCAAATTTTGGTAATAAACATATCAGTAAATTAGCCTACTATGCCTATTTTCATTCACTACTTTCATATGGCATAATATTTTGGGGCAATTCATCATTAAGAGGGAAGGTATTCAATGCACAAAAGTGTGTAATCAGAGTAATAGCTGGAGCCCACCCAAAATCACCTTGCAGACATTTATTTAAGGAACTCGGGATATTCACAGTCCTTCGCAACACATATATTCACTTATGAAATTTGTCATTAATAACCCATCCCAATTCAAAAATAACAGCGAAGTGCATAGCTACGACACTAGAAGAAAGGATGATATTAACTATTGTGGATTAAATCTCACTCTGGCACAGAAAGGGGTGAATTATGCTGCCACAAAAATCTTTGCTCATTTGCTAATTAGTATTGAAAGTCTGGCAGATAGCCAACCAACATTTAAAAGAAAATGAAAAGAATTTCTGAATGACAACTCCTTCTACTCAATAGATGGATTCTTAGATGTGAAGTAGTAACCGTAAAATAATAATAATAATAATAATAATTTATTAATTACCTTGTGTAAAGAAAACTTATGTTAAAGTGACACACTCCACATCATTATGAAATGTCCTATTCATGATCTATGGAACAAGGATTAATGTATGTATGTAACATTACACTGGCCTTCAACAAGCCGTAGCAAATTACAGTTCAGTTTGTGGAAAGGGCTATTCATTGTCCAACCTCCAGACACAAATTACATCCCTTCAACAATATCTAATAGCATCCCTCTACTTTGACTTATTCAGTTGTTTCTGAGCCTGTATTTGAAATATGACCATATTTGTACTTGTTCTTAAAAAGTTATTTAATTCTGTGTATTTCACATAGTTTAAGTTACTATGACTGTTGACACTTAGTATAATATAATTCAAAATTTAAATAGTAAAACACTGCAGCAGTTATGTTTATTTCATGCAAAACACAACACATGTCGAGAATTTATTCTCATTATGAACAGCAAGTATTTGCATTCATATGTTATGTGATGTTTATGTTCTGCCTGTCTTGCCCTCCAGTCTTTGTGGGGCAAGAGAGGTACAACAACATTGTTGTTGTTGTGGTCTTCAGTCCTGAGACTGGTTTGATGCAGCTCTCCATCTACTCTATCCTGTGCAAACTTCTTCATCTCCCAGTACCTACTGCAGCCTACATCCTTCTGAATCTGCTTAGTGTATTCATCTCTTGGTCTCCCTCTACGATTTTTACCCTCCACGCTGCCCTCCAATACTAAATTGGTGATCCCTCGATGTCTCAGAAAATGTCCTACCAACCGATCCCTTCTTCTAGTCAAGTTGTGCCACAAGCTCCTCTTCTGCCCAATTCTATTCAATACCTCCTCATTAGTTATGTGATGTACCCAT
The DNA here is from genome assembly GCF_023898315.1 of Schistocerca nitens. Classification (NCBI taxonomy): domain Eukaryota; kingdom Metazoa; phylum Arthropoda; class Insecta; order Orthoptera; family Acrididae; genus Schistocerca; species Schistocerca nitens. Next base: position 147,573,368 of record NC_064617.1, read on the forward strand.
CTAATCTTCAGCATTCTTCTGTAGCACCACATTTCGAAAGCTTCTATTCTCTTCTTGTCTAAACTATTTATCGTGTATGTTTCACTTCCGTACATGGCTACACTCCATACAAATACTTTCAGAAACGACTTCCTGACATTTAAATCTATACTCGATGTAAACAAATTTTTCTTCTTCAGAAACGCTTTCCTTGCCATTGCCAGTCTACATTTTATATCCTCTCTACTTCGACCATCATCAGTTATTTTGCTACCCAAATAGCAAAACTCCTTTACTACTTTAAGTGTCTCATTTCCTAATCTAATTCCCTCAGCATCACCCGACTTAATTCGACTACATTCCATTACCCCGTTTTGCTTTTGTTGATGTTCATCTTATACCCTCATTTCAAGACACTCTCCATTCCGTTCAACTGCTCTACCAAGTCCTTTGCTGTCTCTGACAGAATTACAATGTCATCGGCGAACCTCAAAGTTTCTATTTCTTCTCCATGGATTTTAATACCTACTCCGAACTTTTCTTTTGTTTCCTCTATTGCTTGCTCAATTTACAGATTGAATATCATCGGGGATAGGCTACAACCCTGTCTCACTCCCTTCCCAACCACTGCTTCCCTTTCAAACCCCTCAACTCTTATAACTGCCATCTGGCTTCTGTACAAATTGTAAATAGCCTTTCGCTCCCTGTATTTTACTCCTGCCACCTTTAGAATTTCCAAGAGAGTATTCCAGTCAACATTGTCAAAAGCTTTCTCTAAGTCTACAAATGCTAGAAACCTAAGTTTGCCTTTCCTTATTCTTTCTTCTAAGATAAGTCGTAGAGTCAGTATTGCCTCCCGTGTTCCAACATTTCTACGGAATCCAAACTGATCTTCCCCGAGGTCGGCTTCTATCAGTTTTTCCATTCGTCTGTAAAGAATTCGCAGTAGTATTTTGCAGCTGTGACTTATTAAACTGGTAGTTCGGTAATTTTCACATCTGTCAACACCTGCTTTCTTTGGGATTTGAATTATTATATTCTTCTTGAAGTCTGAGGGTATTTCGCCTGTCTTATACATCTTGCTCACCAGATGGTAGAGTTTTGTCAGGACTGGCTCTCCCAAGGCTGTCAGTAGTTCTAATGGAACGTTGTCTACTCCTGGGGCCTTGTTTCGGCTTAGGTCTTTCAGTGCTCTGTCAAACTCTTCACACAGTATCCTATCTCCCATTTCATCTTCATCTACATCCTCTTCCATTTCCATAATATTGTCCTCAAGTACATCACCCTTGTATAGACCCTCTATATACTCCTTCCACCTTTCTGCTTTCCCTTCTTTGCTTAGAACAGGTTTTCCATCTGAGCTCTTGATATTCATGCAAGTGATTCTCATTTCTCCAAAGGTCTCTTTAATTTTCCTGTAGGCAGTATCTATCTTACCCCTAGTGAGATAATCCTCTACATCCTTACATTTGTCCTCTAGCCATCCCTGCTTAGCCATTTTGCACTTCCTGTCGATCTCTTTTTTGAGACATTTGTATTCCTTTCTGCCTGCTTCACTTACTGCATTTTTGTATTTTCTTCTTTCATCAATTAAATTCAGTATCTCTTCTGTTACCCAAGGATTTCTACTAGCTCTCGTCTTTTTACCTACTTGATCCTCTGCTGCCTTCACCATTTCATTCCTCAAAGCTACCCATTCTTCTTCTACTGTATTTCTTTCCCCCATTCCTGTCAATTGGTCCCTTATGCTCTCCCTGAAACTCTGTACAACCTCTGGTTTAGTCAGTTTATCCAGGTCCCATCTCTTTAAATTCCCACCTTTTTGCAGTTTCTTCATCTGTTGATGACTGTCTATCCAAAACAGCATGCTGTGTACTACCTACTAAGAAATCTTCAATCCACTCACCAATTGTATTCTACACCCATAAGATTGTACTTTTACTAATAAGCATTGGTGAGGTACAGAGTCAAATGTGTTGCGTCCATCGGTGTAATGAGATGGATCAACACTCTAGAACATATCAGACTCTATAGAATTATTGAAATATAAACATATTTATTTAAAGTATGTACAGTGTTAAGCATATATAACTTTGTATCCCTTAATCTTGCTGCAGTCTCTCTTCCAACTGTACTGCATTACAATATTCACTAGCAGTCAGAGTAGCAATAGCATCACGCTAGATTCGTAATATCTCACTCCAAGTCTCCCGTCTTCCATAGGCTTGGCATGATCTGAGAATAATCTGAGGTTGAGCTCTGAGTGTGCATATTTTGAAAGACATTTGTTCCAGTCAAAATTTCAGGCAGTGAGGAATGCGAATCCTGTGTCCACTGGTGGAATGTTTAGCACCACCCAGCTGTCTATGGCAAGCTCTTTGCAGGCATAACTTGTGGCAGATGGTTTAAATGTCTCTTCTGCAAATAGGTGAGTGGTGCACTCCACACTGTGTGAGGTTGAAGAAGACACCATTAATACCACATTCCTACCTCCCTCCTCCCGCCCCGACTCTTCAATTTACCCCACCCAGATCCTCCACCACCATCCAAAACATTGTGCACCATTATTTTGTAATATGTGTGTGGGCAGTGATGTGAGGGAAGCCTGTCCCATGGTGTTGCTTTTGGAGTTCACAGTGGCAGAGGGCACCAACCAACCCACATCCCAACATTCACCTTCCAAACCGTCAAGAACATCTGCTAAAAAACTGGAGATAGGACTTCCATCCAACATCAAAGGTGGATGCAGCTCTGGCACTGCTGTGGACACCAAAGGCTGTAAGCAAGCTCAGTACCTGTGACTGACATCACTGCGAATGGCCACCGATGCTGTGGCAGCAGCTGTGGAGACGGCAGTGGCCGCATAGGTGGGCAGTGCTCGACCTCCATGGCAGAGTCTTCTGACATCCTATGTGCCTGAACGTCAGGCACTGGCAACAGGTGCTTGGTGGCAGCTGTGTGGAATGCAGGCAGCTTTTCTGAAACACGAAGATCTACAACAGAATCACAATAATTACGAAAATGTGTTTGATTTAGGAACGATCAGTGGTTCCTGCTTTGACATGAACAGTATAATGAGCTTGGCCAGCCATCTAAGTAACACTACCAGATTCCCAGTTAAAGACACAGTAACATCCTTCATGTAGGACTCTGTTGTGAATTTTGTGTCTGGCACAGGCTGTTGGGCGTGAAATACTCATAGATGCAGCAGTGTGGTGACGACAACTGTGTAATTATTCTACCGGTGAAGTGTCAGGAAAAGGTAGAGTGTGTGGATGCCTAAGCCCTGAAAGTACAAACAAAATGTTGGGCTTCATTGTTTGATTTAGGAGAGAATGGGTGCCTTTCAGATATAAAAAAAAATCCCATTTTGTTGGCAAAATTGTTGAAATTCCACTGAAGAAAGCTGTGGACCATTGACAGATCAGTTGTTCAAGGTAAACTTTCTAAACAAAAAACAGAAGCAAATGCTTTTCTAGCACTAGCACTAGTTGTCGAATTTATGGGGGTGATATATAGACATCTACTGTATGCATTGACAATAAGACCAGCAAAATCAAAAGTATATGTGTTATCAAAGACCATCAGCTTGAGGTCAATTGAAAAATTCCTGCTACCACAATACCCAGTCATCAGCGCATGTGTGGCAGTGGGAAGTCATCTGTTGTATCTGCTTCTCATGCCTGAGCTAAATATAATGCTGGCACACTAGCAGCTTAGTTCTAATGATTCCCCAATGTCCTCTATGTAATAGTTTCAAAACATGATGTAGTAATGATGTGGGAAATGAGACACATTTTTTCGTCATGAGTATGCAATAAAATTATACCATTCTGAAGAGAAAGGCTGTTATTTTGTGCATAGCATTTCATGCTACTGCATCTGATATTGATTCTGGATTACGAGGCCAACCCATCCAAATGTAATACTTCAGCGACCGTAGTGACTGATCCTGTTCAGTAGCTTCTGGGCTCTGCTGACAATCAGTGGGAAAAGCTTACAGTGCTTGTGAATCAGATTGAGCAATTTCAAGACAAGAAACTTCTGATTGATTTAATTCTGGACCATTTCCCATAGGTAAGTGAGACACAGTGTTTACATTTGCGTGGTGTGTCGTAGGATGACATAGAATTTCAACTGGTAATTTGAAAGAAGTGATGCCCAACATTGTACCTTGTGTACTGTGTGATCAGATACATATTTCGTTGGATGAAAAAGATCAGCCAGCATCTCATGACCCGTCATGAGAAGAAATTTTCTACTGTGCAGATATTGAAGAAATTTTGTGATGCCATGGATGATGGTTAAGGCTACCTTTTCTTGCTGATTTGGACTGTGCTCAACATCTTAGATGCAAATGCTATGGGGCATTCAGTGCTTCCAATCTTGTGAGATAAACCTGGTCATACTCTGTGTGATGATGTATCAACTTCATGCACTACTGGTTTTGGTGTATCAAAATGAATAAAGCATGGACAAATAAGCAATGCATTTTTTAATTTTTGAAATGATAGTTCGCGTTTTCTAATCCAAATGAAAAGGAACTATTTTTACACTGGAGGTGATGCAAAGATGTAGCAATAAACTCTGTGTTCGGATTAAATTTGATATAGTAAGTCAATTTGCCCAGCACTACTTATAGCTTTCATACTTTTTTGGAGAAGGTAATCTTGGGGTGGTCTCTGAATGCTTAGTCAAGGGAGGAGTGCCATGTGAATCAAAGAGATACTCCAAATATTTGATGTCAGTATTGAAAAATGATCACTTTTTTAACTTACACTTAAGCAACAGAAATTAGCATAAAATTTCAAAAAGAGATTCCATTTTTTTGAGGAGCTGTTTTGGTGTTTGTCCATGCACAATGATGTCATCCAAATAACGTGAACATGGTGGCATTTTCATCATCACTTATTAAAAAAAGCATTGAAATAACACAGGAGCAGATGACCTCTGAAGGGAAGGCACTGGGTATTGATACAAGTCAACATGTGTGTTTACCACTATAATTTTTTTCATTTCCTCATCCAGGGGGAATTCAACATAAGCTCAGCTAAAACAATTTTAGAAAATGACTGTCCACTTGCAGGCTGATCCATAAGCTCTTCAGCATGTGGAAGTGGGAAAGAAACAGAAACTCTTAGAGTGTTAACTGATGCTTTAAAGTAGGCTAAAAGTTTGATTTTTCCTGTCAATTTTCTGGTGATAACCAGAGGAGAACCCCATTGACTAGCCAAAATAGGCTTCAAAATATCAGTGTTCTAATCTCTTGAGTTCAGAAGCAACTTCATTGCAAATGGTGTGAGATACCGTGCAGTAAATCTTTTGTTGAGCATTGTCTTTGAGCATAACGTGTGCTTGAAAATTCTTTGCATATCCCAATGTGCCACTGAACGTGTGTCCTTATTTTTCACACATTTGACAAATGCTGGCATGGGAAACTTGCATTTCAATAGCAAGCACTTTGTCCTAAATATCTAATCCAAACAAATTAAATGTGTCCGTGCCAAAAATATGGGGACTCCAGCATGACAGAACTACTGTGAATGGCACTGACACAGTTGCGTTTCGATATTTTGCTTGCAAAGTGCACATCCCAAGAACAGAGATACGTTCACTATTGTAGGCTTATGGTGCAAAAGTGATTTTTGGAGTTGATGGTGTCCCAGTTGCTTGTAAGTTGTTTGATTGATCAATGTGACCAAAGCCCCAGTATCTAACTGAAGTGGGACAGTTTGAATGTAAATCTGTAAAGATATGAATACTTTATGAATACTTTGCAGTTTTTTTATCTGAACATGATAGTCAGTTCTGATTTTTGTAAGACTGCTTTTATCTATTTTATGAGAGACAGAGTCATTTGCTGTTTGTCCTTTTGAGGAGAATTAATTTGAATTTGCCAAGTTTTGCGCTGTGCACATTGCTTTGTGATCCATGCTCTTGTGTCTACAGTTCCTGTAAGTATTGGCAGCAGGAGTGGGTAAAGATTCAGGCTATATTAATCTCCATTTTATCAAATCTAGGTTGAAGTGTAATAGTTTTTCTTTGTGCGTTTTTTGCAGGCACTCTTGCTTTCTGTGTCCTGACTTGTGATAGTGTCAGCATTCCACGTAGCTGAAGAAGCATGATATAACACCTGACACAAGACTTTGAAGTGTATAAATTTGCAATATAAGCAGCTAGGTGTCTCATGCCCTGCTTAGACCATGGTGGCTGTTGTCAACATGAGCTATGCGGGGCAGAGCCCACTTAGAACCAGCCACAGTGAGTGTTGCAACAACAGGCACATTAAAGTCAATCCCCCCTATGGGATTCACCATTCTATGGTGAGTTCGTGCTTGGCTACTGTGGGTCCCCAGCATTTGCAGCATCTCTTCCCTTTCTGTGCTGCATGTCTATCATCTTGCTGTTCTTTTTCCTCTCCCTTGGGGAACATATCTTGAATAGTTTTAGTAGTATTAGTTGTAATGGCAACTGTGCTGTCTCTTCCCACAAATATCCTTTGTATCTTGATGAGCGGACTGCCTAGGAGATCTGGATGAAGAAAGAAGTACCCTACCCTGTGGTTCACAAGTTGTTGGCTAGTTGAAAGACCTGACTTTTACTATCTGGCACTTATAGTACCATTCTTGCTATGCCTCGCTCCACAAAGGACATGGCCATGCAGACTTGCAACTTCCAATTCAGTAGTGCAGCTGTGAAATCACCCAGAGTCACAGCAGCGTCCCTGTCTCCTTCTACAGCTGCCCAACAAACCACCAAATCTTCACCCCCAGGGCCAAAATCACCTGCTACACAACCGGCAAGCCAGAACAAACTAAAGGAGTGCTCCCACAATGTCTTTTTATGTCCCTCTAGCTAACAAAGGTCTGAGTCTTTGTCTGCCAACCATAGGGGCTGTAAGAAATCAAATAAAGGCAAACGGTCTTCTCCTTTCCCGACTTGGAGATCCTCTTCAGTGGTGTCATAGCATGATACCCTCACCTGGCCAACCTCCATTTTGTCAGTGCACACCACCTTTCACTTTTCTGCACTGGAATATGCAGGCCAGCCCAGGGTGAATGCTGACACGAACAAGATCCTCCAGCCCCCACACCATGTAGCAGTGAATCTTCGAAGGCTGGCACTTTTCATCTGCTGGGGTGACTACCCTTCATTTGTTCTCTCCTCTCCATTCCCCATTACAACTCTCCTCCAATAGAATATTTGTGGCATTAGATCCGACAAGGAGGAGTTACAGTTATTTCTCAGATTGCAGCATCCACTTGTTTTCTGCCTCCAGGAAATGAAATTACATTCTTGTGACCTCTTTGACTCTCACATTTCCTTCTGGTCGGCTTGGACCCCCCTCTCCAAGGACAGCTTTCCATCTCATGGGGGAGTCATGCTGCTCATCCGTGATGACATACATAGCCAGACCATCTCATTCAACAACTGGTTGCAAGCTGTTGCAGTCCACGTTTTCCTTCCTCATTTAAGTTTTTCTCTTTGTAATGTCTACATCCCTCCATCATTTGCTGTCACCAGGGAAGACATACTCTGGCTTACTGCTCAGCTTGCTCACACCTTTTTGCTGCTCGGTGACTTTTAACGCCCACCATCCCCTTTGGGGCTCTTTGAGAGGTTCCCTCTTGGCTGACCTCTCTCATCTGTTTTAAAACTGGAGCATCCAATTCCTTTCAGACTCCACGCACACTCATTTGGACCTCTTGTTCTGCACTGCCCAACTTTCCCATCGTCTTGAGTGGTCTGCTCGCTCTGACACATATTCGAGTGACCATTTCCTGTGTGCTATCTATTTGCTGACTTGTACCCCATCTGAGTGTAAACACAACTGGGGCCCTTACTCCTCCCTGGCGAGCTTCGATGAACGACATTTCCCCAGTTGTTGTGACCAGGCAGAGTATCTTACGAACATTATCCTTACCGCTGCAGAACATTCCATATCTCGCACTTCATCTTCACCATGCCATATCCCGGTCCCCTGGTGGACTGAGGCATGCAGTGACAAGATGTGTGCATTGAGACATGCTCTCCATGTTTTTAAATGTCATCCTACAATGGCAAACTGTAGTAATTTAAACAGTCATGTGCACAGTATCATTGCATTCTTGGAATAGCAAACAAGCTAGCTGGATTTCATTTACGAGTTCTTTTAAAAGTTTCACTCCCTCTTCTATCATGTGGGACAGGGGCAACCTCCTTCACCTCTCAGGGACCAAGGCTCATTCCCTGAATTCTGGCGTGACCATAGTAGATGATGTCATTGTGGACCCTGTTGCTATCTCCAACAGCGTGAGCCACTATTTTGTGGAGATTTCGAACTCCACCCACTATCACTCCACCATCCTTGGAAACGAGCGTAAGAGGCTTGGATGGTATCCTTCTCCTCTCACAGTCGTGAATGCTACCATGCTGCCTTTACTATGAGGGAGTTAGACCAAGTTCTCATTTGACCCTGATCTTCTGTCCCATGGCTGAACAATGTTAACATTCAGAAGCTGCAGCACCTTTCTCTCACAGGCAAGCGCTTTCTCCTTCATATGTGGCATCACATTTGGGCAGATGACATGTTTCCCAGACGCTGACGTAAGCTAGTGTCATACCCATACCTAAGCCCATTAAGGACAAACACATTCTTTCTAGCTGCCACTCCATTTCTCTCACCAGCTGTGTTTGAAAGGTGCTGGGATGTATGATTCATGGCTGGCTGGTATTATGGCTCGAGACTCACAATCTACTAACCACTGCACAATGTGGATTTAGAGCGCGGCATTCTGCAGTTGACCATCTCATTGCTTTGTCAACCCATGTCATGAATGGTTTTCTGCAGAAATACCAGACTGTGGCCATGTTTTTTTGATTTGGAGAGAGGTTATGACACCTGCATGTGGACTGTTATCCTCCATAATCTATATATGGGGCTTCCGAGGCTGCCTGCCCCATTTCCTTGAGGAATTTTTAAAATATAGAGTTTCAAGATACATAGGGGGGTTCAGCCTTGTTGGACACCTTTATCCAGGAGAATGGGGTGCCTCAAGGCTCTGTCCTGAGCATTGTCCTCTTTGCTGTAGCCATGAACCCCGTTACGACTGTCTCCTGCCAGCCATCTCCGGCTCCCATTTTTGTTGATAACTTTGCGATCTATTGGAGTTCTCCATGGACTTTTCGGCTTTAGGGGCATCTTCAGTGATGTCTTGATAATCTTTACTTGTGGAGCATTGACAATAGCTTTCACTTTTCCACAGACAAATCTGTTTCTGTGAATTTCTGGTGGCGAACTGGATTTCTTCCACCATCTTTATGTCTTGCTCTTCCGTTCACTGAACTACAAAATTGCTGGACCTCATACTTGATAGGAAACTTTCTTGGCCCTCTCACATCTTACCTGGCTGCACATCATACCTTGTCCTCAGTATCCTACATGTCCTGAAATGTATCTCCTGGGGTCCACCCTCCTCTGTTTGTACCAATCCCTTGTCCGTTCAAAACTAGACTTTGGGTGTTTCATTTATTCCTCTGCACGTCTGTCCATCTTATGCCATCTTAACACAATCCACCATTGTGGAATACGTTTGGCAACTGGCACCTTTTACACTAGCTCGGTTGAGAGTCTATGCAGAAGCTGCCGAACTACCACTGTCATACCGGCATGATGTTCTCCTGAGCAGATACTCATGCTGTTTGTCTGCCATGCCCGGTCCCTCATCCTGTGCCCTCTTTTTCGATTAATTTCTTGACCGCCAATATAGGGCATGTCCTTCTTTCCTGTTACCTCCCGGAGTTTGCTTTTGGGTACTGCGCCAGCAGCTTAACTTCACGCTACCTGCCATGTTCCCAATGGGTGTGAACCCTTCACCACATTAGCTTTGTGCAGTGGCCTGTGTTAATCATGGACTTCATTTGCTTCCTGGGGACACTACTCTGTATTTGATTCATCACTTTAAGTTTTTCAACCTGTGCATGCATCTTGGCAATAGCACCTTTGTGCACAGTGATGGCTCTAAGACTGACCGTGATATCAGGTGTGCCTTCATCATTCATACCAATCATTTTTGGTATCAGCTTGCAGAACACTGCTCGGTTTTTATGGTGGATCTCTTCGCTCTCTATTGGGCCACCCAGTACATCCAGTGACACAGGCTTCTTAGTTGTGTTGCGTGTTCTGATTCCTTCTGTGCCCTTCAGAGCCTCTGTGTGCTGTATACAGTGCATTCCTTAGTGCAATGGGTTCAAGAGAGCTTCCACTTGTTCGCTGATGAGGGAGCCACTGTGATGTTCATGTGGGTTCCTGGTCATGTTGGTCTGATGGGAAATGAGGCTACTGACACTGCTGCCAAGGTTCCAGTCCTCCTGCCTCAGCCTGATAGCTCTTCCATTCCTACAGATGATCTCCGTGTTTTGTCGGCAGGTGGTATCACTTTAGCATCACCACTGATCTTCACTTCATGGGAACAAGCTCTGGGGAATTAAACCTCTCTCAATGGCTTGGCCTCTCATCCTGAGAAGATGATTTTAGCTAGGTTGCATATTGGGCACTGTCATTTTAACAATCGACATTTGTTAAGTGGTGGTACCCCACCACTTTTTACTCATTGTCATTAACCATTGACAGTTTGCCATTTGCTGACTGAATACCTTTTTTTTTAACTGCTTACATTCCAGTGTATGTTTGCCGTCTGAGTTATCAGCCATTTTAGCAAATTATGCGCTAGCTGTTGACTGTGTTTCAGTTTTTATCCATTGTAGGAATATGGCAAAGGACATTTAATCTTTGATCCAGGACTTGTGCTGTCTCTATGATATATTTTGTGGACCTTTCTCCAAGTGGAAGTCCTTGTTTTTAGCTCTCTGTCCTTCTGTTGATTGAGCTTAATGTGTAATTGCTTTTAACTTCTTTTACTTTTTTTCGCTTATTAGTGTTCTAAGACTATGGCATGGATGCTTGCGACCTCAGTTGTTTTTGTGTACTAAAACAGCCCGATGCCCCCACCCCCTCCCAAAAAAAAAGAAATAAATAAATTGTGAAGTCTTGTATTTCCTGAGCTTTGGTTATTTTAAGTACATCATTGAGACAAGGATTGCGATGCAATAGAATCTCAGCCCATATTCTTTTGTTTGCGAGGTCCTGAGTGATGACATCATGAGGCATTTTGCCTTGAGAAGAAGCTTCACAAATGCAGTTAAATTTAGAGTTTGCAGCTGTGCCCTTGAGTTCAGCAATCAATTCCTTGCAAGACTGATTAATGTGATGATGAGAATGCAAAAAATTTGAAACAAGCAGCAGCTACATGAATCTTAGCCTAAAAAAATTCATCTGTGGAATGACTTCCTCATAAGGCTTTGAGGCTATACTTGAGGGAAGAATTTCCTGCAGAAATGAAAAATATATACTCCTACCAAAGAAAAAAAGAAAGTACATTGTGAGTCACATGTGATTTTGTAAGCTGCTAAGTGCTGCTTGAGTTGTATGCGATACCTGTCCATTGTTCTTGATTATATCAAAAGAGAGGAAGGAAGGAGGTGGCACCTGGCCACTGGCATTATGTGTTTTTGCTGTCCTTCTACCAGTTTGGTAGCACTTGCTAGCAAAGTTTTGATATGTTTGCTCTGAAACTAAATGTGCAGTGAGTGGTTGCTCTCCAGAAATTGCCATTGCATAAGAAATAAGAATAGAGATAACAAATTTAAGAACACTCAGCATTATGGAAAGGTTAGATTGCTACTCACTGTACAGAAGTGATGATGAGTTGCAGACAGGCACAACGAAAGGACTACTGTACATTTTAGTTTTTGGCAATAAGGCCTTCTTTTAAAGTAGAAACCATACTTTTAAAGTAGAAAACACACACACACACACACACACACACACACACACACACGTGACCACTGCCTCTGACTGCATAATGCTGGTAGTTCAGTATGTAGAGATGTCGAATCTTCCGTGGATCCAAGTAGTCCCTAATCACAAACGTATTGCCTGAAATGCTGTTGTGTCCATCAGTGTAATGAGTGGATCAATAACTCAGAATACAACAAACACTATAGAATGATTAAAACATAAACAATTTTTTGGCCATATGTACAGTATTAAGCACACATAACTTTATATCCTTGAATCCCTTTGCAGTCTGTCATTATTCTGCTAGTACTGGGTTGCAGTATTCATTAGCAGTCGGAATTGCAATAGCATTGTGTTAGATTCATAATGCCTCACTGCAAATCTTCCACAAGCTTGGTGTGAACTGAGAGTAATCTGAGGCAGAGCTCTTGAGCGTGGTAGTCCAATCACAGCTGCAGGCAGTGAGGTGATGCGAATTCAGTGCCCTCTGGTGGCATGTATGTTAGTATATGGCAGTGTGTGGTGTGCCCACTTTAGCTGCAGCTCACAGTGGCCAGCTTAAATTTCTCATCTCCGGAGGTGTGAGCAGCACGGGACATGCTACGTGCAGTCAATGAAGACTCTGTTGATAAGCCTAATGCTTTTTGGAAGTCGAGAAATACTGTGTATCTCTGACTGCCTTGATCCATGGCTTTCTTGATGTTCTGTTAGAAAGCAAGAGATGGGTTTCAGATGACTGATGTTTTTGGAATCAATGCTCCTATAGAGGAGGTCTTTCTGTTTGAGATAACCTCATTATTTTTGTGCTCAGCATATGTTCTAAGATTCTACAAAAGATGAATGTCATAGATATGGGACAGTAGTTTTGCAGATCACATCTTCTATTCTTGTTATAGGTTGGTATGACTAGTGCTTTTTACTAACTGCTGCACACATGTTTTTAATTTTTTATCTAGAGTATATTATGGTTACCAAATGAGAGATTAATCCACAAATTCTGTGTAGCCTGTGATACAGATTCCACCAGGTCCTAGAACTTTGGTCAGTTTTAGTGATTTTAGCTTTTCTCTATGACAGTGAAACTAATATTTATATCATTCATCTTTGTGTTGCTGTGAGATTTAAACTGAGGCTATACTCCTCAATTTTCCTTTGTATAGGAACAATTGAAAGTGGAGTGTAGCACGTATGCTTTTGCTTGCTACCTCCAGTTTCAGTTCAAATGTCATCGATAAGTGTCGGGGCATTAATTTTAGTGCCACTGAAAGCCTTTATATTCAACAAGATTTTTTTTTTCTTTTTGAGAGTTCTTTCAATATGATCCCACTCTGCTAGTCGTTGAAGGCTTCACACATTAACCTTGTGACAGTAAAGTGTGTTTCATTTAGCATTTCTCTATCTGTGTCAGGCCTGTTGGTCTAGCGGTAAAGAGTGTGCCTGGAAACTAAGATGTTGCATGGTTTTTTCAGTTTGTGTTTTAACTTAGCTTTTTTTTTTCTCTCCTCAACAATATGAGAAATCACCAGAAAGAACACAGGATTCGGATTGCACATTAAACTGTAGGTCCCCTTTCTCCAGTTGGATAACTGGGACAGTTTAGGGACAGGCAAGATGTTGAAGAGGCATCAGTTAAAATACTTGCATCAGGCCATTGAGCCACATGAAATTATAATTATCTCTATCTATAGTCGTGTGCTTTACCTTACACTTATTGTGCATTAGTGGCTATTTCTTTTGGCAGTTTCTCTACAGATGCTGTTCTACTAGGCACATATCTGTACAGTGCTTGATTAACGGTTCTGCTGAAGTTCAGCCATAGTTTCTATACATGCTCCTAAAAACTAAACTCCTCCCAAACAGGCCATGAAGGCCTAATGGTACTGACCAGCTGCCGTGTCATCCTCAGCCCATAGGTGTCACTGGATGCGGATATGGAGGGGCATGTGGTCAGCACACTGCTCTCCTGGCCGTATGTCCGTTTCTGAGACACTATACATGCTCCTGCTAGAGTTAAGTGTTTCAAGTTCATCATTGAGATATGGCACTTGATAATTTGAGGGAAGCCATTAATTTGAAGAAAATTTCTATTTTCTAATTATACTATTCACCTATCATTGTCCATCTACTAAACTGTATTTAATGATTATGTGAGTATACTCACTATTATTAAATATAAGTTATTATTATTATTTCTTGCCGTATACGAGAGTGTATTGATAAAATGTTTACATCAGATTAAACTGCTCCAATCCATACACTGGGCTACACAATATATAGACTTTTGTTTACAAACATTTATAATTCTCTAGGGCTGGTGAGCTGGTCAGCATGGGTATGTTTTTAGGCAGTTGCCCACATTTAGCTAGGTGAATACTGGGTTGGTACCGATATCCTGCCTCAGATACCTACTACCCAAATATTTGGAATGCATTTACTCTAGATACAGACATATGGGGTACACAGATCCTGGTGGGAGTGGTCGTATCAGGAAGGGTATTTGGCCGCCAACTGCCACTAATATTGCCAAACCCATGTAATAATGTCGATCCTATAGAGAAATGGGATAAAGGCAAAGATGAAGCAGAAGACTTTATAGAACTTATAATTTGCAATGAATATAAGTGCACTGATGGAGATGAGTAAGAAGACAAATATTCTTGATAGAATTATGTACTCTTCACTAGTAATATGAATGGATAAGAATATTGATATTCTAGCATAAAAAGTATAGTTAACTAACGCACATAATTTTATTCTTGCCTATTTTACAGAATAACTGCTTTGAAGAACTGGACTGCTTTGTCCCAGCTGATTGTCCTGTAATTTAACAGGGATTGTCCAGATTAAACTAACACTTTTGGCTACAGGTCAAAACAGTGAGAAATACTTCTAAGTTTGAAGGAGGAAAAGAGGATGTACTGTGTTTTTTCAATCAGTTTCTCAATTATTGATTTCAATTTTATTTTTTACTTGTTGGGATCTGCACACAAAGGAAACTTTCATGACATTTCTTCTTCAAAATGGCATAAGATGACATTGCTAATTTTACAAGCTTAAGATGAAGGCCGTTTGCTATTAAGAAATTGCTTGTCTGTTATATGGTTAAGGTCAGGCATTCCGTTAGTAGACTTCCATCATTAGTGAAGATTAATGACTATAATAGGCTATTTGTGTTAGTTGTAATCAAAAGTCCACGTAGTACCAAACTTTATGTGACAGAACGTTTGATTTTTGAGATAAAGTCTATTTTCAAAAATTATACCAGTAAACTAATCTGGAAATAGCTGATGCAGCCTTGGGCTGAAAGTCATTCCACATTAAGAAATATTTAATCCACTCACTCTCTCATACTTCAGGCTAATCTCTAACCCCTGGGGATAGAAAATGACTTTTATAGGTGGAAGTTCGTTCATTGCTGTCAATTGATTGTATCAGGAAGGAGAAATTTGGGGATGTGGAACTAGTCATGGTATACATTTAATAAAGTGGTAAGCCTTTTTGAGAGGCTGGTTGAATAATATCAATGGCACACCATTTCCTTGTCTCATCCTGTGATCACATTAAAATGACTTGTTCCCTGAGCTTCACTTTGCTTTAATGAATCTGTGCCCCAAACTCTTAACTTGGCTGGCAAGTTTCTTAGATATTCAAAACTCAGTTAGACAGTTCATCTAGCTTTCCCTGTGAATACAACTGCATACCTTCTTAAAATCTATGAAGAGACTTGAAGGTCTTCATCAAACCCCCATCTGTGTAAATCTACCTCATGTCTGGAATGCTGCTCTTAAATGTGTGAGAGGAAGGAAGCATTTTAATTACCACTGACGCTGAGTGAGAATAAAATATACAGTTTCTGTAGTTCTATCTATAGTTAGACACTGGTAATAGTGAATTCTCAATCATACCAACAAAGCAACTTAATAGTTTGGGCTTTCATCATTTACAAGTCCATAGACGAGTGATAACTAGACAATGTCAGTCATAGTTGAAGAAAATTCACGTAACAACGTAGCTGCTGCAAATGAGGAACTACTCGACTTTGATATCCTCGGGCATTGTTTCAGAAAGTCCCAGTGTACGATGTTGCTGATGTACTAATTTTTAAATAAAACACAGAGTATACTGCTTTTCTTGTTTTGTATTATTGGATGTACATTGATGATATGTGTTGTTGTTGTGGTCTTCAGTCCTGAGACTGGTTTGATGCAGCTCTCCATGCTACCCTATCCTGTGCAAGCTTCTTTATCTCCCAGTACTTACTGCAACCTACATCCTTCTGAATCTACTTAGTGTATTCATCTCTTGGTCTCCCTCTATGATTTTAACCCTCCACACTGCCCTCCAATGCTAAATTTGTGATCCCTTGATGCCTCAGAACATGTCCTACCAACCGGTTCCTTCTTCTTGTCAAGTTGTGCCACAAACTCCTCGTCTCCCCAATTCTATTCAATACCTCCTCATTAGTTATGTGATGTACCCATCTAATCTTCAGCATTCTTCTGTAGCACCACATTTCGAAAGCTTGTATTCTCTTCTTGTCCAAACTATTTATCGTCCGTGTTTCACTTCCATACATGGCTACACTCCATACAAATACTTTCAGAAACGATTTCCTGACACTTAAATCTATACTCGATGTTAACAAATTTCTCTTCTTCAGAAACGCTTTCCTTGCCATTGCCAGTCTACATTTTATATCTTCTCTACTTCGACCATCATCAGTTATTTTGCTCCCCAAATAGCAAAACTCGTTTACTACTTTAAGTGTCTCATTTCCTAATCTAATTCCCTCAGCATCACCTGACTTAATTTGACTACATTCCATTATCCTTGTTTTGCTTTTGTTGATGTTCATCTTATAGCCTCCTTTCAAGACACTCTCCATTCCGTTCAACTGCTGATATGATGTATATATTGATTATATATACATTTCTTGTCTGATAGCCTCCAAAAGAGTCTCAGACAAGCAGCTTTCGAAAGACAATACTACGGACTCACTGACTGACTGACTCTCTCACTGCCTCTGACAGTCTCTTACTCTTACTACTGCTTCTTCCTTACTGACTTTTGCGGCTTATACACCACTTCCTTTTGTACAAAACTAAACAACTGAATACATTGTTAAATGTAAGATTTACGAAATAACAATTGAAAGTCATTAGATGATTTTTGTTACTTACATAAAAAAAAAAATGGGCTACATGTTTTGATATTCAGTTTGGTAACGTTTCCTTAATTTCATACACAATTTCAATGAATTTTACAGTACAATAATTTGAATTACATTTTAGTTAATCATCAACAAACTACTTTGAATAAGATATTGCTATCAGTGTTTTGGGTTTGGTCTCATGTGGAGCTATCGTTTTAAATAATTATAATGAATAAACATTGTAGCTTTTCAGAAATAGGCGAAAAGTAAATTTTCAAGAATATGTGGTGCAACTTGACTGCACAGTTCATGTCACAAAATTTCAGAGTTGGATTATTAACAAATGGCTCACTCTCCTTAGTTGTTAATGTAAGGTGGGTAACATATTAATGTGAAATTTAATCTGAGATAGTAAACTCATTTGTACTAATTTTTTAAAGGACAGTTTACTACTGGAACTGGATAGAGATATAATATTATAATGCCAGAAAGTTAAAAATTCGAGCTAAATTGATCTCTTCAGAGAATGTTAACATGAGGAAGGGATTTCAGTTAGGGATGTGAAGATAGTCCCATTTCATGTCCACTATAAAATAATGTATATGTGCCATGAGTAACACTAAGTAAATTAGAGCATCTCCGCAGCCAGACATTTATTGGACTTCCTGGCTACAACCATGCAGACTAACAAAACACTAGCAGAGTATCTTTCTCAGGTCCAAGTGACGAAAAAACTGAGACATACCAGTCCTTGTTTGCCAACTAAATATAGAAGGTATTAGCTGGGCTAAAAGTGATTACATGTCAAAATTTCTTTTAAGTAATAATATTGACTTGGGTTTAATCAAGGAAACCCACGTGGCAAATGAAAAAGATCTTTGTAAAGGTGGAAGAATCTATGACTATGAGAATATGATGGTAAGTTGCCATGTTAAAGCTAACTTTGATCACACACTCATAATCTCAGCAAATACAGCTTATGAAATCATAATGTTTCAATAAAACTTGAAGAGCTCACTATCCATAATATGTACAAAACACCTGATGTTGAGTGACCACTAAATGTTCTACCAAGTATTGTCCATCCATCAATACAGAGTGCTCAGGAATTCATGTTACAACCTTCTAGGACTTGTAGGGGGCGTGAGCACATAATATTTTGAATAGGAACCCGTGTCCGGAAAGGTACCATTTCCGTTCTGTGACGGTTTCAATTCAGATGTTTAAAAATCGTTCACTTCTGCCCAAGGAATTAAGTTAGGCATGAAACAGTACAATTATTAGGTAACAATTCAAAAGGAAACATAACGAAATATCCATTTTCACTTGAGCACATTTGTTTGTATTAACACTTAAATATTATATGTTTAAGTCATCATCATCATCATCATCATCATCATTTAAGACTGATTATGCCTTTCAGCGTTCAGTCTGGAGCATAGTCCCCCTTATAAAATTCCTCCATGATCTCCTATTCAGTGCTAACATTGATGCCTCTTCTGATGTTAAGCCTATTACTTCAAAATCATTCTTAACCGAATCCAGGTATCTTCTCCTTGGTCTACCCCGACTCCTCCTACCCTCTACTGCTGAACCCATGAGTCTCTTGGGTAACCCTGCTTCTCCCATGCGTGTAACATGACCCCACCATCTAAGCCTGTTCGCCCTGACTGCTACATCTATAGAGTTCATTCCCAGTTTTTCTTTGATTTCCTCATTGTGGACACCCTCCTGCCATTGTTTCCATCTACTAGTACCTGCAATCATCCTAGCTACTTTCATATCCGTAACCTCAACATTATTGATATGGTAACCTGAATCCACCCAGCTTTCGCTCCCATACAACAAAGTTGGTCGTAAGATTGAACGGTGCACAGATAACTTAGTCTTGGTACTGACCTCCTTCTTGCAGAAGAGAGTAGATCGTAGCTGAGCACTCACTGCATTAGCTTTGCTATCCCTCGCTTCCAGTTCTTTCACTATGTTGCCATCCTGCGAGAATAACCATCCTAAGTACTTGAAACTGCCCACCTGTTCTAACTTTGTTCCCCCTATTTGGCACTCAATCCGTTTATATCTCTTTCCCACTGCCATTACTTTCGTTTTGGAGGTGTTAATCTTCATACCATAGTCCTTACATTTCTGATCTAGCTCTGAAATATTACTTTGCAAACTTTCAATCGAATCTGCCATCACAACTAAGTCATCTGCATATGCGAGACTGCTTATTTTGTGTTCACATATCTTAATCTCACCCAGCCAGTTTATTGTTTTCAACATATGATCCATAAATAATATGAACAACAGTGGAGACAGGTTGCAGCCTTGTCTTACCCCTGAAACTACTCTGAACCATGAACTCAATTTACTGCCAACTCTAACTGCTGCCTGACTATCTATGTAAAGACCTTTAATTGCTTGCAAAAGTTTGCCTCCTATTCCATAATCTCGTAGAACAGACACTAACTTCCTTCTAGGAACCCAGTCATATGCCTTTTCTAGATCTATAAAGCATACATACAATTCCCTGTTACACTCGTAACACTTCTCCATTATTTGCCGTAAGCTAAAGATCTGGTCCTGACAACCTTTAAGAGGCCTAAACCCACACTGATTTTCATCCAATTTGTCCTCAACTAATACTCGCACTTTCCTTTCAACAATACCTGAGAAGATTTTACCCACAACGCTGATTAAAGAGATACCTCTGTAGTTGTTACAATCTTTTCTGTTTCCATGTTTAAAGATTGGTGTGATTACTGCTTTCGTCCAGTCTGATGGAACCTGTCCCGACTCCCACGCCATTTCAATTATCCTGTGTAGCCATTTAAGACCTGACATTCCACTGTATTTGATGAGTTACGACTTAATTTCATCCACCCCCGCTGCTTTATTGCACTGCAATATATTGACCATTTTCTCCACTTCCTCAAATGTGATCCTATTTCCATCATCATTCCTATCCCATTGTACATCGAAATCTGAAACATTACTCATCGTATTTTCACCTACATTGAGCAACTCTTCAAAATATTCCCTCCATCTGCCCAAGGCATCAACAGGATTCACCAGCAGTTTTCCTGACCTGTCCACAATACTTGTCATTTCCATCTTACCTCCCTTTCGAAGACTGCTAATTACACTCCAGAATGGTTTTCCAGCAGCTTGACCCAAAGTCTCCAACCTGTTTCCAAAGTCTTCCCAAGATTTCTTCTTGGATGCTGCAATTATCTGTTTGGCTTTGTTTCTTTCTTCAACATACCTTTCTCTGTCTGCCTGAGTTCTAGTATGTAGCCATTTTTGATACGCCATCTTTTTCCTTTTACAGGCTGCCTTGACTGTGTCATTCCACCAAGCTGTTTGCTTCATCCTACCTTTACACACTACTGTTCCAAGACATTCTTTAGCCACTTCTAGTACTGTGTCTCTGAACCTTGTCCATTCCTTTTCCAATGACTGTAATTGCCTACATTCAACTAACTGGTACCTTTCTGAGATCACTGTTTATGTACTTGTGCCTGATTTCCTTATCCTGAAGTTTCTCCACTCTTATCCTCCTACATATGGACATGACCTGCTGCACTTTCGGCCTCACAATACCAATTTCACTGCAGATTAAATAGTGATCAGTCATCAAAGAATCCCCTGAATACACGTGTGTCCCTCACAGCCTTCCTGAATTCCTGATCTGTTATTATATAGTCAATGACAGATCTGGTTCCCCTGCCTTCCCAAGTATACCGGTGAATGTTCTTATGTTTAAAAAATGAGTTTGTGATTACTAAACCCATACTGGCACAGAAATCCAAGAGTTGCTTCCCGTTCCTGTTGGCCTCCATATCCTCTCCAAATTTACCCATAACCTTTTCATACCCTTCTGTTCGATTTCCAATCCTGGCATTAAAATCACCCATGAGCAGAACACTGTCCTTGTCCTTTACTCTAACAACTATGTCACTGAGTGCGTCATAAAAACTATCCATCTTATCTTGATCTGTCCCTTCACAATGCGAGTATACTGACACAATCCTAATTTTCTTTTTAGACACTGTCAAATCTATCCACATCAGTCGTTCGTTTACGTATCTTACTGCAACTATGCTGGATTCCATTTCTTTCCTGATGTAAAGCCCTACACCCCATTGTGCTATTCCTGCTTTGACTCCTGACAAGTAACCTAGTATTCTCCCACTTCCTCTTCTTTCTCACCCCTTACCCGAATGTCAGTAACAGCTAAAACGTCCAACCCCATCTTACTTGCAGCCTCTGCCAACTCTACCTTCTTCCCAGAGTAGCCCCCATTGATATTAATAGCTCCCCATCTCGTTACCATTTGTTTGCCGAGTCGTATCTTAGGAGTCCCTGGTTTGTCAATTGGAGGTGGGGCTCCGTCACCTCCAAAGGTCCGAGGCATATGTTTAAGTTACTCCACAAAAAAAAAGGACCCCAGCATACTATACGTACTTGGAAACTGATTGACAAATACCGAAAAGGTCCCAACAAGATGAACATGGAACCACTCAGCATAAGACATGATGGTAACATTATAAAAGACCCAAATACTATATGTAATATTTTTAATAACTACTACATTTCTGGTGAACAATCAACCCATATTATAGATTCACAGGTAGAGACCCGATGCCATCTCACCCAATGTACCGAATTTGAATTTGTGGAAGTGAATGAGCAGGAGATTCGCAGGCCAATACACATGCTAAAGAAAAAAATTTTCATCTGGATGGGATGGTGTATCCAGTGCTATTACTAAAGCATGCTTAAAAGAAGTCTCTAAACCTCTTACTCACCTGATTCATTGCAGCATTAGAGAAAACATGTATCCAATGGTTCTAAAAATGAGTGTAGTGAAACCAGTGTATAAAAAGGGAAGTAAGGAAGATGTCTCCAACTATAGACCAATATCATTAATTCCCACTTTTAGTAAGATATTCGAAAGCATTATCCTTTCTTAGCTAAGTGCCTTTTACACAAAACATAAACTGCTTGTAGATTCACAGCATGTCTTCAGAAAAGAGCTAAGTACAACCACAGCAGTTACACAGTTCATCCATGAAGTTTACTGTCTGTTGGACCAGAAGATGCAGACTGCAGGTATATTTTTGGACCTGACAAGAGCATTTGATATTGTAAACCATAGGGTACTTCTTAAAAAGCTAAAATCTTATAGTATTGGGGATCAAGTCATGAATCTTCTAACCACATACCTGCTGAATCGTAAGCAAAGCACTAAATTGTCATACAAACTAGATAATAAAATCATGAACTCCCAGTCCACCAGTGAACCTGAATTACAAGGTGTACCACAGGGCTCAATCCTTGGACCCTTTCTCTTCCTTATTTATATTAACGACATTGCACAACCCATTAACTCCCATATTGTAAGCTATGAATATGACACGTCAATCTTATTCTATGGGAGTGAATCTAATGAGCTAGAATCTCTTGCTACTAGTGGGGTAACAGAAGTAACAAAATACTTCAATGATCAGGGACTCAAGTTGAATGTCACCAAATCTCAACTACTGACATTTAAAACAGACAGTTCTCACCACAACAATATGAATAGTGTGTGTAATATCTCTGCAACAGAAAATGGTAGCTGTAAATTCCTGGGTGTGTATGTTGATGAAAATTTGTGGTGGACATACCACATTAATTTCATATGCGGAAAAGTCAGTAGTGCCATATATCTCCTCAGCCAGCTCGCAAAGATAATTCCTAGTCAAGCACTGAAATTAGCATATTATGGAACACTTTACCCCTTTCTCAATTATGAAATTGAACTGTGGGGCTGTGCAGCTGATGTACATTTAAAAAGAATACTACTACTACAGAAAAGAGCAATAAAACATATACATGGGGTGGGACATAGAGATTCATGTTGTGAAGTGTTTGTGCAGCACAAATATCTGACAATATATTCTCTGTACATCTTCAAAATAGTTGTATTTTTTATAAGTCAACCAACAGAAGCTATCAAGGGCAGTGATGTACATTATCACAACACTATAACAAAGTGTAACTATTTCCGTAACAGAACAATGTTAAAAATGACTGATAGAAGTCCATATATCAGTGGTTTTATTTGGTATAACAAGCTAACAAACTCTCTAAGAACGTACACGGGAAATGTTTTTAAAACAAAATTAAAATCTTTTCTCAAAGAAAAATGTTTATATTCTTTCAACGAATTTTAAGATAGTGATTGTAACATGAGACTTTAGCATATCAGTTGTAATGTGATAAATGTAAAAAATAGACATAAGAAGCAACAGCTACAGAATATAGTGTATTTTATAAGTGTAAATATAACCATAGTATGAAGTCTGACATTTGCAAAAGCCATAATTATGATGGCTCCACGCAAAGAACATGTAAATAAATAAATAAATAAAAACAGTACTGATGCATTACAACAGTAGCTCAATATGGTGACTGGCAATGTTGTTACAGACATCATAGCTAGGAAGCATGTTCAGGTACACACTCTCCGTCCCACCTGATGCCTCTTCAGTTTCTCATGCAACAGCCAGAACTTATGGTGGCAGATCTTTCTGTGTCTCTATGGGAGACTCATGAATTCAACTTTGTATATGACTTGACAAGAAGTCCTCCATAAGAGTTAAATCTGATGATCGCAGCAGCAGCAAGGTTGGATCACCTTGACCTATCCATCTTTCATCCTATTGTCTGTTGAGACATCTCTGAACAGCATGTGAAAAGTGAGGTGGTGCACCAATCATGATGAAGCCACATTTCCTGATGGACATTCAGTTGCACAGCTACCAAGAATGGGTCCAATGTGTTTTCTAGGAAGATTGAGTATTCAGGACCAGTTAGCTTGAATGGAAGGAAGTATGGCCCAATCATGTGACCGTCCAGAATACCTATTCACACTTTAATACAGTAAGTGACTAAGGTAACTGTCTGACATAGTACACATCACCCTGTCTACCCTCTTGCATACCAGGACAAGCAACAGCAGATGTGGACACAATACACATCTGAATTGAAACCTTTGTAGAATGGAAATGGTATGTTTTCGGGCATGTTTTCTTAACCAAAATATCATGTACTCACTCCACTCCACAAGTCCTACAAGTCTGTAAAGGGAATTTCTGAACACCCTGTGTATGCTGGTGATTTTAACAACCACCACGAGCTGTTGAAGTATGCGTGGACCAACTGTGGTAATGCGCTTGTAGATTGGGGTGAAAATAACAACCATTCCTAGTTTCTGACACAAAGGCTTACCAATTCCTACATCAAGAAAAGTTTGACAGGACTTCCCACATAGCCAACACAGACCTGTTATTTTCAGTATAGGCTAATCCATCCCAATTGTTAAGTTAGTGCCATGGCCTAGATGGAATTTTAGAAAGGCAAACTGGCAGAGTTTCACGGACCACGTGGAAAAAAAATATATTTGTTTCATCCCACCAGAACCATAGGACTATAGCTGTTTTGTTAGAGTTGGTTTTGCATCTGCTAAAAAACGTATTCCTAATAGATATAGGAGAGAATGTATGCCAGGGTGGGATGGGAGACATGAACAACTAAATGAACAATTTAACAGAAGTGGAGACAGTGACATTACAAATGAACTTCACCTTAGTCATGATAATACAAAGAAAGTGCACTGGCCTGAGAAGATAGAAAACTTAAATTTCAAATAGGAAGGCTTGGTCCTTGCTCAGTAAGTTGGGAGGCTCCTTTAATAATTCTGATCAGAAGCCTGGTATCTTAACCATTCCTATTGCTAACTATATAGTAAAACCATATGGATTATCCAGGGATAAACAGCATATCTCCAAGATCAAACAAGAGCTAACAATCTGAAAGCCCAGTCTCCAAGCAATTCAAAACTCTCTTCTCCATTCAACTTAGACGAAATAGACGTAGCTTTAGCAGATTTTAATTTTGTGGGGATCCAAAGCTCCAACATGTTTTGAGAATGTAAACATGGTCCATGTAGGCTGTATTCTTTTTATTATCTGTGTGGTCAGCCAGTTTCAACCTTGGATCATTTTCAAGCATGTATCTTAAGCTTCCAGCTATATTTTACACTGTAATACATTGCTAGTACATGTGGGCAGGAATACATCTTACTTCTGTGTGTATGTATCCCAAACCAATACAGTGTTGTACATGGTTACGTCTATTAGCCGACAC
This sequence comes from Schistocerca nitens, assembly GCF_023898315.1. Lineage (NCBI taxonomy): Eukaryota > Metazoa > Arthropoda > Insecta > Orthoptera > Acrididae > Schistocerca > Schistocerca nitens. The sequence continues at coordinate 147,598,531 of NC_064617.1, forward strand.
AAACAGGAAGATGCCATCTCTCAGTGTAGTCACGGTTGTAGCAAAGGGTAAAAGTGGTAAGGCTCTGGAGTCTGATAATATACATCCAGAATTTTTATATCATCTTGGGAAAAATGCCAAACAATAGCTGACTCATCTTCTGGTAAACCTTCCGGGATGTAAGGTCGTGGTCCATGAAACTCTTCAGCTCCTAACGTTTCGTCCAGAGCTGCGCTGGACATCTTCAGAGGGGTGTTTCTCCTCCGGTGAGTCTTGCCGACTGACGGGTCGGACGTCTGAGAGCGACTTATATATCGTAGAAAGTGGGTGTGACCAGAGTTACACGTGATATGCAGAGATAATCTTTGTCAGAGATAAAACTTAACTATCGATCGTAATCTCGTCACGGATAAAACTGTCTAGCAATTCTGTAGTGCTACTGTCCAAATATCACTAAGTTTCATGGTCTCTTCTTTCCGATTAAAATCATCCCTATGTTTATATATTTCAATTGCTTCTCTACAAAGCCGTGGGTAATAGTTCATCGTCGTAGATAAAATTTTTGTTTCGGAAAACTTCACTTGATGATTTCCTGGCTGAAAAGCGTGTTCTGCTACAGCCGATTTATCTGTTTTTCCTAATCGGCAAAGACTTCTGTGTTCTTTTTGTTGTTCCAACATAAACTTTACCACATGTACGCGGAATTTTATATACGCCACTGGCTGATAGAGGAGCGCGTTTATCTTTTACAGACCGAAGAACATGACAAATTTACTTCGTTGGTCTAAAAACAGGTCTAATATCATGTTTACTTAAAATCTTTCCAATCTGATCCGTTACTTTCTTTATAAAAGGGAGAGAGACTGTATTCTTCCATCGTTTTTCGGGCTTGTCCTTAGGCTTTTTGTTGTTTGGGTGCAGAATTCTGCTTACTTCTTTCTTTGAGTAGCCATTTTTCTCAAAAGCGTGCTTCAGATGTTTTAATTCGACGTCTAGATACTCCGGCGTGCAAATCCGTCTCGCTCTGTCAACGAGACTTGTAGTCACACCTCTCTTTTGTTGTGGATGGTGGTTAGAAATTTTATGTAAGTATCTGTCTGTGTGCGTTATTTTTCTAAAAATCTGTTGTTTCAATCTTCCATCCATCTGTCTCACAACTAAAACATCCAAAAACGGTATTTTGTTATCATTTTCTCTCTCCATGGTAAACTGGATTCTTGGATTTATATTATTAAGGTAATCAAAAAATTTTATCTCTGACAAAGATTATCTCTGCATATCACGTGTAACTCTGGTCACGCCCACTTTCTACAATATATAAGTCGCTCTCAGACGTCCGACCCGTCAGTCGGCAAGACTCACCGGAGGAGAAACACCCCTCTGAAGATGTCCAGTGCAGCTCTGGACGAAACGTTAGGAGATGAAGAGTTTCATGGACCACGACCTTACATCCCGGAAGGTTTACCAGAAGATATGTCATCCGGTCATGAAAGCTTTCATACTATAATAGCTGACTCGCTTCTTCTCTATTATTTTGAAGACAGGAACACTTCCCTAGGAACTGAAAAATACAAAAATTGTGACAATCTTACAACCTGGCAAATCACTGTATGTCCCCCAGAACGTTCAGCCAGTTTCCCTGCTTAGTTGCACATATAAGCTCTTGGAGAGGCTTATTTGCAGTAGATTTAGTGGATGCATTTTAGAACACATTCCAACAGAACAAACAGGATTTAGGCCTCACCAAAGCTTCATGTTCAGGCACTAGCTCTGACAATTTTCATAGAGACAGTTTCCAGGAGAAACTAAAAACATCTGTAGCCTTTATCAACTTTTTGGCCGTGTATGACTCTGTCTGGAGCGAAGGGGTTATTTACAAAATACTGAAAATAATTAAATGGCAAACAACAGCATCTCTTATTAATAACATGATAAGTAGTCGATAAGTATGGGTAAAATAGAAGCTCAGTAAGGAAACTAAGTAATGGTCTGCCATAGGGCTCAGCTCTTGCGCCTCTCCTGTTCATCCTTTATATTTCCGATCTTCAAGGAAAGTTTGCTATGCAGATGATATCAGTCTGGCTTGCCAATCAAAAGAGCTTGGCCAGTCTAAGGGAACACAAATATAGAACTTAGCGGTCCTTAACTCATATTTTAAAAATTGGAGAATGAAGCCCAGTTTCGGTAAGAGTGAGGTTTGTGCATTTCACCTTAATGATAAACAAGCTAACACTGAGCTCAATTTGCAATTTGATGGTAGTACTCTCTGTCACATTAAGTATCCCAAGTATCTTGGCATCAAACTCGACCACACTATGTCGTATAAAAACGTTCGGAAAACGTATCAGCCAAAATAAATCTCACAACAATATCATTCAGAGGCTGTGGGGCAGAACCTGGGAGGCTTCAATGGAGACTTTGCATACATCAGCTTTTGCACTGGGGCTTTTGGCCTGTGAGAGTATTGTGCTCCAGTGTGGTGTAACAATTGTCATACCAGCTTTATCGATGTACAGTTCAACAACACAATGCACATGGTTACTGGTACAGTCAAACCAACTCCTGTCTACTGACTTCCCCTGCTAAACAATATCTACCCACTCAAGATTTGCAGAACCGAGACCCTGCTTAGAGACTACCACAATGTACAAGAGAATAAGGAGCTTCCCATTCATGACGACATACCTGTCTTACAAAGAAATAGGCTTCATTCATGCACCTGACACTACTGTACACTGAAGAGCTAGCTACAAGTGGCACAAAAGTAAGAGATCTGTGGTACAAAAACTGCCAACATGTCAGAAATTACCAAGAACGGCAATGGTTCAAGGGAATAATTGCAATACTGTGGATCAAATTTAATAGTCTGCATTGGATGTGGTCAGTGCTCTTACTCACTCTACATATGGAGTACTGTGGAGTCCCTGAGTTGAGCCTGTGGTGCACTAAAACAATCGGAGAAGTGTGTCTTATGATGCCATAAGAGGACATGGAATAATTTTATGAAGCCAGTGCCACAGCAGTGGAATGAATTAGAAACCTAGGTACTAATATTCAGTCAAGTTATTTTTGTTTTACACAATGATGTCCATTGCATATTATAAATGTACTGCATGTTTGTGCCATATGAATGATGATGACTATGCCCCCCACATGTTCTTGGTGAGCTGTCGTGGTACATAGAGGCTGCCCGCACATGAATGACCCTATGTCAAAGCACTCTGATATTCACCAATCACTTCTTCTGCAAATTGCTAGATTCTGTCCAGCATACAGTTGGGCAGGATCTTACAGCAGATGTTCAGAAGGATGATTGCTCTGTAGTTGATGCAGTCCATTTTATAACCTTCATAGTGTATAGGGAAGATGACAGCCGTCTTCCAATCTTTCGCAGTCTACTCCATAATCCATATCCTCTTGATTAATTGGTGAATTCTCTTATGAAGGCTCTCTACCACAGCTTGAATTATTTCTGCCTGGACTTTTTGCTTTTTCACTATCAGTGCTAACTACAAAACATGCACTTTAGTGCTCTGTGATTAACCATGAATATTTGGCTGAGGGCACTCTTAATTGTACTATGTATTCCATTTTCTTCCCATTCAATCCATGGATGGAGTTTGGGAAGAAACATTGCTTGTCTAATTTTATCTGCACAATCTGTTCAGGATAGAATTATAGGGGATTGAAGAATATTCAGTTTCTGACCTGAAAAACAGTTTTTATAGTTTGTTAAGCCGGTTGTCGTGAGATGAACAGCATCTTTCTAAGAGTGAACAATTCTGTTACATTCTCTCATCAGTCTAACAAGCCTGTGAGCATTACACCTCCACTTTTATGTGCTAGATGAATCTTAGTAGTTCGACATGATGTGGTTCTCGTGCACTTGACCACTGTTAGTGTGAGTTTCACTACTGTTTTGTATGCAGTTTCTTTTGCAGACAGGCTGCAGTTTCCAGTATCCTAACAATGAATCGTAGCTTGGCATTTGCTTTACCTACAAATAAGCCTGTGTGGTATTTCCATTTGGTATCTCTACACATTGTTCCCCCCCCCCCCCCTCCCCCCTCAGGGGGCTTATGACTCTTTTGTGAGTACATGCATGGCAAGCATGGGGCTTCAAGCTATTGCAGCACCTACTCCCTTTCCTGTGCTACAGCCTCTAGCCTCTCTCTTTTAGTATCCTTCCTTCTCTTACTCTCTTGTGGTGGCAGTTTTTGATGTCTACCTGGTTATTCTGTAGGTTCTGTCTTCCTTGCTTGGAACATTCTTTCATTCATTAACTTTTGGCAGAATTAATTTGTGGTCCCCTTCTGGATTTGGCCTTTATTTTCCAAATTTTTCAGTAGTGTGGACCGACTGGGGAAGAACACCTTAAATAGTGTGCTTAATGCGCGCAGTGTTCGAGGTCACCTGTACTCAATACCAGCATGGGCTGCTGTTTGTGCATCAAAGACAACATATTAGCCAATCTGACATGGTGGAATTATTATGTGCCCTTTCGGTTGAAGCCCCTGACAACTCAGGCATCACTTTGCTAAGGGCTGAGCTGCTAACTCTCCATGCATGCCAAGGAGTAGATGCCCATCATCCTGGGGCCTCAGGACTTCTGCAATGCTGCAGCTGGGTGGCACCTGTGGGAGAGCCCTTGATCAGAGTAAGTGGGAGCAGGACAAACATTTTACATGCGAAAAGTTTAAAATTACATCATAATGATGGCTGTTTTGATCTCACTGCCTCTTCAGGCAGGAATAAAAACTCCAAAGTGCACAGTTACAACACTACTGCTTTCCCTACCCTGGCTCACCATGATAAGAGGGACAAGCCAGATGTCTAGGAGTGAAACAATTTATCCAATACATAGTACATACTTGAACTTAAGGGGATACTTCCACTTCAACAAAACCATTATTTGTTTGTGGAACATGTCAAAAACAAACATTTGGGAAGTGTGCAAGGATGCTAGTGTTGAAAGCCATTTCTGCTGCACAATCTACAGTTCTTCAGGTGTGTGAGTGTCTTGGTATCATACCGCTGACCAGTCCCTCACACAAGACTTTGAATAAGGTCCAAGATATCATCTTCCACTGAGGCCTTATGCTCCGAACGGGCAAGAAGCTAAGGGCTAATCTTGAGCACCGAGGCTTTCATTTTGTCCAACACATCCAAAAAGGTCCCAAGGGTGATAGAATCGATACAGGTTCCTTTATCTTAGCCTTTCAAGGGAATGCCATCCCAGAAAAAGAATAGTCGTGTTGTACAGTTGTGATGTGAAACCTTAAATGCCAATGTCCATGAGGTATGACTGATGCTTGTGCTTTAGTCGTATCTCATCCTGCTGCACGGCAGACTATAAAATGTGGTAACTGTGGACAATCACTTCATGAAGGTAGTCCTTGTAAGTAACCAGCTCTGTGTGTCAGTTGCACAGAACACCATCCTCCACGTTCACCAGCTGCCCAGGCATCAAGAAGATTCAGGAATATAAATCTATTGACCGCCTTTCATAACTGAGGCACGTAAAAAATATGAATGTCAAATTTTTCGAAAGTCACAGCCATCATACTCACTACCTCAGTTTTTTCTAAACCAGTTCCACTGCCCTCATTTCTTGTGGTTCCTGCAGGACTGACTTCATAAAATGCTTCCCACACCTGGTCAAAAGAGCAGCTTCCTACTCCATAGTCTACTGGTGACAGGATTCCCTCTCAGGACTTCTCTTCCTGGAAACTCACAGATCAGTGGCCCAACACCAGCTAGTAGCTGAAGGAACTGTGGGTCCCAGGGCTGCCCACTCTTCCTCTGTCTCCATGCTTGCCACAGATGGCCCCTCACAAGAACCCCAGCCACCAAAGGCTTTGAAAACGAAGGAGGAGGAGGAGGAGGTAGAGGAGGAGAAGCAGAACTGGGATGAGGCTACTCTGGAGACTCTGGTGGTGCCAGATCACTCCACACCATCGGAGTCTGAACCAATGCTCAAATTGGAGTGATTCTATCCCCATTGGTGAAAGGCAGAGGTCCTAGGGTGTGACCAGTCCTGATTCCCTCATGCCTTACCTGGACACCTGACATGTAATCATGCAGTGGAACTGTAATATATATTACATTTTGCCTGCTGCAACTGCAACACCGTATTTCCTCTTCTTGTGCAATTTGTATTTTTCTACAAGAAATGCACTGCACTGATGACCATTCCCCAATGCTCCATGGTTATTATGCATTTTGTTGTAACTGTGATGGCCCCAAAGGGATCTGTACATTGGTTCACACAGATGTGGCCAGTGAGTGGATTCCCCTTCACACTATGTTGGAATCAGATGCAGTGCGAGTACAAGTGACATCAGCAATCACAATGTTTACATACCTCCAACCAGGTCACTAACTTACCTTGAGAATTTCAATATGTGCAGACCACTGTGGGAGGAGTATCAATTTGTGTGGTAGGAGCCATCTACTTCACCATCTTCTTACCAACCATGATATTTCTCTCCTCAATTACAGTACTTCTACCCACTTCAGTGCCACCTGTGGCACCTTCTCAGCTATTGATCTAATTATCTCTTTCCACAATTTCATGCCTTGATTGCATTGGTCACTACATGATGGTCTTTATGACACTGACCATTTTCCAGTCATTCTGCTACTTTGGTACCAACAACAGATAGACCAACTACCTCGTTGGGTGCTTTGATGAGCCAACTGGCAGTTGTATGCCGCTGTTGTTACCACCACCCCCTCACTGTCAGATTGCATCATCAATGTTGTGTAAGAAGTTTCTGCGATTATTCACACAACTGGAACTGCTGTTCCCCTTTCTACAGCTCCCTTCCAAAACCAGCAAGCATAGACCAGAGGCATTGCAGTAGCTGTTCAAGATTGCTGAAGAGCCCTGCAGTGTTTCAAGTGACATTTTTTGCAGGCCAACCAATTACTTGTAAGTGACTTCCTGTTAAGGATCGCTATATTGGTTAAATGCAGTAAGAAGAAATGCTGTAAGCGCAACTTCTTCTCTCTAGGAAAGTATGCCTCTTTGTCCCAGGTATGGGCCAAGCTCCATAGTCTTCTGGGCCGCCAATAATCAACAACTGCTCTGTGTTTTGCCCTTCAGGGTGGTGTTTGCTTATCATATCACCTGTCTACTGCAGAAATGACAGGTTGCAGATTCCCCCTATGTTTAACCCCCCTCCCCTCCTCTCTCCCACCAAGCCAAATTATTTAATGAAACTTTCACTGATTGGGAACTGCCTCAAACTCTTGCCTTGTCTCATGATAAGGCTGCATACCTTGATTAAATTCATAGTCAAATGATCCAACACCTGAACATTACTCAAAGATTATATTTACTGAGTGTCTTAAACAATGTGTGGCTTGAAAGTGTTTCCCCTTCACAATGGCAAGATATTATTGTTGTCCCAATCCTTAAGCTAGGCAAAAACCCAATGTCTCTCAACAGCTACCAACCGATTAGCCTCATCACGCTCTGCAAAGTGCTTTAGAGAATGATTGCCTGCAGATTATGCTGGGTTCTCGAATATTGGGCCATTTGTCCCACTATCAGTTTGGTTTCCATGAGGCATAATCCACAACTGACTATCTGATCCAGTTGAAAACAGCAACTTGACAGGCTTTCTCTAAATGCCAGTACCTAACTGCAGTTTTTTTGATCTGCTTAAGGCATATGATATCGCTCGGCACCATCCCCTTTTACTTACCTTCTGTGACCAGGACTTTCATGTCTCCCTACTGATCTTTATTCATCAGCTTTTATCCCATCAGTTGTTCTTGGTTCAAGATGTTATCAGCTCTTCACAGGTCCAAGAGAACAGTGTCACATTCTTCCTCATCTCTGTCAATGGGCTGGAGACCTCTGGCCACTGGTCACCCTTGCAGTGTGTGTCAGTGACTTTGTCATTTAATACAGCTCCCATTCACTGGCCTCGGCTGAAAACCAGCTCCTACATACCATTCAGTGGGCCTCTGTGTGGATCCTTTTCATGCTTTCCAGTTGTCTGCTGCAAAAATGTGGGTCAGTCATTTCTGTTGTCGTACCTTGGTCAACCTCACCCAGAACTGTACTTGGGTACCCAGCACTTGGAAGTTGTTGCACAGTTACATTTTTTGGACATTCATTTTGATAAAAAGCTGACTTGGCTGCCCCATGTTCATCAACTAAAGTGGAGTTGCATCTGGAAGCTTAACACTCTCTCCTTCTGTGCTTCTTGGGTTGCAAATTGTTGTACTCTTCTCCATATATACTGAGTGTGGTCTCATCACAACTGGACTATGGTAGCTAGAGTTATGGCTTGGCAGCACCGTTAGCTTTGAAATTATTAGACTCAGCCCATCATCGTGGAGCTCATCTGGCCATTGGCGTTTTTTGGACCAGGTCCATAGAAAATCTGCTAGCTGAAGTGGGGATCTTACCTCTTCAGTTCCAATGTTACCAACTCTTGGACTTTTATGCCATCGCTGTTCATCAGTTCCCTGATCATCCAACATATCCACTTCTTCTGCATATGAAGCCCATTGATTTCTTGATACCTGCCCTTGGGTGGAATTACCAGTTGGAATGCATCTTGTACCCCTTTCCCAGGACTCCTGCATCACCTTTGTGGAATGTGCTCCTTGTGTTTTCTTGTGCATTCACCCTTGGTTCTTACCCAAACCATGAATTAGGACCAATCTATTTCATGGTGTGTCAGTCGTTCCCACGACCTTTCACTGTCTTGTTACGTCCAGTTCTTCAGGAGTTTCAGGGTGCTACAATCTTTTACAATGATGACTCTAAAACCATGAATAAGACAGGATATTCATTTACATCTTGTGATAGTCAGGAACACAATTTGTTGGCAGGCGCATGTAATGTTTTTACAGCAGAGCTGACGTGGTAAACAGAATAATCCATTTTATTAAGCAGGCCTATCTTGTCCACATTTTAATATGTAGTGACTGAATGAGCAGTCTTAAGGCTATTGTTTGATATTACTCTTGTAATCTTGTGGTGTCTGCTGTTTATGACCCTGTCATACTGACTGCTTGTTTGTCTTTCTCTGGGTTCCAAGTCATGTGGATATCCCAGGGTATGAACCAGCTGACTGTTTGACTTTGCTGATCACAGGTGTGGATTTGTCGGTACAACTAAACCCTCTGCTCACTTGGAAATGGAATGACATCCAGTTAGCTACTGCCCTCTCTAATAAACTACACACTATCAAGGAGTCTCTTCCTTCTGTACCTCCCGTAAAGAGTTCACCATACCATGCTGCCTCCACATTGGTCATACCAAGCTAATCCACAGTTTCAAACCGAGCAAGGTGGCGCAGTGGTTAGCACACTGGACTTGCATTCAGGAGGACGATGGTTCAATCCTGCACCTGGGCATCCTGATTTGGGTTTTCTGTGATTTCCCTAAATCACTCCAGGCAAATGCCGGAATGCTTCCTTTGAAAGGGAAATGCCAATGTCCTTCCCCGTCCTTCCCTTATCCAATGAGACCGATGACCTCGCAGTTTGGTCTCTTCCTCCAAACAACCCAACCCCACAGTTTCAACTCTGTAATGACATGCCCCCACTTTGTAGTTGTGGAGCATTACAGACAGTAGATCATATCCTGGTGGAATGCCCACTCCTCCTGGCCCTCTGTGCTAAGCATGGCCTTCTGAATTCTTTGCCTCAGATATTGGCAGATGATTCACACAGAGTAGAATTAGTTCGTTTTTTCTGTGAAAATTGTTTTTATTTTCAGATGTAAAATTTTAAGCTACTTTCAGGACAGGGGTGGGGCTATTGGTATTGCGGCATCTCGTGGTGAATGTTGGGTCTCGGGACCCCTGATCCTACCTTCTTGACCAGCTCACTCTTCCACACTCTTTTACTCTGTTTTAATTGTTTTTAAATGTGGGTGTCTCATTTTATGCCACTCTCTGTTTCCTGATTTAGAGGTTAAATAATAAATAATTGATGCTCTTTAATGCCTTGACTACACTGTAGCAGGCAATGGGAGCTCAGCTGTGAGTGGGATGACCACCATTGCATGTAGCGCCCTAGGGATGCCCTCCTGCTGCTGCACCTATTTCTCTCCCCTCATTTTTATTACTGATGGTCCAACTGATGTCCATTACAATTTTAGCTTTCTCATTTCTACTGTTCTGATCTGCCAACTAGAGGACATTCTTGGGTTTGTATCCATCTTCACCCTACTTTGGGCTGTCAGGGGCCAGGTGCGGGGTAGAGCTTTTCTCACCATTGGGTGAGTCTTGGGAGACCCGTCGTCTGCTCTGACCTATGTACTGGCCTTGTCCATACACTTATCCATAAATTTATTTGTAGCTCTGGCATCAGTATTTCCTTCAGTGCCTTGATCTTACTGATCCTATATACTTTCATCATAAGAACACGTACTTCGTGGGCGACACTAATTCCTGATGAAACACTCTTGGATTGAGGGACTGATGACCGGGCTGTTTAGTTTGGTAACCCCCAATAAATCAACCAATCAGTATTGTTCATCCTAAATATTTGTACTCCTATGGGGGAGTACCACTTTGTGTGTAGCCTTCTAATTGATTGGCTTCTCACATACCATGATCTCTGCCTCCTCAATAATGGTTCTTGTACCCACTTCAGACCACTCATGGTACCTTTACAGCTCTAATGATCTCTCCACCAAATCTCGTAGTTTCACTACATTGGTCACCACATGATGACATTCATGACAGGACTATTTTCTAGTGATCCTGTCATTTCCTTGCCACTGCCAGACAGACCCCCTACCACAGTGGGTAATCTACAGAGCCAACTGGCCTGTGTATGCCCCTGCTGTTACATTTGTTGCCTCTCTGTCAGATTATGCTGATGAGGTTGTACAAGGCTTCTCAGTCATGATCATCCAAGCTCTTGAAATTGCTGTTCCCCTTTTTACAAGTCCCACTCCCCTACCATCAGCCAGTGCTGTGGTGGACCAAAGATATTGCAGTAGCTATGGTTGTCTGCAAATTATGTTGGGTTCTTGAATCTCAGGGCCTTTTGTGCCTCTGTCAGTGTGGTGTCTGGGAGAATCCGCAACCAGCCATCTGCATAGGTTGGAAACTGCAGTCTGACAGGCTTTTTCTAAGCACCAACATCTTTGACCTGCATAAGGTGTATGACACCACTTCGCATCATCGCATTTTACTCACCCTACAGGAGGACGGGTTTTGAAGCTACCTACTGATTTTTATTCATCAGTTTTTGTCCCACCAGTTGTTCTGCATTAGTCAGCACTTCACTCAGCTCCTCAGAGGTGCAAGAGAACAGTGTCTCATGGGTTTTGGTGTTTAGTGTCAAACTTTTCCTCATTATCATTAATGGGTGAGTGACCTCTGCTGGACCGCTAGTCACTCCTCAATTGTATGTCAATGGTTTTTGCATTTTGTACAGCTCCCGCTCAGTAACCTCCACTGAACGCCAGCTCCACAGTGCCATCTGGTCAACCTGTGCTTGAGCTCTTTCCCATTGTTTCCACTTCCTTACTACAAAAGTATGGACCATGAATTTCTGTCAGGTACTATGGTCCATTCTGGGCTGGAACACTACTTAGGTACTCAGCACATGGATGCTGTAGCACAGTCTTGTTTCTTGGTCCTCCTTTTCGACAAAAAGCTGACCTGGCTCTCCAATATTCATTACCTGAAGACTGGCTCCATGCAGAAACCTAACACTCTCTGCTTTCTTGTCCACACATCTTGGGGTGCAGATTGTGCTACTCTTACCCACATTTACTGTGACCTGATCTTGTCCCTACTGGACTATGACTGCCAGGTTTATGGCTTGGTGCCCCCTTCAGCTTTAAAGCTGTTAGACCCAGTCTACCATCATGGCATGCGTCTTTTCACAGGTGCGTTTTGGACTAGTCCCATAGACAGTCTTATTGCCAAAGTGGAAATCTCCCTCTTTGAATTCGATGGTACCAGCTCGTGGTCTTCTATGCAGTTTCCATTCGATGATTTCCCAATCATCCCACGTATTCCATTATTATTACATATGAGGGATGGTGTCCTCCTGAGACTTGCCCTCAGGTGGGACTACCAGTTGTAATGCACTTTGCTTCCCTCTACCAAGATTTCCATCTTCCATTTTTGAATTGTGCATGTTTCCTCATGCAATCTCCCTTGGCTGGTGTCCAAGCCATAAATTAGGGTCAGCCTGATTCCAAGTCCTAAAATATTGATCACCCCATGACCTTTCAACATCTGTCATATCAGCTCTTGAAGAGTTCCAGAGGGCTACCATCTTTCACACCAACAGCTCTAATACTGTGAATCTGATGTTGTATGCTTTTACATCTCTTACCAGTGTGGAACGCCATTCGCTGGTGGAACCATGTAGTGTCTTTACAGCAGAGCTGACTGCCATTAGCAGAGTCATTTGTGTTACTAAATAGCCTTCACTTGACCATGTTTTAATATGTACTGATTCCGTGAGCAATCTCCAGACTATTGACCAATTCAATTCTTGCCACCCTTTGATCGCCACTATTCACGACCTCCTTGCTGACCTGTGTCATACTACCAGCTCAGTTGCCTTCATCTGGGTTCCAAGTCATGTGGCTATCCCAGGGAATAAACTGGCCAGCCATTTGACTAGAGGAGAACTTACTTGCTCTTCATTCGCTTTGTTCACCCAGCTGCAGATTTGTGGGTGCACATGAGATCTTTGCTCACTCAGAAATGGAACAATATCTGAGGGCTACTGTCCCATCTAATAAACTCCACACAATCTAGGAGATTACTGCAGCATGGTGCTCTTCCATCTTCTTTGTCTGGAAGGAATCCACAATGCTTTGTCATCTCCACATTGGTCACATGAGGTTAACCCATAATTTTCTTTTGTATAATGAGCCCCCCTCCCCTTACAGAAAGTAGGTTATATCTTGGTGGAATGCCCCTTGGTATTACATTTGCTGCAGTAGCTCTTTTCAGGGCATACATACAAACCAACTTTGACAAGCGTCCAATTGCCACTAGCACGCAACACCACCTTTTACTCTTGCCAACGGTCCTAAAATATCAAGTGCATGTAAGTCCCGTAGGCCTCTAAGTATTACAGGAAAATATGTTACTTTACCTCCATGGCTCAGGTCCTTCTCTCTCGGCATACACTGATGAGCCAAAGAAACTGGCACACCTGCCTAATATCATGTAGGGTCCCTGGAAGCACGCACAAGTGCTGCAAGATGACATGGCATGGGCTTGACTAACGTCTGAAGTAGTGCTTGAGGGAACTGATACAATGAATCTTGTGGAGCTGTCCATAAATCCGTAAGAATATGCGGGGGTGGAGGTCTCTCCTGAACATTACGTTGTAAGGCATTCCAGATATGCTCAATAATGTTCACATCTGTGGAGACTGGTGGCCAGTAGAACCGTTTAAACTCAGAAGAGTGTTCCTGGAGCCACTATGAAGCAATTCTGGACATGTGGGGCATTGATTTGTCCTGCTGGAATAGCCCTTGTCCATCAGAATGCACAAAGGACATGAATTGATGCAGGTGAACAGACAGAATGCTTACGTACAAGTCACCTGTCAGCGTCATATCTAGATGTATCAGGTCCCATATCATTCCAACTGTACATGCCCCACACCATTACAGAGCCTCCACCAGCTTGAACAGCCCCTGCTGACAAAGAGGGTCCATGGATTCATGAGGTTTTCTCCATACCTATACACATCCATCCACTTGATACAATTTGAAACATGATTCGTCTGACCAAGCAACATGTTTCCAGTCATCAACAGTCCAATGTTAGTGTTGATGGGTCAAGGTGAGGTATAAAGCTTTGTGCCATGGAGTCATCAAGGGTACATGAGTGGACCTTTGGCTCCAAAATCCCATATTGATGATGTTTCGTTGGATGGTTCAAATGCTGACACTTGTTGATGGCCCAGCATTTAAATCTGCACCAATTTGCAGAAGGGTTGCACTTCTGTCACATTGAACAATTCTCTTCAGTTGTCATTGATTCTGTTCTTACAGGATGTTTTTCCGGCCACAGCAATGTTGGGGATTTGATGTTTTGCCAGATTCCTGATATTCACGGTACACTAGTGTAATGGTCGCACAGGAAAATCCCCATTTCATCGCTACCTCAGAGACACTGTGTCCTATCGCTCATACACTGACTATAATGCCATGTTCAAACTCACTTAAATCATGATAACCTACCATTGTAGCAGCAGTAACCAATCTAATAACTGTGCCAGACACTTGTTGTCTTATTTTGGCATTGTTGACCGCAGCACTGTATTCTGCCTGTTTACATATCTCTGTATTTGAATATGCATGTGTATACCAGTTTCTTTGGTGCTTCAGTGTATGATACACTGTCTAACATTGTGCCTTACTAGCCATCCAAAGTTTTCACAATGGTAACATTTATTCAAGTGACGTATACATTTATTTAAGCCAAAGTGGCCGTAACCCTGGTGAATATAAGAGATTAGCTGGTCAATTATCTACCAAGAAATACATATTTTCCTCCAATTAGTTTGTGCGTTATCTCTCCAAAACAATACGGCCTGAACTATTAATCAATGATCGTAGTTTTCTTGTGGCCATCTACCCAACTCCAACGCATGAAATATTTTTGACAAACAGGGATCCATTCTCTGTTTGATCATTATCATTAGCACTAGGGTACATTCATTCACATTTTTAATTTGGTCCTTCATAAAACAGACCTGAAATATTTTCTCTGCATTGTTATTAACCAAATCCCCATCCACACCTACTGGTAAATGTGAAAGCATATCAACAATTATATTTTGTTTCCCTTCTACATGCACTATGGAGAAATTGAATTCCTTCTTTTTAATCTCTCTTGCAACAATTTACTGTTAGTTAGAAATGACAATGCTTTGTAGTCTGAGTAAATAATTGTTTTTTGTCCAGCAAGGAGATAAAAGAAACTTTTGAAACTTGAAATCTCCAGTGATTTTCTGAAACCCCAAGCTCACCTTGGAAAGTGTCATGAGATATCCCATAATATTATGCGCCTGTTGCCATCTTAAAGACTTCTCCAGATTTTAGATGCTGTAAAATTCTATCCTGAAACACTCCCCTTCTTACTTTGTCAAATCCTCCTTAATCCCTATCTCCCCATTTCCATTTTTGGTCTTTCTTTATTAACAGGTTTATTATGGCATGCTGGGCAGCATTTCTAGGTCTGGTAACTATAGAATCCTACCAATACTGGGAAAGACTTCAGCTGTTTCCAAAAAGTTGGAGGAGGACAGTTTGCAGTCATTTCATTTCTCTTGGATCCAGTTGTATACCTGTCTGATTAATAGTATACCTCAAGTATTTCACCCCATTCACTGCAGAGGATGATCTTCTCAGTTTGACAGTAATTCCTTTCACTTAAAATATATCTTAAAATTTACCTGTTGTAGTAGTTTGTTTTGTTCATCCCAAGTTGTAGTTACAATCAAAACCTTGTCAACATATATTAAAAGTTTTTGTACTAATTGTGGTTCCACTGCTTGGTCTAGTGCCATCATGAAGACACTAACCAACACGTTCAAACCAAACGGCAAAAACCATAAAATAATGGGATCTACCTTCAGATAAAAAAAAGGCAGCTCCCAGTTTTGTTTAAGGATGCAACACCACCTGCTAGTGTTCAATGGTGAGACTGATACAACTTATGTACAGTACTCCTAATTTTACTAAAATCTCTTCAGTGGGAATAGGGTGATCTCTTTCTACTTCTATATATTTCTCTTTCTACTTCTATATATTGATTCAGAGACCTCACATCGAGGACTAACTATACATCACCAAATGCCTTGTTTAGCCCTAATAAGAGATCATTACAAGAGCTCATTGATCATTCAGTTACTCTTTCTGTAATCATTTTATTAATTTTCCTCCTCGTGGGTTCATTAAAAGCAAATGGAATAGGATAGAACTTCACAGAAAAACTGTTTTGCTGATTTTAATTTTAACTGACACTCATAACCCTGAATCAACACCAGGTTGATTGGAAAATTCCTTTTCATATTTCAAAAGGAATCCCAATAATTCTTCCTTTTCCAAATGACTTAGCAGTGAGCTGCTTTGCACTTTTTCCCATAACTGCTGTTCCACTTCCTTCTTTGCTAATTGATTACCTTTGTTACTGTTGTTACTGTCATGCTGTGTCACTCACATGAACCAGAAAAAACTTCCCTGGTTTCAACTGGTCTTCTCGTACGCTTCAGTCCCTATGAAAGGAACTGGTAATACCTAGTTCTCCTGAAGTATAATTAATCAGTGGCTGCAAAAGTCTAACACACCTGTATGTTTTTCTAACCAGTCAAGTCCCAATAAAATTTAAATAAGGCACCATTAAAAATTTTTGATCTCATTCCCACTATTTGATTGCCACAGGCAATAATACTTCCTCCCTAAGAGGATTACCCCAGTAATACCCACTACAGGCACTCCATTTAGATGGTACATAGGATATTTTCTCTCCCTGTGTAACCTTCATAAAACTCCTGACTTATTACTCTAATGTCACTTGCAGAACCCAGCATTATTCTTACTTCGCAGCCCTCTAGACGGTCTAAAATTACACACTTATATATTCATGCACTGAATATTCATCATAATCATCATAATCATCATCATCATCATCATCATCATCTTCTTCTTCTTCTTCCCCCATTCTTATTCTAATAAATCTTCTCACATTTGCCTTCTTGTTGTGTCGTGGGCCTGTATTTTACATCCCTTGGTCCCGTGGAAAGGCACCTTCAGTAGGACCCTCCTTGTTTCCCACGTGTTCAATCACTGTCACGACTTGCTACTGATTGCTGGATTGGCTACACCTCTCTTGATTGTGCCATTGCTGAAGATTCTGATTTCTGTTACTCCTAAACATATTCTGGAATCTTTTTCTTTGTTCTCATAAAACTGACTGTTAATCACTCCTGGTTCTCTCTTGTAATTTCTTTTATTATTTGGAACCCCATTTCTATTCTTACAGGTCCATTATTCCTCTTCCTTTACATGTAAATTGTCAAGCTGCCCTAACTAATGCAATAACCAACCAGTTTTAGCACATGCTTTAGACACCAATTGTGTATGCATGGAAATAGGTTGGCAATTGGTCAATACTCAAACTAATTGCTCTTCATCTATTGGTTTATCCAAGAACTTTTCTTGGTCTAAATGTCACTTAAAATGTTTTTTGTACCCTCCCCATCTCTGACTATATGATTTAGGATCAGACAACTCTGACTTCAGTTTCTCCTGGTCACCTGCATTCCAGTATTCTTTCTTAAATAGTCTACAGAACTCTTGCAAATTTACAAACTCCTTCTTATTAAGAATTTCCCATTCCTACACCTCTTCCTCCGACTTGCATAAAGCAAACTCTATTTTCTTGTGATCTCTCCATGACAAAGGTACTCTTCCATCAAAAGATTTTAAAAGTAAGACAGTATGAACCCCTTACCTGGTTTAAAGTTGGTACATTTTTAGCTAACCTGCTCCACTTTCCAAACCTCCATTCCTCTAAGAAGTCTTTTATTGAGCATGAGGACTTTTGTTTCCTGACAATTGTTTCATTTTTGGCAAACCTCTCATGCAAAGTACCAACACCACTTTGTTAACTTGTACTCTCTGCATTCATATATTGATATATTACAGTCCTATAATTACAACCACGTGAATTCAACACCAACAAGAATTACAGGTGACTCTCAGACATGTATTGACCACGTTATTACAAACTTAAGTAAGGAGGACCTTGTAGTTGGAACTGTTGAGAACCACATTTCGGATCATAGAGCATTAGTCCTAGAGCTCCACACTGACAAAGAAATAGTATCTCATAAGGAACAATTTACTTATAAAAGAAAGCTTGACTATCATGCATTAAAGGAAAAACTGGCACACATAAACTGGTATCAGGTAGGCCTATATGCAACAGAAGACATTAATGAAAAGTGGGAAATATTTTATACAACATTAACCCATTGTCTAAATCAAGTACACCCAAGGGTCAAAATACTAAAGATACTGACAGTTCCAGGAATCTTAAACTCCCCCCTTATGTGATGAAATTAAAGAATGACATGAATGATCTATATATTCTTTTTAAAGACACCAAATTGCAGCACTTTCAGTCTAAATACAAAGCCTGTAGAAAATCCTATAGGGAAGCACTTAAGACGTTAAAGGCACAGAAGTATGCAGAACAGATGAGTCAATCCTGTAATGTTAGCAAAACAGTGTGGAATATAGTAAAGAAGGCAAGTGGGGGGAATGACAAGGCATTGTGTAACAACATAATAATAAGGGGTAATGAAAAATTGGTTAGTGACCCAAAAGAAGTATGCGAGAGATTCATAGATCAATTTAGTAAGGTGAGTAAGGAGGATGTGATCAACCCATTGCAGGTGCTAAATCCCAGTAATGTCAGTAATTCGTTCTTCCTGAGGTGTGTTACAGAACAGGAAATCCTGAGAACCATTTCCAACTTAAAAGCAAGTACATCCAGTGGCTGGGATGACATCTCAGCCAGATTTATGAAAGAATGCGGTAATGAGTTAATAAAGCCACTGCAACATTTAATAAACAGCTCTTTCAGATAGGGGTCATTTCCTGACTTGTTAAAAGTCACTGAAATAAGACCAGTGCATGAAAAGGGAAAAACTACTGATGTACAAAATTATAGGCCTATTTCATTGACATCAGAACTTAGTAAGTTGTTAGAAAGACTATTTCTTGATCAAATGGAATCATTTTTCTCTAAGTACAATATATTAATAAGTTCTCAACACGGTTTCAGGAAGGACAAGTCTACAATAACAGCCATAGCCACATTTATTCAATCAGTATTGAATAAACTTGATGATGGAAACAAAGTTATTGGCACCTTTCTAGACCTATCTAATGCTTTTGATATTGTAAATCACTCCATTCTTCTACATAAGTTAGAAACTTATGGGGTCAGAGGAGTGGCATTAGATTTGTTAAGATCGTACCTTGCTGACAGGAGACAATGTGTTATGTTGTATCATACAACCAGGGGACTTATACAAACAGTAAAATCATCTTATAAAATTCTTAACTGTGGAGTCCCTCAGGGAAGTATTATTGGGCCTTTTCTGTTCATTGTGTACATCAATGATATAATAATTCCAAAAAATGCAGACCTCGTTAATTATGCCGACACCTCCTTCATAAGCTGGGGCCCTACAAAACAGCTAGCAGTGCAAAATAATATGAAGAACACTAGCCTCATCACAGAATATATGACTAAAAATAAATTGGCATTAAATAAGGAAAAGACAATTCTAATGGAGTTTATGCTAAATTACAAATCAAGACAAGTGGATACTGAGCCAGAGTTATCAATTGAAACAATTGATAAACATAAATTCCTGGGTATTGTAGTTGATGAACATCTTACATGGAAGGAGCACACCAGCTACATGTGTAAAAAAATCTCGTGTAATACCTACCTGCTAAAACGCCTTTCTAGCATAATAGCGTTACCAGTCTTAAGACAAATCTATTTTGGTATTATACACTCCCACCTACAATACGGTATTGAGGTTTGGGGCGGGGCACAAAGGTATATATGGATAGGGCTTTTAGAGCCCAGAAGAGAGCAATTAGGATAATAGCGAATATTAGTAAATGTCAGTCCTGTAGAGAATACTTCATTAAGTATAATATACTAACAGTGTATTCATTATATGTTCTAAGGACTATACTGTTTGTAAAAGAAAATATGGAGCACAGTTTAATAAATAACGATATCCATAGTTATAACACAAGGAAGAAAGAGGATTACCACATAAAATTCAGAAATAAAAAAGCAACTGATCATAATCCATTTTCTGCTGGAAGATTTTTTTGCAACAGAATGCCAAATACCATAAAAATGTTAAAAGGAAACATATTTAAAATAAAATTAAAGCAGATGTTAATTGCTAAATGTTTGTACTCCATCAAGGATTTTTAATGTTGTATGTACTTTATTTCTACTAGTAAAGTATTATTATTGTTCATGTATGTACTGACTGACTATGTCCATGACTGTAAAAGTTATTATTGACAAATAAACCATTATTATTCTTATTATTCCTGTCTCCTATTCCTATTCTGTTTTCCATCTTAACACTTTTGTTGTCTATGAGATTCTCCTTGTTCTCAAAAAGAATACATATGCCCCACCTCACTTCACGTAACTTCAGAATCAAGCCTATCACTTTCTCTTTGCAATTGTAAATTTTTGACTTGTCCTTGTAACTGATCAAAACTGCCCCCTAATTTCTCCATATTGGATTTTTTTACCCAAATACAATCAGTATTTACATTGTCTTTAGCTACCTGGATTCCTCCATTATATCTTGAACCCTAACACCTACTGATTGATTGTTGTACTTTACTAAATTTTTCTTTTAGGTTATTCTCAGATGACATCTTAAAACTACCGAGCTGTTTTGCTAACTTATCAGTTTTCTGGTTTATGAGCTCCTTTTCTAATGTTCATATATATTTTCTCAGAGAGTACCCCTTTAAACTTTTATAACTAAGGTTAAATAGGTTCTTTCTCTAAACTTGGCTCACTGGTATGTGCTTCTATCTTATGATTATAGCTAAATTCTAAATTTCTTCTTGCTGACTACTATTTAGTTTTCCCTCTACCTTTAGGAAACTGTTATTCATTGTTTCATAATTGGTGTTACAGGTAGGTACACTACTGTTTACTTTTAGAAAATTATTACCCAGCCTACCTTGTATTTCTTGCAAACAATTTTGTGTTTCTTGGTTGGTTGGTTGGTTGTTTGGGGGAAGAGACCAAACAGCGAGGTTATCGGTCTCAGAGGGTTATGGGAGGATGGGGAAGGAAGTCGGCCGTGCCCTTTCAAAGGAACCATCCCGGCATTTGGCTGGAGCGATTTAGGGAAATCACGGAAAACCTAAATCAGGATGGTCGGACGCGGGATTGAACCGTCGTCCTTCCGAATGCGAGTCCAGTGTGCTAACCACTGCGCCACCTCGCTCGGTGTGTTTCTTGTAAGCCACCATTTATTGGGACCAATATTTCCCTCAATTCCTTCATCGTGTGAGTATAATTGGACACCGAGCCTCTAGTCTCCATTATAACAACTTAAATCTACTTCTTGTATTATAATATTGACTACAATTATTGCTAGTCAATGCCTGTTTAATGTTACTCTCTCTTTAAAACCTCCATGGTACATCACTCTTATAATTCTATTCAGTTGTCTACAGTCCAATTACTTACACCATTTATAGTTATCCTTAAAATTGCTCATTGTCCACAAAGACCAAGACACTAACCACCATCAAGAACTGAACTCATCCACAGTATACACTCTGAAGATAATTCGCCAACCATAGTTGATGCTAAAGGTAAGAGGACCACACTGGTGAGGTGATACAGCAACTCATGGTGGTGGGTACACAGCATGTAGATGCAGCTACCATGAACTTGCAGCAGTGTGATGCCTCATAAATGCTGCATGGGAAACTGCGCCAGATCTGAACTGTGTCAAAGGTATCTGGTAGGCAGTGTGACACACTTGATAGGCCATCTCCATCTCCACCTGCACAAACAAAATTCCCTCCCCTCAAAATATTTGTCTTTTTCTCTTGGGGCTTCATAGATATCTTGCTCTTCAACTTCTTTCTTGCCCTTTGTCTCTTCTAGATATCTTCAGTCTTCTGTGTGGATTTTTCTTTAGAGATGACTTTATTCAGGTGCTCTTTTTCTTCTTCTTTCCTATGCTACCGGCCCTTTCACAGTTGCCACATTTATAGGGGTACAATTCATTGACCATATAGTGTAACTGCATTAGCCTGTTGGTAATTTGTAGCTAATCTGTCTTGCTTCCTTTTCATGTTGTTTACAAGTTACATTTACATGAGGTCATACTCCTGCTGTATCAGAAGTAATTGTGTATATTAGCAGATTTGTGTTTGTCTGCACAGATCTGACTGTGGGAAATGAATTCATTCTCAGTACCAGATAACTCTAGTATGTTAAAAGCTTTCAAAATTCAGTGTTCTTCATTCTCCATTGATTCCCATTGCTCTGTCAGCCAGCAGTGATCTCTTCATAACTAACTTTTGATATGTTACTGGTCGATGTTTAATTGGTATAGTAAATCTTTTTAAACAGTCTGTTTTTTTCAATGCTTTACCAAAATTAAATGATTCATGTCTAGTAAACTGATGTAAAAAATAAATGGCTTACACACAAGTGTAATTTCACTTCACCAGAGATGCTCTAGACTGACCCTTAGTTGACAATTGTTATCTTTGAGAAGCAATGTTATTCGTTTGGCAGAGTGTAGAGAATAATTAAATTCTTATTTTGTGTTATATACCCACTGTATCTTGTTGTCTTCCAACATCTTTAAATGTGTTTGCTCATCTCCATTACTATACAAACAATAGCCCAGTGTTTTTATAGCATTTAAACTTCTTCACACAAAAAACTGATGTAAATTCAGTGCACCAGAGAAAATCACCACTTCATAGTCATTAAACTCTATCACCTGTGACCAACATAACCATAATTCTAGTTTAATGAAAAATCAAGTTTAAGATTAAATTTGCTTCCCCAGAAATTGATTAACATTTATTGCATATCACTGTACCCTTTCATCTTTAAAGTTTTTTGCCACAAACTTAGTTGCATTTTCGCAAAATAACCCTTGAATATTTGTTCACTAGACTGTGGAATATTCTACCATGAAAGATCAGATTGCACATTTTCCATCACTCAGATTTAACATGAACTGTGTTTCCATTTGGCAAGAAATTCCTCCAATATCATCTTTTCATTGACATAATATGTACATCGTATACATCTACACAATACACATTTCATATATACTTGTCTGAAGTAAGTACAGAACTGAACTTTTCAGAATTAGAAATTCATAACTATGTTATTTTTATTGTTAAAGTATAAAGGCCATAGAGGGCTCAGTGCTCCAAGTATCTTATTTCAATTGGCAGTTGCCGACTAGAAGATGGAACTGTCTAATTGGTTTTTGTTTGAGTCCTTGCACCTCTGAACACACTCCTTGCTACCAAGTTGTTGGCATTCCACTCACAAATCAAAGAAATAATAAGTCGTGTAGACACAATTTTGAATACTTGACATATTATTTGTAAAAAAAATTTTAGTCGCCTTAGCACACTATTCTGTAAACAAACTCACCACGTATCATTGACACTGGTAGAACCAGTAGTGACTTTCATAATATATTCTGGGTCACTACAAGATAGCTTCTGGTAAACCTTTTGGGATGTGAGATCGTGGTCCAAGAAATGACCTCACATCCCAAAAGGTTTACCAGTAGGAATGTCATCTGGTCATGAAAGTCTTCATTCTATGATCACTACAAGATGTCTGCTACAGCAGGGGAGAGAGAGGAACCTGTAGCTACATTGTCTGTCCATTCATAGAATTCCCCTTTCCATTTGAAATAGGTGGTTGCTAAACAATGGCAAACAAGCTTCCAGCCGTTGGGCGCCTCTAAGATGTTCACATGTCTGATGCTGGTAAATTCGTGAATAAAGACTTCATGTTGAAGCTGACCATCAGATCCATAGCCAAGATATACTTTTCTTTTAAAAGTGCTACAAAATGGATGGAATCTTTAACGTATGAATCTGTGTGACTGACCATGTACTGAAGCTTTGGGGTCAGTTCTTTTGCTAGTCTGTAGGTCAGTGAATTAACACTGTTCACTATCAACCACAAAGGAAAAGACTCTTTGTGGCCCTTTGGTACACTATATATCCTTGGTGCTTTCATCCCTTTGGTGAGAATTAGGGTGGCTGCATTGCTTAAGATGTGGCTGGAGTGGTTAAACACTGTCTGTTGAGTGTCCAGTGTGGTGTCACTGCCAGACACCACACTTGCTAGGTGGTAGCCTTTAAATCGGCCGCGGTCCATTAGTATACGTCGGACCCGCGTGTCGCCACTGTCAGTGATTGCAGACCGAGCGCCACCACACGGCAGGTCTAGAGAGACTTCCTAGCACTCGCCCCAGTTGTACAGCAGACTTTGCTAGCGATGCTACACTGACAATTACGCTCTCATTTGCCGAGATGATAGTTAGCATAGCCTTCAGCTACGTCATTTGCTACGACCTAGCAAGGCGCCATTACCAGTTAATATTGAAATTATAAAACATGTACCGTCAAGAGCAATGTACACCAATTATGGATTAAAGTTAAGTATTCCAAGATCTTCGTACTTTATTTGCAATTCTCAAGACATTGTCCTGTTCCAGACCTCACACCAGTCTGCGTGAGATTAAACGCGTGTATTTCGGCCTCCTCTAGCAACACGGTGTTGGCTCTTTTGCCAACACTACATCCAGCATCAGTCCTTCCTCCATAGTTTTCTGCTGTAGTTCCTCATCTGACGGATGGTGGTATAATCACCGAACCTTGTGGGTTCTTGAAAGGTAAACCTGTCGGGATTCTCTCCATCATCCATAACCAGTTTTCCAGTCAGGAAGAGGTGCAGTTCACATTGTCACAGGCCTATGTGCTAGTGTGCCACTGTTTAATGACCATCTGTTCCAATGAAAGTTTTATGAACAGATGGACAGTGTAGATATGGGTTCCCTTCTTTCCCTTCTTGCAGCAGACATCTTCATGGAAACATTTGGAGAATAAGTACTCGAGTCCACACCATTATGCCCAGAATGCTGGCTTTGATATATTTATGACACCTTCATTATCACCAAGTGAAGAAGAAGAGTTACTGAAGAAATCCAGAGGAGTGCTGCTAGATTTGTTATCGACAAATTTGAACAACATACAAGTGTTACTGAGAAATGGAAGTCCCTGAAGGGAAGGTGACATTCTTTTCAAAGAACACTATTGAGAAAATTTAGAGAACTGGCACTTGAAGTTGACTGCAGAACGACTCTACTGCCTTCAACATACATAGCATGTAAGGAGGTACATAGAGAATTATTTTTCCCATGCTCTGTTTGTGAGCAGAACAGGAAAGGAAATGACTAGTAGTGGTTCAGTATTGTGGCTTGCATATTGTCTATGTAGATGTAGATGCAGATGTAGGTGTCGAACTTGTGCCAGGCACCTCAGTCAGCAGCACAGCAAAATCCACTTCACTACGGAGATATACTGAAGAGCCAAAGAAACTGGTACACCTGCCTAACATTGTATAGGGCCCCTGCGAGCACACAGAAGTGCTGCAGCACGACGTGGCATGGACTTGACTACTGTCTGAATTAGTGCTGGAGGTAACTGACATCATGAATCTTGCAGGATTTGTGAAATGGTCATATGGGAAAATCCCCACTTCATCACTACCTCAGAGATGCTGTGTCCCATCACTCGTATGCCGACTATAACACCATGTTCAAATCAATTAAATCTTGATAACCTGCCATTGTAGCAGCAGTAACCGACTAACAACTTATATAGGTGTTGCCGAATGCAGTCCTGTATTCTGCCTGTTTACATATCTCTGTATTTGAATACACACGCCTATACAAGTTTCTTTGGCGCTTCAGTGTAGAAAAGAATGAGGTGCTGCCTTTCCTCGATTTGGGAGTTTATGGAAGCCTGATGGTAAACTTGACTACAGTGTGTCCAGAAAGCACACCATCATGGACTGGCTCATCTTGCCACCATCACCTTATGCAGAAGAAATCCACCCTGCATACTTTAATGAAGAGGGTCCACAGGTTCTGAAGAACATCTGAAGGCTGAACTACAAAACCTGAGGGTCCATTTTTGGACATTGGATGAAGATGATAGATAAAACTATGGCAACATAGGGTGGAGGCAGTAGGGAAGTGCAGAAGGAAGCACAAAACATTGTCCTATTATCATATGGTCAAAGGGTCCCTGAACATGTGGGCAAAATTCTCCTCCAAGCAGGTACCAACCCAATTTTTTGAAACAGGTACAGAATAAAACATGTTCTTGGCTCAACAAAAGATGTAACTGACAAGCTACTTGCTGCTGGAGTTGACAAAATAGGGTGGACTAGTATATGTAGGTTAGGGGTGACCATATAGCACACTGATATCTGAACTCGGAAGATATATCCATCAAAGACAACACAATAGGTCAACAGTGGCAAAACACCAGGATGAGTGTGACGAACAGAAAGAATTTCGAGAAGGCCGCGTACTGGCAAAACAGCTACTTACTTTCAGAAGGAAAATTAGAGAGGTGATAGAAATAGCCAAGCAACCTGCCAAGAGGATGGGTACTGACTTCCAACATCTTGGCTGCTAGCAGTAATGGCAACTCTTGCAAGACAACACATACTTTTGTGTAAAAGGCCACAGTGGCCGCATGTACACAAGCACTGACGCTAAGCACTGGCACTAGACAGTGAGTGAACAGTGCTGCATCATAACTCCCACCCATTTCTCATTCGTCTACTGCCACCAGTGGCAAGAAATTAAGCAAACACCAATCAAGAATGTCTATTTCTACCAATGACAAGAAATAAATGCAAACACCAATAAATGATGTATAACACCTCTCCTCCTCATTCTCAGTAGCCTATCAGATTATGGTAACAGCATCTTTCACCAATATATAGAACTGAAGTTTTTCTCATTTAGCAGTTAGTGAAAACAACCTGAGGAAAGCCATTTGCAACAGTAGCTGAAACATCAGAGAATTATACACATTGTCTATTTGGTCACCTACCAGAAGAATTTTATAGACTGTGACAATGGCTGAGGAAGCCTATGCATACATAGTCAGATCTAGTTCTGTACACTGCTTTTGGCTATTATCCTCTCAGCTTTGATTGTTCTGTAATTTGGAAATCGGTGGCAGATTTTGTACTGATCATCTAATACGAGTGGAACTTTTGTACATTTTTATTTGTCCCTTGCATCATTTTCATTAAATGCCTGTTCATGTGGATGATACATTAGTTAACTGCTAAAAACTCTGATTTTATAGCAATATGTTAAAATTTGTAAAGTGTATTTCTGTTAAATTATAAGACACAATTGATGGCCAGTTCATACCTTTAGCAGGCAAAATATTTAGTATGGCCTGTAGAAATAAAAAAGTAAAAGTACACAACACTATCCTAACTTCTGGAAATATTGGTTCCTTCGTTGGGGAGGGGAGAGGGTTTGGTTGTTGAAGGTTAAGAAGGCTGTTGTTAGGACACGGGTAGGTCATTAATATGTTTTTGATTTACATAGAGCTTTGCTGACACAGAACAACAGTGATTTGTTGTTATGAGAATTTAGACTCTTTCATTAAGTGTATAGTTACACATAAGAGGAGTTACTCAATTTTCCTTGGGATTAAATAGGAGTTGAAGTAACACAGAAACTTACTGTAATATAGTATTGCCGTGCACTGTGGTGCAAGCAGCGTGGTGTAATGGTTAGCATTGCTGACTCACATGCTCCGGGTCACCAGTTCAAACCTGACAACCAGCAATTATTTGTTATTTAGTATGTCATTTGTGGGCAGTTCTCACAATGTCATGTTTGTAATGTTTGTATATTCTGAAATATTTGATGCTGCACTCTCCATCCAGGAGTTCAGTTCAGTTCTGTTCTGACTGTACATTGGTGTTTATAATAAATATTCTTTCAGTGTTAAGTGTTGTACTAGTTGAGACCTTCACCATTACTCCTAAGCAATGCTTGCTGTAGTAATGCTGAGTCCCAGGTAGGAGTTAAGAAAAGTTCAAAGCCACACCCTCAGCCGGTAAAACCATGGCAACAGTCTTCTGGGACTCTGAAAGTTATTTTGTTTGATGTTCTGCTTCAAGGTGCAACGATCAACTCTAAAGTGCATTGTGCACTCTCAGGATATTGAAGAAAACAACTTCAGTGTGTTCATTGCCACAAAAATGCAAATGAACTTCTCCTTCTCCATGACAGCACGATACCCCACACAAGTCTTTGTACTTGAGAGGAGCTCACAAAACTTCATTGGACTGTTCTTCCGTGTCCATGGTACAGTCCAGATCTCACACGTTCTGACTTTCACCTGTTTGGCTCAATAATGGATGCACTCTGTGGGAAGCAGTACGTGAATGTGTTATTGATGTAGCAAGATGCTGGCTCTGATGTGGATCAGTAGAGTGATACAATGTTGGCATACAAGCACTCTCACTAAGGTGGCATAATGCCATCACATTGAATCTAGATTATATTGAAAACAGGGTATTTTTGAGTCAAAAGACTGGGAAATAATATTGTGTATTGGAATCCTGGAGAAAAAAAACTAAGGAGATAACAAAAAAAAGTGCTGCATTACTTACTTAATGCCTCTCATATTTCACTATATCAAATGAATGTTCAGGGAAGAACAAAACATTAGTGTAAGCAAAATGCATGTATCATTAACTAATACTTGCTTTGTGACTGGTATTAACATTGTAAATACTTCATTTCCATCTTACAGTCACAGGCTCTCTATTGCATATCATGGCAGCTAGTTTTATGTCAACAGAAACAGTAGTAGAAGAATTATAAACTAAATGTAAATATTGTAAACTTTTTATCTACAGCACGTCAGTAAAAGATGTTTACTGGAATGTTGCCTAAAAGTGTTTAAATCTGATGTAGATAACAAGTCTTGTGCTTTGCAAATGAATGATCATCATTTTATGACATACCTTAGCTGTTGGATAAAGTTGCAGTACCTTTTTGTCTCAAAAATGTAAAATAAGCTTTTTGGTTTTTCTTGCATTTGTGTTCAGAGATTTATTGGCTCATTCTTTAACATGTTGTATCACTGTCTTTTGTTTCAGGAGTGCTGTTTACAGAGATATATATCTTTTACATCCTGTAGTGGAATTTATGTATGATTTGGTAGTAATGTGGTAAGTTATGACCATTTATTTCTTTTTGTGTTTCAAGAATTTACAGTTTTTCTCTGTGATTATTTGTTTGATGACAGATGAGTTGCCATGATAGAAATTAACTTATTTGATTCAGACCAGAACATAATGGAGCTACTAGTCTTTTGATTAATCTACATTCGGTGAGAATTTTGACTTAGTAAGACAATCAGTCTAGAAAATTAACTTAAAAATATGAGGATAGTTTGAAAAGTTCTGGGAATGGAATAGGAAAAAAGTATTTACACCACTGAAACTTTTTTATTTTGCTCTGTAGTCTCCTTGTAGATTAATTCACTTGGTCCAACGATGTTCCACTGCCTTGATCCCATCTCGAAAATGAGTTTCCTTCAGGCCTGCAAAATAGTTGTCAACTCTGGCTATCAATTCTTTGTTTGAAGTGAATCTTCATCCACCAAGAAAAATTTTCAGTTTTGGGAAGAGCTGGAAGTCTGACGTAACCATATCAGGTGAATAAGGCAGGTGTGGGAACAATTCATACCTTAGTTCGTGTAATTTTGCCACGGCAACAGCACATGTGTGCGGACTTACATTACTTTCTTCCTTGCTAAACCTGGACTTTTTTTCATGTACTATTTGTTGCAATTTGTCTAGAATGTTAACATAGTATTCTCCAGTAATTGCATGCCCAGTGTGGAGATAATGTACAAATAGAATCCCCTTCGCATCCCAGAACACTGATGCTATGACATTTCCCACCGAAGGAATTGTCTTTGCTGGCAGAGAATCAGCATGTTTCCACTGCTTTGAGTCTTTTGTCTCTGGGGTATAGCAGTGCACCCATGTTTCATTTGTGATCACAAACTGTCGCAAAAATTCTTGTTTGTTTCTCCACAAACAGGCCAAACATTGTTCCGATATGTCCAGCCTCATGCGTTTTTGATCCAGTGTCAAGAGTCACGGCACCCATCTTGTAGATAATTTTTTCATTTCTAATTCTTCAGTTAAAATGTGATATACCCTTTCAGATGACATCTGGCAAGCATGAGCAGTTTCACGCACTTTCAATTGGCGATCCTTCATGACCATTTTGTGCACTTTTGCAATAATTTCTGGAGTAGTGACATTTCTTGGCTGACCACTGCGCAGATCATCATCTAGACTCTCCCAACCAAATTTAAATTCATTTGTCCACTTGGCCATAGCTGAATATGTAGGAGCAGAGTCTCCCAGTGTATTCGGGAAATCGGCATCAATGTCCTTTGCTTTCATACCTTTCTTTACAAAGTACTTAATCACTGCTCATATCTCCATTTTTTCCATCTTTGCAAATCACTGTGCTGGAACAACTACAGAGCCATGTCACCACCACAGCTCTCTTCCAGGAGCACTGACATGGCACGTGTTTACAGTCAACAGTCCAATGAATATCATGTGAGCAACTCATTGCACTAGCATTGACTTTTCGTGGAGATTCTGAGAACTTTTCAAACCACTCTCATACTTTGGTCAAGATGGAATGTAAACAGAAGGTGGGACTCAAGAGTACATATAACTGTAATCAACCACAAAATGCCTACTAGTCAGCAGATGGACTCAAAAATAGAAAAAGCAGACACTGACTCTATAAGTTTCTAGTTTTCTCCCATTTATTCAGATTTTCACATAATGTATACTAGATGGGAAAACCTCATCTTCAGTTTTACTTTTGTTCTTAAACAACATTTTCCACATACAGTTAAGGTTGCTTCTACAAAACTTAATTTACAAAAACTGGAAAACATTATTGAATTAACTTGTCTCTTCCAAGAGTCTCTTTGTTGTCTTTCATAGATCCCATCATGAAGGAGAACATTTAGGGATGTGGAATAAGTCAAGATATACCTTAATAAATCTCCAAATCCAAAGCCCTTCCTTGATGAGTGAAACTCATTTCCAAACATGAGTTTATACAAAACTTACCAATACCCAACAATAACTACACTTTGACAGCTGCCACTCATGCCATATCAGATGCTACCTTTCCTATAGCCCAGTCTTCTGTGGCAAACATATCTTCTCTACCACCAAATCCCTCATCACCCACACTGGCAACCTCATTCAGACTTTCCTCTCCTACAACTACCTCCTCCTCTCATCCTCTGGTTAATACAGCTCCCACTTCCAAAAATACTCAGGAGCAGACCCCCCTACCCACATCAATTATTACCACTGAGACCACAGATGCCTCAATATCTTACTCTGCCAACACTATGACCTCAAATCAAGGCCTGAAATGAATTACTTTCTCCCTAAAATACGCCCCATACCACCCACTGTAGCCTTCTGTTGCCATACCAACCTCCTTAATGCCATCCACTTTGTATGCTAACATATGTTTGTTCGCTGTGTGGTGTTTCATGCAGGAATTATACCAACATCAAACTGTCTGAGCCCTTGAATGAACTACCTGTCTTGGGACATCCTGTGCTCACTTGCTAAACATGCTCTGCACATGATGCACTGGCTCTTTGGATCCTCCCACATGATAAAAGTTTCCCTGAATTTGGGAGATGAGAAGTTTCTCTTCCAACACATCTTTCCAACCTTCTACCATCCTGGACTAAACTCTGTTAATGTACGTCCTCATGCTCCTTTGATATTATTTATTTAGTCATGCAATTATTTTCTGTATTCCTATTTTATCTCCATTCTCCTCTCCTACCACCTCCCCCCCCTCTCTCTCTCTCTCACACACACACACACACACACACACACACACACACACACACACACACACATTCTCTCTCTGTTTTTTCTCCATTCCTTTTTCAATTTATTATTGCACTGTTCACTCCACTTCTCATTTCTATTTTTCTGTCCATCTTTATTTCTCTTCCTCTGCCCTTATATCATCCCTGGAATGAAGCTGCCTCAGTGCGTATCAGTATACTATCTGTGGCTTCCTATTCTCTAACACCTGTCATTTTTTTCCCTTCCTCCTCACAGCAGGTGGATCCTCCCATCCTGCTTCTAATCTTCCATAGCCTATCCCTCCTTCCTCCTTGAGGATGAGACTAATAGTTCTGAGAGCTAGGGTTAGTTTGTCTTTTTGCTTATAGAGGTTAAGTCTAGGATGATGGAATAACAGGGTATCTTTGAATGCAACTTCCCAACTTTGGAGCTGATTTCCAGGTGTCTTAGAGAGCATATTCAGCCCTGGAGACAAGGACTTGTTCTCCTGTTCTCCACCATATACAGGGTGTTTGTTTTAACTTGGAGGAACTAAATATTTTGAAAAAATATGCATTGTGCAACAAAAATGTTCCAGATGAAATGTTAATATTTTCAAGAAGCACATTTGTGTTTGGAAAACTGGCCATCCCCATGAGAGGGTGGGGCAACGTTTTATCTGCAAATGGGTACCCCCATTTTCTAT
The DNA here is from genome assembly GCF_023898315.1 of Schistocerca nitens. Lineage (NCBI taxonomy): Eukaryota > Metazoa > Arthropoda > Insecta > Orthoptera > Acrididae > Schistocerca > Schistocerca nitens. Next base: position 147,630,790 of record NC_064617.1, read on the forward strand.
TGCACATTCGGATTATGTACCAAAATATACTTAAGATTTATCTGAAACAATTTTTTCCATTCATGGTAGAGGTTGTTGTAGTCGGTGCGAGAGTTATGGCTGTTGGAGAGAACAACACACTGAAATCAGTTACCCCAATGGTGACATTAGAGGGCACTCCTGATAGTGTGTGGACTCATTGAAATCAACCCCAAAGGGATCAGAATGTTAAATGTAGGTTATTCACCAGATTTACAGATGCCTAAACATAAAAGTTTTGCTGTGCAATCAAATTTGCAAAACTAAAATATGATGTATCAACTGTTTACAACAAAGAAGTTTACATTTTTATCAAAAATGTAAAATAGAATCAAATGAGTTGTCACTTAATTGCAAAAACTGAATTTTTTCGATTACAGTTCCATCTACCACAAATGGAAAAAATATTTTTGGTGAACCCTAGGTATTTTTTGGCATAGAATCCCCACCCCCCCTACCCTCTCCACACCCCAATGGGTAGTTTGAGGGGGAGGGGGGGTGGGGGGGGGCAGTTTTAGCACAGAAAATATTTACTTTTCAAATGGAACTTTTTTTGCACGATGCATATTTTTCATGATATCTAGCTGTCCCAAGTTAAAACAAACACCCTATAAATCAAGTTAACTCTGTCCTGGACAGCCTCCAGTGCTCCTTTAGTATGGTTGTGTACATTACTGATAGAGAGAGAGTCATATTTTTACAAAGATTTTACATTCTACATGTATTCTTCTAAAAGCTTTAAGTCCAAGGAATGGCAACTAATGTAGGTGGGAGGGAAGGAAGGTTGGGACATGAACCGATATAACATTTGTGTGAAAAAAAATGGTGAGGGGGCTTGTGCCAAATGATATGTTGCATTTGGAAAAATGGAGAGGGGGATGCCAAATGATATGTTACTTGTGTGGAAAAATTTTCTCATATTGGTCGTAGTGGTACCTTATACCAAACAGTAAATACTAGTGGGCAGGAAATGGTTCCATGCTCAGAGAATACTGGAAGAGAATGCTCCCTGCACCTACATCCTTATTCAGCTACTATTGAAATTGTATATACAGCCATATCCAAGATCTTACAAATGAGTCTTTGTATCAGAATGTTTTTACATGTTGTGTATCCTACACCAGCCCAGCCCAGGAACTGAAGGCTAAACTGAGGAGTTCTACAACCACATACATGAAGGTTTTTTTCTGCAATGAATATGAATATTTAACATTTTACTTGTCATAAAATGCGAGTGTACCAATTTGTTCAAGAGATAAAGTGCCATAAAATCAAAATACACTGATGAGCCAAAAAATTGTGACCGCTGCCCACTGTGAGGTCGTATGCTGCCTGGTGGCACTAAGGGCACATGATGCAGTAACGTAAGTGTATGAGGAGAGCAGAGATAAATGAGGAATCATTCTAGTGATAAGTGGCGCAAATGCGGAAACCTGCCGACTTAAGTCACTTGGGACAAGAGGCAGATTGTTGTGGCCCGGTGCCTGGGAGTGAGCAACTCAGAAATGATGAAGCTGGTCGGCTGTCCATGCGCTGCTCTTGTGAGCATCTACGGAAAGTAGTTGAAAAATGCTGAAACCATGAATAGACGAGAGGAAGTTGATCATCCATACCTTACCACACAACATATGGTTTGGAGGCTTACCCACTCTCTAAAGCAGGATAGGTGGTGATCTGTGCCAGATCTGATGACAGAGTACAGTGCTGGAGCAGGCACAAGTGTTTTGGAGCACACTGTCCAGTGCACAGTGTTGAAAATGGTGTTCTGCTGCAGCGGACCCCTACATGTTCCCAGTTGACCCAACAACACCATCAGTATGATTACCGTGGGCATGGGATCATCAAGATTTACTGTTAAACCAGGTCGATAGTTGTATCCAGATACTCTGTCACCCAGGCGTACGGCTGCTCGAAACATGCAGCACGCCACAGACGCAGGCCGGTGGGAGCAGTATTATGTTATGGGCGACATTCACCTGGGCTTTCATGGGACCTGTGGTAGTAATTGAAGGCACAATGACAGCTGTGGACTATGTGAACATTATTAAGGACCTCCTGTAACCCCTTATGCTTGATGGCTTCCCCAACAATGATGGCATCTTCAGCAGGGTAACTGTGCATGTCACAAGGCCAGAATCATGCTCCAATAGTTTGAGGAACATGATAGTGAACTCAAATTGATGTCTTGGCCATCAAATTTGACTTCTCTGAATCCAATGAAACCCATAGGGGACACTATTGGGTGCCAGCTCCACGCTTACAAACCAACTGCCTGTAAATTACGGGAAGTGTGAAGCATGTGCATAGTCATCTGGTGGCACAAACCTCTGGAAAGCTACCAAGGACTTGTCAAATCCATGGCACGCAGGATCACTGCTGAATTGCATTTCAGAGATGGACCAACACAGGTGGTCTTAATGTTTTGGCTCATCAGTGTATGTAATCAAACGAATGTACACTGTTTTTGGTTCTAGTCAACTCATTTCTGGTGTCTTGCTTGGAAAAGGCAGTGCTGGAACTTCAGTTTCTACAAAAGAATTCATAAGCATTTTGAAACAGTAAATCAGAATTAACAAAAGGGCTACTTGGAATCTTGTTCCTCCATGACAATATACCCACACACAGAGCAATCAGGTGCAGTCATTTCTTGAGGAGTCCAAATCCAGATGGTTCTGAATCCATCTTAGAATCCAGATCTGCTCTCATATAATTTATTTCTTTCTTTGCCAAAAAGAGGAGGAAGCCATTGGTCATTGGCATACCTGGAAGCAAATGTCTGCCCTCAGATAACTTTCCCAAGAAAACAAATTGTGTAGCCTTTACTAAGTAATTTGAGAATATTTGCTGGTGTGTTCTACTCAGAGGAGACTATTTAATGTTCTGGAGGTATGCTTCCTGGGGAGAAAAACAGGAATTTTCATTACTATTTCAGAACTTTTAGTGATTCTTTAATAGTAAAGATTGTGTATTCTAATCCCTGTGCTGCACACAGTTTTATTCCATCAAAAACATTAATTGTAGCACAACACGTGTTGCAAATAGTAAATATTCCATTTGGAAATTGTCTGTGGCTGTGGTTAAACCTTTCTCTGACCTATCCTTTCTCCCCGGTGGAGCTAGTGCAACATATCATTAAGAATAACATCCGTGGAGTTTGGCAATTGGAAGAAAGATGATGGGTGATTGAAGCTATGAACTGAGCTTGTGTACTCAGTAAATTAGGGGAATCTTAAACCTATAAACACTTACAGCTGTTTGAGAGCCTTAGTGACACAGCTATGATATGTGTTACTAATTTTTGAAGGTGGTTTTAGTTGCTAAGGGGAAGAATGGATGCAGTCCTTGGAAATTCTAATGGATATTCTAATGTGACACAGTTCGGATACAGAAAAAATGAATTACATTATTATCTTTTCCTTGAAGTCTTACTTTGTTTTTACAGCAGTATACATGCAACTGGTTAGAGTGGTTGCTTAAGATATGTCTCTCATGTGACCAAATAAATAGCTTATATCATCATGAAACATGACCACTTTTAAATTGCAATTCAAATCCCACATTCTCCAACCTTAGTGCTCAACAACATGTACTTCCTTTCACCGCCATCGTAACTATTCTGGTTTAGAGAATAACTGATGATAACATTTCTCTAGTAGTACCAGTTTTTCAGTGTCATAAACTCTGTACATATATCAGTGAAATTCAGTAGTTTTGCCAGTGGAGCATCACAGGTTATAGAAAGTGCAGAAGAATGATGTTTCCTGTATCTTGATGAACTAAAAATCTTGATGAAATATCACATAAAATGCAAACTGATGAATCGGATACAAGACACAAACAGCGCAAGGTTTGTTGGAGCTAAACTGATACCCATTGCTGGGTAATAAACTGTACTAATGTACCCAAGTAGAAGTCTGTCTGTCTTTTGAGTTTCTCTTAAAAGCATCAGGATTTAACTCATAGGAACAGTGCCCCATCAAAGAGATAAGTATAGAGAGAGCACTAGCTTAGAATGGGAAAAATATGCAAGTAATTCAGCCTGTCCTTTCAAAGGAACTGTCCTGACATTAACCATAATATTTCGGGAAATCAAGTTAAATACAAATCTGGTTGGGAATTTTGACCATCATTCCCTTGAATACAAGTCCATTGTCTTACCATTGCACTGCCTCACTCATCCTCAATGCTAAAGGAATATATGACAGCATGCTGTCAACACCGAAATGTTAAGACATGCGACATGAAATGAAATGGGGAAACTGAGGAATGATATGGTCTTGCCAGGGAAATCATCTCACCATTTATATGAAATTTTTATAGAAAACAATGAAAATCTAAATCAGAGTAGTTGGATAAAGACTCACATCTCACTTTTTGTGTGAAAGATGTGACTGTACCACCTCACTGCGTAGCGCATAAAACACAAAATATCCTCTCGTTGCATCTGTCCCTTATGGCATGTATTGTTGTTCAGCCAGATGGTTCCTATTGTGACTTGGCGAGACAGCCAAGCCACTATGAGGTAGCCGAAAGGCACGCGTTTAAGCTCACGCAGGCTGGTGTGAGGTCTGGAACAGTTAAAGGAGTTGAGTCTAGTAAAATAAGTACGTAGCTTCTGGAATACTTAACTTTAATCCATAATTGGTGAACATCGGTCTGACGGTACATGCATCACAAGATTAATAGCAAAAGATAATGGCGCCTTGCTAGGTCGTAGCAAATGACGTAGCTGAAGGCTATGCTAACTATCGTCTCGGCAAATGAGAGCGTAATTTGTCAGTGAACCATCGCTAGCAAAGTTGGCTGTACAACTGGGGCGAGTGCTAGGACGTCTCTCTAGACCTGCCGTGTGGCGGCGCTCTGTCTGCAATCACTGACAGTGGCGACACGCGGGTCCAACGTATACTAACAGACCGCGGCCGATTTAAAGGCTACCACCTAGCAAGTGTGGTGTCTGGCGGTGACACCACAGTTCCACTAGTTCATTTCTATATCAATGTACAAATTATGACAATGCACAGTAAACTGGTTACCCCCAGCAGGCATCGTGCTTGTACCTGACAACAACACCCCTAACCTCAGTAAGGGCCTCAGTTTGATGAGGAAAGGGGTCAAGTGTTTTCCGGTACATCATATCCAGCTGAAGTTACTCATTAATGTTTAGAACCTGTTGAACTAACAAGCTGCCACTTTGCAGCTGGTGTTCCAAATAGCCCCACTCATTTTCTGTGGGATTAAGATTGTGTGATTTAGCAGGTCAGCTGAGGTGTGATAAGGTGCCCAATGTTCATCATATCAGGAATGTATACATGCAGCTCTGTGAACCTGCTGTTCCAGGGAAGATGAGACTGCCCACAATGTACACATCATGGAGATGTAGAAGAAATGGCAACAGTTGGTCACTGAGAATGTAGAAATAAACATGGTCCTTCATGTTCACAACAACATAAAAGAGTACATAGTACAAAAAATACACCCAAAACCTCAGAGAACCACCTCCACCTCCACCTCCTCAAAACACTGATAAACATGTCATTAGACTGTCGATGTGTACTCTACACGTCATTTGAAGAAAGGCAAACTTATGACTCGTCATACCAGAGTCTGCTATTATTCAGTTCCGGTGTAGTTTGGCTTGTAGAAGACATACAGCTTTTGTGACAATATGAACAATGACCTTTGTGAGACACTCGACTCCAAATGTCCACTGCATGCAGTTTGCTTCGGAGCATTCTCTCGGAAACTGCTTGAGATGGACCTGTGTTCACTGACACCAGCAATAATTGTCAGGTTTGAATCCAAAAGACCATGTTGATATACCAACAAATCAGGCAAATTCATTCACAAGGTGCCCACGCACACATGCAAACAGGACAGCTCAACTTTGCCGCTCTGTCATGTCTCCATGATGACCCATCTTAATGATTTTGTACAACTAACTGGCATGTAAACGCCACTCCACTGTCATGACTTAACATCAGCTGTGGATGGTCACAAAACCACCTGATATCAGTTCTACATTATCTACAGCGCTCCAAATGACCAGTGTGCTCTTTTAAGGGAGGGATCCACTGAACTTAACATTCATTTAATATGGAAATGTCAATTGCATCTACATATATTGACTGGATCAGATGACTAGCAGAAGTAAGGGAGATGATAAATTTCACTGTTACGTTTCTACCACAGATACAGATCTAATTTAAAACTGGGTGGTGAGATCGGATCAGGGAATGTGACAGGTCTTTGATGCTCTCAGTTACAGTTTTTGCCCTACCCTTCTTTTTAAATTTGTTTGGATATATTCCAGGTAGGTCAGGTGTGCGATGCTTGCTGGAAGAGGCATGAGTGCTTGGTGACTCCACAGGCAAATTATTTAGATCAAATGAAACGTTAAGTAACAGGCTTTAGATGAGTAAAATTATATCACAGCCTGTGTTAGTAAATGGAGTACAAGTAGAATATTATTAGTACAGAAGACTGTTATTATAAATATGTGTTGTATTAAGTCTAGGGAGTCTCACCAACCACTATTTAGGAATCTAATTATTTTAACTATTCTATGTATTTATATTTAACAACTGTTTATCCTTCTTTATAACAATTGGAATATAAGTATTGAAAACTACTGATAACGTATATGCAACACCAGAAACAAAGAAAATTTCATCATTTTCTTTTATAGGTTAAAGCTCCACAGTACACTGTCATGAAAATTTATAATAAATTAAAAGAGAAAAGCTTTCACACTATTGAACTACATTTGCTAAAAAGAAAATTATACCCTATTCTTGTGCAAAATTGCTATTATTAATTAAGAGAATTTTTAAATTATGGGAGAACTATCTTCGAGAGTAATGTGATAAACTTGTGCTGGTGACTAAACTAAGATTTATTTGGGTTTTGACACCATTAGTGTGTCTCAATCATATAGGGTTATTCAAAATTATGTAGACACTCTCAAGGTACTGTAAAAATGTTTTATTAAGGTAAGGTAGTATATGGTAATATGTATAGAAACAGCAACTCAAGAAGTTTTTGTGTCATATTCACAAATGTTCAATGTGTGAACCATTAATCACATGGCACATGCCCAGTCTACAGTCAAATTCAGCCCACATTCACCCCAAAGTGACACCTGCTCTGATATATCTGGCTTTACAAAGACATCCTGTTTCTTTAAACTTCTCTGCCCACTCATTACGGGATTAAGTAGTAGATGAAGCATTATTAAATGTGATCCTGAATTTATGACGCATTACAGTTGTGGACTAGCTCTTGCAGAACTCCATCATGCAAAACTGTTGGTCTGCTGGAGATCAGTTTACGGTAAAAAAAATTCTTTAGTTGTTGTATCCACACGTATAATCATAATTTCTTACCTCAATACAAACTTTTTTTACACTCACTTGAAACTGCCTATATCATTTTGAATAGCCCTGTATTTATTATATTAACAAGTCCCTCTTTCTCTCCTAGCATTTATGCCATTTTACTAAGTCTATTGTTTTTTGTAATTTGGTGCATTTGTTTTTATTTCTACTTTGAGGCAGGATACTCTTTCTGTCACAATGATAGTCATATAACCTAAGGGGGAGAGTTGTGTGCACAATCTGTCTGTGAATCTCGTAATCTTTATTTCATTCTTTATTTTATTTTATTTACACGTCTAGTTCCGTAGGACTAAATTGAAGAATAAAGCGCCAACATCATGGAATGTGTCCATATGTGAAATTACATCATAAAACTAATAACACATAAAATAAAATGTTTGTGAACCCAAAAAAGTCAAGCCATAAGTTGAAGTAAATGCTATCAACAATATAACCTAGGAATCAGCTTAATTTTTCAAGTAACTCCTCAACAGAATCGGAGGAGTGACGCGTGAGGAAATTCTTCCATTTCAGTTTGAAAGCATGTGGTTTACTGGTAAGATTTTTGAATTCTTATGGTAGCTTACTGAAAATGGATGCAACGGTATACTGCACACCTTTCTGCACAGGAGTTAAGGAAGTGCGATACAAATGCAGAGTGGATTTCTGCCTAGTATTAACTAAGTGAGAGATGCTAATTCTTGGGAATAAGCTGATATTGTTAACAAGTAACGACAGTAAAGAATATATATATTGAGAAGCCAGTATCAGAATATCCAGACTATTGAATGGGGGTCGACAAAAGGTTTGCAAACTTATGCCACTTATTGCCTGAACTGCTTATTTCTGAGCCAAAAATATCATTATTGAATGGGAAGAGTTACCACAAAATATAATACCATATGACATAAGCGAATGAAAATAATCAAAGTAGACTCATTTTCATATCAAATGATTACTTACTTCAGGTACCGTTCGAATAGTAAAAATGGCAGCATTGAGTCTTTGAACAAGATGCTGAATGTGGGCTTTCCAAAACAGTTGACTATCTATCTGAACACCTGGAAATTTGAACTGTTCAGTTTCACTAATCATATGCCCCTTCTGTGAAATTAAAACATCATGTTTTGTTGAATTTTGTGTTAGAAACTGTAAAAACTGAGTCTTACTATGATTTAGCACTAGTTTATTTTGCTACAAGCCATGAACTTAAGTCGTGAACCGCACTATTTGAAACAGAGCCAGTGTTGCACACAGCATGCTTTACTACCAAGCTAGTGTCATGAGCAAACAGAAATATTTTAGAATTACCTGTAATACTAGAAGGCATATCATTTATATAAATAAGGAACAGAAGTGGTCCCAACACTGACTGCTGGGGCAACCCCATTTGACCAAACCCTCTCAGACCCCAAATCACAGCCATTCTCAACACTGTGAATAATGACTTTTTTCTGTCTAGTGTTAAAGTAAGAGGTGAACAAATTGTGAGCTGCTCCCTGTATTCTGTAATGGTTCAACTTCTGGAGCAATATTTTGTGATCAACACAATCAAATGTCTTAGTTAAATCAAAAAAGATGCCTAGTGTTCGCAACCTTTTGTTTAATCCATCCAGTACCTCACAGAGAAAAGAGAATATAGTGTTTTCAGTTGTTAAATGATTTCTAAACCCGAACTGTACATTTGATAGCAAATTATGTGATATAAAATGACCAATTATCCTTACATACACAGTCTTTTAAATAAGTTTAGAAAACACTGATGGCATAGAAATAGGTCTAAAATTTTCTACATTATCCCTTTCTCCATTTTTATAACGTGGCTTTACTACTGAGTACTTAATTGTTCAGGAAACTGACCATTCTTAAAGGAAAAATTACAAATATGGCTAAGTACAGTGCTAACATGTGCAGCATAGTACTTTAATATTCTGCCAGGAACTCCATCATATCCATGAGAGTCGTTAGTCTTCATTGATTTAATTACTGACTCAATCTCCCTTAACATGTGCAGCTTAGTACTTTAATATTCTGCTAGGAACTCCATCATATCCATGAGAGTCGTTAGTCTTCATTGATTTAATTACCGACTCAATCTCCCCCTTGTCAGTACCACAGAGGAGTATTTCAGACACCAATCTCGGAAAGGCATTTTCGACGAGAGTTATCTGATTCCCTGTAGAAACTAAGTTTTTATCTAATTCACCAGCAATGGCCAGAAAATGATTGTTAAATACTGTAAATATATCTGACTTCTCAGGAACAGAAATATTTTTACTGGGAACTGACTTTATACAGTCGACCTTGTGCTGCTAACCAGACACTTCCTTCACAACTGATCATATGGTTTTAATTTTATCCTATGAATTAGCTATTCTATTTGCATACCACATACTCTTTGCCTTCCTAATAACATTTTTAAGCACCTTACAGTATTGTCTGTAATGGGCTACTGTAGCTTGTTGTGACTACTTCTAACATTTTGATATAATTCCTGCTTTCTTTTGCATGATCCAGGCTGCCTTTACTGCTAGTACCCCATTTAGAACATTCTAATGGAAAGCAACTCTCAAAGAGCATGAGAAATGTGTTAAGGAAAGGATTATATTTGTCATCTATGTTATCGGCTTTATAAACATCCTGCCACTCTTGTTCCTTAATGAGGTTTAAAAAATTCGCTATTGTTGATTCACCCTTTTACTAACAGAATGCCCCTCTCAGTAATGAAGAATTAATATAAATATTGTCTACGACTGTGCTAATGTTCCTCTGCATCCTCGTTGGAAAAAACATAGTCTGCATCAGATCATATGAGTTTAGAAGATATACCAACATCCTTTTTCTTTCACAATCATATACAATATTAATATTGAAGTCACCACATTTTTGGCACTTCCTCTAAAGTGAACTAAGAATGCTCTCTAGCTTGAGGAGAAATGCTCTTAAGGGGGGTAGGACGTCAAATGGGCCGACTTGGAGCAGGAGAGGCATCACAGGACATTTTAATTTCCAGTATCTATACTTTTACAAATAAATTCATAAAACTTTGTCAGCATCACCAGGAAGGATTCAGGATTCACACTCATTGCAGTGGAAGTTCGAAAACATAACAAAATAAATTTTTTTTACATGTGAAATTTCATCATTTTTTCACTTACTAATGGATGCATTTGTTGCTATAGGTACACTTTTCTTCATAAGTTAGAGAGATTCTTCGATGAATTTTGCACAGCATACTTACTATACTTACAGGTGTATGAAACTCTAGAATTTATTTAATTTATGAAAAAACGAATGATCTGTTGTATTTTGAACTTCATGTTTAGAAAAAACACAAATTTTGTAGTTAATTACCTCAATTTTTACCACAGTTTTTAATAGATTTGGAAAATTCTAGAGTTTCATACACCTTTAGGCATGGTTTGTATGCTGTGCAAAATTCATCGAACCATCTCTCTTACTTATGAAGGAAAGTGTACCTATAGGAACAAATGCTGCCATTAGTAAGTGAAAAAAAATGATGAAATTTCATATGTAAAAAAAATTACTTCGTTATGTTTTCCAACTTCCACTGCTATGAGTGTGAACTCTGAATTCTTCCTGGTCATGCTGACAAAATTTTATGAGTTTATTTGTAAAAGTATAGACAGTGGAAATTAAAATGTCCTGTGGTGCCTCTCCTGCTCCAAGTCGGCCCGTTTGACGTCCTATCCCCCTTAAGTCAGAGTTAGGGAACCTACAAACAACAAAAATTAGAAGTTTAGTTTCGCTAAATTCAACTGCTCCTGCATTCTATGCGAGCTATTTGTGGATTGTATTTTCTGAGGCAGAGAATGGGGTCCAGTTCAGCATTTACTTAAATGAGAATGGAAAACTGCCTAAAAACCACACTCAGGCTGATCGGTGTTCCAGACCAATGGTTATTAATCCACTGTGTGAATTCAGTCCAGGTCTGGCTCACATACCTGACCTGCAGACTGGCACATTTTATATTAAACCACATGAGAGGTCAACTCTATTGATGATTGCATTAAATCAGCAATTTTTGTATGCATCTTGCTTTAGTTGTGTTCATCAGTAGTGCAATGGTGTACATTCTGGGACAAAGGGCCCATTGTTCCCTTCCCATAAAAAAGAAAAAAAAGCTCACTTGAGCTCCTAAAGTTTTGTTTACATAAGTGTAATTTATGACACTATAGTATGCTCCTAGTTATGTTTATATAAGTCTGATTTATGACCAGATGCTTTTATCCTTATCTTAATTACCATAATTTATGACCCAAACTAGCCACTGTCCCCCTCCACTCCCATCTCCCTCCCTCACTCTTCTAGTCCAGTTGGGTGATGGTAAGCTACCTTACCAGTCCCCCTCCCACCACCACCACCACCACTCTTTGGGGTATGGTAATACAATCAGAAGAGAGACTCATCGTTCATGCTGTGTACATCAGTCAATCACCAAGAACTGTCATCACAGTCAGCAGCAGGAGCAGCAAAGATCAACCACTGTCCACAGGCAGAATAAAATGAAGATGACCCATATTGTAATGTAAGTATTATTAATCCTTCAATCTCTGTCATTGGTCGTTATTATTATTCATTTTCTGTACATTTTCACTTATTATTATATCTGCCTCAGTGCAACAGACCCCTGATAATACAGTGGAACAGCAACTGTCTACACCATCACTGCGGCAGCAGCACCAAACATTCGGTCTAAGATTTACCGCTCCTAGACTTCAGGTCTACACCACTGCAGCAGCACACAGTTGACCTACCTGATTTATTGGGTCAGCCTTTCCTCAACTTTGAGATAACACCGTAGCAGCAGCAGTGGCACATTGATGATATGTTGGAGGAGGATATAAAAGAACTCTTCTTCCAGCACTTTGAGTTCCCACTATCACCATCATCAGCACAGTTCATCAGATGGTTATCATGGCACACTTTGCCTATTAGAGTGATGTTATTTTCTGTAGTGTTATAACTTTGCATAAGGGGATAGCACATAATTGGAAGATCAATGTCAGCTATTTGAGACTGCATTGCTCATATAACTATCTGCATATATGAAGTACATTCAGTTTTTTACACTCTGTAACAGTGTTATCCAAGTAAAACAGACAGTTTTGGATCTAATTAGTGAACCTATTATGTATGTTCAATGAATTATGATGAATACTGTACTACAAACATCTTTGTAATTGCCATGTAAAATAGACAAACACAGTTACTGCTATATTTATTATATGTCTACCAGTATTCAGAGTGTATTAAATAATATATACCAAAATTAGTGGAAACATGCTAGGTACAATACTTGCTCATAATATTGAAGTAATTAACATTTTTACCTGAAGAATTGTTTGGATAAATAAGACCTCAGTTTTATGCAAGTTAGCGAGTGTATTTCTTTTAAATTATCACACACGAAAGGTCATACAAAAGTGAAACTGGATTTACTAATCAGCTATCCAAAACTTTAAAACCTTAATTATAATTTGTGAAAGTAGTTACTGTAAAATAATAAAAGAAGCATGATGGTTACCATGCCGGAATCAGTGTTGCAACAGATTTTATGGTGTCGACATTTTTATATGATGCGAAAATTTTAAAATAAATGTTTTGAAGTTAAATTCTCAGTTTTGCGTAAATAATTTCATAGTTAGCCCATAACACATCATCTGACACTGGAAGCAAATGGACCAGAGGCAACATCTTTAATGGTGGTGCTATAAGATAAATTATCTTACATGACCATTTATTTCAATGGTGGATACCAGTTGAAGTATTGGACTGTTTCCTTCAACCTGTAAACATTTCAACGTATGGTCTAAATGTGTATGGGAGTAAATGTATGGTTTGGGCATAACGTCTAATGATGAGCTCAACATAGTGGTAATTTCTGAACATCCCCAATTTAGTGACATAAAAGTAGTTCTTTCTTAATTTGAATGGTATGAACTAAGTCAGAGATCTGCAAACATAACTGCAATGTTCGATACTTAAACAGTTCTGATGTTACTGAGCTGTCATACAATATGTGCTGGTTACCACCAAAGAACAATGAAAACTGGAACAATGAGAATACCTGAAAGTTCATTCACTTGCAGGAATTAATATTCAGAAACTTGATGTGTGCTAACTCTACCATTGAGTGCATTGTGACTGAGCATGTCAGGTGGTGGGAGTATTTGCAAGGATTTTTTTGGGAACATGTGACACTTACTTACAAAGCTCACCCATCAAAATACTTCAGACGATGTCTTCATTACTGATTTAAATGTGTGTTGTGCTTCTGTACACAGTGTGTACGATGCATCAGCATGATGACTACCTGACATTGCTAAAGAAATATGTGCATATTTGTACTTATCAACTGAAAAGCCAAAGAAACTGGTACACCTGCCCCCTTGAGCATGCAGAAGCGCTGCAGCCTGACGTGGCGTGGACTCGACTAATGTCTGAAGTAGTGCTGGAAGGAACTGACACCATGAATCCTGTAGGGTTGTCCATAAATCCATGAGTACGAGGGGTGGAGATCTCTTCTGGACAGCACATTGCAAGGCATGCCAAATATGATTAAAATGTTAATGTCTAGGGAGTTTGGTGGCCAGCGGAAGTGTGTAAATGCAGAAGAGGCTTCCTGGAGCCACTCTGTAGCAATTCTGGACGTGTGGGGTGTTGCATTGTCCTACTGGAATTGCCCAAGTCCGTTGGAATGCATAATGGACGTGAATGCATGCAGGTGATCAGACAGGATACTTACGTACATGTTACCTGTCAGAGTCGTATATAGACATACCAGGGGTCCAATGTTACAGAGCCTCCACCAGCATGAACAGTCCCCAGCTGATATGCAGGGTCCATGGATTCATGAGGTTGTCTCCATACCCATACATGTCCATCCGCTCGATACAATTTGAAATGAGACTCGTCCGACCAGGCAACATGTTTCCAGTCATCAACAGTCCAATGTTGGTGTTGATGTGCCAGGGCAAGGCATAAAGCTTTGTGTCATGCAGTCATGAAGGGTATACGAGTGGGCCTTCAGTTCCAAGAGCCCATATCGATGATGTTTCATTGAATGTTTCATGTGCTGACACTTGGTGGTGGCCCAGCATTTAAATCTGCACCAATTTGCGGAAGGGCTGCACTTCTGTCACCCTGAATGATTCTCTTCAGTCTTCATTGGTTCTGTTTTTGCAAGATCTTTTTCCTGCCACAACAATGTCGGAGATTTAATGTTTTACCAGATTCCTGATATTTGTCGTACACTTGTGAAATGGCCGTACAGGAAAATCCCCAGTTCATCACTACCTCAGAGATGCTGTGTCCCCATTGCTCGTCCGCCAACTATAACACCACGTTCGAACTCACTTAAATCTTGGTAACCTGCCATGTAACTGATCTAACAACTGTATCAGACACATGTTGTCTTAAATAGGTGTTGCCAACCGAAGTGCCGTATTCCGCCTGTTTACGTATGTCTGAATATGAATACATATGCCTGCACCAGTTCCTTTGGCGTTTCAGTGTGTAATATTCATCTTTTGAGTGTTCGATTTAATCTGGAATGATATGTAGACCATCCATACAAGGTAAAGATTATAGCTCAGTCAGTAAGGTACTTGCGCTGAAATAGAGTGGCCCCATTACTGTTGTGCCTCTACCAGCTAAGCTATACTGACTACATATTTTTAAACACACATAAAAAAAAAAATTGCATCACCCCGGTTCCCAGTCCCTTTGACTGTTTAGAGACGTCACTAAACCTGCCCAAAGATATAAACAACCATGCATGAGCAGCACCTATTAGACGGAGGGGGACCGACAACTGATCAGTTCCAGTCATTCCACCAGGAAAGAGGTACACGGCTCACGTTGTCTGTGGTTCAACCATGCCTAGATGGTCAATACCGTGGTTCGATCACGTCCACATTGTAACTTTGTGCCAGGAAGGGCTCTCAAAAAGGGAAGTGTCCAGGCATCTCGGTATGAACCAAAGCGATGTTTGAACATGGAGGAGATACAGAGAGACAGGAAAAGTCAATGACATGCCTGGCTCAGGCCACCCGTTGGCTACTTATAGATTATGGCTCGGAGGAACCCTGACAGCAGCACCACCTTGTTGAATAATGCTTTTCATGCAGCCACAGGATGTCGTGTTACGACTCAAAATGTGCGCAGTAGGCTGCATGATGGACACCTTCACTCCCAACGTCCATGGCAAGGTCCATCTTTGCAACCACGACACCATGCAGCGTGCCACAAATGGACCCAACAACATGCCGAATGGACTGCTCAGGATTGGCATCACGTTCTCTTCACCAATGAATGTCACATATGCCTTCATCCAGTCTATGGTCGGAGACGTGTTTGGAGTCAACCCGGTCAGGCTGAACGTCTTAGACACACTGTCCAGCGAGTGCAGCAAGGTGGAGGATGTCTGCTGTTTTGGTGTGGCATTATGTGCTGCCGACGTATGCCGTTGGTGGTCTTGAAGGTGCCGTATAGGCTGTACAATATGTGAATGCCATCCTCTGACCGATAGTGCAACCATATCGGCAGCATATTGGCGAAACATTCCTTTTCATGGACGACACTTTGTGCCCCCATCATGTGAATGACTTCCTTCAGGATAAAGACATTGCTCAACTAGAGTGGCCATCATGTTCTCCAGACATGAACCCTATTGAACATGCCTGGGATAGATTGAGAAGGGTTGTTTATGGATGACGTGACCAACCAACCACTCTTAGGGATCTATGCCGAATCACCATGGAGGAGTGGGACAATCTGGACCAACAGTGCCTTGATGAACTAGTGGATAATGTGCCATGATGAATACAGGCACGCATCAATGCAAGAGGATGTGGTACTGGGTATTAGAGGTACCAATGTGTACAGCAATCTGGATCACCACCTCTGAAGGTCTCGCTATATGGTGGTACAACATACAATGTGTGGTTTTCATGAGCAATAGAAAGGGCAGAAATGATGTTTATATTGATCTCTATTCCAATTTTGTTTACAGGAACTCTCGGAACCAAAGTGATACAAAACTTTTTTTTGATGTGCGTATAAAAGAGAAACATGCATCATTCACTTGGGGAAAAAAATATATTTGTTGCCTTTTATAGCCTAAAAAAGTGTGGTTTAGTAGGAGGAGGCCCATCTAGTTAACATTCTCCATCCAACTGAAAATGCAGTAACAATAATCATACTTACAAATAATTAAACACTCTGAAACACTGGAGGTAATTTGTTACATCTGTATGTAATGATACATATAACAGACCTCAGTTATTCAGGAAACATACAATAGTTGATTGTGTTCAAATTATTATAAATTTCAAGAAGCTGGTGGCATACGTTTTGAGATTTAAGTCCCTCAAACATGTGATAACCCTCTCCACTTCATCAAATCCATAGTCTTCCAGTTGCAGCAGCATGATGTATTCAGGAATAATTTGTTACAGAATATTTAGGATGTCTGGGCTTAGTATATTTCTTGAAAACACTAGCATTATACAGTCATAATTTCCCTTTAGCAGCAACATAATGGGTGAGTTCAAAGTACTGAATGATAGTTCAGTGTTCAGAACTTGCACTATACACTCATTATCATCACTTAAATTAACAAATAATATGATCACTCTTCATTTATCTCCTTTAGCATGAAGTGTGATAACCTTATTCATCTTTTTCAAACAGTATCTATGTGAGTGAGAACTGTGAGCTAACTATGGAACTCAGTGTGTGCTTCTTTTATACCTGAAAGCAAAGATGATTTACATTTACTTTTTTCATACAAATAACTAGCTGATTCTTATATGGTGGAACAAATGTTGCATTAATCCAGCTATCAGTCGAACTTGTTGCTTATGGGACAATAAACTTTCTTGAATATGTTCTAAGGAAAAGCAGTGTCCACAAAAGATGCCGAATTGTGTCACCAATGCCTACTTGGAGACTGGCACATGGAGCAGTGGTGGGTTGAGCTTTTTGAGTGGCACTTGATCGATAGGTGGCTGCGTCTTTGGGAAAGCAGTTACTGCCTGATTAAGTTGTGTTTGACAGGTGGGGGTCTAATGTTTGTTTTGTTAGGTATCATGAGGGGTGAGAAGTGCATGTACATTTGAGTAAGTAAGAAGGCTCTCATACAGCACAGTAAGAAGCAGAGTAGCTCATGATTCATTCATGAGCACTTTGGTGGTGTATTGCAGAGATCAAATGAGTCAGCATATTGTTTTGTCTATAGAATAAAGAGAATTAATGTAGATATATAAGAGTTGATGATTGATTTGTATAAAATTATGCATTCCAGACGATCAGGACTGAGAATAGGTTATAAACTATTATCTGTCTGTCTATAGTTTTAGGCCTAATTATTTAATGTGGAAATTGATTACACAAGCCATGAAAGAGTGATACTGATAGTCATATTGTAAACTATGTCTTGGTGGAATTCTGTGTTACACATTTCATTCTGTTGCTCTGTTGGATGACTGGATATTCATTGTAATTAAACTACTTTTCAAAATCAGTATGGGACGTATATATTTCACAGGAGTGAAGCTTTTTTAGTGGAACATTTTTACTGGTGAAATACAGTGCTACACGCAGCAGTACTAACTGGAGAAACATAATCCCATTATACTCAATCCAGAATATTCGCCTCCATAATACTGTCAAATACACTCCTGGAAATGGAAAAAAGAACACGTTGACACCGGTGTGTCAGACCCACCATACTTGCTCCGGACACTGCGAGAGGGCTGTACAAGCAATGATCACACGCACGGCACAGCGGACACACCAGGAACCGCGGTGTTGGCCGTCGAATGGCGCTAGCTGCGCAGCATTTGTGCACCGCCGCCGTCAGTGTCAGCCAGTTTGCCGTGGCATACGGAGCTCCATCGCAGTCTTTAACACTGGTAGCATGCCGCGACAGCGTGGACGTGAACCGTATGTGCAGTTGACGGACTTTGAGCGAGGGCGTATAGTAGGCATGCGGGAGACCGGGTGGACGTACCGCCGAATTGCTCAACACGTGGGGCGTGAGGTCTCCACAGTACATCGATGTTGTCGCCAGTGGTCGGCGGAAGGTGCACGTGCCCGTCGACCTGGGACCGGATCGCAGCGACGCACGGATGCACGCCAAGACCGTAGGATCCTACGCAGTGCCGTAGGGGACCGCACCGCCACTTCCCAGCAAATTAGGGACACTGTTGCTCCTGGGGTATCGGCGAGGACCATTCGCAACCGTCTCCATGAAGCTGGGCTACGGTCCCGCACACCGTTAGGCCGTATTCCGCTCACGCCTCAACATCGTGCAGCCCGCCTCCAGTGGTGTCGCGACAGGCGTGAATGGAGGGACGAATGGAGACGTGTCGTCTTCAGCGATGAGAGTCGCTTCTGCCTTGGTGCCAATGATGGTCGTATGCGTGTTTGGCGCCGTGCAGGTGAGCGCCACAATCAGGACTGCATACGACTGAGGCACACAGGGCCAACACCCGGCATCATGGTGTGGGGAGCGATCTCCTACACTGGCCGTACACCACTGGTGATCGTCGAGGGGACACTGAGTAGTGCACGGTACATCCAAACCGTCATCGAACCCATCATTCTACCATTCCTAGACCGGCAAGGGAACTTGCTGTTCCAACAGGACAATGCACGTCCGCATGTATCCCGTGCCACCCAACGTGCTCTAGAAGGTGTAAGTCAACTACCCTGGCCAGCAAGATCTCCGGATCTGTCCCCCATTGAGCATGTTTGGGACTGGATGAAGCGTCGTCTCACGCGGTCTGCACGTCCAACACGAACGCTGGTCCAACTGAGGCGCCAGGTGGAAATGGCATGGCAAGCCGTTCCACAGGACTACATCCAGCATCTCTACGATCGTCTCCATGGGAGAATAGCAGCCTGCATTGCTGCGAAAGGTGGATATACACTGTACTAGTGCCGACATTGTGCATGCTGTGTTGCCTGTGTCTATGTGCCTGTGGTTCTGTCAGTGGGATCATGTGATGTATCTGACCCCAGGAATGTGTCAATAAAGTTTACCCTTCCTTGGACAATGAATTCACGGTGTTCTTATTTCAATTTCCAGGAGTGTATATGGGTGATCAAAAAGTCAGTATAAATTTGAAAACTGAATAAATCACGGAATAATGTAGATAGAGAGGTACAAATTGACACACGTGCTTGGAATGACATGGGGTTTTATTAGAACCAAAAAAATACAATTTTCAAAAAATGTCCGACAGATGGCGCTTCATCTGTTCAGAATAGCAATAATTAGGATAACAAAGTAAGACAAAGCAAAGATGATGTTCTTTACAGGAAATGCTCAATATGTCCACCATCATTCCTCAACAATAGCTGTAGTCGAGGAATAATGTTGTGAACAGCACTGTAAAGCATATCCGGAGTTATGGTGAGGCATTGGCGTCGGATGTTGTCTTTCCGCATCCCTAGAGAAGTCGGTCGATCAGAATACACTTGCGACTTCAGGTAACCCCAAAGCCAATAATCGCACGGACTGAGGTCTGGGACCTGGGAGGCCAAGCATGAGGAAACTGGCGGCTGAGCACACGATCATCACCAAACGGCGTGCGCAAGAGATCTTTCACGCGTCTAGCAATATGGGGTGGAGCGCCATCCTGCCTAAACATCGTACGTTCCAGCAGGTGTTTTATCAGCCAGGCTGGAGATGATGCGATTCTGTAACATATCGGCGTACCTCTCACCCGTCACGGTAGCAGTTTTGCTGTCCAGGGCCATCCATCGGACATTTTGTAAACTTTTTTTTTTTTTGTTCTAATAAAACCCCATGTCATTCCAAGCATGTGTGTCAATTTTTACCTCTCTATCTACATTATTCCGTGGTTTATTAAGTTTTCAAATTTATACTGACTTTTTGATCACCCGGTATATCCAGTCTTTCGTTGCGGAGGATGATCCAATTAAACTCTAGCTATGATCATTAAGGCGCAATTCACATTAAAAAGTAGTACTGGTGAATAACTATGTATCAAAATGTTGTATACGCGGAATTACATGGTACAGATGGTGAGAGTGGTTCCTGTGTGTTTGGAAAATTTTGGTACTTTTGCAGTAAAGTCTGTTAGTTGCTAATTTAGTTGTTCTAGACAGCCCAAGTATGGAATATAGCCAGAAACAACGAGAAAATCTGGGATATTAAAGATAATATGTAGGTTTACCGACAAGACAATCACACTTTAGGGAATTATGAATCATGTTTGGTAGTAGTTCGAAAGGGTGGGGTTCTTCGTTACGGATTTTCTGTCGGTAATATTAAGAATAACCTATTTCGATGTGCTTAAAAGAGGATAGTTACATTTTATCTAAATATACGTCGTGTTAATCATCTTTACAAAATGGGATGATGCATCGAATAGACTCGGGCAGATCACTGTTAAAGATAAAATTACTTCGAGGTTACTGCAGCAGCTGGAAGAGATAGAGACCCCATCATCTAAAATCAGTACCAGTATCAGTGTCATTATCTCTCGAATGATATGTGAGAAAAAAATGAACGACTTGCTAAATCATTACATATCTCCCTGATCTGCTTGTAATATTGTAAAGCGGTACAGAGCTCGAATTATTAATCTATATTTCGCCCCTTCTACCTTCTTGTCTTATTCCTATGCGAGATATATGATGAGTGGTGTAGAATTATCACACAGACTACCTCAAGTGCACATACCCTAAAATTACTCAGCAGTGTTGTGAGAACTATGTTATCGCCCTTCCATGGAAGGGAGCTGAGAAAGCAGTCCAGGACTGCATATGCATGTGTCCAAACAACCACGGTACCAGACTGAACTATGAAACAGACAGACACTCGCCAAACCTACACATTGAAGTCTCGCCCTAGTGATCTATTCTATTTTTTGATATACTGTCTGCGTTTCGACTGGAATAAACCTCCGATATTAATGTCCAGTAGTACGGTATGTGTCTAGATACTTATGTGGAGCATTGTAAGATATTATATTTAAAAAAGAAAAGTATATAAACGAGAAATATATATAGTAAGAAGTTTCCACATGCACGTCCTTTGTTGAGGGGAAGCGAATAATTGGGTAACGAAATAAACAACATATTAATGTATATGGACGTCTGTATAACTCCAGCATTCCACCTCCATACTTGGCGAGAATTGTCTGTAACGAGAGTTTCACAACAGGCCATCGGCTCCACGTGCGTAGGAAATGAGAGATGGATAAACAGTAACGCACCCATACACTGCACAAAATATTCTCCACGAAGCATAACACTACTCATTGTTAGTATTGTGTACTGCCCCGTAATATTCCTGCGATCCTAAAACAAGAAGACACAGCTCCTTTATTAATCCAGCCTGGTTCTTGGTGAAGGGTGAGGTTCATAGACCGGAACAGTGGCAGACTGCCTTTTTAAATGTGTTAAATCTACCTCCAGTTTGAACATGAACATGAATGATTTACAGTTTTGTGATTGAAACGACACAGTTTTATGTTGCCTTCATCCTCCATTCTTGATTGTCATCACCATCTGCAATAGAGGGCGAAGCTTTGACAGTGCCAGCCATACAGGCTGACAAAATGACAGAAAAATCATCAAACTAATGTCGCCTGAAGAACCCGAGACAGATGCAAACAGGCAATTTATTCCTTTGTTGTTAAAAATAACCATGAGTGCGTCCGTAAAACGAAGTAATAGTAGTTAAGGGTTTTAATTATTGTCTGTGTTTATTCACAGTTTGTTCAGAAGAGAATTTTATGTTACGTGGTATGTAAAAAAAAACCAACAAGAATGTTTTTAAATAACCTTATAAAAGTCATATTTATCTAAGTTTTAGGCCGTAAATGCTCGCGTATTTCACTGTTTTTTATTTTTTTTAGGTCATGGAAATCTGACCCCTAATCATGACATGGGGTATTTTGGCTTCAAAATGGAAGTCTTCTCTAACGTACATTTCAATTTCTGGAAATTCAGTGTCGGCACAACTTTCGTGACAGCATGCCAAGTGAGGTAGTCAGTACAGCCTACTAACCATCAAATCATGTTTGTCAGCTTCGGGATCCTTCACACAAGGTCGATTCCAATTCCGTGGAATGGGGTCCTGCTGGCGGAATTGGTAGCAGGTGCCCCAGAGGTAACTGCAGCACATGCATCTGTGGCTGGTATTCCTTACAGTGGCTCGCATAGTGTATAACGGATTGGTAGAGACTTCGTGAGTGATACTTGCGTCTGATTGTATCTAGAGTCTTCATTAATACCAGATGAAAAAAATCTGGGAACGCCATGAAAAACTTAAGGAGTGAGAGAATGAGAAACAATTTCCACCCCATTGGATCATAGTTCCTTTTATACAATGGTTCCGTATTTCGGATCTACGATATTTCCGAACAGGGGCAAAAACCTTTATAGTGCCCCCCCTCCCTCCCTCGAGCGTTTGAGATTGGACGTCAAGAATTTAAAAATGTCGATGTTTCAAAAATATGTTCATTTTATAGCGCGCATCATTCTGAAGAGTTTGATATATAAAACATATATGTTCGAGGAAATGTAAGATATGTTATTTGGTCTTAAGTGTGCCAGGGTGCTGCACCACGCCTCTTCACACAGCATTTTTCCATCGCACGTCACTGTATTTCGCCCTGTGGAACTCAGACGTGTATATTTTGTAGGAAGCCACCAATCAGGACAGTGGAAAATTAAAATGTCCTGTGGTGCGTCTCCTGCTCCCAGTCGGCCGGTTTAACGTCCCACCCCACCTTTTTTTTTTTTTTTTTAAAGAAACTTATACTTAAGACTGGGTGGGATTCTTTGTGACCGAGAGAATAAGAACTCTTCAGAAAATTTGCACTTTTTACTACCTATTAGCTAAAAACTTTCTCTTTTGTGTGACGTAAAATTAAATAAAGGAAACACAAAACCGGTAAAGAAAAAGAGACAAGCAAGACACATTTCTGTAATCCTTAGATCCCAGCATTTTTCTCTCTGTAATCTTGTTACACGAATGAATCTATATTACCTCATCAAAGTTCGTCAAACGTTTTGATACATGAAAAATCGAATTGTCGTTGTCTAACACTACAAAAGCTGTTAATAAGAATAGTATCCAAGACTGGTGTGGTTTCTCAATTTGATTACGTTTATTTTGTCACCGGCTGCTACATAAAACGAAATAGACCTTTCTGATATTGCAGCAGTTGTAACACACGTCAAATAAGCGAGACTGTTTTGGCACAAACGGTCATTTTTATGTACCTTATTTACGTAAATAACACGACAGGATTATGACTGACGAAGTACCCATATCAAACTACAAGCAAAAAGTTTTATGTCAGGAAATAGTTTCATATTTCATTCATACGCTGTAGTTTCTGTAGCATGAGATCGAAATTGTTATATAAATCTGGAAACGTTATATTCTTCCATATAATGTGTGTGATGCTCCCGTTTCTTCTCAGTCCTGGTTCTAACACACAATTTTGTCATCACTAATTTTGTAACTATTCCTGCCATTGTCAAACCTATTCTCCGGTTAACTTCACTAACCCTGCCAGAATCACCGGTTCTGTTATTCCGCGATTAATCCCCGGTCAGGCATTGTTACGTGTTCGTACAACGCGTTTTCGCGCTACTCCGAGAATGGAACTTACGCGACTTCTAACAGGGGACTGTGCAACTGGCCCTTAGTAGTGTAGCGTTCTGGCAAAAAATTCCTGTCAAAATATAATTTTCTTGAATATATCGCCAAGATAACATGTAACCTTCCTTACCTGTTATTCCTGTTAGTCGTTTATTTCCATTTTGGTGGTCTGAATCTATGGATTTCGCTAATAATTAAAGTAACACTGATCATTTGCACACCGAGTCAACCACATAAACAAACAACAATTGGCATTCACCCGATCGGATTTTTTTTTTCGGATCATCTTGTACAGCCCCGTCTTTTATTGTCTGTGGGAAAGTTCGTCAGTTCTAGAGGCGACGGGGATTCTCATGGCAGAGACACCACGTACACTATGCACTCATTCAAAAATCAACTTATGATTCGTTCAGAAGTCAACTTAGAATGTGTTCAAAAATGATCGAAAACCAAAGGACACTGGATGCTATGCGCTTTGAGAAACAAGATTTTTTTTTTTTTCTTCAAGAATATGAATTTGGCGGCCCCTGAAATTGCCGCCCAGGGCAGATATCCCGGTTTGCCCTCCCCCCCCCCCCCCCCCCTCCTCATGTCCGGGCCTGCTCAAGGCTTCTATGGTTTTCAGCAATGCTAGATCTTTCTTCTGTTCAGCCGTAATGTCATTAACGCAGGAATGACTGAGATCTAATCGAAGTTGCTTTGTTCCGCCAAAGGATTCCTTGAAAGGCAGACAGTGTCCTTGAGTTTGTGTCAATATTTGTATACCACTGTGACATTGTACTCATGAAGCTTCAGTGCTGATCAGGGGCGATTCTAGAAGTCGGTCAAGGGGGAGGGGGGGCTAATGGGTGGGCGGGGGGGGGAGGGGGTTTGGGCGAATGGAATATGGTTAACAAAAGTTGGGCTTCTCTTACCGACAAATTGGTAAAATTTGGTATTGCTTAAAGTAGTTTTTGGTAACTGTTTTGGAGCTCAGGATAAAAAATGTGTATTAATAAATGATAAGACGCGTATTTTAAGTTAAATGATATTTATTGGTTTAGGTAGTAAGCTATTTGCCGCTCTTATTCTTTTGTTAAAATGTGTTTGAAATACATTGCAACCTATGTTGCTACATAATTATAAAAAAAGATTGAATCTGTTGGAGTAATATATCCGCTGATTTCTGAAGTCATTTTATCCAGTTTAATATGATACTCCATGGTGGGGGGGGCAAAGACCCTTAGCCCCCCTCCCCGCCCCCCTCCTTGCCGCCGCCCCCTGTGCTGATCTTACTAGCCGACTTGACAGATCCGTCAATCTAGTCAACCAGCACAGATAATGGTGGTCTGTCACAGTGGTGAATGGTTTGCCAAATAAATATGGCTGGAATTTGTTGGATGGCCCAAAGAACTGATTGCAGAGTAGTTAGTCTCGGACCTGGAGACCATAAGCTATCACCTCTTCAGCACCTTCCTGCAGTTGTACTAAAACTGCACCTATCCCATAATCGCTGGTGTCAATTTGAAATTCTGTCTCGGCATTCTTGTTATATAATGCTATAACTTGAGATAATGATGAGGTCTCGTTAAGGGCAAGGAAAGCTCTTTCTTGAACCTCGTTCAAGGAAATCTAGTCCGCCTACTGGAGTTTTTGTAAGGAATGTGTGCCATGGTACAAAAATAATAAATCACCGGTAGTATGGGCACATTCCGAGAAAACTTTTTACACGATGAAGGTGCTGAGGCGTCACAAAAACTGTGAGTGCTCTTATGATCTATGAATTCGGGCAGACTCTATGACTATTCAGTAGGTGTTCTAAGATTTTTATTTTTGAGTAGTGAAGAGGCACTTTTTCAGATTCAGGCTGAGGCCTGCAGTCTGAACACATTTCAACACGGTTGTCAGGCAGCTTAGATCTTCTTCAGACATCTCGGAAAAATCGAAAATGTCATCCAGGTAACAAAGACATGTCGTCCATTTAAGGTGTTGAAACAGATTGTAATTGTACACTAGATCAGAACTATCAGGACGCTCCTAGATAATACGAAATTGACCATCAGACGTCATGGGAGGTAGACCCGCCAGTATAAAAGGCTCTGAGGAGAACTATATTGTCAGTAGAGAAGCAGTAACATCAGAGTGGGTTGGACAGGAGAGTTCAGTCAGCTCGAACATGGACTAGTCATTGGAAGTCACCTGAGTAACAGATACGTTAGGGGCATTTTAATCTCTCTAAAGCTGCCCAAGTCGACTGTTGGTGATGAGATTGTGAAGTGGAAATGCAATGGAACAACCACAGCTAAACCAGGAGCATTGTGGAGGGATTGTAAAGAAAAGTGCACGAAATTTGAGGAGGGAATCACTAGTGAACCCGGGAGTACTACCGGCAATCCAATTAGCTAATGACTGAGCGTTGGGAGTCAAAAAGGGGGGGTACAATAGTCTAACAGCTCCGTAGTCAGTGCTAAACGATGCTTGAGGTGGTGTAAAGAGTGATGCCACTGGACAATGGATGACTGGAAACGAGTGAATTGGAGTGATGATTCACACTGTATCCTGTGGCAATACTATCGAAAGGTCTGGATTTGCCATATACCTGGGAATGTTACGTGCCATCATGTATAGTGACAACAGTGGAGGAGAAGGTGGTGCTATGATATGAATGTTCTTCGTTGTTAGGGTGTGATCCCCTTATTGCATTTAAGAAAACGATAAATGCAGAAGGATGTGAACACATTTTACAGTATTGTGTACAGTACAGTTCAGAGATGATTATTGTTTGTATCAGCATGACAGTGCATTGTATAATGTGTGAGGCAATGTTTTGTGGGCAGCAACATTCCTGAATCCAACAGAACACCTTTGGGATGAGCTACAACGTCGAATTTGCTCTAGACTCCAACGCCTAACATCTCTACGTTCTCTGGTTTGAGCTTTTGAGGAAGATTGAGCTGCCATTCCTCCACAGATATCCACATATGTCATTGAAAGGGTCCTCTGCAGAATTCAAGCCGTTATAAAGGCGAAGGGTGAACATACCTGATATTGATGTCCACTAATAGATGTCCAGATACATTTGATCAGATAGTGTAGTGTGCATTCGAAGGTGGGTTGAGCATTACTTTAGTACAAATTTCATAACTTTGAACTCATAGAGGGGCCATCAGTTGTTATGAAGACAATCTTTTCCCGGTCAGGCTCACCGTCTTACTTTGCCAGTTGCTTGTCTACATGTGCATAGATGAGCAATACTTTACTCCTTTAAAAACAGTCTAGGATGTCATCAGTGTGTGGCAGTGGGGAGACATTTTTCTTCGTGATTTTGTTCAGTGGTCATTAGTCGACACAGAAACATCATGTGCAATTCTTCTTTCTCTTCTTCTTCGCAAGGACTGCAGGGGAGAATGACTCTCTGAAGGTTCAGTGCTATTATCCTGCAGAATCTTCTCCACTTCCTCCCAAAAGTATGAGGTATTCAACTGTCAACATCCTGTATGAACACTGGCTAGTTAGTGGATGATCCACATGTTGTGGATGGCGACCACATACGTCAGGAGGTAACCGAGAATGTTGAACAGGTGTATCGGTCTTTAGCACCAATCACTGCCGCCAGTCGAATGCGTCAGGAAGAAACTGCTCAGCCAACGTGGACTTGTGCCACAGCCATAAAATACTATTCCCCTTCGCTGTACAGAGGTACCAGCCGCTGCCTAGTTGCCAAATTAAGGAAAGTTAAGCTAAGTTAGGACGCCAAAGACGGAAATCTTCCATAGACGACAGTTGTCTAGGTATCAGGAAACCTCACCAGCGCCATCATCGACAGTCAACTTGTCCATGCCCTAGCCGATTCAGGATCTTCTTTCCTTGTAATGTCAAATGCTTACCTCCAGCTAAAGAAGACTACATCAAATCAAATGGTTCAAATGGCTCTGAGCACTATGGGACTTAACGTCTGAGGTCATCAGTCCCCTAGAACTTAGAACTACTTAAATCAAACTAACCTAAGGACATCACATACATCCATGTCCGAGGCAGGATTCGAACCTGCGACCGTAGCGGTCGCGCGGTTCCAGACTGTAGCGCCTAGAATCGCTCGGCCACCCCGGCCGGCACGACTACATCCTCTGACACAAAAGCACTTACGCCGAAGGTCGAAAATGGAAAATACGTCCAGTCAGCATTGCACAAATAACTAGAACCAAACCTTCAAGTCTGTCTTTTGGCAGCATGTAGTCGTAAAGTTATTCTGAGGTGGGACTTGTTGCAAGCTTCACAAGTAGTCAAAGACTGTGGAAGATCGGAGCTCCAGATTGATGAAGCTATTTCAACAAGCACGCAAAACAAAGATTTCTCTGGACAGTCGTTTGCTGTTGAAGACATTGTTGGCCTTCCATCGTCGATGAGACGAATTCCAGTTGTCAGTGAAGATGCTCAGTTCAACTGTGAAGCTTCTTTCGGTTGCAAAATGCTACTGAGGTCCACACAAGAAATACCAGCGACGATCATAACCATTACAAGTGGTCAAGGAGAACTTTGTAGTACTATCACTATCAACAAGAACTCATTACTAAAGGTATGTGCACAGGTACAGCCAAACCAGTCCAGGTTGGGCTCCTCAGTGTCATTGCCAAAGAATCATTCTCCGCTACCGATACAGACAAATGAAGTGGAGGAAGCTACTATCAAACTGCCAGCAGTATCTGGCCTGACCAAGGAAGAATGACGGCCACTGTTGGCCGTTCTGCGACAGTTTTCGTGTTCTTTCAGATCCAAAATAGAGACAAGAA
The DNA here is from genome assembly GCF_023898315.1 of Schistocerca nitens. NCBI lineage: Eukaryota > Metazoa > Arthropoda > Insecta > Orthoptera > Acrididae > Schistocerca > Schistocerca nitens. The sequence goes on from NC_064617.1 coordinate 147,659,628, forward strand.
AGACCAAGCAGCCAATGGTAAAAAACTGTAACAACATGTGGATCATCTACTAACTAGCCAGTGTTCATACAGGATGTTGACAGTTGAATACCTCATAATTTGGGAGGAAGTGGAGAAGATTCTGCAGGGTGATAGCACTGAACCTTCAGAGAGTCGTTCTCCCCTGCAGTCCTTGCGAAGAAGAAGAGGAAGAAGAATTGCGCATGATGTTTCTGTGTCGACTAATGACCACTGAACAAAATCACGAAGAAAAATGTCTACCCACTGCCGCACACTGATGACTGCTTTTAAAGGAGCAAAGTATTGCTCATCTATGCACATGTAGACAAGCAATTGGCAAAGTAAAACGGTGAGCCTGACCAGGAAAAGATTGCCTTCATAACAACTGATGGTCCCTCTATGAGATCAAAGTTATGAAATTTGTACTAAAGTAATGCTCAACCCACCTTCGAATGCACACTACACTATCTGATCAAATGTATCTGGACATCTATTAGTGGACATCAATACCAGGTATGTCCACCCTTCGCCTTTATAACGGCTTGAATTCTGCTGAGGACCCTTTCAATGACATATGTGGATATCTGTGGAGGAATGGCAGCCCAATCTTCCTCAAAAGCTCAAACCAGAGAATGTAGAGATGTTAGGCGTTGGAGTCTAGAGCAAATTCGACGTTGTAGCTCATCCCAAAGGTGTTCTATTGGATTCAGGAATGTTGCTGCCCACAAACCATTGCTTCACACATTATACAATGCACTGTCATGCCGATACAAACAATAATCATCTCTGAACTGTACTGTACAAAATACTGTAAAATGTGTTCACATCCTTCTGTCTGATAGTTCTACCTGTCACAAATTGCTGTAATTCTTCTCTAGCTAACTGTCGTCCACGGAGGATTTTCATCTGTGGCGGCCCCAACCTGTGGGCAAGTGGTTCTCCACTGGAGGTGCGAAGAGGTGTAGACAGTGAAGGCAGTCAGGTGCTGTCAAAACTCTTTATTCTTAATCAGGAACAAACGTAGTGTAGCATGCCTGCAGTGAGAACTCCCTGCTAGGAAAAATCGATTCCACTGGACTCTTGCTCCAGAAATTGGCTGTAAGAGAAGCATTACTAAATTTTGTACTTCGCATTCTCTTGTTCAAGTACAGATTAAATACTTTCACCTTCTGGTGTCCCTTTTTTTGCTTTTCTGTATTTACACTGTCTCACAGACACGAAGTCCTTAGGCCCTCGTTTGTACTCCATTCAACTCTTTTCTTTTTAGTCCGATAAGCAGGTGTGTCGTTCCACTTTGTAGGAAGGGAGAATGAAATCAGGAAGGCATTCTGTCACTATAACCTCGCCAACCTCCCCTACTTCTGCGATAACTTCGTCAACGTCACTATTTCAGAGGAGCTAGTGAGGAGATACGAGTAACATGTAGTTCCCGTAGGACCACGCCCTGTGCTATCATGGATAAATAATTGTAGGCGTTCTTTCAGAGCTCAAGACCAAACTAGGGACTTACTGACTTCCACAAACTTATTTATATACACACACTACCCTGTTGGCTTATCACTACGTTATAACAAATAAGGAAGGAGTCAGTGGTAACATTGCTGTGGACGCATTCTCAGACATTGAACAGGGAAGTGTCAAAACTAAGTTGCCTTATGATTCAACGAATACAATTCCCTACAGCTTCACAATTAATACGTAGCACTAACTTCATCTTCATATAATGAGATTTTCACTCTGCAGCGGAGTGTGCGCTGATATGAAACTTCCTGGCAGATTAAAACTGTGTGCCCGACCGAGACTCGAACTCGGGACCTTTGCTATGGAAGTTTCATATCAGCGCACACTCCGCTGCAGAGTGAAAATCTCATTCTGGAAACATCCCCCAGGCTGTGGCTAAGCCATGTCTCCGCAATATCCTTTCTTTCAGGAGTGCCAGTTCTGCAAGGTTCGCAGGAGAGCTTCTGTAAAGTTTGGAAGGTAGGAGATGAGGTACAGGCAGAAGTAAAGCTGTGAGTACCGGTCGTGAGTCGTGCTTGGGTAGCTCAGTCGGGCACACAGTTTTAATCTGCCAGGAAGTTTCATCTTCATATTCTTCATGATGCTTTAATAATTCAAATAATATTTCATATTCCTGCGTAGTACAACATGATGATAACCCTAACCTATCATTACAATAGTATCATCTTATAATAAATTCATAATACTGCTTAAAATATCTCAGTATTTCAACTCAGAGGTACTTGTCCAGGATATTGCGCTGCATGAACTCCTCAATATTGCCGTCTTACTTCTCAGGCTACAGTCGCTCCTCTGCTACCCTCTGCTACTCTCCTTATTGCACCTAAGATATTTTATATATTTCCCTTAATACTCGATACGTTCTCCAATAATGTCAAATCCCTTGCTTGGATAGAAACCTGAAGCGGATTTTCTGCTGTAATGCTGTTTTTTGAGGGACCTGGAATGGTTTAATGATGACATTGCTTGTAATGATTGCTCACATCCTTGTGGTATTTAGCACTTTCCTGCTTTGAGTCAGTGTCTCATGATGCAAAGACAGGAAAACCTAAGTATTCAATACTGTTGCGTCACATGGTGCGTGTTCTTCTTGGTCAGTGCTGTACCACTGTCTGCATCTGCCCTACATCTAGGAGCTAAATAATGCTCGCTAATGTTACCTTGGCGGTCATTATACTACCTGATTATACGTTCTTTCTCCGTTAATAGTTATCTTATTTTCTATTGCAGCCCTTATCTTAACTACTACAGGCTACTAAATTCATACTTCTCTATTTATAATAGCTAATGCTTGTGTTCGCCTATTAGTTACACTGACCTAAGTTTGCCGGTACCCGCAGCCTTCCTCTTCTTAACCAAAAGTTTTCTCTGCACTGTCTGGCGCAATGCCCCTTCTGTTGGCATAACCATTAAACTGTATCCTGTGATTCGTCACACAGGGGTGCATGCCCAGGTATATTACATTAGGTGCACACAACTGGTGTCTTCGGTTCGTCCCTTGGGTCCCACCCTGATACCATGATTGATCCTATATCTGACACAATGAAGACAGAACGACGGGAAGACGACAAGCCCAAGGACAAAAGGACCGTACAGGTGGTATAAGACATGCGCTTGCTTCTACTTACATTCGCTGCTGTCACACACTTAGAATAACTATAGCAGTTTCTATCAGTACTCTGTCTATATCTGCACCATTCCTCTGCTGTGAAATCACTGTCATCGTTGTTTTCTGTTGGCTAGGAAATTAAGATTCCAACAGATGTTCTTCAGACACCAAAAGTAAAAGGTGTTGGATTGGATGGTGTGGGTGAATGGTTCTCCACTGGAGATAAGACGAGGTGTATAAGGCAGCCAGATTGTGTTAAAATTCTTTATTGTTAATCAGAAGCATGCGCAGTGCAGCTCGCCTGCAGTTAGCAGATGGTAGAAGATGGGAGTTAAACCCTGGACCCAGGCGCGCCAATGTGGGCCCGCTGCTATAGCCATTCTCGAAGAGATGGACTGGTGACAACTGGCCTTGCTATCAGCATATTCTCATGGCCGGCTGTTGTTGTCTCAGTGTCCTGGACTCAGGTGGCCAGAGAGAGACAGGGCAGTGGCCACCATATCAGGAAACAGTGGTGTTGCCCATGGTGAAGAACACTTGACTGATGGCTGGGGGACTACACTGATGGCATTGAACACCAGTGGCACAGAGCTGGGTGGTCTCAGTTCATACCTCAGACCATGAGGTGGCAGCAAAATCTCTGGTAGGCAGCTTCATGGAGAGGGTAGCGGATTGAAGGTGACTGTGGCTGGGCCATCAACCTAGCCTATAACCTGGCTGCGGGGGTGGTAGGTGCGTCAGACGAGCATCAGCGAGCTCGCAGTAGGAACCAACACATGATAGGCCAATGTGGGCCCGCTGCTATAGCCATTCTCGAAGAGATGGACTGGTGACAACTGGCCTTGCTATCAGCATATTCTCATGGCCGTAACCCAGTCCTGTCAATAACCTCCTCGGCTAGCCTGGGATGTATATACAGGCAAAATATGCTTGTTAATGTGGAAGACGAGTACTGCTGTCGAAATTTCCTGGTGTGTGAAGAACATGTGACAACGTTACTAGAACGTGTGGATATGCCAGCACTGCCATACAGAGGACTATTGACGAGATTTAGATCCAGGGTACTGTAGTCAGCTCGAATGAGAACTGAGACAGCGAGTCATTGTTTCTCCAGGTGAAGGAACAAAGCGACAGACTTTGCAGCATGCAGAGTGGCTAGTGGCTTAATGGTTAATGTTGCTGGCTGGCATGTTATGGGTCGCTAGTTCAAACCTAACCACTAGTCGTTATTTCTTATTTAGTACTTCTCATTTCTGGAAAGTTTTCGAATCAGTTCTGAGCTGTGCCGTTCATGTAAAAATGCAAATTTTCCAAACACATCATGTCCTTCCACCTGTTGGACTTGGCGACTGTATCGAATCCTTCCAACTGTTCTGTCAGGTCCTGACCAGCGTCTCCAGAAAACACCGATGGATGTCTGATGTGCAGCTGACTTACTGCTGTTTTAGTGTGCAATCGTGTTCTTAATATACGAACATTGGGAATGATGCACGCTTGTATTCTGGTTTCTGGCCAAACAGCCAACTGGTTTTGCGCTACCTAATTGGAACCACAGCAATGTAGATGTTAAGGAGTACTTGGCGTCCCCACCATACAATGCCATGTCGTAACCACAAACAAGTCCAAATACGGGAGCTGGGTCGTCAGTGAAGCACATTCATTACAAACGCCAACATACAAACAGGAGAGAGTTTAACCTCTGGATGTAGCACACTACTATCAATAGAACGATCTAATATATCAGAACATACAGACGTTAGGAATTTCGAGAACCTCTCAGAAATGATAAATACTGAATAACAATTCCGTTAGGTTCGATTTGAACTAATGACCCGCAGCGCACCAACCAGTGACTCTGACCGCTACGCCACTTTGCATGCAGCATAGGTCGCGGCAGTATTCGTACAGCATGACACTTAGCGACTTCTTCCTTTTTCCACAGACAAAGAAACCTTTGCGTGACAGGCATTTCTAGAATGGTGACGCGGTGATGTATTAGGTGTAACGATTCTTGAACAGACTTCTACAACAGATGTCTCTGTCAAGACATCCATCATCGATAACAATGCGTCGAATTGAAGGGTAATTTACTTAGGGAAGGATTAACACCATCACCAAGTTTCATGGAAGCAGGCTGATTTTTCTAGGTGATAATTAAAACATTACGACTGCTTTTCATACAATATTCTAACATGATTCAAGTGTTAGCAGTGATTAAATTACACTCGGTGCATAATTCTATCAGGCAGCTTTCTCTTTCATTCTTTTCCCGCAGTCCATTTTCTCCTTCGTTTCCTAATTTCGAATTCCAGTCGCCCATCAGAATTAAGTTTTCGTTCCTCGTAACAAACTGAATAACTTCTTATCTTACTATATTTTTGAATCTTTTCATCATGTATGGAGTTAGTAGATATGTATGTTATGAGATAATAAGAGCCTGATTCTGCAGGAAACATTTCATACCTGACGAATTAATAAAAAATTGAGGAAATTCGTAGAAGACACAAATAAGTCAGCAAACTTAAAGGAATGCATCTGGATAACGTTTTCGACAACCGCCGAAATTTCTACAGGCGCATTGTAATAAAAGTGGTTATAGTTAAATAAATGTACAATCTGATCTTTGATCACATGAAGTGAACGATACCGAGGTGAAGACGTAAAAACCAAAAATCCACTACTAGAAAGCTATGCGAAAATGTTTGAATGTCAATGTTTATAAATAATTAATGTAATTGCAACGATGATTATTGGCTTGTGACAATTGACAAACAATTAATTATATTTTATTTGTGAAATGTATGTCTCAAAGATTATATTCCATAAATAAAACGATGTATGATAGTAATTTCTTTGCTACTTGTTAGACGAAAATCTTTGTTCTTTTGGTTGTACGACGCGGAAGTGCGAGGATGGAGAACGAATAATATGTGTTTTATTGATTTCTATTGTGTAGTGAAATGAGTGAAAATATATGCGTAACTCTGTAGAAAGTCCACCAGATTTCATGTTGTTATTTGAAGTAGTAACCCGATCATCCTCTGAACAGTTGTAGAAAGATGAACCACAGAAAGAAAGAGAACAACGACCCAACACATACAACAAAGAAGAGAAACAAAAAAGATGAGTATTTTATCATTAAAAGAACTGATTATTAAGATTCGACTGTCCCTGTCACTCGGTACAGTGTGTCACTATGTCATTGTGGCAAGTGCTGTGAAAATGTGACCAGCTGCCCAAATTGCTTATTCCAAACATCACTAAGTTCAACATTGTGGAACAAGAGGGTGAGGACGGTCATAGTATGTAGGAAGACACCACCACAGTCACGACAGTACGTCTCGTCTTTTACCCACTGCGATAGCAGCACACCAAGTGGCCAGTAAGCTACACTTCTCATTGCGATGTCGGATTAGTGCCAATACAGATCATCTGGCCTTTTTTTAGAAAGATATCGTGTATCTCCTTAACAGCGCTCAGTTTCGTTTAATGCACCAGATAAGCCGCCACAACTTGAGCTGAAGAGAAAACCCATACAAGCGTGACAATAAAACGTCAGAAGCAATAAAACTGTTTCGCAACAAAGAAGAAACCAATTCTGCAATTGTTGCTACCTCTGAGCCAGAAACGGCAAGAATCAACACTGTCGTCTTTTGAAAAAAAGAGTAATTATAGTTACAAAAAATTTTCGTTTATTCGGAAGTCAAGTCAAGTGAAGTGTAAGAAAGTGCGAATCATTAGAGTCCATACGAAAATGTTACTTGTCAAGAAAGTCGCTATCCTAATGAGAACAGACAGCGGCACAAATATATGTTTCTCATGCATGAAACATAATGTTTATATTCTACTGCTTTCAGGTTGGAGCTATACCCGTATTCGAGAGTACTTCTTCATGAATAAATTGTAGCCTTCAGTGAGATTCGCCTATTTTTAGATTTACTCCGCAATAATTCATGTCTCTGGGTAATTTACTAATCATGAAACGCAAAAATGTGAGTTGTTTCGTTAATTAAGCAAAAAAAAAAGAAACTAAAAGAAACATTACCTATACAACACATGTGACTGTCAGGTTTCTCACCGCTTGGAGCGCTAGTTTGCTCCAGGTGTCAAACGGTAACAATTTTCTCAGCAGAGAGAGCCGCGATTATATGTATTAGACTGTGGAAAACACACAACCAAAGATAATCAACACCAGACATTACCGATAGTGAATTATTAATTAACAGTTGGCGAGCAAGTAGCGTTAACACAGTCCCTCTGTTGTTTGACCATCGAAAGAGCAGGATTCCAGGCAGAATTTAAGCAAGTCACTCGACAGAGAGCAGTGTCTTGTCTCAGGGACGCTTATCGTGTCCACGCCACTGCACAAAGGTGTTGGTTACACATTGTGGTGACAGAAGTTGTGGGAAGGCGATAGGCAAATATACAGATGGCGGTAGTATCGCTTACACAAGGTATAAGGGCAGTGTATTGGCGTAACTGTGATTTGTACTCACGTGATCAATGTGAATAGGTTTCCGACGTGATTATGGCTGCACGTATGGAATCAACAGACTTTGAACGTGGAATGGTAGTTAGAGCTAGAAGCATGGGACACTCCATTTCGGAAATCGTTAAGGAATTCAGTATTTCGAAATCCGCAGTGTCAAGAGTGTGCCGAGAATACGAAAATCAGGCAGACAACGCAGTGGACAGCGGCCTGCACTTAACGACCAAGAGTAGTGGCTTTTGCGTATAGTTGTCAGTGCTAAAAGACAAGCAACACTGCGTGAAATGACGTCAGAAATCAATGCGGGACGTAAGACGAACGTATGCGTTAGGACAGTGTGGCGAAATCTGGCGTTAATGGGCCACTGCAGCAGACGACCGATGCGATTGCCTTGGGTAACAGCAAGACAGCACCTGCAGCACCTCTCGCGGGCTCGTGACCATATGGGTTGGATCATAGACGACTGGAAAACTGTGGCCTGGTCAGATGAATCCCGATTTCTGTTGGTAAGACCTGATGATAGGGTTTGAGCGTTGCGCGGACCCTACGAAGCCATGGAGCTAGGTTGTCAACAAGGCACTGTGCAAGCCAGTCGTGGCTTCATAATGGCGTCTGCTGTGTTTACTTCAATTGGAGTGAGTGCTGTAGATGTTTGGCTCCTTAGACATCATTTGCAGCCATTCATGGACGTCATGTTCCCAAACAACGATGGAACTTTTGTGGATGACAAATGCACCAAGTCAGTGGGCCACAATTGTTTGCAATTGGTATGAAGAACATTCTGGACAATTTGAGCGAATGATTTGGCCACCCAGCTCGCCCGACATGAATTCCGTCGAACATTTATGGAGCATAATCGAGAGGTCAGTTTGTGCGCAAAATCGTTAACTGACAACACCTCCGCAGTTATGGGCAGCTATAGAGGCAGCATGGCCCAGTATTTCTGAGGGGACTTAAGACGGCTTGTTGAGTCCATGCCACGTCCAGTTGGTGCACTACACTGGGCAAAAGGAGGTCCGACAGTACATTAGGAGGTGACTTTTGTCATCTCTATGTATTTGGATTCGTGGTGGCGCTAGTTGTTTATGTGCTCTGAGAGGTGAGTTTTATCTTGAGCCTATCAACTATCACTAAATGGTCCTCATTTGAAAATCTTTATGCTGACGTTCATTTGTAGAGCGCTTGCACAGTGGGATCAAGTTGTCTGTCCTGCAGTTGTCTGGATTGGTAACGGTTCAAGAGCATGGGCAATACACCTCATTCATAAATATACCTGAGATCAGTTTTTTTTCAAACAAATATTCCTCATTACGCTGGGTTTTCTTCTGCCGTTTTCCTACGTCTGCTACTGTTTCAAAATTCTCTCCATTCACATCTGCCAGCTAATGAAACACGCTTTATGTGCAAAATGAGACTGTCAGCATTTGACCTTTTCTTTCAAATATTTGTGCTGCCTCCTAGTTGCCAACATGCCCTACAATCTTTCACCTGCTCTCGCGCTAAAAAGGTGAAGCTGCTATCAACCTGAAAGTTTGTTTGACCACCACAGTCTATTAGACAAGGTCCTGTTGGAGGTGATATGCTCTTGCCTTTCTCTGACCTTACTAGTGGCTTACTCAGCCAGTTACGGGGGAAATCCAGTTTAACATGGACTCTGAACATTAACAAACCTTGACGGATGGGAAAGAAGTAAAAAGTGAGGAACAAAAATCCGAGGAACAGAGGGGATTGAACCCTAGACCTTGGGAATCTTAGTTCGGTATTTGATTCATTGAGCCATACTTTTTCAACCTACTCTATCCATCAATAATTCTTAGCAGACTCCCTTTGCCTGTACTAGAAATATCTGTGGCCAAGTCTATAGAGTTTACCAAACTACGTGATATTTGGACTATGCTAACTGGTGAGAACCTGAGGAGCTCAGTAAGCAATGGCTGGGTTAGTTTTCAATAACCCAGTTCCTAAACTAAACGCTGCTCAGCTTTCCCATTTCTCTTTTACCATTAACGTTGTGCGTGATCCAGAGGTCAGCTTTGGGCGCCATGGTGGAACAATTGTCGTCTAGCGTTCAAGGCTTGCACAGGCTCCCATACCCACATTACAGTGCTCCTTTACGATCGTTTATCATATTTTACCGATAGTGCCAAGTTACATTGCTTTATAGCGAAACTTTATGCAGCTTGGATCGAATTATGTACTGGACAGTCGATTTAACATAATCATTTAATATGTAGTCTGAATACTAAATAGTACAACAACGTTCTAGACTTCTTTTGAAGCTAGTTCCTAACTCGTCTTAGTTTGACTATAAATGATCCACTACCTGCTAGAGACTCATGATCAGTGCACAGTGTATGCAGTAATCAGAGCTTCCATCCCTGGTACTGGAGGGTACACGTGCTGGAGGACACGTTGCAAGTGTTGCAAACCGATGGTAGCTGTATTTCGCTGTTAAACGTTTTGTGAGAAAAAGATTTGAAGTTTCAGCCATTTCCACACCGAAATCAGCAATCTATTTTTATTTTACCATGTTTGAAAGTTTTGTGAGAAAATGTAAAACATTTTGTTTGCTTATTATATACCATAATTTTGCGCTGTTCCGAGTAAAATGAGCTGAATTTTGACGATAGTCTTGTCTGCATTGTGGGGGCAGCTTCTGTTATTGCAAATATTATTAAGGAACAGTGGGGATCCTAGACGAATTCTTAGCACCTGATGTTTTTTTAGAAGTTTCTCAGTAATGCTTCACCTCAGCAAGCACCATTTTTGGGAAGAGGGGGGGGGGGGGGAGAGAAAATAATGCATTATCTTCTGAAACGGAGAAGTATAACTGACGTTATTGACTGGCCAATACAAATTTTTGTTATTTTCGGTTTTAGGCATACTTTATGCTATGTTACTGGTGGTATAAGGGGCAGTCAAATTAAAACGAGACAGAAGGGGAAAAAGTGAGTAAACTGCTGATAATTTTAAAAGTAATTGCCATCTCTGTTAATACATTTATTCCACTCTCAGGCAAGCCGGTCAGTGCTTTCATGGAAAAATTTTGTGGTTTGGTACGGAATAATTGTACACAGTCCTGCACCTCTTCATCTGAAGCAAATCAATGACAACAAATGTGTTTCTTTACGGCTCCAAAAATATGGAAATCACATGGGGTGAGATTCGTGCTGTTTGGATGTGTAAGGGCTTCACATAGAAACTTCTACTGCATTACATTACGTTAATACTTGTTCCATAGGTCATAAATACATTTCGTAATGATGTGGAACATGTCAGTTTAATGTATGGTTTCTACGCACAGTGTGTGCATATATGCTTTTACAGACACTATTTCATATCTAAAAATTCATCTATTTGAGTACAAGGAGTTGTCATTCAGAAATTATCTTAATTTGTTTTTAAATGCTGATTGGCTATCTGTCAGACTATTAATGCTATTTCATAAATGACTTTTGTGGCAGCATAATTCACCCCTTTCTGTGGCAGGGTCAGATTTAACCCAAAATAGTGAAGATCACCCTTTCTTCAAGTGTTGGGGCTTTACACTTTGATATTATTTTTGATTTGGGATGGGTTATTAATAACAAAATTAATGAGTGAATGTATGTATTGTGAAGGTACCGTGAATGCCCCTAGTTTCCTAAATAAATGTCTGCAAGGTGATCTTGGGAAGGTTCCAGCTGTTATTCTGATTACACACTTTTGTACAATAAACACCTTTCTCCTTAATGATGAGTTACACCAAAATATGATGCCATATGATAGCACTGAATGAAAATAGGCAGAGTAGGCTATTATACTGATGATATGTTTATCACCAAAATTTTCAATGACCCGAATACCATACATAGTTGAACTCAAACGTTTCAGCAGATCATCAGAGTATTTCTTCCAGTTCAGTTTCCTGTCAATGCATACACCCAGAAGTTTTGAATATTGTGCTCTAGCAACAGACTTCTGTTCAAAGTCTATATTTATGAATGGTGTTATGCCATTTACTGTACAGAACAGTATACACTGTGTTTTTTCAAAATGTAGTGAGAGCCAATTTTGAGAGAACCACTTAATAACTTTCTGAAAGATGTTATTTTCAATTTTCTCAGCTAATTCTTGTTTGTTGCTTGTGATTGATATACTTCTATCATCAGTAAAAAGAAATAGCTGTACATCTTCATAAATATATAGTGGCAAGTCATTAATATAATTAAGAACAATAAGGAACCCAAGACTGAACCCTGTGGGACACAATTCTTGGTACCTCCCGAGTTTAGAGAACTCTGCTGATTTTTGCAGACTATCTGTACTGTTAATGTCAACTTTTTTTCATTTAAATATGAAACAAACAATTTGTGCACTGTCCCACTTATACCACAATACTTAAGATTATCGAAAATAATTTCATGATTCAAACAGTCAAAAGCCTTTGAGAGATCACAAATAATCCCAGTGGATGATGTTTGGTTATTCAGAGCATTTATTATTTAATTGGTGAAAGTATGTATTGCATTTTCTCTTGAGAAGCCTTTCTGAAAGACATTTTCTTAGTACTTTGATTTACAGATATGCGAGGCTCAACCTGAATACATTAATGTTTCAAGAATTTTGGATAAAGCTGTCAGAAGTGAGATTGTGTGGTAGTTGTTAGCATCAGATCTATTCCCTTTCTTATGCAATGGTTTAACAACGGCATATTTCATTCTGTCTGGAAAAAAAGTCCTGTTTCACTGAGCTACTACATATATGACTGAGAATGCTATTTATTTGTTGGGAACAAACTTCTAGCACTCTACTGGAAATGCCATCAGTTCCTTGCAAGCTTTTACTTTTGGGTGAATTTATTATTTTCCTAAGTTCAGTAGGAGAGATGGGTTGAATTTCAATTTTATCAAATTTCGTAGGTATTGCCTATTCCACAAATAGCCTTGCATTCTCAAATGAACATCTGGATCCTGTTTTCTCTGTAACACTTAAAAATTATTATCAAAAATATTTTCTACTTATGATCTTTTGTTAACAAACTTTCATTGAGTTTGATAGAAATACGGTCTTCCTGTGCTCTAGGTTGTCCTGCTTCCCTTTTAATAATATTCCAAATTATTTTAATTTTATTATCTCAGGCATAATGAACATACTTCTAGACTATTGATAAGTTTTTTTATACAGTACAGTAGCTTTTATAATGTTTGACTGTTTCTGAATCATTACTCTTTCTTGCTATGCATTTCCCTTTTCTGTTTACAAGATTTTTTTTATCAGTTTAATAATTTGCAAGTTTTTAGATGATTTCTTACAATTAAGTTTCACTGTTTTCTAAGGGCAACTGTTTTCAAATATACTCACAAAGGTCTCATGAAATAGATTAAATTAGTGCAGGTCCCCTGTACACCTCATCCAGATCTAACTGTTGTAATATTTCCTCGAAATATGCAATTGTTAAATCGTTAATTGAGTGCACTGTTTTCGAGGAATGTTTTGCATTAGTGTATGGAGCTATATCATTTACTGTAACTATTTGTGCATCATGATCATAAAGACCACTCTTAACAAAAAAAATTTTATCTGATTAAATTTATCTTGATCTATAAAAACATTATTTGTCAGTGTGCTGCTTTCCTGTATTATCTGAGTAGGAAAATCGATAACTGATGCCAAATTTTAAGAACCAAGTAATACTTCAAGGCCATTCTTTTTATCAGCTTCTTTCAGATAATCTGCATTGAAATGCCCACTAACAATAATTTTGCTTCCCTCTGTCTGACAGAGAACATAACAAATATTTCAAGTTTTTCAGAAATAGCTAAAAATTTTGTGGTGGGGATCTATACAGAGTTACAATTATAAAAGTACCTTTATTTAGCTTAAGCTCATGGGTACATGCCTCTGTAAGTTGCTCTATACCAAATTTTTTTGGTTTCTAAATTTTTCACACTATGGTAAATTTTAACTTACTGTAAATAGCAAAACTTCCTCTCACTCCATGGTGTCTCTACTTACATCTTCTGAAAGCTTATATCCACATTTTCCATATGTGTGACTGTTACGTTTGGGCAAGTATTAAGTGAAGAATTTAGATTGTTTTCGTTACACATATATTTATTAGTGCCGTATCTACTCGGAGAATTAAAGGTTTTAAGTTGTATCTTTCATTTCTTTTCAAAACCCATAAAGTCCATATCGTGTGTACGTGATCTTAGGCCTAATTTATCGGGTACGCGAGTTTTTAGTTGTAACCTTATTTTAAGTGCTTTACGTTACTCTATTAATGGTGTACTCATATATTAGTGTTCCACATAACTTTAGTGACTCTTGTGATCTGTAGTTAATAGACATTATCGTTACTGTGTAGATAAATTTTGTAAAAATATTGTAAACAACCATGTGCAAGAAGTGTTTGATCTGCCATAGGAAAGCTAGTTCTGGGATTCTGTGCAGCTGTTGTGACTGATGGTTACATCAGGGGGAATGTAGTGGCACTGGAATCGCGGGAGTAAATGAGTTCCTTCCATGGTACTGCAAAGTATGTTCAATGGATAGGAAAATATCTCTACATGACGAGAATAATAGAGCCCTTAAGGCTGAAATGGATAGTCAAGGGAGGAACTGATGAATTTAAGAGGGTAGAAGGGTGACGGCAGGTGGGGAATGGTAGCAAGGAACGTGGGCCACAGAAATAGAACAGTATCTGACAGTTTCATCATTGCTACATGCAACAGATTTGCCTTGCTATATCAGTTAACTAAGGAAGAGGCTCTGGTAGATGGAAGTGTAATTAATACTCAACTGAATTTCACTAGGGAACCAACTGTTTCAAAAAAAGTAGACAGTAGGAGGAAAGTTCTGTTGTTAGGTAGTAGCCATGGAAGAGGTGTGCGCCAGATCTTGCAGGAAGAATTGGGTGACAGGTACCAGGTCACAAGTATTTTCAAGTCCAGTGCATGTGTCAATATGGAGTTAGACTTGCTGCTTTGGGCGGCTACTTTGTCAGGCATAGGTTTGCTTCCTGTTGATACTATTGGTAGGAGGGACTTTAAAAGGCATGTTCTCCTTCTCAATAGGAAAGTGAGGGGTAAAATTGGTCGGAATGATAGCAAAATCTTTAGGGAACGGGGGGGGGGGGGGGGGGCACTGAAACTCATGGGAATACCTCTTTTTAGGCTAAGATGAGTGCCAATGGTTCAACATTGAATGAAATTAAACTTAATGGGTAGCTCAGACAGGCAGGTACTAGAATTGTTAAAAATCACAAGATTCTCGTAAAAGTACAGTGAAAAATAATTTTAGTATATCACAAATATAGTCGAAACAATTTTGGCAACATGTGAGCCTGCCGACAAACATTTCCATAAAGGGATTAACCGTCTCGTCTCACAGTAGGATAAGTATATTAGCAGCCATGGCTATTACTTTTGAAATAATCAACAGTTTACTTACTTTTTCCCATTTTTTTCATTTTCATTGAATTGCCCCTTACACATACTTCGAACTTTCATCACACGACGTTTTTGGAAGTTTTCAGCAACACGTTGCTCACCAAGCGTCATTTTAGGTGGAACGAGATAAAGCATGTTGTACACTAGAACAATATAACTGAAGTTATCAGTTTGCCTATATATTTGCTTTACTCCGTGAAAGTTCTGACGTAGCTTTATGTTTGAACAGGTATGAGGTGTGGTTGTTATACTGAGAAAGGCTGTGACATTTGCCGATCGGAACTATGGTGTCAGGGCCCCAAAAATGTTTGCAGACTGCATCTCCTTTCCTTTTGGTAATCGACTACTAAATAATACCAAGAGATAACTCCAAGATAATGTATATGACATGTGTAGCCACCAGTACCACATTTCCCGACACTTCAGCACTAGAAATGTTTTGGCGAGAACTTTACTGCGGTGTATCACTTTAATTGCACATTTTTGTAATCCACAAGCATAATTACGAAAACCAAAAAATGTATGTCAGCATCGTAAACGCGTAGATCAACATGGTGGTTGCTTAGTTTGTTTCTGTCGACCAGTCGCAAAATAGGGTCTGTGACGTCACGAAATCACTGTTTTGTCACCTGAGCTCATAAACACTGTTAACCCTTCCCCATATTCTATCAGAATTTGAACATAGAACTTTAAATATACCACTTTAGCGAACGGATTGTCATTTAATTTATATATTCCACCAGTTTTAAACTCTCCAAATGACCTTTCTTACCACCTCAGTTAGATAAAGTATAACCATCCTTTTTAAGCAGATCCAAACGAGAATGGAGGTTTATAAACAGATTTTTCGTATATCCTCTAATGCAGTAAACACGTCCTTGGATCCATCATTTTCTGCAAGTACTCCATTGTATGGCCACTTTCCAGTGGCATTTACAGTGAGGTGACAAAAGTCATGGGCTAACAATATCCACCAATACAAACGGCGATACTATCGTGTACACAAGGTATAAAAGCGCAGTGCATTGACGGAGCTGTCATTTGTACTCAGGTGGTTCATGAGAAAAAGCTACCGACGTGAGTATGGCCGCACGACGGAAGTTAACAGACGTTGAACGCGGAATGGTTGTTGGAGCTAGACGCAGGGAACATTCCATTCCGGAAATCGGTAGAAAATTCAATGCTCCGAGATCCACAGTGTCAAGAGCATGCCGAGAATATCAGATTTCAAGCATTGACAACGCAGTGGCCGACGGCCTTCACTTGACGACGACTGAGATCATCGGCATTTGCGTAGAGTTGCCAGTGCTAACAGACAAGCAACACTGCGTGAATAACTGCAGAAATCAATGTGGGACATACGTCGGGCGTATCTGTTAGAACAGTGCGGCGAATCTGGTGGGCTGTGGCAGCAGACGACTGACGCGAGTGCCTTTGCTAACAGCGCAACATCCCCTGCAGCGCCTCTTCAGGGCTCGTGAACATATCGGTTGACCTAGACGACTGCAGAACCGTGACCTGGTCAGACGAGTCCCCATTTCAGCTGGTAAGAGCTGATGGTAGGTTTCGAGTGTGGCGCAGACCCCACGAAGCCATGGACCCAAGTTGTCAACAAGGCACTATGCAAGCTAGTGGTGCCTCCATAATAATGTGGGCTGTGTTTATATGGAATGGCCTGGCTCCTTTGGTCCATCTGAAGCGATCATTGACTGGGAATGGCTATGTTCGCTACTTGGAGACCATTTACAGCCATTCATGGACTTCATGTTCCCAAACAACAATGTCATATCACTGGGCCACTACTGTTCATGATTGATTTGAAGATCATTCTGGACAATTCGAGCGAATGATTTGGCCACCCAGATCGCCCGACGTGAATACCATCAAACATTTACGAGACATAATCGAGAGGTCGGGTCGTGCACAACATCCTATACTGGCAACACGTTCCCAGTTATGGACGGCTATAGAAGTGGCTTGGCTCAATATGTCTGCAGGTGACTTGTAGCGACTTGTTGAGTCCATACCACGTAGTGTTTCTGCACTATGCGGGGCAAAATGAGGTCCAACATGGTATTAGGAGGTATCTCATGACTTTTGACACCTCAGTGTACAGTGTATTATCAAGTTGTATCCAGATTTTCCCAAATATTGTGTTCAAAGAAATTTTCAAGCATGTCTGCAATGGATTAGTCTTTTTCCAACAGGAATTTATATTCTTTCTTCATGGCAGTTGTTTTTGAAAAAAGGTTCCAGTTTACATTTTCTTGACTTCGACGTGTTCCATTCCAAGTTTTCTATAAGTGCACTTCTTTTTCGTAAGACCTGTGGGAGAACATGATTCATGGGATCCAATCCTAATTCAGTAGTTATATTTAATGGTATTGTGGAGGACAGTGCTCTGGATTGAGAAAAATACATTTCTCCAGCTTTACTATACACATCTGTTGTCCATGTTGTCATCTATGTTAATAATTGAAGGTTCCAGAATAAGAATGAGCTAAGTACAGTTTTAAAATTTTCTCAGAAAATTGATATTTCTAAAAAAATGGTTCTGAGCACTATGGGACTTAACTTCTAAGGTCATCAGTCCCCTAGAACTTAGAACTACTTAGAACTACGTAGCGGTCGCGCGGTTCCAGACTGTAGCGCCTAGAACCGTTCGGCCACCCCGGTCGGCTGAAATTTCTATTTAAATCTTTTTTTTTTTTTTTTTTTTTAGCTTACAATTCTGTAACATTTACACTTATTATTCCAAACTTACAAACCTCAAGTAATATTGTGTAAATATGTGACAATATTATTGCATATTTATTCAAACTTTTAACATCTGAGGTCATCAATCCCCTAGACTTAAAAAATGGCTCTGAGCACTATGGGACTTAACTTCTGAGGTCATCAGTCCCCTAGAAGATAGAACTACTTAAACGATTCGAACCTGCGACCGTAGCGGTCGCGCGGTTCCAGACTGTAGCGCCTAGAACCGCTCGGCCACCTCGGCCGGCCCTATACTTAGAACTGCTTAAACCTTACTAACTTAAGGGCATCACACACATCCATGCCCGAGGCAGGATTCGAACCTGCGACCGTAGCAGCAGCGCGGTTCCGGACTGAAGCGCCTAGAACATCTCGGCTACACGTCTGGAATAAGGTGTGCCACAGGTATCGGTAATGGCCCTCTGCTGTTCCTAGTACGTGTAAGTGATTGAAGCTCTCTTGGGCAGTATTTGTAATTCGCAAATGGCACTACTCTGTACTCGTACTCGAAACGCTTTGATGACAGCAAGGCTCAAAAAGAAGTAGATGATTTGTTTGATGCTACAAAGAAATAGGTTATTATAAACAAAATGAAAATAAATGAACAAAAAACGCAGAAGTCGGTATGTAGCCTCAGTGACAATTGATACCTAGAAAATACAGGAACTGTGAAGCTTCTGGGGTTCATGGTGGATAGTAAACTCACTTGGCAAGAACACACTGCACATGCATGTGACAAACTGTTATGAGTCATATACCTCCTGAGGAAACAAAGCATGTGATAAGTGATCAGTATTTACTGATGGTCTATTATTCACTGTTTCACATCCGTATCAGGTATGGCCTGTTAGTATGGGATCGCTCTGCAGGCTGCAAGAAATTCTGCTACTGCAAAAAAAGCACTAAGGATCATAATATCAAGCAGGAAGCTGGACCACTGAAACTGAAGTGCACAATTACTACACACACAGTAAGGAAGACATAGACATCCCAAGCTGTCGACTCTCCATGACACAGGACAGTTTCCAACAATAGCTATTAAAATGTTCAACTGTCTGAACACTCCTTTGAGAGTGAAACAGCAAATAGGATTTCCTAAACAAGACATTGCCATATGAAACGAAGTGAACATGTACTTATTTTTAAAAAAATTCACTCTATATGTCATTAAGTGTTATGCTATACTTAAACAAATTTATTCTGTATTATTATGCATACTTATGCTAACTTTGTACTATAATGTTTTGTAATCTTAACCTTGTACCACTGACGCAATATATTCATTACTGACTGGCGAACAACATATTTATGGTGACAAATGGTAATACAATGGTATATGTGGAAAAACTGGGTCTATTCCATACTTTCATATACTGGTAAAAACTGTAATAAATGGATGTAGCTCTTTCTTTTCCTGGACCATTCATTTTCATAATAGTTTATGGGTAAATAATTAAAACTAAAGACAGACACATCTGTTAATCTTTTCTTGATATTGATCTGGAACGTTTTATTGTACACCAGTCAACTTTCATGTTTTCTTATTTTCCTCCAGTACACAAATTGTAGAACACTGTTAAATTCTACACAGCAACTGTTCTGTAAGCTACCGGATACTTTATACCTCATACAATTAATTGGTACAGAGTACAGCAGGGCATGTTGCAGATATTCTTCCACGGTATCAAACGTACCATCCATTCTGTAGTTATAAATCGTAGTATCCAGTGTGGTAATACCATGTTCTTTAGCTAAGGAAGATGGGAAACTTTCTTGTACACCTATGTCAGGGCACTTAAGTAAATAAGATGGATCCAGTACCTCTATTCACTCATGGTCTTTTTATTATACATGTGTATTTGCTATAGATCTTTATTTTACAATAGGAGGTTATCCACGTTAAATTGTTTATTCCAGTTGTCTTATCGTTGTTGACAACCACATTCTTGTTTTCCATGTTAATCTTCTTGCACATATAAGCCTCTATTTCCATATGATTTTGCTTAAAAAGTGTGGTTACATTGTGACTAAATGTGGTGGTCTCAATATAATGCATTTATCAAGAGCGAAACCTTTTGCTCAGCTTAATACTGATGGTATAGCTGCATTTAATGACCATTGCTTTGTTGAAGTAGTGCGCTTAAAGTTCTATACAGAAATTCTGATAGAATATGCGGAAGGGCCAGCGGCGTTTATTTCGGGTGACAAAACAGTGAAGTTTTGGTGACATTACAGAGCCTGTGTTGTGACTGGTTGAGAGAAACAAATCGAGCAGCCACCGTCTTGATCTGTGTCTACATCTATACTCCGCAAGCTACCTTGCAGTGTGTGGTGAAGGGTACTTTGTGTACTGGAGACACTTCCCCCATTTTCTGTTCCAGTCGCAAATGGTTCATGGGAAGAATGATTGACGGTAAGACTCCATGTGGGCTCGAATCTCTCTAATTTTATCTCCACGGTCTTTTCATCAGTTGTACATAGCAGGAAGCAATATATTTGTTGACTCCTCTAGGAACATACACTGTATGAACTTTAACAGCAAACCATACCATGATACAGAAAGCTTATCTTGCAACTTCTAGTGCTGTAGTTGCTTGATCATCTGCAAGTCACTTCCATGCTTTTAAATGAACCTATAAAAGAAACATGCTATTGTTGTTTGGCTTTTCTCTATTTCCTCTATCAGTTCTATCTGATACAGATACCATACTGACGAGCAGTGTTCTAGTATTGACCGAACGAGGATTTTATAAGCTGCCTCCTTTGTTGACAGGCTACATTTGCTGAGAAAATCTCAGTCAGGCGTCTACCTTTCCTGCGATTAGATTTGTGTGGTCATTCCACTTAAAATCGCTCTGTGTACGTACTCCTAGATGTTTTATGGAAGTAACTTATCAATGATTAGATTGACTATTGACATTATCAGCCTCAGTGAAAGTGCAGGAGAATTATGGGGTCTATTGAATGGGATGAAGTCTACTAAGCAGAGAATTATAACTGAGAGTAAAAAACCAAATAAAGACGAGTATAGGGCTGTGGGGATTCTGTCCAAATGGGAATATTGTTTTCCCTATGAAAACAAACTGACCACTTAGGTGTGCACTTGTAGAGAAACAAAATGGTCACCAGATGCTTTTATCCTTATTTAAACAAACCGCTTACTCTCACTTTTGTTTACAGAAGTGTTACGTAATCACCAAATGCTTTTAGCCTACTCTTAATAACCTTGATTTATGGTCCAGAGTGTCGGGCTCACTTAATCCACTCGTGTAATGCATCATTCCTATTGGTCCTCCTCCCCACCACTACCACCGTCACCTCTCTTCGGGTACCCAGCAATAACAAATTCAGATGATATTCGCAATTTCCAGCACTGTATCGTGCCTAGTGGTATTTTCTGCAACATATGACATTATTTACGGTTTTGGGGCTGTTCAACACAATTCTGTCATTTTTTTCTTACTTTCCAAGACGATGCACATAAATATGGGACCTTAGAAGTTCGACAACTACCACCACTGTGGATCCGCTGCAACGATACAATTTTGCCAGTTTTCTCCCACTTTTTAAGAAGGTACATGTAATTACAAGAATATAATTGTTTAACGATGCAATATTTAAAAAAAATTACACAGTCTCCCCGATAATATAGTGTTTAACAATTAGCATAATGCAACAGAGACACCTCTGCTACATTTTTTCACGATAAGTAATATCCCCGCGTTATTAGCGTGTGACATTTCTACCAGGTCGCGTAAGATTACTATGGAATTGTAAATAACTGCAGGAAATACGAGTAGACATGTATGTACACACATAACAAATTGCTAAAATAGTAGCGACAGCACATACTTCCTCGCTTTAACAGTTACTGCATATGCGATCACACTGTACCGTCCGGGGAGTAGTAGGAATGAATAAGAGCAATAATTACTTTTATCTTTAAAACATACAAAAATGCGACAGAATCTCTCCCACAATGTATTCAAAGTGCGCCTGTCCGCACGTTTCCAAACGCAGCCTATTTAGAGAGACAAGACGTCCCCACATTCTGCCCTCATCGACTGCCACTGTAGCACACGTCGATGTATGGCAGTGGCACCACACATGGATAAACAGATTAAGAGCATAAGCGCAATAGTGACTTGAGGCGATTTTCTCTGCCCGGGGACTAGGTGTTTGTGTTGTCCTCATCATTTCATCATCATCATCATCATCATCATTCGTGACAGTGGCTAGATTGTATTGGTTAAAAATTTGGACTGTGTAAAAATTGGGAATTTGTACGGGCGCCGATGACAACATCATCGTCGTCATACTGTCTTGACAGGACGCAGAGCCCTCTGCCCCATACCTTACCAAAGCAAAGCTCAGTCTTGCAGCCAAGCCTCTATAAGATTCTTCCGTACATATCGTGATTAAAAGAGTAACGATGGTTTCGACCGCTTCTATGTGTAATTCTCTTGAAAAAATTATCTTTTCTCCGCACATATAATGTGCAGTATATATTACACAGATAAATAGAGCTGCAGAACAATTGTATCACTTTATCTTGGGAGAGCGCATTCGATACGAATTGGCTAAAATCTGTATGCTAACCCACAGATGTGTAATACAGATGTAATCCATTCAAAGGCCTTAGCAACACATTGGTATTCAATTTACACCAAATACAACATCAGTTCTACGTGACACAAAGCCTTTATAGATTTTTATAGGTGTACGACTTCAAATGTTTACTAATCCACTTCCTGTTACGGCTTGGCAATTGTAGTGTTTTCCCTCATTCTAACTGAATAGTCACTGACAAATGTATCAAACAAGAACTGAGATTAGAATTATAGTAGGTGGCTCTCTTTGTTTTTAGGTTTTACCACTCACCTACATCTACATCATACTCCGCAAGCCACCTAATGGTGTGTGGAGGAGGGTACTTTCGGTACTACTATCTGATCGCTCCAACCCTGTTCCACCCGCGAATAGTGCTTGGGAAGAATGATTGTCGGTAAGCCTCTGTATTGGCTATAATTTCTCGATTTATCTTCTCGTGGTCAGTGCGCGGGATGTATGTGGCGGAAGTACGAGGGACACTCCAAAAGAAAGGCACACTATTTTTGTAAAAATACAGTTTTCATTCTACATGTGTGAATGCCTACCCCCATGAACCATGGACCTTGCCGTTGGTGGGGAGGCTTGCGTGCCTCAGTGATACAGATGGCCGTACCGTAGGTGTAACCACAACAGAGGGATATCTGTTGAGAAGCCAGACAAACGTGTGGTTCCTGAAGAGGGGCAGCAGCCTTTTCAGTAGTTGCAGGGGCAATAGTCTGGATGATTGACTGATCTGGCCTTGCAACACTAACCAAAACGGCCTTGCTGTGCTGGTACTGCGAACGGGTGAAAGCAAGGGGAAACTGCAGCCGTAATTTTTCCTGAGGGCATGCGGCTTTACTGTGTGGTTAATTGATGATGGCGTCCTCTTGGGTAAAATATTCCGGAGGTAAAATAGTCCCCCATTCGGATCTCCGGGCGGGGACTACTCAGGAGGACGTCTTTATCAGGAGAAATAAAACTGGTGTTCTACGGATCGGAGCGTGGAATATCAGATCCCTTTATCGGGCAGGTAGGTTAGAAAATTTAGAAAGGGAAATGGATAGGTTGAAGTTAGATATAGTGGGAATTAGTGAAGTTCGGTGGCAGGAACAAGACTTTTGGTCAGGTGAATACAGGGTTATAAATATAAAATCAAATAGGGGTAATGCAGGAGTAGGTTTAATAATGAATAAAAAAAAATAGGAGTGCGGGTTGGCTACTACCAACAGCATAGTGAACGCATTATTGTGGCCAAGATAGACACGAAGCCCATGCCTACTACAGTAGTACAAGTTTATATGCCAACTAGCTCTGCAGATGATGAAGAAATTGATGAAATTTATGATGAGATAAAAGAAATTATTCAGGTAGTGAAGGGAGACGAAAATTTAATAGTCATGGGTGACTGGAATTCGAGAGTAGGAAATGGGAGAGAAGGAAACATAGTGGGTGAATATGGATTGGGGGAGAGAAATGAAAGAATTTTGCACAGAGCATAACATAATCATAGCTAACACTTGGTTCAAGAATCATAAAAGAAGGTTGAATACATGGAAGAATCCTGGAGATACTACAAGGTATCAGATAGATTATATAATGGTAAGACAGAGATTTAGGAACCAGGTTTTAAATTGTAAGACATTTCCAGGGGCAGATGTGGACTCTGACTACAATCTATTGGTTATGAACTGTAGATTACAACTGAAGAAACTGCAAAAAGGTGGGAATTTAAGGAGATGGGACCTGGCTAAACTGACTAAACCAGAGGTTTTACAGAGTTTCAGGGAGAGCATAAGGGAACAATTGACAGCAATGGGGGAAAGAAATACAGTAGAAGAAGAATGGGGAGCTTTGAGGGATGAAGTAGTGAAGGCAGCAGAGGATCAAGTAGGTAAAAAGACGAGGGCTAGTAGAAATCCTTGGGTAACAGAAGAAATATTGAATTTAATTGATGAAAGGAGAAAATATAAAAACGCAGTAAATGAAGCAGGCAAAAAGGAATACAAACGTCTCAAAAATGAGATCGACAGGAAGTGCAAAATGGCTAAGCAGTGATGGCTAGAGGACAAATGTAAGGATGTAGAGGCTTATCTCACTAGGTGTAAGATAGATACTGCCTACAGGAAAATTAAAGCGGCCTTTGGATAAAAGATAGCCACTTGTATGAATATCAAGAGCTCAGATGGAAACCCAGTTCTAAGGAAAGAAGGGAAAGCAGAAAGGTGGAAGGAGTATATAAAGGGTCTATACAGGGGCGATGTACTTGAGGACAATATTATGGAAATGGAAGAGGATGTAGATGATGATGAAATGGGAGATACGATACTGTGTGAAGAGTTTGACAGAGCACTGAAAGACCTGAGTCGAAACAAGGCCCCGGGAGTAGACAACATTCCATTGGAACTACTGACGGCCTTGGGAGAGCCAGTCCTGACAAAACTCTACCATCTGGTGAGCACGATGTATGAGACAGGTGAAATAACCTCAGACTTTAAGAAGAATATAATAATTCCAATCACAAAGAAGGCAGGTGTTGACAGATGTAATAATTACCGAACTATCAGTTTAATAAGTCACAGCTGCAAGATACTAACGCGAATTCTTTACAGACGCACGGAAAAACTGGTAGACGCCGACCTTGGCGAAGATCAGTTTGGATTCCGCAGAAATGTTGGAACACGTGACGCAATACTGACCCTACGACCTATCTTAGAAGAAAGATTAAGGAAAGGCAAACCTATATTTCTAGCATTTGTAGACTTAGAGAAAGCTTTTGACAATGCTGACTGGAATACTCTCTTTCAAATTCTAAATGTGGTAGGAGTAAAATACAGGGAGCGAAAGGCTACTAACAATTTGTACAGAAACCAGATGGCAATTATAAGATTCGAGGGGCATGAAAGGGAAGCAGTGGTTGAGAAGGGAGTGAGACAGGGTTGTAGCCTGTCCCCGATGTTATTCAATCTGTATATTGAGCAAGCAGTAAAGGAAACAAAAGAAAAATTCGGCGTAGGTATCAAAGTCCATGGAGAAGAAATAAAAGCGTTGAGGTTCGCCGATGACATTGTAATTATGTCAGAGACAGCAAAGGACTTGGAAGAGCAGTTGAACGGAATGGACAGTGTCTTGAAAGGAGGATATAAGATAAACTTCAAGAAAAGCAAAACGAGGATAATGGAATGTAGTCGAATTAAGTCGGGTGATGCTGAGGGAATTAGATTAGGAAATGAGACACTTAAAGCAGTAAAGGAGTTTTGCTATTTGGGGAGCAAGATAACTGATGATGGTCTAAGTAGAGAGGATATAAAATGTAGACTGGCAATGGCAAGGAAAGCGTTTTTGAAGAAGAGAAATTTGTTAACATGGAGTATAGATTTAAGTGTCAGAAAGTCGTTTCTGAAAGTATTTATATGGAGTGTAGCCATGTATGGAAGTGAAACATGGACGATAAGTAGTTTGGACAAGAAGAGAAAGAAGGTTTCGAAATGTGGTGCTACAGAAGAATGCTGAAGATTAGATGGGTAGATCACATAACTAATGAGGAGGTATTGAATAGAATTGGGAAGAAGAGGAGTTGGTGGAACAACTTGACAAGAAGGAGGGACCGGTTGGTAGGACATGTTCTGAGGCATCAAGGGATCACAAATTTAGCATTGGAGGGCAGTGTGGAGGGTAAAAATCGTAGAAGGAGACCAAGAGATGAATACACTAAGCAGATTCAGAGGGATGTAGGTTGCAGTAAGTACTGGGAGATGAAGAAGCTTGCACAGGATAGAGTAGCACGGAGAGCTGCATCAAACCAGTCTCAGGACTGAAGACAACAACAACAACATGTGTGAAAGTTTTACAGTGTTTAGATACATCCTTTCCGCTTGTGTTCAAACCTAGTTCAACCTGTTCCCGTGAGTGGCGCCATCACAGCATGTCTTCAAGATGGCTGCTACACTTTCGTCAGAAGCAACGTGCTGTCATAGAATTCCTGTGCTGTGAAAACGAGACAGTGGGAAACATCCACAAGAGGTTGAAAAAGGTGTATGGTGATGTTGCTGTCGATCGCAGTACAGTTAGTCGGTGGGCAAGCAGGTTACGTGATGAAAGCGGGCACGTCAATATTGAGGATTGTCCGCGAAGCGGCAGGCTTCGTGCTGCACACACTCCATACAATGTGCAGAGAGGTAACGAATTGGTGACTGCTGACGGACGCATCACATTGAACGAATTGTCACGCTACGTTGGGATAGGGGAAGGAAGTGTTTGCAGAATACTTAAAGTGTTGGCGTTAAAAAAGGTTTGTGCCAGGTGGGTTCCCAGGATGTTGACAGTGGTTCACAAAGAAACAAGAAAAACGGTATGCAGTGAACTTTTGAAACAGTACGAGAATGGTGGAGATGAATTTCTTGGAAGAATTGTGACAGGTGATGAAACATGGCTCCATCATCTTTCACCAGAGACGAAGATGCAATGAATGGAGTGGCATCATGCAAATTCACCCAATTAAAAAAAAATTCAAAACCACACCTTCTGCTGGAAAAGTTATGGCTACAGTGTTTCTCGATTCCGAAGGGCTCTTGCTTGTGGACATCATGCCAAGTGGAACCACCATAAATTCTGATGCATATGTTTCGACAATGAAGAAACTTCAAGCTCGACTGAGTCGTGTTCGACCACGTCGGCAAAAGCAGGATGTTTTGCTGTTGCACGACAATGCACGGCCACATGTCAGTCAAAAAACCATGGAAGCGATCAGAAAACTCGGATGGACAACACTGAAACATCTACCTTACAGTCCTGACCTGGCTATAAGACTCTCTTCGTGGAACAAGGTTTGAAGATGATGACTCCCTTGTGCACGCTGCCAAGCAGTGGCTCCAACAGGTTGGTCCAGAATTTTACCGTGCGGGTATACAGGCGTAAGGCAATTGAGAGGGATGGGAATTATGTGGAGAAATGAAAATATTGTTCCTAAAGGATGTATCTCCACACTGTAAAACTTTCAAATATGTAGAATAAAAGATGGACAAAAAAAAATAGTGTGCATTTCTATTTGAGTGACCCTCGTAATATGTTGTTTGACACATCCTCAAAAGTGCTGTCCCGAAATTTCAATAGTAAATCTCTCCGTAATGCACAACGTCTCTCTTGTAATGTGTGCCAGTGGAGTTTGTTTAGCATCTCCCTGAAGCTCTCTCGCCAGCTAAACGATTCCGTGACGAAACGCGCTGCTCCTCATTGGATCTTCTCTATCTCCTCTATCAGCCCTACCTGATAGGGATCCCAGATTGATGAACAATACTCAAGAAACGGGCGAACAAGCACCTTATAAGCCACTTCCTTCGTGGATGAGTTACACTTCCTTAAGATTCTTCCGATGAATCTTAGTCTTGTGTGTGCTTTTCCCACTATGTGTTTTATATGATCATTCCACTTAAGGTCGCTCTGGATAGTTATACCTAGCTATTTTACTGCAGAAGCTGTCTCCAGCTGTTTTTCATCAATAGTGTAGCTGTACAGTAGTGGATTTCTTTTCCTATTTATGCGCAATATGCTACATTTATTTATGTTCAGGGTCAACTGCCAGAGTCTGCACTATTCATCAATTCTCTGCAGGTCGTTCTGCAAATTGTTACTATCTTCTGGCGTTGCTACTTCGGTATAAACATTTGCGTCATCTGCGAATAGCGTTAAAGAGCATCCGACGCTTTCTACTAGTTCATTTATATTTATTGTGAACAGCAACGGTCCTATCACGCTTCCATGTGGTACTCCGGATATTACCTTTACATCTGTCGATTTAGTTCCGTTAAGAGCGACGTGTTGAGTTCTATCTGCAAGAAAGTCTGGAATCCAATCGCAAGTCTGCTCCGATACTCCGTAAGCTCGTATTTTAACGGAAATGCGGGACGGTGTCAGACGCTTTACTGAAATTGAGGAACGCTGCAGCAGCCTAAGCGCCGTTGTCCACTGCGCTGTGGGTCTTATGGAGGAACAGAGCGAGCTGAGTTTCGCAGGAACTCTATTTGCGGAAGCCGTGTTGATTTTTATAGAGGAGCTGTTCATTTTCCAAGAACGTCATAATTCTTGAGCACAATACATGTTCCATAATTCTACAACAGACTGACGTCAACGATTAGGTCTATAATTTTGTAGATCCGTCTTACGGCCTTTCTTAGTAACGGGAATGACTTGGGATTTTTCCAGTCGTTAGGTACCTTTCGTTGCTCAAGCGATCTACGGTAAATTACTGCTAGAAGGGGAGCATGTTCTTTTCGCATAATCTTTATAGAATCTTAAACGTATCTCTTCTGGTCCTGAAGCCTTTCCACTACTAAACGATTGTAGCTGCTTTTCAGTTCCGCGGTCGGTTATCTCAATATCTGCCATTTCGACGTTCGCACGACGATTGAAAGGAGGGGCTGTGTTACGATCTTCCGCGGTGAAACAACTTCGGAAGACCGAATTCAGTATTCGGTCTTCTCTCTGTTATCTTCCGTTTTGGTGCCAGTGTGGTCACTGAGAGTATAGATAGATGATTTTGACCTGCTTACTGAATTTACATACGACCAAAATCTCTTAGGGTTTTTACTCAGTTCGGTTGACAACGTCTTACTTTCTAAATCATTGAACGCCTCTGTCATTGCTCTCCTTACGCTCATTTTCGCTTCCTTCAGCTTTTGGTTGTCAGCTAAGTTTTTACTTCTTTTGAATCTGAGATGAAGTGCTCTTTGTTTACGTAGCGCTTTTCTAACACGGCTATTAAACCATGGTGAATCTTTCCCATCCCATAAAACCTTACTCGGAACATTCTTGTCTAGAGCATATTGAACGATGCCTATGAATTATTACCATTTGTTCTCCACATCTTCGTCCTCATCACAGAATATTTGATGCTGACTGCTGAGATATTCTGAAATTTGTGTCCTATTATCCTTGCTGAGCAAATATATCTTTCTCCTTTCTTAACATTCCTTGTAGGACCCATCGTCACAGAAACTGTCACAGCCTTATGATCACTGATTCCTTCCTCTACGTTAACTGATTCAATAAGTTCAGGTCTGCCTGTTGCTAAGAGGTCCAAGCGTTACCCTCACGAGTTGGTTCTGTAACTACCTGCTCAAGGTAATTTTCGGACAAAACATCCAGAACAATGTCACATGATTCCCTGTCTCTGGCACCAGTTTGGATGGCATAACACTCCCAGTCTATACCTACTGCAGCGATCAGAGATACAGACGCTTTCCCCCTAGGAGTAAAATGTTACTAAAGTATCCTCAGCATGACACATGTTCTTCTGTACCTCTATAGCAGCGATTTTTGTGTTGGCTGTAATGATTGCTTTGCACATGACTTTGTGGTAGATCACTGCATGCAGTCGGGGATGCTCTGGCTTCGAACACTGCCATGTGTAATTCATCTTCTCTCAACACACCTTAAATGCAGTGTGTATTAAACAAGGTTCCCCAGTATAGAGCTCCACAATACTTTGAAGATGCAGGCCCCAATTACTCTAGTATGATATTTGTTTAATCCATATGTATTAATGGAGGCATTAAAATCTGCCCCAAAATCCATGGTATGTATATACAAATGGATCGAAAAGTGGATTTAACAACAAGATATGTAATGATTTAGGACAGTGTTCATTTTTCTCAATTGCTATTCGAGAGTGGAGTGGCTTTAATATAAGATTTAGGATAGAGGTAGCATTTTTTCTCTTCCAACTACTGCAGGGATCTGGAATTAATTTATTTAATAAGAATGTGCCTTAGTTTGTTAGATACATCACCTCATTTTCTTAAGATAAGTTGAGTAACAGTACAGTGATTATGGAACAGTGTATGGTGCTTTTTATTATAAAGGCTTTTGGAATAGCAAGATGTGCAGTCCATTTTCAAGCAAATATGTTTTTTGTAATATCCTCGACAGCAAATCTTACTAAAAACAGGTCATCTACACACGCCATGTCAGCCTCATTTTAAAGTGCTGTAACATGGTACCACTGTTCCTCATATTTTTGCAGTCAACAGGTGTTCTGCAAACACACTGTACTTCGATACCTAGTATTTCCTGAACTCGAAATGTGATTTGCCTATTGCATCCCCAACCTCCAATTTCATGATTTTGAAATTTGACATGCTTATTGTGACCAGCATTTTTCTTCATGCAATTCCTACATCATCTTGAGTTGGCAACCATCCAACAGTGTCTCTATCGTCATTTTATCCAGGGTGATAATCTCATTCCACAGTTATGATTTCTGCATGAGTGCGAAGAACCACCTTATATTAGAAAAATTCATTTACACTTGATTGTAGATCCTAAGGTCAGGAACGTCTGACAAAAGGTTTAGGGTAGGGGTCTATATCTTCTCCAACATGAACAGTGCAAATATACGCATTGCTATTTATTTTAGAAACAAACTCAGCATTTACACACTAAGTTGTAGTGTTAAGACGTCTAGATGACATGCAGCTGGGATTTGTAGCTGCTCGCCTGCTATACAGAAATCGATGTGTCATTTCCTCAGGTATCCACAGCTTTTTTACCCAGACCATACTAGTGTATATATAGAAAGACCAGTTGTAAAACACCTGAGAACCACATTACTATGTGTATCAGAGAGTCTATTAAGAGCAACATCCATACTCCACCAATGTGGAGACTGTAGTTGTTAGAAACACATGTAATTCCTTGTAGCAGATAAGTAATATATCACCCACATCATACTCATCAGATTTTCAGCAGTAAAACCCTCTCGTAGTGACCAACACAAAGGAGTCTGTCTACCAATTTTCTACGATTGTACAATTGCATGTGTACCACTATTTGTTGAATTTGCTATTAGCCTAACCGACTAAGGGTCACAGGCTGATAATCAAAACCCAAAAAATCGTCTAAATAAGTGTTTCTTGTAAGCCATTTCTTCTTTAGTGGATGAATTGCACTTCCACGTATGATCATTCTACATTAGCTTAGTTTGAAATGTTACCCCTAGATAATATATCGTTGATACTGTTCCCATCAACACTGTACTCGAACAGTAATGGACCATTTCGCCCATTCATATGCGCTAGCTACATTTCCATTCATCCAGGTCCCTCTAGAAATCATCCACTGGCCCTACAATTCGCTTCAACTTTTAGAGTTGCTATCCTCTTACAGACATACGTATCATCCACGACCTTTTTTTTCTATTCAATACACCTTGATACAGCTTAGCAGAGTGTACAAGTTGCAACTGGCGTGCTTTTACCAACGTTGTAAAGCACATTTGTTAATGGATAATTCGAAATAGTGTAAAACAGGTGGGTTTTTTCGAAGGTAGCATTAAGATTATGGTATAATCGTACTAAGAGTAGACCTGTTTATGTATAACTTGTTTTAATACACTTACCTCTCATGTCCAAAGCAGAACGTAGACTAGTGTGTGTCTACTGCCATACGACACAGTAATAGTACTGTGTTTTATTACAAGCACATTTATATCATGTGGGAAAACTACTAAAGAGAGACTGCATGCAATATGCTTGCCATTGTGTGCATACTGTCTCTCATTGCCCCAGTGGTGCCATATACATTTTTGAACTGCTATAGAACATTCAGTTTACAGTTGTGATTCTATGGATGTGTTTTTATACCTGAAATCTTTAATAGGAAGTGGTTTATGTCTATTCTACACGTTGGTTCTTGTTATTAAGACCTATGGAATACATTGTTTCTGGGAGTCAATCATAATTCGCCAATATGTATACTTGACAGTATTACGGTGAAAAATATGTTTCTCCTGCTTTAAGGGGAGTTGGAACGCCCTATCCCGACAATGTTAAATTTAGTGGCTTGGCTTCCCTGTACTTATGAAACTACTGTAGCCATTGACGTGAAACTTTTACAGGACATTAAACTGTATATTTTGAGTCTACTGAGCTACAATGATTGCATTTCAGCCACTGATTTTGGAAATACAATTTTTTAATTACACAGTTAAAAATTTGTGTACTTTTTTGGTACGTTATCCTAAATGATTTTAATTATACATAACATTATGTTCTTCTTTTAGTTCAGTAGACTCAGGATATGTATGTTATTACTCCCTGAAAATCTGAGTACCCAATTCGAAATGGTTTCTGAGATTTAGGGAAAAATTCAACAGAAAATGTAAATTTTCAGGAACGCCTTTCAAAGTTTCAAAAGACTGTAACTCAATTACTACACTCATGCTCATAAGTTAAGGATAATGCTGATACATGGTGAAACAACGCTCTGGTGGGCGGTTTGCGGGCTTAAATCACCTCAGGGTATGACCATACTCAGAGATATGTTGGTGCATGTAAGAGTACGGTGCAGCGAGTAAGTTTTCAGACGTTTTCAGACGTGCTAATGGTGACTGTGTGTTGAAAATGCCTCAAAGAACATATTGATGCAGTTATAAGAGGTAGAATACTAGGGCGACTGGAGGCTGGTCGAACACAGCAGGTCGTAGCACGGGCCCTCCGTGTGCCACAAAGTGTGATCTCAAGATTATGGCAACGATCCCAGCAGACAGTAAACGTGTCCAGGCGCTACAGTACGGGACGTCCACAGTGTACAACACCACAAGAAGACCGATATCTCACCATCAGTGACCGCAGACGGCCATAGAGTACTGCAGGTAGCCTTGCTCAGGACTTTACCGCAGCCACTGGAACAGTTATCTGGGACACACAGTCTACAGACGACTGAACAGACATAGTTTATTCGCCCAGAGACCTGCAAGGTGCATACCTGTGAGTCCTGATCACAGGAGAGCCCGTAAAGCCTGGTGTCGGGAACACAGTACATGGTCATTGGAACAGTGGTCCCAGGTTATGTTCGCGGACGAGTCCAGGTATAGTCTGAACAGTGATTCTCGCCGGGTTGTCATGTGACGTGAACCAGGAACCAGATACCAACCACCTAATGTCTTTGAAAGGGACCTGTATGGAGGTCGTTGTTTGATGGTGTGGGGTGGGATTATGATTGGTGCATGTACACCCCTGCATGTCTTTGACAGAGGAACTATAACAGGTCAGGAGTATCGGGATGTCATTTTGCACCAATATGTCCGCCTTTTCAGGGGTTCAGTGGGTCCCACCTTCCTTCTGATGCATGATAACGCACGGCCCCACCGAGCTGCTATCTTGGAGGAGTACCTTGAAACAGAAGATATCAGGCGAATGGAGTGGCCTGCTTGTTCTCCAGACCTAAACCCCGTCGAGCACGTCTGGGATGCTCTTGGTCGCCGCATCGCTGCACGTCTTCAAACCCCTACGACACTTCAGGAGCTCCGACAGGCACTGGTGCAAGAATGAGAGGCTGTATCCCAGCAGCTGCTCGACCACCTGCTTCAGAGTATGCCAACCCGTTGTGCGGCCTTTGTACGTGCATGGTGATCATATCCCATATTGACGTCGGGGTAAATGCGCAGTAAACAGTGGCGTTTTGTAGCACATGTGTTTCGGGACGGTTTTCTCAACTTATCGCCAATACCGTCGTGTGTGTTCCCTTTGTGTCTATGCTATTAGCGCCAGTTTTGTGTAGTGCAACGTTGTGTGGCACCACATTCTGCAATTATCCTTAATTTATGAGCAGAAGTGTATATGCTTAATTTTTTTATTTTTAGTCACTCAGAAGCACTCTGCACCATACTATATACCATCCTCTTGATCTTTTTACACGTTTTTCTTCTTTCCTTCTTTCTGGACTCCTTAGTGGCCAACTTTGCTGCATACTCTGCTTTATCAATGCGAACCTTGTCCATCCGTTCAAATTCACTGATGCAGTTTGCTCCAGGATTAATTTCCATATGCTGTAGCACTTTCACCCTACCGATGTTGCCATCATTAAAAGCAATAACAGCATCACTGCCCCCCCCCCACTTCAGTGTCTTCATTTAAACAAAAACATTTTTTGGTAAGCGAGTCCATATAAGCTTATTGAAAGACTCATTGGGATTTTGAGTCTGACCATGCAGACACTTCTTCAGTAATTCAGGATTTGCCAGGTCTCTGTAAAGAGGTTTTATTATATCCATGACTGCTGCTTGGATGGAATGTTTATGGCTATATGAACTATTTGAGTATTGGACATCGCGGTACTTCCACCATGAATCATGTCCAGGAGGGCAAAGGTGGTGTACTGGTTTTTCATCTATTGACAGTCTGTGGAAGAAGGTAGCCCATACTACCTGCTTCATTTTCAACAAATCCTCAGTATTATTTCTAATGGCCATTCCCAAATACTGCTGTACTTCATCAATCATTTCATCTGTCAGCCTGCCTCTTATGGTTTTACCATCAGAAAGTTTCTTGTCTCTCAAAATTTGTTTCAACATCCTCAACCTGGTATCCATCCTCTTCTGGACATGACCACCACATTCCGGATTTGTGATAATCTTCTAACCATAAGGCTGAGCGGCTACTACACTGTTATATGCTTTTGAGTCTCCATCACCTAAGAACTTAGTGTAACACACTTCCCTTTCATTCACAAATCGACTAAAAATTTCAATAGCTGCAAAGCCTTCGTACCACCACTTATTTCTTCATCATTTCTGTCACAGATATTCCCTTCTTCATTCCCTGATTTACGCTTATAACAATGTATGGCTAAAATCTGGAAATCTTTCCAGTACCAACACTAGCAACAGAATTCTTAGAACTGTAGCCGCGCTTCTGCCAAGTGCCATCAAAAGTTACTGGTACGTCAATCATACCATCATTTATTTCAACAGCTTCGTTTGCAGCACCCTTCATTGACTCAAATGCAACGGATTCCACAGCAGCTCCAATAAACCCTGCACACTTGTCGATTTTACAAGGTGGGTGTGGCATATTCATCACGGCACACATTGTTTCTGCTGCAGTGTGTCCTTTGCCAATAGCTCCCAGTCCATAAAACCACCTAACATTTACTTCAAAATAATTATCTTTACATTTATCAGGATTCCAAAATGAATGAGTATATTTACAACTGGCACAATTAGTGATAAGTTTCCTAGTTAGTCCATTTGATACCTCGCTGTCTTCATGTAATCTAACTGGCTCTCCACATATTTTACAACACACACATTCACCTAACACTAGTTTAGGATCCGTAAATCTATCAGAATGTAACCTAACCTACCATTTACATCACTTTCGTTTAGGGAAAATTGTGTATGACAACGTTTTATTTTGATCTTCGAAGCACTAATGGATGTTTCTCTAGATACTGACGAGTTTGCCTGTATTTCATTGTCTGTAACTTCATACGCCGCATGTTGTACACAGTATTTCCCTTTATTCGAAAATCTATTACCATGAAACCCACATTTCTTAAAAACCCTTTGTTTTGGCGTCATACTTTACTTTTTGAGAGATTTACCAATCTATCCATCACTTTTCCTCGGAAAAATTTTAGCACTTCGACATACAACACGTGTTTGTACTATGAAACTATATGATACTGTTTTTGACAGTGCTACCGATACAAACACGTAATTTAACCTTTATAACACAGCAATCCACATCCTTCTATATAAAAAATTACCGATTTTATTAGATCTTGAAATAATGCACGTAAAGATTTTAACATTTTCAACCGGTGTAGATTATATTCAAAAAATAAAATGAAATACTTACCAAGTGAGTTTATACGGAACTTTGCAAATTGCAAATTTTATAATGAGATAAAAATCCGAAAATGTGAAAAAAAATTTCCGTTCTAACTCTCCTTAATATAATACTTCAATATCGCTAGCATTTAATACATTTATACATATATGCACATGTGATATCATCTCCATCTCCACGTTACACTTAGCACTTACATTGAAAAGCTCATCCAATTTTTGTTGCAAATTCCGATCACTTCTAGCATATACAGTGTTTCATTCTAAGTGTATCTATAAGACATTGTAACATGACATATAGGTGTAGGCAACGAATTGTAATTGCTATGTTACATGTGTTAACGAAATCAAATATTTTTTCCGTGCATTACATCTTGATACATCATAGCAGAGTGTACATGTTGCATGTGACGAGCTATTCCCGACATTGAAAAAGACGTGTGTTAACAAATGATTCGAAAATGTGTAATACAGATCTTTTTTTAAAAAGAAAATTGAAAGATCATGACGTAATCATAGTAACTATTGTCCTCTCAAGGTACAACTTGTCTCAGTATAGAATCTTGATGTATCACTCTAACAGAAATGCAGCTACTTCATTTGGAGAGCATTTCCTGCTAAATGTACCATAGCATTTCTGACTGTGTATCTCTAATGAAGAACATCCAAAACATCTACTTGTCTCTCATGTCCAAAGTACGTATAATGTGAGCTAGTGTGAGTATTGCCTTACCTTGCCATTATATGCATACTATTACTCGCTACCTCAGTGGTGCCGTAAGTATTTGTTTCTGCTGCTATATAACAATCAAGTTACAGCTGTAGTTCTACATATGTGTTTTTATCAGAAATCTTTACTGGGGCGTTGTTTAAATCTCAATAGCTATTTTTCTTAAGACCTATGGAATAACATCGCTTGTAGGAGTCATAATTCTGCACTATCTGTGTTTGTGTTTGGTAGTACTGTGCTGAAAAATACGTTTCTCCTGCTTTAATATCACACTTTCGTACATTTAGATAGCTCTCCACAGAGTCAAACGCGGAATTTCCATTCCGTATGTGTAAATTGTAGGTCAACCCTTTCAGAGCCACTAGCGGCAGTTGCTTACATTTGTTGCAACAGAAATATTTTTCCTCAACGGAAACCTCACGTACACTTCTGCGAATGTTCAGTTTTTACATCATGTGCAACTACACCCACCTATTAGGCATAATTGTAAAAATATCAACAAGTGAATGTAGCAGTGCGCAGGAGCTTGTGACTGCCGAAATTCACAGAAGTTTTTGGTTCATTATAACTCATTGTATAATTGAATATTATTATTATTATTTTGCATCGTAATTATTGAATTATCAGTATACTTATTACAACAGTGAATATTTCAAAATTAATTATTTTTCCATAAAAATAAGCTTACTGTGCAAAGTATATATTGAAAACGGGCACAAATCTTGAATCTTAAATCATTAAAAAAATCACCTAAAAGCATTAGAACAAAAAAATTTTTTTTCTTCTTCCAGAAAAAATTCGGGGCCTGAAACAGTTAAAAACGTTGCCCTTTAGCGGAAATGCTTCTACTAGATGTGTAGCAGGACGCATTTCTGGTGATAACTTCATTCTCTCCTAGGCCTATCATTTGCCACATAAATATTCTTATCTATACTTACAATTGCAGTTCGGCCATGTGAAAAGGCCTTATCATTGTTCTGTGGTTAGCACAGAGGACCTGAATTGACGACGGTTCAAATCTGCATCAGACCATCTGATTTAGGCTTTCCATGACAGCTCTAATCGCTCCAGGCAAGTGCTGGGACGGTTCCTTTCAAAGAGCATGGCCGATTTCCTTCCCCATCGCTGAAACAACCTGAGCTTGAGCTCCATCTCTAATGACCTCATTGTCAACGGGACGTTAAAGCCTGATCTTCTTTTCTTATCGCTGTTTACAGTACATTACCATACCACAGGTAGTCTTCTTCTTGCATACAAAGAAGCCGTGTTTCCCTGTTAAGTAGTCAAACATAGCTACTCTGTTAAAAATCTTGTGTTATATCAAAGCCCATAAGCTGATAGTTATCTAGTCGAAGCCATTGCAGTATCCAGGCTGGTGGTCCATTTTAACATCAGCCAATTCCTATTTATATAGATTTCTTATACTTACTGAGAATGGTTTCCGCTGCCTGCATACCAATTTCTCCTAATATGCCTCTTGACAGCGCAGTTTTTCTGCTGTATGTGAGAAATCATAGTTTAGTTATGGCACAATGTCTCTCTAATGTCTATTCTTCCCCTCCCCGTCCCCCCCCCCCACCCCCATTAAAGTACGGGGGATCGGGGGATGGACAAAATCATGTGAATACCTGTCATATATACCAAATTTATTTATTGATAAGGAGGAACCACTGGTTTTGAGAACAGCTGCAGTTCTTCGTGGAATAGATTCGTAGAACTTCAGAATAGTTTCCAACGGAATGCTCTCCCATCCTTTTGTCAGAACATCCTCCAATTTTTTCGATGATGTTGTAGCTGGAAATCTGCTCCTCACTCTCTGCTCTAAAACTCCCCACATCGGTTCAGTGATGTTAAGGTCAGGAGATTGTGCTGGCCAGGGAATATGTTTGATGATATTCCGATGCACCACAAACCACGCCTGAACCTTTTTGGCAGTGTGTATGGGCACAAAATCGTCTTGGCATATAGCAGTATTTGGCACCAATGTGCTTGTCATAGTGAGCACATCATTGTCGAGAATGTTGAGATATTCATTCGCTGTAATCCGACAAATGAAATGGGGCCAGCAGAATACCATGGTATCACCGCCCAACTCATAACAGAAGTTCCCCCATGATGGACTGTAGGAAACACTCAGGTCGGATCAGAGGCTTTTTTTGGGTTTCTCCATACATACACCCAGCTGTTTGTAGGAAACCGTATCATATTCTGTCCAGTCATCTAGTGTCCAGGTTTTATGGTCGTGGCACGTCTTCTTTCGTAGCTTTGCTTCGGCCTCCAATATTAAGGCTTTTGAAATTGCAGCCTTTCACGAATGTTAGCCTTGTGAAGCTCCCGCCGTAGTGTTATTGTCGACACAGTGTTACTCAAGAGAGTGTTTAGTTGTGCAGTCGTTTTTGCCACGGTAGTTTTATGTTGTCTGGTCACAATCCTTTTTAATGCTCGTTGGCCTCTGTCAGTTCACTTCGGATTTCGCCGACTATTCCTCTTCATCGATGCTGTTTTACCATGTTTTGTATGTGCCATCATTTCCGGGGATACTGGCGATCGTGAAATGTTAAACAGTTCAACTATTTCTGTCACAGCTGGTCCCACTAATGGCGCACCAATAAGTTGCCCTGTTTGAAAGTCTGAGAGATTGCTTGCTTATCTTAACCGTCACTGAACAAAGTATGTAATACACTAAAAGATAACCTCTACGACTTGGCACGTGAGCTGTACACTCCAGCTGTATCATAGTATTTATCTATATGCAGTGATACCTGCTTGTAACAAGATGTATTGTATTGTGTTGTGTTCATATTATTGTGTCTACCCTGTACATTTATGTGATGTCATTATTGCTGTGCGGTACTGCCTCCCACCATTGACGGATAATCCATTAAAACTACAATCTTCTACAACATATACATCTCCAGCTTCCATTCCTGTGATTTTGAAATGCAATTTGCTTTTGAGCAATAGTCAGTAGGCCAGTAGACCAGTGGAATCGAATGTGTAACATAGATTTCCACATAGTTTACAAGTAAATAATTAAAACTATGATCAGATAGAGCATAGTTTATAATATTTTCGTGTCCCTGATTGTCTAGAACGTGTGTTAAGTATAGCAACTGTGTCTCTATATAGAAAGTATGAACTGAATACACGTTTCTCAGGAAAGTATAGTAATACGTGTGATAGAAAATTCTACATGCATTGCAACTTTTAAAACAATAATAATAATTCATTAATTTTTTCATGTGTATAATCTTTTAATACACGCTCCTTTTTCTTCCTCTTTCATCAAAGCTGTTTGTCATACGAAAATATTTGTCGAATAATAGTTTTTTATTTATGTTAAATTTAGCATGTTTGTAATCTTGCATGACTGCAGCTATGAAATCGTCCAACTCGGGACCTACATACAGGAAATACCTCTCGCTGTGTCGTTGAATACATTTTACTCATTTTACTGACATCTACATGTACATACGTAATCCGCAAGCCACCATACGGTGCGTGCCGGACGGTACATTGTAACACTGCTAGTCATTTTCCTCTCTGTTGTACATGCCGAGGGAAAAACGACTGTTTATGTTCCTCTGCACGACCCCTTATTTCTCTTATCTGATGTTCATGGCCCTTGTGCAAACTATACGTCGGCGGTAGTAGGATCGCCTTCCCTCCGGGAATTCCAACTGAACCACCTCCGTAACACTTGCGTGTTGATACTACCTGCTGATAACAAATCTAGCTCTCATCTGTGAATTGCTTCCATGTCTGCCT
Organism: Schistocerca nitens; assembly: GCF_023898315.1. Lineage (NCBI taxonomy): Eukaryota > Metazoa > Arthropoda > Insecta > Orthoptera > Acrididae > Schistocerca > Schistocerca nitens. The sequence goes on from NC_064617.1 coordinate 147,700,152, forward strand.
TGAATGAGACCTGTGAGAGTCCCAAACAGTTGAGCAATACTCAAGAATGACCCCAGGAATGTGTCAATAAAGTTTCCCCTTCCTGGGACAATGAATTCACGGTGTTCTTATTTCAATTTCCAGGAGTGTATATATATGAGGTAACAGCGCATTTTCCAGTCGCTCTAGACTTTGTGCTGGGCGAGAGATTCGTGATAAATTCAACATAAGTAAGGAGGAAATGCTGTAGGACATTCTTTATAAAACTGAATTGGAATTCCAACCGATCCTTGCGACTTATTTGGTTTCAACTGTTGCAGTTGCTTCTCTACGTGTGGGATGCCTATTACTAAGCCATCTGTACAGGAGTCTGTGCGATAGTCAGATAACAGTATATTTGTACGATCCTCCTGCATGAACAATTTATGAAACGCGAAATTTAAAACTTCTGTTTTCCTTTTGGTATCTTGTTTGCCACAGCAGAGTGGTCAACGACTGATTGGATAGAAGCCTTCGACCCTCTTAGCGATTTTATGTAGAGCCAGAATCTTCTTGGGTTCTCGGCTAGATCCTATGCTAAGGTATGACGGTCGTAGTTGTTTCATGCTTCGCGCATGAATCGTTTATGGACGCACGAATCTCTACTGACTTTTGCCTGTCTTAATTCGTGTTCTCTTTTGAACCGAATGCTTCCTCAGTATTTTCCGAATTTTATTATTAAACTACAGTGGGTCTTTTCCGTCCTTAACCCACTTACTTGGCACATACTTCTTCAAAGCGTGATTTACAATCCGTTTAAAGTTTGCTCACAATTTCTCTATTTCCATCATGCTGTAACTAAATGATGCCCTTTCACTGTCTAAGTGGGATGCTAACAGCTGCTTCGATGTTGTTTATAGCAAAAATACTCTCCTAATCTTCTTGACTGATTTATTGACTTTACTAACCATCATTGCTATGACGACAACCTGAACACTAATTCCTATACCTATACTGACATCGTTGATAAGGTGAGACCTGTTTGTAGCTACAGGATCTAAAATATTTCCATTTATATGTGGGCTGTTGAACTAGCTGCTCAAGACAGATTTTGGAAAACATATTCAAAATTACTTCACAAGACTCCATGTCCTTACTGCCTGCAATGAAGCCATAAACACATCAATCCATAATCGGTAGATTAAATTTGCATCCAACTTATATTGCATGATCTGGCTATTTCCCTGCTACTGTGTGTAGGATTTCTATGAACGACTCTAAAACTGTCATGGCGGAATCCGGATGGCCGGTAAAAAGTTCAACAATTAACTTGATTTCACCTAGACCTGTTACACGCTTCCAGTTAACTCCACAGTCACACACAGGGTCGACCACATTAGAGACAATATTTTCGTCGACTGTAATGAACAGTCCACCTCCTATGGCGTCGAATATGTCTTTCCAATATACGTTCCATGACTCACTAAATATTTCAGAGTTTTCTGCTTCGGGTTTCAGCCAGATCTCAATCCCGAAAATGATGTGAGCGCGACGAAGTCCCTGGAGAGCGCTAAATTCAGCAGCTTTGTTACGAATACTTCGACAATTTACTGATAAAATTTTGGCAGTTTAAGTGTCTTTACTCTGAACGCAGTCTGATTTCGCTGTCTTCGTATCGAATGGCGAAAGTTCATCGGAGTACCTCAAACTACTGCCTAGCCTAAATAAAATAAACCATGTACACTCCGCAAGTACATTGTTACCCAAGTAGCTGCTTCCTTTTTATAGCGCACCCGTGATCTACTAGTGTAGTTCACTATAGAAATCTTAAACATCATCTGTCTCTAGGAATGAAATTAACAAAAACTGCATTGAGTTTTAAAATTTAAACAATCAGAAAAGTTGAAGAAAGTATAGATTTAAATACAGAAATGAGGACTAAAACCAAGAATGATTTTGAAAAAGATTTCTACAAATAGGTGAATAATTCAGTATTTGGAAAGACGATGGAAAACTTACGAAACAGAGTAGATATTAAATTAGTTTCAGATGGAGAAAAATGTGATAAACTTGTATTAAAGCCAAACTTTAAAAGGAGAGCGATATTTAATGAAAATATTGTTGCTCTCTGTACGAATAAGGCAAAAATCAAATTTATAAACCCATCTATTTAAGCATGAGTATACTTGATTTATCTAAAGAAATGATGTATGATGTTCACTGTAGAACTATGAAACCAAAATATGGAGAAAATATTTGGTTGTGTTGCAAAAATGAAATTGCAGATATGTGCCAAAACAGCAGAGGAAAATATGCCTGCTGACTATTAGGACTATTACACTTTACCTCTGATTGTTGCGGTAGTGAAAATTAAATGAAGGGAAAGTCGTATGACGGAATTTTAATGTCAGTTCCTGGTTTATACTTTCGTCGATGATCAGTCTGACAGAATGAGTAAAAAATACTACAACTGTCAAATCGTAATGCGACGTGAATTTCGTAAATATATGAAGTCACATACCTCTGGAAAGATGTAAAGGCATTATCTTATGTAGGACTGATGTATTCAGTGTGAATGGAGTACCAATGCACTAGTAAGGCGCTGGAATGGATTACATCTGTATTATGCAACTGTGGGTTAGCACACACGTTTTAGCCAATTCGTATCGAGTGTGCCCCATTAAGATAAAGTGATATAATTGCTCTGCAGATCACAATTGTTTGTGATAGGTGCTCTGAAATATCTATCTAATATGTATTGCACTTTAGGTGTGTTGAGAAAAGGTGATTTTTCAAGAGAATTATAAAAGAAAGTGGTCGTAGCCATCATTACTTGTTTAATCATCAAGGGTCACAAGAGGCTTGGCTGCAGGACTGGGATTTGGATTGTCAAGGGGTGGGATGTGGGGGTCTGTGTCCAGTTTAGACAATGCAAAGCCATACTCGTTATCTGTTTATCCATATGTGGCGCCAGTGCCAGATTTCGACATGTGCTGCAGTGGCAAACTGGCCCTCAGTCCATGATGGTAACTTGTTGTGGTATTTCTCTATGTGGATGCATTTGGCGTGGTGCAGACATGCGCACTGGAAATACTTTGTGAGAGAGGTCCTTCCACAATTTTTGCTTGTTTCAAATAAAGAAGTTATTGTTGCCTTCCTTGCTTCCCACTCTGCCCCATGTGGCACAGTGATCATTTATACATTATCTGGTAAAACATGTGCTATCGATGTTACTTTAGTCATGAGTAATGTGTGTGTACTATGTGTCTGCTCGCGTTTCCCTCTACTGTTTACAATTCCCAGTAATCTTATAGTCTCACACTACTCTCAGCCAACCTGTAGTGACATCACACACTAACAATGCATTGATAAGTTCCTTGCAGTGAAAAGAAACATAGCAGGAGCGCATTTTTTGCATTGCATTAATTATTAAACATTAAACTATTCAGATATCAGTGTAGCAGGTTTCAATATTGCACAGTGGCGGCATTTGTTAAACAATAATGATCTCATCTTTTATGTGTGTCTTCTTAAAAAAGTGGTAGAAAATTGACAAATTCGTAACAAATTGCTCCAAAACTGTAAATAGCATAATACATTTACGTACTTCTGCAGAATACCTTTGGGCATGATACTCTGCTGGAAATTGTGAATATCGCCTGAATTTGCTGCTGCTGCTGTTGATTGAGTGACATACAAAGCACGAATGGTAGATTGATCCTATGTTACTGGGTACCCAAATAATGGTGGTGGTGGGGTGGACCATTAATAATGCACTATGTTAGTGGGGGATGGAAGGCCGCCATTTAGGTAGTAAATTATGAGTTAGAACAGAAAAACCTCATTGCAGCTTGTTTAACATGTACAAATATCTCTTATTGTTTTGAAGTGAATCATCAGATGCTAGTTTATTTGTGTACTTTACTGCAATAATCGGGATTGCTGTAGTAAATGAAGTATTCCTCTGCAACAGTAGGCAGCAATATGTTGTATAATGTAGATTATTGTACACTGGGAAATGTATTTTTGCTGAACATTCTGATAAATTCACTCATTAATGTTATTTGTAGCTTGTAGCAGAAATCTGCAATTTGTGTGGTCACTGTACAAGAGACAAAAACAATAACCATGTAGACTTTGCGTTCTTGCCTGAATATCTTATGCAAGCAAGATTAACAAACTGCCTGCTGGAGACAACTGTTTCATTACGGAATGTAAAATACCCCATCCCCCTTTTTTTAAGCAGCTACGTACCTGAGGGAGAATCAGTAGTTTTTCTAACAAAATGGCGTTCTATTAATTGTATGAGGTTTGTGTGTAGCTTCTGCAAGCAGTAGAGTAAAATACTTTAATGACCATAATTTTTAATGTATTATGTCAAATTAGTATCAGATAGCTACTTTCGAATTTTAATTCATACTGTGGTCCATTTCACATCCCAGAAGGTTATCCTTCAGTATACTGAATAATATGTGAACATATACTACTGTAAAAATGTTCATGAATTCCTATGTTTTCTGTCATCAGCCAAATGTAATAACCTCATCCCAGATTAGTAAGCAAAGCCCCTGATGATCATATCACTTTCATTGACTTTCACAGTTGCTAAGTATTCATTTGGTCTACTAGAACACATCTAAAAGCCTCTTTATTTGCTGCCATTCATCAGTCCATCAAATCATCCTCCACAGTTCCACTGACCAATGACAGTGTTGTCTGTAGCACTGTAAGCAATATTCTGCATTCATGTTCATGATAAGTGCCTGTTGTGCAGTTTGTGCAGTAGTTCCAGCATGAAAATGGAATCTGAATGTCTGCCAGCAAATCATTGTATCACTGACCTCTTAAAGTAATATGTCACGATGTACTCTCTAATGCATTGCACTAATGTACTATTATTGTGTGCTTCATACAGTGTGCCTTAGATTTTGATAGATCTTGCCAGTTGTAGTTCCCATGTCTGTCAGAGTGACTGCATTAAGTGCATCATTGATCTTTGCACTTGACATTACATCACAAACAGAGTAGCTTTGTGAGTGTAGCTTCCGTGAAATCTCTCTAACATAGGAAATTGACATGTAGACCCCTACAGTCACTGGAACTGAGCGTTCCTTTTCCTTACAGATATTTCTGGGACACAAAATTTAGTTTTCCTGAACTGGATGCCCATGATAAAGGTTTTTCAGTCCAATAGTTATAAAACTGATCCGTGTTTTAGGTTGTTAGGTATAGTGTGGCTGCATTGTCAGAAAATACCAATCTATAGTCTCGTAGTAGGTCTCAGAAGTTAGTTAGAAACAGTAGGATGTCATGAATGACTGAGTGTATTATTTTCAAAACTGATACATGTATCCCTATTGAAATGTGCAGTGCATTGTCCACTAGAGTATAACTAACCCATCTATATTAGACTCCTTGTTTTAGAGTTTGTTAGACTATATTAGTTTGTCTATTTCTTCTCCCTAGACTTGCTGTTATACCTGAAAATAAGAGGAAGTGATTCTCAGTTACACTTTCATTTATTCTTGAGAATTTTATTTTATTTTGCAAGTTCTGTTTTTGTGGAGATATTTTGAATTTTGTACTTAAGTTTCAACGCTTCATTACAAATAATTCTTAGCATTCAGTAGATTTATCTCTTGGATCTCATGCACTAATCGTTCTTTCTTGTCTGCTCTATTATAATTCAAACTCAACTAAATTTATAGTAAACACGATTTATTTTGCTGTATGAATCCAACTTGTAATCCACAGTATCTTTAGCAAAATTGTTCTTCTTATAAATTCTCTCCATGTGTTCTGTTTCTCAAGTGGATTCCTGTCATGATGCAATTGCTCAAATTGTTTTATACCAAAAGGTACTGATACTACTGAATATAACTATTTGTGTCTAAATCACTTTGTGCACTTACAAGGGGAGGCCGCCAATTGTGAAATTCAGATTCAATTCATACTGCGCATAATAAAAGCTCATGGCAAAGCACCAAGTTGCACTTCTCAGCCGTTGTCGAGAAAATCGACAGTCAAAAGAAACCGTTGCGGTGAAATACTCTCTACGATTAATAATTTTCTACAGCGTCGTGGTGCAGCGGTAAGCGCTTGGGTTCGTAATCCGAAGGTCGCCGGATCGAATCTCGCGCCATGCAACCTTTTTTTTAGTATTTGTTTTTTGTAATTCAAATGTGTATACACACACACACACACACACACACACACACACACACACACACACACATATATATATATATATATATATATATATATATATATATATAGGGAGAGAAGGAAACATAGTAGGTGAATATGGATTGGGGGGAAGAAATGAAAGAGGAAGCCGCCTTGTAGAATTTTGCACAGAGCATAACTTAATCATAGCTAACACTTGGTTCAAGAATCATAAAAGAAGGTTGTATACCTGGAAGAATCCTGGAGATACTAATAGGTATCAGATAGATTATATAATGGCAAGACAGAGATTTAGGAACCAGGTTTTAAATTGTAAGACATTTCCAGGGGCAGATGTGGATTCTGACCACAATCTATTGGTTATGAACTGCAGATTGAAACTGAAGAAACTGCAAAAAGGTGGGAATTTAAGGAGATGGGACCTGGATAAACTGAAAGAACCAAAGGTTGTACAGAGTTTCAGGGAGAGCATAAGGGAACAATTGACAGGAATGGGGGAAAGAAATACAGTAGAAGAAGAATGGGTAGCTCTGAGGGATGAAGTAGTGAAGGCAGCAGAGGATCAAGTAGGTAAAAAGACGAGGGCTAGTAGAAATCCTTGGGTAACAGAAGATATATTGAATTTAATTGATGAAAGGAGAAAATATAAAAATGCAGTAAATGAAGCAGGCAAAAGGGAATACAAACGTCTCAAAAATGAGATCGACAGAAAGTGCAAAATGGCTAAGCAGGGATGGCTAGAGGACAAATGTAAGGATGTAGAGGCTTGTCTCACTAGGGGTAAGATAGATACTGCCTACAGGGAAATTAAAGAGACCTTTGGAGAGAAGAGGACCACTTGTATGAATATCAAGAGCTCAGATGGCAACCCAGTTCTAAGCAAAGAAGGGAAGGCAGAAAGGTGGAAGGAGTATATAGAGGGTTTATACAAGGGCGATGTACTGGAGGACAGTATTATGGAAATGGAAGAGGATGTAGATGAAGATGGAATGGGAGATAAGATACTGCGTGAAGAGTTTGACAGAGCACTGAAAGACCTGAGTCGAAACAAGGCCCCGGGAGTAGACAACATTCCATTAGAACTACTGATGGTCTTGGGAGAGCCAGTCATGACAAAACTCTACCATCTGGTGAGCAAGATGTATGAGACAGGCGAAATACCCACAGACTTCAAGGAGAATATAATAATTCCAATACCAAAGAAAGCAGGTGTTGACAGATGTGAAAATTACCGAACTATCAGTTTAATAAGTCACAGCTGCAAAATACTAACGCGAATTCTTTACAGACGAATGGAAAAACTGGTAGAAGCGGACCTCGGGGAAGATCAGTTTGGATTCCGTAGAAATGTTGGAACACGTGAGGCAATACTAACCTTACGACTTATCTTAGAAGAAAGATTAAGAAAAGGCAAACCTACGTTTCTAGCATTTGTAGACTTAGAGAACGCTTTTGACAACGTTAACTGGAATACTCTCTTTCAAATTCTGAAGGTGGCAGGGGTAAAATACAGGGAGCGAAAGGCTATTTACAATTTGTACAGAAACCAGATGGCAGTTATAAGAGTCGAGGGGCATGAAAGGGAAGCAGTGGTTGGGAAAGGAGTGAGACAGGGTTGTAGCCTCTCCCCGATGTTATTCAATCTGTATATTGAGCAAGCAGTAAAGGAAACAAAAGAAAAATTCGGAGTAGGTATTAAAATTCATGGAGAAGAATTAAAAACTTTGAGGTTCGCCGATGACATTGTAATTCTGTCAGAGACAGCAAATGACTTGGAAGAGCAGTTGAACGGAATGGACAGTGTCTTGAAAGGAGGATATAAGATGAACATCAACAAAAGCAAAACGAGGATAATGGAATGTAGTCAAATTAAATCTGGTGATGCTGAGGGAATTAGATTAGGAAATGAGACACTTAAAGTAGTAAAGGAGTTTTGCTATTTAGGGAGTAAAATAACTGATGATGGTCGAAGTAGAGAGGATATAAAATGTAGACTGGCAATGGCAAGGAAATCGTTTCTGAAGAAGAGAAATTTGTTAATATCGAGTATAGATTTAAGTGTCAGGAAGTCGTTTCTGAAAGTATTTGTATGGAGTGTAGCCATGTATGGAAGTGAAACATGGACGATAACTAGTTTGGACAAGAAGAGAATAGAAGCTTTCGAAATGTGGTGCTACAGAAGAATGCTGAAGATAAGGTGGGTTGATCACGTAACTAATGAGGAGGTATTGAATAGGGTTGGGGAGAAGAGAAGTTTGTGGCACAACTTGACTAGAAGAAGGGATCGGTTGGTAGGACATGTTTTGAGGCGTCAAGGGATCACAAATTTAGCATTGGAGGGCAGCGTGGAGGGTAAAAATCGTAGAGGGAGACCAAGAGATCAATACACTAAGCAGATTCAGAAGAATGTAGGTTGCAGTAGGTACTGGGAGATGAAGAAGCTTGCACAGGACAGAGTAGCATGGAGAGCTGCATCAAACCAGTCTCAGGACTGAAGACCACAACAACATATATATATATAATTCCCGGCAATCAGTTGCAACAATTATGCATATAATAAGTTGTTGAAAGTCGTTTCTCGTGGAAAAACTGGCGACTTCGAACATCATTATGTTTTCCGCAAACAAAGTTGTATTTCACAAATGTTATTAATTATCTTCATAATGTTAACCACGTATAGTTAACGGAAGACGTAGAAACGATATTCCGAAACGAATACGTATAGCGTAAGTCAAACGTTCGAATTAGAACAGAGACCCCACGAACACAAATTTGCTGTGGCAGGTATGAAATATAAACTCCGATACTCGCTCGTTACACTTGAAGGACAGATGTTGAATGGGCCGAAACGAGCACCGCATAACAGCGTAGTTGCCTGCTAACTTCGAAAGAAGGTAGATGCGGTCCCTAGCGCAACTTATAACGTCGTCGAAAATCAGTGCGGACGGGAGAGCTTTGGTACACCTTGTTAAAGAAACGGAAAAATGGAGGCGGTACAATTGGAGAGCGATCCGCCTTCACCAACATCCATAAGCAATTCATTAATAATTTATATATATATATATATATATATATATATATATATATATATATATATATATATATTACAAAAAACTAATAAAAAAAATTGCATGCCGCGAGATTCGATCCGGCGCCCTTCGGATTACGAACCCGAGCGCTTACCGCTGCGCCACGACGCTGTAGAAAATTACTAATCGTAGAGAGTATTTCACCGCAACGGTTTCTTTTAACTGTCGATTTTCTCGACAACGGCTGAGAAGTGCATCTTGGTGCTTTGCCACATTACACCTATGGCCATGAGCTTTTATTATGCGCAGTATGAATCGAATCTGAATTTCACAATTGGCGGCCTCCCCTTGTTAGATCCAAAACCCAGTCTATTACACTATGTCCTGTTCATGATTAAAATGCCTTTGTCAGGAGTAAGTCCAAGTGTGACTCCAGTAGCTTTGAGTACCTCAGTCCAATGACCAATCAGCGCCTTGAGTGAAACTGATATCTACAAAATCTTGTGTCTGTACTCTCTAGTCGTTTAGCAAAATCAGTAACACTTTCCGTCATGTATATACACGGTCAGAATGCATGTATGTGAAATTATTTGTCCTAGCACCTTGTTGTTTTTAATACTGTCATCATATTTTTGCATAGGCCTCTATGCTCTCACCCAAGAAGGGAGTACCTATCGTTGTTAAAACATAGTTCTTTATATTAATTTGAATCCCTGTATTCTGGGAGTAATAGCATATTCTAATACGAAAGTTTCTCCATCCTCTGACTTACTTTGATAACTTTCATTGCTAGTGTGGGGAAAGGTCATTAGCCATAAAAATAGCAAAATGTGTAATGAAAATAAAAAAAATTATGTTGCCAGATAACTGTCATTCTAGAAAACTGTCACCAGAACTGATTCTTTCGTTTCAATTTCTGGAATGAAATCATGTGTGTATATGAAAAATATGTAGCTTCTTCATTCTTTACTTTATATAATCTTAGAATCTTGTACGGAATTTGAACCAGCTACATGGCATGTTAGAACAGTTGTCTTGTGGGAAAAATCTTGGCCTCACTATAAATGCTTAATAGGTGAAACTACACTCTTTGCAATATTGATGCAAATGATACCTTGTTTGCAGCTGATTATCTAAAATGAACTTAATAACAAATCTTTGAACCAGTTTTGCTAATATCTAATGTGACATTTTCATTGCTGTCTTTAGACATCCTATAGTTTTTAACATTTCAGAGATGTAGTAAGTATTTCACCTTAAAACATTCACTAATTACATAACAGCAGTACATGATTAAATAAAGGTACTTATGACAGTTGCTGAAAATGTGTTCCATGTTTTTGTGTTGTTATTGAACTAGCTGAATTGCTCAATGACAAAATTATCAGTCATGGTATTTTTAGAACATTTATTATATTTGGAAACTGCAAGTAACAATAACTTCGTAAGTGATATTTTACAGCATTAGCATTGCATTATAACTCCTGTATTATATGTTCTTTGAGATTTTGAAATTTGTAGTTGAAATTCTCCACATCAGACTATTAAGAAATTGCTCTGGTACAATTTTACTTTCCCAGTCTAATTATCCATTACCCTAGAGCCACTAGAGCACTGAACTTAGTTTTCCTGCACTATAGTCTGAGAGAACCAGTTATGGTTTGGGGAAGGGTAAAGTGTAGAGAAATAAAATTGAAATTAGCTTGAAAATATATATTTCTGGATTCAGTTAATTTTCCCAGACCAAAAATTGACAGATGTATTGTTTAGAAAATAGGCTCCAAAATATTTTCCAATTTTCCTTTTAGGTTTAAACAGACATGGTACATAACAAAAGCTTCAACGTAGTATGAAACATATAGGCACACTTTCTGTGGCTCACAAAGATGTTCAGACCAAAGAAGTTGACAGTCAATTGTACAATAAGCTTACAAGATTATATAAAAATATACACTAAACCCGTACTCTCTTCAAATCATAAAAAATTGTAATAAGTTAACATATACACAAAAGAATCTCTTTCCACATAAAATATGAACGAGTTGTAAAACTAAACTACTTCTGAAATAATTTAAGACACAATGCTAATCTAAAATAAGTATAAACACTCAAGACACACCTACTTGCACACAGGTAAACAAATGCTTCTCATATTCTTACTGACAGTGCTTTGCACTATGTTTGCAAATGTGTCAGAGCAGGAACTAGGCTATACTGCAGAGGTAATGTATACAAGGCAAGGTCTCTTCCTCATTGACACACAAGAATACTGATTATGGAATGATAGTGTGAAATACAAAAAACCAGTTTCCTGGATATATATTTCATTTTTACAAATCTTTTTAATACTGCCACAACACATCAGCTTTTAGCTAATAATTAACAAATCACATGATTTGCAGTATGTAGATGGTTTCATTAAATAATTTAATAAATGCATGATGAATAATACATTATAAGGAGTGTGACTACTAAGTGAATGAAGTACTATATTAAAAATAAATACATTAATACTTTTCAGCATCGCCATGGCATAATGCTTCACAAGATGCCACCAAAACTTCACTGATAGTGCGATGTCAAAGTTGCTCACGTGGTGAACAAAATAAAGACATTATTTAAAATCATATTCAATATTAATTTTCCAACATGAGATGACCATATTAATTCAATATATATGTTAAGCTTTATCACCATTTCTTCTTCGTTCCTGAGTGATATTTCTATAAATTTGTTGTAAAATTTTGGAAATTTTATAACCAGATGATGCTACAACAATATCGAGAAAAACGATAGGTGTGTTACTGTGTGCATTTGCAAATCATTCAGAAACAACTAATAAATAAGTGATTTAAATTATATATGAAAATATGGCAGTCTGCATGATGAAATGAAAGTATGATGAAATCTCGTCCAGAACTCTCCATTATGAGCCCACGGATAGTGTACTCACAAAGTAATTAAAACATTAATGATGGCTCAGAGGCCAGTGCATCAACATAAAATCAATCAAACAAAAACAGATCTAACTCTTCCAACATATATTTTCAAAGACTAGAATGTTTCCGTAATTTATCTCCCAGCCTGCAGGGAGTTCTTGTGCAGTCTACTTCTTCCCCAGTATTTCCACCATTTGGTTAAATTTTTCTTCTTCATCAATCAGAAGTAGTGCCTGAAGACAACCTTTGAAGTATGGGCTCTTGAAACAGTCAGATCTGAAAAAGGTAAATCAAGACTTATTTTAGACCAAATACAGATATTTTTCAGTCAAGTGCAATTTTGCTCATGTGTCAAAATGTTTTATTAGATTCCATGTGTGAGAATTTCAGAAAATTTCCGCTTTGAGATTTTAATTGTATTTTTCAGTGTTATTTAATTTCTGAACCATGTAACTGAATATTTGACATGATTTTATTTCAGGATGATATTAATTATTGTTTGACTTTTCCATTACTGACACCACATTGTAGTCTTGATGATGATAAGGATTATTTTTTAACACACTATCTCGTAATGTTAGTGCTGGTTCATAGTACCTCGTAATGTTAGTGCTGGTTCTGTAGATATAAATTAGTAAAAGGTATAGATTTATAGTGTTTATAGAAGCCTTCAGTATTACCATATAGTTAGTAAGTTATTTAATGAATTTTGATTTTAACTACATTATTTTCAGAAAAAACTATTATTCTAGTTAAAGATTGTTTTAAGTAATTACTATTTAATGTTATTTTTGTAGTTAGAAAACGAAAAAAGGAAAAACAAAACAAAACAAAAAATAAAATACCTAAACCCCTGGCTCTGCCCCATGTATTTGTTTTATCCAAGACTGTATCTTATCCATGTCATCTTGGAGAAGTAGAACATCGATGCATCCTTTGAAGTAGTCAGATGTGAAACAGTCTTTCCTGTAATAATCAGACAAGTTAAGAAACACATATAATTTCAATGTTTTTCTTTTTGCATTTGTGTGTTTTAATTTTGTATTCTGAAGTGCAGTTAAGTATTGATTGTAATTGGAAAAAATATTATTTACACTAAACGAAATTTATTTTTCAACAGATCTCAAATTATTATTTATTTATTAACTGTATAAAAAGATACAATTTCTGTAAAGCTTCATTAAAACATATACTATGAAACAATTAATAACAGAATATTCTGTAAAGAAAAGCATATATAATTTTAATACAAAATGAAATATATAAATTACAATCAAGAATTTATAGATGTAAGAACTTTATATACAGAAGCTGGGAGCAATTTCAGAAAAAGATCATCTGCCTTCTAAAACAGTGAAAACAATGTTTGTTGACTTGAAACAAAAGGCACTACATCAGATTCATCAACATTTTCTTTTTAAAACTGAACTATAAATAACTCACTATTAGTATTTGAATTATATATGAGGTATCAGTTACCTGCAGTATAAATGTTAATTTCATATTTCGCCCTATCAGACAGACAACTAGTGTAGGTATGATAAAGTTTATGCATATGACGTGGAAAGGTCAAAGAAAAGGCATGTCTCATCATCATTGTTATTATTATTTTTAATTTGGACCACGTTTTTTCCTTTTGTGATGACCCCATATTTTGTTCATTACTAAGCAGAAATAAAAACCAGTACTAATTGCATTTCCTGTCATTTATAAGAAACGATTTCAATGCTGACAGAGCAGTCTGAATTTTCTGCTGGATAATTTAGATCGATTTTGCGTGTGTATTTTCTTACAACCAGTTAGAGGCATTCTTGCGTCAGTTCAACCTACCTGCACAGAGAGTGGAGCTGAGGTTCGCGGAATAGGTTGTAGCAATCTTCGCAGATGCGGTCGAGGCGTGCAAAGATGCTCTTGTCGTAAACTCCTTTACACTGGATGTCGAAGAAGGACCTTTTGGCAAGATGGTGTGGATCCAACGGGCTGGAAGCCGCCGTGGAAACGAGGCTAGCTACGACGAGGACGCAGAGGACGACCCCTGATAACCGCCACTGGAGATGTCGGCATGGAGCCTCTCCCTGTTGCTTCTGCTGCTGCTGCTGCTTCTGGTGGTGCATCTGCAACAATGATATTCCCACGGTCAGTGCTTTTGTTGCTAGACGAAATGCAACAGGTGCCTGGCGTTGGCGACACATAGTGCTGAGCAAAACCAACCACGGATGATTATTTACGACAAACTGCGGGGAAAGGTACTATATTATGGGTGGAATTTCGTAGTGGCCGACGTCAGATACCGTTCCTGAAAAACTATTGTTCAAAAATATTAACTGTCTATGACACCAGCGGTGGGATCCAAGCAAGGACACTTAGAAAGCAACGAGAATGTGGATTACTGCACAATTAGTACTTGCTCGATCGCGTGTCTATACACTGTGGTATGGTGAACTCTTGAAAAGAGCTGCAGGGAAATGAAACAACAACAAAGGATACAAAATAGTCATCGGCGTATTTCGGTATAACGGATAGGATCTGCAACGTAGATTCATTCTGCTACCTCATAACTTTCGCAGCCACTCCTTGAACGAATACAGCTGCGAGGCTCTCGTCACAGATTTGGAAATACAAATATCGAACAGATGTTTTTTTCGCACAAGCTGTAGCGATTTTTCCTATTCAGTCACAACAACAAAACAGAGACGACGAGAGAATCAGTTTGCACACGTCGGCGAATTGCGCGGCGATCCCGGACCGTGATCCTCGGCTACAGCTCTTATCGAGACACTCTGCGACTGGCACGACGACGCGCAGACGAAACGAGCGGAGCTCCTCGCGAGAGGCATGGCGCCCGGCGTGAGATGTTCCCGAGCCCGCGGAACTGTGTGTGCGTTTGCGGAGCGGCGAGCGGAGGCGGCCGGAGACCGCGCCGAGCTGCGCTGACGCACGTGGTGGGACTGGCACGCCGCTGCGGAGTGCCTGCCCGAGCCCCCGAGCCGGCCGTGGCCCTGTTGGCCGACCGTCGGCTGAGCCCGCAGCGCCGTCATTCCGCCTCGTTAGCCAGAGGATGTGCGCTCGTTAGGGCCGGCCCGACACGGTGCCTCGCGAGTGCCTTCAGCGCCCACTGCCGGGCCAGCGCACCAGATTCCCGACACTTGACGATACCTCAGAAAGGAGCTCACAGTTCCGAGCACTTCGTTCGTGTCTGGGTAGCAGATTAGGTCAAGGCGTACGATTTCCGCTGTTCACATAGCACAGAGAACTTGCCCGCCAAAAGACAATACAGGGCAGTTCAAAATGAAAAAAAAACGATTAAAAACAGCTGTAACTACTCAGTGCATTGCGATGCATCGATAACAATTACAGAACATGTAAAAGAAAATTCGTTGTTTTTGTGGATACACTACTGGCCATTAAAATTGCTACACCAAGAAGACATGCAGATGATAAACGGGTATTCATTGGACAAATATATTACACTAGAACTGACATGTGATTTTATTTTCAGGCAGTTTGGGTGCATAGATCCTGAGAAATCAGTACCCAGAACAACCACCTCTGGCCGTAATAACGGCCTTGATACGCCTGGGCATTGAGTCAAACAGAGCTTGGATGGCGTGTACAGGTACAGCTGCCCATGCAGCTCCAACACGATACCACAGTTCATCAAGAGTAGTGACTGGCGTATTGTGACGAGCCAGTCGCTCGCCCACCATTGACCAGACGTTTTCAATTCGTGAGAGATCTGGAGAATGTGCTGGCCAGGCAGCACTCGAACATTTTCTGTATCCAGAAAGACCCGTACAGGACCTGCAACATGCGGTCGTGCATTATCCTGCTGAAATGTAGGGTTTCGCAAGGATCGAATGAAGGGTAGAGCCACGGGTCGTAACACATCTGAAGTCTAACGTCCACTGTTCAAAGTGCCGTCAATGCGAACAAGAGGTGACCGAGACGTGTAAGCAATGGCACCCCATACTATTACGGGGGGTCATACGCCAGTATGGCGATGACGAATACACGCTTCCAATGTGCGTTCACCGCGATGTCGCCAAACACGGATGCGACCATCATGATGCTGTAAACAGAACCTGGATTAATCCGAAAAAATGACGTTTGCCATTCGTGCACCCAGGTTCGTCGTTGAGTACACCATCGCAGGCGCTCCTGTCTGTGATGCAGCGTCAAGGGTAACCGCAGCCATGGTTTCGGAGCTGATAGTCCATGCTGCTGCAAACGTCGTCGAACTGTTTGTGCAGATGGTTGTTGTCTTGGAAACGTCCCCATCTGTTGACTCAGGGATCGAGACGTGGCTGCACGATTCGTTACAGCCATGCGGATAAGATGCCTGTCATCTCGACTGCTAGTGGTACGAGACCGTTGGGATCCAGCACGGCGTTCCGTATTACCCTCCTGAACCCACTGATTCCATATTCTGCTAACAATCATTGGATCTCAACCAACGCGAGCAGCAATGTCGCGATACGATAAACAGCAATCGCGATAGGCTGCAATCCGACCTTTATCATTGTCGGAAACGTGATGGTACGCATTTCTACTCCTTACACGAGGCATCACAACAACAGTCCAGCAGAAAACGCCGGTCAACTGCTGTTTGTGTATGAGAAATCGGTTGGAAACTTTCCTCATGTCAGCTCGTTCTAGATGTCGCCACCAGCGCCAACCTTGTGTGAATGCTCTGGAAAGCTAATCATTTGCATATCACAGCATCTTCTTTCTGTCGGTTAAATTTCGCGACTGTAGCACGTCATCTTCGTGGTGTAGCAATTTTAATGGCCAGTAGTGTACTTTATACACTGAGGTGACAAAAGTCATAGGATAGCGATATGCACATATAGAGGTGGCGATTGTATCGTACACAAGGTATAGAAGGGCAGTGATTCATGTGTAAATGTTTGCGACGTCATTACAGCCGCACGACGGGTATTAACAGACTTTGAACGCGGATTGGGGTTGGAGCTAGACGCATGGGACATTCCATTACGGAAATCGTTAGGAGATTCAGTGTTGTGTTATCCACAGTGTCAGGAGAGAGCCGCGAATACCAAATGTAGCATATTACTTGTCACCAAGGACAACGCACTTACCGACCGAGAGCAGCGTCTTTTGCATAGAGTTGTTAGTGCTAACAGGCAAGCAACATTGCGTGAAGTAACCGCAGAAATCAATGCGAGAAGTACGAAGAACGTTTCCGTTAGGACAGTGCGTCGAAGTTTGTTATTAATGAGCTGTGGCAGCAGATGATCGACGCGAGTGCCTTTGCTAACAGGACGACATCGCCTGCAGCGCCTCTCCTAGGTTCGTGACCGCATCGATTCGACCCTAGACGACTGGAAAACCGTGGCCTGGTGAGATGAGTCCCAATTTCGCTTGGTAAGAGCTGATGGTAGGGTTCGACTGTGTCATAGTCCCCACGAAGTCATGGATCCAAGTTGTCAACAAGGCACTGTGCAAACTTTTTCATAATGTGGGACCACAGTCATAATATATTTCTTTAAAGTCAGTACCGCCATTAAACTGTTGTTTATTTACAGTGTTATATTTACACTTACACAATCATGATTTCGGCTTCAAAGTGCCATCATCAAGTGTTTTAAGTGTTATAAATTGCCTAAGATGGCATACTGTCGTATTAAAATACACTATTAGACACATTGTCTAAGAGGCTATATATCTGGCAGAGCTTACTGCTTTGCTTCATTACTGAGTACACCATCTTGAGTCAAGATGGTGTGCGCAGAATGAAACAACAGTCTAATGGCGGTACTGACTTTAAAGAAACTGTGCAAACCGGTGGTGGCTCCATGGTGGTGTGGGCTGTGTTTACAGGGAATGGACTGTTCCTCTGGTCCGACTGAAGCGATCATTGACCGGAAATGGTTATGTTCAGTTACTTGGAGACCATTTGCAGCCATTCGTGGCCTTCATGTTCCCAAACTACGATGCAATTTTTATGGATAACAATGCGCCATGTTACTAGGACAAAATTGTTCGCAATTGGTTTGAAGGACATTCTGGACAATTCGAGCGAATCATTAGGACACCCATATCGCCAGACATGAATTCCAATGAACAATTGTGTGACATAATCGAGAGGTCAGTCCGTGCACAAAATCCTCCACCGGCAACACTTTCGCGATTACGGACGGCTATAGAGGCAGCATGGCTCACTACTTCAGCAGGGGCTCCCAACGACTTGTTCATGCCACGTCGATTTGCTGCACTGTGCCGGGCAAAAGGAGGCCCAACACGGTTGGTAGCTATCCCATGACTTTTGTCGTCCCAATGTATATCAAGAACGAGGTCCCCTCTGTCCATGAAAACAACACTTGACCTCTAGTATCGAAAGTAGCATACTGAGTACCTTCTTCTTCAATATCCGCCTCTTGGGGAATTAATGAAATTCGATCGTCGACTCATATCTAATGAGGATCACAGCCTTATGAAGAGTTCCTTTCGTCAACTAAGGTTGGGTTGTTTTGGGGGAGGAGATCAAGCAGCGAGGTCATCGGTCTCATCGGATTATTGAAGGGCGGGGAAGGAAGTCGGCCGTGCCCTTTCAAAGGAACCAACCCGGCATTTGCCTGGAGCGATTTAGGGAAATCACGGAAAACCTAAATCATGATGGCCGGACGTGGGATTGAACCGTCGTCCTACAGAATGCGAGTCCAGTGTGCTAACCACTGCGCCACCTCGCTCGGTGTCAACTAAGGAATGACCACTTTGAGTAGTCTATTACTGACATCATTACATACTATGCGAGGAATATATCCGTGACATCTTTCCAGTGTCACTTTATGTTTAATGTGGTTATCTTCCAACCGAGACGCAGATCCGGCCATCCGCTCGGCTGCTTACGCGTACAACCGGACGCGCAGGTTGGTCTTTCTTGGCCTTTTTTCCGGCTTGCTTCTTTCTGCACGGTCGCCGCGACCACCGGGCAGCTGGCCGAGCACCTGGCCGGCCCGGCCACCCGTGCAAAACGCCCCAGGCGGGCGGCTTACTTTCAAAGGGCGAGCGCCGGGGCTTAATTGTAGCTGCGCGCTCGCTCCGCAAAAATCGCCGCTCGTAATCACGGGCCTCCGACGTTGGCAGCACACGAGAGGCGATCGCCGGCATAATTACAGATCGGCGGAGCCGATGCGATGACTTCATTCGATGCTCGTTTGAGTGGACGGCACTGTGAGTGTGTAAGTGTGTGTGTGTGTGTGTGTCTAGCAACTCAGACTGCCTGGCGCTCCTTTACAAAGCCCACCCGCGCGCTTGTTCACACTAATTATATTCCGGTTCCCTTTTGCGGGTACTAGAATATTATCTCCCCGTTCCTGTTCCACCACTTATCCGCGCTGCAAGCCTCCTCTGTCGACTTGCTTATTTAAGCTGGTAATGGTTACCACAGGTTTTATTCCGCACCCTACCTTCCTTCCCTGGTGTCGCCTTTTCTTCCACTCTGCTTCTCTTCGCTTTCGCTGTTAATTACGGGCGGACAGGTTCCCCCGGCCGTCCATCACGCTAGTTAGGGGTCTCATACCTGCAGGTGTGTGAGTGCAACCTAAGGAGAAGGCTGCCTGCAGTTAATAGCACCGGAGCTGCCGACAAGTTCTTCCAAATGATCGCCACAAAAACCTTGCCCACATGACAACACACGCGGATGGAATTGCGATTACAATGAATTTGTATGTGGAATTATGACTGATGAGTGAAACTGACGGCATTAGAGCGAACAGTTGCCTATTGCCAGACAATGTCCTAAGAATATTGCTTGCACAAAAAATGTTCGCATTATGTTTCTTGATTTTTTGTTTCTTTGACCTCTTCCATCATTTCTTCAACGTTTTCGTTCCCTGGAGTATTTTTCGACAATAAAATTTAGATATGATTTTAATGTCCTAAGAGAGGAGAGAGAGAAGCTGAGCATATCTTAGTTACATTTTGAAATTTGTGATGCTGTCCTCGTCCCGTAATATGTCACCACATCAGATACCCATCTGACGGGTTAAACTTTATATCTATTCGGTGTCCAGTTGAGAGTTCAAACGCACAGTCTTTCCATATTAATAATCACGCTAGGCGCTCATCCGTATTATAAGGCTGATAACGTTCATAATTGCCCATAAGTTTTCAGGAGACGGTTGTTGCTGTTTTTATGGGCCTGTAATGCTGTATGGCAAATCACTTGCTTCAGTAGATTGGAAATAACAGCCAAGCAGTTGCAAAATACAGGTGTATTAAACCTTGACAATGATTCCGACAGTTTTAAAACTATCTTCTTCAAAAGGTATTGTATGTAGAATCGCGTATTATATATATCCGATGTGGGAGTCGTTTATTCTGCCCATTTAATCGCCATTTAAAAACGTGCTTTTAATCTAGCAGCTCTCTACTGTACGGCTTTGTCTTACAACTTTTTATATTCCACACATTTGATTATGGATCCAACAACATGTGGTGTCCATCGTCAAATGTGCGGTATTTTAAAAAGTTGTAAGACAAAGTCCCACAGTAGAGAGATACTACTTTTAAATTATGTATTTTAAATGGTGATTAAGTGGATGGCATTCACATGTACTAGACCCAGTCAACTACTCCCCCCACATGAGATATAGATAATATGTGATTCTACGTGCAATACCTTCTGAAGAAGACAAACTGTCGAAACCGTGGTCAAGGTTCATGTCGAAACCGTGGTCAATGTTCAATAAACCTGTATTTTGCAACTGTTTGGCAGCTATTCCCAATCCATTGAAGCTCTTGCATGCTTGCTGAAGCGCAGCCATGTTTAAAATATGACAAATCACTTGCTTTTTGTGATTTGAAATAAAAGCAAGTTCTGATTTGCGTGAGCCAGACACGAATATTGCGTAATCACTGCACCACTGCTCGACCAGAGAGAAAGGCACGCATTATGAAACACATCATTAGCCCGTGGTGCACAGTAGACAGCGGCCTTCGTCGAGGAAGAGGGAGGACGTTGCAGCGAGTAAGGTAGACGTAGATGAGAGTAGGCAAGCAAAGGGCCTGTGGACTGGGCAACTGGTTCCTAACAGACCAGACAGCGCGGCGCGGGGACCACATCTGTATTCCTCTCACGTCCGGCTCGCATTTAAAATGTGGTCCAGAGGCCCGGAACAGGTTCCGAGGCGGCCGCCGTTGGTGGTCCGCCAGTCGATACGATTCGCACTTAATTAACTAACGGCTCTCCTTGCTCCCGCTTCTCCGTCCTTTGTCCGAGGCGGCCGGACGCGAGAACAGGACGAGCTGATAGTAACCACTCTTCTCTTTCTCATAGATTCTTCATTATTCTTTATTAGGCATTGCCTGCCGTTGACTGGCTCCGACCCCACAAGGGGAAGGCACATGCTGTGGTTCATTTACCTCCTACCTCTCATCCATAAAATTGATTTACAGCTAAATGATTGTTAGTTTCGGCGTTCCTACCCTTCTGCAGACACCCAACGCTGTATTCGGTTCTGTTCATTTCGTAGTTATTCTCTCTCGTTCACCTTAAGCTTGGAAGTTTGATGGCGTATTTATCGCGTTGTACCTGTTACCTCAAGTCCAGTTTTCCAGCTGTGTTCCCTACCATGGACAGTACTAACTTGAGGTAACTTGATCTCCAAGTACGGACAATATGTGAGGGCTATTCGGAAAGTAAGGTCCGATGGGGCATGAAATGGAAACCACACTGAAAATCCGATGAAGCTTTGCACAGATGTGTTTGGCTGTTTCTTTAGTATACCCGTCGATCACGTCACGTCGCTCTTTTGAGTTCGAAGCGACCAGTGACCATTTAAAGATGCCTAAAAAATAGTGCCTCCCGCCACGTATAAAGGCCTGGTGAGAGATTTCACCTGATGCCACGCAGCCCACAAAACTTCTCGGACTCACTCTGCAGGGGCAATGAAGATGCGCCTGCAGCGTTTTCGATGAGAAATGTTTCATCAGGTACCATAAAACCCGGAGCGGACTTGACTTCCTCTGAGTTTCATCTCTGCTCACATGAACCGCTGGCTGTGAAGACAACAATTTAGCGCGGAAAGCAGATTAGCGTAGAGAAGTGGCGGAAAGCACAGGCGACTGCCTCTGTGACGAGGGTATTGGAAAGTTTGTACGGTGCTACGACAAATGTCTCAGTGGGAGCGGTGACTATGTGGAGGAGTAGCTGGAAGGTGTCGCTAACTGTTACATATAAAACATTTTTGATTGTGACCGTGGTTTCCATCTCGCGACCGATCGGACCGTAATTTCCGAATAGCCCTCGTAAGTTATAAGTTCTTTTCTAGACAGAGGATGGAATATGCAATAAAAATGTAGCTCTCCGTGCTGTTTCACGCGCTAGATTCAGGTGGTAAAAGCCTGATGGTGATGCCGTTGTCGAAGATACTTTTTCCTGCCCCTGTGATTCGCTATAATAACGACGTGTGACGATGGCCTCCCGTCTGGTAGACCGCTCGCCTGGTGCAAGTCTTTCGATTTGACGCCACTTCGGCGACTTGCGCGTCGATGGGGATGAAATGATGATGATGATTAGGATAACACAACACCCAGTCCCTGAGCGGAGAAAATCTCCGACCCAGCCGGGAATCGAACCCGGGACCTTAGGATTGACAGTCCGTCGCGCCGACTACTCAGCTACCGGGGGCGGACTGTGATTCGGTGATTTATGCGTACATCGTTAGACATGTAATTTGAATTGTGCTGTATTCGATCAAGAGAGGTGAACCCACTTTGGAACAATAGGCTCGTAAAAGTTAAGAGTAACGCTTTGTACTCCTGGAGCAGTCAGCTTGCTCCACGGCTTTTCTTAGTCCACTGCTGTGTGAGATACCTTCACCGATCCTTGTCAGGTTTGAACGAACCCTTTTCCCGTCGGGTAGACCGCTCGCCTGGTGCAGGTCTTTCGATTTGACGCCACTTCGGCGACTTGCGCGTGGATGGGGATGAAATGATCATGATGATTAGGATAACACAACACCCAGTCCCTGAGCGGAGAAAATCTCCGACCCAGTCGGGAATCGAACCCGGGACCTTAGGATTGACAGTCCGTCGCGCCGACCACTCAGCTACCGGGGGCGGACTGTGATTCGGTGATTTATGCCTACATCGTTAGACATGTAATTTGAATTGTGCTGTATTCGATCGAGAGAGGTGAACCCGCTTTGGAACAATAGGCTCGTAAAAGTTAAGAGTAACGCTTTGTACTCCTGGAGCAGTCAGCTTGCTCCACGGCTTTTCTTAGTCCACTGCTGTGTGAGATACCTTCACCGATCCTTGTCAGGTTTGAACGAATCCTTTGTCTCCAGTGATATTTCGGTCTATAGTGTGCTGAACCCTTACAGCGAGATCCAAGATTGTCTACAGTGTAGCAACAGAGCAAATATGATTCGTTCATTTTCTTGAACTAGTCCGGAATGTAGTGTGAGACGGTACGAGAAGGCGCGATTGCTGGCTCATTACTTAGGGTTAGGGTACTTCCGCAGTTGCCTCGCCACGGTAACAGGATTGTTAAGCGTGCGCGGCTGTGCGCTGCCCAGATGTTGCCGCCACGATCGACTGCTCACCGCGAAATGAGAATGAGCGCCGGACCGTGGACGCTCGCAAAAACCGGCCCCGGCAGCCGCCTGCCGGCGGCGGTCCAGGTGTAATTCTGGCCGGCCACCTGCCGCGTGCCTGCCTGCCTACCTCTTCTGGGAACCAGGCGTCGCACGTATCCACCGGCGTATTTTTTAAAGGGGCCTCAGCCGGCGGACGGCGTAGGTAGGGGCAAGACCGTAAAACCGGTGTAACGTGGAAGCGCGACAGCATAATCTCACGTTTCAGGAGGTACCCTACGCAGTCGTTACTACTGCTGCGACGGAAAACGCTCGAGTGACTCGATCAGTGATAAAAGTCCCGTGGAAACGTGTAGGTTACGCACCGGGGTACACAGTCAGCCATTATCTACGCGCTCCATCCGCGGATGAAACAGAAAAAGGGAAGACTAATAACGACACGAAGCACACTCCATCAGTCACCGTACAGCGACTTAAGAATATTTGGGTAGATGTAGAACTTGTCGCGGATTTGTTTTTTAGTTAATTAATTTATTTATTTTATAGGGAGAAGAGAGTTAGGGTTAATGTCCCGTCGACGATATGTGGAGAAGGAAATAGGTGGTGTCTTTTTCAAAAGAACAATCCCGCTATTCGTCTTAATGACTTTACGGAACACAAGGAAAATAGCCTGGATGTCCAGAGGGAAACCTGAGCCGCGCGTCTTCCAAATGACAGTCCTGCGTCTAAATTACGGCAGCGTTTCACTGCCGAGCGGTTCTAGACGCTAAGTCTGGAACCGCGCGACCGCTACGGTCGCAGGTTCGAATCCTGCCTCGGGCATGGATGTGTGTGATGTCCTTAGGTTAGTTAGGTTTAAGTAGTTCTAAGTTCTAGGGGACTGATGACCTCAGAAGTTAAGTCCCATAGTGCTGAGAGCCATTTTGAACCAGAATGAGATTTATTGAAAGAAATCCCCAGAAATGAAGTTCACCCAGGAATAAAGTAGGTTACAAAATACTTGTTAGTCCGCTTTTTTCTCCTCAGTCTACAATTTATACCAGATACAAAATAAAGAATATCGAAATAAAAGTAGGAATTTTCCCCGAAGGATCGTTTAGTAAACTAGGAAGCGTCACGGGGATGATCATCCACCTCCAGTGGGAGGCGCTTCAAGAGAGGAGTTGTCTATTGCATTGTGTTTTACTATCAAAGTTCAGAGGGCGTTTATTGCTAGAAGAAATAGCTGGGAAGCCCCAAGAGACGGATTGAGCCGACTAAATGGAAAGATTTTTTCCCTACCCTTTTGTGTCCACAAGTACCTTTCCTTCGCGAAGTATGAAAGCTAAGTGTATCTGACTGGAAAAGGTGTGCGTGTGTAGTGTAGTGTCATGTTCGTGTTGAAAATGATGAGAGAAGGGAGAGGGTGAAACACGCTGCCGGCACACAGCCTTCTCCTCCCGAAGAGCCAAAGGACGCCGGAACGATCACCATCGACAGTGTAGCATGCCCTCACTTCACGAGATACTGCGGTAAAGTTTGGCACTGAATCCAGGACACGTGGCGCAAAGACTGGTGATCAGGGACTCGACGCCACCATCCCTTCTGTCCCTTCTACCGTAAAGGCAAAGGGGAAAATGTCAACAGCGCGTTGTGTAACTGGATATACGATAGGGCTCAACTTCGATGATCTGATGGGAAACAGTGTATCCACCTCGGCACGACCGTTGGTCTTTTCCTATAAGAGTCTGGCAACATATTGCTGTTTCTAAATATAACTCGCGAAAAAAACATTAAAGTAAAATTGGAGGCACCATTCGCGAAACGAGGCAGGACCCTCCGCCATGCAACTTACGGTAGATTGCTGAGTCTAGAAGCAAATGTAAACAGACAGTCTTAACTCCCTCCACTCAACGCGCGGGAATCGAATAGTACAGGAAATTCTATAATACTGGTACGACGTAACCTCCGCCAAACATTGTGAAGTGGCTTGTAGATCATATACGTAGATATATTCCTGCAGAATATCGGTCCTTTGTTAAATCATCGCCATCACTTACTCGATATACCAGGAAACAGCTCATCAAATTGCGAACAACGCTGTACTCGGTGCAGATATACGATCGTAGCAGGTTCTTAAAACCATCGGATCTTAACGCGTTAAACAGAAAAAATAACTCATCGCGACTGTACAGATCGCAACGCGAAGGTGTAACGGCGCCTCGGTTTGTGGGACATCCCCGCAGAGAGAGAGAGCGCGAGCGATGTGCCCTTCCTACAGGCGACTGTAGGCAGGTCCGGGTAACGGCTGCGGGATCGCGGCGCGGCGCAAAGTGAGTCAGCGTTGTGTAATTTCGCACGCGTTTACATGCACAGCTATTCCGGCGGCAGCACGGCGGTGCGAGGGTTTTTGTGCCGCGGCAGCAGCGAGGCCACGGCGGTGAGTCACGGGACGCGAGCTCCGTCGCTTCGTTTCTCAGCCGCGAGGTACTGCAGCCAGTTGCACCTCAAGGTTCGGCGGTCGCCGAGCCGCGCCGGTGTCCGCAAGCTGGGTTACGCCTTCCAGCCCCACAATATGAGTCGCGTGTAGATTTCTATTTCCGAGCTGCGTAATATCTCTGTACAAAGTATCACTGGTCTCTTCACGGCTTCGACGTTTCGAGACTGTCAACATAGACACCACGTCTGTCTCAGCTTATCCAACTTGCCAATAAGCCTTACTAAGATGCGACGGAGGAGGAAAACCAACTCTACAACTAGCGCCAATATATCGCTCACAAGCCTTAAAATGACTTGCTACTGATCATCGTGTAAAGCAAAGTCCCTTTGTCGAATACCCAGAAACGTCACTTCGAGCAAGGACATACTGATGTATCCTCGCTGTATTCTCACGTACTTCCCGTATTTAATTTTACTACTACACGATAATATTTACATAACTAAAATCTGTTCGTCAGGTTTGACGTCGGACATCTAAAAAGTTCAAAGACGAGCAGCTCGTTTTGTATTATCGCGAAATAAGGGCGAGAGCGCCATGCGAATTGAGGTGGCAATCATTAGAACAAAAAAGTTTTCCGCTGCAGCATGATCATCTCGTGAACTTTGAACCACTAACTTTCTCCTCAGATTGTGAAAATATTTTGTTAGTGCCCACCTACATAGGGAGAAATGACCATCACAATAAGATACGAGAAATCACAGCTCGCACGGAAAGATTTAAATTCTCTTTTTTCCCGTGCGTTGTTAGTGTGTGGAACGGTAGCCTGAAGGTGGTTCGATGAACCCACTGCCAGAAACTTTACTGCAAATTGCAGAGTAATGATGTAGATGCAGATGACGATGTTGATGTAGATTGCTTACAACAGAATAAACCTCACATCAAAAACAGTAAAACAAACAATTGCTGGCAGCTACTAGTTCAGCTTCAAATGGTTCAAATGGCTCTGAGCACTATGGGACTCAACATCTATGGTCATCAGTCCCCTAGAACTTAGAACTACATAAACCTAACTAACCTAAGGACATCACACAACACCCAGTCATCACGAGGCAGAGAAAATCCCTGACCCCGCCGGGAATCGAACCCGGGAACCCGGGCGCGGGAAGCGAGAACGCTACCGCACGACCACGAGCTGCGGACAGTTCAACTTCAATACAGGATCCGAAATTTTCTACTTATACGGTGGCTAATGCTGTTCAAGTGTGAGCATCAGTCTCGAAATTGTATCATGATTTATGGTTCCATGCGAGAAGGGGGAAGGGAAACAGAAATCTCTGTCGATAGTTCAGATAACAAGAGACTGGACAGATACGGCACACACAAAGCATTTTAAAAGGCGATGAAAGTTGCTTTTTGTGTACGTAAAGATAACATTGAGGATCTCCGTAGGAGATGTTGACATTTTGTCCACGTTATGGACGCTCAAAAATATATTACCAAGAAAGATTCCCCTGAGTTGACGTATATTCGATACCATGATACTGGTAGTGCCTGCAAGGGAAAATGGTATTGTCTTTCACTGAAGTTTTAAAATGGTAATGAAGTTTCTACCATACAACCTGAGAAACCCGGCGTTGCCCGGTCAGAATATATGGCATGGAATTATGTTCACGAAGAATAATGCAAGAGAAGAATAAGCGTAGTGATTGACTAAAACGTGCTAAATTATGAAAACGATTAAACTAAAGAATAAGCGAAATATTTATTCGAATGCATTGTAGATTTTTTTTTATTTGTGGTAATTTACTATGCGACCAAACTGCTGTGGTCATCGGTTCCTGGGCTTACACACTACTTAATCTAATCTGCGCTATGGACAACATACACACATGCCCGAGGGAGGACTCGAACCTCCGACGGGGGGAGCCGCGCGAACAACGGCAAGGCGCCTAAGACCGCTCGGCCACCCCGCGCGGCAGCGTTGTAGTGTACCGTTCGATTATTCATTTGTAAGTTACGAGTATTTTTATCGTTGTGTCTATAAGGATTTTTTTCTTTGTGTCTCTGTTGATTAAAAACTGATCTATTTGATATAACGCCCCGTTATCAAAGTCTGAATAACGATACACCGCAAGCATCATATTACGTCGGACCAGTGAGGCAATAAACACTTTTTCACATGTACGGTAATTTTCGTAAATCACAGAGTATATAGCTTTTCCTGAGAGTATTTATTACTCCATATTTCGCGGTTTTTTGTTCGCCACTCACGCACTGCCACGTACCGCGACTAAACTCCCTTAGTAACGGCATGAGACAAACGGCTATCTACCATCACAACCACGAGTGGGTGACAGTGGGTGGTCATGGAGAAAAGTCTGCCTGTACGTACGCGCACAAGCCTTTCGTATGTAGATATAGACCGACATCACTCCGAGCACTTTGGCAGGTGCCATAACTGTATTTCGGTCAGTGGAAGAGGAGTCAAAATAAGAGAATACCTGTCTCGGCTTGTCCGTAAATACACGATCGTTTCTGAGAAAACGACGGTCAGAGTTTTAGAGGTACTTTGTGTACCTTTCAGCGGATAAGTCATTCAGTCGAAGTGAAGGAGAAACTTGTTTGAAATCGTTGTCGTAGAAATTCCTGTAGCGTATCTTGATTCATAATCAACTGCAAACATCATTTTTGGTAAAGTGATCCGTTATGTGTGGTTTGCCGCGAAATTATTGCCAACGCGTGAAATCCTTTCCCGAGGACATTCATACGAAGAAATGCCACTGTGGCAAATCTAACTTCGCGTGATGCTATGTTTCGACGGTTTCTATTAGCCAAGGGAATACACCAGACTTCCTGAAGAGTAAACATAGTAATTCAATAGAGTAATCAATATAAGAGGTGATATAAGAATGAAATAACAGAAAATGGGAATTTGAAAAGAGTGTAATCCGTGAACACATACATTGTATTGTAAATATTGTGAAACCAATTAGTAATTTTACAGTTAATATAGGGAGCAATCTTTCCGTTAACTTGATAAGAAACATTCGTATAGTAATCTTCTACGGACATCGTAGATAACCGGAAAACAAAAATAAAAGTAATAATCGTATTTCGAACACGGGGCGCAACATTGAAAGTCCGCAACGATAGCCATTTCAGTTGAGATTAGTGCGCGCTAAAAGGCACCTACATTACATCGGAAAGTTTGACCGTCGCTTTCTCAGAAAGCCGAGGTCCTGTTCCCTTATTTTCACTGCTCTTCCACTGAGCGAAGTTTCTGAGAATTCGTGATACGGTACTTGCCGTGTTCTCCTTACCAGGCAACGAATCTAGTAAGGTAAGTTAGATAAGCCGAAGCCAAGTCAAGAAACGATGGCACATTCGTAAAAAAAAAAAAAATGAGTAGCGAGCAATCGGAAGCAGCGCACAGTGATATCAGAAATATCAGAAAATGGGAATTTGAAAAGAGTTTAATCCCTGAACACTTGTATTGTATAGTAAATATCGTGAAACCCAGTGTGTGTGAATGTGAAACTGAGACGACGGATCAGAATGTCATAAGAGGTTTGGTGCGGTGGAAGCAGGAAACGCATTATTACGGCAGTATGCGGGCGCGGGCCTTGACTTTTGCGGGTGTAGTTCCGGCGTGTGGTAACGAGGCGGGGCGAGATTAGCAGAGGCCGCAGCCTCGCCGCCACTTCCGCCCTCTGGCAAACATCCTCGCCACACCTCGTCTCGGCTACGGCTCACCTCGAGCAGCCGGCGGGCCTCCAGCGTCCAGTTCCGGCGCCGCTGGCCTCCAGCGGTCGTCTCGCCGCCACAGTCGCTACTATTTGGAGGAGGCAGAAGGCGGAGAGAAATGGTGGGCAGGGTACAGCAGGCCAAAGCTGCATTCAGTTTGACAAAGAACTTATTCGCCGCTTGGAACATCTGTCTCCAAATAAGGAAACCGTCATTAAAGTATTTGTTTCATTGTGACTCATAGGAGGATGTGAAACATGGACAGTTGGAAAACCAGAGAGAAGACGGATACAAGCTCCGGATATTTTGTGTTAAAAAAGATTTAAATATCAACCAGAGAGATAGATTTACCAATGCTCAGAAGGATACAAGAAACCACATCTCTCTCTGGGTATACATCCAGAAGAGACACAATAACGTCTTTGAAAAAAGCTGAAGAAGCTGTTGAGGGAAGGAGTCGCCGGGAACAGCCAAGGATGTCATACATGCGGCAGATTTAGCGTGTCCTACGTATGAAGAAGAAGGCAGACAGAAGTGTGGAATTGCGTGCTACTGCAAACTAGCCCATGGGTTGAACACTGTAGAAGGAGAAGAAAACAGTATTGCACTTTGGCAAACCGAACGTCTTGTACATCAAGTGATCAGTGTTACGTGGAGACAGTGGAGTACTAATTCTGATCAGTGCACACATTTTTGTGTGTGCGTGATTTATCTTCATAGATGGAACCTTAAGGGCGTTCAGCTGTATTTAATTAATATACCGTTATTGGATGATCCTTTCAGCTCCTTTATTGATGGTATTTAATTCTCATGATCGATTTAGAAATTGTAAAATTTCTTATTTAGACGTACTATAAGGAAAATGTACAAGAATACGGAATATAAACTCATTAGAATGCACCAGCATACAAAACCTCATCAAAAATATACGTACGCAAAATATTTACGATATGAAATACCTGATAATTATTTTTTAAAATATTTTGGCCTGTGACACAAAACAAAAAATCGGTATTTATGCGGTAAATACTTACAAGTCATAGGTGGCATATGGCGAGTAAAGCGTTCATGCCATGCGCTGTCGTACTAAATCAAGAGTGCAAAAACCAAAGAATTATATTGACAAACCAAGTGGCGCCTGTCTTTTCCCACTCCTTGCGCTAGATGTGTGCGTTTTCTATACATCAAAGCAGAACCTGACAAATCTTAATATGGCGGAAGAATTACAATTACATACTTTTCAAAACCTTCCTAAGATTCTGTTCCATTAGGCTTTTATTTATAGTTACATTTTTAAAATATCCAAATAATACATTAATTAACTTGATCTCGTAAGTTCCAATAATTAGTCTTCCGTTGCTATCAGTACAGAGTGCAAGTCATAAAATTAGTAAAAAAAACATGTATACGAACTGAGTAACGGCTTAGTTTGTAATGAAATTACATTGTTCCATTTTGGAAAAAGAATTCCATACTTGCTTCAATACCTAGACTGATAAAAAATTAAAAGAAGTAACCATACAACAAAATTATGTGCCCCTTTGCGTACTTTCACTCGCCGACAACCTCGTTTCGTTATCTTGAACCATTCACGAAATGACTCACCTTGTGTAACGGCCCTATATAATGAACTTTGAACCTAGCAATAGATAAGTTTCAATTGTCAGCATATTATCTAGGAAAGCGTGGAAAAGAGAGCAACGTCGCAAATAAAACCTTTGTTGGTAAATAAAATCCGAACAGAGTTCTGGGTTGCACAGCTCACCGATCGCAACCATTTAATTATCTAGGGTTTTTCGTCCTCTAATGATGGCTGATTGTGATGGTATTACAGTGACAAGCAAGCTTGTGATGTGGGGATTTTGAGAAGTATACCAGTGGACTAGTTGGTTACAAGCTGGCAAACGGTGCCGAAGTGACAGACGCGCCAGTGGGAGACGCGAAGTCCGCGGACGTCCGTAATGCTAGACGACCGCATGCTGGCTCGGGTGTCGCGATCGGCTTTCTGCAAGTGAGACGGCTGGCCGAGGCGGCGAGGCGGTTTCCCGTGTTGCACTCCTGGCTGCGCCGCGACTCGCCGTATTTTTGCTAACGCGGAGAGCCGTCGCGACACACATCTCTCCCTTGTTGGCAGTCAAAGGAAATAATTTCAGAGAGAACGATAGCAGACTTTTCTTTGAAGGTATCGGCACTACATTTCTTGAAGGATGTAACAGACTCCGCTGGTATAAAGGCAATGCCCCGTGTCACTGTACTATCACGTGAAACTTACTGGATGTCA